>NC_063270.1:12831935-14074296 GCF_910591885.1 Bombus terrestris | reverse complement strand
AATCTGGACTTCCGGTGGACAGTTCCATGGCCCGGAAATGGGAGACTCCGTCGACGAGGCTGGTCGATTTCGCGACAAGAAGAACACGGCGATCGAATTACGAGAGGAAAGATACTTACGAGTACGATAATACTACACTGTGTAATTTCGTTCCGATTTGACCGTGTTCTTCTCGACGAAACGATTCGAGCGCGAACAGAGGAACTGATCGTTTCGTGACGACGGACTGCGCACGATCGCGGTCGATCGTGGGACAGAGAATGAGTTTTCAATAGGAAGGAAGTATTTATATTACGAATACTGATTTTCTTTCTCTTTTTCGATCTACGACGACAGGGTCGAAAACTTTCGAGGGGAACTGTCCGTCGCGAAACTGTCCGCATAGTATCAGATATGCACATAGTGTTTTATCTTTTCATTCTTTTTCACAGTTACAAAACTAACTAAATCTTACGAGATACGGTGAGCAATAATTCCAGTTATGTACAGAAATTATGTTACATACGTCTGAATATAAAGATATTTTCTCCACAATACAAATGTATATTCATTTGCTTTTTTTAGCTCTGAATGCGCCATGATCACCGTCATCGTTCATTCGAATCCCATCGTCGTCACCGACACGTTTGCTCGAGCTCTGCATTTCCTTTTGTCCTTTTCCTATTTTTTTTTTTAATTCTGTTAATTACCGACGCACCACGTGAGTATGGGGCCAATCCGTAGTGTGCAGCCTTTTTCTTTCGAAACCGTTTTAGTAATTGATAGGCTACCCTGTTTCGTTATCGTAATCAATGGTATTATGCCCGCTGCATAGCATCGCGACGTCAATGAGCGATGTATCTGTTTGCTTCGTTTTTTACCGTGTTTTTCTTTGAACTTGAGGATTCTCTATCTCGAGGCTGTAGATCATCGTCGAGGAAAACTTAATAAGTCTGGATCCTCGTTCGACGAGCTACAGGCATTGCAAACGAACAAGAAAACATTTTCGACAAGAACGAAGATAACTTAACAATCGTAATCGAACGAAGAATTCTCGGCCAGTTTCTCTTCTTCTTTTCCATTTTAAGTCGCGCTCCATTTTTTTTCCGAAACGAGATACACGACCAATTACATCTAACACGTTGTTTCCTCTGCTCGATCGTCTATTAGTTAATATCGTTATAATATTATTTACACGAAGCTGTTCCATCCACAAACGAGCTTATTCCGATATAGCTTTGCTTTTGTAGCGCCACCAAACTATAGGCCCTATGTTCGTATTGACAACAGGTGATATATTTATATATGTATATATCTAATCATTTTAGCTATCTATTTTACAAAGATCGGCCCGTGGAACGCTTCGATCGCTTTCCAAACGCGCGTATTTTCACGATTGAAAATCCTCAGGCCGGAAGGAGACACGAGATCGCGATCAATCTTGTCAGACAAGCAGCACGATCCGTTCGAAGTGTCCTTTTTTCTCGTCTAGTGCGCTTACTTGCGAATACTGCGCGAGACCTAACATTTTTTCCTACAAATAAAAAAAGGCAGCGCGACACAGCGTGACGTCGAAGTAGCAGCCGAGACGTTATGCCTGTCCGTGTTGACGACACGATCCAACGATTTCTTCGTATTCAACACGTCACTCTTACCTGGACATCCGTCTACGTATCACATGTTCAAAACGCAAATTATCCGTACGAAGCACAATTATTCGATGTTCATTATTTTCTTGTTCACCTCGTGGCGTTTTCCCTCGTTTAGGAGACTGCTACTACGACCACAATGATCCGCGATGAAATTCGATTCTCGTTTCTTCTTCTTTTTTTTTTCGTTACGTTTCGAATGAACATTAAATACTTATCGAGATCTATAAGTATGCGAATAAAAGATTGTCGATACCGAGTGGTCTGTTCTCGTTCCGAAGAGATCCTTCGATTTACGAACCTAACCACCGTCCTTCGTTTCTCGCTAATCCACCAACTACCCATTTTCGATGATGGTTCCCTTCCTTCTTCTTTTGTTTTTTTATTTTTTAAATTGATTTCTATCGAACCACGTCGAGCCACGTATTTCTTTGATATTTACGATAACCCCGTTTACCCTAGTCCAGTCTCTTCGATGTACAAAGTCGACTATCTTATTTCTATTAGATGATAGAGAAAAATACACTGTGTTCCCGAGTCGATGAAGGAACCTTCTTATCCCTCGATTCAGTCTTCTTAAATGGAGTACCACGCGTAGTCAAGGCTAATCAATTCTTCTCGACAAGCTCGATCGGTCATTGTCGTTACCACAGTTGTTCGCCATTAATTCGATTCTTGTTTCTGCCGTTTCTCGAAGTCGACCAACAAACTTTACAACTCTCCTCGCATCCTTCACGATCTTCCCATACCGGTCGAATAGCTTACAAGTTTGACGAGAGCTATTTTTTGCCAGACTCTATGTTCTCAAGCAGTCTTAAGCGTTCACGTTTGCCCGTTGTTTCACCAGCTCGTAGCGCATTCACTGAATAATCGTAGTGTCAATTCCTTCGTAAGCAGGAACGTATCGTAGACCCTGCCGGCCAGCCACGCTCATCCTCTCGTGGATCCTCCTGGGCATCGTTTCCAGTAGGTAAATGCCTCTCGCGTATGTCTTCTTCTTTGCCAACAGTTTCTTCGTAACATCCACGCCGGGATACTCGGTAAGCTCTTGCGGTTCTTCGCTCGTTCCAACTTCTTGTAACCTTTCGATCGTGTCCCGAGAGATGTCACGGACAATCCGGTTCTCCTCGCTTTGCCCGCGTGCAATCGTCAAACTTTGTACGTTCGACTTATCCAAAAGATATTCGTCGATCGTCGAAGACGCAGAAAACGGTTGCACGGTCCGATGACGCTGCTCCACGAGTTGTCGATGATCACGGCTGGCCTTTCGTAATTGTCGTAACACTATCTCGATGTATTTTAATGCTTCGCCGTTTTCAGCCATTCGTTGCGCTCGTCCCTTCAATCGAAACTTCCTCGTCTCGTCCTTCGACTTCGTTTCTCCGAGCAATCGTTCGACTTCTGGCACGCGTGCGATCGTGGAAGCTCGCCGAACGATATCACGATCTTCGAATTCGACGCTATCGTAGCTCTGATAGGGGTAGTTCTCCTCTAAATTTTCCGCGAGAAACTTTTCGTGCGACCTGAGTGTATTCGACTGCCGAGTCCATTCGATGGCTTCACGGTTCTCGAAGGCGATACTAGTTAGGTCCGAACGTCGACGGTTCTAGTTCGGATAGACCCCCTGGCCTCATACGTGCGTCGCTAACGTCCCTACCGCCGAGGTGCGCTTTACCGTCGCTACTCCACCGTTTGGGCCGCCCGTGATGTAATGTGCCGAAAGTGGTGCCTGGAAGATTATCAAAAAGTTACAGAAAATTAGCACCGACCTCGTAGGAATTGTAACGTTTGGATGGATAAGGACTTTGCAGTGAACGCACTTAATGCACATAACACCGAATAAGAGTGGGCGGTGTAACATTAAAAATAAGATTGATTTAATCGGCGCGATTAGAATCGATTGGTTGCACAATTATCTCGAACAAGATCTAAACTCGAACTAGTTCAGGTGAGCGTAGGAATGTACCTGAGATGTCGTAACTGTGCCTCGGAATTTGACACACATTCACTGCCATTGTACTAACCTGCGGTCCAGCACCGTTCAAGGTATTCAAGCTATTCATTCTCATTGCTTGCGTGTAGGGCGGTGGTGCTGGCGTTACTCCCGGCACAGCCGTGTGTGGCGCGTGTCTCAGTTGCTCCGCGGCTGACATTCTATTGTTTGGCAGAGGAAAGAACGATCAGAATAATTTCTTACGTGATCTATATTATCGTATAAAATATCGCGATTATAGTGTGTATGGGTCGTTCGAGAATTGTTTGATCGAACGACGAAGCGCGGATTTGTTCGATTAATATTAAACGTGACTGGGATCTGTTCGAATCGACGTTATAAATATTCAAGACAGACGATTCATAATTTACGTGGAATATAATTAATCCCCGGAAACGATTGCACACGCGGCGCGGCAAATCCGTTAATCAATACGTCGTAAATATTATAACGTTAACGCGTACACTGTCCCAACGTCAAGTTCTCGAAATAGCGGCCGTATCATCTTCTATTATCCTGCCGCATCTTTACACGACACGTTCGATCATCCCTCCACGAACTCTATTCTTTTCAACGATTTCCTTTCATCCGCCGTCGATTCATGGAATATCACGTTCCAAACTACCGTCGACTATAATTTCATCGTCTTCGGTGCAATTCGTGCGCGCCTCTGTAGGATTACTGCGCCAAAACACAATTACAGTGGGTCAAAGCTTCCTCTATTATCCAGAGCGTCGAACTAGATTGCGGGCTTGATGACACAGGGGGCGCGAGTTCCATTGATACCGTCCCGGTATGGCAGAGGCGGCAGCCAAGTCCCTGAGAACTTTACCTGAGGTAGGGGTTTCCATACGTTGCAGAGAAACGTGGGTCGATCGCTGGGGTGGTTTGCGGAGTCGAGGAGCCCAAATTCGCAGAACTCAGACCGATCTTCTTTGAGGCTAGTATTCCGCCAGACGGTATCCTGCTTAAGGATTCCCGTGATGCACCCACTCCTTGCGTCGTGGGCGGCATATAGTCGCGGGTATAATCTACGTACGGTACGTAACCATTATTGTTACTACCGTCCTGCAACAAATGAAACAAAAGGACAAACATTAGCGACAGATATCATGATTTCCCAGTAATTCTTACAAACCGTTCGTTCCAGCGCACGGGGTGACTATACCTAACGATCAAAAACAATTGGTAATTACCATATACAGAAAGTTTGTTCTTGTTGCTTTATGAAAACACGAAAGACGGAACGTGCCGGCCGTGCCGAATATAAAATTAATTTTCTCGACGCTCGCGACGTAAGGTCGTGGCATCGACCCGTAAGACGTTCGTGCACGGTCGACGTTGGCACGGGTTCCGCGACCCAGGAACATTTCTAGGTCTCGACATTATAATTCGTTCAGTGTGTACAGAAATTAGGATCGGTACAGATTATCATAGTAAAAGGGAGATCTGAGACGTGGTCGAATTCCAAATGTTCCACGCAGCAAAGCTTGGAAAGGGTATTAGGATTCGGTGGGGAAATTCTTAAAAACTGCAAATTAAATCTACACGGTTCGCGTGAGTGCATGCCCAGGGGAGAGATTCTACGCTTTAATATGCACTCTAGAAGCTCGCTGTTTCTTCGTGAAATAAACTAGATTGCGCTCTGGCTCCGGTTCTTGGCATCCTCCTCGTGCAAAACGCGAGATTGCGAGCAGAGAAATTTTCGGACGTGAATACTAGTAGTTCGAACGAGTATGGCATTGGTTATATTATACTTACGTTATTCTTCGGCGGGAACGAAGGTTCCGTGTAATCGGCGCTGTAACGATAACCCAGGGGATTGGGTACAGGGCCGGCTAGCGCCAAAGCGTTCACACCTCTCGTGCTTCCTTCGCCCTCGCTGTCAAGCGCTGTCACGCTCTCCGCGTTGCTGACACTCGATCCCGCCCGTATATCCGCTTTAACGTCCGACAGGTTGCTGCTTCTGTCACTTTCTCGATATCTATCCGCGTTCGAATCTGTTTCCTCTGTCGGCGAAAGAAATTCCAAAAGATCAGCATAGGGAAAAATAAGATTCCTGACGAGAGTTATATCCCGCGTGACTGTCCATTGCATCGAGTATTTATCGAGGATCAGAGTACGAAACGGTCTGTAAATGGAGTCGATGCTGATTACGATCGAGAATATAAGTACTTGGATGTATTAAGTAGAAAAATATATCGGATAACTCTGTTACGAAACTATAAAGCGTATAATCGCTGGAAGAAAAAATTAACCTGGATCAAGCATAAATAAACGCTTTAGAAAGCTACCGAAGGACCACTAGATATCGCGCGTTGACTCCACCCAAGTACGTTTGAATACCAACTCGCTACTTATCAGACTCGTTTGCATTCAATGAGCTATCATTCATCCACGGTTATACGTATACGTTTTTCCGTATCGTTAACGATAGATGCCGAACGATAACGTTGGTGTCTCGTTCATAGACAGGAAGAATTCGAGGCAGTCCCGCGACTGGGTGGAAATGATGAAATCTCGAGTCACGAAAAACGATAAAAACAATGGGAAACGGACGTGACTAATGACATAATAATTCGTTCGAACATGATATTTCACTCACGCATATCAGTCTCTTGAGTCTGGGCTGTCCTCGGTCGTGGCTGTTTGATGCGGTCGCGGCACTGTAGAATGAGTATAATGATCACGCCAATCAGGATCACGCAGACGACCAATCCACCGATGATGAGAATCAGTTGCCAATCGACTGGAATCAACGCTAAGCGTCACGAATGGTTAAAATCTCGGCTGTTTGGCTCAACGAGTGAAACAATATCGTTCTCATCTCTTTCCTTTTTATATTTTCACTTCCTCTTCAATTTTCCTCTTAAAATTGCGCGACGATCGGTGTTTGCGCCCGACGACGAGTTCACTCTAGTATAAAATTGTCGGACGCGAGTGCGCGCGACTGCTTAACGATGCGGATTAAATTTTTGCAAAGTGCACGCGGAACGCGCGTCGGTTAATTGAATCCCGTGGAATTTATGACGTGGTCCGGAGCGTGTATCGATGAAAATTTACAGAATCAACCGGCTGAATTAGTAGAACGAACGCCGTGCAGTCGAACGGACGGATCTGTGAAAGATCGGTCGGAATTATCGGGGAAAAAATTGGCTAGGTTCGATCGAAAGTTACGATGAACAAGGATCGCTGCAAAAATTGAGACTTAGAGTGCCATTTGTTTTCGTTATTTTTGTTTCCATCGGACATGTTCAAATAAAAAACTTCGACTCGTATTTTACTACAGGCTGTCTGACTGGCCAACGAATCGCCGGTTCATCTTGTCACTGCTACGATCGAACGTATCAGATACCGACGCGTGTTTCACAAAAATGCAAAATCACCGACCGTACACACACTCTGTGGTTTCACTCGATACTCCGTCACCGATGTTTTTATTTCATCGTAGGACGAACGGTGGCGATTTGACGGATTTGGAAATGCGGTTGGTTAGAATTCCATGCCGATCTCGAAGCGTTCGAAACGCGTGACTCCGTCGTCGAACGAGATTCGATTTTTTCTCATTGATATATTTCTCGTCTTGTGCCTGGAACGCTTGGAGCGTTTTTTATGGACCGAAAACGTAGCAGTTTTTCGAGGACGCGTCGCGCATACATGGAAGAAAAGCATGAAATCGCGAGAGGAAAGAATGCAGAGAGCGAGTAAGAGAGAAAGAGAAAGAGTAAGAAAGGAAGAAAAAAGAGAGAAAGAGAAAGGTAGGTCGTTTATAATGGATATGAACTTACTGTGTGCCGTCAGCTTGATTATGACGGAATCCGTGCCGAAGCTATTCGTGACCGTGCAGTTGTAATCCCCGAAGTACGTGGATATGGGATCGAGCAGCGTGACAGTGCTGACGACTCTCTCGCCGGTGTATTCCTCCTGCACATGGAACGGCGTATTGTTCGACGAGAAATTGAGCTCGCGACCGGCGAAGCTCCATACCACCGAGTCCGCTTTTGGCACAGATACCGCGGTACACTTTACCTGCGAAATCGAGGAGGAATAGTCGAATAAAAATCGTTTCCAATTGCCAGACATTTGCTCCCTTCTTGCCGAATCGACCGATATCCGTGTGTGGTTCTTTTTCTCGCGTGTCTCGTTTTTTAAGACCATTGCGCGTTGTACATTGATGGGTAAAAATGAAGAGTAAAAAAGAGGAGAAACAAGCGAGTTAAAAAAGGAAAAAAAAGAAGAGGAAATATGGTTAGTCGATGGTTGTATTCGCCCTATGAATGTTCATCCGTCTAGTCTAAATTCTGTCGAAAAATATCCGGTCGCTTTACGTCGCTATTCTAAACCATCTGTTACATAGATTCCGAGGCTGTTCGATTTTCGGAGACACAGAGTCTAGCGATGCGGTTGCGGTTTTCGCATATTTTCCATAAATGCCTCGTTTCGGGTCCCGGCGCGCAAGTTATGGCTGATATAAATCGGAACCGCGTCGCGTTCGTTGGCTTTACGAGACGTCGAAAACCAAACGAAAAATAACTGTTTTCAATAATCGACAGAAGCTTTGACGCTTTCTTTGTTATTATATATAATGGAACATACTGTTGATCGCATACATAAGTATTCGTCCACCTAGAACACGCGATGTACACACAGGTAGGTAAATGGATTTACTGGCTCAGGAAATTGTTTCGACATTTACCATAAAAATCTTTCTATCAAATTGGAAATTAATCTGGAAACGTATATGAAAATTACAAGATATTTATTGTAAACGTATATTCAATAAAAATAAGCGTTGATTATGGTGGCCACTGAATATCGAGGTTTATTAATGCAATGGATAAATCACTGCTTAAATACTTTTGTCAACTCTGCGAAATATACATTGTACTAAATAGCTTTGTAATTTCTATGTATATTAATAAAATTTATATCAAATTTTATACGTATATACATAAAATTGAAATCAAAGGTACAGAAAATTATTCTTCTATTACTACGGGAAGAGTGATATTCCTTTTATAACCGTTATGTAATGGCAAAATATTGTATGACATGTCATAATGTGTTGAAAAAGTCGAGTACGATAGATGGACGAATACTTATGCATGATTGTAAAAAAAAAAGAATAAAACAAGAAAATAAGAAATGAATGTGGATATGAACTATGGATATAAAGAAAAATCTCAATGGTAAAATTACTTTGACAACGCCCTCGTCGGGTACATATTGCACTCTCTGTGATACTATGCTCGGTGACGCCCGGATGTAGATATTCGCGTAGCCCGTCAGCTCCGGAAAACCCGGTACGTGTGCCTTGCAAAAGTACCGTCCGGCTGTCTCGTGGTTCACCACCACGCTGATGTTCGGCGTGCTAGCGACCTGTCGCTCCGAGTCCTCGTGGTACCAACGGATCTCCGGTGTTGGGTTTCCGTCGACGTCGCACTGCAAGATCTCCGTCGCGCCGTACTGCGTCTCCACGGAGATTGGCTGGTGCCGGAACTGTGGCCCGTCTGTGAAATTTAATTTTCACCTCGTACAATTTTTCTAGATTGATGTGTCAGGGAGCGAAAGAAAAGAATTTCTTTTCTACTCCTTTTAAACTGTTGTGATATCATATACGTATAATATTCGCAAACCGGCATGTACCGAATGAAACGCGCAACGATCAAAGATCTCTCGTGCGATCGAAGTAATATTATTAGCGAAATGTTATAATTTCACACGTAAAACCGTTAGCAGTATTAATAACGATACAGATAATTACGATACAAATGGTAATGAAAGAAATGAAATTTTACAGGTATTTGATTATTTTAAATTTCACAAGTTATACGATTATTCTATATAATAAAGAATTATGAGATCGTAAAAGGGAATATAAGGGAATCGTAATATTGTTATTTGATAAATTATTGTGCAAGAGAATTCTGATCGTACCTAGCTTCTATCACGAGTTGTTCGTTGTATCGTGTTTTACGGTACAAAGCTTTTAACACAAAACAAGTCACGAAACGCGAATTTGGTTGGTCTGATCTTTTGAAGGAGGCAATGTTCACACACTGAAGAGAAGATCCATAAATCGAGAATACGATCCGTGAAGAACTATCTCCGAAAATATGACGGCAAATTTTCTCCTAAGAAGTCCAATTTATTCTCGGCCTCGGCTTTTGACAAGCGTTATCCCGAATTTCGCTGATGCCCGCCAACCGGATCCTGGCTAAATAACACGACGAAACGACGTCGAAGCACCCTTCCGGATGAACGAATGGGATAAAGAGAGGCCGAGTCAGCGAATACTAAACGCGTGCTTTCTTTCGTATGGAGCAAATACACGCTGAAACGAAATTCTTCATACGAATCGTCAGCGTGATACGACTCGAAAATTATTCCTATTTCCCTTTCTGCCTTCATGTACATTTCACCTCGTTTGCATACTCACACGTGATATCCAGAGTCTCGGTGTCCTCGCTCTTCCCGACATCGTTGTGAACCTCGCACTTTACAATCGCGTCGTGAAGATCGCGGGTTGCGTTGTGGATGATCATCTCCGTGGTATAGTCGCCGATCACCTTTTTCTCGTTGATGAACCACCTAACGAGTAAAAAGGATAGACCCTTGATGAACGTGTAATTGCTGTATAATTTGCAGGCGGCAGCTTTGCAAAAAGCTGCTGCTACCGTTCGATCGACACGACCAAAAAGTCTCAAGGAATAATTATGCATTTTTGAAGGTTATTCGCTGCTTCTTTCGATCTTCCTCTTCTTCTATCTCCTCCAATCCATTCTACAATTCGTTTTTCTTACCACGATCGCATTTCGTTCTATAATACTCGAGCACGATTCTCCTCGTTCATTTTTCAGATTCGATCGATAGGAGTTTTCGGTCGGGCCACAAAGGACGAAGGAAACGCGAGAACGATAACCCCCGTCGAATTAGTGGCGAGTCCTTTAGAAACGATCTTCGTCGAGAGATCGTGGTTTACGGCCGTTCTTCGGCCGCAAGATTTATCTCGTTCGCCGGTACAATCGATGAAAAGAGCGACGAGGATTGGTTCGGATGGCAATAAAAGCGGGGGAGAGGCGGTGTCTTTCAACCGGTCGAATCGCGTGCTCATATACGTTAGCAAAGAACCGAAGAAACTGAATGAAACGATCACGAAACTTTCGTGGCTCGTGTATCCTAGGAAGGATGCCTTTTTCTCGCACCTTTCGTAGTAGGTCACGTTCTAGCACCATCCAAGTCCCCTCGCTAATAGCACTCGGGTCTCTCGGCGTGACTCTTTACCTGGCTTTTATTATTTTCGCGAAATTACACGTCGTAGAAACTTCCGCCGTAAACGTCTTAAACAGTTGCTCGGAGATTCTAGCCGGCTTTTACGGTTTCGATTTCACACGAATCCGAGTAAATCGATGTTTCGTCGAGGGCTATACCTTAAATGAAACCATGTAAAAGTTTCTCCTCTATTTTCCTGTCACTGCTCGATTATTCTCGAATCGCACGGATACGAAAGTAAAGCCATTCACACTGGACAGTATGGTTTCGCTTTCGTTTCGCGATCTGTGTTTTATCGGACTCGCTAGACAAACGGCACAACTGATATACGTCGACGTATACAAACTCGCGTACACTCGTATGCGCTCACATAGAGAGATCGCTAGAACAGCGAAACAGTCAACAAGGCAACGCGTAACGCAACGTACGACCGGTCAACATTGTCCTAAACTTTGCATTGTCCTCTCTTTGAAAGGAGTATCAATTATTTGCTTTCTACGAGCCACGACCGATTGCTTGCTAATTCTCCTTTTGTCTCCATGTGTGCCGGTCCACTCTGTTCTTTGATAAATCAATGCTTCTCTCTTTCATCCGTCTCCTTCTGTTATCGTTAAAAATCCACGAATTAAGCATTTTCTAGCTTAACGAATAGTTAGTAAAGTAGAATGATTTGTGTCACCTAATCTTCGGTACCTTAAAACCCTATCTTGAACATTGCACATTTTTTGCGTATTATGAGACACCGTTAGTTTTTAATAGAGAAACGAAAGGATGAGAAAATTTCGTTGGTATAGCTCGTGGTTCGTTATTGGAAAATTTATACGGACAGAGTATATATCGATGTTCTCTCGAAAGGTAATTGATATACTTGGAACTTTGAGCGAATGACAAGTCCAATGGTTGTTGCTTCTATGATGCTGTTACAACTCTATTTCATATTCCATTTGCTATTACGTCCATATTCTATTTGAAAACTAGAACAAATTGAAACTATGTTTCGTGTAATAATTTGAAATTGTGTTTTTGATGAAAGGATTGCTTGAAACTATATTAAATTCTGAAATTTATAATAAAAAATATATTAAAATATAATATATACAAATAATAATCAAATAGAAGCTAAAATATATATCATTCAAGTGCTATGTATCAGTAACCAGATAATAGAAAATCTGAAATCCGTCGTTCAGAAATAACAATTATTTTAATCATATGGCGTAGTTGAAGCCCTTAATCCCTAAGTACACTCGACATTCAAAGCAACGATGTTCTTTTTATAATGAACGTGCTAGAATTGGAGTAGCATGATCTATCAAGGAAGGAACGCTTGTATTCCCAGGCCGTCTACGCTCATCATGTACCGGCCTATCGTCGACGGACATGCAACCATGAAACCACCGACATCGACATCTGGCCACATGCAGCAACAACGCTCCAAATTCGACGAGCGCTCTTGTAGCGGGTATCGATCATCGAAGGATATCGTTTGCGTCTCTTGCCAAATGGAAGGGATATACGTAGAGGTAGGGTGCATGGAAGCAGCGAGGTAGTCGCGTTACTCGCGCGTTTCCCACTCACCTGTACTCGACATTCGGTGGATTCGCCTCGGCGCGACATTTGAAACGGAGCTCGCTACCCTCCACGATGCGGCCATTCTTGCCCAGGCCCGACCGGATTCTCAGAGACACTTTCGGCGCGTAGCGTACCTGAAACACGAGATACGAGGCGTTCGATATGGATACGCGTCGAATGCGATTCAGAGGGGGAGAAGAGAGATGCTTGAAATGTCACGCGAGCCGATGCTCAAATTTTCATGACCATCGTCGTCGCGTCGATCGATCGGCTCTCCGGTTCGCGTCGGCTCGCGTGACACTCTCGAATACCACAAGCCGCCGTTGCACTTTATTTTCTGTCGTCGGACGTAATTTCTCGGCAATTAATATCGCGCGTTGACAAGTCGGTAAGTAAATGATGTAGCTGGCAACCTGCAACCACGCAACGTATCATCGTTTGGTAGCCCGTATACCCGTCATGTCCGAAGCTGTGCAGCTCGCGCGATACACAGGGAGAGTTACGACCTCGTCATCGTGAATCATTAACATCGTCGCGAAAAGTAGAGAAACGATCTTCTCTTTGTCGGCGTCTCTTGATTCTCTTCCCCTTCTGATAGGTAGCCTGGCGAAACGAAAACCGCAGAGCTCCCATTGTTCGGAGGAAGAAAGCAGAAACCCGGGCCAGCAGGGGGCCAGAGATTATCCTCTCTGTGTCGGATAGCGATTACGCCACAGACCAGTTTTCGGGACGCGACATTAATTATTCTTTAGCTCGTTACCGCGTTTCTGGCCGGGTTCGCGCGCTGCTGCTATGTTAACCTGGTTTCTCTTTTTTAAAAATGGATTGTCAGAAAAAAGTGCGCGTAAGCTACATGCCCCAAAACTATCAAAGCCGACGTCTCAATGGTGTTTGATGGCCCAATTTTCTGCAGTCCCTTTTTCTCGTTTTCACTTACCTCGACGCGCAGTTTCGCATTCTGCGGCGTGCGGTCGGCCGCGTTCTGACTTTGGCACGTGAACGTCGTGTTGTCGTGGTCCTTTCGCGGCATTACCCTCAGGATGGATTTTACCGTGTACAAGGGGCCGTCGTCGAATAATTCTTTCGTCGTTTTGATACCTCTGTGCAGCACGTTCCCCAGCCCGTCGATCCATGTGATCTGTAATTAAACGGCGATTAATTGGATCGGGGATGAAATTTCAATGTGGGCGATCAGTGTTTTAGTGTTTCGCCAATTCTACTCGAATGGTGGGCGGCAGATGCAACAGCGAATGAATAATAGGAGACCTATTAATCTGATATCGAGGTTGGTTATCTAATCCGATTAACGAGTTAAGAAAGCAGCTGCGCGGAACAGGAAGCTGGAAAATTCGAGTTGCCAGATTGTTTATTTTTCGAGAATTCGTTCTTCCGAAGTGTGTTTTCCAGATAATGTGATGTCACGGAACTTGAACTTAGAAATGCATGAGAGATTTTACCAACTTCATTCGTACCTAAAGTGGTATGCAATTATTCACACGTTAATACGTTTTACAGTTTTACCGTGATTATCTCGTGTGTATATCACTACTTATATTAAACTTAATCAAAGTCGAAGAACTTTATCAACGATATACAAGGTATTTTTCAATTAGGAGTGGAACCGGGAAGAGGGTAATTTTAAATGAAAAAGTAAGTTGCAAGTATAGCGCATTCGCGTATGATTAATTTCATTGCTTTGTAACGAACGAAATTTAATTTCACAAATATTTCAAGGGAATTGTACGTTCAGCCGAATGGAAATAGTTTCAACAGTCTCTAAAGTAATAAAATTTATTTTTTAATCTCCTGCATCATCGCGTGCTCTTTGATATGAAAACGTACAACGAGATATGTTATCACTGTTATCAATTGCCTATCACGAAAACAAAGATTCAGGTATACGAAAAATATTTTATTCCACGTTTTCGATTTGTCTTTGCCTGCAAAATCACCCTGTATAATATTCAGCCAGTTTAAAGCGTGCCCTGTATCAATCGCAACAGTGCTCTCCCGAAAAATGATAGTTCGTTGTTTTAAACTGCCACAAACTGCCAACTCATTCGTCTTCCCTAACGAATACCAGTTACCACCTACTTTGCCACGCTCTCGATCATTAATTTAAAAGCAGTTGGCTCGTTTCAGCAAGAGATCCGTCGGATTTTCCGAGTGCAGCTTATCGACCGAACAGAGGAAGAATGCGTCAGAAGTCGAGGTTGAACACAGTCAAGGGGGATGAGAGAGGAACCGGGATGGGCCGCGCATATCGGAAGTTATTTCATTATAACGGATTCCGTCATATATTTTATTCAATAATTCGGCTACGATCGATCCTCTTGATCGGGTTTCTAACGGGTCAGCAAGTAGTTCGGATCCCTCGGCTTGCACGTAGCTTCCGGCAACCGCGAGCTTCATCTGCGGCTCTCGCTTTCCAAACTTTCGAATTTTCTTCGGAATTAATTCAGCCTGCAGCCGACTTGATTGAAAATCCCTTCTCGTCCCGGGCCGATTCACCAGATGTATATATATATATATATATATATATATATGCATAGCACCGTGACACACCTCTTTTGTTTTTTTCTTTCATCTTTAGTCGACTGGTTTTTCTGGAAACACGCGCGAATCTCGTTGTTGGAACGATTCTGCGAAACGACGATGATATCGTTTCTCCGATATCACGCCCGGAATGCCTAAGTTCGTAGCGGCGATTCCAGCGAGCGGAGATCGATCTAATCGGTTCTAATTAGAAATCTCGTGCCGCTGGGGCAACCTGGCTCGACACCGATACCGATATTTCCGATCAGAAACGCTACTCCGCAGTTTCGTGTAATCGACGCTAATCTGGGATTTCGTGGCTGGATTTCTATCTTCTAGTTAGTATTCTTGGTGTTACGCTATGTATAGGAGGTTATGTATAGATAATAATGTTATACTACTTCTTACGGTACAGACGAGCGACAAAATTTCTTTTGCATTTTTTAATGGAAGATTAATATCCTATCAAGAGCGTAGTTATTAGTAGACTGCAAACATCATTAAATTCTGATGGATATAAGTGAAGAAGTTAGATAGAGATTTACGTTACTTGCTACGAGTATTTTGAATATTTTATATATTTTTGCATATTATGCGCATCCTGTGCGTTTTTGCACCTTTAATATTTCTATAAATGCTCGGGAAATAAATTCTCGCAGTCTGGCTATTAGCAACGTTAAGAAGCGCTGCTGGATTATTGTTACCAGAAGCCGTTTCTTTTCGTTAGAAAGTTATGAATATCCCGATAAGAGGAAAAAAATGAACTGATGCCTCTATGAAAAATAGAGTGGAAACAGATAGCTTTTCCCTGTATATAAGAAATATAAATTATTCCTTCTTTAAAAGCCTTGAAGTAATCTCCATATTGGAAGGGTTAAGTTACCATAATCTGTATTGCGTTTCAGTGTTTAATAATTTTCTCTCGCTACCAACAGTGCTAACTTGCGCGTAGCAAAATGTAGGGCCTATTTTCCTAATTTGTCCAAAGTGTAATATACTTGACAGCAGATAAAATTTAAATATACCGGTAATATCTTAAAAGATCAACGACGCTGGTGTGATGTTATTTCCACCAGATTGTAGATAAAGAAGCGAATGTAATACGATTACGCGACCCATTTGCACGAAACTGAAACTGTTGCACGAATTCTTCGTAGGTAAATTTTCATCATCACCGCCGACGAGTAATTTGCAATTAACTAGGGGCGCGATTAGAACGGTACGAAATCGGGAAGAAAATCGGCCGACGCGTCGGCTTCAGCCGATTTCCGCCGTAACCGCGGAAACAACGAGCTGCATGCAATCTAGCACGAAACTTCAACGATCGAGCCACTGTTCGACTATCCGGATAATGAAAGTGTATTCGTCAGAGTGCGAATCGCCGAAAAAAAATCTCACTATTGCCTATTTGACGAACATCGATGCACACTTTCCCTACGGCTGTTCTATTATTCCTCTAGGCAATACGATGATATACGGCTAACCGCGTCTATGTAACGATGCGTGTTGGCGTATGCACCTCTACGTACGGGAAGCAAGCACTGCTCTGCCGTAGCTGCACCGACGCGAATCGATCGTATCGTCTATAATTAGGCATGCTGCATCAATGCTCCTGTACTCTCGTATCACTTGGAGTTACGATTCGCTTTGCTCGAATATTATTTACGATACTTGGCGCGATAGCGCGAAACCAGCCGCGTTGTTACAGCGCGTTATAATTTTAATAAACGTGGCGCAATTACGACGGAAGGATCGCGGACAGGGAGAAAGAATGAGGAAAGAACCGAGCTATGGAAGAAAACGGGAGGAAAAAGAAATAATGATGCAAGATCTTCAGTACTGGATGGACGGTCTTTGAAATTTCTTTCGTCGCTCGATGAATATTCGATGAGCAGGTTCCACCTCTTGGCAACGAACTTTTCTTGCATCTTCACCTCGGAAAATATACGTTCTTCTCTTCGCGCCCTTACGTACGACTTCTTTGAGAACGGTCGCCGACTTAATTCCAGCTGCGTTGGCGATTGTGGCACTGGCCATCCCATCCGATGAATCTTCCTTCTCGAGCGAACAATAACAGTAGAAAATGTCGCGGGGAAAAAATTAAAGGATACTTCTTATTCCTATTTTGTGACGTAAATTGTTAAAGAAAGCGCGCAATCAAGATGATTTCTCCGGTGATTTCTTAATTTTTCCGGCGAGACTCGTTTAACGCCACTTTTCTCAACGACCGTGACGAAGATGACGATTACGAGTTCGCGAATAAATTCATTTGGTTCGTTTTAATTAGAAAATTTTCAGAATCCACGAATCCAGATTTTTGTGGTACACCACCGTTTCTCATCAATGCGTTTCGAATTGCCGCGCGTATTTCATTTACGGACGAAAGATGATCGACATTTGCGGGTACGTTCGTATTATGATTATAAGCGTTAATAGACCAGTCTTACCCTAAATAAATGCACCGTGAACCAGCCGCGTTCCGTTCACCTATTCTTCCGTTCAACGATTTTTTACGACCTAAATAACGATGTGAACGCGACAGCCTGAACGCGGTCTTCTCTTTTTGCAAAACGGTGCCTCCGTAACCTTGGCTCCGCTCGTTTATTTCCAGACTAGCCTCCCCTAACGCCCTTATATTTTTATAAATCCACGTAAGCGGTTAATTCCGTCTAATGTTTCCGCGCAGGTTCGTTAAAGGATACTTCATACGCTTTTATAGAAATACTTAAGAACCAGAAAAGAGAACGCGGAGGATGGTTCCGCGGTGGCTTGAGTTGCTTTTACTTTCGAATGTTTGTACAGTACTTGCCATTTAAAAATAGTTTCAGAGGTCGAAAGAGAGGAATTTGTATCACGAAATTCCGCTTATTAAAAAATTTTAATCAAATACATAATTTTAAGGGTAGTTAATTTCTAGATGAATATCGGCGATAGAATTTAGAAAAGCGATTTCTTGTCTAACTTTTGACAAAAAAAGTGACAAGATTTAGGGGATAATTCCATGAGAAAGAGACGAAATCGCTAGATCGTTGTTATAAATATAATAGTTTCTTTTAGAAAATCCTTTAATCAAGTAATTCTAGACATGTAATTCTGGGCAAAATGTTACTAAGTATATATATATATATAAAAGAATTTATAGAAGCTATAAGGGGAACAAAAGTTAAAACTGTAAGTGAATTATTTTAAATGCTGAATAATGGAGTGACAGACAGTACAAAATAGGTTTATCGAAAAATGATTTGACAAGAAAGTTTTACAATATCGACTATTTTAAATGAATCGATATCATTTTAACAAATTACTAATAACATTTTCAGCTCAAATTAATTCCATTCCAGAACTAGCGATAGATTTAAAATAACTTTATACTTATTATTATTATTATTATTATTATTCATAAAGGATAATCGAAAACTTTTGCACGATACTGTATATTCGAGATTGTAAAAGAAATGGACACGTGTGACTTCGGTTACAATTAGAGCAGCTTTGTGTAATTTATATCTCGAAATTCGTGCGAATTAATTTACAAACTTTACGAAACACTGCCTCTCGTTCGGACAATTTGTCACAAAAGCTACAAGCTCGAAATGAACGATATCATATTCATTAGTCGCTGGCTTCGCCTCCGTGAGAGTCATCGAAATAGCAACGTCACGTGTATCCCTGCGGAGCCACGTCGTTCGTCTTTATCATGACGCCTTTATCGATGTTAATTGGGAAACCAAAGCGAAAGATAGCGCGATCCCGCCATCAATTCAACGTCTCCTAGAAGAACTCTTTTTTGTTCGGCGACCTTTTATTCCAACGAACCTTCTCTGGCATTCAACGTGGACGGTAATTAAATAGAGCTGACAGAGAAAAGCAACGGTCGACAAGGAAAAACAACGCTCGTACGATCTCGACCCGTTCAACGTGGCTTCTAGTTAGTTCATGACGTTGTTTATTCGCAAATACCCACGGGAAATTATTAGCTAGCCGTTCGACAGCCGAACGAAAATGACCCTAGTTTCTGTACAAGTCGCGACGGTGTACACTGACGTTGATGAATAATTCGAAAGTTGTTTCTATTGATAAATAGAACCGACAAGATCCGTTGGAAAGCTGGAAATATCCGTTCAAATTACGAGAGACGAAATCGAATCGGACGGATAGCTGGAAACATCAACGACGATCCTCTTCATCCTCTGTCCCCACCAGCCTCAGACGGCTTTGCGTTTAATTGCACCCCGCCGAGTAATTTGATCGAATAAATTGGCTTCGCGTCTCTTCCTAACGAGCAGCTTTCTACTTCAACAGTTGGCGAATTAGAACTTTCGGCTAGCGTGCTTGTTTTTGGGCACCCGACAGATCGACCCAGCTGTCGGAACGTCACGTCGCGAGTTTTATGGAAATGCGTGCGCTCTCGCGGCTTGTCGCTAGAATTTTCCTGTTCTCTACGCTCCCCTCCCTAATGACACACCCACATCTACATAGTTGTGTGTAGACTTCGAAACTAATCGTCAACATTTTCTCCTTCCTATAATAGAAACTTTGTACGATTGTTCATTGTCTGTAACTCGGCTTCAAGTGTTAGGAACGCGTGCTTGAAATTAGAATGTGAAAGAAAAGTTTATGAACACGTATACGATGCGAACGACGAAGATTATACAATAGAGAAAGAAAGAATGGATTAATATTTGAATATACAACGGTACACGAAAGTATTTAAACTCTCGTTCAAACTTTGCAACAAATATCCTTAATATTATATACATGTTATATCATAATCATGATAGTCGTGCCTTCTTATGGTTTGTGAAATTTGAAAAAGTTTCGCGCAACATACATAATACACTCATAAAAATTTCCCACGTTAAGTGTTCGAAGACTTTCGCAGGCCACTGTATAAGTGGCTTTCTTTTACAGACACGTCTTTTACAACCATGCATCTTTATACAAACATGAAACCTAATCTGTCGAACGTTGTAATCTTTATCTTGATAGAACAAATTTGATCATACGTAATTCGATAAAATAATATAAAACGAAAAGTGTATCCATTATTTCCTTATAAAACGAAAGAAACTTTTCGGACGACCTAATGTTTGTCTGAGTTATTTTTTCTCCCATGTATGTCGCATCGTATCGTTCGAGCTGGCTGTATTTTTACTCTAAAGTTAAAACCCTTCTAAAAATACGACAAGAAAAAATTCGAAAACTGTATAGTCGAGCCTCATTAAGCAGACGTAGACTGGTCGAAAAAGGTATTCGTAGTAACGAACGAACAAAGTTCATCGGGTTTCATTAGATACGAATCGAGTCGCGCGCGACAAACCCGTAAAGCAGCCAGCTGGCCGGCAAAAACGACTGTTTGCCCTCCTAATGAAATTAATTATCTAGCCTGGCGTCATCGAGCGACATACGCGTGTTACACCGTTATAATTGCCGGTGCTCGTCTCGACGGGTCTCGTGTAACTGTTTTCAGCCGTGAAAGGAAAGCAAGCGTGTGGGTGTGCGCTTGACATTAGCAGACGGCGAATGGAAACGGTTTCTCCCATAAATTCAGAGAGTCTTCCTTCGTGGTAAAAGCCGTAGCAAGAACTTCTTTCCCAACACGGTACACGAATTGTCCGTATAGTCAACGAGCCTCGGCTTCGCGTTGGAACGTGTCGCGCAACGAGTACACCGTTGAACTTACGCGACAGTTTGCCGAACGTCAACCGATACTTCAGGCACTACGTTTCTCCGGATATTTCAAGATTATTATAAAAATGCATTACGTTTTACGGAGGATGAGTCAGAGAAAAAAATTCACGCGCTTACCTATCAAAGTGCGAGTGTCAGTCTGTTATCTGTAATCTCTTCCCTTGCTTTCTTCTTTTTATATTTTATTATAATCTGGTGTTTGCTCTTTATTAAATGGAACGACGTTTATCGTTGATTATGGATGTATGCAAGTAAGAAGCTTTCTCTTAACGTTGATATGGATTACTGGCTAAGAGTATAGCATCGCTTGATCAATTTCGTTTGTCGCTACTTTTGTTATTAATTTCGTCTTTTTATTCGATTTTTGACAAGAACGTTCTCTATGATACTAAGGCATTAAGCGAATTTCTTTTTCATTTTTGTATCGTACGGAACACGTAGTCATTTGAAATCAGTTAATAGCGTATTTCGTATTCAAAGTACGTTTCGTTCATTCGTCAACAATATATCCCAGAGAGAAGGCACGAGTTACTTCTCTTACAGGTGCTACAACCGTTCGTAAAAGCAGTAAGTCACTTTAAATATTCTATGATATTCCAACCACGATTGTTAGCTGCTACGAAACCCACTAAATATCCCAAGCACCTAACGTAGCCCGACATTTCCATCATGGCGTTACGCATAAAACGCTCGTAGTAATAGCGGCGAACAAATATCGCGTTCATTTCATTGGGTACAATTGGCTCGTATCCAGAGGTCGAACGAATAGTGCTCGTCCAACTTCAACAGGGGTGGCTAATTTTTATCGGGCCTTTCGTTCTCGAGACTGGGATTCTTTCTAATGAAACCTCCGCCTTTGGCCCCTTATGAATGTATGCAGCAGCTACCGGGATGTTTTTCTTTCCTTAAATTCGTCCTATTTGCATAGGTTGGGAATAAGAAGCGGCGAAAGGTCGGCGGAAAACGTTTTCCTTTGATCTTGTACCCCATCCCGCTGGCCATAATAGAATTAAGAACGCGACAGCGATATTAAAATTTTGTTTCGAGAGAAACTTGGCGATGCTTCTCGCGGCAAGTTTCCGCAACAATATGAAAGAAATTCACGGAACTGAGAGAAGTTACGAGGAAATGAAAGAGAAGAGGCGGCTGCCTTTCGTGAGAGGGTGGAACGAAGAGAAAGATCGGGGTTGGTCGGCCGTGTTCGAGAGCGCCAACGGCGTCGATGGAAAAATCACGGAAGCCTCGCGATAATTGAAACTGCACCGGAATCACGGCGAGTCGATGCAACGGCTAAAATACGAGAGAGCAGCTGCTTAATATTAACTTTTGAATTACACGACAAAGACGAGCGGCAATCCTGTGCTCTCGAGGGTCAGAGGGTCCGGCTGATTTATTCACCCACTGAAAATTCATGAATTCATACAACGACCAAATAGGGACGCGTTCTAATCCTATATTTCGCTCTAACGACTAATTAACGGGCGCGCGATGCTTAACTTCAAGAACGATCGCAGCAAATACAGTTCATCGACTAGTTTTTTGTCTTGTTTGGTAATACAGAAATTGAAAAAGAAAAGAAGAAATTCGTGGAAATCGGGTCGGTGAAATTCGTGGAACTTTTGCATTTAACATCGAAACCGTAACATCCGCCCCTCTAAAATTGTTTAATATAATGAAACGTTTATCGAAAAATCTGCATCCGGTTTGAAAAAAAAGACGAGTGCCGGTGTTTCGTTGAGAGGTAAATCGCGAGTGGGTTTTCCGTTAAATCAGTTACTTGATCCGGAAGATCCGGTATTTCAGAGAGGAAACTCAAAAATCTTCCTATTGGAGTCGAAACTTTTTATTATGAATGTTTAAGTTCAAGGACTATTCGACATGCGCCATTTATTCACGTACACAGCCTGCGGTTATAATTGCTGCGATTCATTTTACGAAGATTACATTTTATTAGGACTAGCCAGAGAATGAGTTTGTATCGTTTATAGAATATGAGATTGTATCGTATTTACACACGATATGGTTATACCAAGCCGATGATTTTGCAAGGCACCTACAATTATATCTTCCTAGATATCTACAAAACGACTGCTCCGACTAAATAACTCGAGTTGTTTCAGACTCGTTAGAAACCGGTTATTTTTAATTACATTCATGATTTTGATAAATCAGCCTCCTGTCGTATTTCTTTCCTCCTTTGTTTTGCTTTTTCGCGAATATCTTTGCCGTTACGAGACGTTACAACGTGGCCAAGTAAAAATAATTCACGAGACCGTTCGAGCGATAGCAGGCGAATCATTGGAGGATATCGGCGGTATTTCTGGCTCGTTGGTAATCGATACAGACGCTGTTAGTCGTAACAAACGTTATTTGTAATCGCGATTGTTCGACCACGAGGGAATAAATGCCACTTTTCGTTTCTCTCGTTCTCCTTCGCAATAGCTTTTCCCGCAATTTTTGATTATACGCGTAATTCATCGGATATACGCCATTCTAACGGTAACCGCGACAATTGTAGTCCTCGTTTCACCAAGTTCCGGCGCCATCGACGAGCAGACGGCTATGATGGCGTCGCAGTTCCGACGCGTTTCTCCGCGCTGCTTTAACAGAGAGGAAAATTTGAGATAATTTGTCCCGATGCACAACGAAAAGTATTTTATGCTTTTTTTTTTTAAAGGAAAAGAAAAATGAGCACGAGCAGACTGCATCAACGAGTCGGATTATCTTAGGGATCAATCCACCTGCGTTTGTGTACCACCGCGAAGCTTTCAGCGGTCGAACAATAGCCGGAATTTTTGCAGAGATTTTTCACGATTATTTTCTACGTTGCGCCGCGCCGTACCGCCGAGGACCGCGCGTCATTGATGAATTACAATGGATCGGAATGCATCACTCTGTCGTCGATTAAATTCCCTCGCTTTGCCTTTTATCCTTCCATCGTGATTTTTTCTGCTTTACTTTTCGCGTGTTGTTATCGGAGAAAGAGAATGGAATCGAGAGTTCGGATATGTAGAGGCTATTCCTTTTTTTTGTATAACGCAAACCAGAGAATAACTATCTTTCCACGTGTGTTACCGTATGTTGGGCAATGATATTTTTTTCACCTCGCGGCGCGAAGCCGATTTTGAAGGGGGGACGGTGAATAAAATCACTGTTTCCGGACCGACTGCAATGGATCATTCGCTGTACGACCCATCCTCCATGTTCCAACATGTTTTCCTTGTTTTTTCGACTAAACTAAATAACGTTCAATCGCGTGACACGCTACTATGAAAGAACAGAGCCGTCTGTATGGAAATTAATCACCGAATGATCTGTGATTTAAACTAGGTAAAGTATCTATTAGGAAATCCGTGCACAATAACTCTTTCTTATTGAAACGAATGAAAACAAGAAAATTATCTTTCCAGCTAACATTTCACGATTGGAAACGGTACTATTACCATACGCGAATAACACCTACTATATACATAGCCGTGTAACAGATCCACGAACCGCAAGTTCAATCGCTTTCTCAATTTACATGTTACCGGTATAATGACGTAACCGATCGGTACACCATGGGTTTCCGCCATTTAGCTTAAAAATTTCGGTATATCCTTTCGTTGGCAACGAGTTAATTTCGAAGGTGTGGAATAACACGACTCGTCGGACGAGGATCGCGCGTCGATAATATTTATGAAATTGGCGAAGCATCGATCGAATGACCAGACAAACGATTATAACACACAGCGGTCGGTGATAATTGAATCTCGTTCACGGGTCGGTTCGCAACGAGACACTCGCGTATCGCGTTGGGCACTTTGCATACTTCGATCCGAAAGAAATTTTCCGAAATCGGATAAATCGGTGGATTTTCAGATTCGGCGATGTTTCGGGCAAGGGGAAGGAGGGGGGTCGATGTTTGCCAGCACGTTTCGAGCATCGTTCGCATCACGAATCCCCATGTAACGACATTAATCAAGGGATTCGCGTAATTTTAATTAAAAACCGCGCCAGACCTGCGAACGACCATGAAACAAATTTAATTAATTTTTCACCGGTTGGCGCCGCGGCTCGATTCCCCGCGTCGACGACAATCCCGGCAACTCGTTATTTATCTAGGCCGAAAGGAGCAACGGCTTGAACGGTTCGACCGCCATCGAAAGCGGATTTCTGTATTAAAGTGACTACAATCGCGACCGAACGAACGGTGAATTAGCGGCGAGGCTGGCCCACCGCGAAATTGTTCGCGGTGTCGCGAATCGGCCAGCGCATTATCGCCGCATCATCGATATTCCTACCTTCCCACCCTCGACCCGATCTTTATTACGACAGGGGTTCAATAAGCTCGCGGATGAAAGCTTGACGAATTTTCGTTATAACTAACTTCCTATACGTGGTATTTTTATTATCAATATATTTATATTGTCTATCAAGATCTAAGTTATTGCCGCTTCGCATGCGGAACAATGTAAGACAAATATATGATAGATTGACTTCGATTGAAATATGCGGCTACTGAATAAATTCGAAAGCGTTCTATAAGTGATGTCTGTTTGAATTGTCTATTTCTCAGTGTTCTCTGACTTTTATCGCTACTGGCGTGTTGCTATTGGTGAATCTTTCTTTTCGCCAAGGCGCTGTCGTCTTCTTTATATGGTGATTCCGTCAAAGAGCGAGAAGTAACATTTCTGTTCTCAGTAATAACATTAATAACGCCTTAACTCGCTGAGATTTAAGCGACCATTACCGTACATATCTTTCTATCAGCTTGATATCCACGTTGTGTTAGAGTTATCGAAGATATAAGAAAAGAAAATAGGCTGAGATGAAGATTTTGGATTTCCAGGTTAATATTCTTCGATATCTAACGTTCGATTTTTAATCAACAAATAGGTCTCTAACGTCCAAAGTGTCTCCCGAAGGTTTCTCGCCTGCGTGCTCGATAATTCGATAATTCGATCGAAGCTGCCTCCGATGGCGCTAGCGTACGTGCACCGCTAGCTCGCCGAGGGATTAATGATACCATTATTCGAGCGTCATCGCGTCTAGGTGGAATCGAAAGGGTGTTCCTAGTGTGGCGCCGCGTCGCGCTTCGCCATTTCACCGTGCACACGTACCTACGAGCTCAAAAACACCGCCGTCAAAGTAAATAGACAAAGACGAGCGGATCGAAGCTGGGTGGTCGCTTTTTCCCCAGCGCTTTTTACCTCGTGCCGGTTTTTTCTCCTCCCACCGCGATGCACGCAGTCCCTCTGCAGCACCTTTAAAGATCTCTTTTGCGTTCCCCTTTCTCTTTTTCTTCTCTTTTTTCTCGCATGATCCAACCGTACGTAGTAGTTCGAGCCGCGAAGCAGATCCGAAGTCGGTCAAGCCGCCATATCGTCGAGTCACTCCTGCTTGCCGGTTTAAAAGCGTTTCGGTGCGCGGTCCCGTCATCGCCGCGAAACGAACGCCAACACATCCATCAAAAGGTATCGCGGTCTCTAGCTGGTTGTACCAACGTCGACAAAACCGAACAATCTCGCCTCGGGCTGCTTTCGTGAAGATTTTTCGACTCGTGGCACAGGCGCTCAGAGAGAAGGAGTCATTTACGATACGCTCCGTGGAAAGGACAAAGCCTTTGCCCCGGTAATTATGTGTCTGGCGTAATGCGATTTAACGCGTTATTGCGGCTCCTAGATTTATGCATTTTCATTGCCGAGCAGCTCTTTTCTCCGCTTTTAAATTAGTACCTACTCGTTTTATGAGCCGGGACCAACTGGCTCCCTGCTGTTCTTATAGAGCTTTTACTCGAAGTTTATGCGAATTTCTTCGCGCTTTGCACAGGATCTTACTCCAACAATGACACCACGATTGAGCATTAAGAAACCTTTCTTTCTTCGACGATTAATTTTCACGTGGTTATATATTCAAAAATATAAATGATACGATCAGTTCGATCAAATTCATGGAGATGCAGGATCGAAGAACGATCGATTTTTCTACTACAACGTGTCGGTACCTACAAATTGTCGACCGATGTAACAAAGAATCTGCTTCGAACGTTTCTATCTCGTTGAATGTCTCGTAAGGAGCAACAACTATCTTAAAACGAATCTTTACGACAGTCTCGTACAAATAACGCATCGATCTACGATACCTATAGAATATTTTTTCGCTATTGCCGTCTGATTGATGCAACAGAATCATTAACAGGGATTCTCTGATACTTTTAAACAGTGTATATACCCTTTGCTGTTCGCGAGATGCTCAACGAGATAGAAACGTTTGAACTCGTACCAGTTCCTCTTTTATCTCTCTCAGCAAACAGCTCACCTACGTCGGTGTTCGTAAATCCTCGTACAATCTTCCACTTCTTACCATCCGGTTCAATCGATATTCAAAGTAAAAGAGAAACGAGAGACTTACCTCCGCGGGCGGTTTGCCAGCCACGCTGACGCACTCGATCACCAATTCCCGGTCCTCGGTCGTGATAAGAAAGTCGCCCTGAAGGATCTTTGGTTTCTGAGGCGGAACCAGCACGCTCAGCTTGGCGAATCTCGAGCGTAATGCTGGCTGGCCGTCGTTCGTGGGTGAGGCCTGGCATTGGTATGTGCCATCGTCCTCCAGTTCCACCGGATAAATATGTAACGAGAAATCACCTGGAACACAAAAACAGACACGATCTTTTTCAGTTGCTGTACATTACCGTAGGGGTCTGTTTCATAAATTCTTTGGAAATGTGAAAATGTTAGAATACGTTACTAACTCTAGGATTGTTAGAATAGTGAAAGAATATCAAGTCGTCATTTCTCATGGAAATTTTATAGATTTTCTGCGATGAATTTTTAGAGATTTGGAGGAATTTTTCTAAAACATACGAGTAGAAGTTAACGAACATTTCTCTCGTTCTATTTTCTCACATTACATGTCATTTTGATTTCTTTGTTGCATATTTTCATATCATTACCGGTTTATCCAACGTTGAGAGAATTTTTGGGTAAAAGTATAAAGCAATTCAATGATTACAGTCTAGAAATTGTCGCACGCTACGCATCTCTTTTCACTATCTATACATTCTCTTTATCTGTATATTACAATCTCTTTCACTCGCTTCGGATAAACTACGCAGGCATTTTCGAAACGTATTCAGCGACTGCAATATTTCGGCTTCGCTATACGTCGCTTTTCATTCCGTAAATTCAAGCATACGCTTTTTCCTCAGATCCATAATACTTGAAACTCAATGAAAGCTACGCTAGAAATAACCATCTAAGCTGGTGCTCGCATTACGTCTCTACTTTGATGTATCTTTCGTTCATTCGCTTCGACTAAATCGTATCTCGTGCAAATATAGAATCCGAAACAACTCTATCTCCCGAAATCTAAATTTAAATCCAATTCAAAATCCAACTTCTTCGGTCCACAAGCTCCGATCGAGCTGTCTGACCAGCACGTTCGGGCCGATGAATTTTTAGCCGGGCCAGGTGTTAGGCCACCAGCGGAATTCCAAAAGTTCGGGGGTGGACCGCGTGCAAATTGAACCAGCCGGAGATTTTCACTTTATACGCGGCCGGTATCGCAACATCGGGTACTAGGAACGAGAAATGGTGGAGGAGAGCAGGACCAGGGTGAGATGAGGTGACGGGAATGGGGGTGTGCTCGGATAGAAAACCATTTACCCCCGTTGATTGAAACTAACGGTTTACGAGCGTCTGCTCGATCGTATCGTGTCGGCCCGTACGTAGGAAATTTCTCCGACTGACGGTTTTATTTTGAAATCTCCACATATACGTGTAAGCTGTCAGAAACAACGCGGCGGCTGTGCAGTGCGCGAATCGACGCGAATTAGAACGGCCCGTTGCCGGCCGCGTCAGCAAAATTCCAATTTTTCTCTCTTCCGCAACCTTTTGCCCTTCCTCCTCCTCCTACTTCGTCCCCTTTCCTTCTCCACTTTCGTCCTGGTTCCATCCACTCGTTGATTTCTTCCTTTCCCCATCATTGCCGTCCGACGGTCCAGGTTCTCGATCGTTGAATCACGAAGATACACCACGAGACCGCAAGTGTTCGAACTTTTCCACGAGAAAGTATCTCGGGCACCGATTATCGCCGCCAGCAACAACCGATCGCGATCAAGTAAATTCGTCTGGCGCGTGATTTATTTGCACCGAGCATCCCCCTCCTCCCCCTTCTCGTCTCATTCCTCTCTTGCCACTTCTATCAGCCACTATCCATCCATCCATCTATCCATCTAAACATCTATCATTCTGTCCCCCCCCTCCTCACCTTATCCCTATTGCCGTGCCACAGCCTCGTCTCATCTATCCACCCAATTCCCTCTCGCGTTTCTTTCATTCCATTCATGCAACTTTCACGAGCCGCTTCTCTTCGTGGCATGCACGACGAAGCAATTGTGCTTCAGCTCGAACGAACGAATGAAACCGAAACGAACGAATGAAGGGTACGTACAACCGGACGATCCCGATGGACGTGGATCCAGATGCGGAGATGGGGTTGACGTTCGGCAGGACAACGGGCTGCGGTGACGAGTGGGCCGCTACTAGTAAATGGAAAAATGGAATCGTCTCACTTGTACGCAGCGGCTGATCGTTCCAGCGATAAATCGCGCCCTTGCGGACCTAACTTTCGCTCTCGTTTTTCGGCTTTTCTCCATAGTCGTTCGTCTCTCGCTGATTTCAAGTGGTACGAGCTTCGTCGCGAGATTTTTTCAGGGATTTGTCTTTGTACTGTTCGATCGGTGCTTTCGTCTACTAAGATAGATCTACTAAGGTGATATCTAATAGCGATACTGTAACGAAGCAAGGGAAGGAATAAGGAGACAAGGGGAAAGAAAAAGAACGCGAAGGAAGCAGGAGAAGAAAGGATAGAAAAAGTGGGCATTTTTAGAACAGCGATCTACACAGTGACGAAAAGTTTCTTTCGCTGAACGAGTAACTATCTTCGCGGACTTGTAATCGGACATTTGAAATTTTAAATGACTTGTTTAGAATACAATCGTTATAAAGAAACAGAAGAATGGATGAAGATTATTTTGTACAAAAATAGAATTTTCTAACAGATAAATCCACGTTATAAGGTCAGATATCCGCAGAAAGGATAGTTGTGAAGTTTTCTCAGTCGCTATATCGCTTTAGTCATTCCTTTATTTCCTATCCTTTAACGCTATTTGTAAAATTATTAAAAACGCGATGAGATATCAAAGAAACAACACGGTTATATAAAACACGGTTTATTTTGTTCACACGTTTTTCTGCTTTAGTCAAACGTTAACATGAGTGATTTAGCCACGTCCCAGCGTATTCTCTTAAATAGAAGCCACGTGTATCGTATTCGCCTAACCACTTACGCCACGCTAATCCTGCAAACGGCATACCATTTGCGGGGCTATAGACCTGTTTTAACAGTGCATAAAGAGTTGTTTGAAAGTGGATCAACCGGGGCCGCAATGTTTCTCGCACGAAACGCAAATATTCATAGAGTTTGCATGGGCTTACTAGCCAACGAGGCAATAAACATCGCATCTGCGTTCCTTTCATGCGCGGCGCAGGGCTGAAAACACCACGAGATGCGTATTAGCGTGCCATTGGGAACGAAAAAGGATTTCAGCTGCGGAGTCTGACTGTTCCGCCGCAATATCACGGAAGATTGAACGGAAAACGTTTCGCGTTGACGATAAAGGCGCGCGTTATCGTATAGCAGAGTAGACGCCGCGAGGAACAGATAGAATTTTCATTCTCATTTGTTATTGCATTCTATTCGTTTATTTGTTTGTTCTGTGTACGCTATCGCGATCAAGCAATAGCATCGATCGAATGTACAATATCGTAAGTACAATATGCATTTCTTACGTATCCGTGTATCGTATCATCGTGTAGTATCAATGTAGATACTTGTTCGTAATCATCAAGGCGTTTACAGAAAACGAGATTAGGAAATTAATACAACTTTTAAGAATTGTTATTTAGGAGGCTCGATATTTATATGCAGGTTCTTCTTATTTATACATGTATATGTATATACATATTTTTCCTCCCGTTTATCTATATTAATTTATTACTCTATACAATTCCGACACTCGTGTTATTAATTCTTTTTCTACCTGTTCTTCCGTAAACTTTTTCAATGAGATTTAGATTAGGGGATTGCAAGGACCAACACGTATGATTATTAATTTACCATATTTTTCCTGCTATTGCGACAGATAGTCTTCGCAAACTTTCGCATCGTTAATTGTACGAGTGCAAAATCAAATAAGAAATACCAATGTAAAATATGGATGCAAAATAAATTAGAATGTGCGAATCGGTAACTAACTGGAGCGATGAACTCGCTGTGCATAGTTTCAGAAGAAACTAAAATCCTTCCCGTACATTTTCAATAGTATCTTCTATCTCGAAATACGCAGTTATGGTATGAAGCAAAGTTATAAATCGTTGCACTGTATCATCGAATGATAATATGAAAATATTAAACAAATAAATAGGAATCTATAAGCGCAGCAAGGTAGACGGGTTCTCCTAGCGAGAATTCGCCATGACGCTATCGTTTTGTGCGTTCTTTTGTATTTACACGGTGTCTCTGTCTAGCGGAACACAAAAATAACTCTTGGCCTTTCTAGCTCGCGAATGCAGCTCGAAGGGATTCCGTTGCATTATGAGGGACAATAATTAGCGCTCCTCTGGAGCTCATTTAGCCAACTTTTGGTAACTTCGGTGGAAGCAGCTCGGCGCGACGTCTCCTTGCAGCCCTGCTTTGGTAATTGCTTGTGCGCGCACGGAGGTGCTCGCGTTTCTCGCAAACGACGACGACGACACCGACGACGAGGGCCAATGACTCGAAGAACCAGCTGGAACTTCCCGACGAACATAACTTTCGCGTAAACAAAGCTGGCGGTCACTGGCACGATCGGAAGTCTCGCTAAAAGTCCGCGAGGAATTTCTCGAAACATGCAACGTCGTTCTCATTAACTAGAGAGAGTTGACGAAAGAAAGAAAAAGAAAGACAACCACGAGTATCGTTGCATGTTAATTTGCAGTGAAATTTTCAACTTTACTCGACAGTTATTTCTCCACCAATATTACACCACCTTTTTATTTTAATTTAATTGATATTTAAGAACTAAAGTGTACATGCATTTCAACTATGCGGAATTTATGAAAATACTTAAATGAATTTGTAAACACAGTAAAATAAAATAAATGTAACAAGTGTAGGAAAGTAAAATCTACCGATCGAATCCGATCCATGTAATGTTTCTAACAGCGGAATCGCATTTTTGCGTTATTGGAAACATAAATGCAACGAATCACCCAGGAATTGCAACGATGTCGCCATCGTTCGTCTGCGCTAGATCTTAAAGTCAGCGAATGGCTTGCAGCAGAAGCTGAACGTATTCACGAAAAGTACGGTATTCATATAGCTCGACATAGAACGGACAACAAGCAATTCAGGTCAGAAATCCTTGCTCTCTGAGATACAATTCCAGAAATTTCCGACCACGTGTTTGGACAAAGGTGGACAAAGCGAGGAAGGAAGGCGAGGATGAGGCAAAACGGATGAGCGGAAAGCGAGAGACGCAACCCTTTACGAGGAGAAGGCACTAGAAGAGCTTTAACGACTAACTGGATGCGGCGAAACAATGCATCACTAACAATTAGTTAGTGCGGGCGCAGTCGGCGATATTACAAACGGCCATAATTAATTTTAATTATACGGAACAGGTAACGAGCACTCCACTACAGACAACTATGATTAATTGCGTATAGTCAAGCTGGAAGGCATAGATCGTTGCCTGGATCCGTTGGAACGTTCCTACGTTGTACGTTTAGGTTAACCCACGCGTCTTAATAGTTCACTCGTCTTGCTGTCAACGATGTTTTCCAAGCTTATTCCTCAGTTTTATAGACGACATCCATTATCAGATAGAAGCTAGTATCACGGTTAAAGCGAAACGCGGCCAGTTAATCGATTGTCACGCTCATAAGCGACTTTAAATAGCAATTTTATACGAGGGACATTAAGCCCTCGTGAGCCTTTCAACGTTACGACATTTCGATGTAATTACGCTTCAATTACCATCGAGGTTTAGAGGAAATTGAGAAAATTAACCTGTTCGAGGAATTACAAAGCTTAGTCGGTTACAGGAAAGGAATCCATCCACGGTTGGCTTAGAATTACTCAATTGGTTCGAACTCTCTTGTTCAAGGAACCAATCGCGGACGATTCCCTCCCCTTCGATCTCAACGAGGAACGGTTTCAGCTCGAGATCGTTTAAAACGCGAAGACCGCTTTAAAAACGGACCGAAAAACGACCGGACACTATTCTCCTATCTCTTCGGGTCACGTTTCTTCCTTGAAAAGACTTTGAGCTTGGCTTGCACGAACCAAGAATTTCCAGCGAGATTCTTCCAAGTTCCGAGGTAGAAGATATAGGCCAAGGCCGCTTTTATCCGACAGGAAACGAAGGACGTGGACGCGGGGAGCCGCAATATCCGGAAATTTCGTATTCAAAATCGGACGATTTTTCCGGCCAGATTTCGATGGCGCCGGTCCAATAATCGGAGGACGAAAAATTTAAATAAACGTCGAAAATGGTCGGGTTTGCATAGCTCGCATTTTCTCCGAAATGGACAACGCGGATACGCGCGTGTATACATAGGTTATGTACATATATATACATATATATATATATATATATATATAGATTACTAATCCGTGCACCGTTTTATACATATAGGAAAACGAATAATCCAGATTTGCCACGGCGGTATGTCAATCAGCGTAGCTATTACCATCATTATTATTTCGGTTAATTGGATCGCAATTTTCCGTTACAATCGCATACACCAGGAATTATATGGTATTATCGTTTTGAATCTCGCCACACTGAGAGAAACCGCGACACAGTCGTGCCGCGGCCTCCGTCTGCCCATTTCTCGTCTTTTTTCTTTTTCTCCTGCTGCTTCTTTTTTTCCACCTTTTTTTCGCGCTTTTTTTGTCGTTTGGTATAATTACACCGTCAGCGGAATCACGTGCGTTCCATTAAAAAGAAATGGAACAAATGGAACCATTAAAAAGAAAAAAGGAAAAAAGTAACATACCCGCCTACGAATACTCGAGAAAATAACGAAAGAACCGATGGAAACGTTTCGATGATTTTTTCGTTACTCGATAATGAAACGTACACACGTCAGGAGCAGACAGGGTTACGATAGTGCTACACGACTACCATTAAAGGAAAACTGTAGCATAGCGTGTTTACTTAACGCCCCGTAAAGTGGCCCATTTCTTCGCGGCACCTTCCGCGATCGGCAATTAGCCGTTATGAAATGCTAATATTCTCGCGGCTATATCGCGATATCGTGTTACTCGAGGTGAACTAAGCGGTTGAGTCGATCGAACCGGCGCGATATCCATTAAACGGTGTCGACGTGTTCACTGCCAGAGGTATTAAGTCCTTGCCCTGATGTGCTAGGTTGCTTTTATCGTAGATGAAATCGTAGAGAAACGTCGAATCATCATCATCGTATGTGTGTGTGTATGTGTGACATCCGTTCTCTCGCCGATCGAGGCGATCCTGGCCGAATCACCGACATCACGATATGTAATCACGAATCTCTTGGCACAGACCCACTAATCCTTTAATCAGGAACGTAGCTCTGCTTCGCCTGGCATAATCATCGACCGTTTGGTGCCGCAACTGGGCAAACAACGTCTATACTAACGGCACGCCAGGGCTACGCATAGCATTTATTGCTACGGTAAATCAAACGGATCTCGATAATGCACAGTTGACCTTACCTATAAGGGGCAGGCTAGCGTCGTAAATTTCGAAACGGCCGTGATAATTTCTTAGCTCCGACCTATCGTCGAATCGATACCTTGATTTTCCTCGCTTCCTCCACACCGTTGGAAAAGAACCTACGACTCACGGCTTGCCGATTTGATATCGCGTGAAATGCTGGAACGAATCGGTGCCAAATGAGAAATCGATCACCGCTAATTTCCTCGGTTAACGATCGTATCGTGATTCGACCAACAGAAATTAAAAGGCAATCGTTTCTCCCACTGTTTAATCGGCTACGTTATTCAGGCGTCATCGAAAATTTTGAAGCTGGAGAGAAAATTTGCGACACTCTAGAACGAACGAGGTCCAGTGACTAGAGAGAAAGAAGCTTTTCTACCGAGAATAAATCAATTAGCCATTGATAACGCATCACGACAGGTGTATAGCCTGTTTCATTAGCCAGTTTACCGATTTACATCACCAAGATTTTTCTATACTCCTCTTTATACGCGGAACGAGAAACACATTCAAGTTTTTCTCGCGCGAGAGCCAAAGGCTCGTGCGAGTTGTTCGTGAACTTTAAATGGAATTTGAAATTAATGAATTATTAATCCGAATAAGTTTCACTCGAGTATAAGCGTTAAAAGTTTCGGAGATATAACCCTCATAATCTTCATTCTAAGTGGAAAGTGTACTCCCTGGTATAATGTGCGACTCTTCATATACACAGTTTCTTTATGCTCTGCCGCATTAACTCTCTACTGACAAAGTTGAGCTAATCTCGATCCTTATTCTTTTGCGTTGTATTCGTCGAAAGTACGTATTCGTTGGTGGTATTTCAGAGCGTGAGCCGGCACTTGGCATTACAATCGATTGGTCTCGCTTACTCTCGCTATTTCCACTGACTCTCCTTGTCATACAACGAGCGATAAGAAAACGGCACATTTGATCGGTGGCACGCAAGCGAGCAAACAACTGAGAAACACTGTATTTCGCAGCTCGTATCTATCGAACCAGCAACGGGGAAACGTGTAAGTATCCTTGTTAGTATGTTGCTACATCGTTTTCTGTTTTTTCTCAAATATTTACTTTCTGCGCTGTTCTAACTTTCTGCAGTTTCCTGTCCTGTTGCTTTACTACACTCGAAGGTTCCTTGTTCGACAACCCACAGTTACAATAGTACACACTTGACGTGAAAATTCGCGAGAATTCGAAAAGATGCTCACTGTTTTCTAAATTTCCTTTATGGAATTTATTTCAAGGAAAAATGCATGATTTATGGCGCGGTGATGTCGCGTACATTTTCATCGAATATTTTAGTAATATCGTATATGTGTTTTATAAATTTATAACGCATATTTGGTTTCAATTAAATCATACATCTGTACATCATAAATACACCTGCTTTTTCCATCCAAATATTGATTAACAACACTTTTCGAACAGAGAAAATAGTTATTGAAAAATGTAATTTACACTGTCAAGATAAAAATTGGATAGAAAACAAAGCTTTATTTTCAAATGCAAAGATATCAGTTTCAAACGTGTATCGAAATAGCGACCTGACTGCCGGTTTTTCACGCGCATGCCGAATTTCTCGTCCATTCGCAACCGTTAAAGTAAGTACAAACAATAGATCGTACGTTTTGTTGCGTTTCTACGAAACATTTTTCATACGGATCCTCTTGAAAACAATTCCGAAAGTATATTACACGGATTAATATATTTTGAATGAGGCGCGTAAATTTTTCATCAACTTCATTCAAAGTTTTTTATTTTATATACAGTACAAAATTCTCTGCTGTACGGAACGGTGCTCTACGAAATATTCATGTCGACATCGCGCTTCTGCGCGTTACAAGCGTTACTTGAAACGGTTTTTAAATAATGCATGCATTAGAATCAGCCAGGTATATTCCTTCTTAGCTTGGCGAGGCAAATGCGTCTGACAATGAACGATCCGTCTGCTTTTTCCGCTTCTGACTCACGGCCTAACCGTCGATCGCGTATTTTCTCATGTAACTTTCAATGCATGCATTATTTCTCTTATTCTGATCGATGTAAGCTTGCAAAAAGATGCAAAAACCGTCTCGGTTATTCTACTCGCTATTCTTTTGAACTTTCCATTACATTTTCTAAGACGTTCCATACGATGTACTTGAATTTCCCAACTATCAAAAATTCGAACGATTAAATTCGAATTTTTCCAAATTTCAAATTCAAGATACAGGAAAGAAAGATAGAATAGAACGATCATATTTTAAAATATTATAGGAGAAAAATGGGATTCGAATTAGGCTTTTACTAGTTATTTATTGATAGATGGCCAATGAATTCTATCTCTCATCGATTATTTTAAACTTCGATGGAGCTACATTTCCAGCTATATGCGGAAGTATATATATATATGTATATACGTCGTAATCCTCTATTCATTCGTGATCTATTTATCGCAATGAAATTTTGGTAAGTATAAAAGGAGAATTTCTGTTATATGAATGAAGAATTTTAGATTAATCGAACACCCATTGCATTCACTCCAGTATACGTGGATAATTTATTCATTGATGGATTCAAATAAATAGAGTTATGTTTTCCGAAAGTTTTAAAACACCTATTTTTATAAAAGCTCAAGTATTTCGTGTAAATTATATAACAAAATATATATGTAACGGATAAATGTGATCGTAGTACAAATGCATAAATTCTGATGAAGATATAAAAATAAGCCATAACATTCGACTTTGACATTGTCAATTCTATATCAAGAAGCAATTGAAATTTTACTCTTTTCAAATTTCTATTAATTTTTTAAATATCTTACAATTTATATCACCGAATTTCCAATACCTCGTGATAAAATATCTAATACCTATTATCTAAGAGACATTACATTATCTCAAAAGCTGTGACAAAAATCCTCCTGCATATCAAAGCAACGTTTCATGCATGAAAAGCGAGTACATACGGCCAGGCAATAATTCGACAAGGAAATTAGTAACAGTTAGGCCTACAAACGGCATTTAAGCAAACGAGTGACCACTGTGCCGGACGAGCCAGTCGTGACATTCATCGCGTCTGTAAATTTCAGGAAAGCACGGTCGGCATAGGTCTCTGTACTTGGAACGCAACTAGGTGTATGCGCGAGCACATCACCAGGAGTACGGGTTAGTGGCTGGTCGACGACATGAAAACACTGGCCCCGCCTGCTCGACACAATCCTACTACCATCGTTGATCATCGAACCCTGAAAATCGAGAATTGGAAACGGTGCAGCAGGAGCCAGCGATTAGAGGTTTCCCTCGGCTTTGCTCCATTTCTTCCGGTAACTTCTCAGCGTAAATGTTAGATAAAGACATCCGGTCCTCCTTCGAGGTTAAACGTTCCCCCGGAACGTCGATCCACGGAGATGGTTTTTTAATCCCGTGCAAGAATGCCGAGGGGATAACTTACTCGAAGGTAATGGAAATTCAGATAGTGCTGCATCGGATTTCGAGACGTTTAATGGAACATCCATAGATCGCTTTGTGCAACTCGTGATCACTCGTGGGATCACGAGAAGATAACGAGGAATTTTCATCAGAAATCTTGCTTTAAGAATAGGAAAATCATCAAACCTTGTGACAGTCACTGTGAGACAGAAAGTTTATATAGAGCCAAATTTTGGGATAACAATTTCGACGATTAATTTCTTTTATTTCCTTTCGATTAATTACAGTCGATTGTTATGGAGAATTATAGGCAATTTAAGTTGACGCGAAATAGATTAATTTATACGATGAAACCTATTATGTAATTCTAATGATTATGTCTGATGGTTAGTCTATGGGTTTTTCTGTACTGTCTGTAAGCTGAGTGATTAACGATAAGGGGTTTGAATGATTCGTTAAACGTGCGGTATATCGGTTGCTGAATTTCGAAATTTCTTCTTTCACCGTGGACATCTTTAAGTCAATTCTTTTATTGGTAACGTATTTCAGATTGGAATTTTCGAAGGATTTCGATATTACGATGCCTGACTGTGTCCATAACAGAAGAGCGATAAACTTTTTCCTCTCAGCGTAAATGAAGTAATATTTAGAATGTTTCTATTAGAGCGAGGCTTACGGAGAACATGACGAGTTTTGGCAAGTGGCTCTAACGAGGATATGGAAGCAGAGGAGCAGAGAGGGAAACTGATACTGAGAAAACTGTGCGTATTACTAATCCATGCCTTCCAGCTCAGTCACGTTCATGATGCTTCGTTTGAACATAAAGCTGCATAAATTTTCAATGTTTCATAATCCGTGTTTTCGTATTGCGTATTACATACTTTTATTCCAATTAGCTCACTATCACTAAACAGAGATTCAGGTATCATATTTACGGGATTTGTTAATAAACTTTTGAACAGTTTCATTCTCAATTTTAAATCATGAATTGAAAGATAAATTAGATAATTGATTCGTGCTATTGTACAGAAATGAACAATTCGTAGCTCGTATACAAAATACGAAGACCAACGTCGAGAGGTTAAATTACCTTTCCATCGATATCTCTTAAAACCATTCGTTTTTCCAGCAACCACAATTTGCTCGTATTTAAATGCCACCGTAACGAATTCTTCGCCAGACGAACAATTCATAGAATGTTCGATCGCGAATGTGACACGTGTTGGCTGCCGGCAATTATACCAGCCGCTTGTAGCAGATACCTATCGGGTGTCCAAATATTGTTGCCACCAGCAAACACGTGCCATATTCGGGAGCGTGCGATATTAATCAGATATCGCACGGACGCGCGCTACGCTACTGGAATATTGCCGACCGCGGTGTATCTAATAACGGATGCCTTCTGAAGATCAGGCTTCGTCGTTGTTGGACATTGTCCACAGATTTATGGCGGACGTGATAACGGATAATTAGAGCAGTCGTAGGTCGCAACGATACCGATCTGTTACGGTTATCGCTACTGATTTAGGTGCCAGAATTCATACGGACTTATACACCAGCCCCGGTATATAAAAATGCACCATCGTCGCTGCAGGCCGAATGACTTTCAGACATTAGCATATGCATAGGGAGACGCTAGATTTCAGCGATATCTCGCGGTTGAAACGGCCGTGAAATCAAGAGGAACTTTAGTGGCGTCAATATGAAGAGAGCATGATAACCGTGCGACATCCGGTCCCGCTTTATCACGGCAAATCTGCGATTACGGAACCGCGCAACCTATTATTCGCGGAACCAATTGTTACCGGTCGCAATTTCTTGTTTTTCGGCTCCGTACTTCCTCACACTGGCATTTTTCCAGGAGAGATAGCACGATTAATCGGGCCGCGTTCGCACGGTACTCCTCTCCCGCCTCTTCATCGTTCCGTTGAAATCTCGAAAACGAGACAGTCTTATCCGCTGCTGTTTTCCTCTCTTACGTTTCATTGCCGGCACTGCTCATAAAATTGCGTTGAAACGCTTAAATGGAGCTTTTGTTTCGCCCGCCACGCTCTACCCCTCGGCCACCCCACCGACGAAGCAGCGAAATTTTTTTCGGTCTGGCTACCGCAAGTTTTAAAACCGAGTTTACTGTGAAATCGTGGTATAAAATATTCTCCAGCGTGGCGTCGGATTTTCCAAGAATAAACAACATTGGTAGGTGTTACGAGCAATTGGATATGTATCGGCCAAGTCGTTAACGAATATGGAGGATCGAGGTAGAGAGAGAGAGAGAGAAAAAGAAATGCGAAGCGATTCGAGGAAGGTGCTGCTCGGTGGTGATTCAATGAAAGGTTGAGGGTTCTTTTAACGCGGGCTGCGTGAAATGCAATGTACATGTTGAAGACAATTTTTAAATATTAGTATAAAAACGAAGTATCTTTATACGTATTACTTCGACCGTGTTAAAAGAGATGATATTCTTTTACACCGAATATTCGCCATTTCACGAAAGCTTGTTTTCCTCGAAAAATCAATAATGGAGATTAGTAGTAGTAATTGGGTTTATTTGATTCCTTGCAGTTTTAAAATGGGAAGTTTACATTTGTTACTCGAGCAAGTGTGTGTATGGGGAGAAAGGAGATCTAATTCCAAGAGTTTAATTCTGTTTCTTCCTTTCCTTCGAATTATCCTTCCTTAATTCTCCTTTTTTTTCCAGCACTAAACGCATCCATTCCGCTACTTTTCCCTCTCTCTTTAGTATTTCTGTTACTGTTAACTTCCTTTCGGCTCTTTACATTCAGGCAACATATGTTCTAGTGACTTTGTTGCCCATTCACGTAGTTTGCAGATTGTAATCTTCTTCCAATACGAGTTCCCTTTTCTTCGATCCCGCATCTGAACCTAGCAATCATGTTTTGATCCGTGCCTTTGTGATATTGGGAGTTACTATTCCGAATTGCTCAAACAATTTACGCCATTTTCCACTAAATCAACTGAACAAAAATTGGTTAACCTTGCGGTCGATAAAAACAGTTCTCGATTAACTGCCTGTTTCTTAACAGAGTTGATTCTATCAAGCGATCGTCGTTATGCTTGTGACACGCTGTGATCACAGTAACGCGCGATCGAAAGATCATTTGAACAAATAGAAGGTTTCAGAACAAAGAAGTTCATTTGTTATTCACACGAAGCGTAGATTTCACGGTGCTATAAAAGGAGATCGAGCACGGTTGGATAAATGGCCGAGGATTTGCATCGGGTCACATTGTCTCACCTGCTTCGTATTTTTCTTTCCATTGTAATAGTTCACGGCCACTATGGCACTTTTTACGGTATTTGTTCCGTAGCTTTCCATGCCGTTTTTCTCGTTCGCCACATAGCAGCAACAGAAGGACAAAGAACAGGAAAAGGAGGTGGAGAAAAGGGAGATGGCAATTTAAAAGGGCAAGACACGGTGCAGATGTGGTACCTGTCGAGAGAGCCGCTGGCAATGAGAGAGACGCTCGGTGAAAACCGGTAAGACCGATTAATCGAGTCGGTTGCAGCAGCAGAAGCGGGCGGAGCCGGTCGTGCAGGTTGCTCGACCCGCAACCACCGCTCCTACCGAGCTTGCTGACGATGTTGCTGCCGTTTTCTGCTGCCGTTCGCGCAGCCCTGCCACCGTCTAAGCTACGCGGACGCGGGTAATTGATACTCCAATCGACCGGTTGGCCAACCGATCGAAAAATCCTTGGATTACCTTGGTAAGGCTATAGAGCTGCGGCAATTAATATACACGTCAGTTAGAGAATTTATGTCGGTGTGGGATCGCGTTCGTAGATTGCCTCGTTCCGATCACAAATTTCTCTGTTACCCGGCAAATGTAAAGATACCGGTGTTAATTAATCGTATTTATTGGGTCCCGAACGATAACGAGCCGGATGAATAAGAGCGCGCTCGAAACCATCAGTCCTGGCATAGCGTTCCACCAGGTATTAACGAGCAATAACTCGCTTATTTATAGAAAATCACCGTTTCAAGGGCTCTTATTTTATGCTGCTGTGTCCGACGATCTGTTCTCTTTGCGGATTTAGCTTAATAAATAAACAACCACTGCGACGTTAAGTGGCCGTAGAAAATTACGCTCCTTTCATAGTCTTACGGTGGAAACAGCTGGCGAAAGGGATGATGATATTCTGGTTCGTGTAACGTTTCGTTCTTCGTACACGAACGACGGCTTTCCTCGATGATTTCTCGTCAATCTCCGCGGAAACCGACGAAGCCGGTCGTGCCGGTTTCGCATCCTGTTACGGGACTGCCGCACTGCCACTGTGGTGCAATCCATTTCTACGCGAGGCCAGACGCGAACTCCATCGTCCTCTTCTCGAGTTCGTAAACGAGAGCACGAACGAACTACGACGAGTGATCACGAAATCGAGGCATGTTTCAGAGATAAAAACTATCTGGTCTGATTAATGGGCAAATAAGACACGGTAGAAGAAAGAAGAAAAAGTTGCTAGAAATTTAATCGCCTATAGATATAAGCCAATGGGAGGTACTGGCAATGATTGCAACCTTCTTCTCGATATGATCACGATAATGCCTCGTTTGCCGAACGAGTTGTCCGCGGATGTATCCTGTAGGAGATATATATTGATCTTAGCTACGGATCCTCTCCGCGATCGACCCTGTCCTCTTCTAATCCCCGCTTAGAGACACATCGAAGGACATCCGGTGGGGCAACCGGTTGCAGCTTGACGCGGCTGCCAAACGATTAGCGTTACCCTCATCCTCGTAACACGGCCATTTCCAACATTCCACGATCTCCCCTATCGATCTCCAGCGGGCTGCATTAGCCGGGTGCAGCGTATACGCGACAAATGTTTCGGAACTAATTTAAAGTTATCCGCGGATTCCGCGTGGCCCGGCCAATACACGTAGCGTACCTATTTCTTTCGAAGATTTTGCAGAGGATGCAAGGTGCAACGGATATGTGCGTCTCGGTCGATTAAAAATAGAGACACGTACATGACACCGGCTGCGATCGACCGGATGAATCAGAAACTGCGCCACCAATCATCCAGCCAGAACTCTCGCGACCACGTCGATGCATCGATATGCTCCGCGACACAGTCGACAGCTCGTTCAACTTCGCCGGCAAGTTACTTCGTCGCCTTCGCGTGTCTCCGTTATCGTTTTGCTTCGCTTTGCTCAGCCGTAGCACTGCAGCTGTTTACTAATCTGCACGGGACCGCGCAAATTGAGAGTAACTCGAGCGTAAGGAAGGTTCGAACTCCATTGTTCGCGAACTCGTGTCGTGGGCACAATCTAGGAGGGACCGGTAGTAGTGCGGTCCCGGAACCGGAACTGCTGAGTTCCGCCACCCTCTCGAACCGATGTTTGCATCTTTAAGCGCGCTTGATTGCGATTACTTGGTCGGAACTCGCGACCGAGCCAGCGAAATCGACGAGCCGCAGCAATCGTGCTCTGTGCTTTCGACTTTCCGATATCGACTTTTGGAAGCGTCGCCGCTTGTATCGACAGTTTTCCAAGCTTCGATACTCTGCGCTCGAGGATTTGTTTACCGCAGGCAAATCGCAAGCACGCCGAGACGCGGAGAAAATATTTGTTCCCGTGTTTCGAGTCTGATGGGAAGTTACGAGTTGTGTAGTACCGAAGACATTTTGGTCACTGTGCCGTACTATTTGCCGAAGAATGGAGGAACCGACGTTTAAAGGAACTTATTTAACCGAAATTCTCTGTACACAAACCGAGAGATACCTTGGTTCTGTTCTAGACGGAAAATACACTGTCTTTAGGGAAGAAAATCAAGACTCCCGTTAACTGGAAGAAACAAACAGGACGCGTCACAATTTACGGTCGATTCGACGCCACGGTGTCCCTATCGGGAATTCGTAAAACCGAAACCCGACGATTCTTCCTCCGTTGCAACGAAACGCTTCTAAATTAATTAATCCCGGTGGAATTAAGAGGAGTTAAACGGCGGGAACTTTGCCGGGACAGACTCTTATCAACTTTGCAGCCACGGTACTGGGATGTTACCTTTCCAACAACAGAACTCGACCAAGTTAAAGACCGCTGTCGATCGTCGGACAAACAACGGGAACCAATATGGATGGTGTTGTGTGCGTTCTACGTTTACCGTGCAAATGGTCACTGTGAGGGTTGCAATAATGTTATGGAAACTGAGAGTAACACGTCGTTGCCCTTGTTACCAACGAAACTCGCTAAAGGAGAAAAGTATAGGGTGTCCCAGCTGACCTTATCGGCTAAAGTGCTTTCGCTCCGGGTACAGCTATTGAGCTATTGAGTGGATATCTTCTTTCTTCCATGAACGTAGGAGTGTCCGATGGAATTTTTAAGACAAGTTGAATGGCCGATGATTCTAGGTGCTTCTCAGGTGAACGCAGACCGCTTGTATTTTTATATAGGTATATCTAATAAGAAACTTGCAGGGTAAGGCTTCCCATAACAAGATCTACGTTTTCCTTATAACTCTACAGAATTAGGAAACTAACAGTACGACGTACTCGTGAGTCGCTGTCTTTGTTGAAAATAGAAATCGCGCGAAATAAGACGGCGCGGTGACCCCGATATCGGAGCTTAATGGCAACGAAAATGTTCGGCGTGCAACGGGGCCACGCACGCAACTTCCGCGAACCAAAGGTTCGTCTGGAAACTCGAAAAGTAAAGGGAATAGCTCGGATAATAGAGTTAGCTGGTACACCTTGTATATCAGGTGCCGTTGGCTTAAATTGCCTCTCGCCTGCCACGAATCTTATCGTTTCGAGCCGGCGTGATTGTTACGAGAGCACACGGCGGCGGCTGCATGGCGTGCCGTTGATACGTCGCGCCGCTCCACGCTGCTGGCTTTCGCTCGCGTTTAGCGTATATACGTATATACGGTGAGTTGTACGCGAGCACTGCTTACATAATATCGATACAGAGAGAGAGGGAAAATGCGCATAGAGTGTGTATCGTAGAATCGGTTGTTGGACTAATCCTTGCCGCGCGAAATGGGTAGCAGCGTGTAAATAGAAGGTAAAGGAGAGCGTATGGCGTAACCGGTATCGGAGAGAGGGAAAAAGGGCCAAAGCTCTGGCCGATACGCGTGTACCGTACGGCAAGCGATGTTTTATCGTGGCGGAACGTGGAAATTTTTCACTGGATAAACCTCGAAACGTTGCAGCTTTTTGTAGCCTCGCTTTTTGCGGCATTAGATACGGACGAGAGGAGGGAAAAAGCGTCGCGTGAATTTAGCTGTCGAGCCGAGACGAACACGAAAACGCGACAGAACGACGCGTGCGCGCGTTCGCTCGTTAAATCGCGACCGAGCATCCACGATAGTTGCCCGTGTATTATGATATTACGGTATCGGTAGGATGGCCGCGCAATGACACACATTCGCTGCCGCACGTCGGTCACGGAGAAATTGCTAAATCTGTCGGCCAGCACGAGCGACGCCGCGCAAAATAGCCTGCGGCTACGAATCGATTAGATTGGCCGTTCCGCGTTCTGCCAAAGGAATTCTTTGCGGCCGCGCACGGTGGTTAATTGGCAGGTAATCGAATAAACGGTCGGTCCATCCTTGCTGGATGAGCGTAACCGGCCAATTTCCAATTGCCTGATACGGCCTGAAAAAGATCCCTCGGGGGCCTTTCAATTTTACCGATTCAGCGATCTCGAACGAACCAAAGAAAACTTTCGCCGGTGAATCGTCGTTAATTCCAACCCTGACCGATACCACCCTTCAACGTACCCGCCTCGTTGATGGCTGACTGCGTTCGTTCGAGAGCAACGCTCGCTCCGGGCCACGATGCGATGCTACGAACGCTCGAACGCGGACGAGCAAATGTTACGTCAGCGGAGCACACATTTTTCGGAACTCGTTAAAAAGGCAATTTAACTTGCCGCTTGCGGCCCATTAATACCACCGCGTTATCGACTCTCTCCGCGACTTTCCCGTTTCGAACTTTGCCCTCGCGAGTATACTATTATTCCAAATAATGTTCGAAGGGAATCCATTTGAATTTTTCTCTCCACACTTCGTCCAGGTCTTGTATTCTATGATCCTCTACCACCCAATCTTGCTTCTTCTTTTGAAATATACGTATAGATACATTTTTTTTTCATTTATTTCACCGTTCGATTCACTCGTGTATACATCGAAATACAATCGAGTTAAAACGTTACGCGAAGAGTCATGAACGAACCAAGATGGGCGAACGTACGATTCCATTCTGTGTGAAACGTCAGGTCGTTCGTCGTCCGTCCCGTATGAATTTCGCACGACGATTCGCCCTCCCGAACCGACCCGTGCACACGCTCTACATAAAATATTTCGTCTCATCGTGCAACTTTTCCTCTTCTTCTCACCCCTTTCGTTCTACCTTTCTTTCCTACTCACTCAGTCGCTTATATTTTTTTCGTTCTTCCTTCTTTTTCGCAATTCCACGACGCTACGGGAAAAAGGCAAAAAGAACAGCTAAAAAAAAAAGAAAAAAAAAAGGAAAAAATCAATAGGCCGCAGGAAATTGAATTTGGTCCGTGCAAACTGACCCGTCGTGTATCGCAGCTGCGTGCCGCCGCTGGCCAACGGCGCCGGGGAAAAAACGGAAAACGAGCGCGAAGGAAATGGCGCTGTCGGTCGAACGCGACCAAGCCTCCATCGAGATTCATTCGATTTCTAACTCACCCCTGAAAATATGTTCTACCCTTTGCATCCGTACGTCTGTTACCGGTCATTCAGTTGGATATATATTCCCACACTGATCCCTTGCATCGCGAAATACGGTGCTGAATACGATGGATGAAAAGGGAACTATTTTCTTTTTCATTTTTTATCCTTCGTACGGCATATCTGTGGACGCGTATTCGATTCGATTATATCGACACTTCTCTGGCTTTCCCCTCGAAATCTGCGGTTAATTTCATCGGGCGGTTCGCTAGGGTGGGTCGTTATCCTGAGCCGAAGCTTTATCCCCGGAATGAGTTTAGACTTCGGAAGAGAGGGGGAGGGGGGTTTATCACAACGCCGTGAAATTCAGAATTAGGCAAACGAAACGGTAATCTCCTAGTTTCGGAGAAACTTTAAATACGTGGGCCTCGCGGAAGTAAGTTTAGCTTAAACCGAAAAGAGCCTCCTCTTGTACGACCGAAGAAATAAAGGAGAGACCGAAACAGGGAGAACAACGTCTTGGCCGTTTTCTCGTCCCGCTTGTTTGCAAATACGGAGTTTCAATTTGTTCGTGCACATAAGCATTTTCCAATATCGTTGTTCCTTCCTCGTCTCCTACGTGCAACAAAGGGGAAAGCAATTTCGCGAATGCCTGCGGAGATACCGCCTCTCCTTAAGGACATCGTGTAATTTAAACGCAACAAACACATCGGAAAGTGGAACGCTCCGTTCCCTTCCTTTTTACAGACGGCACGAAAGAAGAAAGGATGGATTTTCTAGTCAGCCGTAGCGTTGGATTAAAAACAAGCGGCGATACAGAGGGCATTTGGCCAATTGCTTTGCTCAATATTGAACTATTTGACTGTCCTTTTTAATTAGAATATGCATTGAAGAGATCTCGACTACAGAATTTTCACCGAACGACGGGAAGTCCTCTTCCGAAGTATAAAAATTTTCTCCTTAATTCTCACCATTACAATCCTCGTTAATTCTCGTACGCGTCACGAAAGTTCGCGAGGTTTTGCATAATGTAGTATGGAAAAATAAGAGGATGACTAACAACATGATAATAATATTGTTATTAGATCCCGGATATCTATGTAAATTTGTATTTTTTGAACACTATCGATTTTCAAGTTTTATTCGTTAAATATTCTAACCAGTGTTCTACTTTAAATAGCTATTGTTTAGCATTATATATATTTGTATGTATTATATAAATACTATATTATATATAGTATTTTTCGATATTACGTGCATTCTGTGCATTCTCGTAGCTTTAAATTTTCCAATAAATGCATAAAAATTTGCGGTTTAGTTATTACATTACGATCTTATTCGTAGATTTTTTTCGGCCCGTAGGCGTGTCTATATTTATAATTGTACTGGCTCTATCAGGAAATAACCAATCACGTATACTCCATAATCATTATGCAAATCGATTGGGAACTTACAAACATGCGTTCTCGTGAAACTCGCTCCACTCATTCCCGCATGCAAGCTTTATTTTCACGCATATATATCGGTTTAGTAATATATAGTTTAGACTATAATATTCTAATCTTAGACTTAGCTATACAGGTAAGACGAGAACAGAGAAATCCCTACAGATATATGAAGACCAAAGAGAAAATACATGATAAGTTTGTTCGTTTTGATATTCTAGTTCTGATGTTATTTGTCGGCAAGAAGAGAGTATTTTCATATACTTACATAATCGAAGAGGAATGTCTTAAATCCAAATATACAACTTTTTAAAAATAGCTGGTAAATCTACAAAGTTTCATAAGAAATCAGTGGTATAATCTTATGATAATCAATATCTTTCAAATGTCTAAAAAAGTGTCAGATACAGATTGCATTAAAACCATATAAAATGAGAAAAATTGGTAATATTAAATTAACAGACAACACGTTGAATTTTTAAATTCCACTTCTATAGATCATAAAAATTGTTACTTGTATTTTTCTCCTATGATCTTTATATTGGATCGAGTTGGTTAAGTGAATTTCACTTACCCTCTTCGTCGCTGCCGATCATGGCGTAACGCTCGTATCCCGTGAGGTTTCTGACGGCGCCAAGACCGAAGTCGTCCTTTGTCCATTGAATAGGTCCCTTCTGGTCGAGGACCCGGCAAGGAAGCGTCACTCGGCTGCCAATCACCGCGGTCTGATCCATCGGTTCAATCGCGAATCGCTGATAAACTACTTCCGTGGTCGTGATCGGCTTCACCGTCGAGGCCAATGGTGACACGTTCGTTATGTTCGTCGCTGATGACGTTACCCTCGTTCCTAGCGTCAGTAGCAACGATAGCCAGATTATAGATGGCGTTGATCTTGCTACGCCTCTTGTTCTCGTGCTGAAAGCAGAAACAAAATAATTTTGTACTCCTTCGTTTTACGTAACGCAATATTGTATTTCAACAAGTTAGTAACTAAATAAAAGATAAATGTATTTCTTGAAAAGTGTGTTTACTTTGCAAAGCAACAAGTTACTAACAAAGCTATAAATGTATTTCTTTCGAGTAAGACTAATTCTAATTTTTGTTATGTTCTCTCTATAAAAGCCTTAGAGAAAACATGATTCTATCATTAGTAGTTTAAAACGTTTTTCCCACACGCCGAAAAATATTCGATGCCGAGAGAATTGCAGAAAATAATTTTATTCCAAGTACTTTTCACGATAGAAAAAAAAAAAGAAAAAGAAGAAATAAAGCGATTCCAATAATTACAAACGGTTCCTAATCCATGTAATATACTTTCCTCGCACTATACTATAACCGAACCCTCTTCGTCGCGTAAAAATCACCCCAGGTGCCTTATGTAAGCGCGGAACTACATTACCACGTTAAACTTTACGGTTGATTGCGCGAGAACGAGCTGTCGTAAATTATGACTTGGACCGCCGGCAGAGTAACGGGGGTAGAACAGTCGATAGTCGAATTACGGATCGGAGGGGAAAATAAAGGGTAGAATTAATAGTGGAGCGGCGATAACGCACTTACGGCGTCGCAATGATATTCCAGGGTTGGTTGTCGATAAGAAGTAAAAAGCGTCTAAGTTCGTTATTTAACTTTTCTCCCATCCCCGTCCTTTTCTTTCTGTCTCTTTCTCTTCGCTTTCGCGCACCGCCTAGTCCTCTAGCCGAGGATTGTTTAACGACCTTGCAGACGGTCGTACGCTGCTCCGCCCGTTTACCTTCGAACCGTCCTTATTTATCTTTATAGTCCCATCGGATTAGAAGAGCGGAGACCAAGAAGTCGTCGCCGTAAATGAAACGATAAAACTATAGCCAGTACAGCAATTTATTATTGCGTTTTTAGAGCATATATAGCTGTTAGTACACGTGATGCCATTGTTATGACCAGGTGAGACTATATCCTTCTTCCTCCTCCTCCTCTATTCTCTGCTTTTTTTTTCTCTTCCGCTTCTTTTACGACGGTAATACCGTTTTGTCGATGCAACGAAAAAAGAAATATACCCGTTGCTGGTAATTATTACGGTAGCCGTTTTACGACGACAAAGGGAACGATGGCATGTTGTCGAGGAGAAGGAAGACGAGAGGATGAGCACGCGTTAAACGATTGAGAAATGCTTTAATAAAACACGATCAATTCGCTTTCTTCCACTTTCATCGTTGTTACTGCGACAATTTTATTCGAAACTCGGCGTGAGCGGTGATCGATATTGAAATTCTTGGTCGGGACGGCCCCGCGCGACGTACATACTTCCTATCTTCAACGACCAAAGAAGCACGCCGATCGACGATGTTCGATCTTTTATCACTCGAATCGAATATATCCACGGACATGTTCGCTTCGGCGCTCTAATAACATACGTGAACACGTTTCTCGCGTTGCAATTTACGCGACAATTTCTCCTCGGTGAAGTGTTCCCCCCTTGTTCCTTATCGAGTGACGCGAACACGTTCAACGTGGTCACGTCGAGAAACGCGCCAGTCAGCCGACGAAGCGTTCGTTTAATCGTTTCATCGACCTCTCAATTAACTTTTATTCGTCTGGCTTACGCTTGAATCGGACCACGCTGCATCTTCATCGTGCGAGTTCTTCAGACGGAACGAAGAGAAGATCGCTCTCGAGTTTTTACGCAGCGATATCCCGTCTTCAGCTAACAATTCAGACCAAAATACACCTTTAAATTTTAGACACTGTCAACCACGATATTTCGAGTACGAAATCAATCCCCATCCGCCTTATCCCGTTCTGTCCGGGCACACCAACTTCCTCCGTGGCTTTCGTTCCGGCAGTGAATCGTGGTGCTCGCACCCTTTAAGAAAGCGGCCCCGCTCGTTACACGTCGCGTTCGTGTTTCTCGTTGAACGAGTTAGACGACGTTAGCAAGGAGGAGGCGGACGTTTCTTGTCGCGCCATGTTCCGTTTGCTCGACCAGGGGGAGGATGTCGTAAGACGGTCGTACGACATCGTGCGGCTCAACTGCTTACGAGCTCAATAGGATAATAACCTCAGCCTGGTCGTTACCAGTCGAACCATTTCAATGGAATACAAGCCTAATGGACGTAATAATAATTGCGCTTGTGCCTCTCGGTTTCGTCGTTGCTGTTTGTCCCTGCAAGCTACCTCGACTCTGTACGCACCACGGAACTTTGAAATGTGTCCGGGTAACGCGACGCGTCCTATGTGGGCCACGTTTCCTGTCGTCGTTGACAAATGCCTGGATCGGCTGCGGCTTTGCGGCTTGAATCGATAAGCGCCACTTTAACGCGTTCGCCGATGTTTCTCTCGTTTTACCAACCTATTCCCGTCTAGCGCCGTGGGAAATGAAAATATCACACGAAACAGTCACCTTACCCGAACGAAACCTCTCGCAGTCTTGTCGAGGAGTTTTAAAGAAATAAGAAGAAAATAGGAGAAAGGCGAGAGAAATACCGATCTCATAACCGAGTGTACGTTTCAATCCGTGGAAAGTAAAAAAGTTTGGGGTTAAAGTGGGATTTTAATAAATTCCGCGATATTTCCCTCCAATTATTTTCCTCCTATTTTCACAGTGAAAATAATCGCGTCACGGTTGGTCGCGAATCAGCCTGTGGGCGAATTACGAAACAGTCCATTAACGGAATACAACAATAACAGAGAATCATTCGATTTTTCGTTCATATTAAAATTGATAAAAATTGAATTCCGGCTGACAGTCGGTTAACCGTTGTCTGATATTTAATTTAGAAATACTACGTTTTACCATTTCGAACGTTCGTCTTTCCAATGTTATCGTCAAACGCCGTCACACAGAATGTTATCAACGTGCAACATTTTTCGTTCCATTTTCCAAATTTTAATTGTCGGCGGAATTTTTTTTTTTTTTTTCTCAAACCTGTACTAACCCGTTCTAACCGGAGCACGAAGTTACGATTCGAAAGTGCTTGTTAAAACGAAGCTCGATTACGGATTACCTGTTCACTCGTTATAATCACGTTTAATACTTTTAATTAATTTCAATCTAAACCGAACATCAACCGGTCAGAGATCATAATTCAGGGATAACGTTGCATCTCCTCTGTGGCGTGATAAATAATCATCGGACCGGAGGCAAAAATTTCAGAATATTTATCGTCCAGCGATCTGTACTTTTTACCCCGCTACGTTACATCGATATCCCAACCTACGAAACGATGGTTCGCAAATCAACGATTTTTAACCATTATACCAGCCGCCGCGATCCCGAATTTCGATACGATCGTTCATTATACGATCGGGAATTTTGGCATAATCGCGCCGAGCTCGGTAAACAAGCGTTTCGACGAATAGTTAACGAAAATTCCCGATGCACATACCCGCGAGATGTAAGAGAAACAAGGAAAATATGCGGTATAATGATAAAGAGAATTAAACAAATGAGACACATTCGTTACTCTGTTACGCAACAGTCGCCTGTAAGGTAATTAAAAGTTTCGATGAGACACGTAACGAAGATAATACGATACATCATGGCGGGAGTTTATGAAAGTCAAGTACGGATTTCAATTTTATCGGAATATAATCCGTCGATGACTGTGGGTCGTCGAGGCGAACCAAGTGGCGCCGGCACGCGTCTATCCGTTTGTTATCGAGATGGGATTCGTTCGCACGTCCCCTTTACTTTATATCGTTGGCTCGCGTTAAAATTTCGTGCGATTGCAGGGAACGTGTTCGATCGGTCTCTTGCTTTTCCTAGCCACGTATATACCACTTGGTTATTACATACGCTAACACGTCCCTGAGTATAGATATTCCTGCCAACCACCATGTATTCGTAGATCATGCGCCGCCGATAAAACGGCGCGGCCCGGACGGTGCCTCGTGATAATTAATTGGCCGCTGTTCATCCGAACAATTACACCTGAATGCCGCGGCAATTATCAGCGTGCCGCAGGGATGACGCTCGCCGTTGAACAAACGCACTCGTTTGTCGCGTGGTTGCTTGCCCATTGTCATCGAAATTTTGACGAGTCTACCCTGTCTCGCGCGACTTTTCCATCCCTTTTTCCCTTCGTATTTCCCTGTAAAAAGGTTCATCTAGAGGTTCGTAATCAAGTAATCATCGTGAAACACGCCGAAGAACGACATTCTCGCTACGGAAATTGTGTAATCTCATCGTGTCTCGATAATGGTGACGCGTTTTTCCGCATGGAAAAATCCACGTCGACGTATAGCCAGGCGACGCGGCACAGCGACTGCGTTTGACAGCTGAAAATCGAAGTCGTGCACAAACTCGACCGGGTCACTGGAAACACGGTCGTAGCCGTCCTCGAGTCGTCGAACAGAGACAGTGCGTCTCTGATCAATTTGTCATCGCATGACCCAGAATCAAAGATACGAGTCCCACGGGTCGTCGTTTCTGGAAACGTCCGATTGATGTGTACACGCGCTTCGCAATCGGGCTGCTGTTCGATATTCGTGAGGATCGACAGAGCCTGTTGGAAACGATACACACAAAGCGGTCGATTCTGATGCTTGACTCCACCTACTCTCGTTTCATAGCTCTATAAACGATGATACGATCAACTGTAACCGATTTTCGTTTATTTATTTTTTTTTTTATCTTGTATAGTAATCTGATCTGAGCTGGCTAAATGGAATACGGTTATTGTCGATCAGTTTGTTAACGGACGAAATTTGTTAACGCGACATGCTGTGTTGCTTTTTTAAGTATCGTTAGCTAACGACTACGATTGTCGTTTGATCGGTAAAGTTAAGGCATGTTTGGTCACCGTTACCGGCAATATGGTTGATCATCTGGGAACTTTGTGTGCTACTGATATTAGTGTTTTGGAACTCATCTGAAACTATGGGTCCCCGGCTAGCGATCGCAGCGGTTGCCACGAGGTAAATTAAATACAATGCACGATCATTTTCTAATAACATCGGGTTAATGTTATTTTAACCAAATGTGTCACGAAAAAAAGAAATAGGCGGGAAGATATGAGAAATCTAATATTACGACAGGTTGTTGAACTCTATAATCTGGACGAATATAAAACGGTAAGTGGCTACGAATAACGACTATGTCATGCACGGAAATAGCCGTAGCAATTGAAACATATTTGATAATTTGCTTATTTTAACCACTGTTGTTTACGAATTTCAGCTATGATATCACATTTTAAATTGTAAAATTGTACAACTGTTTGGCAATTTGCTTATCTTATTTATTGATTATTACGAACTTAAACTACGATATCTCACGCTAAAGTTCATATTCTACAAAAGATATATCACGCTTATTTTCATTGTTCAGTTGACAAATACTTGGCCATTTGTTTATTTTAGCCTTCATAAATTCAAGCTACAATTCCTCCTTCTAAACTATATCATTTATGAAAAAGATACACCACACTCGTTCTCACCGTTCGTTGCTTTTTATTACAAGAGTCCAATCATTTCCACTGACAATCCGAAAAATGTTCCCGTTTGCGTGGGTCGAACACCAGATCCTCTTAATTTCGTCTACGCGCTACTCATCATCCCCTTCGAAAGGGATGAAATTGTTGGTCGTCCACGATGATGTATCCTCGGCTACCTCTCCCTTCAGTTTCGCTTCAGCCTTGGCACGCCAAACGCCGATAACTACGAAACCGCAATACCTCTGGCGTGTACGGCTTTCAATTTGAATAATCCGATGAATAAATTTGCCCGACCATACAGCCCGTTACAATGGCAACGTGCCGTTTGATGATCTCTCGCTTTTTCTCTATGCGGGATTCGTCGTCGAACGTTTCTGGGCCAATCCTTGAGTGTCGTCTAATTTTTGATCGGACTCGAAATAACGCGTCATCTACGACCACAAAATCGCATCTATAAGCAGACGGGGAGATATTACGCTTTTGCGGCGAAGAGTTGAAAATTCGAGCTCCGTTCTCCGACCGATTGCACGGCATTAACGAAGCCATTAGTACTTTCTTAACTTTGCAGCATAGCCGTTCAGGCGGATTCCATGAGCAACGGAGTTCCTCGCCAACGACCAGCTGACGCGCGAAAAACCCTCAGCTTCGAGAACCGGCTGAAATATATCATTTTTATCGAGCTACCGGGCTCCTCCTTCCAGCGATAATCTATAATCGGTTCGACGGATCCCGATTAAATATCTATTAACTGGGAGATTTTTGACTGATGCAGCAAAAAGCATATAGGGGATAAAACTAGGTCAGACCAGGGATTTTACGAAAGGTCCCCTTCGAACTCGATGTTCTTACAACGGTCCCAATCATTTCGTGCGTTAGCACGTTGCGCCACGATTGTTTTTTCCAATTCGGCTCCCAAGGCGCACGTGTCACCGGAAAATTGATTTATTATCGCGTAACCGTTTTCCCGGACCATGTTTGCCCGTATCAGTATTCATGGTGCAACGAAAACTGTCAAGCCTGCCCGTACGCAGTCTGGTCGGGCTAGATGCGGCTGACTGTTACAACGGGGACGCATTGTGTGCTCACACAACAATCAACATTGGCTGTGTGTGGTCCGTCGTTGCATACGGACACCACAATGCCAAATTGACGCGCGTCTCTGTGCAATAGTGTGTACATATATAAGTTTGTGTGTGTGTGGATGCGTATACGGGAAATGCCGATACAACCAGGGGCTTCGTACGCGAAAACTCGAGGCACAATCTCGAACGACCGACAAAGTCATAGAGCTCGGAACGAGGACGAGGTATCGAGAGCTGTTGCGGTTTCCGCTGTTTCTGGCCAAGCCCTCGATTCCGTAAAAAGGACGCAGGCGTTGCGGAGTTCGCCGGCCTCCTCCAGGGAGTTCCCCTGGTTCCGTTCGATCTCGTTTTAATTAACATCGCGCTCGACTATTTTCCACTGTCTGTAACGCGCGCTGCAACCGCACCGGAAGTAGCGCGGTACCTTGACGCTCGCGGCTGTTACGCGGTTCACAAGCAGCGGCCCGGTTTCGTTGTTTATTTAAGCGACGACTGTTGTACTAACGTGGGTGAGATCCGACACCAGTTCGGCTGCGAACTACTATTTTTACACAATCCATAAACATCGAAAGTTTTAGCCTTCGATAACTCTGTTTCCATTACAGATGATACCGGAACACGTCATACACGTTATACACGGAACGCGTCTACACCCTGTAGGGAAAGCTGAGCAGAGGAGAAGGGCGTGAAATGCTGCACACTATCATAACCCATAATTCACTGGACATTCACTTTACTACGTATACGTAGGATAGACGTAAATGGATGTTGTAATTATAACATGACGTTGATATTTATTAACCGTGTGTATTAACTTAATTATAATGTTATTTTATTAAAGCTAATGTTTAAAATTAGCAAATGCCCCGTTATGCATCGGAGTTCGACTTTAATCGACATCTAATCGTGTCACGAATTAAAATCATGCCAAAGGAGTAAGTTGTAATTGCGGCTATATTTAATCCTTCTAACTGTAAAATTCCATTTGCGGTCATTATAGTTCCTTTAACGTTTGCAACTCATATTACGAACTCGATGATTCCATATGTTTATGATATTGCCCTTGTTAGTAATTTTTAGATTTCTATCCTTCCCATTTAAGAGAGACCATTCAGATCTAAATGGAGCAAGGTTTACGTTCCGAAAATATAACGATCGCGTTCTTTTTATCGACCTTTCTTTCTTTCAACACTCTCATTCTAATAACGTCGTTCCAGTGACGATCCATCGTACACCGAATCTCGCTCGAATTCCCTTTTTAACGATAGCTTTTAACATGGCTCGGCGGTATAGCTTATAACTCGATACCACGGTTCATTGGAAGATACGAAGCTAGGTGTGTCGTGTGTACGGCACCGCTTTGTCGGCGATCGACAGCTTTAAGTTGGCCTTTCAACAATTACCCTGTGACCCTTGGAAACGTACAGGTGCACCGTAAAGAAGCTGCTGGCCGGTTTGTGTAAATGTCACGTACGCTATTCACGACGTTGTGGTAACTCCGTTAGAAAAAGCGACACAAGCTAACAGAAAATACGCAGGGAACAAGATGCTCGAGTTACAAACTTTTGCAAGTAAAAAAGCAAACCATCCTTTAAAACACATACTGACTTTGAACAGTCTTTTAACCTATTAACCGGGAAAGACGAGTTAATTTGTCATTTTTAGATTGTCAATCTCTTCAACATAACAGTTATATGTTTTATCTTCTCATCTGATGTTTTATTTCTATAAAAAATATTTGAACAGATGAAAACCTGATAAGTTATATTTCTCTATCTATTCATCGAAGCTTTCAAAATTTTCTCATTCAATTTTGAAATTGAATATGTGTTGTTTTCACCTCCTTGAATATTTAAAAGATATTGATAACATTAGTTACGCGGATTAATATTAATTGAATTAAACCAACGCAACGAATAAAGCAATACAAGTGGATTTTTCACTTATTCTCCGAAGATTTACATATTCTCTTCTTCAACTATTTCATGGCCACCAAATGTCACAAAAGTCAGAAAATTACCGAAATCGACCTTATCTTTCCCATGTGAGCATCATTCGCAGGCATCAGAACCTCACTGAAATTAATCTGTCCCTATTAATTTCCAATTTCGCGACGAAAGAATAAGTTAAGCGTAAGACTTGACAAACAAGTTAAAGATATCCCGTCTTAACTTCAACGTGAGCTTACTTACATCGTAAGTGAATCACGAAGTAAGAAGAATTAAGCTTAGGAGACACTATGATCCGTATTTTATCTGGTGGAATCGTTTTCTACAGAGAAAGAGAGAGAAAGAGAGAGAGGGTTCTCGAGTTCGGAAGAAGACACCTGACAAGACATTCCGTGCGACTCGGGACAATGGACAGACGGATTCCGTGCTCCATTCCACGCGTATGTTTGGGGGCTTAAGCGCGTTACGTGTCCCCTTTATGCACCAGAAAACATCCTTCGACCGCTAACCGTTTCACCGTCGGGTCGCGTCGTATCCTTTTCTTGGACGTCGTCATTCGACGGGACGAACCGAGTTACAGGAGACTGGGGAAAGCCGCGCGCACACCCAGGACACATATAATATCGAAGTTATGCACCGTGACAGTACGCTGGCTGCCTCACAATGAGGGAATCCTTGCTTGTCCGGGCTCAAGCTGCGCCCGGTGATTTAAGATCGTGAACTCGCGAAGCGGATATCGATCGTTCAAGAGAACGTAGCGTCGACTCTCTTTCGCTTCCTCTTCGTCACTCCGTTCTCTATTCGTAGACGAGGACGTTTCTCATTCTTTTTCCAGTAGTATTTACGAAACAAATAAAAGGGAACGTGCATGTGTACGAGCGTATACGCGTCATACGCGGAAAGATATAACGGTATCGATACGAAGATTTCCCATGGTTGTAATTGGAACGGTCGCGCGGCAGAATGGCTGACTAATGGAGGTTATTCAAGCCGTCGCTAGACTTCTCGTTTTCCGAGTTTAATATTCCAAATTATAGGAGGCGGCAGCAATTTTCGAATATTCAACGGAGAGGAAAGGAACCTGTCGGTGACCTAGATATCTGGCTCGATTCCTGCAAGCTGGATCGTTAGGCGTACGAAACAGCTTCCCTCGTTAAACTACAACCTATTAATCCAATTGATTAATTCTCTCGTTCCCGCTGTTGCTAATTAATTAATATGATTGATACGAGACGCGGCAAGTAGAAAAGGTTGACAAGTATGTTGGCGAATGAAACGGTCGAGATACTGCTTCAATTTCGTAATTTGGCCAGATACGATGGCGAATCACTTGGATGTAAATTATGAACGCGTAAACCAGTGCCGTTACTGAGACGCTGTCAAAGGGTGGAAAGTTACGCAATACGACGATAAATATTGTTAATGTTGCAATCAAGGCTGCTTAAAGAACGGTCGTCGGTTTGCGATGGTACTCGAGAGCGGAATTAAATCGTAGCGAGACAGAAGGTGGGGGCAAGGGAGGAGGATTCGTTCCGTGAGTCAGATTTCATTAGACACGAGTTGATACAACGAGACCGCGAGACTTGGTCGCAAAGAGGCAGTAAACACCGCTACAGTACCCCCTACCATCTATCTCCGTGTTCGTATCCATCTCTCTCTCTCTCTCTCTCTCCCTCTCTACGTGTCCCAGTACATGCATATGGTACATATGTACGAGGCCGCGGTTCACATCCCTAGAGCGTATACATCTGCAATGCAGAAACGAGACGACCATGTAAATTCAATATTTGCGCCGTGATGGAATGATCATTTCGCGGAGGGAACGATAGTCGGATACTTAAGAGAGAGAAGCTTTCGTATATAGCATATACGATGGAAGACGACAGTGTCGGTGATGGAGCGGTTTGCTGTTTCAACGAGTAGATCATTTCTACGTGAAAATAGCGCGATAACGGTCGAACGTGGCGAACTTTCTAGCGGCGCGGCGTATTTTGCTCTTGTATCACGGTATAATCGTGGATTTCGTCGAATATTCGATGAAAAACTCTACCGACGTTCCAGACATTCGTTGGGCTATCCCCTTGAATTTTTATAGCGCCACGATCGGTGTATACGCGAAATTCTCTTCCAGCCGAAACTCGAGTACGTATATATATATACGTGGCGTCGTAGTTGTCGATCGATCGGTTAATTCATATTTAAATGGTGGCATCGCCTGGCGCGAACAACGAAAGAGAGAAGGGGCAGAGAAAGAGACGGAAGAAAGAAAAAGAACGTGACACGTAGAACACGGTCCTTCGATCGAGTATTGTTACCGCGAGCTTTCGTGTTAATCACTCGCAGGAGGCTGTCTCATTACGAGAATCAAAATATCCGTAAGAGACGCAATGCTCGTATCGGAGCGTATGATACACCGTGGCGCGGCGTGTAAGTATGTAGATAGGTGGCAGGGGCGCATGGCCGCGCGTGTGCTCGCCGGTCCGTGTACGTGTGCGCCTCTGTGACGGAGGGTTTGTCAGCCGGCAACCCCTTCTAGGGTTGACCTTTCGCCGCGTGGATCGATATCGTGAAACGATATTTCCTCATTACAGTCGCGCGCTGCCACCTCGGCTCGCGACGGGTGTATAAATTTCCTCGCCGAAAAAACGGTCAGACGCGTCTCGTCGTCGCTTGACCCCCGCTGCGAGCACGCAACCTATTCTAGGTTGTACGCGTCGCGCGCGTCTGCCACGAATTTGGGAAAAAGCCCGGAAAAATGGGGATTGTCTATTACCGGTGCGCGTTGCGTCGCCCGCCGGAAGAATGATTCATGCGAAACTACTGTATGCCAAATACGTATCTATACGTTCGCATACACACGTACATATGTATGTATGTATATATATATATATATATATATATATATATTGAGCGAAGAAAATGCATAACGTAGAAATACGTAGAATGGAAGAAACGAAAAATCTGTCTCGGTTTCCGTTTTTGTATAGCCGGAGAAAGCTGTCTCGAGGTAATTACACCGTCTTTCTGTGATTTTAATAAACGCGAGGATGAGTAGAAACAGAGCAACGTCTCGTCGCGAGTAATTCTTTTAGCGGGATGAAAATTTAACGCGGCGCCCTGTAAAAAGAGGTAGAAGAGCAGCGGTGGCGGGTCCGCGCGCGCTTCATCTTATCCACCGGCGGAAATATGAAATACTTCTGCGCGGAATAAAGTTATTGCGCGTCCAGCGTTATTTTGCTCGCTGCTTAAACGACTGTGTGCCGCTCGTTACGACGGCTACGCTACCCATTTCTACTACCTTACACTCCATTATCATAGAACAGCGCTTCGTTATTCCATTATGATCCACGCGGGCGTGCGCTTCCATTTACGTCGCAAATTATTTTAACTTCGAAAACGACCGCCGGAATGAATCGGTTATCCCGTAAAGCTTTCCGGTTACCATCGTGGATCGTCGTCGCCTATAGCGTTTCTCATTGTTCCCTCTTCCTAAGCGAGGCGTGTTGACGCTCTTAGCCAAGCCGATTAACCAACGTACCAGCTTCGGACTAGATGTCCTTTCGAACTGACATTTCGATCGACTCGAAGCTATCATAGCCACTGCAATACCAACTAATTCCATTGATTCTCTATTAATTACGAGCCTCGGATCGTAATTAATTCGTACATAATGGTTTGCACCGCGAATGCTAACATAGCAATAGCCGTGCGATTTTATTAGCAACGATTGTATACGTTACAAGACACAAGTACATACGCGTAGCAATTCACCTCTCGTCGACGTAAGCTTCTTACGTCGGATCGCAATGATGAAAGGTTGAAACAAACTACGAGGGCGTACCCTTGGAACGAGAAAATTCTTTATTGCGGATGACTTAAGTGTCTGCGAAGAGAATAACGTTCGGTCTTACCGCTCGAGGGGTGGCTGCGGTTTCATCCGAGTAAATTCCAGACGTGACGCCATACTTAATGGACCGTTTTGCAAATAGTCGAAGGTGATTATATATACGCTATGATCAGTCCCAGGATATCCCTGGAAGGAGACGAAATCGATCGGTGTTACTTAATCAAGCGCAGGTGCCTGCAAAATTAACGCATCGTTCTCTTCATTCCATTTCATTTTCTCGGCATCGAACAAATCGACTTGTCTCCGGTAACACGTTCGCCTCGAGTGTCGCGAGCGTTCGATCGATCCGCGAGTTCAGCGGTTTTCCAAGATATTTAACGAGCTCGATAACGAACCGAGCAGCCCGTGCGAACTAGGTGAAGGACGAAGGATCACGGAACGATAGGGGAGAGCAGAAAGTGATTTCGAACCGCGTCAGCATCGCCGCTGTTCAAACAAACGATTGATCGTACAATAACATCGTTAGGTGGCGCAAGTGAAGTAAACCAAGTATCGATAATCCGTTTCGCGCGGACAAGTGGTTCGCGAGAGCACGCTTCATTGGCTAGCTTCGCGAAGATTCTCAATTTGTCGAGGTGCCACGGCGCCATCGTTTGCGTCGCAATGTCGTCTCGTCGAGTCACGACTGCTAATCCGCGTCGAGTAACGATATTCGATGCGGTGATTAAAAAGGATTTCTCGGTTAAAACTTGTTAAGGATTTGCCTTAGCGGCTAATTAATCGGAATGGTTGGTTTCTGCGACGGCCGTAACGCCGAGCTACTCTCTTTGAATCGATTACGAAGCGGATACACGCGCACGATAAAATTAAATGGATTATGAATGAACGTTTTTCTCTCGACTGAAAATAATTGAACGACGAAGAAGCTTTCACAGTATGGCTAATTTTGCCGACCCAGTAATAGATTAACACGTCGTCCGGAGAGCAAGGAAGGGACAAAAAATGTAGATGCAACGAAGCGAAAGAATTACCCTATGACAGGATGGTCGTAGAAGAAACGCGACATAAATAGACTTCCATTATCGAAGATGGCTAGGCACTTCTATTATACATATATATATATATATATGGTATTTATTTATGCGAACAATAACGCGGTACGAGCACTCAACGACGTCGTAGAAACTTTGTTTTCGTTGCGTTTTACTTCGCGGTTGGTATGGCCGTCTTAGACGCGACTAGCGGTATCGTAAAAAGCACTTCGCACGCTTGAATGAAACTCGACAGAAAAGGGAGAGAAACTGTCCGAAAGGTGGCAAAAGGTAGGTAAATGGGAGAGGTTAAGAAGAGCAGGAGGAACATTTAGTTACGTTACACGATTGCCCTTCTAGCTCATCACGACGCGGATTTAACTTTCAAATAGCTTCAGTCATCGTGAGTTTAATTTCACGATTATTTTATTCTGGAAAAAGAGTTAAGTAGGTCGAGGGTGCTCTTAATCAGCGCACCTTTTAAAGAAGGTAATACCGCGCACAATTTTGCTTAGCAGCCACTGCTATTAATTTCTTGTTCCTTCCGCCAGCTAACGTCGCGTTCGTTCGTAACGAAGCACGAGAAAGAGAAGGTAAAGAAGAGGATGGTGAAAAGAACACGATAGAAACGTGGAAAGGACGAAGAAAGAAGAGTGTATCGTGGCGTTTCGGACATTTCAACCATGTCTCGAGTATCGTGCCGTAGCACTGATGACGTGTTCGCCTATCCAACACCACTTAATTCGATATGGATTTCGGCCTCCGTTATTTCGCCAACTTTCGTTAGCATTGCTAATTAGACTGCTTCCGCGAGCTGCTTCGCGAATCCTGGCAAGTTTTCGCCAAATTCCCCGTTCCATTCCGGATGTTAATAAGAATGGTCATTATTATGCTGTTTACAATCTACAAAGGTTGAATGGGATACATTCGCTCCGTCTCGTTTAAAATATCTAACTAACCGGGAATTTTCTCTGGGAAATTTCTTGAGAAGTCGACTTCTCCAACCGTTACCTGAATGCCGAAAATTGTCGTCAGAAAATTCGAAGAGCGTCGGGCAAGCGACGCGACAATTTCCGCGATTTCGATGGAGCACCGCTCCAATTTTCGCGTGCTTTCCATTGTCTTCTCTTTGTTTCCGTGACTGAAGAAGGATGCAAGGGAACTCGTGGAAGACAGGCCATGAATAATACTTGTTTTCGGAGTACGATCACGATGGAATCGCATCACACACGATGTTGGGAAGAAGCCTTCCCAGGAACGAGAATAAAAATTCAAGCAGACAGGCGGCGGTATCTGTCGACATAATCGGTAAGGCCGAATTAAAAACCGTAATTCGTAGATTTTTGGAAGATTATGACGGTCCGCGTATGGTGTCCGGTTTCCCTCGCTACTTGACGTTTCTCCCCCTTTTTTTACGCTGACTGCCTCCTCTTCAGTTTTATCTCTCTTCGTGATTTCTCCCCTCTCTCTTTCTCTTTATCCACTTGTTCCGCCAACCGGGGTAATTAAAAATAAGCCTGGTCTTAGCGAAGCGTCGGTATTCGCGGAAAAAAAAGAAGGTAAATACATTTATACATTTGCCGCGTATATATTTGCTGATCATTGTCTCGATTTGGAAAGAGAAAAGCACAATAAGCTACATATACTGTTGCACGGTATCGCATCATCGTATATCGGCATCACGTTACTGGGTCACGAGACTGAAGTAGACGTCGTTGAATATTTAATTGATCCTCGTGGTCGTGTGCCTTCCGTGTCTCGCAGTGGCTTTGATGTTCGGCGATAACTTGGTTTTCTCAATGGTCGACTAACAAATGCGATACGGCTACACCCACATGGGAAGCATGCAAAAATCTCAACCGGTTACAATGAATATTTACAAATATTTAACGTATCATGTAACTTTTAGTGATGCTTGGCATCGTTATGAATAAATCATGACGGAAACATTGAGAATCGAAAGGTTACCAGAAAATTACTACGAAACCTACGAACAGGAAGGAAGCGTGCCTTTAACGAATGAAAGAAAAAGGAGAACGTCGCGAAAGAGGAACGACCGCGATAAAATGTATTCCGCGCGTCTTTATGCAGCGACCCTCTGAACCGCAAAATCCTGCATATTCTTGTCGAACGTTTTATTCAAGGCGGAAAAAAGAAAATTATTCGATTGATTCCCAGAAATAATGATCTCATTGGTTTGAATGAATGCAATCTCCGATTGAACGAACCGGCAAAAGATGAAGAAACGAAAGAAACGGAGCATGAAATGTTTCCGGTTTGAGTTGAAAGCGTCGTACACGCTTTAATGAGATCTTATTACGCGACTCGAGTGTCAATTGCATTGAACATTATTAAATAACACTAGGTGTACATTTTACGAATTACGTGGACGCGATATTCTTTCCTCGTTCTTCTCAATTACATCGTATAAAATTGGACAAAAGATGTTGAACTAATTATGGCGACGACGTACATGCGCTTGAACGCGTTGCTGCGATCCTGTACTTCCAAGAATAGCGCGATCCTCCGTCGACCGCGTTTAACCGTGTCTGACAACGCACCGTCCGTTTCTACTGTAAACTCGAGTCATCTTTCTTTCCACTTGCAGCTAATTCGGTCCGGCACAGTAAGCATTACAGTAGGCGTACACTACCGTTCATAAATATTCTGATATTAAATTTGATGGGATTAAATAATTAATGGAAAATTAATACTTAGTAATTTGTTATGCAGTAAAGAGGCTAGAAATTCAAATGATGTATTTAATGAAATAGGAATAAAGTATTATTCTATATTATTAAACGCAGTCAATAGATCGTAATATACGAAATGTCAGATTTATCGCATCAATTATATGAATTTTTCAAGTTTTAATAATTTATTTTTTATAAGGTGAAACTTTCCTTCTATATATGCGAGTTTAATTTTTAAACATTTACGAACATAATACATTTTTTTTGGAATTTATAAAGTATAGTTTGTTAAGGACTGGACGTTTCCAATGTCATTGACCTTTTATTTAAAAGTATTGACGACAAGTTTCCCATTATTCCAAATAGAAATAACGACGCGTATTTCCGGTTAACCGAAGTCGACGACCGTTTTGTACCGTGCTGTCACGCTGACACGAAATAATTCTCCAACAGACTATCGATTGTGCCTCAAGTGGTAGTAAAACTAATTTTCACTCAGAGATTTCAAACAAAAAGTAGACTCTTCATCCTGTGGCATCATAGAGATCGTAAGCTCTTCCGGTATTCGCAGATTCTATTAGAAAACGCGATAAACGGCAGCCACGTTGGCGGGGATACTCGCGTAACCCGCTGCGGCGCGGAAAGAATGCACCGAAACGTTTTTATTTGGCGCGACCGGTCGAAGATTAATGGGTTCCTGTTCCGCCGAGGTATTCGTCTATGATTTCGCGCGCTTGCCAGGGAAAATTGTTTAATGATTGATAATCTATCCTCGATACCAAATTAAGCTCCCAGCGGAGCGATGCTCGCTAACTTTCCCCGTGCGTATTGCCTGATATCGGTGTGCGAGGATGGAAGTAAAAAGCGAAAGGAAAACGGCAAGGCAAAAGTAAAAAGAATAAATGGGAAATAAAAGATAGAAAAAGGGAGGGGGGAGAAAGAGAAAGAAAAGCGAAAGAAAAAAAAGGAGAGGCGAAATGAGATTTGCTGTGTCGTCCATAAATCACACGAGCGGGACTTAACTACTTTATAACCGTCCGTTGGAACAGGCAATGTTATCGATGAAAGTTTCAACTTTGCAGGGCTCTCCTATTAAAATAAACCCAACCGGGGTCGGGTTAGCCGGGTCTCCGTTACATAACCACGTGAAAAAGAGAAGTTCGCATGAAGGTCGTATATTTAAGATTGCCATTAAAACCCACGAGGGGGTTTCGATATATTTCACGGGAACCGACCGCGTGCCGGCTCACGCTATCTCTTCTCAACATCACCGGGGAGCTTGCCCGCTCGTTTATTGAAATCCTACGTGGTTGCTTGTATTCATGGCAAGGAAGTCACATGTTTCGTCCTAGCTACCGGTCATCGGATAGGGCGTACGGTTCAATATTTATCCGCAAACAGAAGGAACGTACGGCAAATAACACGCGGTTCGAGAAACAAGTTAGACTTGTTTGCAAAGCTGAACAAGGGCCATAGTCGCAAGAAATTCGTAAGCTCTTTGTTTCTGTTAACCCTGGCAACCGAGAAGCAACTTGATGCACGGACCAACGAAGGATATACGAAAGTCACCTCCTCTTCACCATCTACATCGTATTTCTCTCTTTTCTTCCTATTCTCTTTCAAAAGTTTCGACTAAGGAATTTGTAAATATTTTAGCGCGCTCTGAATGTTACAGAAGAGACGAATAAAGAGCGGAGAGAAAGAAAAAGAGATAGAGAGAGAGAGAGAGAGAGAGAGAGGGAAGAAGAGAGGAAGAAAGAGAGAGTCGTGTGCGAAATAGAGAACAATAAGAGATCTATTTAGTCCAGCCGGGTGGCGGCAATGCCATGTTTCTTCAGTCATCGCACGTACTTCATGAGACTTTGGAGCGAAATAATTGTTTCCACTCGAGGCGTGTCGGTATTTTCTAATTTCGACCACCTCTATCGACTGGTCGAAATCAGTCCGCACGATGTTTCGTACAGTACACTTGCGAATAGACGAAGAGTCGTGGTCGGGAGAGATTCCAAGGTAGAAAATAGTTTCACCAGAAGAGGAAGGACTCTACGTACAAACAGAACAGTAGTCTTTGTGTATAGTGTACCATAGAAATCGATGGGACGTGAGCTCATTGCGGCTTTCCGGAATAAAACCGGTATATGGATTCTTTTCAGAAATCCGCCGCGTTCTCTTTTTCAAGCTTTGTCTTCCACCGCGATTCTCAGACTCGCCCGTTTAAAGAACATGTTTCCTTCAGCGGGAGATATACGTCTCTAATGCATTTTTATTTTCGTTCCCGATATCCGCGTGTGTTTCAACGTTTCCTTGTTGCGAGAAACGCGATATACATAGCGATTCCGCTCTGACGATTCCCAACTCTAGCTACACTTGACCGCGCGTATTTTACCATATCAGTTTCGTACGTCTCCTTAGTTATGTACATTCTACAACGTACAACGTCCAATTTCAATACGTTTCGATATTCTAACTTCGCGTACCCGAATTTCGGTATAGTAATGTTTCTTCGTCTGTACGGAATACTTGTACATGTTACATACAACCGCAAAGTCTTACTTCGCGAAATCAGGTGCAAGAACTATCGAGTATAGACAACGATCACTTAACGAAGTAATATCTCGGCCAGTTACCCTGGGCATCGTTTTGATTCATTCGTTTTATTCAATTCCAGCAAGAAAAGGAAGTGAATTCCTCGGCGTTTTGTCCACGAGTAATACCATCGGCAGCCGGACATATGATCGTTCCTTGGGATCGTTGCTCCGCGGAATTACACCGTTCGAAAATTTCGATTGCCCTTCTTCTTCGAGGAAATTACAAGCGGGAATCGCTCAGGGCTTATCGAGACGAAAAATTTCGACGATCCATTAAACCCGTCGCGACGATCAAATAATTTATCTCCTACAAAAGTGGAACAGGGGGTTGGAGACTTCCTGGATCGACTTTGACTGTACAGTTCCGAGAATTCGTGTAACCCGATTAATTCGCTGTATACGTGACTAACGCGACCGCGGAAATCTGGCACGGATTCGAAAATGTTGACCCCGGATACTGGCACCGTTCTTTTCGTTCTCATCGATGCTCGTCCCAAAAAAGTTATAACGCACGAGCTCCGCGGACCGGATCTTTCCTCGACCACAATGTGTCTGCGTTCGCTACGGACGAGCCCCGGAGTTTTCTGCATCGCTGCGCGCACCGTGATTTTGTTCGACGATCGTTCACCGACTTCCTGTGTCGCTGGTGACCCGTGCTGGCGGCTCCTCCTATGCATTCCTTGCATCGATCCCTCAGGGATTCCCGTTTTCGTCTGGAACAAGTCCCTTTCCCGGCCAAATGGTACGTGGCGCCGAGCGTTCTGTTGTTCATCTCGAACGTTGCAACCGTAGAAGCTGTCAGAGTTTGGTTGCGAATAGATTTTCATTCGTTAAATATAAAATAAAACGAAAAGTGTTTGGTAACAAAAGAGAACATATAAAACTTTATAATCGAACAATTCCTGTTGAATTGTTCTTAAAATGGAATATTCAATATGAAACGGTACTAACTCTAAGAATAATTCTATATGCTCTCGAAACGGTTCATACAGAATTTTATAGCCAATCAATTATACCTCGCGAATTCTTTGAATTACTCTTTGCTATTATATATAAAATGCTATTAATATACTCACACAAACATTCTCTATACAATGACTTATAGAAGTATTCTTGGACATTTACTAATATATTATATTGTATGTTTTATATATGCATTTAGAAATTTAAGCTTATTAATATAATAGATTAAGAGAATCATTAAGACGTCATATTTACTCAACAATTGTTCGTATACTTGGCTTATTTGTCAAATTGGTTAATTCCACGAAACAAAAGGTAGAGAAAATCGATAAGATTATATAAAGGAATTGTCAAACGATCAAGCGTTTTGCTACTAAAATTTGGATAGTCCCAGCAAGTCGACCACTTTGCTCTGTGAACGACTCATATGTATATCAAGCACCTATCTAACACGTGATTCCACATTAATGCACATAGATTGTTGCGACGCACGTACCACCATCTTCATAGGCAGTTCCTTCGAAGGCACGTCGAGAATCTTCCGAACTTGGAGATTATGCAGGCTGTGCACACGCACGTGCTTATGCATGTATGCAAATCGCGGCTAAGGCTTGCGGCTTAATTAGGAGAGAGCGCAACGCGCGCCAGCTATGAATCAGTTATCAATCGTGACTGATCTTCGAAATAAATCAAGTTCAGTGAAGTCAGAAGGGATACGAGTGTAGACAAGATCGTACGACTAATTATTTTCCGTGTATCTCCTTAAAAATGAAGCACATTTTGAAAAATGCGTGGCTACAAATCTATTTACTAATAAATCAGAATCTCTATAGAAAATATTTTAACGAAAACGTTATACATCTCGTAATAAAACGAACCCCAGTCGATGTAGTATCGACAATCCATTTGTAGTAGGAAGAATAGGGAGGAACCACGAAAACATAAACTTTCTGACACGGTTACGACATTCGAGAGGCGTAGCATTCGAGACTATCACGAAGATATCAATCCATAAATTCACCCCAGTGTATCTCTGAGCGCACATTTATGCGCGAAGAATAGCGCAGAGGTCTCCAATTGGTAGTACAGTACATTGTCGCGTTAGCGAGAGGGGACGGTCTATTTTGTCGAACGAAATGGAAACAGCGTGTTCAGGTATACCCTTCACGCACGTTCACAATATGGTGGTTTCACCCTCGTAGTTCTGACGATACCCCGTATCGTGGTATATCGTTGTGTGCGTGTTATATGGAATAACGGTGAAACAAAAGGGCCTGCGGTAAGAAAGGAACGAACCCCTCTCTCTGCCAGCGGATCGAGGCGGCACGTTGCCGCTAATTAAATATATATCTCTATAAGTCGACTGCACGGTTTTATCCGGTGATATTTTTCCCAGCCTAACGATAATACCCTCTGCATTCCCATTTGTTACCGCTGAAGGGAACAATTAACTCGCTGTCCGGCGTCGATTAATTTATCACTCCTCGCTTTGGCATTTAAATGCGACCATTTTTCGTCCTTTCCACCGCGAGCAATTACCTCTTTTGACAGTTCACTAGCCTCCTCGAGCTGGGACGGGCTTTTAATCAGCGCGTTATCATACGTCGATTTTTGAAACGATGTCTACCGTTCATAGAAAATATGTGCCACGGTTTAATGCCAAACGATAAAATATTTCGATTGAAAAGACGTTTCAATGGTCGAATGATTAAATGCTACGTGATTAAAAACAACCATCGAACGGAGAAAATTTAGACGAATCAGACGCTGATTTTTAAAGTGACGTTCTCGTGTCAAGGAGCAGAGACAAGCGCCGCGTGGCATTCGGTCGAGAAACGACGAACAGCACGAGCGAATTGTTGCGTAAATTCGTATGGAAAGAGGAGACGATGTCGGTGATTCCCGGGTTTCGGTGACTATGCATCCTCCATTCCCGTATTTTCCCTTTTCCCACTGCAACCCCTTGCTTTCTCTCCCTTCTACCCACCAGGTTTTCGTGACACAGAAAAATATTGACGTACGCTGGACGCAATCTTGCACGAAGTCGAGCATTGCCGTAGCTGGAAGATAGCGAGGTTTCGAGTGTACCACGAGCGCACCAGGCTTTATTGATCTTTCAAAGTCTGGAGAGTAACGGCTAATCCGGCCGAGGCCAATGTCCCCCGCCAATTAAAAGATAAAATCCGGGCAACACAGCTCGAGAACGAAAGGATACAGTCGGTCGATTAATTGGCAGCTGTCGATTTCGACCGTCGATTTCCAAGCGAACCGCGATTTATTTTAATTTTCCCCTCGGCAGCGATAGTGACTCTCCGGATCTAGAGAGAAACAACCACTCGATCCTCTCGTATTTTTTTTTCCACCCCTGCTATCTTTCGCTCTTTCTCCGTTCCTCTTTATCATTTCTCTTCCCTTTCTACCTTGACCACCGCGCCCTGCTTTCTCTCTTTGCCTCTCCGACCGCCCCTGTTCTTTTTCATCGTACTCTCATTCGTATTCAAATTTATTCGAACACATAATACACACGCGTGCGGTATGCTTGACAGGAATGCATTCGCGTGCAACGAGTAAAAAGAGCTGGCAGTTCGTGGAGCGTGACATTCGCTCTTCTTCCTCTTTCTCTTCGCCTATTTTTTTTCCTCATCGGTGCATTATTCGACGCATTGCGGCTGCCTATCTGTACGCCTTTTCTCGAGATGAAACGCACCGTCGTTTTCCATTTTCCTTGATTCTACGTTCATTCCTTTTTCTTTTTTCCTCTCCCCCCATTGTTACGTACTTTTTTTCGGTCAATTAGCATACTTGGCAGTTGAAGCGTGGATTACGAGTTACTAGACGAGCAATCGACGACCGGAATTCCCTTGATTTCGCCACGATGACGCGTTTAGCCACACATTTCGCCTATAACCGCACGAAATCTCTGTTTCGAGACGATTCGGTAGGATTCGAGAGGTTGACTGCAGCGCAACTAGTCATCACAGTTGCATGCTCGTGCAAACTACGATGATTACCACGGCGGAGTTGTATCTCTGTCAACAATGACCCACGACAGTCGATTCGAATGTAAGCAGCCCGACTACGGAACTTGCTTGATTGCTTAAGCGAACTACACGGAACTATGGTTCGTTGAACATGAATGTATCCAAGCGAAATATCCAGGCTGAAAGACAAAATCAAGAAATCCTTCAAATTTATCACCGGTCTTCTAATATCGGAGAACAGATCAGAGATCATAAATTTGGAACACGCTCTCTTCCAGGCTATAGTTAATCTCATATTGACCTATATAAGTTTGTAGAATGTTTAAATTTATAATGCGAAAGTAAGCCTACTTTTCAATTTATGAAATTAACGTAACGAAAGTAACGTTCGAACGTCTTGCATAATATAACACTGTAGATGAAACTGTGACATGTCTTCGTCTGTCGACCTAATTCGACGAATTAAAGAAACTGTAAATATTCTTAATGCTAAACGTATCGTTACTGCTGGGGTGCACTGATCGATAGATCACCGAACAACCGCAGAATCCCGCAAACTACCCGGTTCAGGAACGATACACCGGTAATCCCTCGTACGACGAGACACATGTCGAGACCTGTCCTTTTTCGCAATCTATCGCGAGTAACCTAACCAGCTTGGAAAACAGCAGCGTTGTCCACCGACTGAACAGAGAGTGTCCCATAGGGGTTGGCGGTAGCTAAAGCTTGGTGGAAAAGAGAATTGCAGATAGTCGTACTCGCACCACGTCGTCTCGAACCCCATTAGACAATCCGAGGCCGATACCAGTGGTGGTGTAACGCGAGTAAACAGCGCACCCTCCGAGAATCGAGACGATTACTCGTCTATAGTCTAATTTGGTAGTCTAGCCATCATGGCGAGAAAGAATGACTGCACTCTCTGCCAGAGTATAAAAAAATTGTGCAAGTTTCCAGGTCAGGGAAAGTGGACGTTGAGCCACGGCTTGCTCCTGGAATGATTATTATGCCGTGACACGGCCGCCCCTACTTCGAGTTTCATTGTCGAGCATTATTCTCGTTATCGCGGTCGGAATTAGTCCGAACCGGATCGTTACGCGGAATACTTATTCTCGTCCTGGCAGACGTTACTCGGGCTAGCTTCCATTCTTCAGCCGACGTTGGAGAATATCGATGCAACATTAAACACGCGGAAGACTTGGAAGAGAATGAATAGCTTGCAAGCGGAGAGGCCATTCAACCTTACACGTTCTCTGTCTACTATCGTGTGTCTTGCGCCATATTAGTGGAATTGCCGATGATACGAAGCGAGAGATCAATTTTAACGAAATTGAAGAATAGATTATGTTGGATGAAATTCACCATTTTCTGACACAGACACAGGTGTATATAGGTATTTGGTGATGCCGGAGTGACCGGTCTGCTATTAAGCTACCTGCAGACTGAAGGAACGATTGAATCTCGCCGAGACCTTACGCTTCCTTTTTTCATTCTCGTCTAGTCTCTCGTCTCGCTTCTCTTTTCGCGCCATTTCCCTCTCAAAGATGAATCTTTTAGCGGACGCGAGTACTTTCAGATCGACCGTCATCCTCGTCGTGTAACCGCCGCCACCGCTATCATCGTCGGCGTCGTTGGCCTTCGGTTTCACTCGGTCGCCGTGAAAACTGCGCTGCGGTGGGGATGGTTAACGACCTCGGGGCGAGAAATTGTTTCGCTGCCAATATGCCCTGGCAGCCTAGTAGAATGTCATTCACCTACGAATACGTATGTCGACGAAAGATAATTCGCCGTAGCGACGAATCTGTCCGTACTGTCTCGACTGCGGAACCATCCATAAATGACTCAGAATTACTGGTTTTAAAGTTGAACGTCGGCCAAACGTCGTCCAAATACCTTCAATAAATTCATTTTAATAGCTTTCTCCGTCTTTCTATTCCGTAATTCCATCGAAACGTCTTCCATTAATGTTTTGTAGCTTAAACGATGACGCGCGCCCGGGAGATATTAGTTTTTCACTGAGACAAGACCGCGGCGAAGTCGAAGTTCGCTTGTTCTCTCGTTCGCTTGTTCATCGCCGGCTATTCACATTCAAACGGTTTACGGAAACTCGTTGAATATCTCCGGTTCTCGCTTGGATCCAGCTAATTCATTCGAGTTTCCCGACAGCGCGGCGCGGCGGGGCATAAAGCGGCGTATCGTCGATTTTCTTCCGTGATCGACAATACGTCTATTACGGGGTCCGTTGGAACGCGATGTGAATTGGATTCTCAAGTGGAGCGATTCTTTTCCAATAAAAACGTGGAATACCGGGATGCGATTTATAAACCTCAAACGTGCAGAAAACCAATCAAGAGGATGTACAAACTACTTTATAATCAAGCATTCGGCTGGAAGGTCTTATAATATATATAGAGTGTCCAAAGTTTAATGGTAAAACTTTGTAGATGTATTTTATGGGTATAGTCAAGTAAATTGTATAAACGTGGGTCATTTGAAGCTTCGTTAAAAAGTTGTAACGAAGGTATATAACGCAGAGGAAGCGATAATAGACGCACAGTTACTATGCTGCGAAACAACAATATGTGCATAATCAACGTAATTATTAGCTGTTGGTAAACCGTTTTAAAGTGTCCATCGTTTCTGTCATTTTCGTTCGAAATATATCTCTTTTTGAAAGTTATACATACATAAAAGTCCAATGACACGAAATTGGAAGCGATATTGCAGGCCAAAGTAATGTTCTCTGTGCACTTTGTTCTTCTTTTCTTTTTTATTGTAACTTTTTCATAAAGCTTGAAATGGCGCATGTTTGTATAACGTTTTTGCTTCATTATACGTCATAGAAAATATTGACGAAAAGCTGTGAAACCCCGGGACATTCTATGTACAAGATAGATTTTCAACTTATCCCTTTGAAGGAGAATTAACCAATCCCGGCAAATCCTTCGAAATACATTCTCCAAACGGACCGTAGAATCAACAGCAAAGTGGAAACACGCGGCACGATCAGCATTGATTCAAATTCGCGAGGATAGCGGCTGCTGCTCGCATGTTAATTCTTATCCCGTTTCAAGCGGTTTTCGCAATTAACGCGTAACTATGTTATAGGGTTGAACGGGCAAGCCGGCCACCTTTTGACGCTTCTCCGCCGACGAAAACTCGTTTGCAGACCGCATGACACACCGTTAATTGGGCCTCGAAACGCCTGCAGCCTCCGTGCACCAACAAGACAGCCGCAGCCGCGCTCACATTCTGTGGCAGTCTTTTGCATAAACAATGATCACAGCCTGGGGAAATCTTCCTCGGTATTAATAAACGATCAGGCTATAAATTTCCAGCGACAGACTCCGGTTTCGCTGCTCGTTAAAAATTCCTCCAAACAACACTTGTACATCCGTTCCTCGATGATCGCTGTTATTAAAAGCTTCGCGTTCTATCGCGGTTCAACGTTCAATACTTCATGGGATCCGGATGGTGGAAAAGGCAACTCGCGAGTTGTATCTCGCCTTTAATAACTACCCCTTAACCGAGATTATGGATGCTCACTGTTTTCAGATTACTACCGTTCTGCAGCTTTACGATTTCTAGCAAACGTCCGTCAGTAGAAACAGTCTATACTGGGCTGGCATACTTGTGGCGGACAGAAACAAGTTTCATAGAAAAGAAAGGAAGAATGTAATTTTACAAAAGTAAATTACATTTAGAAAGACAGATGTAATTAGATCGCCGAGTTCTCATATTTTTAGTAGCAATTAAATAAATGGAACTTAAGTAGAGATCTTTTACACGCATTGAGAAATACAACGAGAACTTTATCCTGGGTATTCTGTATACTTCTGTACGTTTAAATTATCTAGTACTAATTAGTACCAATTAGTTGAATTATTCATCGGTGGCAGAAAATAACCTAGACGTATTCAGAGTTTTAAATAATTACATATATGAGATGATAACTACGATTATTTATGGAAACATCTTGAATCTCAGGTAGAAAATTTTATTCCGATCTAGAAAATTTCCTTACAATATATATGTTTCATACAGTAAATACAAGTGCACATTTTATTTTCCAATGAAGCGTTCCTTTATTAAGTTCTCTGTATTCCATTTTCATAGCAGATATTCAATTTTTCCAGCTACATGAAATTATTACCGAACGATATGAAATTATATTTGAATCCAAGTCCATATAAACTTCTATAAACGCTATAATATCCGCTTTCTAAATTTTATGTTATATACGATCTTTTAGAATATGTAGATTATAAAAGAAGAAACAATTCTAAATCGATAGCACACAATTCCGTACAAGGATTCCTTATCTTCTTTTTCGCATATCTACATATATATTCCAAATCTCTGTACCAATTTCCGAAATACGTAAGCTTTACTGTTCCTTCGATTTTATAATCTCACTTTATCTACCCCTCCATCAGCAACAATTTTTAATTTTCATTTGTCCGTCAATGTTAATGTGCATTTACATAATACAGTTGTAGCGTTTAAACCGATAATTTAAGCGACTTTCATAAAGTCGCCGAACTTCCAACTTGTCTGGAAACTTTTATCACCGAGAAATCGCTGAATGATACATCACCCCTTTACCGCGACAACACCGTAAAGTCCTTTACGATGTTATCGAAGCGTCACTGGGAGATATACGAAGAAAATTAACACGTCGAATGAACACAGGTCGCGATGCATTTCGCACGTTGTTCGCGCGTCTTTAAAACGCGTCTGGAGTAAAGACCGGCTGGTGAAGCAGCGCGGAGAGCTCGTTCCTTCGTCTCGAAGAAAGCGGCTGCCGGTAACACGCGATCGTATTCGCGGCGCCGACGCTGGCGATATCGCGTACCGGCGAAAACGGATAGCATCGTTCGCGGCGGTCGTAAAGACGCGCGCGAAAGCTCCTCGCGGCCAGATGGAGACCGTAAAGATATCCGGTGACGAGCGTGATTTTTGCTCGCCGCGTATCGCCGCGCCGGTTAGCGGCTTCGCCATTTTTATTGAACCGTGTCGACGAAGGAGAGAATCGTTCCTCTCTGTTGTAACAGCCGCTGTCTACGCTCACAGCCATTTGTAAAGCTTTAAGATAATACTCTAAGTCCGTCTTCGAGATAATATTCTATAGTAACAGTTCTGGAGTTCCGGAGTTCTACGTGTTTCTCGTAGTTAAATATTTCCTTATCTAACACGAGTAATCCCGTTACCTCGAAACGGATACGAACGATTGCTTTGGTTCCTTGTTTTTCGTTCTCCGGCTAATTGTTTAACCACACGAAATAAAGTTCTCACGCGTGATTGAAATCTCGGGGTATAAGCAAATTGCGCGTATTCCATTCTTTTAAATTTTGAGAAAGAGGAACGAGATTACTTGGAAATTCCAACAACCATTTGACGTTTTGTATATTTACTTTCGACTGTTTTAAGATATTCTATATCACGCTGGCTAAAATTAATAATTTTCGCACGTTAAAATTTATTTCCACGTATTTCTAACATACTTACGAACACTTTAGTGGAATTTAAAAATAATTTGTACGATACACTTACAGATATCTATATCTAAAAGTATAGCTTGTTATCTATTCTGAATATTTCCGTAACAAGGAGATGAATATTTCTACTATACAACTCGATTTTAATTTGTACAATGCGATCGATCAAAATTGTAATTTCTTTCGCTCTAGGCAATGTTATATTATTGTACTATATTCTGCAAGAATCTCAGATCGTTCTCAACCAAATTTTCCAAAATTAAATAGACGCTGAGTCATATATTCGTTAATTAAATCTCAAGCCAAGTAGTTAGAGCCGAGTCATGAAAATTAACCTACAAACAGCTTAATTTTCGCAGTAACGAAGACGCGCATCGAGGAAACGCGATTTACGCGCGATTAAAGCTCGGCAAGCATCGCGCTTATATTGCACAGCTTTGCAAGAACATGGGGGGATTGCACGCCACATGCTCGACTTTCACACGTCTCTGAAAAAGTACGCGCAACGCGACGAGCATTTAATTATACGGATCGAAGTCATGAACCGCGCTGGAATTTCGATTCACAGCTACAATGAATTTTAATCGTTTTTCGAGGCAGCTACCGCCGATTCGAGTCGGACGCGCACGCCACGCCGGCGAACCGGATGTTTTCAGGCTCTTGAGCGGCTCTTTGAGCGTCGATTTATCGTCAGAAACAGCCACGTCGTGCTCCACTTTCGCAGTAGGAAATAACGTTTCTGAGAAATCACCGCGGTCTCGGGAGCATCAGGATGAAACTGTGAAACGGAAGCTTGTTTGCTTTCTCGTTCGCTTCAGAGGAATCGGAGTGGTTTCTGGCTGGAAAAATTGCAAATTCATGCAAAGGAATAGGTGAAGCTACGAAGATACACCGGCGCTGGACGAAGAAGATTTGTCATAGTTTCGATTCCATTAAGGTTGCTTATTCGCGGCATGTTTGAGATCAAGATGAAGGTAGACTTTTTAACAATTTACGGCGGCGATATTTCTGAGATTATTACGTTGGAATTAATTCGTAGTTGGGAACGTGGTGAGCTCGAGTTGCAAACAGGCCTTTTGGCTTAAGTAACTAGCATCTTCCGTTTCCGAAACGCAGCAAAGCGAACGCAATTGCGGTGAAAGCTTATGCTTGCGTTACAAAGCGGAGCTAGAAAATGTACAATTAACTGTCTCCACTGACTCTCGCAGGACTCGCTTTGGTTACGGGAAGTGCTAAGGCACGGAACTGTACCAGCTACGTCGGTTACGGCGTTCCTCTCCTCTGGTTACAAGTTTGATTGGACAACCTGTATGGAACACGGCAAGATCTATAGAAATTTGGGTCCGCTCGTGATTTAGGAATTCAGAACCTCAGGAGTACAAACACAATACTTGGAAACAATGTCTATAAGGCTGGGATGTCGTCAAAGATATAAACATCGATCGAGATTCATCGAACTTTCGAATTGAGTACGTCTTCAGGTACGCGAATTATAAAATTAAAATTAAGTTTCAAGGATCAGGCATCAAACTACTCGCAACTGGAACTCGTACAAATATCCTTAAACTACACTGGCAATTTTCACTGAATAGCATAAAAGGGTGGGTTCTTTTAGATAAAATTAGTAATTCTGATTATAGATGATGCACATGACGACTGGTGCACATGATTTCATGGAAAACGAATAATGATTACCCGTCTTTAAAGCAAACCTACAATATATCGATACAACTATTAAATAGCTTGATGTGTTGATCATTTTAAATACTTTCATAGTAAAAAAATTAATTGTCTACGTTATAATCGGCATATACGTAAATATATATGTACTTATATATGGTATATATTTCTTTTTTCAAATATGTCGTCCACAAATCGCTGAAATGTGCTTCGACATTTCTAAATGCATTGAAATATTTGTATATAGATATAACGAAGATAATTTTTATACAGATATAGAGGTAAAACATTTTTCGCCCTTGTGTACCACCCAAGCAATTAACCAAATTGGGTTAATTGCTTTCATAAAAGTATTCCACCGAAATCTTATATTCAATTACCTGAGTCTCACCAAGCACCCTCGAGATTTGTTCACGGGGAGCGTTGACAACGGTTCAAGGTCGGAATAACATTCGCTTAAGACATGCCAAGTATATTTAATAATCCAGCCGGCGAAGATTTACGAGGCTCGTGTTGGCTGGCTGGGAAGAGACGACAGCGACAAGACTACGCGTTCGTCGTCGCGGAATGTTCCACCGTTTGGATAAGCCGACCTGGTTCCTCGTCGTATAACATCGGCCGAGTCGCGTTTAATTACTCAAATCCAGCCGGTGTTTGGCCACCGGCTGAATTAGATCGTGACTTAAATGTTGAATACGCTCGTCTATCTTTTTGCGATCTGACACGGACGCCTGATTTTCATTCTCTTCTTTAGTGGAAGAAGGAGAAAGGGCGACTAAACGAGCCGGAGGTTGAAACCAGAAGATGTGCACATCGGAGGACGCGTCACGTTCGCGTTGGGAGGTAATTTTCTCTTTCTGGTGCAACGGTCTACCGATGTACGTTAAAACGTGCCAGCTACCCCTAATGGGTAAAATATGCTTCGAGGTTATCGGGCTTGGCACGGCCCCACCGTGAAAAACCATCCTCTGGTTCGCCGCGTTCCCGATTGGTCTCGTAGTGGCCGTTATTAGCATTCTCGCGGGAACATTCTCCTCGTGGAGGCGGGTCGAGACAGGACCAAAGTGAATTTCGCGTGGCAACGACACTCGTCCGTCGTTATCGAGGCTGAGTCAATATCGAGAGAAACATTTAGTGTAACCGGTCCTCTCGAGACACAACGTAGCCGGAATAAAGAAACGACGGGGTTACGCAGCAAGGATCGTGCCCGGCACTCCTAAGAGGAGGAAAAGATCGCAAGAAGGATGTAGGAGGAAGAACGAGACGGCGTGTCACGTTTTCGCTAGGACACGTCGCAATTTTCCTCTTCGAAAAAGGACGCCGCTGGGATGGGAGGTGGGGATGAAGGCACTATGGCGATTGTTAGAGTGTCACGTCCCATGGAACGACCCTCTAACGGTCAGAGGGTATCCTTTGAGTCGAGAACCCGCGCGCCTGTACTTTTCTCTGCGGCAAGAAACTAATGCTTTTTTTCTAATGATTCGCCTTTAAACGAAAATATCTTTGCACCGAAGAAAGAACGAGGGACGTGTACCAAGATTTCCTCGATTTATCCGTTGCAGAGACAAACGTAGTAATCGATGATCGATCTATACTTCCATTTATCGGGCTGGAACGATAATACGACGAGAAGACTGGAAGTGAACTACTGTTATAGAACACGATTAGGGGAACGATAGTGGTGGAAGAGGGGATGCTCGAAATTATCATTTCTCCGCCTATCGACCATGGACAGACGCTTTTGGTCGGTCGTCAAAGCCTCCAGGAAATTCTCGATAATTTGAGGTCTGACTAAGACAATTCCAAACTACTTGCCAGGCGAATGCGATTCTTGGAAAGGCCAAAGACCCGATTTTCCACGGTGGTGAATACATTCGCCCGTTCCAGAAACTTGATTTCTTTACTATTGGATTGGCAACTAAATGATTACGGATTTTGTCATTACCATTTAATGACAAAATCCGCAATCACTTAGTTACCAACCCAATATTTGACCCATTTGTCTTTTTCTTTTCTTTTTTTTCACAATCTCAGGCATCCGTAACGGAACGAAAACGAAAGTAGAGAAAGCGAGGATCGAGCGGGTTGAAATTTGTCGCAAGATTCCAGAAGCGTGTGTCGTAAAGGCAACAAAACGAACGGGGGATGAGCGGCGCTCACGTGGGATGCGCTGAAGAGTAGAGAAGGGGTATGTGATAACGCGGAAGAATTCTCATCCTGGGATGCCACTGGTTTCCCTATCGAAGAACGACCAAGTGGTTAATTACGGTGATTGTTACAACGTCACGTTCCACGTGACGAGTCTGCAACCGTCAGGATACGTTAGACAGAGCAAAACCACACGTGTGTACAAAGGGACGTTTTTACACGACAGACAGGAACGACCCCAGGCGACTTGACACCCCCCTCCCTGGTAAGAGGGTACTCGAGCCACTACGCAAAACCACGATCGATAGAAATTGTCCTTCTCGATCTGCCGGCTCGTATTATACGAGAAACACCGTGTACTTTTATTATTTCATCTCGAAAGACTGATTATTCGTAGTAATAAATGGGCTCAGTCGTTCGTCATGTTTTAATGCAACATCGTGATGCGAGAATTATAAGAATGACAGCAAACAGACGGCGATTTGAATCCGCCCGTTTCAATGCGTTGTTATGATTTGAACTGCCAGCATATTAATTTAACGAATTTCCAATATCGAATTTTTTTAATGAAATTTAAATCCGGTTTAAACCATTTGCCAGCATTGACGCATATGTCGCGTCGATTCAGTTATTTAAGTAATATTGTTGACACTATCGTTATATTTTAGTTGCTACTGATTCGAATAAAATAAATTACAATTATCGGAAGGCAGACAGTTAGACAATAGATAAGTAAGATGGATTTGCAGCTTAAAAAATGTTCAGCTTAAACGATGACAAAAGATTTGGCAGATAGGTTTTCAACTTGAAAATATGTTCGTACAGTAGCAGAATTATCGCATGAAATAAAAAGATTCCTGATAGGAAAAAGATTCAGAGACGGCTGATAATATTTTAATAGCAGAAAATATGTTAAGTAGGTACAATATGAGAAAATTCGTTCGAATCATTAAATTAAACGAAACATCAAAGAGCGTCGCACTAAAAAGCGTTTCCGAACATCAGCGCAAATTTACGACGGAGCTTTCGCCTTGTCCACTTTAGATCGTTTGCGCTGGGTCGTGAACGCGAGGCTGGGATTACAGTTCTTCTTAATTTGTAATCCGGCGACGCCGTTTGCGCCACTGTCTCGACGATCCCACGAGCTTTGCCACGCTCCACGAGCTTAAACGCTGCTCTTTCGTTCCTCTTCATATAACCCGCGTCTTTGATACCGACACGCCTACAAATTTGCAAGCTTCAGGAGTTTGTGCAACGAGATTTCCTACGCGCATCTCGAGGAACCGCTGCGACAAATTGTTTAAGTCCGTCGGTATAACGACGTTTCTGTTATATTCTTTGCTTGTAACAGTTTACGTTGCCGATATTTTAGCACGGAAATTATACTAAATTACCGCAAAAAAAAAGAAATTGAAAAATAGAGAAAAGTAATAATTTTGTAAATATTTGCTAATAATCTTGGAATTCATACTACTGGAATTCATACTTTTTTCGTTTAGCATCTATCGTAGCAGAGGAAACTAAATCCGAATCATACGCTATGCGCGTACGATAAAGAAAGTTATAAAATGAAACCGATATTTTAAAAAGTTAGGCGGTAATCACGCAATAATCCAGGCAATAAAGTTGAAGAATGCACGAGTAGAATTAATCAGTTTAGCTCGCAAGGAGCTTCTTTGTACCGTGCTAAAGCAAGGAAATAGAAAAATATTGATTAAAAGAACCGCGATTAATTAAATTCATTATTCAGTTCGGCAGAAGTAACAGATTTTGAAAAAAAGAGTTCACAGCGTGAACTTCGTTATTTTCATCCTGCGCTGCAGGTAAAAAATGTCATAGGGGCGTGGTTAATCCTCGTGGAACGAGCAGCCGGATGGTGCATGATTTAACGACGAATTCAAAGGGAGCCAGCTAAACATCGGATCTCGTTGTTTTTCCAAAAGCAGTGCGCCAGAGTTCTGATTTAATCACGTCGCACGAGTCCATCCTTGGAATAATAACCAGCGCACTCGGCGACTGACTCGCGTACCTTTTTTTCCAAGCCAAGGTCCGTAATTACCCGCCATTTTTTTGCTAATTTCTCACGCCACACTCGAGCGCGTTTCCCTCTGTGCGATTAGTCGTCCCAACGATCATGAAGCAGCTGTTCGTCGCTAAGGCTGAATTATTTGTTATTCGCGATCGAGTCGACGCGGCGCGCATCTAAACGTGTCGGGTCGCGTTATCGCTGTCTCGAAGGTTGCGACGTCGAGCAATACCGTCGCGAGAACTCGTTGCGATAAATTATCTTCCGCGACATCCTCCGCCTTCGAGCGTGATGGACGAAAGAAACCGCGCGTTATTTCCTTGCCGAGACGCGTTGACGGTGGTAATCGCCTCGCGCGAAACGCAAGAAAGAAAAGGAGCAGGAGACGATAAGAATGGAAAGAAGGTGAAAAGAAAAGAGGAAACGAAGCGACGAGAAGACGAGGCTGGCGTCGTAAGGTCAGGCAAAAGACGCGCGTCAGCGTCGAGTGAGTAATATCCCGCGGATCGGGCTATAAATCAAACGCACTCGCCGGCTGCACTCAATTTTATCCGCCACACTAAGTTGATCCATTTTCTTAACACCTGGCCCGTCCGATGGATATTTATTGCACCGTTCCAGCGGGGTATGACGCCGACTCGCCTTCGCGCCGATTCGCCCTCAATTTCCAACCGAGTCGAAGAAATTCCGTGCAACCAACGATGCCTGGAACGCTTACACATACATAAACTTATATTCGGCATGTGACAAAATATGTGCAGGCACGTTATGAGATCGATTTTGGACATTAAAACGAGAAAATTATGAAAGCTGAATTCGAAAATTAAGCCATCAAATATGTTCGATTTGGATTTTCTTAAAACAAAAAGGAAACGAGACTTCGAACGAAGAAATTTCAATTATTTTCGCACATACGAAGAATGACCTCCTGTCAATTATCCACTTCTATCTAAACGAGAATTATGCATATATATGTGGCAATTTTTTAAGTTTGATTTTCTTAGAAATAGAACTTTCAAAGCAATTTTGTTATTCTTGATTTTCGTGTTATTTCGAGTCACTGTATCTCCCTGACTTCGCTTGTATCGTAAATTCAGGCGCACGGTGTACGTATAAAGAGACGATCCTCCACAGTCGGCTTTGCACACCTAGGTTGCATCGGTGTCTTCTTTTGCCCTGTGTTTCTTCCACCAATAGCGATACACATATATTTTTCAAGGCAAAAGCAAACCGATGAAGAAAAGAGAAAGGGTAAGAGAGAACAGTTCGACGAAGCGCGGTTTAAATATATTTTATCGAAGAGAAAAGGATGCAGGCCGAGGAGAAACGTGGCCCGATCCTTCTGAACCGTGAAGATTCGCTCGCGATGGGTGTCTTTGCCGATAAACGATTTATTTCCTCCATTTGGATCTTGTATATACGTATATATATATATATACAAGTGGATGTATAGTCTGAGACAGAAATAAGTGGACAGATAGTAGAGGTAAGTAACGATAAAGTTTAATCGAACTATACTAGTGTCGTATACTTAAGTTTGATTTATTACATATCTTTATAGCAGATAGATTATTTAGGAAAATTGAAATTAGTATTTACGTTGCTGTATAAACAAGCGATATTTAACGAAACTTCAACGATATCTATTTCCACTACTTGTTCACTCACTCTTGTCTCCGACTGTATATATATATAAAGCATGTATGTGTGTGCTTTCCGCTTTTCCTTTTTCTCTTTAACGCCCTGTCCCCTTGTCCCTTTTCATGGATTTAGAGGCGCCTCGATATCAATGATAGGTGTGCTTTCGGACCTGCTACCGGTGCCGATTTAATTGAAAAGGCGTCGACCAATATCGACACGTTGAGCCGGTCGTTCGATCGTCCGAATCGAACAGTCGAATTTTTCCAGTTCAAGCAGCGAATGATCTCTGGCTGAATCCGAGTGAACCGTGTATGCTGATACGTAAACGAAGATACTCTCTTCGTTTTCACTATTTGCTCGCCTAACTTCCCCTTTCTTCGTATAGATAATCCATATAAATCGATATTTACAGCGCAAGTGATGATAATAATAATAATAATGAGCTATGCAGTATGACGTCTCTACTTTTACACAAATATCAATATTCGTGTCAAAGTATTTTTTTAGTTGGATTATGTGAGAACGTAGGATTCGATGTTTTCGCTTGTACATCTTCCGCAACACTCTGAAGACAAACGGAAAGAATAATTTTGAAAAAAGCGTAACAGTTTCTATCGCTTTCTATTTTTGTTTTTCAATCTCTCTTAAAAGATATCATTGCCAAATTTTCTATCAATTATTGCTTCAATAGTCGATTGTTCTATTAATGGATAAATCTTTTGGAACGAAGCTCTAAATTCTTGATCCCTCGGACTATTTCGAATTACTCGTCTTCGAAATATATAGACATATGAACTTTAACCCTTGATCTATTTCATAATTTTGCTATATCGATTCCATCCGCTATACAGTCTCCAGAGCAACGTTCTCTCTGCTCGTTGACGAGTTCGCTGAACTCTCTTCACGAAACTATCTGCACCTCTAATGAATACGGATTATGATCTGTTTATAGATATCAGTGTGAATACGACTTAACGTATCGAACATCGTGTGATTCAAAACTAGGTGACATCAATTTCTTAACTTCGTTCGCAGAACATCGCAAAATTAGAAAAACCAATTACTGTAGGTACTTCTTATCGGTTCGTTTGCTATGCTCTTTCCTTCTTTTGTCCCTACTTCCGACTCTTGCGCCTCGACTGCAGTGGAACGTCCCGTGTACGTGGTCAGACTATAATTAACGACGTGGAGAGACAAAAGGACCGGTAGCCCGATGGGGAGCATCGGCAGCTAGCCTTCGGAATTTAACTCGTAAAAATCCCAGCACGGTCGGAGGGCAAAAGAAACGTGCCAGTATTCTAAACAGAACGAAGGTACGTCCCGTCTGTCCCCTTTCTCGACTGGATGTCACGCCGCGCGATTTCATTTACGCCACAAAAGAAAGAAATTACGGGTGGCGCGCGCGGGATGCGTCGACGAAACGAGAAACGTACACCACGAGTCAGAAGAAAAGAATAAATCGTCGCATTGGTGACTCCGTGCACCCTTTGCACACTTTTCTGGAAATATCCGGAGAATTCCACAACAGCCGTATCTTCACGAGAGAAACTACGAAGAAAGGGTAGTTAAATCTGGATTCTCGGTGCCCCGGAGATATCCACCGGGTGCCTGATAATTAACGAACGTGAAAGTTCGAAATACCTAACGTCGCGAGATGCGTAAGAAAATAAACTGCAACTTCTAGCCTCCAGAATCTGAGAATCTCAGGGTAACCGGCAAACACTCCAGTCTAAATATTTCCATAAGCCATACACCTTACAAACAGCTTCGCATCGTCAGAGCAAGAAGTTTCCGTTCGATAACGTCGGATCGCCATCGTCTCGATACGAGCTGCGTCTCGAGGAACACGAGAAACTGGAGAAACGGTGCGTGATAAAACGAGGTAAAAGATGTGCTTGATGTGGTTGGTAGCCATCATTGCACTACCGTTACTCCGAAATTATGAAGTGGTTCGCAAGTTTGGGTTCGAGGCTCGATTTTCACGGGACCAAGACAAAGCGTCACGTCGCGCAATTTCCAGCCGTAGTTTTCATTACCCCGTAAAACGAATTAGAGAAACACAGTGGCGGGTTAATGAAGAGAGGGGAAGGAGGAAGGTCGGAGGCGGATCTGGAGGAGCGTCTAGCGAAATTCTGTTAATTTCACAGCGGCGGTTCGCGCAGCCACGGAAACGCTTCGGTCGTCGCGAGCTTATCCCGTGGATTCTGGCGAGGTGGATATACGTACGAACGATACGTACGTGCCTGCCAACCTCGACCTCCTTCACCTTCTACTATCCCCACCTTCTAAACACGTAGGTAGATACGTCTCTAACCGACATACGAGTAACGCAACCAGGCACAGCTAGACGCAAAAGTTCGACGAGCTCATTACGAGCGAAATATCAACACACTTCCGTCGGAGTTGAGTCGACCGCGAATCGTTCGCAGTTTTGCATTTTTTTGTTTCCATACTTTTCTCGTTTCGCGTCTCTCAGTATTAAACCATGAGTAGACGGATAAAACAGATGGAGGGAGGAAGAGAGAGAGAGAAAGGGAGGTACTCGCGCGAGGCAGCCTCTTGCCGGTAAACATTTTCCGCGCGAGTCCCGAAACGTTTACCAGCTAAACCAGGGAAAAGTACTCCCCGGCACTGATGCCATGTGTTTCACGTGAACCTTCAGCCTTCCCCCTTACCCTCGCCATTCTATTAAATCTCTGCTTTCCACTATTTACCCGATCGTGTCGTTTCTCCACGTCGCGCTTTCCTAGTCTCCTCCTTTCTTACCGTCTGTCTTTTAATCTCTATCCCGTACGTCGTTTCCTTTCCACAAGTCCCTGCAAGATTTTCTTCGTCTCCCGACGACGCACCTCGTTGTATTCTCAAAAAACTTCAAGCCCTTTGTTCCGTTCTCGATCCAATCGTACATCGCGCTCATATAGTCCTCAAGATTCAGATACCGTATACCCTCTTTTGTCACAGAATTCCTGCATCTTATCTTTTCCTCTTCCATCTGTCTGACATTTCGTTTTTCTTGCGACTTCTTTGTCTAGAAACCTTCCCTTCTTCTCTCTCACCGGGCGGTCGTCTCTTTTTTCCAACTGTGCAACTCGCACGCGAGAGGTGTACACAGCTTTTAACCCGGATTCAGGACTCGCGTTACAAGATGCCGTGTCGCGTGTGACACGTACACACTCGGCACCCTCGGCGCGTACATCGTGACAAACTTTGAAAGCCGATGTCACTCGGCTCGGAATTCGACAATTCTCGGTTCTAGTCACCGATTGTGTGTCGCTCCATCATCGACGAGGGATCGAAGACGTATTCCAGACTCTCTCCGTCTCCTTATTTCCCCTTTTTCTTCTCCTATTTCTTTCGTCTCGTGCACGTTGGGTCCGCCCAAAGATAGAGCACTGGAAAAACCGTGGGACAATAGCGGAAAACTCGGTTGGATTTTGAATTTTTCACAAGTTACGGACTTCATAATATTTGAAAAAGCTACGGAGCACCGGATGAAGGAGGAAACGGTAGCAGGGCACGGTCTATTTTCTTTTGTAACCGGGGACCTGGTCCTCGCAAACCAGGAAGAGAAAGTATTGTTCACAGCACGGCGCCGAGCTTCTCCCTCTCGGCCAACACCCAGGCGTCCTGCTACTTTTTCTCGCGGAATATATAGTCGCGAGTAATCCAAATGCCAGTACTCGATAAATTATGCAAATCGCAGCAATCTTTGCCGTCTTCTCTCTCCTCTGCTGCGCGTGGTCCCAACCCCTTTCCGTCCACGAATTTTCTCAACCCGTGGGCCCGTGTACGACAGACTGCCAACCTGGCAACTGGCCGCACCGCCTTCAGCTATTAATTATTCGCTCCTAAATTATCGACGATCCTTCGCTGCGAAAGACTTCTGCAGACTCCAAATACAACGGAGGTCCCGGCGGAAATATTCACTAGTGATTTTCATCTGCGATTCTGCAGTTACCTTGCTGGAACTATTATACGTTGTATTGTCAAGGGATGGAAGCGAAAGCTGTGGAAGAATGTTCGATAAATGCGAAATTGGTCGAAGAAAACATTAGGTTGACGGGGAAGCTGTTTTGTCCTTTAAAGAGAGACAGAGAGAGAGAAAGAGAGAGAGAAATCAATTGTTATAACTACAATTTACATTAATCAGTCACAGATATAATATTTCTTCATATTTCTGGCTTTTCTACCTGGAAATACGTTTATTTCGTTGTTGTGCGTTATTGTTATTAGAATATTGTATTATTATTATTATCAAAGTATTGTATTATTACGTTACATTACAGTATTTTTTATTCGCAAAGTATTTTTTTATATAGATAGTACAGGTAACGAAGAATCTTTCGAAGCTAATTAAAGGACCGCGCTCGCGTATTTCCATCGGCTAATCATCGAGTCATCAACCGATGAGCGCGAACAAATGTTCTGCGCGAACGGACACCGTTTTGGTCCTACTTCTCTATCCTGGTTCCGGAGATAGAATTTCATTCCTCCGGGCTACGCGAACCGGAAAGCAAGGCGGAAACGTGTCGCGCGACTCGCGAATCCAATAAGCTGTGGAAACTTGGTCGAAATGAGCCGCGGCGAACTTGCTGAACAATGCACAATGCATCGAAAGTTCTACGGGGAGTCGCCGTGTAAAAATAGAATAGAGCCCGGAGAGAAATCTGCCCTTTCAACCGAGAAATCGGAGAATTCGCTATTTCGTCCTGCCCCTTCTCCAATATTTCCTTTTTGCCGCGCTTTTTTTCCATCGTTCTGGTTACGTCGTCCTTTCCTTTCCTTTCCTCGACGTTAACAAGAATTCCACGTTATTAAATCGCACGGAATGCCCTTTAGTTAGTCATCGATCCGAACTATCGAATGGAAATGAAGAAAACATGGATAATTCGCCGAAGTTGATCGGTCGAGTTTGATTCATGAATCAAAAGTTTGTCATTGATCTTGTCCGGATAGCACGAGAGGGAAAACGATCGATTGCAGGTTGAGGGGTGAACGAGTATTAATTTTGCAATTATTAAAGCACTGTTCGATCTTCGTGAGTGAGACTCCATGACAAAAAGAGTCGTTCGGTCTAGCACCAGGTCGAGTCGATTCGCTCTGACGGTATCGTAAAACGTTTGAACGATGGCGTGAATCTTGGAAACGTTTACGATCGATGGTCTTCGTTTCAGCGAGGTTAAAGTCACGAATTCGTGTTTCTTTGGGAAGAAATGGCTGATTTCTGTGATCCTTGATTTAATACCAGTGAAAATTTTCGTCTTGTATCTTGTAATAGGAATTGTAGAATGCTGCTGCGAATGTAAAACGAATCTTTTCCAATCTGAATTGTTTCTTTCGGACGAAAAGATATTTTTTAGCTTTTAGAAAATGAGGAGATTTGAAAGTTATTGAAAAAAAAAAGGTATAAATCACCTTATCGATGAACGTTATGTAAGTTCATGGTTCCAAAGGAAATTCCTCGAAAGAAAGGAATTTAAAGAAAGACTTTGTATTTCATTCGAATGGCTCAACTGTCCTTTAATTGAAAATGGATTGAACGAAACATCGACGAATAGACTGTTATCTGTGTCTTCCGTGAACTAACATCTTGAAATTACACCAAGAATCATCCAACGCAGATTCAAAGACACACATCTGCCACAGATCATCGAGTACCGAGTAGTTTACATGCATAAAGATTCCAAATGCGCCTTAGCTCTCCATCTGTAGTTTTGTTTTTAACCCAAACCATCCACATTCGGTGGTACTTTCGAGAGATGCTCCCCGCTGCATAAACACGTGTCGCGTCTAGTCGCTTATATTCAAGAAAATAGACGAGTGGGACGAAGCTGCGTGACGGAGAGTAAAATAGAATCCGTCTTCGTCGGCTTATTTAAATATTTGCCGATACTTCACCGTTCCCTCACGATTTCTCCCACGTTGCTACTCCCATGAAACATCCACGCATCGCCAACCCTTGTTTACGCTTGCTGAAGAGCGTTGCTGTTACTTGGAAATCCTGCGAACGATACAAGAACAGAGATTTCTTGCAGCCTGAAAAATGACACGTGCAGGAAATACGCATGTGTAAGTGAAAATTTCCAGCGATCTCTTAATCTCTTCGAAAATGTCTGCTAAAGGTTTGACAAGTTTATAGTAAGGTTGAGAGGAGTGTTGGCATCTCGAAGAATTTGAAGTAGGTCTTTAACAGGAACAATGAAGAGTCCTGCTGACCTAAAATGGGAGGGTCAAGACACTTGAAAGGTGTCTAGTCCTTGTGGCCTCGGTGCTTAACCCAGATACGCCTATCGTACTACCAAAAGGATGATTACGGACTATACTAGATGGGAATGACATAAAGCGGTTGTAAATTAAAGCATTGAGAAGCAATTACCAGACGAGTCTTTATTTATTTGCTATAAAGCTTCACGAACTGCGTGCAAGGCTTAATAAGCTTCGTATTGAATGTTCGTGACGAAGATCGACGAAAACTCGCTGCAGTGCACAAAGTTGGCGAACTCGATGGATGACCGTCGGCACAATCGTAATAGAACACGTCGTACGATCGTGGGTGCACGTGACGCGCGTTCGACCCTTAACCCGAAACGCGGTTCAAACGTTTCGATAAACGTTCGCTAACAAGGCGAATTGCTCGTGTACAAACGCGGCCTGCCACCGATGCGCGTGCTGTGCCATTGATTTCACGGCGACTTCGTATTTGTCGGGTTGCATATTTGAAAAGCGTTCGACCGGACTATGATCGATCATCGGGGCTGGCCAACTTCTCGTCAGACAGCCGTGATTTACTTCGCGACATGATCGTTCCATCATCTTTTGCGCGAACGAATCGAGGAAAGAAAACGACGATAGAAATTTCACGGAAATATCCGGCGCGTCGCTCCCAGCGAAATTCTCTGGTAAGATCGATGATCTGAATAATTTGGAGAGTTTGATCGGCCGGAGCTTTCGCAGGTCCGCATTTCCGGGGAAGCTTTTTAAAATTGTACCAACTGATTCGTTAATGATATATTCCTTTCGGAACTGCGGTGATTAATTAGTCGGTATCATAACTCGCTTCGTTCAAAGTGCTGTGCAGTTTCCACGTATCAGACACGTACTTAGGCAATCTCGTTTTTAGCACGGCTCGCTTATCCGTAATTACATACGTTTAAACAAACCTGGAATCTCTCTGAATAAACGATGTACAGTATCGTTTAAAAGTATCCGCATTCTTTCTCGTACTTGACAATGTGCATTCTAATTACCAAATTACGGATAGATTAGACTACCGTTCTATCCTTTACAAAATACTACATTACAGTATTAAGTATTAGGCTTTAAATAGGCATTACAGTAACGTATAATAGAATACTATTACGAGATTAAGTTTACTTTTAGAAGCCGGTATAGATCAATACGTATGAAAGCTGACGGTTGTAATCGTCGACTTCGCAGATTTTGCTGCTTGAGAAGCTCTTTATCTATAGATTCTTTAACCAGCTCTAATAAAGTATAAATCAGATCAAGAGCGTTCTTCTAAATATTCTCAGACTTCCATCGTAAAAATTACACGTAGTATCTAATTTTTTACTATGTCTTTTTATAGGTCTCTGGAGGCAAATGTTGCCTCTATAAATTATTTCAGCTCTAATTTGCAGGCTTCGATCAAATTCGAATAGTTTCCACAAATCAACGAAAACATAGGAAAAGTACCGTAAGTCAATTTTAATCCAATGATATTCAACGATCCTCGCTCTTACGAAAGGAAAATGGTTCCTTGCTGACTCGTCAGACAGCTGAAAGTGTTCGCCATCTATTGTGGAATGGTCAAACAATTAATCTAGATACGTGGATCCAATCTTTGCAAACGCGAACGCCATTCACCATCTATCGAGTGGAAAAAAAAACATTTTAACCTGAACAAACGGGGGCATGCTGGGATGGTTTGTACGAGAAAACACAGTGCAAGATTTTCCGCAGACTCGCGCTGTAACACCCTTGCTTCGACGGTTTCCCCGGCATGGCTACGACTCGGTGTTATCTCCCTTTGAGATCCATTGGCCGGGTGAAGCGCGATGAAAAAATTATTAATCGTTATCGAGCCCTCCCATCCTGGTGGAAGGGAGAGGAGGCCGGACAGACTCGCGCGAGCGAGAGACCGGGATACACAGATAGCGAGAGAGCTGGCACATAAAGCGGCTGGAAATATAACGAGCAAGAAAACAACGCTGGCCGCTACCGCCGTTTCACCCCTTTACCTTTGCCGGCAAAATGCTAGTCGCTTTTGTTTCCACCGCTTTGTTCCGGCAAGTGAAACAGCCGTGCCTGTGCAACCAAAAAGAAAAAAAAGAGGAAGAAAAAAAACAATCAGCGTCCACGCCGTTGGCAGCGACGTGTCCGACGATTCTGTCGCGGTGCGAAATAAATCGTCCGATAGCCACGCGAGCGGCCATTCGAATCTGCATCGAGCACCGAGTTAGGTGGATCCGATCCACTCGATTTCGGAACCCCGTTGATTCCACGCGATGGATTAACGTTGATTTTAATGCCGAATGGAGGAATTTTATCTGGATGGATTCGCCTCGAACCGATGAATGGCTTGTGCCGAACGAATCAAGTTTCGCTTTGGTTATTGTTTCGGAATCGCTGGAGATGCATATCTAACATTCGTATCCACACCGCTGGTCGTAAGTATTAGAGCATTTACTGATATCATATACAGATTGTATTGTATTATGTAATGCTGTTCATCGATTTTGTTTTTTAATTATTTCATTCTATGTCTGTTGCCTCATACGCGTTGTACGCTATTGTTGAAAAGTGCTTGTGATTATAAAAATGAAGTAGGTCATGTGTTCTTTGTTATCTAGACTTTGGCGTTAATTCAAAAATATTTTTTTATCGTAATATATGATTTTCGTAATATAGGATATGATAAATATTTGCTTTTACCGTATGAGACTCACAGCATGTGGTTGCAGAATTTCACAAAGATATTCTACGGAAATAATATGTTTTAACGTGATCTGATGAATTTTTGTTTGATTACGTATGTACTGATTGACTTCGTTATAAATACGAGCATAATATAGAACAGGGAACGTTTTAACACAAGCTCGTCCTATTTCTTCCTGAAGCTATTGCGTTTTCTAATGCTGAATTTAAATAACGAAGCACCTAAGGAGTAATTAGCCGGCGTTAATGCGCTGTTTCGCATCTACCCTTGGAAAACGTGTGGTGCACGTTACTTGAACTTAGCGCCGAGTCACGCGGTCGCCGAGGGAAACGCTGCGAGCTATTTGATCTTGGTATTCGCTTCATTGCATGCATGATGCTCCTCGTGCCCCGCCCGTGAATCAAATTAGCCACCATGCTACTTTCGAGCAGTGCTGAATAATTCGCGAGTGAACGCGCCTAACGTACACGATGGTCGTCGAGAAAGAAAGAATCACAGGGTCGAGGAATCGTTGGAACAAAGAAAACGGGGAACGGTTTGCGAAACGTAAAACGAGAGGGTTCAGACTTCCTGACGCTGCTATCAAGAGCGAAGGGGCTCCGCCACGAGAGACGAGAAAGGTGAAAGAATGCGAGAGGGCAAAAGAGAGTGAAAGGGATGGAAGGGTGATCGAAGCAGAATTCGAGTGAGAGTAAGCAAAAGCGAGGGTGAACGTGCACGAGATTGCCAGAGAAAAATGTGCGCAGGGCCATGGAGTAGGAGAAAGCCGCCAAGAGGTTCGCAGCACCGGCAAATATTGTAAATATTAGGTCAGCCAATAAGTAATAAGATTTCTCTGGAAGCTAAGTTTCAAGCAATGGAAGTTGTTATTATCGGAGCTTTATAAAATTGGAATAGAAAAGCTAATAGAAAAAACAAGGAATTGTAAAAGATACCGGAAAGATCACCGGTGATCAGTTTCCAACAGGTAATTTATTTTCATTTGGTATAGGAAAACCAACGACCGCATTATTCATGGGATGATCTAATACAGTGTGTCATGAAAGAAACGTAAGCTTATCGTTTCGTCGTAATTTTTTTTCTGCTGATGTTATGGCAGGTTTGTGATAACACTCGCACAGTGTGAACCATTCTTATTATCAGAATCGATCATCCGAATTATGCAAAAAAGAAATGACATTGACTGACATCCTCATTCGCTTGAATTCAGACGTTTTCTTTGAATACATTTAAAAGGGAAGGTCTACGCGAGCAGGCAACAGAGTAGTTGTCGAATAATATTATTTGCAAGAAAACTGAACAACTAATATAGAAGAAATATCAAAATATTATGAAAAATGTTATTAAAAATATTATCAAAAGGGAACACGTTTGTGGTGCTGGCCACACACAGCTAGAGGTAGTCATTTGATCGATATCATACATTACACATAATTGGAATGATTCAAAAACTATTGATGAACATTATTTAAAAACAAAGAAAAATTTCTTTTACGACACTCGATATAAATTCCACGGGGAAATTTGATCGAGTCGACGTACATTGTAACGTGTATATTGCAAATGTACCCCATTAAAGCTTCAAGTTAAATACAGGAAAGTTCTACAACGACTAGAGGATCGAGAGAATTTAATCAGTAGAATTTTACTGTTGTTGGTTTGCATGTGTTGAAAACCGGCGGATCGAGTCGAGTGGCGCAAGGTACACCGCGAAAATTCCGTTGCCGACTTGGACGCACCGCACACGAGGCTCCGTTGCTCCCTGGAGAGCGAGAACGAGGAGCAGGGCTGAGTGTGTGTAGAGGCCGGAGGAAAGCAGTCGATGATGGTAGGGAAGAATTTTCGGAACAGGGAGCAACGCGTGTACGTGAAAAATAGGACGAGCGTACGGGCGAGCTCCTCGCGGCGAAGAAAAATCGAGCACCTGACGCCGGGTATAATTCACGCTCCGCAAATATAAATTTCCGATAAATTTGGTAGGGTGGAACGAGGGAAAGTATGGAAAGAGGGGAAAAAGAGAAAAGAAAGAAGAAAGAAAGATATGGTTAAAAGAGCGAGAAGCGGTTGGAAAGGATTCTGGATTGATGTTATACGGTCACGCGGCGATGATTGATATGTTCGATTTTATAGGGTATCGTTGGTCTCCTAAATATGTTTCATTTATATGAAAATGTACCGATCGAATTATCGACCGTCAACTGGACAAACACGCATCCATCGTTGCAAACGAACTAGTCACGCATAAATGTACCACGTTCCCGGTTTCGTTCCCTGGTGATTCGAGTGTTACGCGTTAAAACATGATTTACCAACGTTAGCCGCGATCGCATCAAAAGTTTGCGTTTCGTGGCAGTTTACTCGCCTCGGCGCGCGTTTAGCGCGGTTAACGACCCTCTGCGACGTCGTAACGTAAGAGAGTGACGTCGCGCTCTCGTTTAACCCAGGTGGTTGTTCTTCGCGTTCGACACCCGACGATGTTCTTTCAGCAATTACACGAGTCCCGAGACTAGCGCGGAATACCATCATCCACGCGCTCTCGAGCCTTCTCGAATCATCTCATCTGTAGTAATTACCCATTCTCGAAAGAAGCTATCGTCGCGCGCCGCTGCCGTAGCTGCGAAAACAAAGGAACAGGCGAAGCAGCGAGAGAAACGTTGTTCTCGCGTTGTCGTGTAACGTTCAAAGTGCGACAGGCAGATCTCACGACGATGCTCTTTTTCGGAATTACAGAAATCGATCCTCGTAAGTAGAAGAACTAGAAAGGTCAGGTCGTAGAGATCGCAAAGGAATAAAGGGTGAAAGCGAATGCGACCGAGTGACGAGACACGGGATCGAGATCGTGATCGAGAAAAAGTGACAAGAGGAAGCGTAAAATGAAACAGGAGGTTGAGAAGAAGAGAAAGATGGAAGGATAAGCGAGTCGTACACGGAGACGACGAATGCGGAGGGGTGTGTGTGCAAGTTACCCGGAAGACGAGGCAGATCAGGCCTCTTCCGGGCGAGGATTGAGACGTAGTCGAGGGAAAGGTGTCTCGTTGTTTAAAGAGCGCAGTCGGTAGATCCCCTCGAGGGATGCCGAGGGATGGGGCGGTTGAGCGCGAGAGGAGTGACGGAGGAAGCGGAGGGTAGATTTCGGGGGTAGATACCGGGCAAAGGCTGTAGGCCGTTTACTATAGCGCCTCGTATGTACGAGGAAAGGCGAGAGAGCCGAGAGAAAGAGAAACAAGCAGGAGAACGAACGATAGGAACGGAAAGAGAGAGAGAGAGAGAAACGGAAAGGTAAATATACACAGTAGGACGGAGACGGTGAGATCGGGTGAGAAAGAGAAAGTTATACGACCGGAAAGGAAAGAGAGAGAGAGAGAGAGAGAGAGAGAGAGAGAGAGATGGAAAAGATGGACGAAGAGGGTAGCTGACAGAGAAAGAGAAGGAGAGCCGTAGCGATATAGCTTCAACTTTGGCTGTGCCGCAGTGGTATCGAGCGGTAACCCCACCTTTCGTTCCTACCGTACCCCTTTTGCCCCTACTGTGCTCGACCCACCCTGCCTACATCATCCACCCACACTGCGAACCTCCTCTAGGGAGTATTATAGCGCTCTACTCGCTGCTATGTTCACTCGAACGAGTCCAACCTCTCCCTGTCTCGTTCTCCCCCTCGGTCCGTTTCTCCAACCGATTTCTCTTTCTAACTCGCATTTTGGTTCGCGCGTCTCCTCCAACCTGATCTTCTCTCGTTTACCCTAGCGCAGTCTTCGCTCTCCATCATCGTGCGCTTATCCTCCTCTGTCTCCTCGTATTCGTCCGTCTTATCCCTCCGTAGACCAGTAACGCGTACCACGTGGCGGTACTAGCGCTAACGCCACTCCATTTAGCCAGCTGTACGGCGCCGGGAATGTCGAGATCATGTACACGACCGTTCTCCGCGTCCAGGCTTTGAGTACCTTTCGCGAAAACGCATCGGCTAGTCCCTTTGAACCCATCGCATCGGCCGCTCCATCTGTACGGTACCCCTTTGATATATAGCAAGGTGATTATGCAGCAGCATCGCAAATATACGTGTCTGGACGGTGTACGTTAGCCCGGAGGATAACGACGACGAGAGCATACCGGATTAAGTGTGTCGACAAGATTCCGATCGTGTAAGTGCCAAGACGTTCGCGAACGCTTCGTTTGCTTGTCTCTTATCAACTATCAATCGTTCCTTTCTTATTATTTGGAAATTCGGCTGGCGATCTTACATCGTCTGTTATCGTCGTAGCTTAAATCTTTGCGATTCGAACGATAAGTTCGATTAAATCCGATATTGTACTTTATTCGATTCTTTCCGCTGTTTCTTTTCTGATGTTTCAATACATGCGAAATATATCCCTTTTATGTTATCAATTTAATAAAAGTAGGTTACGAAAATATGGAAACTCGTCGAGATTGTGAAAAAGTTTAAATAGTTCTTTATTGGGTATGAGTCATTTTAAATAGAACGAATACAATTTTTTTTCTAACTACAAATAGATAATCCTCGTCTGACAAAGGCTATTTGTCATGTTCGTCACAAGCATTTCCAGACCAATAAAGCGAACAGCGAAATGAAAACAGCCTGTCCCGGTTCACTGAAAAAATCAAATTATACGTAGTTTCGTAGAATAACGATATACAAATGTAGACTACAAAGTGTAAACGTGAAATATCCTCGTAAATAGAAATTGACCTAACCTTCTCTGCCGGAATATTAAATCCTGGCAAGCAGGACTTCGCGTTCTTTCTCGCAAACCCTTTTTTCACTTAATATTAACGAACTTGCAGCGCGAGTTTTATTGGGCAATTTAAAGCAGTAACAACGTATCGTTTACCTTCGGTGCTCTCTTCGTTTGGAAGCGTGCCAAACAATTATCGTTACGCCGTGAGATCGAGTCGTTGCGTTTAATCACGAACCGCGACCCTTAACCCCGCGAAAATCGCCTTCGGCCAATTTTTGTATTCCATTACGTTCCACGTTTTCCGAGAAGCTAACACGAGTTCCGCATATTCGTACGTAGAAACAAGTACGTATAATATAGACACGCCCACCGCATGGTATTAGTCGCGGTTGTGTCGTCTACCATGCAGATACTATTATATATCCAGTGGGAAAAATCGCGTTTCATCGTAACGACGTGTGACACCATCTGCGACTGCCACCGCACCGATACAAATCGCAACCCCTGGTGCGTTCTTGTCGCCGCGATCGATTTCCCTGTGTTTACACGATCATCGACCGACAACCATGAAATAAATCGTGATTCCACGAAATACACGTTGAACGTATGCTAATAGCGTGCTTTCGTCCGATCAGTTGGTTGAAACCGACACGTTAAACCAGCAAACGGTGTAATACCGGATGAAAATTCCTTCTCGTTTCCCGTTTCGTATCAGAGCTAACCAACGACAAGGCATTAACCTTAAGAAAGAACGGAACTATGTACCGGACAGAAAGAAATTTAATTCCGTAGCTCGTTTCCACGTATTCACGACTGGTCGAGACGGCCCCTTCTCGCATTCATACGAGTCGATGTGATTTTTTCCTTATTTCTTTCATTTTTCCCCCGCTATTTTGGTGGAAGGCGTAATAATAGAAATTGGTTCACCGGGAAAATGAATTTCGTTTCTGGTAACGGTGATACACGTGAATCTACGCATTGTACCGGCGTTCCTTTTGAATATATCGATCGGCGGTCTGCAGCGCGGCGAAAGGAAAAGACGCCGGGGACGAGTAGTTTCGCGCAGGAAATTATTCTTTGGAATGGCCAAGGATAAATAAAGAAAAAAGAGAGAGAGAGAGAGAATGAATGGTATAGGAGGTAGGAAACAAAAAGAGGGAGGGAGGAATAACGACGGCTCAAGTAAAATGTTCTTATCGTCGGTATAATATGTCTCTTTCTCTCTCTCTCTCTCTTTCTCTCTGTCTTTCTGTCTTTCCCTTGCTACCCACACCAGACGACCCCTTTTTAGCTGTCTGCGCGCCACCGTTTTCGGGCGACAACGGGTATCGTAATTATTCGCAGTCGATTTAATTCTGCGTGGCAATACTGGAAATATTTTTCATACTGGCTGCTCGTCACGGGAAAATGAGCGCCTGGGCAAAAAATCCCGTCGACAAGAAATGTCTGTCCCCGTTTCGGGGGTAATCAGATCGTCGTGATTCCTCGTTCGACGATATATATGGGGGAAAAACGAGGAATAAATCGTTTCTCATTGTTTCGTCGTCCTTTAATAATGCTCGTTTAACGCGTATGAGAATGGATAAGGAAAAATGTAACTGATAGAGTTTCATGGCGTTTCATAAATATGGTGATACAGTTTGGCCAAGGACGTCGATGAATTTTAAGCATTTTGTTAATGGAACTCGACGTACGTACAAGCTGAGAATGTCAATTACGTTATAAGTATACATATTTTATTATAAAAGCTTTTCGAAGGGTATGTAATTTGACGTAATTTCGGGCCACATAGTATTTTCAACAAGCAATTTTCAACTTTTTTAATGGAAATTTTCTTCAAAGCAAATGTTGCGAATAATAAAGGTTGTTGCTATTAGCGAATATAAAGTTATTGAAAAGCAAGATCGATTTATGAAATAAAAATTATATGAAAAATATAATTCCATTAAATGGGACAAGTTCATTAATTTTATGTCCTTTACACATCCACTTGCGAAAAATCTAATTACGTGGAATTATGTTTCTTTCGAAAATATTCAACTTTTATCTGAAACATTTTTCATTAAAATCATTACTTACAGAGTATGCAATCTGCTATTGTTCCACTTTGTATTTTCCAGTAAAACACAAGACTTTTCATAGCATAGTTACTGCAATATTTTCTCTAAGTACACGGCATCCCGAACGCCTGAGTCAACGCTTATACAGCTTCAAACTGTCAGATTCAAACGACTTCCGTAACAAGGTTGTTTCTTTCATTCACCTTACTCGTTGTTCGCTTTCAATGCGAGATGCTGCGTTATCAGCGGCCCAAGTGCCAAGCGAAGAAATAGAAGAGAATGAGAAAGAGATGAAAAAAGAGATGAAAGAGAAAAAGAGAGGGGGAGAGAGAGGGAGCTGTTATTAGAAAGAGTAAACTGCGACTAAGTCGGATGTTGCGGTAACTCGAGTGTTCTGGGAGCTTTAATTTAACGCTTTTTCCGCTGCTGATTTTAGCAGTCGCGCCTCGAGTTTCCTTAAAAGATTTTCTGCTACGGGAAACTCGGTTTTACACCGCTCTATATGCGCGTGAGCCGCGATATTACAGCGGCGTTCAAATTAGAAAAAAGAAAAAAGAGAAAAATAGAAAAACACCGGACGGAGAAATCTTGGGGCGGAGAAGAGAAGAGGAGAGAAGATGAGGAAAGAAAAAATGACGAACGGAAGTAACGAGTCGAGGTAATCCCCTTGACTCGGTTCCTTTCTAGCTAAAAGTCAGCCAGCCGCGTTGAAATTGCTAATACAAGTAAAACAGAATACTTCCACGGCCACCTGAAGCTATTTCGCTTCGGACAGTCCTCTTTTCTTCCGCACGACACGCGTTTCCTTTTTACCGCCGGCAGGTTAAAGAGCGAAACGAAGTTCAGCGAGAATGGTGAAAAAACAAGAGCAACGATGTTTGAAAGAAAAGAGAACGGCACGAACGACATTCTTGTAGTGGCAAAAATTTTAATTACAAAAACGAGACACGTGTATCTAGTGCCGTCGTGCCATTGCCTAAAAGCGAAAGACAATGCACAGCCACGAGATTAGGCGATCACACGGTTTCACGGACGACCATCGACCGAAGCAGCTAGTCGTGTTCGAAATCAGCATTGAAAACTGTTTATTCGGATGTAGTTTCTATGACGACACTTTACAAAGAATGCTTCAACAAAATTGCTGGGATTTCGAGTTGACGAAAATATGCGACGTCCAAGTTGCATAGCTTTGCTCGCGATTACCTCGACAACGCCGCGAAATCGAAGTAGGAAACGCGATTAGGATACAAAAAAGAGGGTAAGAAGTCGAAATGAGGAAAAAACAGGTGCTCGAAAGGAATTCCTAGAGCTTGGAGTTTGCCCGACACTGTTCGAGGATTTACAACTCCCTCGCGCATCCCCCGTTTCCTTCTTAAAACGACAACAATAAATCCCGAGCCGCGCGGCCCTGGTAAATAACGAAACACGCGACCCACGCGATTTTCCAGTAAATCCGTACTTTAATTTAAAGCCTCGGCTAGATTCCCTTCCATTCGTTACGCGTAACAAAGCGACCTGTTTCACGTATCATAAGTCGATATATTCGCCCGAAGGTGAAAAAAGTAGCGTGCGCAATTTATTGTAGGAGCCGAATCTGTCGGCCGAGTAGGACGACGAACAAAAGCCGGCGAACAAGATGCTGGTCGATTTGCCGCGTGTCTTACGTGAGCTTTGAGCTCGCGTAAAAGCCGAGAAAAATCAATGACGGTCGACCGACGATAGACGAGAGACGAGTTCTAGTACGAGACAATGGTCAACGTCGGTTCGTGGCACAGACGTTCATTCATTTGTCGCTTCGAAAGAGTTTCGCTAACGGGTATCATCCTCTCTTCTTTTCTTGGCTCTCGTGTCCCACCATCTAACTCGGTTCCACCCGATTCGATTCCATTCGATTTTGTTTTTTCATCCTGCTCGTGAACGACCCGGGCCTTCGTGGAATCGGGAGACGCCGGGAGAAACGCGAACCAACCCCGCCGGACAAATGTCCTGGACAAGTTCCGGGACTTTCATTAATCTTTCACGCGACCGCTCGTTGCCGCGATATTGACTTTCTGGCCATTTTCGTGCAGCCACCTTGCGGCCCGTATTCGAAATTCCAGATGAAAAGCGACGGCAAACGCAGCTGAACAATCTCTGTTAATTGCTTTTCAACCGGTTAAACCGAATCCGAGACTCCCTCCGCAGAGTTCCATTATGCCTACGGCTACGAAAGAATCGGTCGCATTTCGACGATCAATTATTTATCAGAAGCTGATTACCACAAGCTCCGGCTACGAATTCCATTCGCGTACAATCGATTATCGAAATGGCCTGTTCTAGCTATTCTCAAACCAGAGATCGTTAGCATCACAAATACCGCGACTTAAGTTTCAAAGCATTACGAGATCCATATTTAGTTTCTAGAATGTAATTGATTCATACATGTGCATTAGAATGAATGAATATCAATTGAGAGAAAATTTCAAGCTATTTTCTCTTCTTTATCGATATATGCTTGACTCGATGTAATTGATATTTTTATGGCTAACTGAAATATTAGGAGTATACGAGGTAAACAATAAACTTTCATCTCTGTATTTTATTTTTAAAAAAAGGATCGTTCAGATCGCGTGATTGTAAATCTGTAAAATTTTCATGGAAAGATACGAATTGATCATTTTGATCACTCTGATATTTCTAGCGCTAAAAACGTAACCACGGCCCACTTTTCGCCCACAACTCTACAAATGGAACTAAAAAGTAAAACCGTCGAATTTCTCTTTTTTCCCCTACTACAAATGCAACTCTGGATGGCAGCTGTTTATAAAATTTACGATGGATCGCACGTAAAAGGAACAGTTACGATCGAATCTGTAAAAAATGCACGTCATCGATAAGCTTGAGAGTCCAGTTTCATTTACCATCGGAATAATAACGTGTAGTACCCTCGACTAATCACATTATTGCATATTCTACGTTGAGCCTTGTTATAAACAGCAATCGACGGATTCATCGAATGTTTATCAGCAGATGTATGTGTGTTCGTTTTCTAGCGTGATGTGTCGTAAATTTGTTATCGATGCGATCGCGTATCGCGGTTCGCGAATCAGAAGCTAACCCTCCTGCGCTTTCGTAACACGAATCATACTAACTAGGTTGTCGCCGTCGACTTCCACGCGACTGAATTTTCCACCTTTTTCTACCTTCCACCGTTTTACTCTGTCGTTCGTTGCCTGAGAAACTATCGACTTACCTGTCCCGGTAACACGGAACGAAGTTCAAGCCGATCTTCGTTAGCCTCGCTTCCCCAATTTTCTCCCAACCCTGCGACGCAACTTTTTCCCCGTTTCCACCGCGACTCGAATTTCCCGCAGAATCAGTTTACACTTAATAATTCCCAGTAATTTCTGTCTATTATGCGCGGGTGTAAGTCAATTCCGCGTTAAAAGGGACCGACGAAAGGTCTGTCGCCCTGAGTGGCGTTCCAAATATAAACCAGAGTCGCTTTAACGGAAGAGACAGCCATGGGATAAAGGCGGGCCAACGAAAGGAATGGGAAAGGAGCTAAGAAGAGTAAGCGCAAAATAGAACAAAAGAAACGAGAGGAAGAAGAGGAATAACGTAGAGAGAGAGAGAGAGTGTGTATGTATGTGTGTGGGACAGAGAAGGAGATAGTGAGAGTAAAATAGAAAGAGAGAGGGAAAGAGGGACAAAGATGACGTTTTGCAAGCGCAGCGAGTTGCTGGATGAAAAGTGCACGATTATTAGCTTTCTTCTTGGTGCCCCACCCAGACCAGCCTATCCTCTCGCCAGCGCTTCCGTAAACGGATTATAGGGGCTTTGCTCCGGGGCCCTTTTTCCTTCCTCCGAGAACAGCTACTTCGACCGAGTCGTCGTCCCACCAGAAAGAAGAACCTCGTCGATCGCGCCCAACGCGAGACGCAGCCACGGCGCAGCCAATTCGGGTCAATTTAATCCTGATTCAAGATCTGCCGTTCCCGGAACGGAAAATGAAACGCCAAGGCCGGGGAGGCCACGTTTCGACCAGCAACAAGAAGCGGTTCGAGCAGTCGCTTGCTCGTTTCCTCCGCGAATATAGATCTGAAAGTGGAAGTTCAATTTCGAAAGGTGAAAAACATAAAATCGCGTATCTTTATCTTCGTTAAGTTCAATGTATACAGGATGGATTGGACGAAGCATTATAAACGATTATGTTAAACAATTATCAAATTACTGCGGATAGCCAAGAAGAGCCAACGTTGCGTAAATGCATTTCACTTGCATTTCACTTATTTTCAATTAGTTTACACTGTGAAATTCCGCTTTTTAATATGGTAACTATGAATGGGAATTCCAAGGATTTGTTTAATATTTTCTTCGTCATCTTTCTTCGCTTTTTCTCATCTTTTCCATCATCTGTTCTTTCACTTGGATTTTACAATTTTTATGAAATTAAAGAGGATCGAAGTATTTAGAACGTTATGATAAAATATTGATTGCTTCTTAATGGGTTAAATAACAGTGTGTTGAGAAGATGGAAAAGTTTGAAGTTGTATCGGAGCTGTGATTCAATAAATTATATTTGTAACCTCAACTGTATCGTAGGACACACTTGTTGAAATAAGAGGACGCGGTATAAAGGAAAGATACCAAAAATAATCAGCACTGAAAATGTCTAGTAAGAAGGTACGTATAATACTATTTTTAGAAGCGTTGGAGATATGTCATATCCTTATTGCAACGTCGCCGAGTTAAATTAAACGAGTAGGAGGGCTATTCTTTTAGAGTGCAATAAACTTTTTTTAGATACGGCCGCTAGCGAGATAAAGAAAGAACCTTTCGTTCCTTCCTTTTTTTAATAGAAACGGAAATTAATTTTCTGTTATTTGAGTTGCTCTTATCGAGCTGAATAACATTTACTCGAGTCATTTTTTTGTTTCCGCGTAGTTAGAGAGTCACGCGATGAATACGCTGCAAATATCAAATATAAATACCCTAGAAAACCATGTAATTAATAACGAACTGAGATCTGCAGCTTTGTCATTTTCTGACTAACCCATCATGTCAATTTCAGGAACTTTTAATGAATCGTAGAATATTTGAGTTGCCGATATTTGCGGCTGATAACTATGCGCCTGAAAATCGAGCGAGCATATTTTATTGTGTTCGTTTACGAGACAAGACCAATATTTGATGAAAACTACGACGAATACAGGAACGACGTGAACTTCATTAGACTATACAGTCGTTCACATGGCAAATATAAATCAATAAGCGAAAGAAAGAGGAGAACAAATGAAAATACCACGAATGCCGTGCCGTGACGAATGAACTGTGATACAACCAACGTTGCAAACTCTATAAAAAAAAATCAGTCATAAATGCAATGCACTACGATCTACCAGCCATAAAGCACGGCGAGGATGTAACTTCCGTAAGATTTCAACTGCTAAAAGTAGATTGATGAAAGGAGGAAAACTTAAATAGCCCGGTTGTAGACTTTTATCGATCCAATTTACGTATAATACAACGTATAATACAACGTTTTATCGTTGACAGGAGTAAATACGAACGAATATACGAATCTGCATGAAATCAAATAACGAAAACAAAGCGAACAAAACTGCTGGTCGGCTTTCAACGTTTTTCACGAAAGCTAAACTACGATCGAGCGATCGGTAAAATGCATCGATCCAGCGAATTTCGTGTCAAGACTAAAAGACTGTAGAAGTTGGCGAACGTAGAATTCTTCAATTATCGCGCGCGTACGCGGCAACTGCTGGCGCTCAAACGTAATTTCGTTGAAGGACTCTAGAAAATCTGAAATCTCGCTTGGTTTTTGCACAGCGCGAGCGCCACTCGACTCCAAGTAACGGAAACCTTACACGTACGTGTTTACCACAGCCGGGCGCACGCACACGAGATTACACGATCCTCGCGCGTCTGTCTGCAGGATCAACAACCGCGTGAACGAGCGTATTTTTGGCCAGACGCGCTGGCAACGGGCAGAAATCGCGAAGCACATAGGCGTAAAGCGGCGTGGAGTATCGATTCTCGAGGGTTGGTTCGCCACGAAATACGATGATGCACTCTCCCTCTTCCTGCACACTCTGGCCAAGGCTCGTCGTCCAGCTTTCGCGATAAAACAACTCGCGGCAAACTGTGCTCTTGCGCCGCGCCGTGGTTAAGAGACTTGCCTTTATTCTGCTCCGAATTTTTTTAATTACTCGAATAAAAATTGCAACAAGAAGACGCGGATGAAATTATACGGCGGACCTTTTCTCTCGCTCTCCTTTTCCTCCCACTTTCTTCGTCTCCGTTTCTGTAGGACGAGGAAATCTCCAGAGGACACGAAGAACAACCGCTTTCAAGTCTCCCTGTGAAGCTTTTTACCACGATGTAAAGACCACCCTGTTAAAACGTTGTTCAACACGAAAAATAACCGCGTCCAACGATGAACAGAACCGCGACGAACGCGTTTCGCGAGAGACGTTGAATTAAAAGCGTTTTTTGGAAGACACTGGCCAAGTTCGTCCCTTCTTCTTCCTCCTTGTACCGCCAGCCTCTCTCTTTCTCTCTCTCTTTTTCATTCACCGGGGCGCATAGTAGTACAAAAGCAATTTGTATCCTGCGCATTTTCTTGTACCGCGCAACCCATTACGACCTCTGGACCGCTCGCGGCTTTGAGGCTCGCGCGACCGACGCCGCGACATTCGAATTAAAAGCGACCCCGGTAAATGCGCTCTGTCTCTCTCGTTCTTTCTTGGTGTCGACGCCAGTGGATGCACGGTTAAACACGGAGGCGCGCGACGGGACAAGGCGTCTCAATCTAAATAGAGATCCCATGTGTCTCTATGGAGCGTGAGAACAGGTCGTTTGCCGGGGGAGCGAGCGCGGACAAAAACCGTGCTCGGGATTATTTCCTTTCAATTAAAACATTCCCGGGGTAATTGTCCGGCGTTCTCCGACCGCAACGCCGTTCTTTCAGTTTTCTTTTGGCGTTCCTCCGATAAATAAACGTGAAAACGCAAACGCGAATTTTGTCGCGTCAGAGGACGTTCGTACGTGCGCCGATAACTCTTTTAATCGGCCTTCTTTCGATTTGTTTTTACGAAACTCCCGTCGGGCGATAAATTTTATCAGACCGGATTACGCTGCACCGGCACGCACCCTCATCGACTGTAAAACGCGAGCGACCCTTCTTTATCCACCGCCTCCTACGATCTTTTTTTTCCCCTCTTTCTTTCTTTCTTTTTTTTTTTTACGAGGAACAGTGAAAAGGTCTTTAGCTTCTACGACCCTAGGAAACCTCTTTTCTCTTCTTTGTTCGCTTTCCGTCTCTACCCCTTCCCCCTCCCCTCTCTCTCTCTCTCCCTCTATCCTTCTGTGTGTTTTTCTCTGTCAAATAAATCGAGAATCTTCGGCAAAGAGGGTATGCAGAGGAAACTTATCGCGCAGAAGTTGTTCGACAGAATTGATAACCAGACACGGCCGAAAGAAGTCGAAGCGTCGCGTCGGTCCTCATTATTAAGTAAGAATCCATTACGGGGTTACTGCCATGCCAATAACGAAAGCAGACAGGCCGCCACGCTGAATTATTCGTCTAACGTCGAGCTTAACGGACACCGAAAGTCTTTCTCAACTTTTGTCCTCATTATCCGTTGGATTAATCTGTCAAATACGCCCGATTATTCCGTTAGCCCAGTTGGTAGGCGTTGTTCGGTTATACCGACGAATGTCATGTCATGGAGACATCCAGATCTTGTCGTCGCTCACACACACTACCCTCTTGGGCTTTAGATTTTTTTACCTCTGGCATGCTTTCTGACTCTACGAATATTTTTCTGAAATAGCAGCCGGAGCAAAGGGGAAGAAAAAGTAGAAGAAATTACAAAGCGTCGCGGCGAACCAGGATTGGTTGGATTTTCTTGATTTTCCACGGCATCGTCGAGACGCTTTAGCAAAAGCTGCGAGGAAAGCGCAACGCGACCAAAAACCGCCTCTTGTCCTCAGCCACTCTCCTCATTAAATCAGCTTGAGAGGTCGAACCACTCGAGCCGCGGCGAGCACCGTCGAGCATCGTCGAGGACACGAATTTTCCTCCGATCTTTTGCGAAAGCCTATCGGTGATGTTGAAACGCAATCTACCACGTAATGTTCGCAGTACAATTAATATTGCGGATATAAAATATTAGCGGTATAATTGGTTCAGCAGTGGTTTCTCGCGAAGAAATACGCCGAAAATGTACAACGAAGCTACTCCGTATGAAGCTTTGTTTCCAGGGAAACTATTGCGAAAATTTGCCGGGTACACGTGTGCCAATCCGATTTGCCGGACTACTGTTTATGGAGTTTCATTAAATCAAGAGAATATTTTAGAGATAATGAGAATGTCAGAGAATTGTAACAGAGAAAATAGCAAAAGCTCTTGTTTTCGGAGAATTAAAAATGCAAATTACACACTACAAAGACAACATTTTGTTCGCGATAGTTTTTACATTAACCAAATGAATTTCGAAAAGCGACAGCCTTATTCTTATTCATGAAATTATTCGGATTGAATACGATAAAAGGGACTTGTAGTGCAGATCGACGAGAAGTATGATAGTAGCAACGGCAAAAAAGCAGATAAAATGATGTTGTCCGTGTCTAGAAATACAAACACGAGTAGAAACAGAAATCCATCGAAATTTACAATTACTAGCGACTGGACGGAGCAAGTTTTTAAAATAGACAAAATATTTTTTCAAAAACCAAGCCTCCTTCCATTGGAAAAACCTCACTGTATATTTTCGACGTGTATATTTTTTCACAAGGAATCGTTTCTTGTCCGGTTGTACTACGATTACAGCGACGCCGTATATACGCATACGTATATTGGTCTTTGTATGGCTGCATAATTGCTATCACGAATTGTGTTGCACGAACAGTCAAAATGCGATATTCCACGAATACAAAGCTCGAGTAGAGGCGTCGTCGCGGCCGAAACGCAATGGAAACGAACGAGCTACAACATCGGCCGAATTAGATATTCACCGACAATGTTATCGAACGATATACCTAAGCAGCGCGAACAGTGTATAAATCGAATGTTGTGTATTATAAAGAGACGGGCTGCGTATCGATCGTAACGGACGACGACTGTACGTACGTACGGCCGTGCGATCTACGATCCAGCAGGCGTTAAACGATACATGACCACGAATTCGTAGAATGCACCAAAGAAGAAGTATTCTGTTCGAGCGAATCGAGTGAAATGAGAGCAGTGTGTAGAGACTGAAACTGAAACTCGGTCGAGTACTGTTCTCGGTCAATATGCTTGGAAAGATTCAACAAAGATGGTTTCTTTAATTGAAAATGAAATTGGTTCTCGTTGAAAAAGAAAATAACATATAAGTACTTATTGTTGGATGGTTAATGATTATTATCACAGGATATCTAAACTTGGTAAATTCGAAGGCCTGTTCGTAGAGTAGAAAGCGCGCGCGTGTGTGTGTGTATAGCGTTCGATACGAAGAAGGTTGTCGCTACGTTGAGAAACCAGTGGAACAACTTCGCCAAGGACATGCAAGGTCGAAAAACGTATAACGAACGAACCTTGTACAGGTGGCACGTGAATAAGCCGAAGGTCAAAAATTTTAGCACCTGTCGCTTCGAAGCCGTTTCCCACGAAAGGATCAACGCCAACGATAGCTAAGTATCGTTTGACTCTGGCAGTAGACGAGAGCATTTCACAGAGAGATCGGTCGAAATGACAATAAAAGAGATGGATCACGATCGATCGGGGTGTTGTTCCCGGAACTCTCCCGATGGCAATCACTTAAATCTGTACGGTTCGCCAGTGTATACAGTTTACAGAGAACACACTGTTGGCTTTCGATGCTATAATGCCATCTGACTTTCCTGTTACGGTATTTCGAAATATTATTTCAAAAATGAATTGACATCGTTCATGGAAAAATCCTAAGAAATAGACGCTAAGAGTGAAACTAAGCAACGTCAGGGAAAGTATCAGAGGGAGAGAGAGAGAGGGAGGATTGGAGAAATCAGAGAAGAAGTTTCGCAGAGTTGTGCATAGAAAGATACAGAGGGCGTTGAGACAAGAGGAAGTTCATTGGTTTTTCGATTCGACGAGTTTTCGGCAAACCCAGAGTGGGTACAGCGACGCACGGAAGTAGCCAATTATGGGAGCGTACAATGGGAGGGAATTTTCACCGCAAGAACCAACGAAGGAAATAAGTTGGTTCAAAGGCATCGGTCTCTGAACGACATCGGAAGTATCGATTTCCAAATGCCGGTTTTTCCGTTCGTTCCCGCGCTTCTTTTCCTCCTCCGATCGTATCCCATCGAGGAAACGATCTTGCTTTTATTTCGCCCTCGGGACTTGGATATTTCGTTACGCCGGACTGAGTCGATGGCTCCCCGTTTCTCTCTCTCTCTTTCTCTCCCTGTTCCAATTCCTCTCTGTCCCTTCTATTCCGCTACCTCTCCTTCTCTACATCCTCATTCCCTCATCCCTTTCTCTGCATGAAGTCTGCCACGCGTTACACAGCCGCGACGACTAGACAAGCACGCCCTCTCTCTCTCTCGATATTCCAGCTTTTCATAAGCGTGACATAGAACGCGATGAATTATCGTCATTACCGCCGCCATTCATGACAACCGTCTGTCTTCGACGCTGTTCTCGATATTCGACATTCTCGTAAACGTGCCGCAACAGCCGGGCTAGTTCCAATGAATTACCGTCAGATCGACATAGTAATTGTAACTGCGTTAACCGGTGTTAATTCGATTCTACACATGGCGCCACGAGTTTCGTTCGGCGCACCCATCTTTTCCCTTTTTTTCTTCCCTTTAACCGGCGTAGTTTCCACCAGTTCGACGCGAAGCCATTCGATTCTTCTTTTTACGGGCCGGAGTCTAGTGAACTTCGCGATATACGAGAGCGTTCGTTTGCTTCGACGCCCAAGGAAGCGTGAAGGTGGACGCGAAACCGTGGCACGGTTTATATGCTCGTGGTCAAGCGGGAAGAAGTAGAATAACGCGTTATTGCTGCCTTCTTTCTTCATCCACACCCTTCATCAAAGGTTTTCTTAGCGAGGCAATGTTTAACTTGCCTCGGCGGGTAAAGTTTCTTCGACGAATCGACACGATGAAACAAACGAGTTCTGTGGATTTGTCGGATTAACATTTAACGTCTGCGAAAACGGAGGCGCCGCCCTGTTCGGGAAGTAACTTTCTAGTTGGACTACAAGAGTTGTTTCGGGAGAGAGACAGCGTATTTGCTGGCGAGGGCAACGTTGGCGGTCCATGTTTAATATTACCCCGCGTTTCAACGTCGTAATACACGTTTTATTAGCGAGAAGGAAGCTCCTGTAGCGCGCTGTCTGACCTAGTAACTTCTACTTCTACTTTGGCTGCGCGGGTTCTACTACGACCAATCTTCGCTGCGAAATTGGAGATTGTAGTTGTAATGGTATATTCTCGCCTCTCGTGTATGATGATTTATTCACTAATAATACAATGTCAATTAATGTGATTAATGTAAATGCGATTAATGTATTTAAATGCGATTAATGCAAATGTAATTAACATAAACATGTTAATATTATACAATAATATGTGACAATAATATGTGACATATATTAGTGCAGTGGTTCGTGAAGGTATTCGAACACTTATAGACAATTTTTATGAATATGTGTATGACTGCCATAGTTATAGTAAAATTTGAAAACAATCTCGGAATGTGTATATAAGTTATAAGGTGTTTATCGTAAACACACACTTAATAAAAAATTAGTACATAGCGTAAACTATATTTAATACCGAAGAAAGTATATTATGTATCGAGATTTCTTGCTATAATGACTAATTGATTGTTTAAATAATTTTGTAACCTTTGTCAACTGTATATTCGTAATAAATATCTTATGATTTCAGTAGGTATATATTTTCGGGTTGGTTTCGAACTTTATCGATGTGATAATTATATCACATAAACTATATGTCATATAAACTGGTTGATATAACACGAACACCATATTCAGAATAAATTTCTACAAATGTTTGAATATTTTCATCAGCCTGTGTAGATTATGAACCTCTCTCCCGACGAATTTATGATTTTTCATCGAATACGATAATCAGATAACTCGATGTAATTTGTAAAATTTACTTGTGAAATTCCACGTTATTTATTATCAAACTTGTTGATTTTATGCGAAAGTAATTAATAACGATAATTTATAGCTTGTGATTTATAAAACTTCGCTAATGACAGTAGTTCAATTGTATAAGATGGCCTTGATAATTAGTTTCACGGGAGAGCTAATAAAATACATACATATAAACATTGAGATATGTATCGCGTGTCATACAAACGAGTGATCGATTAGTTCAGTCGGCTGTTGAAAATTCAATGTCGACCACGGACTAATTTTTCATACGGTCGCGCCGATACAGCATGTAACTCACTCAAATCACCGCGTAATTCCTAGTTCATCCCCTGGCCTATGGTTATTCAACGTTATTTCATTCGGTCGCCAGTCTGCACTTTATTGCCACTGTCATTCAGTTATCTATCATTCTTTATTTCGTCTAATTAAAACAAAAGCCGTCGCGATTGTTTGTAACGTACATTTTAGAGAACGATCAGTCCACGATATCGTAATTACTTTCTTCTTCTTTGCCGATTTATTCCATAATTAAATATCAAGCGATCGATAAGTGGATTTCCTTTTATTGAAGCTTTCTAATTTCAAGAGAAAGGGAATCTATATACATGCACATACACACGTTCGCTTAAAAGATCATGCAATATCTTTTATTTCTATAAAGATTTCGCTATTTTACGTAGATTACGAATTTTAACTTGTATTGGCTTTATCATCTTCTACTTTAATTTCTCCATTTCAGATTCTTCGAGATTTGCTTTTGTCAGCTACGTCAGTTTTCTAGCAAACCATTTAATTCTACATACATAACATATCTACATTAAATTTAGCGAATAACATGATCATATTAATCGTTGGTTACAATTTAAGCTTACGAAATTGTCGAGTTTATTTCAACAGTAGTCGTATCGCGCAGGAATGCTCTCTTTTCGATAAGAAGGAATGTTCGAACCAACCCAATATTCGCAACTGGATCGTTAGAGCAGTCGAAAGATGCAGAGCAGGGAATCCTCGATTCCAGCAATCCGATCGACCTGATTCTTTTTCCCATTGCTCGATCCATCGTTTCGAATAGCCAGCGCATAACTCGGGAATCTAGTGCCTCGTCCTGAACGCGTTGCCCCGTTCGTTGTGGTCAAGCCGCAATGATCGAGCCTGGCATTCTCAACGAATGCTCGACACGCCATCACGGCCTTATCTTGGCCACGATTCGTGGCAATTTTGCGCTTCCGTTGCTTCTTAATCCTCATTGAGCAACGATCCTGCACGACCAATCGATTCGTTCGCACAAATTGGTCACGACTCACGGTCGCGCCGTGCCGCTGAACAAATATCGTTCGCAGTTAAGCGAGCTAAGTTCGTAATAACGGAGGGGATGATTGCGATGGTATGAGACAGCGAAAAAACGCGGCGTAATTTCTTCAATTATCGGACGACTTCTATACGTTCGAGGCGGGACGCTTTGAACATGTCAATTACGGGGATGGTCTTTCACGCGTGCACGATCCGGAGAGGCCTCTCTCTTCGCGCACGGTGACTGCGAGGCTGAATTACCGACATCGGATTGCCATAATTTCGCGTTCATTACCCACGCGGTAATTTGGTTTCGTTCGTGCGCCGTGTTCGACGCACAGGCCGCGGCGAGTCGACGAATTAAAAACTGTCCGGCCAGTTTGATCAACGGCACCGCGGTCTATGGAGGATTAAGAGGAACCTTGCGCGTAATCACGTTACAAACGGACGAAGAGTACGGCTGACGACATTTATTTTCTACGCGGGACAGCGCCATGGCTGGATGAAGGCGAATGAAAACGAAACGACGACTTTCTTTTGCTACTATTCAATTGCGGCAATAAAAAGGAAAGTAGTTCTGTTGTTAGCAAAGCTAAAAACTACCGATCTCTGATACGTACCTGAGTAGGTATATTGTACGTAGACGATTGTAATTAATGAAAATGTTATGCTACAAATAAATTTCACTTCAATGATATTAACGCTGTCAGTATTTTTGCATAAAATTTTCAATATTTCTTAGTTTTTTTTTTTGCAAAATTGGGAATTCTATTAATTAAGTTTATTATTAATCTAAGGTGTCATATATATATACGTGTTAATAATTTACGTTCTCTTCTCTAGCATTGAGATTAAAGATTATACTCTTTCTAACATGTTCCACACAATACGATACGCTCTACCGTATTACGTGATTTACTTGCCTACTATTTTATCAGACCTGTTGAATTTCTTTTCTTTCAAACCAGGTAATACAATGGTCTGGAGTTTTAGTATACAAATGATCTGAACAAGCTGTAGACATTTCTAATAGCACTTAAGTAGAGTAAATTGCTTGGCAATGAGAGTATTGGAATATCCTTCGCTGAAAGGAACTCTGTGACAGGTTTAGCACCGAAACATGGTGCAGTAATAAATTAGTTACTATCATTTCGTATTTAGTATCAAGTTGGCCAACTAAGCACAATTTGTCATTCATGACATGATGTTGTAGTTACCCTTAACTTTGTGGCTCTAATTCGCCCGGAATCTATATGTGCACACCCTTAGTAATAATTGATATTCGCCATTTTGAGGGATTTGGTAGTTCTAGCGTTAAACGAGATAGAAATCGCCAGCCCCCAGTGAAATCCACTGTCGGTTACCGATTACATCTCTAGTCCCTATATCTCTGGGAAATATTTTCTACGGTTTTCACCATCTCGCAGCAAGCTTTACGATCGTACTGCAACTGAATCCCGATAGCTGACAAATACCGTAACCGTAACCTTTCGAATTACAAGTACGTGAGTCGTGAAAGAGTCGTCCATACGTGACAGTCATATTTCCATCGATAGAGTGGGATAATCCTTGTCGTATCTTCTCTGAAGCTGTCGGTGGTCCTCGTGGATGGAAAAAAAACAGACAGCTCGGTGCGATGATGCTTTCGTACGGTGGAAAAGTCGGTTCCCAGGAAGGCCGTTGTAAAATGTTTTACGACGTCTATTAAAGACGGAAAAGCGTACAGCTGGTCGTAGGAACTGTAGTCGTCCCTTTAGTCATCCAGCAGATGCTGCGCCACTTTTATAAGCGACCTGACGCCGCACGAAGGGTAAACGCGAGAACAGGAAACGCTGGATGGGTGGCTGACGAAGGATCGACGGGACACGTCGTCCGAAGATCGATTCCCTTCGTTAGAAGATCATCTACTCTTTGACTTCCCTCTGTTCTAGCTTCGTTCTAGCCGCGGGCGGTCGATCAGACCGGTGACCATCAAGATTACGGTCAGCCGGTTACAGGGGACTCGGAACCGGAAGCCAGACGTCCACCAGCGTCCTGGTAAAAAGGTGGAAATCTTTTGAACGATGTGATTTGGAGAATTAACTTCGATCCAGATGGGATAGTGGTTGTTTCTTGAGGACAACCAACGCGTATTGTGAACGTTTTGATTAAGAAGGTTTAGAAGAAAAGAATATGTTGAGACTAATAGTTTCATCGATGAATCTAAGAATGAAATCTTGCTCCTAGAGAAATGATCATTTTTTTCTCTGGAATAATCAAAGCGTGTTGGCAATACTTTTGGTTAAGAAAGTTCGAGAATTTAAGAGAAAAATTTTCCCATGATAGATGACGACGAAAAAAGAAGTTGTTTTTAGAAAATGGCCAACATGTGTTGGAAAACGCTTTACTGAGGAAGCTTCTCGAAAAGAGAATTTCTCAAGATGGATGATATTACTGATGATTTCGAGAATTAACTTGGATCTATATGGGAAATATGGCAGTTGCTTGAAAGTAACCAACGTGTACCAATAGCCGTTCTGATTAAGTAGTTTTAAGAGAGATAGGATTTATCAAGATGGATGGTGTTATTGGTAAATCCGAATTCGAATGCTTCGTGATGATTAATGAATCACGTGGCACGGTGATCATACCGCGCAAATTGCGGAAATTTATTCTCCCTGCTCGATTTACTTCTCGGTGCAAGAGGTTTGCTCTTTCGCCAGGAGGCTTTTCGTTCCACCTCGAGCCTTGGAGAGTGTCTTGATCGATGACGAGGACGAAATAAAACGAGACCAAGTAAAATATACTACGAAGGCCGTGGAGGGAACCTGACGAGACAGCAACGACCGGTATCAAACTCTATTCTCGGCCATTTTTCAACACGGCCCACGCTGTTCTTTTTATTTGTAATAAAATATTAAGATATTCTGTTCGAACGAAGAAAGGTGTATAGATAAAAAAATAAGATGATTGCGTCACCGTTAGCTCGTTTCCAAACTCGATTAAACTCGCAAATAGTCTCAGCATAACGGTTTGTCCGCTCACCATGTAGTCACGTCCTGCATGATCGGTCAAGCTTGAACACAGAGTTTCATAATTTCTACAATCGCTGAGATAATGAAACACTTAGCTGGAAATGAAAGTAACTACATTCAAGAAACTAAAAGTTCGTGTCCAGAAAATCGCTGCTTTCGATAAACGATTTTAACACTTTCGGCATTGACAGTATAATTATTTATTCGAGAGTACACTACGTTTGACAAGATGCGCATTTTTTTTATTACATAAAAATGTATTTGATATGTATTTTATGTATGCATTTGATCGGATAATTTACATACTATGTTAACACTGAATTTAATATAATAATTATTTATTTATCATTGAAAATGTGTGCTGCAGATTTTCGAGGTTGAGCGATACAGTAAAAATATGGTAGAAGTGAAATATGAAGTAATACGACGAACAAAAATTTTATTTTATATTTATCGAAAGTATTTACGCAAAGATAATAATTTGTCTACGATATCCTTCGAAATATCGACGAAGATTATCTCGTTCGTAATTGATAACTTAAGTTATTTCGCGAATATTTTTGCTGCCTGGCATTTCCACCTCAGGATTAATTGATATAATTGACAAACCGAGATAATTGTAACGTAAAACATTGAAACTTAACTTGACAAATCAAATGCGACAATTTATAAACTCGACAGATTTTAACATAACAGGCGACCTACATTTAAATGTCGACACGATCGAGAAAAATTTGTCACGAAGAAACCAAGAACCTCGCATTTCCAAGCTTTCAACGCATTCCATTCGTCTCTTCATTGCGAAAGAGACGCGTGCACTTGCGAGACGATTCGTACACGTCTGTGCTTGGCTTGTCCCGCTCTTAGGATACCTTATCCTTATTTGACATTGCTACGAAAGTGTGAATAAAAAAAACAAAAAAGAAAAATTCAATCTTTTCTTCCCTTTCTCAAAACGAAGTGAACTGTTTACTGGAGTAACAAGGTTGAAAGTTTACAAGGGAAACATATAGCCGGGGGAGTAATTTTTCGCGAAATCCAACGTACTAGACATTTCGTCGTATTTTTTAAGGTTCCGTCTTGTTGCTATTAGAGGGTGGAGAAGTAAAACAAATTTCAAGTCCCGGTTAAATACGAAGGTAGTTAGAAGGTAGAGACGAGGGGACGCAGGTGGAAACGAGGGTGGGTTTCTTTCAAGCAAGAACGAAGCCAAAGCTGTCGGCGGGCTGAAATAAAAGTCGCCCATCGCGGCATGAAGCGTTTGACGCCGGTGATTCCGTGAATCTTGTCATCGACAACGACGAGCACGGTAATAGCGACGGGAACAACAACCGTCTGCAAAGAGAAAAGGACTAAAACAAAAAAAAGAGACGAAAAAAGGAAAGAGGAGAGAAATGGAGGGAAGGCAGGAAGGGTGGAGGAAAAAAGAAGGAAACGAGAAAAACGAGCGGGTGAATAGCGGGAGAGAAGGAGCGAGGTTAGTGAAAGTGGGAGAGAGAGGAGAGAAGGATCGGTGGTCTCTTTTCAACGCGAGTGCCCAGAGGGTCGTAGAAATAACGCAAGCTGGAGAAATTACATTCTCCTTTTGTCCCCAACTCGGACAAAGGCAGAAGAAGAAAAAAAGGGACCATCGGAGCGAGAAAGAATACCTCGTTGAAAAGATGGACATGGAATAAAAAGGAGCAGAAGAACGAAGCTAGGACATTGCTAATTTTACCGCGAAACGATTCGATCAAAGGCCATGAGTGAGGAAGAGAAAGCGAAAGAGAGAGGGAGAAGGCGAGAATGAGATGACAAACCGAAACGAATAAAACGAGGAAAGAAAAAAAAAAAAAAGAAAACGACGACATCGAATATTCCGAATGGATCTATCGATATCGTTGTGCCCGTTAATGCTCGTCGTTGAGATACAAACCGTACTGCTTTCCGATCTTATCGATCAACTGGCACACGCTCCTTTTCTTTTTCTATATAATAGCCGCAAAACGAAATTGCAGAAACGTGTCCCAAGAGTACACGCTGTTACACACCAAGTATACATATGCAGATACGTTTCAGTTTCTCGCCTCTGCAATCGTTTTGCGATTTACGAAGCTCGTGCTGTTTTTGCCGGGTTGAAATTTATCGTTGTCTCTGAAGTAACAAATTCCCCGTGGAAGTTGGAAAGACCATGGCGCCTATCCCTGTGCTCGATTTATCGAACACCGAAACAGCCAAGCTGACCAGCCCGTAGGCAAAAGGAAAAGCTCGATATCTCGCCTTAATTAAAAGCTCCGCTCGCAAAAAGTGCCGCAAAAGCCTCGACAAAGCTTCGACTATACTTTGACCGTGGCTACGCCGATGCAACACGTACCTCTTCAGCCAACTGATCGTGAAACGGAGAGAGTAACTAAACGAGTGAAAGAGAACGAGAGGGAGTGAGAGAGGAGAGGACACGTTTCATTATTTCGAAACCCGTTTACAGGTCGACCGAAATTCTTCGACTACCTCAAGGTCAACGACCATTCCACCTATCCTCCGCGATTGGTCATCTTTGTTGTCGCAATTCCATCGGCTGCAAAAGCAGTCACGCGTGTTTTGCGCCATGATCGAAATGGCCTCTTCAGTTAACAAGTGCCACGTATTCACAGGACCAGCTTGGAACGAGTTTACCAGGTCTCGTGCATACATTTAACCCGGTCGCTCACTGATTTGCGAGCGGCCCCGTTGCTCGATCAAACGCGCCCTTCCTTTCAGCCCGAACACTACACTACGTCGGAAACCACGGGAACGGGACTATCACGCGATCTGTCTTACAATTAGCTTCATCGCACAGATCGGAGAGAACAGTGGCGTGTAGAAACCCCGTTCTAATTCTTGATGCTTTGCATGGATTTCTAGCGACCCCTTGATCGTCCAAAATCGATGGAGACCCCCTTGCACACTAATTTAGTAACTAATAGAATAGGTAAATTGAAAAGTGAGCAGTTGCATATCGTAGATTTGTGTGGAAAATTTTACAATTTTATATCGATAGTATCTACAATCTAACTTACTATACTGTATTAAGTAGTGTCGTATGAAATGACCGATTTTGCTGTATCCGTTTTCCGAACCTTCTTTTTTCAATGATCAGATCTCTTTACGTATCGTTTGAAGATTACCGATTTCCTATTTTCTGTACATCCTTTTTAGGATCCGATGAGGTACGACTTGTTAACGTAGATAGGTATTTCATATATTACGATAATTTGTAAAATTATCTTGCTCCTCTTACGCAAGAGAATTTATCAGAGCTGGTAACTTGTAACTGGCGACGTATACAATTTCTCTAAGAATATTAAATTCCATCGCGCGAGAGAATCCCCAATTTCGAAATATCCAGTCTCAATATTTGACACGGAACTATCTTTACACAAACAAGAAGCCGAGCTTCGACTTTAAGAGTAAAATATTAATTTCGCATGAAATTATATACCGGAAAGGACGGTTCATTAAAGGGATTGAAAAGGCTCGTTTCACGTGAAGCTTATTATCGGCACACATTAGCGAAGCAAGAACTGACGAATTTCAGGCGCGTAGTGCTGTGGCTTATTTCATTTATGCCATCGATCGAACATTTTTGAGAGGCCCGTTTCGGAGAAACGATCGACGGCCCCGGAACCGAGAGTATCCAGGACGCACGGGGCTGGCCGTATAGAAATTCTTAACTGGCAGTAACTTTGGGAAATTTATAGCTCGACAGCGGTGCAACTTACATCGCCGACATTGTCTATTATCGTATTTACTCGTAGTTGCTCGCGGTATCGCTGTCGGTTCTATCGCTTAAACGCGTTCGCGGTGAGGCTGGCTGCGCGGAAAACTTCGTTCTCGAAGCTCGCGAAGCTTCGACTCGCGCCAAGTTCTCTCCGCAAACTGATGGCAAGTCGACAAGGGTATTTACTATCGTACGCCGACTGTGAGGCTAATCGAGCGTGCGATATAGGCGGAGATAGGTATTACGATCCGTGCTTGACAGACAGCCGGACCCGAGTCCCTCGTTTGTCGGTTGATTGCGCCTTGAGCACTGATATAGGGAATTTGAGGTATTGTGTGTATCGAGGTTGAAGCTAGGGTTCCAAGACCCTGCTGTTTCGTAGATGTTAAAGTGTTTTCACATGATCCCTTCCTGTGGCTAAGTTTCGTAAGAACCACATCATACAGAGAAGGCTTCACGATGATGTGTGTTTGAAGGAAAAAGAATCTGAGCTTGGTTAATCTGTGAACCAAGACATTCGATGTTTTAGGGAATTATTAATGACAGAAACGCGCTTTTTTGACGTACTTGTAGAGAAAAGGTAATATATTATAATTAGGATTACTTCAAGAAGGTTAAGATATTTTCAGATGATCCCTTCTTGTGACTAAGTTTTACAGGAAACAGATTATGTGGAACTTTAAAGTGACTTTTATTGGAAGTACAAGTTACAGGTCTGTATTCGGCTGACCAGGGAACTGGGTCCTTAACCAGTTTAAAGACTTGATGTTTCATGCGTTGTGACAACAATTTTTGTTTGTGAATTATTAATTGTAGAGACGCGTCTTTTCTGATGTCTTTGCGAACAAGATGTAACAATAGTTCGTTAATAACTTGTTAGATTACAACGTGACACGTGAGACGGTTAAATAGAGATATCTATAATCACAGAATTAAAAGTTAGATCAATGTTTTCGTCCTTGTAGATGTGAATTCGTTATACGTATGACGATATTTCAAGGAAAATAAAACAAGGTAGAGGAGATTTTCGAATAAAAAGTTACAGTGTTTAAAAGATTAGCAACCTGACCGTAAAGTTAACTCATCTATTGCACTTAACAAGTTATCGGACAAATTTGACGATAAATTGGGGTACGAAATTGGTAGTTCAGATATTGGAAATTTAACAGTTTAAGGCTGAAAATGATTAAAAAATGATTAACATCCGATTTGAATGCATTTTGAAATCCTGAACTATGAATATACGAAAATTGATTTCTAAATCCGCGGATTAACGGGCGTTTATCTTTTAAAATACCCGACGCAATGCAAACGAAGAGTAAGCGTATTCACGCTTATTGGAGGCATTTTGCCTAGTTTCCAGGCGTAAAATATAACTGGGAAACACGTCGCACAGGCACCATTTTCGAGCTGGCCTGTATCGAGAGGTGGACCGAATCGAAGGCAATTTCGCGCGGATGTCCGCGCACCGGTAACAATGGGGATCGCGTTTGCGGTAACTGCACTAAATTTTTATTATCGAAAGCAACGAACCGGTGTCGCGAGTTCGCGCGGAAACGGGAATAAAAAATCGCAGCGATTTTCTAGTTGTAGTTAAATCCGACACCGAGAAATAAATCCTACCAGAGTGCAAAAACGCAGAGAAGGGACGTCAAATTTTCGTTGATTCCTTTTAAGCGCTCTCGCTATGTACCTCCGTTTTCCAGGGATAGAGAACCGTACAAACTAGATTTCCAGAACAAATCGTTTGATAAATTTCGTGCCGCATCGATTCCGATCGCTCGGCAATCTTTTATTTCTCGAGCCGAGCAGAATTCATTAATATTAGCCCTCGTGCTCAACCAACGAATCGAATAATTTTGTTATCTTATGTACATTGGATATCGTCGGGCAAATTTGTTGTTGGTTATTTCGATTACCTATCCCCCCGTCTAGGTAATTACCTTTTATTCGCGTGATTTTCATGGATTATTCCCATTGTTATTGAAACTCCACGTTGTTATATTATCGAACAAAAAGGGTATCGAACAAATTATCGAAGAAACGGCACGAACGGGATAAAATACCAATATAAACAACCACTGGGGAACGTATTGGCAAATAATTACTTGGAACGGAACAAAACCGTTCGAGAACCCGATCATTCGGTTCCTGCCGTCTTGTTTCAAATATTTTCTTCTATAACCAGGCATCCTTATTTTTATTTTTATTCCGCCCCCGTCGAATTGCTTCTAATCTTCCTTATTTTCCCCTGATTCAGCGAAATCCACCGAAAATTGCGTTGATAATGCAACCGCATCGAATATGGCGATCGAAGATGCGAGCTGAATCGCCGATTTGATCTAACCTCCGTTGTCCACGGACCATTCTCTTTTTTCCGATAAACACGTAATTGAATTTAATATCTTCTCGATTCGATCCGACGTCCAATGGGCTTAGGTTTTACCGGTAACGAAATCGATACAAGTACTCCGGGAACGAGCGTTTTTGTTCGACCGGTTGAGCCTGTTGTTTATGAAACTCCGATGCTTTCTTATCCGCTGACTCGTCGTCGTTGCAAGTCCGCGAATTATTTATTCGTATACGCTTGGCCGTCTGAATAAATCATACCAGACACGGTCGCAACCCTTCAGAAAGTCGTGCCAAAGTGTCTTCTCCTTTCTCTCGGCAGAGCATTAAAAATTAGTGCGTTCTTTCGTTCTCTCGCAATATCTTATCGTGATTTTATTCCTCGTCAGGTAGCGAACATCTATGGCTGTGATAAAAATAATTCGTTCTATTTTTGGTCGAACGAAATGTAGGAACAAACACACCTGATTTGCGTGATTATTAATTTATGTAAAGTGTGGTAAGTGCCTGTAGAACTTCTATATATGGTTTGCAAATGGATGACAGGCAGATAGATAGGTCAATTCGATTGAATTTTTAATTACTATAGGATGTGTATTACGTAGAATGTATTTATAGAATGTAGAATGTGATAAATGTCGATGGGGTTCTATATATGGTTTGCAAATGGATGGCAGATGATTAAAAATTCGTGGATAAGAATCGATAGCGAATATTTAGTATATTTAGAATGTTTTAAAGGAGTTTTATTTAAAATTAGAACTTCCCTGTTGATATAATTTTAATGGTCACAATTATACTGAATCGTAAAAGTTCCAACTGACGTAGATGTGTGTTCTGATTGTCTAAGTAAAGTCTAAGAATAAGAATGAACTCTGATGGGTATTTGAATCGTGCAAGGATCTTATCACGGGTTACAAATCATAGATTAGAATTTTACATAAAGGATGCTCAAATAAAAAATTCTTTGCGTATCTTCCGTTACTTGGGATCTTGACTGTAGGTTAACGCGGACAAATGTAGAGAAAGTAGAGTCCTTTGCTGCGGAGAGAAGCAACAGAAAGATCTATAGAACATCCCTAGATTTAAAGTATTCGTTTATTTCTAATCGTTACGTTTAATCTTCTCTTATTATATCTCTTCCTTCCTCCTTATTATTTCAAGAAATAAATTTCAGATTTATTCCTCGCCATCCATATTCATTTCAAATATTAAACTTCGACTTCAACGACCCATTCTCAGACTAAAATCTTCTACAACGGTAATGACTTTGAAAAATTTGCAAATTTTTAATTGAAACGAGAACCTAATTAGCGTTATCGGTAACAATTCACACGCAAGTACTATCAAGATAGGAAGAAAATTCGAGAGGTTGGAACTTGACCACGTTTACGTTGATTCTTCTCTCGACTCCCGAAGGAACCACGATAATTAGAAGAAAAGATCGCTTTATTACGCGCGTGAAAAGAGGAATATTTGGCGGTGAACGAGCGTTGATTTCCTTCTCATTCGCGGATCAACTAGATCGGAAACGTTCGTTGATACGCCCTTTGCTCGCCAGATTCTGGCAAGCTTAACTAGCTGAAAACGAGGATACGCTTGATCGAATGGAACTTGCCGGCTTTCGAACCGCCGAATTAGGTCTCACTCGTTAATGTCCACTGATTCCGCGCGCATCAGTTTCTCTTTGTAATTTTAATTGGCCTTCAATCGCATACATATCGCGATCGCGATCTCGTATTCCCGCCATACGTCGATGAACTTTGACTGGATACGATCGGAATACGGTTAGAAATTTCTTCCGTGTTGCCGTGAATTCTAATATCCATTCGAATAAGAAATACGATAATCGAGGTTTTAAAGTACGTGCTTGAAGAGAAACGACTGTCTCTTTCCCAGCTTTCCCGTTTTTCTCGACAGTTTATTATTTAATTAACGACAATTATACAGAAATAACTTGTTTCGTTATATTTATTGTAACTTAAGGTTAGAAGCAAAGGTGAACGAGTCTCCAATTACTGTCGTACGGTTTCGATAAGATTCCTCGATTTACACGATTTAGCGTGCAAATTAATTATTTCATCCAACGTCGAAGTCCGAGTCGATTATCAGAACATTGCCGTAACGTTTACCGAAAGAAACTTGTCCCATCATCCTCAAGTCAATTTCTTCCTTAACGTCCGACGAGATCGTAATTAAAAAACGGAACAACCTGGTAGGGGAGCGTGGTTCTTTCGAACGAGCTTTCCGGTTCATCCGGTCGCGTTCCGGCTGCGACGAAACGATCCAATTACGGTGGAAGCAGCGTTGATAACCGCGATCGTGGGATCTCTCGAGATCCGGAATCGCGTTAAGAAGCCTGCGGCGGACCCCCACGAGCCGCGTCACAATTTCTACCTGATAATGCCAATAATATCGAACGCCGTTTGTGCGGTAATAGGCAATCGCGGATCTTGATTAAGGTAAACTACTTCTGTAACTGTTTGGTCTTCGAAGCTTCCGAAATCGATTCGATCGGACGCGCGCGGGGGAGGGGGGTTAATTGAGACGATTGTTCGTCGGAAACGTTGGTAACGAAACGAATTGTCGATACGCGGGTCACGATTTGATGAGGTTTAAGAAACATCTAGAATTGGTACTCAAGTGGAATAGTGAAACATTGGTCATACAGAATGCCATTGAAGAACAAGGTTTCAGGATTTTGGGAATGTACGTAGCATTCGTTGAGAAAAGAACAAAAGATGTCTAACCGATATATGTAGGTTTCCATATAAAAGTCATAAAAGCTTCGCGTTTCTAAAAGACATTCTATGTATGACGCGATACATATGGTATACTTATTCGTAAGATGCGAAAGGTAAGAAGATCATCGTCCCATACACTCGAATTCCGTTTGGCGCAACGCATTCTTGGAACTGTTGCCATCTCCGCGCAATAAACTAGTAATGTTCGCTTCGTTCGCTTACAAGACGAGAAACTCGACGACCGAGTAATACTATCGTTATTGCGAGCATAATGCAAGAAGCTGCACGATCTAACGAATCCGTAGAATACCGCGAAACTTGTAAACCGCGGAACGAATTTTCCGCGGTGTGCAGAAATGAGGATAGCGTTTCAATTGCGCGTTCTATGGCATGTTGGAGAGCACAATTCACCATTATTCCGAGCGTGTACGAGTCTCGGAGTTCGAGGTGCGCGTATCCACGACAGCTTCTCCAAGGAACGCGGAAGGCGAAGCTCGCGTTTCCGTGACTCGTCGCGAGATTGCGTCGTTAAAAGTTTGAAAAATAAACGGGTATGTTTGGAGACGCAAGACCAAGAGGAAACTGGGCCATTCTGAGACACGTAGGTATCGCGTAGATGGCGCGACGAAGGCAGAGACCACGAGAGAAACAGAAGCGGAAGTGCAAGGTCCTGCCCGACTAATTATCGGATTAACTCGTAATTTCTGCAACAAGTGCCAACATCCGGCGTCACGGAAGGAAACAGACCGCCGGAACGAGAGAAAACAAGCGCCGCGCCGGTCGGAAGAGAAACGAAACGAAACGACGGAGATAAGGGGAAAAAGTATGACGATAAGCGTGGCTTTCGTGCCACGACCTGAAACATAAGTAAAGTAACTTCCACCGAACTTCTTTGGGCGAAGGGTGGAAATTAACGGTCGTTGCTACGTGTGCTGGTCGCCGTACCGCGTCTCTCGGAACACGAACGAGCCGCGTACGCTTTCGTATCACGTGCTACTGCGGAAACACAGCTTGCACCATTGTTGAGACGTGAAAAGTCACGTCCGGCCCGAATGAAATGGAAGGGAAAGCGACCTTAGGTTCTGCCATGCCGTCACCGGGACACACACGGCTTTGAAAGTAAGTTTCCGCGGTCCAAGTTCACAGACGTATCGCGGTTCGTTAATCAGAGAGATCGTCCATTTCATTGATTCACGACGTGAAGCATTAGATCGGTACCGGTAGAGAATACGATAAAAAATTGCTATTGTTAGTCTCTGCATCCGGAGAAATCCCTTTGTCGTTCGATTCGAAGTGGACGCTTTTCGTCTTGCCTTTAGCAATAATGTCTTGGCTTCCGGTTGAGAGGTCATAATAGAGAGAGGTCGAAAAAATGTGGTATAAATTCCAAGGAGGTCAACTTTTCTAATACTGGTTCCCCTTTGTAAGCTACCTGGAAAAGTTCCTCGAATTCGAGTGTTATCGATACGCATTCGATTCGACAAGTTTCCAGTATTGCGTCGAAATCGCTTTAAAACGTACGATTCGTAATACTCCCACAATCGATATAACCGTTGCCTTTTTCGCTTTACAGACGATAAGTGGCAATCGTTACGAGTATGAAGAATCGAATACTTGAATAAGTCAAGTATAAAAAACTCTGTGAACGCGGCTTACTAAAACGTACAGCAGTAACGTTCTCTATTTAATTCGTTTTTCACGACTGTCGCTTCGCTGCTTTTACAAGATATTCGTTTACGCTTCTACCTACGATCGTGATGTGTCGCTCGCTCGACGTTCGTGCGTGTTTCAGTAGGAAAGAGGTTTAACTTTCCTCGCTAATAATTGGTCGACTCGCGGAACTAGATCGCGAATTACTGTAGAGGAATTTCGAGCGACGTAGCAGGGACAATACCAGCGACGGGGGTTGTGGGTGAAAGTTTCGCGATACAGTAACGAGACTGAGAGTGCGGTAGTTTCGAGTGGCTGCTGTTCATGGGAGCGTGGATCGCTATCCACGACGAATCGCGCGTTAAAACGAGAAGAAAAGTACACGAGATTGATTTCAATCCGTGGTTCCATCGATGCTCGGCTGAAAACCCGTTGAATCGGGGACACGTACGAAATCGAAAGCTTTAATTACGCGGAATTACGGAGTTGAGTTACGGACTAAAGCATCGGATACATTCTACGGAGTGTACGTGCAGGTGACTCGTTTATCTCGCGGTTTTAATTCCCTTGTAACGAGTCGCGATAACGTTGCCGTGTTACGTTGTAAACTTCGTTAACACGCCATCGTTTCGCCTCGCCTTTCCAAACAGCCTGATATTCGCGTCTGCCATTCAAAGCCCTACAGGTTGTCTCTTTCAACGACTCAATTCCTGCATAAAATATTTATATCCGTGTCACCAACTTATCGTACATAAGAAAGCTAACACTCAACAAAAAGTCGTTCTCACGAAGATTCTAATAAAAACGATGGCCAATATGTCAAATCTCCGCTGCAATTACTCACTCGAAGGGGTTAAACCTAGTCACAATGACACGAACAAACGTCTACGATGAAAGAAGGGGCCTGTACAAAAAAATAATAAAAAAAAAGAAAAAAGAAAAGGAAAAACAAAAGAGGAAAGGAGAGAAGAGTAGAGAGAAGTGATGAAAAATTCGCGGGGAGTAGAGTACAATGGCGACCATGGGCTGTGAGGGGCGAGATCTGCCAGAGGGAGATTTTGTGCTGCAGTTGCACGAGCACGACGCATGAATGCACCGCCCGTTGGAACAGGCCGAACCAAGAACGTAAAGCTCTGGGGGTGGGAAGTGACGTGGTGGAAAGGTGGTTACGGAAAACGCGCGGACTCATAATTTTCGAGGACCCGCTCGTTTCTGCTCTCTCGCCTATTCTCGTCTACATTCTAAACCACCCTCTAGCGTTCTCGCCATACGTACACTCGATTTTACAGGAATAATACAACTGTAATTATATTTACCTTTGGCCCGTTTGCTCGCGTCCCGCATAACTGGCTCTGTCTGACGACTATTAATTGCCACGACGAACAATTACGATCGTCCGGCTGGGATCAACAAGGATAGGGTGTGCGAGGTTGGTCTCGTTCCCGCCGCGCCGCTCGATAATTGTTTTTAACCCATTGTTAGCGGCGCGGCTCGTCTTGGCACTGCGACACGCTTCGATTGATCGATTCGAGGCGCACGATCCTCGCGCGTTGCCCGCGTTTTTCGAAGGGCTCTCTAACGCGACGTTCCTCGTGTCACGCTGGTCAACGGTGATTGGCATCGAGCTCTCTTCGCGGTACAATGGACACAATCGACGGGTCTCGTATCTCGCGACTATTCAAGGGAACCAATTATCAGTGTATGAGCCTGTCAGAACACCGGACTCGAGTAACGAGCGAAACAAATGGAATTTGTTAACAGTGACATAGGATGGTTTCGATGAGCTTCTGGGAGAGATCGAGAGGCATCCAGAGTAGTTTGGAATGGTTTAGAATAACGACGTTATACGGGCCAATGTTTTGCTCCGATTACTTTTAAACTCGTTGCGATATACAGAGTGTTCCGTGTGATGAGGATCGACAAATCTGATCAACGTGTTCGGTATATTATTCTTCATCTTTATGCTTCTCGTAAGATCGCGTAAATTCTTACAATCTCCGTTTCTCCCTTGTCATTGTAAATCAAAACTTTTTATCTCAGACACTGAGAACGAATCGCTTATGTAATGCCGTGAATATATTATTTGGCAATATATTAGATCTTTACCGTGGTTCTACCAATGTCTTCAGAATTTCCATCTACAAACATTTTTAAAACATACGTACGTAACATGTATTAAACTTTCGCATCTTTTTACTTACATGTATTTTACACCTATTTTATAATGATACTTTATCCTGGTATATGACGTCAATGAATTATTATTATATAAACTATATGTATACAGGTCTATTTACGTATAATAGGTTTCGTTAGCAAAGAATCAATTTTCGTTAAATACCTGGTACAGAATACTAAATCGAGACCATGTATCATGGAGTGGCGATTATTGTCAAATTATTACCATAATTTCATCAAAAATATCTAGATATCACGTTATAGAAATTTATAGGAAAAATGTGCTAACAACGTGATACATTTCCTACGATGTATCAGAATTGCTCGAGTTTCGAATATCCGAGATACAATCGCTCAATGCATTCTCCTCTCGGTTCCACCATCGTCGACTACGACAAGGAAGACAGACGAAAGATCGAAACTGCTCCTGTATACCTGTAATATATGCCCAATGACATATCGTAAAAGTGACAATTCATTACTATACAATGAACGAGGAAACTGTCGCGATGATCGTTCTATCCTCGATCGAGGAGGCATTCGATCATCTAGAGCCGTCGAGCGATGCTCCTCCTGAAAACTCGGGTTGCAGCGTGTCTCTCGAATGACAGGATCGAGATTGCAAGGAAAGCTTTCGAAAGCACGGTGACGCAAATGGATCGCGTTTGTAACGAGTTGCTTCGCGAGAAACGTTTCAGGAGGACTCCGTGCGAAACGTCAGAGCATGAAACGTATTTGCCGCAGAGATTAGTGGCTCGATTCATCGACATTACGCGAAGATAGAGGTAGAAACTTTTGAGAGAGAAAGACAGAGAGGCAAACTTTCGAGAGACAGAGGGAGTGTACAGATGCATCGCTGACATGAGATCGATGCGATGCCACATGGATCATCGTTTCGTTACAGCATGGTAAATTTGCCGTACACAGGAAGCACAGGGAAAACCGGGATGAAAATTTCACGCAATCGGCATTCGTGTGACGGCGAATCGTCCGCGACGGATAATGAAGGTGTGGATCGATTGGAACTCGCCGCTCCCTTTGACCGATTCCGAGCCGCGTAGATGGCCGTGTTTCGACCGGCCGGGTATCGTGAAAAGGACAGGATGCAGCAGAGAATGAACGGCATGCATTGGACAGAGAAACGTGGCAGGGTGCGGCATCGTTTGCGTGGAAATTCATGACGGGTAGGTGGATGGGCTAAAATAAGGCGAATGATATCTGGCGTTGCTAGTCCCGGAATATCCGGCGTGCGGAATAGAATCGGATATGGGTGGTGTTACCATATGAGAGAGAAAAAGGGAGAACGCGGCTAAAGTGAACGAGGAAGCTAGCAACGGTGTGAAAATTTCACGCGTTCGCTCGTGCACCGGGTGACTGCTCCGAGTGCACCGCTATGAATAATAAGAATGCGTTCGAATCCGTTCGATCGCATCGCACCACGTAGAAACGCAAGGACGCGCCGACGAATTTGCGTTGAATGCGGAGAATAGAGGCAACGGTTACACCACGAAAGTTCGAATAACGTTCTATTCGATGGTTCGAGAGAACTATCTTCGTTTACGAATTTCGCGCACAACTTTAGACGTTTCACGCTCGCATCGATCATATGTACGAGTTAGTTCTCCGGAACTACGAATGTCTGAACGAATCGATGTTTCTGAATGAACGTAGGTAGTACGACGTGGATGGATTCCGACGTGAAAATTTCACATTCTCGGCGACACATTACACAACGTGACCATAATGAGGATGCACTCAACTGACACACGCGCCACTTGCCCGGTCGCTTGGGTAGCCTGTGAACGTTCGACGGCAAAATGTACGTGGGATGATGGAGGTATGATAAAAATGCGCGTGACAGAGCCTTTACGTTGACCACGCTCGACGTATTTTATATCGCGATGAATTTTCAAAAGGAACGGATCGATCGTTCGACGAGATTACATGGAACCTCGAAAAAGAGGCGAAAACGGGGATAGAGAGAAAAAGATTAACGGCGTCTCGTTTAATTTCTCGATTATTTCAAACTTTGTCTATGTCTCCCGCGAAGTATGAAATACTTTGTTCGATCGACGTTGGCGCCGCGCCGTGGCAATTTTTCCTCGTAACTCTACGGAATTACGCGAGACGAACGAGCAGCGATAAAAATGCATCTGTTGGTGGCGGTTGGTGAAGAAACGAGGCACGTCGTCGTCGTGCTGGCACCGACTCATAAAGCTGACTCGAAAGGAGAGCAAAGAGGAAGAGGGTGGTCTGGCATAGTGGCGTCGCTCGCCGATAAATTTTCAACTGGTCAACCGAGCCAGCTGCGTTGTGTTAGCTACTCCCACCGACGAAAAGCTGTACAATGTTTTCCGTTTAAAGTGTTTTATGACGAAGCGCGCTGGATACTCTCTGCTGGCCAAACGCGGATATATCCACTGGGACGTAATGGAGCTCGCGTTTTTATACTCGGTTTCGTCGCGTTCCCGTTCCCGTTCCCGTTCCCGTATTCCCATTCTCCTACCTTTCATAGCTTCGCGCGACTTTTCACTTTTGCCAACGAAACAAGCTGCAGACGAAAGACCAAGGGATACCTATAGAAAGAATAGAGCTCTTCTCGGTGCTCGTCTCTTCCCACGAGACCAGTAGAAGAGAAAATCAGGATTACGAGCACACCGTGAATGGAACGAAGACATACGCATTACGAATACGAGAATATCTTATCGATATCGGATGGAAAGGTTCTCATTAAGTGTTCCATGGCCGAAGACGAATCTCCTTGAAAAAACTGGTTTCGCCTATCCGGGATGAGAGGAATGTGCGTAGCATAGCTAAATATGGCTAGCAGACCGAACATCCACTGTTTCGCGCTAATAAATGTCATCGCTCGTTACGCGGCTAATTATCTGGTTTCTTCCGAACCACTCGAGGTTTTTCCTTCGTTCCTTGATAAGTTCGCGTGGGATCCTCGAGAGAATTCTCGAATTGGTTTCGTGGAAATTATCGATGGTAGTACAATAGACATGGTCTAGGTACGCGCTGCGCCATTCCGAATTCTCCCACTTTCGCGTGCACGTTCAAAGTGTGGAAACACACACACACACACACACACACACACACACATACATATATATATATCTCTAGGCAGAGAGTTCCAACGACGCACAGACGTGCTCTCTATTTGTTCCACGTCCCGAACCAGCTTTACAATCGGACTATCGAATATCCTCCGGGTATGTCCAGCGGACCTGACGTTCGCTTAGTTTCACCGTTCTATCCTCCGCTCTATTTCTACTCGAGATGGATGGCGGTATACCCAGCCGGCAGTTTCTATCGGCCGTGCTACTACAACGCTGGCCCACGAAAAGGCGTGCGCTTCTTGCTCCACGCAGGAAGACTCGAGAACTCTCCGCGGACACGGCACACACCACGGCTCTGCCTTTACTATCGGTCGAAACAATCGTTCTCGTGTACGAGAACAGCCCAACGATAAGATCGGTTGCATTCGCGCCTTGGAATTCAAACCGTTTGGCACGGTTCTACGGTCGTGCAAGCAGGAATATTTGGTGCAATTTCTTGCATGGTAAATATATGTATACCGATGGTTGATCTAACGATATATCGGTTGGTACTTTTGACATCACTTGAAAATTTCTATTCCACGAGACAAACAGCGTGTTTCAAATTCCTCGGAAGTAGTCTTCCCACTAAAGGACTAAAGGACCTTCCCTCTACTGAGCACTCTACTGGAGCAGCTTCCATCTCGAGGAGTAACAAGTTAGATGAACCATTCGTTACCTTACGTGAGTGTGTCTCCGAAATCTTCTGGTTAATACCAGCGAGATGAAAACCATAATCGTAAGTTACATTCTGGTCCCGATGTCATCCAATTCGCGAACGCCTTGCAGGCAGATCAAACAAACCTAAAATACACAATATAAACCAAGGATATCGCGTACGGGCGACGTGCGGCGAATTCCAACCCTTTTCCGACCAGCGAATAGATAATCGGTCGAACAACGAATCGTCGTTTAAGTGTACGTTTCCTCGCACACGATCGTACGCTCCGCGCCTTCTCCAACCGAGATTGCCCGCGTATCATGGATATCTATGCAATTAACGGCGTGTAATTAACAACGCTGCTGGTCCCTCCCCTCAGCTATCGTAGTCCCGGTAGCCACGCAGAAATTGATGCACGCGCTAATTTTGATTCGCATAATCCACTGTTAATTGGCTCGTCCCTATGATCAAGCATCTCCAGAGGTTTGCAGGCACGAAGAGCCGCGCCTCTTGTTCGACGATTTCGACCATCGAGCAGACCGATCAGTCGAGTCACACAGTCCACGCACTTAACGATCAATTTGGTTCCACCGCTTTGTTATTCGAATCCTATACGTTTTATTGCCATTCATCTTTCTCTCTCTCCCCTCTCTCTTTCTATATATATATATATATCCCTTCCTCCATTCCGATTTTTTTTTGCCCTGTTCCCCCTTCCCTTCCCATTGCTCCTTTTTTCTCTCGCTCGATTGTAGCGCACGCGAGGTCCGTGTGCCCTGCGCCCGCAAACTCGTGTATCGCGCAACGAAAATCGAACGAAACGACCGTCCCTCGTACTCGGAATCGCTTGTGATTCGAACGGCTACCAGGATGAGATGTTCGTTCCCCTACGAGTTATTTGGTACTATCTGTCACGAACTAAATATCGTAGGTGCGTTTTACGGATCAACGTCGTTGGAATATAAATCGACTTACCGATATCCATTAGCAGACGTACGAGTTACGTTTGCTCGCATTTAGAATAAAGTTTCCCCACGAGATGATAGAAGTCCATTAAACTGTTAAGTATCCAAGAACGATTCGACGAGCGAGTAATGTCGGATGATCAAGGTCGCTTAACGTCAATTTACATGGACGACAGAGAACGCTTAACAGGTATTACCGGTACGTTTAATTCGCGGTTTGGACTGGATTGGTAACTTTGCCTGAAATAATCGTCGATCGTAGATTATGGTCGAATGACCGTCATAATAATTATGTTCGACTCCAGAGACATGTTTCGTATATTACGTAAAGTACCGATGATAGCTGACCACGGAACCATCTCGATTTTCTTCCTTCTTTTTTTTTTTTGTCACTTTTTACGAAGGTTAGAGCGTGATTATTGATTCGAAGGGAAGGGAACTCACTTTCTGGCGAACTTGTTCCTTCTTTTATGATAGACTGCATAGATACGTCGGGTAATAGGTTGGCTAGACTCGACAGCGACGAGCGGCCGCAAAATCGATCGGACGACAGTGGTCCGAGAGCCTATCGGCGGCCGCGTACCCGCCACGCTCTTCCAAGTAGAACCAAGTAATTCGATTACCACACTGAAATCCCGTTTCTCGCGGGCTTGTTAATTATACGTTCAACGCGATATGCATATTGGCCGCGCATGCAACGCCGCAATACTTTCTGCCGATCCGCGCCATAAATACGAGACGTCGGATGCAATCTGGCCGGAATAGCAGCCCGTTATATTTCCTCGCGACGAGACCTTTCTTCGGCCGAGAAAAAGTATGCGGGGAAACTAAAAAGGAATGATTAATGTGATTCCACTTATTAGACAACTGAGAGACGTAGCATTGGTTTATCGGGATTTTGAAAAACGCTTTACATTTCCAGTGATAATTTTTCATGGTAACTGGAACCGCTCTATTAATGCAGATCTGGTATCAATACACATGAATATATGAATGTTCGATCGGGTGAATACTTTTTTTTGAACTCTTAGAAATTCTAGGAAATATTAAGAAACGAATTTGTAATTGTCATGTTAATATTAAACCGCGGATATTTACACGCTTATGGGAAATTTAAATGTGCGAAAATATGCAGGATCCGCATAATATATGAAATATTTAAATTAAAGTTAAAATACTTGTTAAAATATTTAGAGAACGGAGGGAATGCCTGGTTTGGTTCTGTTTCTTCGAGTGTGATTATGATAATACGAATTTGCATAAAGATTCTGTAGTCTAGTTATTATATTTTAATTATTATTATACTGTATGACATATTCATATTTTCGCACAATAGAGTAATTTTTTTGCATGTGTGAAAACGCCAGGCTTGTGAACACAGCTTTGTCAAAGCCTTGAAACGAAGATTATATTACTACGATATTATATGTATGTTGTTACGGACAAAATATAACACTATGTAACAGAAAATATAAAAATGTGTAATAAAAAATATAAAAATATGCGCATGCTTGTATATCATACGTATAATAATTAATTAAATAATATAATATAGTAAATAATTAATATAAGAAAAGTACAACAACATATTATGCTGCAAACGTTATAAAATACATAGAAAAGAACGTGAAGTTTTGTCAAATGATAGAGTCGACAACCTTTAATTAGATAGAAAATCTTGTAAATGAAATTGGCTTGTATCAGATGTAAAAGGTATAGAAAGAAGCGGTGAATTGAGAAGTACGGTGGGAAATAAAGTCATAAAACTGGTAAATTTGTCTTTTATGCTATATTCGAGAATTAAAAAACCAATGTCAATAAAATTCTACTTCATGCTGCTATTTGTTGCAAGTTTACGAAGATTTAGGAATGTTTCTAGCAAATGGTTCTATACATTAAATCATTATTTCTATATGAAACACGTTATCCACGATATGGCATTTGAGTTGCGCGAATAGGACCGGTTGCTTAGTTGAAGTTTCATAATTATCTTCTTGGAACGACTTAGAATCAACGGACGAGACCACTTAACGAGTTGATTGAATACAAACGAATCGATACGAGTATACGGGTCTTTATACCGGAATGAAACGCGGCCTGTGAAACGTGTAGCTGCGATCGAGAGAGAATCCGGAATAAATCGTTGGCCGATTACGGGGAGAAGGCGTCACGGAGAAAACGGATAAAGCTGATGGGTGCCTAACGCGAATGCACGCCTCAAACCATCCTTTCCTACATTCTGATAAATCACCGTTTGCTGATGGTCTTTAGGGAGAAGGATCTTCTGTTGCTCCTATCGTACGGTATTATCTGTGAAATTGCTCGTTCGTCTCTCGTCGAAACGGAAGGACGCGAAGACGATTATCATTCGCAAACGACGATTCGATTATTGACTAAAGAAACGAATCTCCGCTGACGACGAATCGAGTACTCGAGGGGACTTTTGATTCTTAGTAAATGAACGCTGATAACGTTTCACTTTGATCGACCGCCCACGACATGAACGCGTATCTACACGTCGCTCTTAAATTCGTATTACCAACGAACTAAAGAAATTCGTATTCTTGTAATTACTAATTCTTGTTATTTTTTATTTTTGTCATATTTTCAATCATAGAATTTCCTTGATTGCATCTGTGCCACGAATTTAGGATTACGATGTATATTCTATCGCTGTGAATTTTTAATCAAAATTATCTGCGACCAAGATGCTACCTATACTATACCTCATCACGATCCAACCAATTTACGTGAAATCCTTGGAAATTTGCGGTAATATGCTTTCAATTAGCGATATTAAAATTTAGTCGGCGATTCGGGGCTGAAAATTGCAAGTATGCATACTCTAGAATCACCGAAACACGGTTACGATAGTTACAGAGATATGTATCGTCGGGTCGGTGGCAAGTTCGTCTGGAGATTACGCCGCAAAATTCGAGCGTCACGAGCATCGATAACCCGGGCATCGTCGCGTTAATACGTTGACGTTAATAAAATACAATGTACCGTGCTATACACCGGCGCTCTATAATTTGCTTCCTCTCTGTGTCTCTTTCTATCGTCGATGCACACCGATATACGGCTACCGAGGGACATCGTCGTGAATTATCGCGCGTGTAGCAATAATTATTGTTCCATGCAGCGATTGTAAAAGCGTATTGATCTGTCGCGACCGCTGCGTGGAACCTGTTGTAGTATCGACGGCCAATGAATTATCGAAGGGTATACATACATCCGTTGAAAACGAGACACGGCCACCGATAAAAGAGGCAGCCGGAGGTGGAGGAGCGGTAGCAGGGCGGGCAGGACAGAGAGAAGAAAAAAGAGAACGAAAGAGGTTGCTTCGTCGAGCGACAACAACGAACAACGATTCACGCGTCGCCTCGGATTGTTCCAACGAATCGATTTCAGGCTCTATATACACAGAGTGGGAAAAAAGCAGGTCGAGAAACCACGTGTCACATTGGCTAAAAAAGAAAAGAAAGAAAAAAAAAATAATCAGATTTCGGTTTACCAAATGACTCGAAATGGTAGCACACGAGCTCGTTCCACACGTTTCAGTCTCGTGTTGTTCGTCCTTTCGAAAATTACCAGGTGCACCGCGTGGGTGGCAGTTGCCAGCTGATTAACGACCAACGCCGCGATATTACAACGAAAGGGCCAATTCACGGCAATTGATCGATTTACCCGAACGCGTCTGAGCACGCGAGCCGTCACGATAAGGCGGACTTCAGAAAGCGGCGTGCTCATTTGATATATCGTTCCCTCGGACCACGACGTAGAAAATTCCCTCGAAATGGAAAGTGGGAGAACGTCGATGTGATATGAAGCAACGAAAGGGAAAGCAGGATGGTAGAGAGACAGAAAGACAGTTCGTTGCATCGTTTTCTTTTCTTTTACGCGACGATCATTGAGGGTGTTTTGTTAATCGAATATTTGCCAGGAGATGCCAACACGATCGATTTATCCGCAAGCAGGGAAGGTAGGAGGATAATAAGTGTCACGGATTAGCCGAGGATTCAATGACGTCTCGGGTCGAAAGCGTGGGAAGGGACGAGTCCTCGGAAGGAACGCTCTCGATGCTCGAGTTCTGTGATCTTAAGCTAGCCTTGGCCGGAAATGCAAACCGATGCTAAGACGCTTGGAACGCCCGGTCATTTATCGCCGTGGCCGGAAGGATGGGAAAAAGTGGACGCTTAAACGATCGCCATTTATCGCACCGCAATGAGAATAGTTACTTTACCTCGGCACACTTTGAACAATCCGCGCTAGCCCAGGCGCTGATGGTTTTTCTGGCCGACCTTCCGGTAATTGCCACCCTGCCTTGAGCAACTTTCCCGCGCCGTTATTTTCCTCCAACTTCTCGACCCGCCCCGGTTTCACGACCTTATCAATGACCACGATCCAGCTGTGTCAGCGTAAACCTTTGCTCAACTTCCAAACAACTTATGAGACCAGGCGTAATTTAATTCATCGATATGAAATTACCAACATTTTCGATTCGTCGACACGGAATTGTAACTTGCGCATTTAATTCTAAATGATCGTCACTGAGAAAGGAAGAGATCTGACTCGTTGGTAAAGACGCGAATTTTTGTTCCCTTGGTTTCCTGATAGAAAATCCTGATTAATCAGTAACCTGTTATATTACTATTTTTAATCACGTTAGAGATGTACAATTTCTTATTCTTATCCGTTTATCTACGTTACTTTTAGCAATAGAAGATCGGGTAGACTACAAAATTATCTTGCGGTTAATCGTTGCAAACTCTATTAGTATACCGTACGATTTCCATTCGAATGTGAACGAGCTTGGCCACGCGTGGAGAGACAAGTAATCAACGATCAACCAGTTGGGAAGCCACGCCACGATTACGATATCAACGACGAGTCGATTCGGCGCACGTTGCACGTACTCTTAAACGCGAGCATTTAGGCTGGAGCAGTTTCAATAAACGTGTTGTTTCGTGATCGATCTGGCAGTGAGGAGAGAAAGGGAGGGCGTCAAATAAAAACGAGAATAGCAGACGCAGGCAAAAACCATGCGTCCTTCTTGGTTTACGATTAATTCAAGTGTTGCATCCCTCGAGTGGAAACTAGCGCGCCAGAGGAAACTATATCGGAGCTATTTTACATTCCATATTTCCCGGTTCGTTATTTATGCAAACAGCCGGAATATACGATGAGAAAATGTATGTTTATGCAAGTAATCCATACAAACATTTATTTATGTTTCGAAGGTAGCCTTAACCTTTAACCACCCTGTTCTCCGCTCTATTATTCGTGTCTCTGCTTCGTTTCGAGTTACGTGAAACGGCATTAAATGGAATTATTCGTGTAACGACCCTGCTTGAAAAGAGACCCCCCCTCTCTCTCTCTCTCTCTTCTTTCCCCTCTTTCTCTCGCTCTGTTCTACTCGCTTATTCTCAATTAAGCATGTTCGTTTAACATGTGTAATTGATTACGCGTCGCTAGCGCGAGTCGCGATAATTATTAATACATTAAATATCGATAATTAAAGTAACAACGAGAGAGACACGTAATAACGATAGAACATATTTCATCGTATATAGAAGCATGTTACGGTTAACACACACGTGTACGATCGTCGAGCGACGACGGATAGAAATTAAAAATGTAGACGTTTCCTTCGCAAACGTTCCGTCGCACTCTAGTTTTCTTTTTCCCCTCGTTTTTACCTTCCCTTTCATCTCTTTTTTTCTTTGCTACGAGTAAATCGTCGCAAAGTCGTCGTCTACGTTGGACGTTTGCGATTCGCCAACCTTTCTTTCCTTTCTCTTTCGACGATAAAGTGACGTTGTTCTCAGAGATGGAGCATCCTCGTGCCTAACTTGCAATTAGCGTCTTCTAACGACGACGAGTCACAGAGAGCTACGCTGCGCGTATGGTTCGTCTTTCTCTCTGTGACGTTCTGTACTGCGCAAAGCGGAAAGCAAGAGGGAAAAACCGGAAAAAAAGAGGCGAAGGCGAAAAGAAAGAAAGAAAACGTATAGAACAAACACAATAAAACGTATGAGCCGCTTTATTTGATTTCATTTAATTATAGTTATTCCCTTTGCGGCCGGAGAAAAGACTCGCAGACGACAAAATCGAGCAAATGTTTCATCGTCCGTCTGACGACTCCCGTTTATATATGATCGATCTCGTTTTAAAGTGGAAGAAATGAACGTACTAATTCTTCCGCGATATGTTTATTTTTATTTACATGAAAAGTCATCAAGAATGAACAAATGAGGCGAAAGAGAGAGAGAGAGAGAGAAAGAAGAAGAAAATGAGAAGAATGATAGCGCTGGACGAAAAGCGGAAACGTTGGTTGGGTTAAAAAAGCCGGGCTGGGCTTTCGAGGTGGCCGCGTTAATTAAAATAATGCTTACGAGATAATTAATTTGCGGCTGGACAAAGTGATGGACGAGCACGCGGCTATGCTATTCGCGTAACTGGGAATGGGAATATAACGCGAGCCACGAGGATATTTAGTATTCGCAAATTAATCGATTACGCGTAATTGTCATCCCATGTTGGAACACCAAGCTAGTTGATCATTAGGACAAAATCGTTACCTGCGGGAAAGCTTTTCCGTGCTTCGTCGATCGTCGAAAGAAATTCTACTGGTCTGAACTCTCAACCAACGGTCGGAAGTTTGTTTCATCTAGTTAATCACTGGAAAAATACGACATTCATACGGTATTAAAACGACGACCGAAGAAAAGCGACGATATGCGGAACAAGCTCTCGTATCGCTTAATAAGAACCGGCACAACTATTAAATAAATGAACGTTAATTTCATCCGGTGGTTGCTTTCGCTGTATTTCCAATGCTACGCCATTTCTTTATTCGACAAATCATTCGGTCGTTTCGGTCGTTAAACCACATGCGTTCAGTTCATCGTGCATGAATTTTCTCTTCTTTTCGAAACGAATCTTCTTCCATATCCTGACGCTTTCATCTCCTTGACACCTTCCTTTCGAGCGCCCGTTCAAAGTACACACATTCGATCAGCGTCCATACATTGGGTCGCCAGGTAAGTCGTTTAGCCCCACGCGAATCCGTCGGACGCGAATCGAATCTCGACGAAAATCAAACCGTTCGCCAGCAAGTTTTCCCCTTCGAGCCGGAATCAAGTTAGCCCGCCGCATTCGATGACTTTTACTCCACCACTACCAGCAGAGTCCGGATTCGAGATCTCGATTTATAAGTTCGTGACCAGGCCAGGGGATATTTGCATTTCGTTCCGGGAGCTGGTGAACCGGTTGTTGAATTTTCCTCGATTTATGCAAATTCAACCGAGACGTTGCGTAAGGATTGGAAGCAAACAGTCACACTTCGGATCATTGCATTTCTCTCTTTTCACTGACGAATTTCAGTCGAATAGAGGTTGTTAGACCAACGTTTAACAAACTAATCGGCAGAATTTGAATGTTTATCGTACGGTAAGTAATGGAAAATTCATACATTGAATTCTTAATATATATAAAGTCAAGATTATCGACGAAGTAGGAAAAAGGTACGACGACTGGTTTTATCACGCGGCCGAGCATCCCTGAAGCTATCGATCTCAATAGATTTTCGGGCTGACGTTTTTTCCGACCGCCACCATCGCTCTTTTATTGCAATTTATCGTATTGTGAGAAACTAATTTCGTCGACCTTTCAAGCTGTCTCTTTCCTTCGAAAAGAAATCAACCAACCTTCGAACGTTGGTATTTCGCGGTCGTAATTCCATTAACACCGACAGTGACGAACTGTGTCGTACACTGGTTATACTGTGCTGTCCCGAACCAAAAATTAATTTTATTTCATTCCGCGAAGAACCACCTGTTACGCAAACCGTGCGCCTGATGTGAAGCAGACTTATGTTTCTTATGTATTCGTAAAATATCGTTTCATACGAGAATAACTATGGAAATTGTTTAAACTTTATTAATACGTAGAAATTAACGCGTAAATTCTTAGTGTATTTGCTATTCGTCAAATATCGATCAAGCGGCTGTGCGAGGACGATGGAAAAGTCCAAGGTGGACGTGGATCTTTGTATTTTATCAGAACCAAGTGTTATTTCAAATGACATTCCTTCTTTCGTCGTTCGCTTTAATCCATTAATCGTTTTAACTCGTTCAGACCAACGGTGTATTAACGCAGCTATTCTTCAATCAATTTACATTATTGAATTCTGCTTTTTGATATCGTGCTTATGAAGTAGGATATTCAACATTAACAATTTTTAATTTAACGTTTAAAGTGAATGTTTAATATTTTACTCGTGGTTTAACATTTTAACATCGTTTCATGTTCCATGTACAATATCATGGAGAAATTAAAATATTTATAACACCGTGATAATTTCTTTTTTCAAATGGTGAACATTCTTTTTGTCTTTAAATTCCATAGTAGATTTCGCAAGGTATCCACTATGCTAATGCATATCTCGTATCTAGACAAAACGACGTTTAAATTTACTTTATTTATGTCCTCCAATAACGTTGCTTTTATGTATGTGCAATTTTTATGCACAATTTCATTCCTTGGTTCTTAATCCCTGTGACACACGGATAGTAATTCATATGCTTTTATTTATTCTAGTCGTTGAAATAAGTAGCGTATATGATTCTTTGAGAAAATATATCTACGGACGAGATATATGAACTCTAATAATTTCGACGATTTCTGACATTAATATATCGGGTTATCCTTCTACCAATCGTTATAAAGTGTAATCGCATGGAAATAAATGCACAACTAAACTTCTAATACTTACAGTACGATTATATAAAAAAATGTAGAATGCAAATATTACAGGAAAAACATATTACTGTATAATTAAAGAAACAATTTCATTCCAAAAAGAAAAGAAATTCCAACAGTTACGTTGGGAAACTAATAAATGGATAAACGTCTACACGATTCGCGATTGTGCTCGCGTAATATTATTTCGACAGGTTGTTTCGTCTGTGACTTGTTTCATCTTTTCAGTCGCACCTCCGTGCGAAATGCACTCGGTTGATGTTCTCGACGACACTCGACTTTTCGTTCGCAGCCTGATTTATCGACGGGTATTCTGGCGCGCGATACCTGGCGCGGTGCGGGTTGTCGCGGAAGAATAACAACCAGAGGAATTGGAAGAAACAAGCGTTCCTCTTCTCGCCCGTACCGCGAACTGCATCCCGGCGGGCTTGCGAGTTACTTTTCTTTTCCTTTTGCCCCTTTATCCGACGTTTCAACGAGCTCGGAAATCGAGCGCAGTCTGCCGCGAAATGCACGGATATTAAAAGCTCCTTATAAAAATTGTGCTAAATTCTAACGCGTTGTGACGTTGACAAATAGACGATAAGTTCACTATTATTAATCCATAAATGATGGGCCTGCGCGTGTTTTAACCGTGTGTGAAATTAATTCGCCTCATAACGCGGTTTTCGTTGAACAAGTGTTTCATGAATATTGGAGAATATCTGTCGGCCCGGTAATCAAGTTTAAAACTCAATTCGCCAAACTGGATTGCACCGTGGAATAACCTAGGTAAATTCGTTACTTGGAAACGTAGTATTGGAAGAAAAGTTCCTCGACAATCGAGTAGAAAGACAGGGCGAGCGAGAGAGAGAGAGAGAGAGAGAGACCGAGATAAGGAAAAACACAGCAGCCTGCCCCGCCAGAAGAAAAGAAATTAATCAGTTGAATTATTAGATATAAACGTGGCTCGTTCTCCGACGAAGGATTGAGCCAATTGAGCCATCTAGGCCATCGACGAATTCGTTGCCCTTTAAGGCCTAACTATCGAAACGACTTTGTAAGTAAAACGGCGCAACAGTGACGTCTGTTCGATCGTAAAGTAGCAAAGAGCCAGTAAACGTGACGCGGTACGAAACATCTTTTAAACTCGAACCTTAACAAGCTGGGTCAACTCGACCATACTGAGGATCCGTTTTTATGTGCTTTTACTTGATTTGCTTTTACAAGAAGAATCATCGATGGTTACCATAGTGGCAAAAACCTATCTACGGATGTTGCCCCTCTCTTTGTTCAGCGGTGCGCGAAGCGAGACCGAGAATCAGGTGCACCTCGGTTGTTCGATGACTTTCGGCTCTCCATCGACTTGATTTATTGCATTACAACCAGCACTGACACTTACACCGACGCACACGGCCTGCTACGCCAGCAATCGAAGGGGTGAATTTTATTTACTTTTAGCGAATCGATCGACCACGGAAGACGGAGGAAAGAGGCTGGGCCAAGAGGCAGGGAAGAAGAGAGGTTGCTGGGTCACCGGCAACCCTGGCGAAGCGAACCCAAGAGTTACGTGGCCTCACTACCCCGCCGGCCTTTCGCTTCTCTGACGTTATATCATCGTCTACTTCCTTCGAGGCCGTGAATTTACGCAGACAAATCGGCCCGAACATCGCCACCGATCTTTACCCTCTCAGTCTCTCCCGTTTCTTCTCCCTGCTCCTCATTCTCTCTGTCTGGTGTTTCACGGTTCGTCGCCTTGCCGCACTCTCCACCGAATTACTGTAATATAATATTCGCTCGAACGTGGTCGTCTTTATAATGTTTCGTTTATCAATGTTTTCGATAGCCCCGTCGATCTACTTCCGCGTTCTTCTTCCATCCATCCTTCCGCTTTCCATCTTCTATTCGTTGCTGCTCGATTTTCTTTACTCTTTGCCGCGCTCGAAATATCCGGCAACCGGATCACGATACAGGACGCATACGAAACTCAATCGATGATATCGTGAACGCTCACACGGTAGTAAGGTGCAGATACTTCTTCGATACGTTCTTGAGGACGTCGACGTTATGAATAGGAGGGGGATATATCGATAGAAGAGGAGTACGTCGAGATTCGGTGAAGCTCGTCGAGGATACGCATTACCCGTTAACGGATGTTCAGAATTGAAACAATTTGCGGAATGAAATTAAAGTTAACAGGTAGGAAGATCGTGTTCGAGTTACAAACACAGTTTAACCTGTTTATCGCTGACCGGTTGAAAATTGTTTCACAAATTCGCTGGCCGAAAATAACAAACCGAAGGTTTTCGTGCGCTCGATCGAGCCGATGCAACTTCTCGTTCCCAATGCAACACCTCCCTTACTCGGCTCGATCGCGCTGGTGGTTTCCAACTTTCTGTAACTTCTGTTCGCAACGGTATTTCCATCGGTATCATTCAAATCCGCACATAATTCGCGCTAGTTCCCACCGCGTTAGATATTCCGACAACGTTTCATGCGGCCTAACCAATGAAATGTTTTGCAACTATGCAACACGTCTCTGTCTTTCTCTCTCCCTCGTTCTATATAGCTCAAATTCTGTACAGCGGAAATACGCAGCCGTTAGAAACGCAACGCGTTAAGGCGAATCTGAGCTGTGTTAATAACGCGCTAATACACAGAGTTCCCTTCGATTTCGAAATGGCGTATCCACGGTATCACCAATCCTCGATACTCCATTGTAGAATACCGTCATTCGCCCATCGAATACCAATAATGTGGTATCTACACAATTGATGATTTTCACGATGACCAGGGTTTCCTGATAGAATGTTTCGTTTTAACTTTGCTCCTCGTAGCTTTCAATGCATTGTACGTTGGTGACAGAGTAACAGCCTGACCAGTAAGAAGTAGGAAGACGTTGGACCGTTTGTCTATACCATAAAAGAATTGCCAAGTTACCGACGTTACGTTAGCTTTGCGACGACGTATGTTACTTTACGATTCCTTTCGTTTGGTTCCAGACGAAATGTAAACCCCGCTACCACTTCTACTACTTCCAGACGCATCGTGCTTCCTCCACCCTTCTTTTCGTAAGCTTTTACGGCGCAACGGAAGCCTTTGACTGCATCGCTGCCAAATGGAGGGATAATTTCGCGAAACCAGGTCAAACTTTCGACGCTCGAGTACGTCGGGCGCGTTTTCCTTTTCCTTGTTTTATCACGAGCAACTTCGTTTTTGTATCCTACCCACTTTGGCCCCACCCTTCCCTGTCTTTATTTCTTTCTCCTAAATGACTATATTTCCTAACTTGATTCGCCGAGAGACGCCCGCGAAAGGATTTGGCTCTGGCCAAAAGAGTTCCGAATATCCAAGAATCGAGGGAGATAAATGGATCATTTTCGATTCGAAATTGCTCCTGTTCGCGAGAGCACGAGCTTTGGCACGGTGATTCGAGCATACTGCGTGTCATCGTCCCTTGCAATCGTATTCGGGGTAATACGGGGCAGGGCGCGTTTTCGCGAAACGAGAGGGTCGTATCCAAGTTCAAATTTTCAGCAGAGACGAGTCTTTGTTGCCCGTTAAAATGTCCCAGTAATATCCTATTCCCCTTGCGTATTACGTTCGTTCCTCTGTTCAGTATCGTTCTATCCCTGCGCGTATGTTTCTCCGAGCTTTTCCCCTATTTTCTATCTTTCTCTTTCTGTCTCTGTCTCTCTGTTATTTTTTATTTTTTCTGCGACACGACTGTAAATAACTAGGTGCTGCGGTGAAACCAATCCGCTGTATTGAAAATGAAAATATTTATGCTTTCGGAGAGATAAGCGCGGGTATCGCGCTCATCAGCATTGACCGCCCTGTTGATTTTTACGCAACGTGACTTATTATTTTCAAATAAAAGCGAATAATAATTATTCTTACCGTTGCTACGCTACTCGGTACCGTACCGCTCTATTTTACTAAAGTTTTCAGAAAATATAATGAATGTATCTCGAAACGGTAATGGGTGGATAATATACTTATCAATACGTATGATCCGTTATTGGCGCTCGTACGACGAGTTTATTTGCATTCATCCATCCTTCTCATCCATATACGGATGATGCTAGTACAAGAGAACTTTGTTAATCAATCTCGTGTATACGCGGAGACTTTCTTTGGGTCGGGAATAGTGAATGGACAAAAAGGAGATGATATAACGACCTCGTGTACATAGGAGAACACAGGGTGGGAAGCCGGTGGCTCGGTGCAGCCTGAAAATCTATTTCCTATTTATTTGCCTCTTTTTTATCATCGAAACGCCGGAACAATACGCAGCTTCAAAAAAAGGAAAAAGCGAAAGTTAATACGGCGATACGTCGATAAAACTGGCGGTAACGAAAATTGGATTATCTCCTTTCGTTTCGTTTGTTCGGTTGATTTCACGCAGAAATTCAGCAAAGCGGGAAAAATGTCGATGTTTTGAAAAACTCCTTTTTCTAATAATACAATTGAAACTATGGGATTTCGAGACGCGAGCGCTACAGAGAGCTTTGTCCGTGTCTCGCCATCGCGCGAAGCAACTACGCATACGAGTACTGCGTGTAAGTACGCGAATTTGAAGAGAACAAAAAAGAAAAGGACTCGAGGAGAGACAGAGTCGAAAAAAGAGGATGAAATAAGCTGGGGGTCGTGTAACGGAGGAGTTAAAACCACGGTTACATCTTCTCTGACGTCATTTCGTGTCGCGTCACCGAAAATGTAGCCGCGGTGAGCCAATTAAAATACACGGTCGGATTACGAGATGCCGGGTCATGAGGGTTTCAAGCATTAGGCAAATGCGATACGCAGAGGACGCATTGACATTCGTGGCCCCGGAGCAAAAAGGGTACACCGACGCGGCGGCGAACAGCCGAGAACAACCATAGCTTTCGTGTTGCCTTTGTTCTGAAATTATTCAAGGCTCCCGTGGCTTTTTCACCGCACGCGGCCAGACCTAATCCTGTATCTTTAAGGTGAGATTACACGATGCCCTCGTTCGAGCCGTCGTTTAATATCGTGGCCGGAGAACGAATGAAATTAAAATTTGACCAACTCCCGGTGGCTTTGACGCGGACGAAACACATCGCGCGCGCCACGTATCTTCTCCTATCTCTGTACGTGCACGCTGCCGTGAAACTGCTTTAGTAATCCGGTGACTCAGGATTTTCTACGGAGCTGAAACGACCGACGTGAGTTCGTTATTGAAGCAATAAAATGCTCCGGATACGAGCTTTCTCGTTGATTCCTTTTCAAAAACGATTCCAAAGGAGCTTATCAGGGATTTTTGACGTATCTACGTGCAGCGCTTATTAAAGACTCCAGGAGCACGGTGTGACATATCTCATATATATATATATATATATAACTATCAATTGAAATTTGTCGTTCCATGGAATTTCGATTCGCCGTTCCATAGGGCAAATTGAAAATATTTGACGACAACGCGGCAAAGTGATTATTCCCTTGAGAGACTACGCGTCTTCTCGTACATCGAAGTGGTGGGAGGATGAGCACGTAGAAAATTGGCGAGATCGTTTTCGACAAATCCTTCTCCTCGTTAATTATACGCCAAGCATTAACGCAACCATTAATCAACGGGGCGAAAATCTAAAGCACGTCTTGCCCGTGGCGTATCTAACGGGCTACGCGTTTTCATATCGACCGCGTAAATTTCTTCGCAGGCTAATGGCATTAAATTCCCTTGCGCGCCATTTAATTCCCGCGCCCTGTATGCAGCGCCAGCCTATTCCACACAGAAATCGATACCATAACGACGCGTGCCTTACATTTATCTCCCTGTCGCTGTCTCGCTATCCCTTGTCCTGGAATCACCGAAAACGCAATCTCTACGCTCGGTCCCATACACCTTAGCCCAAGTCACGTATCGCGACAATCGTTGAATATCGATCCTGCGTGAATATTTTAACACGCGCGGCACGAACGTGCGTTGTACCAGCCGCCGGAAATCGTTGTTGTGAAAGACCTCTCGCGCGTTTTTCGTGTATTTCGCGTTTTTATATACCATCGGCGAACGAACGCGGTAACCGGATCGAGTAATATCTTTTTATATGTTTTTATATTTCTCGATCGTTTGAAAGACTACGAATGACGTGAGATTTTCTCAAGTACCGTTCTGCTATCACGTGTATGTCAGCACGCGGTGGCACGGTGTGCCGTATGTTCCCTACGACCACACATGCGCTCCAAAATATCCACGAGAACGAGTATCGGAGAATTATCAATGGAGTTACTTGTCCGGAAAGGAATTCCTGTTCAAAATACCGCATCAGTATATATAGGGACATTGGCGTGATGCCGCAATAACAGTCTTAACCCTCTAAACCAACGAGAACGCCGATAACCATTCGCATTGACCGATTAAAGAAGAATGTTGCACATACCTGCCGGTCGTGTGTCGTCTCGATCTACTTCTTGCAAGATCCGTGTTATCCCTGGTCGTAGTGCGTCGCGTCGGCACCGCGTTGAAAATAGAGAAATCCATGGTGTACGCCGCGAGAAATCCGACCATTGTTCACTGGAAATCAACGTTTAACGCACTATATCAACATTGCATAACGTGACACGATCGGCGTTTGAACCGGCACCGACTTAACCAGATTATCAGAGAATGTAATCTCACGACAGACAGACACGATACAACCACGTCCGAAATCAACTCCTTCGCTAGCCAACCTCCCGACACCCCGGATATGCTCTATCCCTCGCGGGAACTGTCACACGTGTTACAGAGTTACCACGGTTCACTATATGGTTGTACGCAAATCACTATCCGACGTCGCGGACACACTGGTCGCTTCTCACTTCAGTGCCACTTGTCCGCGACGTAGTCCCGATCCATTCACACAAACCTCGAGAATCGGAACCTCTTCACTGTGTCGTGTGTGTAAATCACTGCAATGACATCGTCCCAGGAGCGGGTACGCCACTCTATCTCATCGGCGAGGACGATGCACGAGGCTCATACTGTCAGGAGGAAGCGATCGAGACGGTGTCGAGCGGCCCCGACGATCTTCTTCCGCCACCACCGTGCAGCATCACGGCATTCGCGTCGCGGAACTTTCTCACACTCGCGTGTCTTCCGTAGATCGTACCGATGGGGGTCACACGAAATCGCACTCAACGTCGACTACGCGTTTCTACTGACGGACGGAGGCAAAGATCCAAAAACTGGCGCACAACACGAAAGATGAGAACACGGTAAGTGAGGCGTCCGATCGGCGAACAAGTTTCTCTAGCGTGGTTTCGTGCTCCCTCGAATACGATTGTTTGTTCGGAGCTACGATGTCAACGGCAAACGGGAACGAGCTCAACATAAGTAACCCGTCATCCGACTCGCGCGAGAGTTGGTAGGAAACTACTCGCGAGTTCTTCGTCGAGCGTACTTGCATCCCCACCACTGGTCGCGCAACTGCACCCCACCACTGGCCTCGCGTAGGGCACACGCGCCCCTTACCCCCTCCTTCTAATGGGCACGCACCGAGCTACCCGGAGCGTGACACACGCTCACGCTTCTGGTGGGGGCAATGGTCGCGTGGCGGGCTGCTCTCGCGTGGGGGTAGAGAGGGCAAGGGGTACAATCCGTACGAAAAGGGAGCGACACGCGGTACGAGAGAGATACGTAGACACGGCGCGTTCGCGCAGGCGCACTGCTCTCCTGCGGGAATGTATCCCCGTGAAATGTACGGTAAGTACGTACGGGATAACGAAGACCGTGGGGTGCAGAGACCTCTACTACGGTCTACGCCACTGATGGCGTACAGACATCATTGTACCGTATACAGCGTATACCATGATTCATGTTTTCGAAATGTAAAGATTAAAAAAAAGCCAGCTGATCCGCTCGTGGGATTTTTAAATGAACCGCCACGACTACCGATGAAGGTATCGGAAGCCGAGATGTCCCGTTCCAACTACGTTCGCGCCTCGTGGCGTACTGTTCGAGCGTTGGACAAGACGGTGGACGAGAGAATTCCTAGCGTCTGCTCGGTGGACGTAGAGGAATGTCAAACAGGCTGGGTAGAAGTTTGCTCGTATAATAGCGCAGCCTTGAGCGCGATATGTCTTTAGAGCTTAGGTTTCGCTCTGCCGAAGGGTAAACGTTTGCCATCGACAAATATTTGTCAACGTTCGCGGCAAGGATACTTGGCCGCTTCCTTCGGACCAAAACGTGTCTGACTCGTACGGAGGCTCGTCATTAAATTTCGAATACATTCGGTATCGTTTGGCCGTGTGCTTGTAACGGGAGGATCGGCGCGCCTGCGCCGTTCGATCCTGCGGCATGCGTCCTCCGGAAGAAATGTAGGTAAACGCGTATAGGTAGGAGAATGACAGGGATGTCGACGTCGACGGTGACGATGACGGGGATCGTGCCAGTGGGAAGCTCTTCAGCGACAGCGACGACGATGATAACGAGAGTTACGCCGGTGTTACGCGCTGTCTAGAGGGAATATCATCTCGTAACCGGCAACTCCGCGCCGTTGAATATTTTACATTCATACGCGATGGTAAGGATAGACAACACCAGACGGGCAATGCTTCGATTCGTACTGAATGGCTTGAAATCGCCGTTCGAGAACAGATAAAGATGTTATTCGTTTTACGGTTTTCTCTTTGTAATTCAAATTTCACTTTGCCAGGATATTTATAGATCAACGTCGGCTAATGTAGAGCGAAGCGGAAGAAAGAGTCGGAGTATTTTTACTTTGAAAAGGAACACCGTTCGCCTGGAAGGTTACTCGGCTAATCGGAAAACTTTATGTTAAGAATTTAGAAGAAACCCACGATCCTGTTTAATTTAGTTTGAGTAGTAGCCAGACTTCAACAGAGGACTATGAGGAGACTGTAGAGGGAACCGTAAAATGACATTTCGTTTGACGTAACCGACGGTGATAACGAGAAGTGGTAGCGCTAGGTTACGTGTTTCCTCGAGAGGATATTAATCCGTAATGATGCACTCAGCTTGCCTGGATCTTCCAAGTTTGCGTACTGCGATGCAGACACAGAGATATCGGAGGCCAAGGAAGAGCGCGCGCCGCGTACTGCGACAGGGGATCTGAACTTGCAACTCTGGCGTTCGCGATAGCAACCAGTTTCATTGAAATTCACCCTCATGAATACTGTCAATACACTCGATCGGGACACTGCACCTTATCGATCCTGGTCTTCTCGATTAAAATGTTACCAGCCGTATCAATTGATTGAGGGATACTGACTCGATGTCTGTCGTGCGTCTGTCTTGTTAGACAGAATACCGATAATAGGATGCTTTCGAACGTAAAACAACAACATATGATTGAGGAAATCAAATCTGCGATAATCCTTGTATACGTATGTAGTTAGATAGTTTCTTTAATTAAACGCAATTTCATATTTCCTGGCTTTTTCTCTTTTACCGCATAATTTCCCTTTTTAAATCTCGAGCAACGAAGTGATTTACTTCTTCTATTTTCGTAAGAGGTGAACAACGCTTGCGCAGTGGACTCCTGCGGGATCGTAAAAATGTATGGGATAAAGGAAGAGAAGATGAGAGAGAAAGAGAGAGAGAGAGAGGGAGAGAGAGTAAGGTTAAGTCTCGATCTCTTCTGGAACACCACTCTCTCTTTTTGCCCCGAACGGTGAGAACCGTCAGCTCTCGACGACGTGGAGTCCCTCCATCCTTTTCCTGGCTGGGAGGTTACCAGGCAAATCCTCGGACACGAGATTAAGCGGGACTGCGGCTTAATTGATTTTCTAATGTGCCGTATTAATGGATTGATCCGAGGCGACGACCTCGAAGTTTGCTATTGTCGCGCGTTCGACCAACGGGAATATCGACCCTTTACCCACCTACACGCCAGCCCTTAGAAATCATTCAGCCACCTAGCTATCGCTTTCAGCGACATAGAACCGATGAACCGCGCGAAACGACGAGTAATTATCCGAAAGTAACGACCACGTCACCAGAAACGACGTAATGCCACGAAAATTCTGTTACTTTAATACAGCAATTAATTTAATACGCAATCTCTTTTTAATCCCATTCGATTTCTCGTAACAAGGAGAATTCTTCCTCGATTTTCTTCAACGACGAGGAAATTTTTATTCGACCGGTATTTGTCAGGTGACAAACACGAGGAACGTCGCTTCGCGGCTGCACGATTTTCCGTCATAAATGCGAAGAACGCTTCCGCTTCTGCCTATAAAAAGTGACAACTGCTTGTTAGCCTAACAGCTTTCACCGAGAACTCTCGCTTTCTTCTACTATTCCTTCGTGGAAAAATACCATGAATTTCGTTCAGCTCGGCTTAGTCTTAAATATTACAGATACTTGGAGCGAATTTCTTCGACTTAATGGTAGCCGCTCGAACGTTTCGTACGATTTAAATTTTCAAACTGCTTATTGCTCACTCGTCACTCTTGCTTGTTCTCGATGTTTTCTTTGAAATCTGTTCCGATATCTCTTGTTGCTTACCCTCCGTTCCATCCTTCCTCGTACTATTCATCTCCGTACCGTGGAAATCGACAGGCAGAGCGTAAAAGTGGTCCCGAGCGACGCCATTAAAACCGATCGTGCCAGAAACATTTTGCGGGCCTCGGGAGTGCGCCCGTTCCGCTGTAATGCAACGTGTAACGTGACTCGATACATTAGAAGGTGCACTTTAGATCACGCAGAGATTTCATCACGGGAACGTTCGACGATCGTTGCCACGCCGTCCAAGCGTTTAAGATCGATTCGCGATATTGTACCTGGTAGATTCTCCATCTACGATACAATGATTTAAAAAAAAAGCGCCGTGCGTCGTCTTCCTGTTTTGCTCCGGGCACTCCAGCATCACCAAGATATCTCTCGTCAGACAAGCATCATCATAGACGATTAATACAATCGATATAAACGTGACGACAGAACCGTTTAGCAGGGTTTGTAAATCGATCACTTGACATGTTCACCTAACATCGATTTTATCGATAAGAAAATTTGATCCTATTAAATTTACCAGCTACCGTATTAAGATACTAACAATTTCTCTACGAGTTCCACGATAAAGGAAGAATTAATAAAGAAACGAGAATCGCAAGTTCGTCCTGTTCACCCGTCACATTTCCTAACGAAGGAACGTCTTCATTCGTATCGCTGCATTTCTTCGCTCATCTTTTATTCAACTTCCTTAACAAGAATATTCGCGGTCTCATAAATTAATGGTTGCCCCTGTGTCACGACGGTGGATCGTTATTTGTAATGTTCATCCCCTGTATATCCGGTAGTTCCGGCGCAACTGCCGGTGAAATATCGCGACGCGCCTATTAAAACGGCGAATTTATACTGGAACAATATGTTACGGGAGAGCGTTAGTCGTAAGCCAGATTTAAAACTACTTATTCCACGAAGAATTTTTCTTTTCTGGCGCGACGTACACCGGAGTAAATTTCAAAAGTCGGACAAATTCCAGGTCACGCCTCGAAATCGCTCTATTCGAGGGGTAGACGGCAAGAACGAGAAACGTGGTCAGCCACGGTGATTCTGGGACAAGGATTTTTGCAGCACGCGCCTCCATATAAACTTCGTCCGTATTTGCCTAAGGACTTGGACGGCAAGAAACGAGTCGACGAACCAAAAAACGCTCGGACATATTGCCATTGTGGCAGAAGGCCAACTTGGAATTTCGTTAGCGACTCGGTCGCACGTGAATTCAATCGATGCATCCCGTGTCTTTTGGATAAATACGAAAGTATGTTTATGGCTCGACCGATGCCAAGTTATTGGTTTTTATTCGTTTCTAATCTTTGCCAATAGTTGGAGTGATTACGTAGGTGTGTTTCGGCGTCCTTCAGGACACCTAACGTACTGGCCAACGTATTATCGAGATAAGAGGTACCAGGATTCCCGAGAGAATCGGAGTGTTTTCCGATAATATTATAAATTCGAGCCTCTGATAATTCGAGATCCGCTCTGCAACGGAGCCATCGTAATGTCACCGAACGAATGGGACCAAAGAACTCGATTACGGGCCACGTTCGATCGCAATATCAACCCCCGCACTGGATATTCAATCGAGCTTGGTCTCGGCCACTGAAAGCCTGCTGCTGCTGCTCTTTTCTACAAAATAATAAAATCAGAGGGCGAACGAAACTGACTTTTATCGATTCCTAACACGACGATCGTTCCCTTTTGAGTGTCATGGATTTTTTCGTCCCTTCCCTTTTTCTTTCCAGATCCTATGCGAAAGATCTGTATCTGTCTCGAAATTCATCGTTATTTCGTGCCGAATATATATTTATTTTACGATACGTTTGATTTCTTATTCCCGATAAGAGGAGTTTTCGCGTTTCCGAAGCTTTTCAGGACGAAACGGGGATGATAGCCAATAACGCTAAGCTATAGAGGGAAGAAATATATATTTCCTTGTAGGGTTATAGGCTCTTAATCGAGCTATTTTGTCGTCACTCGGTAGCATGCACGCCATTTCCTAACTACATTTTCTCGTGTATCACGCTTCGCTGCGTATTCCGAGGCCGACATAAATTTGATCGTGCATTTCGACGTTGAATAATTCTCACAGATTTCCTCGGTGCTGTGTATTCGAAGAGACGATCATTCAGAAGCCAACTTGTGGTTGTCCTTAATGCACCTATAATAACCATTCCTCTCGCCTATCGTACTTTCTTTCCCTCCTTCTCTCCTTTTCGTATCGTTTCCGTTTTTCCTGTTTAACTTTGGACCATTCAGTTCGTCGAGTACGATGAATTATTAATCGGCGATTTTCGCAATTTTCTCTAGTCAATATTATTCTACCGTGCTCAAATATGTGTAATGATACCGTACGCGGACCGTACGTGTATCTCCATTCGGAATCTTTCGTTATCATCGTCTATTGATATAAGCTTTATTAATGCGCCGCATTTTCATGGAAGTTACATCGCTGCAAGTTAATTAACGGGCGAAGATGTGTTCGGGGAGGAATTAAACCGAATTTCCGCCTGGCGCTGAAGCTTCGCAGCTCGGTGGTAGTAATCCTTTACCGGCGTCGATAGCAAACATCGCGGCAACGATCCTATAAAAACAGATTCGGATCGTACTCACGCAACGTACGCAACGTACTCGCGTTGCGAGCCAACAGCAGTTTTCATTTTATCAAAGAGAAACCATTATTTTCTTTCTCGTGGTGAGAAATAAACGAGAAGGAGAAGGATTGGCGTATATAAAAAGTGGCAAAAAGCGTGTCAGGAAAACTTTGTTCGAATAAACGCGGTTTCGTCCGAGTCACCAAATCGTAGCATCATTCTGAGAAACAATAGCAGTTTTTTCTTCATCTTTACGCTGCGTTCTTTTTCTTTCTTTTTTTTTCATTTTTTACTTCTATTCTCGTCCGATCAAGAGTACGAACAATGGCCTGGCTTTTATTGAAAGTTATATTATCGACAGCCGGGAAAACGATTTCCGTAACGATATATCGCCAACGATTCATCCATTTCATTTTCACCGCGATCTCTTGCGGCAATGTTACGACTCGGCGTCGCTCGTTTCCACCTCTACAACCCGCTCCTCGACTGGAGAACTGTGTCGAGTGGCGTTGGATACGTTTCGAGCTTCTTCCTTCTGCCTACCGTTTCTGTCGGCCTCGAGACGCTTCGCGTTTCCCTTTGCCTTCGCCTCTTACCGCCGTCTTATCCATCCCTTTATTCGCCTACCATTCCCCGATGCGACGCGCTCGGTGGCGCGCTTTCAAAGAAATACCAATTTGTCGAATTATTGCGTTCAAAAGGGTCGCTCAGTTCTGTTCCCGACTTTTATGCGCGAGACAACCGTTCCGTTCGCCTCTTCTCCTAATCGTTTCCCATTTCCTCGCGCCAAAGACGCTCCGCGCCACACAGACGTTCCAGCTCAACTCCGGATAAGTCGAAATTAATATTACGACTCGAAAGTAGTTTCGATAAAGTTGAAAAGCCAATCGGCGCCCTCATCGAATAGACGATAAAACCGCTTATTACTTTTGTCCGCGAGTTTTCTTTAACGACTTTGTGTAGTTTCTCGAGTGGCCATTTCATCGGTTATAGATGCGGTGGTAATGTATTTTTCTCGGATTTTTAACCCCTCCAGCCTTTCTTAAAACTCTGTAAACGATCCTTCACTTGCCCCCTCCTTCTCCTCGCGATTATACATTATTCTTTTTTCGTCGTTTTTACAGCTTCGTATGTTCCGTTAACCTGTTGCCTCGCGAATTTTTTCGCGACCAAGCCTCTTGAATAATGCATGACGAGATAAAGACAGTAGTGAAAAAAATTACATTTCCACCAGTCGTGCGGCTCGAATTATGGCAGATGGCAAGAGAATTCGTTGCTACGCGCTACGAGTGCCATTCGTATTTGTCACGTTGTGCGATAATCTACACTCACGAGTGCTACTACAGTGACTACTTCGTAATCTTTGTCCTGTTATTTATCCCATTATCCAGATAATCTTTCATATATCGTCGAGTCCATTTACTGCATAACTACGCGAAACGTAGCGAACATAAACAAACGGTGGCATAACATTTATAGCGACAACTCCTAATACTACCAACGATTCAACGATTCATTCCGTTGTATAGAACCATTTTAACAATTTAACAATTTTGTTTTCTTAAATGGATTTTTCTGAAATATATGTTTTCATACATACGTCTCGTTCCAATCTTTCCAATAAATTTAGTAATCGAGTTGTAACGTTGTTCTTGTTATATACAGCGTGATTTTCATAGCGAATTATAATACTGCTATGATAATAAGTAGCTGGTTTTCAAAATTAATTTTTTCGAATATTTAAAAATTACCGATTTTTGACACGTATTACGATACAGCAAATGGATAATATGAATTTTTGGTGAACGTACGTGGATCAAGAGAAATCCTGTTCCACGAGTGAAATCATTTTACAATGAACATGATTTCTACGGTAACCGATCAAGAAGATACGCCCCAGGTATTTTCGGGGTAACCGTAGATTAATTATCAATCGACAGATCCAGCGAGATACCCAATCGCAAACGTGCAATAGAATAACGAGAAAGCGATCGAAGCTACAGCAGCGATGCGCAACTCATCGGGACTAAATGTCAGATAATGCGGTCGTATTGGAACTGTTCTCCATTGTTCCGCGACCGGAAACTTCCTTTCTCGCTCCAACCAATTACGTCCACTTCAATTAAGCATCCGAAATCAGCACGGTCGAGAATCGTGGAAACGCGCGAATCACGCGAATACTCCATGTTAATGAGAGAGGAAAAATGGGCTGAGCATCATTTTTAATGGCTCTGCTTAATGCTGTTCTACCTGTTCGAGAATATTGGAATCGTTCGAATCGTTTTCGAGTGCCGATGATCGTATAAAAATGTATCTGTTGAAAAATATTACAACTGTCGAAATAGGAATTTTGTGCTGTTTATTTCGGATCAGTTCCGAGTATCGAATTTCAAATACTGATTGTGAGTTTCAGGATGAGTGGGAAGAAGAAGAACGACTGAAAGGATATATTTGGAGTTAGGGTAGGAAAGATGAGCGCGTGGCCATTCGAGGCTTTGGATGGACATGACTGGAATGTATTGTGAGAATGTTGCGAGAGCGTAGCTTGCTTGAAATAAGCGAAAGAAAATATAATACAGGGAGAAAAATGTGCGCGTGAATTTATTAAAGATGCGTATTCGATATAATCAACGAACAGTAGTAGTCGAGATTTGGCAACTTACATTACCCCATTCGTGACTGGAAAGTTGACTAATGGAAGCTATGTAGGTCTGATTGGTTTATTACGTAATACAGTCACATTCCGTGGCAAAATTTTCAAAATAAAGTATACGCATTTTCGTTATTAGATGAAATGGTTATATTTACGAATCGGAGTAGGAACAAGCAAAACTTTTCAGTATTTTTGTATTTTGGAATTGTTTTAACTCTTCCTGGATTAACCTTTCCCACTCTGCTGGAAATAATCCAACAAAATCTCCTTCGCAATTAATAATTGTTTCCTCGAAACAAAGAAGATATTTCATCCGATCTAGAAACGAATCTCTGCACAAGTAACCATTTGTTTGTCCCACCAATCAAGCCAGCCTAGCCGTGCACAATTTCTTTAATCCCTGATTCTAATATCAGCGGGGAACACGTTCCTCTGTATCTTAATTGAAGGCAGCACGTGACGCCAATGAATCGCAGGTGAAACGGTTCGAACAAACTGGCCTGGAAGTGGGGCGACAGAGCGAAAGGAAGCCGGTGTCGATAGTCGACCGTGACTACTTGTTAAAACGAGTCTGACCATGGTTGGTGCATTCCCCTTCCAACGACACTTTCAAACTTGCCAAATTTCCAAGCGATCCAAACTATTTCGCTGCACGAGAATCTCACGTGTCTTCGCCGATCTGACTAATTTCAGTTTCCATACTCGGGAAAGAACGTCGAAGATCGCATATAGTCGAGGGCATGAAAGACACCGACTGTTTGATATGTAACGCGTTTTGACTCTAACGAGTCTCTTCTTGAGAAATATTCTTCTAAATCTAAATCGTTGCCGAGTCTTTATACACTTTCGTCGGACATAGCCATTTGTTACGTAGCAAGACACAGCGTAGCCGTTTGTCTTCTTAAGCCTTCACAAATTTTCCGAGACCAGATGGCTCGTTTGACGCCATCTCGGTTTCTGGTGACACGTAGCGACGCTAATCGCGGAATAAGCGACGAGGACGAAAGTTTGACGGCTGAACAACGCGAAAAAAATGGAGGGAGGAAAGAGAAAACGATCGGCCGACTGCGTCGAAGGGAGAATTGGCCTTATCGTTAAGGGCTGCGATAGGGTAGTTGGCAAAGGCGAAGGAAAGCATTGGGTTTGTTCTGGTCGGGGCAGTTGGTCGGAAGGGGTTCGAACAAGCCTCGGGGAGTGGATTTGATAAATGCCATGACATCACGAGAGCAATTATCCCTGCCACACTCTATTTGCAGTTCCCTTGCTCTTTTACCACCCCTCGCGACGTGCCTCGCCCCCTTTTCTATCAACGCCCGTCGCGAATCAAACATTTTCTTTCTACGTTCGTCGTCGGCAACTTCTCGGTACTGTACATTATTTCGGAAGAGTGTTGGCGAATAAATTACCAATTCAAGAAAGAGTTACAGATCTTGAAGTCGTTAGTAGGTAACCTGGTGGAAAGTGTACCTAGTAGAGACAAAGGGAGGATCGAATCGAAAGTCGGGCAAGTCAAAGGAAGCAAAAAATAATAGTTCTGGGGAATCTGTGTGCACGACAGAGGTACGATAACAAGTTAAACCACGATTTTTGAAAGGAACGACGGACACTTTGATCGGTCACCGTCGCGCGGTTTCCGCGTTAATGAATTCTTTTAGTGGGACACGTCAGTGACCCTCTTTTCCTTCTCGTCTCGTTTGCTTCTCCTCTCCCTGTCTCGATGTTCGCCTATTAATAAGCGCCCGTGGACACTGATATTGCCGGATTCTCCTTTGTGATAACTCCACGAAACAAGAGAGAAAAAAAGAGAGAAAGCAGGGAGAAGGGTAAAAGGAAAAAAAGAGGTGAAAAAAGAAACGGGAAGGGAAAAATGATTACGCGGGATCAAAGCCACGGGTATGAAGGCTGCAATTTGATAGCGTAATGCCAGAAATTCGAGGCAGGTATATCGAGAGAAGCGTGGCTCTTTTGTCGAGGATCACTGTTATTCCCGAACCAGAAGATCCAGGGATGCGGACGAGAGCGTGGTTTCCCCTGAAATTCGCGCCACCCTCGTCCTTGCGTGCATGCCGGTGGTCGCGTGATCCGTGCCCGTTATCGAAATTCCAAAGAACTCTTTTGACGCGTAGCGGGACCAAGTCACGAGGAACGAACTGTGTGCCCCCGTAAGTACGCGTCGTCGCTGATTTTCTATGCGTGCACGCGCGACACATTGAGCCGCGTCGTACGATCGAAGTACACGACCGTTAACCCTCGAGCTAGATGATACGGTGCGTTTCCGTGAAAACTAATTTGCTTAAAATATCTCACGTTAAATCGTTATCTGCTGGCCATTAAATTAAACAGGAGGACAGAGAAAGGGGAGATGCGACGGAAACGACGAAACGATGCTAAATCGGTGATTAGGACGGTTAGGATAAGCTGCGTGAGATGTGTTAAAACATAACCGGCAGACGTTAAAGGGTCCTCGTCTCGTAGGCAACAAAATAAAGTTTCCTTCTCGTTGTACATACTGAACGTTGTTTGTTCCGAAGGAATTTCGTCGACAATTTGAGAGAGAGAGAGAGAGAGAGAGAGTTTAATTGGCTAAAGCAGTTGTCTAACAAGCAGAAGATACGGGTTTGAGTTCGAAGTGTAGCAGTTTCATCGGTGTCACTCAAGTTTAATAACAACTTGTTCGATGAAAGTGAACGTAATGGTCGGCGTATGATTCGTTCACGAGACGCAGCGCGTATGCATTAACTATGAGGGGACTAGTTACGAGATTTTAATGGAATTATTCAAAAGGATAATCAAAGTTATCGAAAGTTCCGAAGTAATTAGCAACGCAAGTTCCACGGGGTACGTCTATCGAGTGTTAAGTAGTTTGAATTAGTAGACAGTCCGATTACACGGCTCGTTCTCTTCGTCGAGGTTAAACGGCAGCCGCCCTCGCTATTTTCATCCTCTCTCACTCTCTCTCTTTCTCTCTCTATCGTTCTTAACTCTTCGCAAAGGTATTTCTTATCAAGCATGCTACTCGTCTAACCTCTGTTACTTTCATTACGTGCACGTTATTAAGCAAGACCATTTTGTTTCCCCCTATTCTCTCCTTTTTTTTCCCTTCTCTCTCGCCTCCTACGTGGATTTAACGATCGGGACCGTCGATAGCCGAGAAATACAAGTTCCCCGACCGATCGTGATTATCGAGATTTAAGTATCGTACATTCGACGAACGACTAGCCGGTATTCTCTTTTGCGCCTTCTGATTCTTTCTCCTTTTTTCCTTCGCTCGTTGCACACGTGCGCACGTTAACATCCACTACATGAGAACATCTAACGATTCTTCGGATCACGAGCGTACGAAGCGAACCACGGCAAATTATCGTTCGATTCGAATCCATAAACACCACTCTTAAATGCTTTATCCTTCGTACCGTTGAACGTATAAAAAACTGTACACGCGAATCGCCTGCGATCGTAAATGTCCTCGTAAAAAGCGGCATGTGTTGTGCCACCTTCATCCTCTCTCAATTTCCTAGCCGAACGAAAACCATTCGCCGACCTATTTTTCCTTTCTCCAACCATCTTCTGGATCGGGACGTTCGAAAATCGAACGAGCAAGGTTACGTGCGGGCGTACGTTGCAACCTCGATGGTCAGGTCGTTTTGTTATCCTTGCTTTCAGGACCACGAATTAACGGCGTATCCGATTATACGAGTCATTTACGGTCCGTTTCGCCATCGACGATGGCGCGCCAACGAAGCGGTTCCGCCACGACCCATTTCCACTCGTTCGAAATAGAAGGCAGAGGCCGCCTTTCGAATATTATCATTCGAATATAGCCCGGGACTCCATTATCTGGCGCGGCGCAACTACTCGAAACTCGGCGCGCCATTAAACTATGGGGTCAATTTGTCCGGAACGCGTACAGACCCGGAATTACGTCCCTCTATCCTCGGCGGAAAAGAGACAGGCAGAGGCCAACGGCGGCGGCGGACTTCATGCACGAGATTACACTTGTTCCCTCCGCATTAATCTGATGCTAGATCGATAAACGTGGCCTGCACGCTGTTTCGCGATCGGTACCACGTCCGCGAAGGAACGTTCACTCGGAGAATGGATGTATGACGAGACACTGAAACGTGAAATCTCATCGATTTACTCTCCGCAGGATACCCTTTAACGATTCAAATTGGGGTCTCATATTCGAATATCTTGCTCGTACGTTATTATCGGTAGAAAAATAAATAAATAATTTTATTCGTACATTATTCAAGTTTATTCGTACCAGATATTTTTCAGTATAAATAAATTTCAGTTAGGAATATCTCGGTTAAGCATACATTGTTCATGGTACAGAAACATATAGGTAAGAAAGAACACTATTCGGTCTAAGAGATATTTCAGCTAAAGCCATTAATCTTGTAATTCACCGAATTCTGATAGAAATATCTAAGCTCTCTTGGAAGAAGGTTAACTAGCTTATTATTTGTAGCACGATACAAATAATACATATATTGCACGCTAGAAGATCATAGTTTTTTACCAGAACATAACATCTATTTACTAATTGTAATTATCATAATTTAATAGTACGTATATATTATTTTATTTCTGAAAGTTATTTTGTTGTTTATTTTATTAGTTCTTATATAATATCTTGTCATTGACTCAAATAATCCTAACCTTTCTGACGATATTTCTTGCTAGATCTATTGTTGTCTTAGTTGCCAACCCAATAAATAACATCATACTAGTTCATTCACAAGGATCAATGGTGTCTCATACGATAGGCTGGATCACTCTGCAAGATCGAATGTTAAGATGTTTGAGCTTACATGGCTTAAACAACACTGCTATACTGTAAGAACAAGGCAACGTTATCACTGAAACGTCACTTCCGATTAAAAAATTCAAAATAAAATTCTACTTTATGCTCGTATCTTTAGATACACGTTAATGCAATTTAATTACTCGTCATCGTGACGGGCGAACGACCCATAATATCAATTTTGCGTTTCATATAGCGAGGCGTATGACTCCGCCCAAAGCTGAAAATACGGATTTTAATTATGCAACCCATTCTCGTACAAGTTGATTTCGCTCGACTTTCCCGCGGTATCATGAATTTTATTCGAAAATGGCTTTCGATTGGATGAAACGCATATATTTTAAAATACACGTGTGTATCGTAACGGGGAAAAGGAATTCGAGTGGAGTCATACTCAAATATTTGAGAAACCACTTGTACTGCGATGATAGACATGGACACTCGACGATGAGATGGAAAATTTCGAGGGAAACACGTTTCCCGAGACTGCTAACGTTAGCGACGAACCATAATTTTCGCGACGAGCGCGTTTATAGAATGCAAATCGCAAATACGTGGAGGAAACAAGTAAGTACGATTCGTCTCGGTGTTTTTTTTCTCGCCAGTCATCGTCGAACGAGAGAATCGGGGATTATTTATCGGTTACGTGACAGCAGCTCGGCAGCGAGGAAAATTTAGAAAACACGCTACGTGTCCGGTTTGCGTGTGTTAGTGGAGAAATCGCGATGCACGCGGAAAAAGTGCCACTAGCAGACTTTCCCAGCTTTTCGCCAAGTTAGATGTAATTCCATGATGCCTGTCTAACTTCTGACGGTTTTGTGGGCGCGGTGATTTTGCAATGTCGCCACGTTTTATTTCCCTACTCTTCCTTTCCTTTCTTTTTTTCAACTGTTAAATTGTCTACACGCGAGGAATATAACCGCGACGACTGTAATCGTCGAAATCGTCACGTTCAACGATACCGGAGAAGAGGTTGGCTGACAAAGAAAAATGGAATAAAAGAAACCCTTTACTTCTCATCATTTCCTTTTCCGAGTCTAAAAGTGCCGAATCCAAAGAAAATTCGGATTCACGTAGAATTCCGTCGAAGAATAAAATTAAAAAGCGGAAGGGTGGAATTTTGGATAACCGAAGATATTTGGGACAATCTTAAGCAACGGGGATGAGCGACTTTTAAACGCGTTTTAGAAGTGAAGCGAAACTAAAGCGCCAGGACACCAGGAACAAGGTGAAAGGAGATTATTTGCATCGATGACCGATTCGATCGAGGCGGGATTCTACTCGATCGAAGAACACCAATCAGTGGATTTCTCGGATCATAACTATGACTTCCGTCTAATTGGTAGAGGTGTGGAGATCGGGCGATTATTTTTCGTCGGGCATTGAGAACGACGACGACGATAGAAGCGTCGAAGCGGGACAGTCGGGCGCAAGAAGCAAGGAATCGTATCAAGGCCTCGTTAAGGGCGAGCCTGGCGAAAACGTGGTTGGTAAAACGACGATCAATCACGATTTTCCTCGGTGCTCGTCAGTCGGCGCATACGTACACGTCCCAGTTCGGGGACGAATGGGGTCGTTGAACCGTTTCTTCGGGTCCGCGTCCAAAAATACACGGGGAATCAGGGAGGAACGACAGAGTCGTAACGAGAAACGTAACGCAGACGACAAGGGAACGAAGGAACGACGGCAACGATCGCGGCAAGAGGGCTGAGATGGGGGTGCGGGCCAGAGGGAAGGGAAATGCGAAGAAGGGGAAAAGCGAGCACAATGCTAACCGGAGAGACTGCGGTGACAAACAGTGGACTGCAGCCAGCAAAGAGGTGGCAGAGGGGCGCAAACGCGCAATGGGGTGAGGTAGGGGCCGGTCGAGCGGGCCAGCGGTCCAGAGAGATGGGAGAAGGAGAGCCAGAGAGAGCCGAGAGGATGAATATATATCGCGACGCGACTCTTCACAGAGCAGAAATTACTCTCCTCTCGTGTATTCTTTCCATGCGGTTATTATGGCAGTCGAGCTATTCTTGGATAAAGAGAAAGATAGAGGAGATGTGGGGCGGATGGCTGAACAGCGGACAGCAAGAGGGGAGTCAGCGATGAAAGAGGGAGGTTCGGGCGGGAAGTTTCAAACAAAAAGGAATACCGATCGAAAAGCGAACGGAAGCTTTCGCAGTCGACCGGGTTTCCTCTATTCGGATCGAATCGATTTGCCTCTTCTGGGATAACGTCGATGCTCTCCACAACTCTGTCTCGTCCGGGGATCTCCGCGAATCCTGGACTCTGCACGATACAAATTTTCCCGTTGATTTACGTCGCTTGTTACGCGTGCATACCTCGGTAGAAACGTGGATACGCGTTTGTACGTGTGCGCTTGCATACATATGTATGTATATGTGTTTTCAAAAGACAAAATGCTTCCACCAGAAGCTCCGTGCTTTCTCGTGCCTTTTTTATAATATATGTATGGTTTTTCTTTCTTTATTGATTCTATATTTTTCGCTCCTTTCTTGTTTGTTCCGGTAAATAACAGCGATGACCAACAGAATTTTCGCGATACCTCAGGCACCGTACTACGATATCGAGCACCTGAGTGTAGTACCCGCGCGAGTAGATACGTCAATTACTCGACGAAACTCGTCCAGTGTGCTCTACTTTCGTAGCTTTTTCCCGTTCCGTTTCTTTTTTGCAACACGTCGGGTGAGAACGAATATCCCCAAAGGTAAACTCTTTCATCGCCACGTAGTTTTCGAACTTGTGCATAGACGATTCGCTACTTGTTTCATACGAGGTGACAGTCGCCGGGGGGATGGGAAAGGCGAAGAGGGTTGGCTCCGGCTAACTTTTGATTTCTTCTATTCCAGCCTCGTCGCATTTGGAACGGTTCTTTCGTTCACTTTCCGTTTTACCTGGCCCTCTGTCACCTCGCGAATTATTAAAATCCCCCGTAGCTTCGACCGCGGAGACGAGCCGCAACTTTTTCAATTCTAGCCGCTTCAAACTTCTCCAAACGAACCTAGACGGCATACAGTCGAGCCGCGAGTTTCTCGAAATGTACGAAAATAAAATTTCCAGCGGGAATTTCACAAAAAGCGCGCGCGGAATTATCTCTCTCCTCCCTCCCTTTTTCCAAAGTTTCCACGAGATCCGAATAAACTCTGGTATTCATTAGTTCGCCAATCGCGTCGAAAAAGAAAACAACGTGTAACATGACGAAAAGGAAGCAAAGAAAGAAGGAAAACAATGAGTCCGAAGTAGAAACAAGCAAGCAGCGCTATCTCATACGATGAACCGGTTAGCAAGTCGACGATCGGACGGCTCCTACGCCCATGCGCTAAATCCATGATTTACTCTCGGTGAGCGAGTTCAAAGGGAAGAAGGGTCTCCTCGGAGCCAAGAGAAACTTTAGTCTCCACCTTGGAGACGTCTCGAGTGCATCTCGTCCCTCTTGCCTCTGAATTTAACATCGAAACTGCACCGATATGCCTGGCTACCTAGATGCCTGTTCCGCGACGAAAGTCGAACGCTCTACCTCGTTTCGCGTGTTCGACCTCATTGTCTTCTTAGCCTATGTCGATCGACGTACAACGAAATACCGTGGAACCTTAAACTAGTACCCGCATTGGGTCCCGTTGTCGCGATATTAGATCGCGATAAATTAAGCGGTTCCACTAGGTTGGTTAAATCCAGGATCGGTTTGCCGTGGTGGAGCACGGGACGACAAACTTCTTAACTGCGCCACTGTAACTAACTTGCTGGTAGTCTCGTCTCCCGAACTTAACCGATGAATAACTGCAAAATAATCAGCTTGAATATTCATTGCTGATTCCCCTGCGCCGCGCGCGTCTCCTGTCGCTCGATTATTTGTTTCCTTCTCATCCTCCCCTATCTTCCGTGACGAACGGCGAATCCAGCAGGCTCGCACGAGCATTCATTAAGACGCTAACCGAAGAATCTATCTCTCTGAGCTTGCTCGCCATTAACCGAGAGGGAAGGGGGTATTATACCCTGGGGCCGTTGAGAAACACACCAGGGAACGTTTCTTTAATCCGAAAGAATACTAATGGCCGGTCCAGCCGGCCCGTTTACGCGATAACATCGCGCGACGAATTTTATTTACGATTCACGAAACCGCCTAGCTTCGAGAAACAACCTTTGCGCTCCGCCCACGAGACCATGTAATAAATACCACTGGCTCAGGCCGTATGAGCGATGAAAATTAATTAGGAGTTTAAATGGAAATTTAGAGCGCTGAAACGACGCCCAACTCTCTCGTGATCCCTCCGTTTATATCCCCTCGCGATCGTCCAACGACACGAAACATTTTTCCTTCCCGTTTCTTCAAAGATTTATCGACCGCGGATCTCGAGGATAATCGCGCCAAATCGCGTCGTCTGCCAAAGGTCATCGGCATAGTCTCGCGACCGAGAAACATACATACGGTCATCGTCTTCCCTTTTTCTTTTTTTTTTTTTTTTGGCTGTAGCTCGTCGCCGTAACGGTGTCCTAATTACGAATTTACCGAGGCAAGAGAGGTTAATTTGTAGAGCGAATTAAGCGGCATCTTTTCTAGCGCCTTAGAGAAGTTTTAGTTAAAGATCGTCAGGACCAACCTGGAGAGACATAATTCACCGAAAGTTCCGTCGTATTTTACCGAACCGGTTAACAAACGGTATGGGCTGGGCTAATTGCAAAAATCGTTCGAGAAGATTTATGTCGATGGTTTTAACGCCCCGAATTATCTCTGTTTTCCTCGTTTCAGCGATTTTATTAAACCGTGTAACATCTGTCGTTCATTTCACGTATGTAAAAAAATATACGTGTGTGTGTGTGTACAACGCAGGTTTGATCGACGATGGACGAAGAACTCAACGAAGCGAGACGATGGTTTCGCGTCAGATCAACCGAAGGATGGTCTAGCTGGATGGGAAGATCTTGTTTAAACGTGTTCGGACTGTTTAAACGGCTAGCCATTGAGTTCCGCAGTGCAAATATTTTATACAAATAATCGCTATTTGAGATTCAGCTAACTGGTCACTCTTTAAATATAATCGACAGGTGTGAAATAACAATACACGTGCGATCTGTCAAACGCAGACTGGTGTCGTTTAATAGTAAAAAGTAGATTAAAAATGCTGGAATACAGGTTAGTTACTTTCCAAAGCATCGAACAGAAACGTCCACTTCTGATTTATAATTTCAGGCAAATATTTCGTTAATACGAGTCGTTCGTGAATATTAAATAAAAACTATTTCCAGTCGGTATCAAACCCTCGAATATTCCTGATTCAACACGATCGAACTTTTGCTCGTGATGTTGCATTATCCTGACTCACCAAAGCGTCTCAATAACCATTCCGGCAGTTTTGATCTGATTCAGTACTTTACGAAGACACGTGTCCGTGCATGCATTAAACCTCGCTGGACGACGTTTTAAGCACTTGCGGTAAACTCGTCGCTTCGAGCACTGTACGTGCATATATCCTCGAAAAGTAATTTAGATCAGCCGAGGTAAGCTATGTCCTTCAAAAAAGCCACACGCGCGCTAACTTCCACCTAGTACCTATCACCCATACGTCACCAGCTTCTACCATTAATCATACTTTTTTTTTTATATCGTCGATCGATCAATTCTCCCTCCGCACTCGCCAATATCAAACTAATAACCGAACTTACGCCAAGTATCCTAAACGTGCGTCGAGAAAAACGCAAGAGCGTAAAGACGATCGGAATTTCGCAAGCGCACGATCCGCATTACGTATAAGAATTTGTTCTTAAGGTAGGTTTTCATGAGACGATCGCAGGTGACCGGTATTTTTGAGCGATGAAAAGAAGATATTTCAACCGAGTCAGGACGTAGGGAAAATACTAAAAAAGATTTGATAAACATATTTTTACTCGCGTCGGATCCCCTGATATCAATTTTCGAACAAACTGCACATCGCAATATGCGTCTCTTCGTCTTTGAATCCTCGTTCAAATGCCTCGGCGTGAGACGCCTCGAACGAAGAGTAACGAGTCATTCGACGATCTAGATCGAATAAAAAAGCTGATGTCTGTCTTTCTATCGATAACCGTGACTGAAAACCTACCCAAATATTGTAGTTGAAAATCCTTTTGCGTGACATCCGACCTCCACGGCTTATTCTCATAATGTGTTATTCCAAATGTATCAAAGAGGTGAACGAAAGAAGCAGTTCTCGCAATGGAGTAGCGTCATGCGTATTTTCGAGTTCTCATTTCAGAAGAGACAGGAAGCATTTACGTGTAAAATGTAAATAATACGAAAACTGGAATTCGGTTGGAGGATCTGCGGGCGGGCTGCAATTTGCGAATTCAGAAACTTGTCTCGCTGCAGGATGATGAGGAGCTTACCTGAAAGTGCAACGCTTCCATGACGAGGATTGGATCTCTGTTGGATTTCGTAGGAAATGTCGTAGCGGGTCTTCCGTGGAACGTTTCGTTTCCAACAACGCAGCGCGGTCCTCGTCCCTGTAACACAGAAACAGTCGTTGTCTACGCGCTCTCTGCAAGCTCGTTAGGAGGAGGGGACCGTGGAAGATATCTGGCTATTGGCGAAAGTAGCTGTTGGTCCGTAATGACGATAAAACGGCGGCAACGATGATAACTGGAGCAGCTGGTAATCCTATTACGTAATCGAAAAGTTTTGCCTTCGTACGCGCGACCAGAAATAGCAACGCTCAGCCCTCCGGGTGTCGATTAATTGAAATTTTATAAGCATCTCTGTGTTTCGCGGCTCGCGCGAGTAAGCTAGCTTCAATTAGAATCGAAAGTCCATTGAAGCGGTGGTAGCTGGTGAAAAAGGCGAGAAAAAAGAAACACGGCGCAAAGCGAAGCAGTGAAAAAGAAATGGGATAGTAGCGAGGAAGAGGGAGAAAGAGAAAAATGATTAAAAAAATAATAACAAAACGACGGAGGATAGAAAGCTGGAACACCGTTCATTTAGGAACGAGCTTCCGATCGTAACAACGCGACAACGTTCGCGACAATACGCAAAAGGGCGAAAGAGATGAATTAATTGCATTTCCGTGGCAGTCGCGCGATTGCCACGGTAAAATCTGGCGATATTGCGCGTGGCATTGATCCACTAATAAACGAAACAATGTTACAACCGTGGTACATGCATGAAATGAGTTTTCGCGGTATAAAACGCGCGTCCTGATTGCCCGTGCAGTATGCGTATTGAAATAACTTCAAGCGTCGTGTAAATAGAGCTATTAACTTCGTTAGGGTCGCCGATGAAAGGGACGCCATGTATAATATATATATATATACATAGAAGTCGTGGCAAAAGTAAAATACAAATAATTACGGAGCGAAAGAAAAATAGTCACGCGAATTACGTTAATGGAGGAATTCAAGTTTTCTTCTTCTCAGAATATTTTCCACCTCTTCTTTCAGTCTGGCTTCGGTCCCTGTTCCGGCCTTTCATACTACCAAACAAGTATAAATATTGAACCCGTACCGTTGCCTTTCTTCCTTAATTAGCCATCGCGGTATCGATCTTATTCGCCCCCGGGGACATGGGTATTTTACGACTGTTCGAATCCGAGTCCGGTAACTAGACCGTTTCGAACGCTCGCAAACAAGGTATCGTGGTTCGTGATTTCCAAACTACCCTCCTCGATTCTCTCTCTTGGTAAACGTCTCGGCCTATCGGGCGTCCTTCGTAGTCGCGCGCCGGTTCGATCTAGTTTGCGATACTAAAGCAGAGTAAAGAGTAATATTCCTGCTGGAAACTACGCTAGAAAACATAAATCACCGAGCGTTTGCCGTATTTTATCAGCGTAGAAGCAGTAAAATGTCACTCGTTGAATTCCATGACTCGTTTACGTTTACGTTTAATCGTAAAGAGAAGGTTCTGAAATCTGAAAGATACGTGATCGTTACCGGCCAAACTAAACTAGACTGCTATTGTCCGAAGAAAACGGTCAAGAAAATGGAAATAGATCGTTTCCTCGATCAGCGATTCGTCGAGTCGAGGGGCTGAACGCGACCAAGCCATTCAAGTATCTAACCTCCCACTTCGTCCTAAATCACGGTAAAACGAGGCGCGACGATCAACCAGGGGAAAATAAACCTGCAAGCGGTAAGACAGCGAATAGGTCGAGCGCATCGGTGGTGAACAAAGGATCCCCGAACGATTTATCGCGAATCAAAACCGATTAGCGATCTTAATCCGTTTCTTGGTTTCGGATGGTGGAAACAGCGCTGAGAAAGAAGTCGCATCGTTAATCAATCGGTGTGCAGAGCCAGTGACTCTCAACCGTTGCACTGTGGTCTTCCGTTCGTCCAGGCAATCTCACACGTAATAAACGAAACGCTTTGTCTCTTTCGTTCTGCCAGTGAACCGTTTATCAAGCGGTGGCAAGGCGATATGCCCGCCGCCGGAAGCATTTGCGAGACTCCTTAGACGCTATCGACTATAAAAGCCCCCCAGAAGCGGTGGCCAGTGGGAAACGCGTGATCAAACGCCGCCGACCAAGCATAGCGTGATTCATTCGCGTTAATTAGGGGAAGGTTTTTGCTCGCGGGTCGCGCGACTCGCCGCGCCACCGAGATTTACTCTATCCGCTGGCCATCCGCCGGTTCGTCTAATCCAGACCATCCAGATAACTGCTGTATATTCTCGGATGCAATCAAGTTTTTGCCCGTATAAGGACAACCTGTTGAAAGAAGCCGCGTGAAATTCATCTTCGTGCTCGGCCTACCTTAACTCTCGCCGCCGGAGTAATTGCTTCGGCGAATTCGGACAGCCTGGCCGTCGCAGCGAATCGCGTTTCCCTTCTCGTGCACGTGGACAACGCGCTCAACGACACGGAACGTCGCTGCCTCTCATCCCATGCCCAGCTGAATACACGGCGGAGATCTTGGCAATGATTGAGCGGAGGCAAGCGGACAAGTTACGGCCCGCGTCTACGATCGTAATTGTACTGTTACGTGGATATCGCTCGTTGACTCAACCGAAAATGAGCCGGCAGATTGTTCTTGGATACATTCAGTTTTGGACCTAATCGATCCGATCGAGGTGCACGCAACGAATAACCATGAAAATCCCTTTGAATATTCTAATAGATTCGGTCCGAACAGGTCTCCAATGGAAAGACAATTTTAACCAGCATCACGAACTTCTGATGGCTCTAAATCAGATTGCGGGTATTTTGCTTCGCACGGTTTTATCGGCGATACAGCTCCTATGATCTAATTTCTGACTATTTTTTCAATATCGCACATGCTGCGTTTCCAATTCGTTTAGATACGCACGGTAGAACACGCGTGAGATTGTCTAAATCATGTGAATTTCTGTGTACGTGTACGTTAAAAAGAAAGGTCGGAATCTAAGAGAATCTAAGCATCAGGGAAATACAAGAGGATGAAGCGTGGATTTTACGATGACAATAAATCACGAGAGGTCATAATTGCGCCGCGACGTTCTAAATAACCGCATTCTCCGGCCGCTTTTTACGAGTGTAACACGCGTCACACGACAATAATCGTCGCCGAGATGGAACAGTGATATTACGATAGAGAAAGCGAAACATCTCGCCTACGAGCCTTTATGGAATTTTAACAAGGACATTTACTCTCTCACCTTTCCAAACTCGAATCGTCTCCACTCGCCACTCGCCTAATCATCTCCACTCGCCACTCGACTAAACAACAGGTTCTTGCTTAAAAATATACAGTCTGCCCGGTAATTTCTTTTTAACCGCTTATTCTCACCGATTCTTCAGACGCTTAGCGTTCCTGCTTCGAAAAGACCGAAATTCCAGGAGAATAGTCGCAAGAAGCGGGGAACGATCGACGCGGGAATACCCGCTATCTCGTAAATACCAGCGTGGCACGCGCTCGTTACGCGTTCCTCGCCGCCTTTTAGGGAGTTCATCGCCGGCTGTTGGAATCTGTCTCTTGTCGTCGTGTTTCCCCCAATGAACGAGAATAGAACGTACCGGAGGCTGTCGCAAGGAAACGCGTGAAATAAAAACTATAGACCTCGATGACGTTTTCGAGGGATGAACGAGGGGTGGTTGTGGCATAGGAAGCTGGAGACACTTGGAAGCGTAGAACGTGGAAGAAGGTTTCCGAGCAATCAAACTTTGGCCACCTTCGAGTTTTTAGGGAAACTCGCGAGTTCTTGGGAACTGGCGGTAGGTTAAAATCTCGCAGGCACGCGATTGAAGTTATAAGGAAGTTTGAATCGGCACAGTAAAGATAGCGTAGTCGGTCTAACTTTTTAACGTTTTTCAGCTGTTGCAACCGTGTCGGATTTCTCGAGATCGTTTTAATAAGACGGACGGTTTAAGTGGATGCTTGGACTGTAAGTGGAAGGTTACGACTGTCGGTCCTGATGTCACCGACACTCCACGATTATTACGCCGAATACTTTCTTCTTTAGATAATATTATAGTCATTGCCGCTCGTACCGTTAGATTGGTCCATAATTTCGCGTCGCTCGTACCGTTAGATTGGTCCATAATTTCGCATCGCTTGTATCTCGCATTGTATGGAATATTTATCCATCTATTATACACCGTTCGATATCTTTCGAGTCGTTCTTTTATTTTAATGATAAGATATAAATTTCATGTCGATGTTTGAATATCGTGGAATTGTCAACAACATTCGCATCAACGACACATACGACGACAATTTAACGAAAGTGGCTTTTCAGGATCTTAGATGAGAAGCTTTCTAAAATTCTCGTTTTGGTGGACTACTATCTTATTTCTTCCTCCCATAATGTTTCAAATCTTCTTACCTTTCACGACGATGTGAAATTCCAAAGATGCCTTGGAAATTGGTTTGGTTTCGTTAAAAAGAACAGCATTTTTCAAGCAACAAGTTCGAAAGCTGTCGGAACGTTAAAGAGAAGTTACAAACGATAGTGAAAGATATGTACGTAACTATGTGATTTACAAACGTACGAGCGAATTTAATACGTTACTTTTTATTACCATTCAAGGTCATTCAACTTAAAATATCCATCGGGAGCATCGGACGATCGCGTCAACGATACTTGTACAAATATTCGTGGCTGAAGCCGGATGCGAAGATCGGAGGAAAAAAGCAACTTGAGGGGAAACGCGGAAAAGGAGGGTGGCCTAAAATTATCTCTCCAACTGTCTTCGTTCCTCCGTGAACAACCGGCTTTCGACTAGCGATCCATTTTTTCCTCCTCCAGCTTCCCACTTCTCCTCTGCGTCTCGCGATTCTTGTCGCGTGTCACCCACGGTGGCGCCTCGCATTTCAGTCGCTCTTTAGAACTCCGCAAGACTGCTAATAACTCGAGCATTTGATTCACGTAAGGATGAACAAACCGTTCGATAACGCGGAATTCCTATCGCTCTTCACCGAGTTAATAGAGAATTCCTCCGATCGGAGGAATCCCGAGGCACCTCCAGACGTTTGACGAATCTTCCGCAGCGTGGGTGCACGCCTGATCGAGAAACGTCTCGCGGACACGTGGCGCCGGTAAACATCCGTTTTGACGGATGGCACCGCTTTATTGGGCTTTCACGCCTCGCTGAAATCTGGGTCTCCGCTTTGGAACGTTCTCGTCAACGTCGACTCCCTCTTCGCGTAGGCGAGGCGCTCTGAATTTAAACGAACGCGCGGGAAGGCTAGGAATTCGTGAAAGCGCCCGGCGTTCACGTGAATTCCTTTGAAAAAAATGAATCTTTCATCTTCCTCGCCGCGAATCTATGAATAAAATTCGCCAATGCTGAACTGGCCGGGGCAAAGGTTAACGACAGTAGCGAACCCAAGGTGAATGTCGAACTCTGACGATCGGCCATGCATGTATCCTTAAATCTCCTCCAGCGTCGAGTATTTTTACCAAACGCGAGTAATTAACCAAGACCGGAAAAAAAAGGTACCGGAAAGCGTGCATCAAAGAGCCGGAGGGTCGCTTAAAACCGCGCGAAACCAACGGCCGCCACACACCGAGGAGAAAAAGAGTAGGATACGACGAGATGCTCGCGGTAACGAATTCCTCTGCTCCGGGATATTTTCGTCGGCGCGAAGTCCGTGTCGTTTGTCGGACGATAAACTTTGTCCCTCCTTCCTGCCCCTGCTCGTCCCCTTCGTCTCCGTTTACACTCTTCCACGTCTTTTTTTCCATCTGGCCAGTGTACTTGGCATACCGCCCCCGCGTTACTCTCGCGAACGGATAGGCGTCTTAACGCGTCTAGCAGAAATTTTGCACTGCCAAGTGCAACGAGCAAGCAACGAAAACTACAATCAGCTACAACTACATTTTGCTACGAGCTCTTAATGACTTCCCGGACTGTGCCTGAACTACGTATCGCCATCATTGTATGCGCAAATTAAAAAAATTCTCTTGTCTTTAATGGTTATCTCTATCGATATATTAACGTACTTTATCAAAGAGAATAATAAGCTTCGTGGATTTATTGATTTCGTAAATTGAAATCCTAAAATTGGAGCCTGGGCGATATTCATCCTTTTATGTATTTGTTATCTAAAAAAGAAGTTTCTCTCTCTCTCTCTCTCTCTCTCTCACTCTCTCTCCGATCAGTGACCTGTCGCATCCATTTACCAATACCTCTCGCGCTACCTTGCGTACGAAGTGGTTTCCGACGCTGATAAATTTCAACATAGAGCAAGCGCGCGTTCCATTTTCGAATTATTTTTACATCGTAATCCTTTTAAATCGCAACACAGTTTCAATTTTAAAAAATACAACGAATCCGTCAAGGATTATCGATATCGCGCTCCTAGTATATGTCGGTTCGTTTTATTCTTAAAAAAAAGCAGGGCGGTTTGCTGTTTTTCCCCTATTCGTGTTTCGCCACACCGAAAATAGGTTAATCGACGTAGCATTGTTCGCCGATTGTATATAATCAAGCGATATTTTTCCTCGCTTAGTAGACAAACAAATCGACGATTTATGTTACCGACACACGATGATATAAAGATAAACGTATAAAGCGGCGTACAAGATCGGCCGATAGCTATTTACCATTGGTCACGGCACAATTTCACGGAGCCTTCTCTCGTGCTTCCCTCGACGATTTAACCAGACGCCGGGCCGTAAGTCGCGGAAACTTCGAGCTATAAAATCATTTCGCGAGTTTTATGAGTTCACCGGAGTTAAGGCGACGTGCCGCGGGATTTGTCACGTACGGCAATAAAATGTTTCGCGTTGCAATGCGTTTCTCAAATCGTAATTGCGGGGCCAACGTTCGCCCTGTGTCGTACGATACGTGATTCCAAAGAATCATCATCCGAACATTTCCAGCCGCGTGTGCATGGAAAGAAACGCGCCAAGAAACGCGACTAGAAAAGAGTCAAGAAACGCGTTCACATTCTACGTACTCGTTTTTGATAAACATCATCGCGATGTTTAAGGTAAATCGTTCTTTGAAAGACCGCGCGATTCTCACGAGAGCAAGTTGAAACTATTAACTCGATTCGCGGTGATCGTTCATTCGATCTTAAGAGGATACGTTTTCCGCAAACGTGCAAAAACGTCACGCCTCGAGACACAAACGTAGTATTAAACCAATTATTCTCTACTCTTGAATCATTCGTGCCGTACCATGGCTGCGATTTCAAAAGGGTCAGCTGCGTCACTGGTAGCTAGCTTAACTCAACTAATATAAGGCTATCCGACGCTCTGATGAATTAGAGAACGCGTTACAAAGTTCACTGATGAACGAATATTCGTCCAGTTCGTTCGAATATTCGCGGACATAGGATGCACGTGACTCATTTAATTACGAGTGATACGATCAGGGACGACCTGTCACCTGCAGATTTTCGGAGGGTCGCGCCGATTCCAGATGAACAGAGATAAACGAAACAGAGAAGAGAACGTGGAGAGGAAAGAGCGACGAAAAGAGAGACACGATCCAGTTACGAACGCCAGAGAACGCCCACCGATATTACAGGGTCCACGATACGTTATCACGACAATTGCAAACAGTCGGATTGGTTGCTCGTTTGTTGATTACGTTAAACGATAATTGAGATTTCAAAAGGCCTGACGGTGATCCACAGCATCGAAGATTCGTGGAATTTTAACAGATGAAATCGTGGACGATTCATTTCGACGAGAGTTTCGTTTATTCTGTCCATTTTCATTCCTCTTTTTTTTTTTGTTTCCTTTTTCTTAGATTCGCCTCGCTATTACACCTAAACGGCGCGGAAAGGATTTCTTTAAACAATCGATAATACTATAATTCGAATCTTTACGACATTACACTGTAATACGAAATAGTATCGAAGATCCTACTGACATTGATACGGATATAAACGTAGCCGCGAATGAAGTCGAACGTGTGCAACTGTACGAGTCAGCAAACATCGTGCAAGTTATTTCGATTCCGTCAGTCAAGGTCGGCTAAGTATAAAACTCTTTAAGAAGAACTTTTTATCGCGATTTAGCCATTCCAATAAATTAGTAACGATCAGAATAATCAGTGAATATTAACCGATGACTAATAATCATTGAAATTAGAATAGCAACCAATACTTCACCGAGAGACAATCGTCTGGTGCAATGCTCTGCAAACGATAGCAAATTTTAACCTACGCTTTTTATAAAATTTTCTGCGAATCCAACGGAAGTACGCAAGGAAGAAGGTAGGAAGAAAATAGACCGGACGTATTATATCAACCCACGCTATCTATTTTAGTTTTTGTCTCTTCGCTGTTGTATAAAGTTTGTTTCGTTTACGGTGCTTTATTTTTCACGCTTTTATACCTTGTTTTATTACTTGTATGCTATTTATTGCTTAATTATTTCTTATTTATCACCTTTAATGCGCTTTTTACTATTGCGTTATTATATTATTAACAATTTATTCGTGTACGGACGTAATTAATTATATTATCGCCTTTTAAATTAATCGATCCATTAGTATGAAAATTTAAGGATACGTTGAAAAGGATTCTATTATTTAATATACAAAACAAGTGTAATAATTTCAACATTATTACAGAAATCTTCATGTATATTATAGAAACCTTTATGAATGTACTCTGTGTTCCATGTAAAACTTTTTAAAGCTGCGTTAATATTGTAATAAGACACAAATATCGCGATTGTATTGAGAAGATTTTACACAAATTTGGATATGTGCATATATACCTAGAATTAGAAGTTACAAGATCTACCGCAAACGTAGATTCCGTGCAGCTAATATAGCTATGTGTTAAATACAGCATTGGTGAAAGTTATCTTAAACATACATGTACCTAATTAGTGCTGAAGATGGTTTCACTGCATGTTATTAAACCTTATTAATATAACAATATGTTTCGTTAATATAATTAGAAGAGTCGTTGTCCCGTCGATGAAATTTCAAAATGGGCTCTTCGAGTAATATACCTCGAGTAACTGCGAACCATACATTCACGAAAGGTTCTACAAGTAAATCTTTAAATATTTCGAGCCAACGTGATCATTTCACACAAAATTCCAATTAGCATAGCCCGTCGTAAATGTGATAATAAATAAACAATAAGATGCTAACATCGCTCATCCCAAATTAGTCTCGCACGAATGCTCCAGCTTCCACAGAGAGTTCACTTTGGTTTCCATCGAAATCTCCTTGCCCGATCGCAAGGGAGCCCTAATTTCATCCAACTTGGCCCGAAAGCAACGCAAATCTCGCCCGTTCGAAAATAGACACGCGCTTGCGTTTCGGGGAAACTAAACGTCGAAACCTCGAGACTCGAACGATAATAAATGCGAAGCGCGCGTACGTACGTGGAGGGAGGCTTTTTCTAGCTGCGGCTCACGTAAAGGACATCACGTACACGTATCCCAGGTTCCCTGCTCGCCGCGCCCGGTTGCTTTTATTTCCGTCGCGGGTTACAGGCGAACGGTCTCCGCTGTCCGGAAATCCGTGAGACGTTCGGCTCGCGATCCCCGTCTCGCGCCATCCGTCTCCGTTTCCTTTCCTCGAGGCGAGAGAACTCCGAAAATAACCAGGCCAGACGCTCCGACAACCCTACGGGGCTCGAGTCGATCAGCTGCTTGCACGGAATCCCGTTCAAACCGATGCCCTTTTAAGCTTCCTCAGCCGTTAACCATTTACCCCTAGACGAGGCGCTTCCACGGGTATGGAGAACGAGCCACGAACAAAATCGACATTCCTTCACAAAACCAACACTACCCTTTACGAACTGCAAATTTATTTACAAGTGAAACACGTTGAAATACTGTTTGAAAATAAGCAAATGTCTATAGACGTTGTTTGATTGGATGGAATTTTGGCGTGGGCTCTACTTCGTACGGAATGTAAATTGTTCCGTGGTTTGTTTGAAATTCCCGACTCGTGTGAAATGTTTAGACCGAGGCTGGAATTTTATAGTCTAAAATTGGTATCGTGAGGATGATATTGCTGATTCTCGTTGTCAATGAATTTGCTTAGAAACCGGGAATGATTCTTAAATTATTTGTCTTTTCAATCACGTGTTTCGCGTCTGAAATACCAGGAGTTGATAGCGTTCCACCGAACTAACGATTTTCAGCACCCCGTTTTTTCTTCCCGCTCTCGTCTTCCCGCCCGTGTCTTCCTTGGGTTTTCCGACCCCAAACCTTTTCCTCCCCAAGTTACGATAGTAAATAACCAGCGCGGCGCCAGGCCACACGGTCGAATTCTCTTCTCGGAAACATTCAAAAAGCGATCAAGAAGGGTGACGTAATCTGGAAAGCGGGCGAGAATAGGGTCAGCCGCAGGATTTCCACGTCGCATTTCAAAGCAACCCGGTAGAGTCGCGGTTATAGCGCGAGAACTGCGCGTCGATTGACGGAAAGTTGGAAATTCGAAAGGTCTCGTGATTTCTAGGCTTCGTTTCGCCAAAATATAAAAATATACAATGTTTTTGCAAGAACGAAGTAGGAATACGGCTAATCCTACGATGGAATTTCGTTCGGAATCAGAGGATTGGAGCCGCGCCCGTTCCTCCAACACCGAAACATGTTTCGTTACAAAGGGCAAACGTTTGTCGCCAGATCAAACGACAACGACAACGAACAAAGCTCCGGAGTTATTTAATATTATCGCAAAACGCTTTCGTTTGCGCCGGGATTAACGGACAGCACGCTGTTCCTCAACTCGATATTCCGTTTTCCGGAGTTTCGTTTGTTCTCCTACCATCCGGCCGGCCAGAAACTTTAACAATCGAGACGGCCGGTTTCACCGGGGGGATTACTCGTCCCAGGCTGGCCACGAAACCCGCAGACCTCGAGAGACAATTATACCGGAATTAAAAACTCCAAGATCTTTTCGAGCTGACCCCTCCTTTCCTTGAGTCGCGAAAATCCGCGCCACCGTGAACTCAGGGGCTCGCGTTACCGCGCCGTTGCCTTCTCGCGTTACCGCTTAATCTACGAAATAATGCCGCGTTCCCAGCGGTGCTCCGAGACGAGCTTGCATGAAACTCGCCGCTATTCGCGCGACGGAGAAAGAGACAGAAGGAGAGAGAGAGAGAGAGAGAGGAGAGGTAGCGTACGAATTGCGCGACCCGAAGCCGTGGCACCCTTAGGAAGAAAGTAAATTCTAATTACCACGAACACGGTGGTCGTAATTAGCGTTCCACCGAACCGAGTAATATCCTATGGGCTTAAATACAGCCAGGATCTCGCCGTTAAGCGGCGGCCCGAGAACGTTTACGGACCCAGTAATCCGGTGAACGGTAAACGAGCCGGGCCAACGAGTTCCACTACCCTGTTCGACGTCGTAAAAGCGCGAAACGTTTCTGCACGAAATTTCGGGCCGTCGATCGACCGGCTCGTTCGTGTCTTTCGTTCACGGGTAAAGTAGGATTTACGGCATAGAGTTTTGGCGGCGTTATGTTGGATGGATGTTATTGCGGAGGCTGGTAGTCCGTAGCAATGCGTGGTTAACGATGCGCAATTCAATTATTTCGAAAGAAAGGGAAGAGCGAGGATGCTCGTTATGCGCTTTTAGGAAAACTGAAGTGGTATTAGCAAACAGGTCGCGAATAGCGTTCGTTAACACTGGAACTACTGGTTTTTAGTATGCACCCTATTTATCTTAGCAAAAATGCCATAAAGCTATGTACGCCGTTGCTACTGAAATATAGAAAAGACGATGTAGTTGTAGACGTAGCACGAGCGTGCAAATCGTTTGTACGAGCGTCCCAAGTGTATGAATGTAACTAAAGTTCTCGATAATTTCGAACACCGAACTCTTATTGCATAAACTCCAGTTATACGATCAGTTATGCCCTATGGATTCATATACATGGAATTCTACTGTGTATCAAAGTTTACGATGCGCACTCTAGTTTCTACTCTAGACGTGAACACAATACTTCCTTCATTGGCAACCAATACGCAAGCAGCTTATCAACTGTTCCAGGATACTTTTGATCAACGTGAACGCGGCATAATGCGTGATTACAGGCAACGAGCTAGAAGTAGAGAAAACGACACATTGTCCAGACTAGTCTAAGACGTCGAGTGACTCGCATGAACCGGTATCGGCTGGAACAAGTTCCACAGGAAGAGAAGCCGTGGGTCGTATTTCCACATGACGAAGATTGAAAAAGTAAGCAAAAGAGCCGACTAGGGAAAACGAGTCGACGCTGCGAACGCTATAAACAGGCCGCGGCATTACGTTTCGCGAGAAAGCCGTGACACGAGGGCTGGTTTTCGAAATACGCGTGAAGTATACGTGACAGGACGACGACGACGGTGCGAAATAACGAGCCGTAAACGCGGTAGTTATACGTCAGCGAATGATGCAGATGGTGTTTGCGCGCACATATTGCGCGCATCATTGCCTATCCCATCCAGGTATCGATAGTACGATAAATTGGGCCCGAAGGATTTCGTATATTTCAAGTTACATTACAAGTTACATACAGATTATAACAGGACGCTAGAATTGATCAAACGTGGTAGAGTTCAAACAGTCGAGGTTAAATACAGGTTCGTGAAAGTATTTGAACATCTGTGGAAACTTACTTTGATATGACTACAGTGACTGTACTTCGAATATTGCATAGCATTTTACTTACGTATTAATTAAGTCCAATTTACATATTATACTTCGTATCACTTTAACGATAGGTACTTTCGTACGACTACGAAAATTATTTGATACTTTGAAAATGAAATGTACGAAATTTAATTAAAAGAAACGTAAAGAAAGGTTGTATGACACATTGATAAGGTGTTCTTTTAACATTAGTTTAAACATCAGTTAATTATCCACTATATAAATCTCAATATTTAATGGCGCCATTAAGGCAATTATTCACACTATACAGTAACTTTTTGTTAAGCATATGTTTGTGATAAACGCTTTGTAACTTGTATATACATTTTGATTTTCCACTGTAGTCTGCTAATGCTAATAAAATTTCAAAGACTTGCACAATGTACGTGGTATATTCATAATAATTGTCGATATAATATATTATTAATAATATAATATGTTGAGTATTCGAACACTTTCTTTGCCAACAAGTGCATATGAAATACAGCTTGGAAAATTCGGGGTCACTTTTGAGATAAAGATAGAATCCGTCCATAACGCTTCAAAGGTATTTGAAGCTCGGTATTTCCATTTCTGAAGATACACTCGATTCGAGCAACTGACCAAAGAAGTCCTTTGGGAAAGGCAAATTACATAAGATAAGGTTAGACTAACCCCGATCTCTAGAGAATTCGGAACAAGTCACTCGACGTACAACCGAATAATCTACTCGGTCATCTTGTGCATCTTTCGAGATAACAAAACCTCAAAAGGTGTCAGCTATTCATTACGTTTATTAAGCTCTATTCGGTACATCTCTACTGTTATTATTCATTTATTTATTTACTTATTTACAGGATAAATTCTAGAGGGTCATAAAAGATGGAATAAAAAATAAGTTACATATAAATTACTATGATATAGTCGTAAAGAAGTAGTCGTTTCAAAGGTAATAGGGATTGACCAGGTAGATAAATCTGGCTGATGGACAAGGTTGATTTGATTAGTCATTTAATTTGCATAATGGAAATATCTGTATGTTGCACGATGGTGTTCCGTATGCATCCAAGAGAACTTTGACGTCTTGATGGTATATCTCAAGAGAATAAATTCTCTAATATCTATACATGATATAAAATATTTAACTACTTTACTTACTAACTTAGCGTCTAACATTACCTTTCCATTACTTAACGTCTGAAGATCGAAATTGTCAGGTACTGCTATTTCCTCTATAATCATCCTATCTTTTAACTATAGTTTTTGCCGCTATTCAAAAAATAACGTCTCGATAAATTCCTATTTGTATATCGAAGAAGCTCAACTCGTCCATCGTTTATTTTCAGCTTCGTTAACAACCAAACGAACCCACGCGGAAGATTACGGTCGTTATGATACGAATCGACTAGAAAATATTTGCAGCGTCGCAAACGTCGTTTAAAATCCACTTCGATCGAACGTCAAATCGTAAATGGATCAATTAACAGCGCCAATGTACGGTTAGAGGTTGTAGAGACGGAGGGAGCGCGAAATCGAATTTCGGGTCGCGCGAGAACAATCAATGTCTGTCGGTTAGTTTTTCTGGCCGTCACTCTACGAGAAAGAAAAGAGGGGAGCGGGAAAAAGTTCGATTGGAAAATTTTCGTACGTCAGCGCGGTCACACGCGGAATAAGCAACGCTGATGCTCGTTCATCCCGAAAATGGAGGCAGCAACGGAGAATGAGAGACAGAGGATTTCGATTCTTGCAAAACGGTGCTCTCGAGCATTTCTCAACTGACTCGGTGCTAATAAGTCGCAACGAAACAATAGCCGCTAGAATGCATCGGTTGAAAATCTACGAAGAGTCGGAAATACCATTCCGTTTCGACGACGATTAATTCGCGCTTCGATTCGATGCTCGTCGAAGATGTAGCCAGCATCGCGTCGAACGTGTGCTATCGATAAATCATCAGCCACTACGTCTATGTCGTTCGTCTGTCAAGAAGACAGAGATTGACGTTTCATTAAATACACAAATCATGGGGATTTCACTTTCTACGAGGTCTAAATGAAATCGTATTCTCCAACCTCGATCATTTACTTTTTTTATTCACTAAATGTCACTCGCACAATTGTCAAACGTAAATTTTATCGGCACGACTCGATTTAGAGTCAAATGCGATACAATCGGCTCAGTTATATAATTCGAACGTTCGGGACGTTTTACTTGAACGATTGTTCAATTCTTCGTCGGATCTATCAACTGGCAGACGAGTCGATTTTAAAACTAACTAGTCGTTTCGTTCGATCGTGATACGATAATTGTCACGATCGCTGACTGAATTGTTCAATCGACTATCAATTTCTACGATTGATTTGGATAAGAATCGTTATCGAGGAAAATGAAAAATAACGAATTAAGAAGTTTAACATGAATTCTTTCGTAGAGCGCTAGACATCATCGATTAGATAATCTTCGCACGAAAATATACACGTTGCTCCACTAGAGACGCAACTATCTCGCAAAAGCGATCATAATGAGCCAAATGGCATCGCCAGACCCATTCGCTCGTCGCAACACCGCAATTACGCGGTTCGCGTTCAGGCTCGTTCGAGGAACACCGCCAACGGCAGCTTAATCATGGAAATGACGGAGCATTGCGCTTTCGGATCTATTAGTAACTCCGGCGAAATGTCCGGAGGCGTGTCACTGATAAACTCGTCAAACCGGGCCGGGACAACGCTCGACCGTTGCGAGTGTTATCAACGGAACGACTACAATTGCCGATCGTTCGAATTTAGTTCTTTTTCCCTTGTTACTTCACCGCGTGCTTTCATGCTATTCGAATAAGAATTATAAAAGGAAAGAGCGTTCTTAACATTTATAGGTCCTTAGCCCTGCTACGTTCTTTAAGGCACTTTCAACTTTATTTTTATTGTTAAAACATTTCTCAGTCTTAGAGGAAAATATCGAAGAAGTATTATTATTAACATATCTTGACTTATCGATCCAATTATATGCTATTTTTCTTAAACTTTAAATTCAATTCCTTTTATCTTGCCTTTTCTTCCTCTACCTAGTTTGATATCGTTCGAAGAATCATTATAAAACGAAAGATCGCTTTTAATATTTCTAGGGATCCTTTTATCCCAGTTATGGAGCATGTTTCTTTCGTTAACAAATTCTTTCCGAGGAAAATATATAAGAATCATCGTCAATGTCGTTAACATGCCAATTCCCTTTCCAATTATGCATACGAATTTTCCAAAAGCATCGCCCGTTGAAAGGAAAAATGAGATCGACATTCGGACACAAAAATCCCAGTCGTAGCGTGGCTAAACCTCGTGGCAGATTCTGATTCCACGCGCATCACAGACGCACCTGGTTCATCCAATATTACACCGTGCACGTTCTATAAACACACGAATTCTGTCAATCTGGAAATTTAGACAGGTCTTCACCCATTATCCCTGCTGGATCAATCCATCACAGGGACGCCTAGGCAGCATCCACAGAGAAGATCGAACAGCATCCTATCCACAGCCTCGTGTCTCAGCAAACTGTTAACATGACATGTGAGTATTGCCAGAGAGCGTGCGTCATACTGCAAGTTTGACGTTTTTCCATGTTTCCGCGAATTTTCTCGCGACACGGACGTAAGAGTATAATCTTCAACCGAGACACTTGACTTTTCTCGGATTTCTTCTCCAAGCTGACGGTGCGAATGATTTCTAGTTGGAAACGCGGCTTTGAAGAGACGACGATGGACGGGAGGATGGGAGGAGGAGAATCACCGGGATATTTCCCAATACACGGGGAAATACGTCAGCTCGTAGCCAATGTCGCGTGGGCGTTTTCATTTTCCTCGAATATGCCGTGAATACACGCCGCGGGAATACGTTGTTCCAGCCGACGAAACGAAGAAATTGAAGTCGCGCGCCTTACATCCCCGACAAATCTCCGAAAAGCCGCGTGAAATTCTTTCGCCATTTTACCACATTGTCGTTGGAAATTGAAATATCATCGAGATAATTATTAAAGGTATTAGGGGCCGGCGTGTGTAATCATCTTTCTCGCGGCGATTGTCAAATTGTTCCAAATATTTCTTATATCGATATAACATAGAGACTACGAAGCAAGAAAACGATGCGTTATATTTCCTATGCTTTTACAGAGAAGCAGTTGTCTTCACGTTTGATTTTACAGTTTAAAGAGCGGCTTTTTATCTCGTCAAAAATTTTCGAAATATTATAAAAGAACGTTAACGTTAAAATATTACTCAGCCTAATACGTATACCGATGCCTCCTGCAAAAATTCATTAACTATAACAGCTTCTTCTCGCTTTTAGAAATTAAAACGTTCTTGCTTAATCATAAAGCGACATAAAATCAGAAAATCAATAGAAATTACAAAAGTATGCGACCGCTTGTAGAAATCTTTCATCGATATATTATGTGTTATACGCAACATTAATTTTCCTTATTGTTGTTGAAGTATAAACCAAATCTGGAAACGTATATTAAAGCTATTTACTATAGGAAACGCGGTGAAAAAATCATGAGGAATTTTGTACACTCGATGAAACTCAAAGGAAGATAAAAATGAAACAAAATAGAGTCGATAAAACAAATGAATCAAGACTCGGTAAACGTGTTTTAATTTCCTACAGTTTAAACATTCGTGTATCGTTACAATACAATGCTTGTTTGCCTCGTATCGAGTGAATGCAAAGCCAGCCACCCACCGTGAACGGTGCCACGCGTGACAATTTTTTTCCTCGCTCGCGAGTTTCCTATCGCTTCCGAAACTACTTCAAGATATATTCGAAAACAGTGCACTTAAATCTCAACGGCAACGGAGTAACAATTTGGAAATTCGCTTCCTGATGATCTTAAACGATCAATTCGTTACGCCGTAACCATACACGGCGACGATATTAATTGATCGTAACAGCAGCCATGAAACGAGTCAATCATCGTCCATTCGCGAGCCCATTTTGGCGCAACAGTTACTATCGAGCACATAATCGAGCGGAACGTATGGACCTAACAGACTCGTATATTAGAAATATCTTATCGCAAGCAGCAAGCAATGGAGATCGACAACGTGTGCGATTTGCAACGCGTATTAAGCGCCGTTTATATTCTCTCGTATAAAATATGAAAGTGCAAATTGAGATTTGAACGTATTGAGCGTGCGGCCCGCGACTTATCGGAGGTTGACTTTTGGCTTTTTCGGGACGAGCGGTTAACCAATTTTCTAGATCGAACATGATTCGGTGCACCGAGTGGATACTGATTTACGACCGCAACGACTCCTCCTGAATATTGATTGAAACGCGCCCATTGACAGTTGCAACTACCGAACGAAAGAACGGCTCCACGAAAAAAAGAAAATGAAAATAATACGCGCTCGAGGAACGTATTAGTACTCGAACAGATCGCGTATTTTACGTATATGAGAATCACGGGAGAGACACGTGACGAGTACATTTTTGTTGATTTTCTGATTGACGTGGCTTCATGACTAAACGAGAAAATACTAATATCGCATAATTGGAAAGGAAAAACGTTGACGGACTACTGTTACGAAGTACTGTACACGAATGACGAAGAGAAAATTAATAAAAATCTATTTTTGATAATTACTTGTTGTTTCGTTAAACAGCGACGGTCTAACGATCGGAGAACAAAGACTATAAGGTGCAAAATTACATTTTAAGTGATAATGTGAAATTCCCAGGTAGCCGGATACTTTCGTGACCGCCTGTATTTCTCGTTTTTTCCAGATTCTTTTCTACACGTATTTTTCTTTTGTTTTATTTGTCTTCTACCCTGTTCTTTTGGTCGGACGCCTCGTTTTTCGTTGGCGAGTCACGCGGCCAGCGGAAATGCATTACCAGTGCAAAGTAATTGCGAGGCGGACCACGACGGGCTGGGCAGATCGTGCTCGCAGATAATTCGGCCAATTTGGATTTTTTAACATTTTCATGCAAATGCTCGACGAGGCCATTTAATAAACACGGAATACACAGGCGACGCATGGCAAATTGATTCGATCAACGGTATGAAAACGAAGCGAATGGAAATGGTTGAGCAAAGGGGGCCGGAGGGAGGGATGGCGGCAGTGGCAAGTGGAGGACGAGGAAGAGGAGAGGAGAGAAAAAATAATTCACTGCCGGATGCATCGCGTGCCATAGTTCGCGCGCGTACCACGATGCGCCAAAACCGCTTTCGCGGCTATCGGGTAAGGTATTTTAAGAGCTTTTATTCACCGATTGAACGTGCCACCGTTAAATTTCAGGTAAACGGGACCAGAACACGGTTTACAGCGTTAATAAATCCTCGACCATGAGTCCTTGGAACCGCGAAATTGATCTTCGAAGAATCTACCCTTCGTAAAGTGGAGCCAGAGGAACGATACGAAAGAAGCTCACCTCTCCTTTGGCACCGATAACGCTGTTAGAATATCGATTCGCCATCGATTCGATCGATAATGTCCTTTGACAACGCGGTCCAGTCTACGAAGTTACGACACTTGCAGCTACTAGCTTTGCTTAACGACGTTTACCGCGTTAACCCGAATATAACGACTGCTAAATATACTTGCGCTTATACGTGCGTTCCATCCAGTTGGTTAATAATTCCAAAATTTACCTGCTTCTGTGCGTTATTAATACTCGTACGACAGTTACGTGTACGTACGAAAGTACCTCGGTTAGAGGCAGAAAGGAAAAAAGTCGTATACGTCGGAGAACGAGAGCAGAACAGAATCTTCAAAGGGTAAAATCTTGATTTTCGCTGGTTTTCAAATCGTGACGATTTAAATCTATTTTAAACATGGAGGACAAACAAGCGATCGCGCGCTATTTCTGCTCAAATATTTAGCTTCGATATTATCTTCAAGGCTCAGCCTTGTAATTTCCTTTGTGTTGGCTCGCGTGGCGAACACCGAGAATGGACATATCGCTGGCTACGTGAATAAAGGTTTGTCGATAAGTGAAATTAGAATATAAAAAGAGCCGAGAGAGGGAGAAATGTACATATATTTGTAGAAAAAAGAGGGTGGTAAAAGTATGCACGCGTGATTCAACAAACACGCGCCGTTCAGGAAGATAAAGTTTGCTCGACGAGCGTAATTAACGAATATCGTGCGGTTTCGTGTAAACGGCTAAAGAATTGAAAGCTGTGCAATTAATAAGTAAATGTAGCTTTAATTATCGCTCATCGCATCGTATTAACGCGGCCAATATTAATTAAGTATTAATTGTCTAATTAATAAAATCATGTTATCGATTGATTCCACGTTACGATTTCAATTCAAAATTAACCTCAAATGCGTGTAATACATTCGACGTTCAACAACGGAGAGGTAATTTCAGCCAAGCACGTGCACGCGCCACCCAATTAACGTACCCACCCTTTCTTCGACTTGTCTATAACACGGAACGACAAACACTGTATCGTCCGACCTTCGGAAATGTGTCGCGTGTCACTTTCCTCGTCGGCGACTACGCGGCCAACGTGAGGTTTCGCTATATGATAATCGCGCAACACGTCACGTGCGTGACAGCACGAGCGCCTCTGACTCACCCCTCCACGTTCTGTCTCACCCCAACTGGCCCTGTCTCGGACGAGCCACCATCTAGCGAACGCGGAGGCGTAAGTGATTACACCCGGTCTCGCGTACGCTGTCCGCAGCTCGCCTCCTTCTGTCGGCCCATTAACGTGTACACACGGGCCAAAGTAATGAGTCATAACAGACGATGCGTGCCGTTCGGACATCGACCACGGACACCAATGTCGAATCGTTTGGAACGAATCGCGGTAATGCTTCCTGCTGGCCGATCAATCGCACAGAACAGAGCTCGTGTTAAGAACAAATTGCTCGGAAATTCGATAGAATCAGGGATTTTCAATGTCCGATTGTTTTCATGATTTCGCAATACAAAGAGAAAAGTTGACCATTCCTTTGGTGTTTGCGAAAAATTAGGTAGTTTTTGGTTGATAGAGAATTGTGTTTGGTGAATCGCGTGGAATAGAAAATATCGTGCGTATCAACGAACGAATCGAATAGATTTCACGATACCTGTGTCGGGCTAATCAGGCGTCATACCTTTTAAACGCTGTTTCCGCTAGTATTTACCTTACGATATTAATTTGGTTTACAAACCGAAAGCTTTTGAAAATCCGCAAAATGTAATTTCGTGCTCGTTTCGGCATTAATACCGTTTGGCTCGTGGAATCTCATCGTAACGTTCCCATTAATTAACGACTAACCAGACTGCGACCGAGGCGAGGGAAAAGGTATAAAAATATGCAGAAATAAATTAATACGAATATTCTACGACCACCTATGATGATTATATATTTATTTATATATTTCATATATCATATATTTTCTTTATACTTGTTCTTTTTTTTTTAGGCATTTCTTTAGCCCACGCCACGTTCAAATGATCGGTAGTAGCGTAATTATTTCGCGATCTTTTCATCGGTGCTTCGTGTACGAATTTTTCGGCGAATTAACGACTGTCCCGGCGACCAAGTCGTGACTCACAGCGAGGGTGAGTGTTCCTCATCGAACGCCATATTTTTGCCCGCAGTTTATGACGATATTCTATCCATGGTTGAGTCATTCGGTCGTCACGCAAAAACGTATCAACGTTTAAAGACAAAATAACGATAGGAAAATGTGCTCGTCCCGCGATTCAAAAATCTAAACGAAATACGTGCACTCACTTGCAAGTGTACGCAGCAGTTGCGAGGAAAATGGAGCATGAAAAAATCTGTGACAACACGCGACATTTCTTTCCAGTCGATTCTAGGTCATGCTAGAAATTTCGAATTACTCGAAAGTAATGGAAATTTATACGAAAGGTCGGTCGTTTATTTCTTACTCAAAGATTGACGAGTATTAATTTATGATATAACGGAATATAACGAAATGTTATTTTTAAGCGAAACATTTCCTTCTCGTTCGAGCCCGTAAATGAACTTCTATCGGTCAGTGGCTTTGCATCTCCATACGCTTAAATTACAAACCGTTAATTTTCCAATTTTATTTTCATTTATTTCAACTACACTTCATCAGTTCACCAATCAGTATATTATTTCACATTTAATTTCCAATATTAAAAACACCGCAGCTCTCGTATTTTATTTACAACACAGCCGCGTCTCAGTGAATTGAACGATAACGTTTCGATATCTAGCTGTCTGAAATTAATTCGACTATTGGACATTTTTATACGTGAAATTCCATAATTCGGCCTTCTCGTTTTATTTCTACGTAGGAAGCAACGAAGGAAACGTTCGTTTGGAAAAATCGTCGGATCGCGCGCGATCTAACTGCAAGCCGGAAGGCCGATGTAATTACCATCCGTGACGATGCTTCGCAGACGAAGCGTGGCCTAAGTCTCGTTTGAATCGGACAAAGCTAAAATGAATAATGAGGGTAATTAAACGAATTCAACCAGTCCCGTCTGCTGTTGTTCCTTAGATGAGTCGCAAGGATTCCAATGCTCCGGGAACGAGTCTGAATTCTACGAACAAAGTCTGGACTTCTCGTTTTCCATCGCCTTCCTCTCCGTCGCTAACCTTCTTTTTTTTTTTAAATCCTTGCTCCAATTCCACCTACTTTTTTTTCCTCTCGACGCCAGTGATTCTTCGCTTTCAGTGGTGACCCGTTCCCTTCGACGTCCTCAAAGACTGGTTACACAGCGTCTTCGGTAATTAATCCGTCTTAGTCGAGGCGTCGAGCCACGTTCTCATGTTCGCCACACGAAGGGTTTAGGTGATTAAAGAAAAGAGGAAAAAGTAAATAATCCATGGCGAAACGCGAATGAAGTAATTTAACTTCGTAATTGACACGGTATAGAAAGATTAAATATAGATGCATTATATCGAAGTTTAAGGCATAAAGTGTACGCAGGCCTCTCAATATCGCCGCCGGAATTTCTATGAAAAGCGACTGGTTTGAACCGAGAGGAGTCTCGCTTACGCGAAAACGATATTTATATATCGTTCTTTTTCCTGCTCTTGCTCGCTATTGATGGCTCCAGCACGGCGATACCATTTAAACAGATCCACCCTCTCTTCTCCGCGATGCGAAGGAAGTCCCGTAAAACCAACGCGATAGCTTCCCCCCGATGCTCGTCTACAGTTCAATTTCCCTCTTCCACCTCGATCGATACTTTTTAAAACGGCATCGAAATTACGTTCCGTATGGGTCGTGGCGGTATCTCGTAAATTCCAATCTGCCGCCACGTATGAGATTTAAAAGTCGTCGAAAATTTGGAATCTTTTTCTGTTGAGATTCGGAAAAGCTTGCTAAAGATATTGTATGAACGAGACACGTCACAACCTTGAAACTCGAAAACTATTATAGAGCATCGATCGATATCGACATACAGAGATGTAAAAAGATACCGAGCTAAGAGAGAGAAAAAGAGAGTGAGAGAGAGAGAAGATCGATCGTGTGGAATTGGCTGGCAGACTCGGTGAATTAGTCGAGACCGATCGTCGGATAAACCGAAGCCAAATCTGGTCCAGCAACAACATCGAACCAACCCATCCTGTAGGATCCTGTTAGGCAACTTTCGACTTAATCTCCGATACGGCGAGCTATTTGAACCAGCCTTGACGGCGGTATCATTAAAGCAACGGGCACTTCACAAACGGTAGACAGAGCGACACCGAATATTTTTTCCGGGACAACCTGTTCACGTTGCGACGACGGGCGAGCTGAAAAGTTCAACATTGCCGGATCGTTGGGATCGCAGCGCCGAACGACAAAAGACCATTACTTTCCCTTTCATCCTGCAAGCTAACGCGTGAAACGTTCGCGAAAATTACCTTTAGGGCTTCGCGTAATTTGTGACGGTTAATTTTATTCCGTGGCGAGGCGGTCGCGAGTTAATTAGAGCGACGATGTGACGCAAAAGCGACCCAACGCTCGGACAATTAAAAATTGCTTTCCTCTGGAAAGGCACGTTCTGTATATGCGTGCATCCCCCTCTTCTCCACAGCACGTCGACCGTTCTCCCATTGTTGATCGGACCTCGATGAATAATTCCGCGGTGCTGTGTCCTGCGTGAACAGCGAACGCGCTTCCACCAATACACGTGCATAGGTCGTGCCGATCCAGTCGCGAAACCGCATAGAGAGCCTTATCAAATAGTTGAGTTCACCGAAGCTGCCCAGCCACGACGTGTTCTCCGATGGAAACCGAGTTATCGTTAGGTCGTTACACCTGAGACGTAAGTTAGCTCGTTGCCGGTGCACCGCGAGAATTAAGCAAATTATACTGCGGCCAGCAGCGTTGGTTAGTTTCGAACACACGAGCAATATGAAACTAGGAGTGAGAGGCGGCAACCGGAGATGGCAGAGAGGGTGGAGAGGGTGGAGAGGGTGGAGAGGGTGGACGGTCATATAGCCGAGACTGTGAAAAGCTGGCGTACGATTTCGTAATCCATAATTGATATTGAACGGGATTTCGGACGTTTCGAGTTGCAATGGTTGCCTTCCATCGTGGCTGGATTAATGCGATCGAGTAACGCGCGCGCAATGCCACGTTACCGATAATTACGCAAATATTTTCGAATTATCGCCCGTTATTTCGCCGATCCGACGTTTAATAACGAGAGGACGGTAGGAAATAAATTAATCCTGATACGAGCCCGTCAACATCGACATCGTAATCATGAAATGATAAATACAAAAGTTTAAACGATCGCGCTTCGTTGACGTGATATTGCAAAGTTCGATGTGTATGCGAAAAGGATACGAGACGATACCTGTGTGGTATAATGGGGTGAGCGATAATATTGAGGGAACGTAGAGGAGAGAACACAGAGCGGAACGTTCGACGAACGGGATCTTTCAGCGCTTATTCAAGAGAAACACGAGCCAGCCCGTATTCGCTGTTTGTTTCACAGAGATGTATTCAAGGGATGCCGTGCCGTGCGTCTTCCTCTCTTTCCTTTCGAGTCGATTCACCCGACGTCTTTCGTGGCGTTGCAATGCGAAACGCTGGGACAATAAAACTCGGAGCAACGACAGTCAGCGTCTTCGAAGAACGAAAAAGGCGGATAAATATACAGAGTGTATAAAATAGGCCGCGTCGGTAATACCTACGCCACGAGAGAAGCCATTAAAAAAGAAGCAAAGGAAGCGAAGGGAAGAAGAAAAAGAAGAACAAAAAAGGAAAAAGAAACGAGACGACGAGAAACTTGGGGGAAGGGATGAGAATGGGGGGAGCAAATGGTGGTGGTGAATGGCGTACAACTGACAGAGCCGGCACTCGGTACCGGAGCCAAGGCTCACCCTGTTGGACCATTACCCCTTTTTATTATTTTCTGGCTAAAACAAAGGGAGCCCTTTTGCCTGGCCCGGTTAGTTGACCGACTTGCACCAGAAAACTTCAGCCTCGAGATTAATTGCGCCCTCTTCCTTCTTCCTTTCTTCTTGCTCCTTCTTGCCCCTTCGCCTTCCACCTTCGTCGCTCTCCTATGCTCCTTTCCCTATCCTCCGCGTCCATTGCACCCCTTTATCGTCCTATTTCTCTCGATCCTTCCCTCGTTGCTCTCTCTCTCTCTCTCTCTCTCTGTCTGTCTCTCTCTGGCTTGGCAAGAAAGTCGTCGAGAAAGTTCGCGAATGGCGAGCAGAGAGTGAAGTCGAGTTGAGCCGACTCGAGGGGACAGGCAAGGAGCGAGAGGCTGAAAGAAAAGGGATCTGATGGAGAATGGCGAAAGCGGAAGGCAGAGGGAAAAGGAGAGACAGAGAAAGCTAAAAATCCCCCATGTCGTTTCAAATGGAGCACACGATAAAAAGGCGCGCTTCGGTTTTATCAACGGATTCAGCCAACGAATCCATGATGCTTTATCGGTTTCATCCTTCGGCCGGTGTCACCGTCATCTATTTAGAAACGCCGTCAAGATCTTTTTCGATCGGCTTAAAAATCTGTGTGGTTGTGAGTGCGCTCGTGGAACGATGGAGGAGCTTGAGGATCGAGAGGCAAATGTTTGCACGCCGACGGATTTAATCGCGGCTCGTTTAAGAGCGGCGCGAGCCACCGTTCATCGAGCTTGTTTGTCGAATAAAACCTTGAAGACGCGGGCAAGCGGCGCGGTGCGGTGTGCCGATAAAATCGATTCTTCTTCGGCCACTCGATACAACGAAACGCGCGTGAGCCGCCTCTTTTTATTCTTCACCGTTTTCGATGGCTCGCGCTTTAATAGTCGTGGAAAAAATCCCGCGAGCTGTATAATGAAACGAACTGCTAGCCGAAAAGTCTGGCGCGGTTTTTTTTCCTTTTTTTCTCTTTTCCTTTTTTTCTTTTTTATTTCATTCTCACCGAACGAGTCCGGCACTCGGCGGCTAAATCGATAACATCGTCGAATGCGCCGCGGCAATTTGTTTCGCTTTGTATTCAAAATGTAATAAACAGCGCGGGCGAGGCCGATGCTGCGCGTACGTAATGCTGGATAAAGTCGTTTCCCACCGACCTTCGAGTGTTTTATTTCCTCGGCTATTCCTCGTATTCATTTTGCGCTCAGGCCCATTTGATACGTAGTAGTAGTTGACGGTTCCATTATTACGCTCGTAACGACCGCATTCTCTCTTTTCTTCGTTCCTATTCCTTCTCGGTTTTCCTATCTCATTTTTCTTTCATTCGTCGATATTATTTTTAAAGCATCGCTGTTACCCTCTAACGCGTCGTTTGAAGGTAACAGCGACAATAGTACAGTAAAAGAATCCTTTAAAACGTCACAGTCGCGTCCTCGTAAAACAATTCGAGGCTTTATCGAGATGCCATTAGCATCTCTCTATGTCTGTTCGATTCGATCGCGAACCGACACGTACTATCCGTGACTTCGAGAAGGGAAGAAAACCCGAATCGAGAAGATGTGCTTCGGTTCAATAATTTCGTCCAGGGGAATTCCCTTCCTTTTGGAGGAAGAACGAGGGAGAGAGAGAGAGAGAGAGAGAGAGAGAGAGGAAAAAAGAAAAAAGAAGTCGAAAAGATCAGCGTACGCCAGACATCGCTCGCTCGCTGCAGAAGCGCTGCAGAAACGTTGCAGAGGCGCAGCGACCGTGGAAAAGAGTTCCTGAAGAGTTCCTCCACGAAACTGCCGCGCTCGAGGATTCATTTCCTGTAGTTGTCGTTCGACGTTTCTTGCGAAACGTTTCATGGATAGCGATGGTCTCGGCGCGCTGCCCTCGCAATGACTGAGAACTGGAATTATTTTTGGGCTCGCTTATTCAAGAACGCGAAGGAAGCAAGGCAAAAGGGGGAGCTCCGCGGAAACGAAAGTAACGAGCTTCCTCGGCAAATTTTTCTGCCAGCCTGTCACAGAAAATGTTGACGCTGCGACTTTGCCGCGGTGCCACGCGACGACGCCGACGCTCAATCGTTTCTCGCGCGCCCTTTTAAAACCGTACCGTATCAAAAGGGGTCCTTCCCTTCTGCGAGTGTTAATTTCATTCCCTTGAACACGTATTACTTTTTCACGAACGGAAGGATCGTACTTTTCTCGAATTTTTGATATTTCATATGAAAAGAATAACTTTAATGCGATGCTTTTAATTAATAATGAACGAGTAAAATAATTCCATGTGGAGAGAACTGCCCATAAAGTAATTAATTTAATTTGATCGATATGAAAGTAAGTACTATGAAATAATTAACGTAATTTCATCGATATAAAAATGGATTAACGTGGACGTTTTTAATAAAATTCTTTCGATTGGTAGATAGATTCCTATTTGAATTTCTTTCGCCTCAAATAAAAACGCTATAAACAATTGCAACAGTGACAGATATTTAGTTATGTGGCACTAAAAACAGCTAGGAACGATTGAATCGACGCGGGAGGTGCAAAACTGGTTCATCGGATATAAGAGAAGGTAATTTATGTTCCAATAAGAAAGTGTGTTTCAGTAACAGCGTCCTACGATAACGAGGGTTACGGCAAAGTTCGAAGGCTAAGTCAATCTGACGAATTTCTGACACGAGCTAACTGCTGTTGACGGTGACTGAGTAAGAGAGGAGCACTGCTTTCGCAGACAGATGAATGTTAGAGTATTTAAAGGGGAAAGGATACCCGGAGCCGTCAGCTGCTGTAAGTGAACGAGTCAGACTTCGCACGGATTTAGTCCTTCAAAACAGAAAGTAAGCCGATGAACGTTACCTTTTGAAAGCCATCGTCAAAGTAAATGGATGAACTGATCCCCCTCCACTCAAAAAGAAGAAAAAAAAAAAGACTAAATTCTCTCTTAACTTTACACCTCGATTAGTATCTATAAATTTTTTTCTGAATATCATAACGCGTTCGAAAAAAGATGTAAGTAGAAATAATTCATTTCGGGAGCCAGAAAAATGTTATCAATGGTAACGACGACGACGATAAAAGTACTAATAAACGTAATAGCGTAACCAGCGTTTACGACAATTTGGGTTGGCTTGGTTGATCGCACGAAGCGTGGAGAGGGTAACGGTTGGTGCAAAAAGTGCCATGAACTGGCACGAAACAGCGTGCTCTTCATGGCCACGGTACTTGCCAGCAGGACTGCGCATTCATTCTCGTGTGGCCGGACATCTACTAGATGTTCTGTTAAAATATCAAGCAGTTGCTGGCTGCGATATTGCGCCGTTATTTTCACGCGGGTATAATATTTCGTTGATGTTTTCTCACAGCTTCTCGCTACGACGCCTTTCCTTTCGTCCGGTGATATTTTCAAAGGTCTAACTTACCCGAAATCCTTTCACAAAATAATAACAACCGGGGAAAAATTAAAGGTATCGGGGCAAATTGTGCCTGGACAGAGAGCACAAGACTGAAGAGAAATCAAAAAGTCGAATTACCCGGTACAAAAGCTAGAACGTGCGGAGAACGCGTTATACAGGAAACGAAGGCTCTCATGGAGGACTATGGAAGCGAAAAATTGCTATCAAAGGCGGCCTCGGCCGATTCCCTTTTTCGCTCATTTGTTCTTTTTTCCTTTTTTTTTTACTCCGCCCAATCTCTATTCTGCTTGGCAGCTCGAACGAAATAAAACACGAGAGCTTTGGGAAACGCGAAGGGGAGAGAGGATGGTTAAAATTTAAACCGATGTTCCGGATCGCGGCGAGAGGCCGACGAATTCATTTGCACGGAACGAGATGCCTACTAGTTGCATCGTTGAAATATTAAATTGCACCCGTGTCGAAGGGGAAATGATATCGCGCTTATATTTCGGCTTGTGTCTGCGCGCCACTTGACTGACGTTTACGCGATGCGTCATTTATGGCGTGCAGAGTTTTAACGAAATAAAAAATGAAGCGAAAAAGGAGAGGAAAACAAACATAAAAAAAGAGAGACAGAGAGGAAAAAAAGAAGGAAAGACAACCAAAAAGGACAAATTTATGTACAAGCCCGGGTTTAATGTAAATAAATCGAATACGGCTGAAAGCTGAAGGCTCGCTCGCGTTCACAGCGAATGGACGTCGCGTATTCATTTTCATGAAAGCGGATGTCTACCGGGTTGCCGGCCTGTTAAAATTTCTGGCCGCCTCAACGTACCCCGCTCTGCCTTCTCTATAGTCTGTTCGTGCTAACTTACTTTCAAAGGTAGCACCGAGCTAACCGTGTCATCAAACTTTCGTGCTTTTTCATTTCGCTCCCTATTTATCGCGGCCGCTTGAAACTTCGCCAGTGAAATATTTGCTTCGGTAACAAAGAGTAATTGCTAGATAAAGTCGCCGGTGTGAAATTCCTAATCAACGCGAATAAATCAACGAAGAATGCATTAAACGTTCCGCCTTCGGCCGTTCACCGAACACCGCTTAATTCACGTCAATTTACAATACAGTTCGAAATACACGGAACAAGAACATTATCCGCGAAAGGATCCAGGGTCTGGCCCGCTCTATTGGCCTTAAAAAGAACGTATCTATTCGTATTGACCAGCAGAAAAAGCGATTAAAGTAGTCGAATACGTAATAAATCTAGCGGTACGAGAACCTTGCGGATTCAATGCGCATCCGCTGCTAATTAACTCGTCACGAACCCAGCTACCGAGGGTGGAACGCGGCGTCTGAAAAAGAGGAAATTTAGCCAACGAGAGACGCGCGTAAATATTAACGAAAAAGAAGCATGCACGCATCGAGACCCCAAAAGGGAGTACGATGATAGAGAGAGGACGGGTGTTCTTGAAAAGAGAGAAAAAAAAAGAGAGGAGGCGAAGGAAGGACCGTGAGTTCCCCATTGAGAGTGCATATTGCAGGTGCAACGGGAGGTGACTAGACGCGTCAAGGTCCATAAAAAGCATTAACACCGCGAGGGCGCGAGCAAGGGCTAGCTGAACCATGTCCTTCCTGCTTTATTGGCAGCTCCTTTCAATGTCGAGTAGCGGGAGCGTCTCTTTTGTACGGACCTGTACGGACCGCACTGATGGAACGTTTAAGGGTACGGGGTCGTGGCACGAGAGAAGGGCGTCATGTGGTGGTAAGTGGGTGGGGTGCGAGACAAGGGAAGAGGAAGGACCCCGAAAAAAAAGAAGTGAATGGTGATGCACAGATGCGACGGATGTGACGATGTTCTTCAGGCAGAAGATGGACTCCGGTCGTGTCTGTGTGAACACATGTGTTCTATGTGAGACGCGTGTGAGTTGGTTTCTTTAAACCAAAGAGTATATACACGGGAGAGAAAGTTAAATGCGACTGTGAGCCCGATCCGACGCTCCGAATATCGCGTATCGTTTAAACTTTGCATAGGGATAGGTCTGGGCATAGACCGTGGCTACGACCCTGAACTTACCCGAACATCTATTTCTGCGTACGGACGTGGAAACGTCGCGAGGGGCAGCTGAGAATTATGGCTCCGAGTGTGCTCTGATCTCGCCAACGATCCAACTTGTTTCTTTTCGGCATTGGCGTCGGCTGAATATAAATTGCTGTGAGTCGCAAAACCGGCTATTCGATTCTCTGTTGGCCAGCCTCGGACGCTCCATGGGTGTTCCACGGATGATAGACGCGCGATCGACAAATTGAAATCGCAGAATCATCGGCGAGGTATTCTAACGTACCGATAGAAAGACTGCTGCTCCGATATTATCGATAGGAAGCTTGATAATATCGATCGCGGCTGATGTACGCGTTTTGCGCTATTAATGAGAACACCCACGTTAAATTCTTTGAGTCAGCTTGAAAAATTAATACGAGGGAATCGAATCGTTCGCGAAGGCATACTCGAAGCTGCGGGATTTATTAGCCGTGAAATGATAATTTTCTACTTGCAGAATGACAAATAACGCGGCTACCGAAGGTATCTCTAGCTGGAGAAGATGCTGGTCAAGCTCGTATAATGTTTGATCGTGCGTAGTTTAATTACGACAGTCTATGAATGCCGTAATTAAACTGTACAGCGGCGGTCGGCGAAAAAATAAGAGTATCATTAATTAACGCAACACGCGTGCGCGGCGTTGAACAAACGAAACACCGATCGTTTATTTCTGTTGCGATAACCAGGAAGACGCTCGTAATTGGGCGCCGCGTCGTTTAATGGAAACTCGATGGAGGCCACAAGCGAAACGAAAGAAGCTCGTGACCGAGATACATCGGACAAACTCGCGACAAATCCACCCTCGATAAGATAACGCGCCTCCGTTTCTTTCGTACTGCGCCCCATGAACCGCATGAACCCCATAATTATCCCGGACTCAACGATAAATGCTCTAATTAGCTTAACCTTATCATCGAGAACGGTCACAATGAATTACGATCGTCAGATAAGACCGCTGGAACGTGAAAATCTACGTTGGAAGCGCGCGAAATCCCACGAGAAACACAGACGCCAAACTCCCTGCTCCCGCGTCGTTCGTAAATTTTTACGTATCTTTCTCGTGTTACGTGATACGTCTGTTCTGGCTTTTATTACGCGTCACACCCAATGCTTCATTACGACGTACAATTAAAAAACCAGCAGAGGTAAAATAGCTAACGTGTCCTCAATCATTATAATAACCCAGGCAACAAAAGGTTGCATTATTCCGCCATTAAACAGCCTGCGTAATATTCCGGCTAAATGTCTGCGAATTCTTTCCGCCTCGACGATAATGTTTCTCAATAATTAATCTTGGCGACCTGCCAAATTTCGTGGCCTTTTTAATTTCTACGAACAATTCACCGCGATCGTGTCAGTCGTTTTAACGGCAATTTGCTCCGGAAAGCACCGATATATGTATTTATAATCTGCCGCATTTATCGTCGAAGCAATTTTTCCTAAACTGGTTTCCTGAATAATTTCGCATCCAAAATGTAGCATTCGATCATCGATTGCTGGTCTAAAGATCAATTTCTTCGATTGTAATCGCGTGAAATGGCGAACACATAATTAGAAAGCATTCTCCTGCCGATCAACGACGGGTAAAACTCCTTTTCATGAATATCGAATTACACCGTGTAAATTATCCAAGAGCGACGAGTAACGAGAACGTAATACCGCGTAAATTTTCGCCAGACAAACAAATTCATTCCAATATAAAGAACACGTATAACACTGGTGAAAGCAACGTGTCTCTATTCGAGCGTGTCTCGAAGCCCAGCATCGCCGATAAATCGTCCATCCTGAATAAATCAATTTTTCCTAGCGGCTTCCGCTCAATTGGAAACAGTCCGTTTGCATTGTTTAACAGCGAGTTCTCCGATACGAACGTATCCGTGCCGCTACGACCGGCTCCTTTACAGGCTTATGCCCGTTTCCAATATCGTGTGAAACCGCAGTTGCGTGAGAACCATTGGTTACCGGTACGAAGCCAATATCCGGCGTTCGTAGTTTCACCCTTCGTGGAAACTGGTCGAGATTAAAAGTAGTTAGCATTTAGATAAGGGCATTAAACGAACCGACTATACGAACAAACGGAAACCTTGTATGGAAAACGCGTGGCCCGACTTTTCCCATCGATCCTTTCTCGATCTTTCGTTTATCGTTCGTTATGTGGCAATCGAATGACAGAGGACAGAGAATCAGAACCCACCGAAAACGCCAAAGATTTTCAGTGTAACGTGACACCGTAACAGCTGCGTCCTGGTTTCTTACTACGTTCACCCACGTACATAGAAAGCCGTAGACTATTCTCTCTGTATTTATCCTGGCACGCGGTGCTTGAAAAAATACCGACGGGAAGATCGATACCAAGCAACGAGGAACGAAAATGGGATCAAGAAAAATAAAGAAGTATGGATTTATCTCGAGGATCTTACCTTATAAATTTCTCTATTGCGAGAAATCTTCGTCCGCTGACTAAATAAGACGATGTGTTTTGTTTTTGCGACTTTTACTTGTTTCGTGACGATTGATCTTTCCCGCTGCTTTTCTCATCCCTTATCGCCCTGTTTACCGATGCCACGTCTTCGGCTGCACTTTGCAAAACCAGAGAGCGAGGGGATCCATTTAAACACAGTCGAGCCGTTAGATAAAAGGGAAAGACGGTGGCGAACGAGCGGCTGGGCTGATGTTTTACAAGGAATCTCGCTCGGAAGGTGTTCCACGGATGCATCGGCAAAGATAGCAAGCGAAGTACGTGACGCGGGGACGCGCGAGGAATGTTTAACGAGCGGTCGCGACTAGACGGAAGAGGATGTAACCGGGACGAGGAAGTCGGGCGAAATCGTGCGAATTGCATAACGCGAGTCGCGGCTAAGTGAATTTTAACGTACACTTTTCCAACTACTTCTACCTTCCGACGAGCTTCTCGAACTTTGACACGTTTGAGCACGCGTTCGAACAAACCTCCCACTCGACGATCTTAGCGGTAAAACGAAATTAAAACGAGGCCACGAAAGTACGACAACGAAAAACTTTTAACGAATAGCTCGAGTATCAACGAGAACGATCTCTTCGTTGTTGTACCGTTGACATCGCCAAGTCCCCTTCTTCCGCTGTCATGGACAACCTCTTTCCAAACCTGGAGGATCGTCGCGGACCGGTACATTGCTAGCAGAAGAAGGTGGTATATTGCGGCGAAGAGAATTATGCAAATAGCAACGGTGAACCGGGTCCGGCCTGCCAAGCTAAAAATTACGTTGCACGCTTCGTTCTCGTGTTTGTCAGCGAGCTGAGGGAAGAGGGGGATCTTACGACTGGGCGTGGATATTAATGCAACCCGCTATTATAGCGTGTTAACCGAACACCCTGGTGCCGTAATCAAATTGCACATCGGCACAAATTAATATTGACGTTACTAACTGCGTTACATTGTCTGTGCGTGTTAACCGCAACTCGATAATGCGCCAAGCCGAGAAACCGAACCTTAGGGGGGTAAGAGTCTTCGACCGATGAATTGTACCTGTTACACGGCAATGTTTAAGTATTCGTTATCTCGAGAGCACACTCGTCAAGAACTCTACGTAATTTTATTCGTTTCGATGTTTATTGCCAAATAGTTCGAGTTACTTCGATTCTTTTCTCTAATTGCAAATTCTTCCTATTGAAAAATATTCGCGAACGTTGTTCCGAACGCATCGATCGGCAACTTTCGAACCTAGAACTTCTATCGGATTTTCTTTTTAATAGACAAGTTATCGTGTTCAAATAGCGCGAGCCACGTTTTTGAACGACGTCCCCTTGGCTTCAGGGAAGCTTTAGAAATTGATCGAGTAGCCAATTGGAAACTCTGCACTCCGATTGCATCCACATCGATTTCGATCTGCGCTTCGTCGAATCGCCGGACGAAACCTCGGATTCTTCGAAAAGTATCGAGCTCGGTCGAAACTTTTGCTTGCCCGTTTAGCGTCACAGGCTTTCGATTACAATGGCTCAGACATTCGAGGAATTTTACCAAGGCTATTCGACGGTCGAAGCAAAGTAGCGTTGAAAGAATTATCGGGCTGATTTATGAAGAAACACGTGGAGTCTCGAGGTTGTTTCCCCAAAGTGTCATTCGAGAATGTGCAGCGAGCCGTGGATGTCCTTCGTACACTAGGGCGCCAAGCTCCTAGCTGAGCGTTATATAATATTCTGTAGATATATGTACCAGAGATTTGAAGAAGTAGAAGAAGTTTTCTTCAAGAAATATCTCTGTGTCGCAAATCAATCGTCGTTAATACTAGAAATACCAGCGTTTCATTTAGTTCTATCAAATATACCAATTACTATCTCAGTGAGAATAATAAATACATCTTTATATTATATTATCAGCAAGTATTATCATCAGGTAGATCTTTTTTAAAATTATTACGAGAGAAAGGATTTTCCGTATGAAAATATAATTTCTTGTTATCTTTAAACGTTATAGAACAACATTTTGTGTGCTCCTAAAGTCAAAATGTTGCAATTGTGACAAGTAAAGTTTGCTAATCTATTAACAGACTCAATTTGTTTTGGTACAGCCTCCGATTATCAAATTAGGATCATTGAAAATTCCTGCTACTTTTCAATTTTTTAAATTAAGAAGCACGAACGAATTCTAATGATAAAGTTTATGGATTACTAAAGTATCGTAAATATGCATTATTTTTGCTTGCCCGTTTCACACTTTTCACTAATTCTCATCGCCTTGACGATTAAGTTAAAACAATTTACCAAACGTCCAGCTGGACAAATTGTAAAGTACAAATTAAATAATAAGAAAAACCTTGACGAACAAAACTTGTATCTTTAAATTGGGTAATATCGGTGGCAGAAAAAGACTAAAGAGAAAACAGCCGACTGACCTCGCTAAAGAAATAAAATAGACAAACTCGAAGATGGTATCTGGGGATAGCCATCCACATGTTATTTGGCAATTAAGCTAGAAAAATTTATCGAATATCCAGAGACACAAATTGTAAAGTACAAATTAAATAATTAAAAAGAAAAAAAAATATCGGTGGCAGAGAATGAGTACGCGTGTAGGCAATTTAATCGAAAATTAGAAATTTCTATTCTCATTGAATCAGGATGAATTGACACTGCAATGATATTCTTTAACGAGATGGTATAATAATAAATTAGACGAATTAAATAATTTCCATATACGCGTCGTCCATATATTTAACAACAATTTAGATACTCAAGGAGAATTTACCACTCGTGTGACGTAGTATCGCGATTAGAAAATTGAAGTTTTCGGACGTGATTCTAATTCGATGACCAGGAACCATAGCGGAGGAATCACAAACGAGGATACAACGTATAATATAGGGTTATCAGTGAAATCGTATTACTGTCGAAAACCGACGGCATTATCGTTATCAAGCAGGCTTTAGTAGCTGTAGAACAAGGTGTAAGGGCATGCTGAATGTTGTTTCCGAAATTAACACTCCACGAAGGGAACACGTAGCCGCGGCCGTTTGCTATAGACACCGATTAGTACTATTCACGTGCATTCCGCGCGGCATACACGTGTCTGGTACGAACGTCATTTCCATTCAATCGAGATCCCATTTCCCAACGGGGCAACGGGGCGGCCCTGTCAACCGACCTTTCGAAACAAATCTCCTCTCTCGCGTGTACGCGCGATTTCGCCGTGCCTCTGTTCCGGACGCGCCACCGTTACAAAACGATCGTCGGCTACGAAGAGGCGTCGATTAGCCCTGACAACTTGCTCGACCATAATGGCCAACGATAATGGCCGACAACGTTGCTCCGTTTCACGAGATGATATATCAAGGAAATGTATCCTTGGTGTGATTCGAGCGACGACAGCGATGCTCCTCGAGGATTAAATACGCGACACATGCGCGGAATCTTCGAGTAAGAGGTTCGTCGTTAAAACGACGATAAACTTTGAAGTTTGAAACGAATTCGCGCCCGACCGCGCAACGGGAACAAACACCGAAAAGTTTCTCGTTTTTCTTTCCGACGGTACTTCCGCGACTCGGATGGTTGGTTGCCGTGTAGTAAACGTCGCTACCTTCGAATTTATCGAATGACGGATACGTGAACGTATCCCGAACTGGCCTCCTCCGTGAATCCTACTTTTATTTCTTTCGTGAAAGGATATTGACCATAACGCAAAAATTTGTAAATATAAATGGGAAATATGAAGATCAGATAAGTATACAGAGATCGAACGTCCTTCCTGTATTCAAAAAGGGAAAAGGAAAAGTATCGTAAGCTTACATAGCGCTACTAAAGCACGATAAAGTAACTAACAAATGGCAGAGCCGATGGCGCCAATTCGAAACGGACAATAATCGTAAACCAAGTCCCTGTGTAAGTTTCCATCCCGCCCAGGTCGTTTCAAGGAACGCATCAAACAGGTGGGACCTCGGGCTCCGATTCTACCTTTTTAGATTCAACCCTCGTAACGGGCAAAAGAAACTAGCCTGAGCTACCCTTACCTTGGTCTTTTCTTAAAAACACGCAAAATTCCATCAAGAAGTTGCTCGTTAACTCCACGTCGGGATCTTTCATCGTCCAGGGTAAAGTTCGTAAACCGAGCGACGCTCGAGGCGATCATCGCGAGATTGCGCTGCGAGGAGGGTGTACGGATACAAAGTGTTCTTTGAGGTCTCAGGTTGGACGAATTCGCGTACAAAGGAAATTGACCACCGGCTATAACAGAGAAGAAACAAACAGATAAATAGATAAATAAACGAATAAATGTATAAACGTAGAAAATCTGGGATTGTAAAGAGGGTTGTTCGTCCAAGCCGCGGAATTCGTGAAATCCTGCGGTTTGTGTATTCTATCCACCGTGTTAGAAATTCCCACAAATTCGACGCTTTACGTCAATGGGATTTTCATCCCATTGCCGCGGCAGGATCAATAATAGAGGGGTAAGCGTCTAGACAGGGCCGCAGGGGTTGGATTTTCGCGTTGACTGTACACTCCTCTCTCCAGCCGGCTAACACCGTGTTAAGTCAAAGGTCTTTCGTGGTAGATTTATCGAAGGGTTGTCTTTCATAGGGAAAAGGGGCTGACCTCGACGAGTTAACCAACCTCCGTTTCTCTTTCGCCACCCTCGGGCCTTTTTCCTTCTTCGGAAGGGAAGAAACTCCATGAGTTTTCCAGCAACGAGCCCGAACGTCGTTCGCGTCGCAAGAACAGCTGTTTCGAGAATAAGTTCTCTGCCGATCGTCGGGCGTCGACTATTTCCACCGGAGGCTTCTCATGATTTACTCATTTCGAAAGTCGTAACCCGTTACCGATGGATCTTCTTATCTTGCTGATCTCACGGAAACTTTGAAAAAGCATGCGTTTGTTTATTTGACGATGCCATGGCGAAATTATCTAGAGATATCGTACGGAGGAGATATTAATAGAGAGCAAGAGGAAACGTGTCACGATATGTTTATAATATGCGAAACGTAACGTATTGAGTCTCCTCGGGACGTTATACAGTTCAGGTGACGCTCCGTTCTCGTATAACGGCCGATCTATGAAAAACGAGCCCGAGGAATTTACGTTCGACGGTTTTAAAGCGATGCTTAATAGCATGATGCACAAGCTAGTATGGAAATTACGTAATATTCTGTCTCGAGTGTTCCTAAAGCGAATCTCAATTATGTAATTACGCGGAATATCGGTCGAACTTTCTTCCTACAATCTGTCTACGATATAAATTAGCCTTTATAACATAAAGTAACCTACGTAACTTTAACTTATATTTGTTATGTATACTATAATATTACGTATGTATTTCTATACGTTTCAAATACGTCTGTGTATCGAAACAAAGATCGACTCTTCTTTATACGCTTTAAAGTAAATAAAACGAAAGTTTATCGCGAATAATCTGAGAAACGCGCGTCTAACTTACTGGCAATGTGTGTCGACAGCGGTCATTTTCTACCATAGCAAAGTAACCTCGATTGCATTCCACTCGAGCGTGTTGCAAATTGAATACCACGAAGTTGCGAAGCGGACGCAGCTGATGTAGCCGCGATAAAACGCACCTGATCTATAACGTAGATGTCTCTGAACAACCTTCCAATCCTCGAACGACACGTAGAAAACGGAACTCGCGTGCACGCGTATGGTCGAGCAGATTCGAAGAGTAGAGAATCCAGTGATCGGAATCGCGAATAACTGGCTGCTTTACGAGCGGCTTCCTCGTGTTTACGAGCAGTTTAGCCGTAAATACGACTGAATATAGACATGCGACGGTGCGTCCCGTTCGATAGTCCGAGAGGTCAACTAGATGACTGAAAGTTCGCAACGGTTCGTATATCGGTATGCCGGAAGTATTAAGTTTGGTCTCTCGATTCCTCTTCGAGTTATAAAACGAAGAATCTTATCGACCACGCGGGAAAGCGCTCCGGGGACGAATGTTGACGGAATATAAAGGAGGTGTACTCGACGCGTAAAACGATCGCTGGACGATCTAGCGAAATTGTTTTGGCGAACGTTTTATTAGCGCGACGTGGCATCAATTTTTCGTTCGTTTGTCGACGTATGTTTTCGACGAAGCACGTTTCAACACACGACTCCGGATCGAGCGTACGTTTTCTATTATTTATAATCGATATACTCGGAAATAGCGTACACACTTCTCGCTCTCAAAGTACAAAATGCAATGGGAATACATATATACCGGTTCCGTATCGTGTTAACCAACATGCAGAACTCTCGGTGTAGCGAGATAGTTGGTCGCAGGAAAATTCGTAGCGTATTCCTCGAAAAACGTCAGAGAGAAAAAAAAAGGGACGCAATTTAGATGCAAATTGCAATCATATCGATGCTTCGATCTCGCCCCGGCAGGCCCTCGAAACCGATCGACGTTGTTTTCGTCCCATAACTTTTTTCTCCTCCCTTCGGCCACCCCCCGACAGGGTTTTCTCCTCGCGTATCCCCTTTGTCCCGCTTTCGGTAGAGACCTACCTTCGGTGAGCGTAAACTTTTAAACGTATCCTAGTATTCAAATCGCGCCGCCTGTAACCGGTGGTTACTTTAATAGCGATGAGGAGAGATAACGTTGGCCGGAGTGAAGGCGCGGAAGAGAATGTCGGAAGCTTCAGCAGGTTTCTACGATCCAGACTATCTCTCTCCACCCCCTTTTCTCTCTCTCTCTCTCTCTCTCTCTTTTCCCTCGTCAAGACTGGCAAATAGGTCGTTGGTCCTTTTAGCGTGCATTCCGGAAAGAGGGGAAAAACATTCACAGGGAGGGCATTTTAAATTCAAACGAGTCCCGATTACGCCATTCAGCGAACGCCCGCTGGATTACGCGGGTTCCCGAACTTTCGAACGACCCTCGCGAAACAGACAACGTCCCTCTTCCCTTATCCCATCATCGTCTATCCACTGGACTACTCTACTTCGTGTTCTTCTCATCTGTTCTTCTCTCCTTTCATCTTTCTTCGAGTGGGCTACGGTTTTTCCGTGCGACCGTTAAATCCTACGGCTAATAACGAGAGTAGTGACGCGAGCGACTTACACGTACCGGGGCAATCGCGCGAATCCCTATATATACAGGGTTCGGTTTCGAGCACCAGGTTCTCGTCCATGAAACGACTGGCAAAGACCAGCATGCCGGAAATGAGTGGATGTAAAAGGGTCGACGAAGAGGCTGACGAGAGGATCTTGAAAAACCGACAGCATTTCCTTCTTTCGCCCGGATTCTTTTCTCGTCGGTGAAGACGCACACCCGCTGCACTAGCCATTCGATGGTCGATTGAAGAAATACACTCGACAGAGGCTTTCCGGTGAATTTTTTGATAGAGAAGTTCGTTTAAAAAACGTAGAAAATAGAGAGAGAGAGAGGGGGGTGGGGGAGAGAGAATGGAAGAGAAAGAAAAAGAATTTTATCATCCAATTGTACGGCTCTAAATACTGGATTCATGGAACGACGCGGAGCGAACAGTTTAAACGGCGATTTGGCGAAAAGCGGATTTACAAAGCATTTACTCTCTGTAAAATAAGCCACATTAAAAATTCGAAGAGCTTTCGGTCGGTGGTCCAGTCGCGAAACGAAAAAGCTTAGGGATATGGAACGGATTAACCAGAAGTGCTTTCAGCAAGAATAAACTACGAGTTTTGATAACGTTTGCGCGAGCGTGTTCACCAATGGCACAGAGGTGGTCGAACTTCAATACGAATGAAAAAACTTTGCTCGTTTCGGCACGGCCGGTATCAAACGTCAGTCGCCGAATGGAATTACACGGTGGTAGAGTTGTAAGAAGCTGCGAGGGTGCCCGAGTTTGTGAAGATCTCAGAGAAACGGCGCGATTTCATCTCAATTAACAGCGAGCCAAGTAGACTTCCTCGTGCGCCTTCCAGAATCAACGTGGTAGTTTATTCCGTTGGCATTGCTTCCGGACACCTTCATCTTTCCGATTGATAACGTTCTTCGCGCGTTTCAATTAACGAAATGCAACGTGGCGCCGCATCTCGCGCTATCGTGCGAAAAGGTCAGCCGAAATAAAGAGAAAGAACGAAGAGAAAGAAAGTAGAAAACTCGTATTGTGTGGGACAAGCGTGGCAGCTTAATAATCTTCCAATTACAAAACAGCTTGCACTCCGTTCGACGCCCCTCCGTAACCGGTTGCCCTTGACGTTTACCGTCGCGTTTAGCGGCGCGCTCGAGGCGCGTACCAGCGCGAGGGTGGATCAAGGGAGAGAGAGAAAGAACAAGAGTTTTCTACTTTCTCTCGATGCAATCGTAAAAAACCTCGCAGACGTCGGCGAGGTTTCAGACGCGCTTCAGTCGTGCTCGATAGCGCGAGTGGTGGCCCCTGAAATGACTAGTAGTGACTGCAAGTCCGAGAGAGGGTGTGGAACAGAAGAGAGGAAAAGAGGGTGTTAGTCGTGGTAACGGCGTCGACGACGCTGGATGTGAAGGGTCTCGGGAGGGAGAGAGGTCTGGTGCAGAGGATGGTGAAGGGCTGGAAAGAGCGGCGAGCGAGGGTGGCGAGTGCCGCGGCAGCGTTTCTGCTCGAGTGGCGGGAAACGGAGACGCCGGGAGCCCATGGTGCGTGCCAGAGAAAGAAGAAAGTCCTGGGTAAGGAGAGAACTTCTGACGATTTTCTCCAAACGATTCGAGGAGACTAATGAAAAGGGGAAGAATGACTACGAAATGAGCTCGCCAGACGTTTCGATCGTCGTAAATCTGTTTCACCCGTCGAATACCGTACAGAAATAACGTCGAACGAACGTTTTGCTTTCGAGGATACGCGAATTGCGTAGCTCGCTATGGGTGATTCTGTTCTTTGTTTACGATCAGATCGTCTGTACTTTCCGGCGACTGATGCGAGCAGGTCGTGCATCGATCGGTTCGCGAATACCCAGTTCGAACATATCGAAGATGATGGACTCTCCGGTTACATTTTGCCCGGTCTTATCTCCGGGGATCTGTAGGTCTGATTGTCGAGCGATCCACATACGAACGTGACACGCGCATAGGCGTACGTACGCGTAACACAGGCATATATACGTATATCGACGCGCGTAGGAATACACGCGACCAGACACTTGGTATTGATTGCTCGGCAGTCGGTGGCTTACGATTTATGTCGTCGGAGCCACGACCGGAATAACCGATGTCACGCCGAAAATTCACTTTTTTCGTCCGCCACCTGCGTCACCATGAATCCTACCTGACAACCGGAATCGTCCTGACCCCGGCAGCGAGCGTGCACAAAAGTACGAAGCCGAAGAACGGACGGAATTTATCATCGACCATGGGGGTTCCTGAAAAACTTGCTTTTCACTACTGCCGCACTCACACTCGTCCGATACGTACACACCGACACACACGTACAGCGGTCTCGGGCAATACGAATTCGAATAGCGAATTAATCGAGAAACTCCGATTTATCGGATCGTCTAGCGCGGTTCCACCGTCCCGAGAATATTCTATTATCGTATACCATCGATTAACGTCGTCTTTTAGAAGCCGAAAACGTGGAAACGGAAATCGCTGGAATTCGCTGGCTAAACCGCGAGGCAATCGAATCCTTAATTGGTCGAAGATTGGAAAGCCCCCGTTTCATTGGATCGCAAAGAGTCGGTGGACTAACATAGTCGTCTTTTTTTTTTCGCTGGCGTTTCCTCCCTTTTTCCTCGGACGTTTCGACCGAATTACCAAGAATCGATAAAATATACGCGAGCGAAACGGCCGCTGTCCCGCAACCGAAGCTACAAGCCTGCTTTAATTAATCCTGAAACCAAAGAAGCCGGGCTTCGTTAAATTAGCGTGGAACGCCACCACCGTCATAACTATTACCATACTCGGATTTTCCAATTTTGTGTACGTTTAAGGGCGAGCTAGGAATATACTGGATAAACGTGAACATAGACATAGTCCCTTGCGACAAATTGCTTATTCAATTTTCACGAAAACGAATTTAACGTTATTCCATGTTCTTGGTTCAAGCCGAAAGCGTATAAAATCATTTCTTTTATAGCTTTAAAATGAAAAAGAAGGTATCAAGAGAACGGTACAGGCGAAGTACAATTTCGAATATAAGCGCCAGGAAAGTAAATTATGGGCCACGGTGTTACAGTCAATTTCAACCGGTTCTCTTTCAATCTTTCTAGAATCTTGCCTAGCTTCTAGAGTGGCTGAAAGAAAAAAGTCGAAGATCGTGTTTCTATTCGCAATTACCAGGTGTCGCTCGCGATAAATCGCGTCTATTCAATTTATGCGCGAAAGGGAGCTCAAAGAAAAACGTATTTCTGAATTGCCTTTCAGGGAAAGGAAACTTTCGTTTCTTCGGCCGAAAAGAAGGACGAATGAAGAAAAATAGACCAGAGACAGAGAAAAAGAGATTGGGGGGGGGGGCAGAGAGAGAGAGAGAAAGAAAGAAGGGGTAGAAGCAAAGCTTAAGAAGAGGAGTTTAAAAAAGAATCGTATAAGGCGAAGATAATTTTCGCGATAAGACTCTTGGCCCATATTACCCTACTAGTTAATAGGATCTACGTTACTAACTTAGTTTGAAACTTAGTTGGACTTCCCAGAGCGCAAAGAGTCTTCTACTCTTCTCCTCTTCGTAGTCTTCCGGTCTCTTCTAGCGGACTTGCCCGTAGATTACCGACGCCTGCTAAGAGCCGAAAATCGTTGTACACTTTGGCTCCAAGATTTCGCTAATCTCGCCCAGAGCATCCTTAACATTCAAATCCTCCCTTCTGCGTTGCGACACTTCGTGAACTCTCGGCTGAAGGGATCCGGTAACGCGTAAACGTGCGCTTCGACGATTCGCCGTTCCCAACGTTTCCAGTTCTCCTCCAATTTTCACTTTCCCGTGAATTTTCTTTCATGTTACTTTGGAATTTGATTCGCGATTCGCCTCGAAAATTTCCGAAGTGATATCAATCATTTGCGAAAGACTTTCGGATGACACGTGCTAAGTATTTTCCCACTGAATGAAATTAGATTAGAAGATTTATGTCGTTGTTATAATAATATGAATATTTCTATTGTAGAACGATTAGCAATTTATGTTACAGACGTGTCGAAATATAGAATGTATTACAGATTTATGAAAGTTATTAAATATTTTGTTCGTTTATACATATTTATGTATTTATATTCATCGCGATAAGTACCAATAGCGTTTACGATTCCAGATGATCTAACAACAAATTTCTTTAATGTGTCTACCTTTAATGTGACTTTTCAGATGACCTGTAACACGTCCACGACTACTTTCCTGATTTTGGATGATTTCATCTTTCGATATGTTCCTAAAGACGCGCTTGAAATCGCTATACTTCACACCTTCATCGAATTAATTTTTCTCTACGCTTTGTGAAATATATTTTATTTTTTCAATATCTATATTATTAATCGTTATTAATTATTACATATGAAAGACCCATGTAAGATAGGAACAATGGCAAAAGTTACGTTAGAGAATCTTCACTTATATTTCGTATATTTTCCGCAAAATAAAGATAGCTAAAGCCTTATGGACGATAAATTAACAGTTAAGTGAGAATATTTTTCTTTCAATGTTAGATTTTCTACTATTTCGAATCGGAGACGCGACATTTGCATAATTTCATCACCTCGCAGAAGGAGTTCAAGGTGTTTCACTTTTACGATCGTTCGTGCGACGAATGCCTTGATAATTCCTTAGAATATCTTGTCTGCCGAAGTGAAATTTTTCAAAGAGATCTTGTTTTATTATGAAATGTTCTTTGCTCGTTCGAAGATACTTGCCAGATAATTCCCCGTGGAATACGAGCGCACACCATACCACTTACGAGGAAACGCGTTTCTCGCACCAGCACGTCGAACACGACCGTTTAGGAAAGATTAAACTTTTTAAAGTCCTATAAATTTCTCGATGACGATAACGAGTTGTTAGTCTCGCGTATTCTGCCTCGAAGATTCACGAATATCCTCAGTCTATGCGGAATATTTCCTGCAAAGTTGTTGCTCGTTGCAGGAAATGCTCGAGATAAAATCCATCTTGTATTAATAAGAGGATATTTAAAATTTCTGTTCTTCTGTTGATTTTATATTATGCGTTCTATAATATAAATCGTCTTTTAATAGCGTACTTTTTAAAATTAGTACTCGATCTTCAATTAATGCAAATTTCAACGAGATTAACGAGTTGACGAAAGAATGACAGCCCGAGGCTTAAATTATGCAGGTGAGTTAGATCTGCTTTGGACTTCGCACGACGATGATTTTCGCGATCCTTGATGCAACATTTTTATAGATGCCACGCAATTTTAACCACAAAATTTTGACCAATTTCTAGATCAGACAGATTTGATAGATTAGAGATAGAAAAATTAATTATTATATATAGAAAAAGGTGATCTACGTGTATACATATAGGAAAAAGACTCATACTGCTTTCTTGAAATTTAATAACGAACGTTCGATAATAAGACAATTTAACGTTTTAAAATGAATGTCCTTCGACGGGATAGATAAATTATACCGAAATAGTAGTAATAACCTCTGATTCATTCGTTACGTTATTCGAAAGCTCTGTTTAAAAATCGAAAACCAATCAGGAAGAAATGAAAAATAATGAAAGTAGATTTCATCACGACCGGAAAAGTCATAAAAATCACAATGAAATTCATCGGTAAAAATAGCCACGAAACTGTCCGTCAGGTCGTGCAACCGATCATGCACTGCCACCTCCGCGACCGGAAGTTTACACGCACCTCGAAGACAGCGTTACTCTTTCTCGTTACTTTGTACCGTTGCATCTCGTTGCACCTCGTTACGCCCGGTACACAACAGAAACGTGGCTCGTTTTTACGGTTTGCTGCTCGTGGCCAAAGAAAAACGGGTTTTCCCGTGTAAAACTTAATTATTATCGAAATAAGCGGCAAGGCGGTTTTACGAGAACAGAGGACTCAACTTTTTAACGAGCCAGTTTGTACAACTCGATACACCAAATACGTAAACTTGTATTCCATTTTCCGATTTCTACGATATTGATAATTAAAGTTTAGTATTTCCATATCGCGCAACAAATTGAAACAAAATAAATCAATGGGAAATATACACACACATACATGGACGTCAAAAAGTTTGGAACTGCTGTGTGTCCTACAAAAGTAAAATATTTGAAAAAATATCAACTCAGAATTCTGCTATCTTTGAACATCTTCTCATCGGAAATTGATGATGTCTTGAAAGAGGAATTAAAACAAATTACTGTGAATATTTTCGGAGGATTAGTTTATATAATAGTAAATTTATAATTTGAGTTAATAGTAAAATTATCAATACATTCAATATAGGTACACCGAGCAAAATGATTACGAATTTATACCCAGTAGAATATAAATTATAAATGTAAAAAAATCGAAATGTATTTATAATTCTAACATGTACTTAACTGTTGCATCAATCATGAAACGCAATAGTTTAATTATTTCGAACGACGTATCTACTAATCAATAATATCCGAAGCTTTTCATTGTACGCATTGCAGCTAGTTTCATCAGAAAATGGATATGCAATTTTAACAACATCGGTATTGGCCATGGTGATCATAGATTTCAATCTTTCCATCGATGAATTAATTATGAACGAACAATTTTAAATAATGGATTATTCGACCAAGCCCGTGATACCAAGTATTCTTGGATAGCTGATTCAGCTTAGGCTACCCTCTTTTTACATTTTTCAATTGCTCAGCTGGCCACCTAAAATCTCTGTACATATACATATACATATACACATGTATGCAGACACATATACTTTGAACGTCTACAGAAATTTTGTCAATACCGCCTAATGACAAAATCCGCAATCACTTAATCGCCAATGCAATAGTTAGGTGATAAAAGTTTTAACTAATGCAATCAAGATAGTCAGTCGTCGAAGTCGTTGAAAGAGTCACGATGGGAATGCGTTGATCCGTTTCCGCGTGGCTCGCGTCAAGCGTTCGGAAATTGAGCGCGAAAGATCGGGTCGTAGAGGAAATGAACTCTAAAGCGATTGATTCGTCGTCGAGGCTTTAGACAGAGGATCGAGAAAAGTACACGGAATTATTGCGTTCCACTAGTGGCCAAGAGGAAATCGATGTCTGTCGCGAGGCGTCTTTAGAATCCTCTCAAACGTCGTTGCTTCAGAAGAATCGGAAATTTCTCTAAGTCAATTTGATCGTGGCTTCCTTCATTTACTTATCGCAACAGCCACGTTTCTCCGATCCGCTTATTCTTTCCTTTTCCTTTTTCTTCTTTTCTGTCATTTTCGAACGACCGACTTATCGGTCCGATTATACGATCCACGGAAAGCGATAACGACACAGTGTAGTAACTTTAATAACATTCAGGTTAACTCCGGCAAGCTCCGTTCTAATCGCATCTTCGCGACAAGTTTCATCGAACTTGCATAAAACAACAAACCCGTGGATTGATTTGGTGTCTGAACAGCGATAACAAACGGATAGATTTACGTCGACAGTCGATGTGTTCGAAGATGTAAATCAGGGGTATCTTGATCCCTTGATAATCGTGCAGTGCCGATAATCTCGCCTCTTTCCGGTAGGACATCGAGTCGCAGTTTGATTTCTCTGATTTGACGCGTTTACTGCTAATCCGATTTGTAATTTCTATATACATTTCCCGATTTGTTTCGTATTTGTCCAGTACGATCACGATAGCCATGTCTCCTTACAGTGTTAATGAAATTTTGAATATGCAGTAAATACGTAAAAGTTTCTTATGGTAAATGATGCAATACTTTTGTCAGCAACTGTATATTACACAAACGTATGCACGTAAAAGGTACAAAAGTTATTCTTTATTAACATAGAAAAGAAGCAACGTTCTGTGAAATTCATACGGGAGATTCATTTATTCTTGTTATATAATATGCAAGACATCGAATGAGATATCATAATGTATCGAAAAAGTCGATTACCGTATATCAATGGATGATTATGAGATCGATTACATGTTTGATATAAATTATTATAAAATTTTGATCGCAGAATGCTGTAATTTTTGATTCGCGTCCTATATTAAAATTGATATCGTACGTATAATTTAAATATGTGCCGATCAGAATCCGCGATGGACACAGCGAACGCATCAATCGATGATCGTTAAACTTTCAGCCATTCAAACCGAATATCGACAACTCGTAACAATGTTATAGCTCTTTCCGTCCCTTAAATATTTTCCAGTTCACACGATCTTATGACCCTATTTAACTTCCCTTTCCTTTCCCATTAATCGCTACATACCATGATCCCACAGCGTGTACAGATATATCTTGCCACGAAACAACGGCACGGTCAATCGCGCGAAAATCGAACATCCGAAGCGTTGATTGAAGCAGAAATGCCGATACGAACTGTAACTGGAAAATAAACGCGACGGGTGCGCGTTTACACTGGTCGGGCCACGATTTGCGGTGGTGTATTTTGACAACAAGCTACTCTTACTAATTCGATTAATCGACACGCTCTCCTCCCGCAACGTGTATTTCTCTCCAATTACGCCTCTGTAATTTGCCCTGACTTCCACCGTACATTTCTTTTTTCTTCGTCCATTAGATAAAATGGAAATGACGAGACATAAGGGATGAATTATAACGGGACCACAAGGTTGTAGCATGTAAAAGACGAGTCACGCGGGTTTAGTTTATCACGAACGCGTATCGGAACCGGAAACCATGTTGCGCTGATGTCAGTAGCGTCCAACCCTTACAACGAGCTCGTTGTCCTGCGGAATAAGTGAATCGCAAGATGAGCAACTCGGTGAAACGAGAGCGTAAAAACGTATGTAGCGTTTTCAACGGAGACCAGGTGAAAGGGTTGGTCGGTCGCTCGCGGCGCCGCTTATGTCATAAACGACCGGCGACGAGGTACCTCGAAGGATGTAATTGAAAATTCAAAGGACGCCCTTAGTAAGTTACTTCGTCGTGTTTAATTATGTTTCATATTTAAAGTACTAAAGAACAAGAGGAGCGGTTGGGTTATAACGACTCTCTCTCTTTGGTAGTTGATGTTCGGTGGTTTGATCGAATACGATGTGCGTTTAGACAAAGGTAAAACGCGTAATTAGCCCCTTCGTTATGGTACCCTTGGAGCTGTTGCTGCATAGGTAGAAGAATAAAGAATAGCTGGAGCAAAGGGAGAAAGAAAAATAATATGCACGGATAAACGTGCTAGCGATTAAACAAACAGTCCCTCCTATGTATTTCTCATTTGTCTGGATTACTTTTGTACCGTGTGCTTTTTAATACGAAAAAAATACACGCGTGATTATTTAAATGGCTTGCGTAATTAATTATGACGTAACGTGTACAAGACGGAATAACAATGATTTTATATTATGACACAACGTATACATATGAAAATAAATGAATTATTTATTGTTTCGAATTTACTTCTACAGCCACGTCGTTAATTCTACGCAACTACGTCAAAGACGCAAGAAGATATTATTTCTAAAACGTACTCGTGGAAAAAAGTAAAAGCAAGGAAAGAAGAAGCAGCTCGTAGAGAAGGCAGGACATCCGCTTAAATAAACGAAACATCCGGCCTATTTAAGCGACGTGCTTCAATGGATGGGCTGTGAATGCTCATTCCGTGAATTACACGGTGAATTAATACGCGCATCGACATCAATGTAATAATAAACTTTCATTCGAAGAGACGTGCAGTATCGTTAAATGAACGTAGAATCTCATGACCTACGTTAGCGATATCGAGATCGTAAATGGATAACACAGCACGTACGAACGTACGCGTTCATTAGTTAAACACTTAGAAAGCTGGTTTTCTCTGCGATTTCGTTTCCCGAGACACGCAGAACTCGTTGCACGCATTGATCCATCTTGATCGTTTCCTGATCGGTAGAAAAGATCGCAGTCCCTACCTAGTAAATACGTCCTTGGCGCGGATAACAACTTAATCGACGGCAATCTCGCGGGGATCGGCAAGGTCGGGTCTCCAAACACGCGAACGTTTCAATAAAGCTGATCGTACGTAGCTCCCGTGCGGCAATTTTCGTCAGCGAAGATTTCAATCTGTGGATAGATCGACGCGCCCCTCGTCCCAATATATCTGTCTTAACCACCGGGAGATTGCATCGTCGATAATGTATTCCTCGACTGCCATAGCAACTAGATGATAGACGACGAAGAGCGCATCTGTCTGGTGACCGAAGACTGGCTAACGAACTATAAACGTGTATATACACGTGTTTCCATCGTATAACTTATCGCATACTTCGACAACGTGTTTCCTTTCTATTCACGATTATTAAGCTATACAGAAGACGTCGATAAATTCTCCTTTCTTTGATATTCGTCACGGTTATCACGCGCGTATCCAGCAAACATATAACACAATACGAGAGCACCTTTCGTAAAGTCCACGGCATCGCTACGACAGCAAACTACGTTAGCAAACAGCTTTACCGCTCCATCCCGAAATATCGAAGAACGAGATGGGGTCAACAGTGTCTCGCACGTTTATATACTCCATAAACGTACACAAGCTATATGTATGTAAAGAGATATCGTATAAAACGCATGAAGAACGAGACGTCTTCGCATAAAGGGATGATTGGATGGTCAGGTCGAGCGGGGGCTTCGGACTGGAAGGTCGTGGGCTCGTTTTCCCCCATGCAGCTTTTCATTCCCTGCCTTCCATGGTACGCGCGTTCCTCTGTCCCGTTGGCTCACTTCCCATCGACGAATGGTTTGTGATTTCGCCGCAGTTCGCACACAGTACAGAACGAAACGACAAACACGTCACGAAGCAATTTTGCGCGCGGCCGCCTGACGGTTGATATCCATCGCTTACGAGATCTGCCTATGTAAACACGTACGCCCAATACTTTAGCGATGTAACAACGACGCGTGTTGTCACGTTGACAACAGTGACAACCTACCGCCAGAATGCACAAGGCGAGTTTGCTTCCATTGCGGCTGGGCAACAGGAGCGACATCGAAAGAGAAAAACTCTAAATAAAATCCCCTCTCGACCCCTCTTTGACCGATACTCACCGGCTTGTTATTGGAACAGCCAGCGGCTAATATGATTTTTCTGAGGAACAAAGGAACAAATTACGGAAGCTACGTGTTCCCGATGCTCGTCGACAACGAATAATCACGTAAATAGAAATGCCTGTTCGAAACTTCATCGACATGTCCGTAAAGCTGCAGTAACATTTCTGAACGAAATTGTACCTTATTATATGTACTTTTATTTCAGCAATATGAATAAAGCTAAACAAATGTAATTCAATCTCTTATTATTCAATATTTATCTATACGATAATAAGAGAAGTTATTTTTCACAGTTATAAATAATCTTACGATAGAATTATTACGGGTGAATAGTATCGAAACAAAATTCCCGTCAAGTACGGGTAAAATTCAGTTCGTCATAGCCTTTCAAATATTAAACCTTTATTATTATAGAGATATTAATAATACGACGAAAAAGAAGAAATGAAATATTTTACTGTTCCATCGTCGCTCCTTTATTTAGATCGATTGATGTTAACTACATATTGTTTTTATCGATCTACTATCTACGTACAAATATATAGTTCCCTGGAATAACATCAATATTAGATCAGAGTTTCAGTCGAGAAATATATTTCATATACATATTTTCAACAGTTTGCGAAAGCGTCCAAATAGATTATGGACGATAGTATATATATATAAAAGATCTTTTACGTGCAAATATTCAAATACTTTCACAAGCTACTATATCTCAATCGCAAGTACATATTAACAGCAACGAGATGAATAATAATAACAGGCTCATAAAACATTCGTTTCCCTGGAGCGTATAGCAGAAGTAAAACTACTACTATACCAGTCGGAATAACTTAATCCGTGTGTGGCCGTGAGAACACAACGAACGACACTTTCCGACGTCCCGCGATGATTGCCCGGTGGGATAGTCCCAATGGGAAACGATTCGCGGAAGAGTGCAAGTTTTTACTAGTTCAGAGTGTAGCTTGTTAACGAAAGAAAATCGTCCGCGAAACGTGCTAACCGGGAATAAACGGATTCGCGAAAATGAATTCGCGGTTGGCCACATTCGGCACGCCCGCGCCGCCACGGCCGAAGGGAATTTTAAAACGAGGGGATCGCGATCGTGCCGCATTAAAAGCGAATTTATCTTTCCTCCGTTTTACGAACCGATAAAACCTTGGTTAATTTCGACGGCCTTTGAACGAGGAAGAATTCCGCGCGCGTTTCCGCTCCGGTCCGCAAATTCTATCGGGCTCGTTTTCCCGTCGAACCGTTTCCAACTGGCCGATTTACGGCCAGATCGAAGTCGAGATAGCCTGAATCGTTAACAGGACTGCGAAGAGAGACAAGGGTCGCATTAAGAAGAACGCCAACTGGTCAATAGCCAATAGCAGTTGAAAGTCTTGATACGTTTATGAAGCTCGAAGGTTCAGATTAACCCTGCTATACCCGTTCAATCGTTTTCGATCCAATCGCTTTTCTATCGTTAACCCTTTAATATCCCAGTCCTACGATCTAAAAAGTTATCTAAAATGTGTGAAATTGATATACACGTTGTATATTGTTATTTTGAAATCAAAGATATTAAAAACGATATTAGATCGATCTGTAGGTTATTGACCGTTTTGTACTCGTGCAGCAGACGCTTTTCTTTATGGGTTTCCTTATGTACAATATTTGAAACGACTTTAGGATATTCTCGTACACTTTATATAATTTCCATCCGAGTACTATGGTAAAAATACAGAGCCATACAGGAAGGAAGCACGACGTAATGTTATCGCGAGTGAATAATGATGCTTCGATGTTAATTTCTATCGAAATACGCGATTTTGTCAAATTAAAACGTAGAAATCTACCTCATCGGGAATAAGACTAAAAAAAGGGACTAAAATTCATCGGGAATAGGACATTAATCAGCGATAACAAATAATATCTAACTAATATTTGAAACATTTTCCGATAAAGCTCAAATAAAATTTCATTTTGACTGTTGACAATTCAGTTTGCCTAGAAAAGATTAATACCTATACGTTTCAATTTTGTTCCAATGTTTTCCCTTAATACGAAGAGTCATTTCGTTCAACGAAACGAGAAAGGTGTGCAACGAGATTACAGTACAGAAAAGAATCGCGGCAGAGTTAAATTTATTATCGGAAACGTATCTTATTTCTGTCAACGTCACTCAAAACGTTAGCAGGGAATGATATTAACGATAATTCTGGAACAAATAACGTCGATAGAAATTTATTAAATAAGTATTACGCGATAATGGTTATCGAACTTTTGCTTGCCGTTACGAATTTATTACCTGTATATCGAGATCATGAGAGGAGAAAAATAAGACGCTAACCAAAAAGAGCGTCGCGTTGTTCAAACATTTACGCATTGGTTAACGGTAAAATCGAACATCTCGTAATTGGTCCCAGACGTTAAAAATTAAATGCAGAAACATCAAATTAGAGATAATTACCTTTTTTCGGTAATGTCGAGCGCAGTCATTTAATCGGTTCGACTGCTCCATCACAGCGGGGAACGGTAACGTGCTTAAGAATGGCGAGTCTCTGCGACTTTAACCTGGCGACCGGCCATAGAAATGGCCTGAACACACTCATGATGAGGCCGCCTCATCCAATTAACTCGACGTACATTACAGCAAGGGGGAGTAAAGGAGAACACTAAGGCGTGGCAGAGAACACGTTAAGAAAAAGGAAGAGGAACGGGAATTCTAGTTGGCTGTACCTCGAGGCAGATTACCCTGACACGAGATGAAAAACCGAGAGCAGCGGATGCGCCGCTTGATCAGAGAGAATCAAGACGGCCTAGAAGGTCGTTTCGTTATCTACACGACAAACAGTCCACTAGAAATAAAAGAAATTTCCCACTCGTTGCGTGGAAACTCTTGATTACGCTTTCCGCGTGACATCGATTTTCTTTTTCGTTTACTGTGTCTTAGTTCTCTCTCTCTCTCTCTCTCTCTCTCTCTCTCTCTCTCGCCGATTTCGATGTCACACGCGTCGGCGAATCCGAAAAGAAAAAAGAAATGAGCAGTCAACGAGAGAACAATGACGCGACTCACTCTGAAAACCCTTAATCGAAAATTCCTCGAGCGTCGAGATATGGCCGGGATTATCCTAAGATTATCAAATGTGAAATGGGACATGGGCGAACGTCACGCATTCACTGGGTAGTAACATTGTTCGAGAAGCTGAAGAGAACAGCTAGATCTGTCCGAGGGAAGAAAGAAAGAGGTTATGAGAGAGTATGAAAGGGAGAAGCGGAGAGAGAAGCGGAAATTCGAGGTGTCAGAAGCTCGAGGGCTGAAAAGGAAGCGGACAGATTACAGGGGCAAGATGAAGCGACCTTACTTCATCGAAGCAGCCAGTCTCGGGACGTTGACGGGAACAGGGCCCTTGTCAGCGATCCGATAAGATAATAATTCTCGTGTTATGACTGTACGTCGTCCTTTTGAAGATATACGAACAAATTCGACCGGGTGTATACCAAAAGGAGAAACCTTATCGACGTGTCAGTTACTGTGGAAATATCAGACGATTTGGCAAAAATATCAAGAAGGTCAGCAGGTTGTATCTGCTCTTTTTAAAAATTTAAAGCCAAGAGTCCGATACGGAAGCATAGCTACCGGTAATAAGTTGAAAAGAAACTTCGCGCCAGTCACGAAGTCGGTCTTTTACAGTGTGAGCGTGGCGATCGCGTAACAGGAAACATTTAAAAGAGGAAAGTCGTGTCGAAAATGAGATCGAGTTCGTGGAAAACGAAGGGTAAGCGGCCACAGAGGAATTATGGGTGGCGTTTCGGTTCTCGTCCCAACCCCAGAGAGACGAGATGCGGGAATAGCAAATGATGCAGCAGCGAGAAAGGCAGGCGCTACCGTGAAAAGAAGAAGAGACAGCCGGCAACTGAAAATATCCGGATATGTAGAATTGAAAAAGATAACAGAACATTGCCAAACGAGATTTTACGTGATTTAACCACTATAAAATATTTCAGGAGATTCTCATGAAAGAAGAATGGGATTCGGGGAAGGAATGACAGGGCGATTTTAGCGGAAGGATGGGTTAACCAACGGTTTCGATAAATTCAGTTTTACGGCTGTATGAATAGGTCGTGCATCGACTCCCTGTATTTATAGTCTTCGCCAGGAATAATGTCAATGACACGGAAATTGCGGCCGCATGGCGCGCTGCTCTGTGCACGCTGACTGACTTCATCATGCAAATTCAAACTCGAAACACACTCAAAGACCGATAGTTCGCGTTTCATTAAATAATGCGGGCCGTGTACCACCGTGGGATCGTTCGAGCTTCTGCTCGCTCGCCAGTTTCGACCCCGGTGTGGCATGGCGACTAGGTCGGCTCGAAACTTTCGCGGTGCTTCGAGAACTAGCCACAGCAGGGAGAAACAGGAGGAGACTGGGGCGGTATGGAAAAAAAAGGTGGAAAGAAAAGACAGAAAAAGAATAGAACGAAGAACACGCCAGGGAACGAGCGAGAACTGAAGCGGACGGGAACGCGCAGACGGCTCGACGTGGCGAATAAAAACGCAGCACCACTAATAAAAAATATTATTTTATATTATAAAGTTTTACCGTTGTAAAGTTGCCGGTGTGACGCGAATCGTTGTTACAGGGGGCAACGGGAAAACTGCAAATCCGAAACATTCAGCCTGGCCCGGAACGGCTAGCTAAAATTTAAAGCCAGAAACTTTCGGGTTTCCGACAGGAAACCGTCCAACAAAACCCATCTGGGTATTCGGAGCTTTCCGGTTCCCGCACACCTTTGCCCACGAGATGATAAATTCTGTTCTATTAAATGATTCATCGATAAAACGGGTCGCGTTAAACGACGAATTTTCCTCGAATCCAACGCGATACGCGGGTTTTCCTCTGTTTCCTTCCCCCTCCCCTTTATTTTTTTTTTATTCTTGTTATTACCTTCTCTATCGTTGAATATTTTACGATCGAAATATCTAAAAGGCATACGCGCTACAATGTAAATTTTGTTTTCCTTGTAAAGCAAACAGCGGTATAACCATAGCTATAGCTTTCAATATCGTAATACAACAGTTTTTCACGGCGATTTAAGAACGTGAGAAAACAGCCATCTAAAGGATTACGCGAAGAAATCGCAACATAAAATTTAAAGAACCCTCGTTATCCCATAAAGTTTTGCTTTTCACTGTGCGTTACATGTTTCATGTCTCTCTCTGTGGTTCCTAAGACGCGACAATCACCGTGAAAAAAACAACATACTTTCCAATAATGCGTTTTAGATACATATCGTCGAGATCGTGCCACTATATCGTATCGTAGTACGCTTTGTCGTAAAGTACGATGTTTGGCATAGTCAAAGTTGTAATTTGTCGCCATGAATCGTTTCTTAGACGACGTTTCATAAAACTTGTTGCGAAGTCGAGTTTACGAGACAGACGATATCTCGACGCTGTTAACCTCTTAGGTACAGTTGAATTTTGTGCGAGGCTGTTTCTCTGCACGGCAGAGTTTGACTCGAATTACGCGTAAACGATGCAGCAGCACTGCAATGTGTGACGGATAATAGTGTTCTCTACGCAAGCACATTGGAACGAAGTTTTTGATAATTGAATTATAATTTTTCTTAAAGATATGGTGTATATACTTTAACTTGAATAATTTACTCTGATAATTAACGATACAATTGAGCGTGATAAATTTTAAAGCACGATACGACACATAGACCCACGTCACAATTTTCACACTCATAGCGCGATAGTGTTCTTCAAATTGCTCGTCGTTTTCTACTTTGTAGCGACATTTTTAGGTTGAAGATTCTAAAAAATTATAAGAATACGGTTCGGTATGTTAAAAAGAGCATCCAATAATGGTATGTTTATTTTAACAGAAAACAACAATTGATATCTGACACTGGCGTATCAAAAACAAAGACTATATATTCTACCTGTATATTATTAACACCGTTATAAAACATTGCGAGAACAAGAAAAGTGTCAAGTACGACAAATGAAACAGATCAGTTAGTTGAAACGGTGGACGAATGAGTCAGTAGAATGAGCCACTATAGTGGCACGTCGTAATATAAGATGACATTCGCGAAAGTCACTATAGTGGCGCATCGTACCTAAAAGGTTAACTAGAATAATTTCATTATTTCATTATAACGCTCGCTTAGTTTACGACCTGAAATCAGGTTTAAATTGGAAAAAGCAAGTGAGGGTGAGAGGTGCGAGATAGATTTTTCCGGCGGAGCAATTTTGCAGGCATCGATTCGATTGAAACTGAACGAGTTTAATAGCGCCCACGAATAAGTAACAGTAAAAAACGGGGACGAGTGATTTCACAGCAAACGTATTCGACGTCACGTCAATGACTCGATCGCGCGTTTTGCAAAACGTTTCCAAGCGGTCGGATCGTCATTGAAATAGCGGCGGCGCAAACGAGTGCACTTAGCGAACGCATGATCGCGTTTCACGGTAGGCTTCACGTTCTAGGCGCGACGCTTCTAACCGCGATAACGGCGTTTCAACCGCCATAGCGGCGTAGAGAGCTCGTCTGTTGTCAAGACTTCGATATGTCATCGAATCGAACGCGAGTCTTTGTCATTGAAAGAAAAAACGTCATCGGTTATCGTTCGAGAAAGTAGGTTATCGCCGTTGAAGCTGCGCGATTAAACCATACCGAACAGATAAAGAAGAAAATTCCGCTTGTTTGAAGGATTCAAGCTGCACGATATCGTAATCCTGCACGTGTCTTTCGAAAAAATCGCAGTATTCACGAGAACCCTGAAACGTGTTCGCGATGCATACATAAACTGATAAACAGCGATGAAAACATCGGTCCGAATGAAACGCGACAAAAGAGGTCCTCGAAACAACGAGAATATCAATCTTGACTCGTCCACTGGTTTTGAATTAAAGCTCTGATCGTGGAATCGACGATCGAATAAACTCGAGCGCGAAGGATATTAGGCACAACAGCTACAGGCAACTATTCATAAAATTTTTTTTTTAATCATCCATGATAGTCACTCTGGTAATTAGACGGTGGAATTGCGACTGGTACAACCATTGTCTATAAATGAGAACCCCTACAAACATATACGATTCACGGCACGTGGCACCTGATTCCATTACTTCTGTACTATTCCTGGTCGTCCTATGCCTGGGACCACTTTAACTCTCCGTTCGACACCCACTGTTGACTCCCACGACCGCCTCTTGCCACCCAATACACCCCTATCTCGCCAGCCACCCTTCAAACGATATACGCCACACGTCCTACAGACCTACAGGTATGTTGTATCTACAATCTTCCTGTATTATGTTAGCTGCATGCACCGCACAAATCCCATGCCAACGGAAACACCAATGTCGTGTTGCACAAAGGGTTATATTCCATTTTCTCATCCCTTCGACGACTCATTCATGGTGGCCTGAAGATTTGGAGCTTTGTGCGATACTCCACTGTCTGTCTCTTTGTATACATCCGCAAGCCCCTTTTAACCCACTCCACCTTTTCACCCTTTCACCTCTGACGTTGCCGCGGTATCTGTTTTCTTCCCCTTTTTCGTCCTCGTTAATCGTTCATCCACGAGCCGCAAAAATTCAAATCCCGCGTTCGTTATACAGAGCTGTCTCTCTATGCCTTTCTTTCTTTTCTGCTTTTTCCCCCCTTCTTTCTTGTTGCATCGACGATCTTGAGGCTTTGTGTCACGGAATCGATGACTCCGACCGGTCTCGTTTCTCCGAATATCGTTGATTCGTTTCGCCGCTGTTAATTCGAAGCCGATCGTCGAGAAACCGAGCACGCGACGCGGAATATCTTTAAATGGGGATATCGTTGCGTGTTTTTCGACGATGTTTCTTACGTTCGACAAAGAAAACTATGAAAACAGTCAGCGATATTTATTCGCAAACGTGTTCGAACAACGTACCGCGGCAACTTTTACTTTTAAAATACGTCGAAACACAGGACCGGTTGGAAGTTTCCGAGATAGCGTGGCATCTCGCCAGGGACGCTATTATTTTCACGCGAGCTCGACGCAGAAACTTCATTACGACTCGTTATTTGTCCATTAAATTGGAAAAAAGAATTGTCAGTTTCGCGAGGTCGACATTAAAAACGACTTTCTCAGCCGGCGGAACGCCCATATAATATGCTGACACGTTTATTCCCTTTGGAATTTATGGAGCACTGGCCAGCAGCGGCCTGGTTTACGCGGTATCGACTGACAGATATCTCGGCACAAACGGACTAATCAAGTATGATTAACTGGCACGGCTTTTATGGCGGTACTGGGACTCGAAACAATTAAAAACCGCGGCTTTTCGGGTCGCGACCGCCCCATCGGGGGCAAATTCAGCCATTTGCCAACTAAAAATAGCCTGATTCGCGGGTCGGCGCAAAACGTAGCGAGACGAGTTCAATTTTCGAAAGGATACGAAATTAAAGCCACGGTGCCGTTGAAATAACGAATTCGTTATGATTTGAATATTCCTCGATTGTGTGCGTTATCCGTCGGCGGATATCAAACGGTTGACATGTGTAACGCAGCGTGGGAACGGGCTTTCCGCGAAAATATGCAATTAAAAACTCGTCGATTGGAACATGGCCGGCGTTCGTTACGATATGAAATCTCTCAAATGCAAAATAACTGGATAAAACACGGGGAATGGTGCACACCAATAAGTTGATACGAACCTGGTTCGTTAGAAAACCGCAATGCATCTAGAATAACCGGCTCAATTACACATTTTAATAGTGTATCCAGTTGACAACGGCCGAACAAGCGAGCCGGCAAAATTCTCCGCGTGCAAACGGACGTCCGACCGCTGCACGATTTATCGAAAGCCGCATGGCATTAGTTATCAAATTAAGCGCCGCGGAAAATATAAGTATGCGAACCGCGTTAAACGATACTGGTGAATGTCACGGTTGAAAGCATCCGGACAAATTTTATGGAAGGCCCGCTTTCACGCGGCAAATGAAATTGTTGTCGAGTAATTACGTTTCCACCTGCCCACTACCTCTGCTGTACAACCTTAATGAACGCTCGTCACCGGTAATAAATAGCGCGTTCCTTGCGTAACTCCTTGTTTCTTGAATCCGTGAATCGCACAACACGTTTAACCTCTTAACGTTCCATCCCCTGCAATGCATGCAAAATGTGCATGTTCCGCTCCCACGCGAACTGCAGTTGATATATAAGCTCTTTTATTAGCGGTTCATTTATTCCAGCTCTCGGAGTAAGCTCCTGTGTATCGTAGTTTGAGGTTGTAGATTCATATATTTTAAAGTCTCCTTTTCCCTCTCACATTATATTAACGTATCGATAAACAATTAATAACAATTCTAGTAATCAACGTGAAACGTGGTTGCAGAAAAATACGATATCGTTACCGAAAACTAATGTCGATTCGTGTTTTCCGCTGTGATTTAAATTTCAACATTTATGTTATAGCAATTAAAAATTATGTTTTAGAACGAGAGTGAATCGTCATAAGCGTATACGATACGAAGTTATAATTTTGTAGAGGGAAAGAAGAAAAAAACCCACTCGGAAACGGGAGAGTTTTATCGAGAGAAATGCGAGCATTAAAGGGCTAGTCAGAGTTAAATCTGTTTCGGTCGAGTTAACTCAAACCACCCGATAGATAAAGGCGCGGATCGTTCTCGGTGTTACGAATTTCTCGAATTGGCCAACAAATAAGAATGGCCCACAAGTGTATCGAATACAAAAGCGGATAGATTTTTGGACGAGGATACATTAGAGCCATTTTTATGAGCAGCGTCACCATCAATTCGTCCGATGGCTGGCTACGGCACAGCCTTTTGCGAAGATGAAGGGGTTGAAAATCTCGCTACCGCAGAGCGTGGCACGGATAGATCATACATCATTCCTTTGCGAACGAAGCCTCCATATCCTCTTGCCTAACCCCTCTTCGCCCTCTCTGTCCCTCTCTTCTCTCTCTGTCTCTCTGTCTCTCTGTCTTTCTTCTGCCTTTCGTCTTTCCCCTAGTCTCAGCTCCTCTTCTTCAAGCATCCCTGCTGGTTCTGGCGCTTCGCCGGGGCTTCCAACGCGCCCGTCCATTTACCCTTTCGAGCATCCCTCTACGGACACCGTAACACGCCATTCTTCACGTTACCCCACCTCCATTTCGGACGTGCGTGCTTTCTTGTTGCTGCGCGTCTAGCTTGGAAACCCAGCATTTACGAGATTCTTGCGAAAACTCTGTTAAGAAGCTTGCTTCCAGTACGACAACGTTGGGATCGGACCAACGTCGACAGAAAGAGACACAGCATGAGAAAAGCTGAGAAGAAGTGGGGCGAAGTATCGTTGGGCGACTGTATAAGCGAAGGGATTTTCGAGATGCGCTTCGCTAGATTGGATAAAAGAGACTCTGAACAGGATCCCAGCGAGAAATAAGAACGGGAGAAGCGGCAATGATCGTAATAACGACGGCAATCGGACGAAAAGTTTGCTGCAAAATATCGTAACACGTTTCACCCATTCTGCCTTTTATTTCAGCGTTGTTCAGTGCGGTACGATAACGATGAAAATTTAACAGGTATCTTCTACAAAATTTGTTTCGCTGGTCGTGTTTTGTAACTGTTTCTAACATCCAATCAAACGTATCGACCAGACTACCGTTACACAGTCTGCTTCTATATTCGTCATATGCACAATTAAAGCCAGGAAAATCGTACGGTTGAAAATAGGATCGAGGATAATAAAATTACATGGAAGATATTACTTTCTAGAAAATCAAGCTTAGAAGTTTATCAAGTATGCGTGAATTTGTTCAATTCTTAACTAGGCTAATATAAATATCCGACAGGAGATTATTCTACAAATGAGAATTAGTTGAAAATTTAATTCATACGTTGCATATCGAATAATCTTCTGTCGATTCTCTGCACATCTCTTCTTGCAAATTAGACGAATTCATTTTCTTGAAAATATACGTCATCGACGTAATTTTATTATTCTTAAGTTTCCTCTAATTTCGGCCCATAGAATCTGCCTGGTTTCAATCATAACACGAATTTAGGACTATGATGTGTACGGGCATGTATTCGCTAATACGCTGTCTCCCCTCTCTGTGATCGGTCGATCCGCACCCTCGGTTCCATAATAGCACTGGGATGCGATCATTTCCGACGTGGTTCCAACGAAAATGTTTCCTGAACGCGAAATGGGCGACGTGGCATCGACGATGCTCGATTCAGCGTGGAACTCCGAACAGGAATCAATCGAGATTCGTAGCGTTACGTGATTAACGGTATGAAAGCGCGTAAAGGAAACGCCAAGGCGATCGACGACCGTAATTGTTGCTATTGCCCAATACGTATGTATACAGGTATATACAAAGAAGCCGATTCGAACAATAAATTTAATTATAACGACCATTGGGATAATAAAGAGTCCGCGATTCGCGAGAATTCTGTTCCTTTCCTTTATCGTCCTGATTCTCTCTTATGAGTTTTCTTGTTCGTACAGCTTCTCCTGTTCGATCATCGGTGTTCGGTTATGTAGGACGATATAGCGGAGAAGCCACCAAGTATAATGGGAAGTGAAACGAGAAAGCCCTGGTTCCGAAACTGAAATTAATTATCGTCCCTCTAAGCGTCTTTCTCGTGGAAGGTATCTTTTTACCTGATGCTTTCCCAAGCACTGATATCTGACTCGCGTCAACAACATCCGACTCCTTGTCCTAAATCGTCTATCGAGTTTCGATCATGTTCGTTTTCAGGAGTATTTTGTTGTAGTAGCCTGGACGATATTGCTCGAAGATCGAATTGCGTAAATTGTCTGTCGATTTTGGTTAAATAATCTTTTGATGTTCTTCTATATATATGTTATTCGTAAGAATCTTAGAACTATCATCTAAAAACCAATTTCAGCAATGGGTGTTACAATACCTAACTAATACCTGCTGAGTATGAATCGAATCCTCTTTTGTTATTTTATTAGAAATTTGTTTGTTTCATTTGTATTATGTACACTGTATAATATGGAATATCGAGCAAAACAAATTTTGTTAAAAAAATGTAAATGAGTACATGTCGTGATATTTCATGTACAGGACCCATGAAGGTTCACATATCCTAGTTTACCATGAACAGTATTCGTCTGCATTAAAATTATGTCGCTGCAATTGACGCTCTTCCAGAACAAAATTAACACCTGCCTCGTTTTACCATACAGTTGTTAAAATCCTGCAAGACCATATACATACACATAAATATTCATATCGAAATTTATGAATGCGCTATGAATGCACGCAAAGTTCGAAATTTATGGACTGCTTCGATTGGTTTTAAACGCGCCGTACCTCTAGAATCGTCTATTGATTATTTACGTTTGAAATTTCGCGCTATCGTTTCCTTATATGCAATTCCGTGCGACGTCGTTTCGCTGTCAGAATCGATACGCATCGTTGTATCGAACGACACGTGATATGTACCGCGTCTTCGAATAAGATGATATCTTTCCGAGGGACAGAACGTTTCATTTCTTCGCGTCCCGTCACTGCCATCGGCGCACGACATCAAATCCTTTTACTCCCCTTCGTATACGTTTCGACCGGGTTCACTTTAGGAAATTAGTCGGTGGACATTTAATTTCAGATAGCGACAGTCAATATCACGTACGACGACAGTCGCCACAACGCGTTTACTCTGGAAATTAGTATTAATTTAAGTTAAACGTTTAGTTGTCGCGTGCAGGGCGTAATGCAATTTTCCATATCGAACGCGTACACGCGCTCCTTCGTTTCGCCTGAAGAATATCATTGAAGGAGTAACGGTCACGCCTTTTCTGCCAATTCCCATCATACATCCCTCACGATCTACGGTTTTTCAATGATACAACACGCGATCGTTCGGCTTTTCTCCTATCTGTCTTCTGACCGTGTCCAAAGAAATACACGAAAAAGAATGGAAGCACGAAAATGGTCGCCTTTTGTTACACGGAAGTTCGATCGTGTACGAGCTCTCGACGTTTCAATTATATTTTCCATAGGAAGGTATCCCGGCGATTGGCTTGCAATTAACAACTCACCAGAACCAGCGTGATTAAAGATAGATTTTTACTTCACAGATAATTACCGCTCATGGATTGCATTTCGAACGGTTCGCCCCTTCGCCTCGCATCTCCGTTACTCGTCTTTTGCGAAACTTTATATTATAGACTATTTGATTCACGTTTTATTATAAAGAATAGCTATATAATTGGATCGACTCGCTAGTGGAATCGTTTGACGTGTAAAAATTAATCCTGACGAGGAAAGTGAGTTCTCCACATAGAAAGGAATTAAAAGTAAGTGCGGAATCGTGTACAATCAGCGATCGTGTAACAATGTTCAGAGATATCGCTACCATAGCGTTGTCGCTTTCAACCTGTTAACAAAGAGAGATATAAGATGATGTTGGCTGCGAAGTTGCGGATCGTTTTCACGCTTAATTTAATAATAACTCGAAATGATTGGGATTACGTAACGTCCCGATGGTCGATTTAAATCGTCAATCCGATTTAAATAATAATCAATAGCCGATTTCTCGTTGTTATTCGTATTATATTCTCCTATCCACAAGTTCTTCCGAAATAATAAACGAACAGGATACATAACACTGCCTATTCCTCATTTACCAAATGCCAGTTACAATAGCCATCGTAAACCTTTCACCGTTTGCTTCCTTTGTGTGAAAACGATATCGAAATATTGATTTATTCAATGGCATGTTGCAACGCCAGCCCGAATTTCTCCTCCGCCATGATTACAATTAGATATATGCGGTCAATTTCATTTTAATTAGTTGAATCGGCCAAACAGAATGTAAAATAAATCATCCAACAAGAACACAAAGAGAGAGAGAGAGAGAGAGAGAGAGAGGGAGAGAGGTGGGCAAATGGTCACACGTTAATAAGATCTCGCTAGAAAATTCTAAAATCCATCAACGATCCTTTCGTTCTCATTGGAAAAAATGAGTGGACAGAGCGTGGTTAGCGGGGTTCTGCTTCATAAATTAACCGTTATATATATTTTCCATGGTCCTTTGTTGCCTACTTCCCCTCGAATACATATATTATTTATACGACTCGTTCGCGAATAATATCGCGAAATAATCGCAAGGTATTTTATTATTAATGACACCGCTGGGAGGAAAGTGGGGCTGCGTGAAATATTAGTACCACTCCATAAATATCGTCGTTCACCCTGACAGCGAGCTTTTCTACCTACAAAAGGCGTTTCCGGCGGTTCTACGACTTTCCTCGTTTCACTCGCACGGCAGCAACGTCAAAGACGCTCGATCCTCGAAAAGAAATATTCAAGGCTTACAGACGGATCCGATATGGAATCCTATTAGAGCGACGAATCGCTGTTTCCATTCATAAGGTCTTCATGAATGATATTTCTTTCCGGTAGCCGGAGAAAACGCGTTTACACCGCTTGTTTCCTTTTTCAACCCGTTCCTACCCTTTTTCCACCCTCTGAACTACCTCTTTCGCTCGGTGGCGCCTGGTTCCTTGCAATTCTATCGAATAAACGAATTCTCGGTGCGCTCTAGTTTTTCCCGGTGGGGGGGAGTATGGGGAGGACGGGGTAAAAATCTTGTGCTCCGTCACAAAGGCTGTGATTGCGAAAACATTTGTTTTGCTTTCAGATGGCTGCCGCCGTACACGAGTTGCGGAGCCGACTCTCGCCTATCGACGTCGTGGTTCGCACAAAAGCAGCTCCACTGTTTTTCCTGGAGGAAGCAATGCATATCGCGTATTTCACGTCTCGCACTCAAGGGTAAAAAAGAAGTATACACGGAGGGAAGAAGAAGACGCGGAATAAAGGGAAGGTAGGGCGAGAGAGAGAAAGAGGAAAGAGCGAAAAAAAAGGAGAAAGTTCTTGGCGTGGCAACTTACGAGCACGGCCTTGTGCACACGTACGCGGCTGATTGTACGAGAGAAAAGAATCTTCTTCCAACGGTTTCGTGCCATAGCTACGGAAATACATCGGTAAAATTGAATTTCGAGGAGAGAAATTCTCCCGTGTTTCAAGCGTCCATGTCGCGGTCCTTCAAACAAACGGCGCGGAGGCGCTGTGTTCAATTATTCGCATGAACAGCTTTCTCCGAGATTATTTTTCGCGGTGTAACGTCAACCGTTTGGATTTTTTGTAAATTTTAATTTAGCGTTGAATGTCGTACAAGATGAAAGATTATTTATCAACGTCGTTATAATCTGTGGAATATTTTGTTTTCTAAATTATCATTGCGATAGAGCTTTATTTCTGAAACTGTCAACCGCTGAATATCCGACTATTTGTAGCCAGAAAATCAATTTGAAATTTAAGTAAATCGAATGAACCAAGTATATAACACGAAGAGGAAAGCAAGCCCTCAAATATCTGTTATAAACCTATAAAATATCTATAAAACAGTGACCAGAATTTTGAGTAGTTTAGTAGTTCCATCATTAATTTATTTCTCACAGAAGCTGTTGTATTTTCGACGATTGAAAATCAAATAATCTGTTGTTAAAAGTAAGTTGTATTCCTTCTACGAATAAGATAATTTTCTATTAACGGGAAGCATGACTGTGTGGCTCTACAATACCCTATTCCAAAATAGGTGATAAGAACTTGGCCCCTGAGCAAAGTTGTGGTTACCCGCAAAGTTATTAACTCCAGAAGAATTTCTCATAACGTTTATAACGCGGGGGAGAATTCACCACGTAACATTTCCAAACTTTACACGTGTAGCGAAAACAACCGAACCCCGATACATAGCCACGAGTACCAAATTAAAAAACTAAATTCGGAGTCATACATCACTGACAAACTTCGAAACGTCGAATAAAAGTTTCATTCGGCAAAGTAATTTGCCTGTGCATAGTCGGGCAACGGACACGCGGCTTTGAAAAATTCGCATACCGCGAGAAACGGATTTCTTCGAAAAGATGAAAAGCACGCCGCGAATTACGTCCAGACTCAAAGACCGAAAAAAGACCGCATTTTGCAACCGCACTCGGGTCCTTCTGCACGCGCAAGACCAGGAACCTTCCTCGCGTTCGACGTCAAATAACGCAAAAATCCAGCTCGATGAACTTTCGTCGAATCGTACGGTGTTAGTTGATATGGAGTTTAAAGTACCGTTAAACGAACGAATTACGTGGATAACCAATAACAAGCTCAGTTCTCGCAACGAACTTTCCGCTGCAAAGCGTATCACGAGCAACGAGTGAGTTTCGTCAAACTAAGGAAACACTACGCTGATTCGAATAGGAAACAACGCGCCTGGCTGCTCGCAAACACAATTTTTGTTTCCATATTTTCTTGCGCAAATATTTCAACCCGATATACTGTGAAATATACCCCGCGAAATACAACCCCCGGTGACCTCGTTGTTACCAGCTTTGTTCCTTTAATCTATGTTGTTCCGTGGAATAACATCGTAACAAAGTATAACAAGTCGCAATGGTTGATCGTAAAGATGTTCGAAACAGTAATAACCGGATAAATTTCCCGCCTAGTGGACACGGTAGCTACGTAACGGAGACTTTCCAATGGGATCGACAAACGGGACCTGATCGTTATGCAGATCGGAGGGTAAATATCTCACAATATCGGATAGACGTTCTAATCCACGCAAAGTACATGAGTCGATCTAGTTGGAGATGAGGGATGAAAAATTAGGATCGGGTCGTATGTCGCGACAATAGCAGGGTGTTCTGAAAACAGACGCGTTTCGGCATTCGAAGAAGTTTTAATGTCAATTTGTGAACAAGATTGGAAGGTCGTATCGGTGAAGGTAGTTTAGAAATCCTCTGGGATCGTTTACCCTAATCGGTACCGTCTTTAACCGGCGACCGAGCCACCCTTTCTAAAACCCCACCCTCTATCCGCCACAGATTTCTCGGTTTGTACAATACCTTCAGAAGATCGCTGCGTTTATGGATCCTCCAGTTAGTATGGAAAGAGTGGGAAGGGGTTTGGCTCGCCGCGGGCGAACGTTTCTCCGCTAAAGTATTTCGATCGATCTGCACCAGACTATCTCGAAGTTACCGCGTGTTCTTCTCCGGGTCGTTTTATTTATCCAACGGATCTTTTATTACGTCCAAGACGCGTGCTGGGAACGATCGGATTTTTTATTAATTCAAGCCATCGTCTATTTCTCGGGCATCGAATTTTTCGTGCGATTCGAAGATAAGAAGCTGCGGTTCGAATCCTCCAGGTAACATGCTTTCGAGAAGGATCGTCTGTTAGGTGGTGAATACTCGAAAACCTCTGGAAGGAACAGAAAATCCGAAAATTACGGTAATCTTACGTAGGTACTGCACGCGATCACGATTTTACGTCAGAGGGAACGTTTAAATCTGTACCGCTATTTGCAGGGCCAAATAACCGATGCTACGTTTCGGCTATGCATGCTACCTTCCAAACTGTTACCTTCGAAACCGCAGATTTCGCAATACACAAGGAACGGGTAGTAAAAAGGTTTTCGAGAATTCTGACGGTGGATCGAAGAAGAGAAGAACCGGGTGAAAGAGTTCAAAGAGGGCCCTTTAATCAATACCACGTGAGCCGAATATACCGGACACGCTTGATCATGCTATTCAGCCGCGCACGATCGTCTCGTAGCAGCATGGTATTCGGAGAGAAATAAAATTCGCGAACTCGTAACGCGACGTGGTACCGCGAACCGCAAGGAACTTTACGATCTCTACTCTAATTACGTCCCTCTCCTTCAACTTGACTAAATTATTTCTCGTATACAGCTTGTCAACCTTCGGCAAGTTTCGCCTTTCTTTTCACCGTCAGTTTTATCACACAGTCTTTCCTCTTTTATAGAGGTTCTTTAATTAAACAAATTACTTCTCCAGTAAATTACGAAGTCAGCTGCAAACTATAAGACGGCGCTATCTTTCGGTTGTAATATTCGAGACGGAAAGAGAAGCTCGTTGTCGGGTACGTCGATAACTACGTTTCTGCGATCTATTTATTAAAAGTTCCCTTTCGTTCGTTTTTCACCCGCCGATTTTACTGCCTATAAAACGCAGACAGTTTCTTCGCATCTCCTATATCCTTATGAAGTCGTTAACGTTTAAGGTGCATGCACGTCAGCCGGCTACGCGTTCCACGGTTTACGCGTATCCTTATGGGGCCGTTAACATAGTAGTGGCGCGCGCAAAGTGAGCTACACCGACCGATTCCAGTCTTTTTCGTTGTCCACGATACGTAAACTTTTGTTAAATTCCGACATGATGGAAGACCAAGCATAGGCAGCAGGATATCCTGTTGCCGATGTTCCATCCTGACAGAATTCGTCTAGCGTTACCAGGCTCACGAAACTGCAATCCGACACGAATTTCAAACATGCTGCTCGATGATCTCTCGGATATAGCTACACATGTATACAACATACATATTGATTCCAAAATCGAGTAACTATAGATCGAACGTTCGTTCTTGGCAGAAACAATATTATGAAACGTACATCACCGTTCATAAATATCGGTATACTGACAAAGAGCCAGGTTAATATGTAAGAGATAATTAGGAAATTATTAAAAGAATTATTCTTAATATAAACTAATAATAATAATTGTGACGGTATTACTTTCCTGTAACAATTTATAAAGTTGATCAATGTAGCTTCCGAACGATTTAATTCTCACAATTAGCTTTTATGAATTTTCGCATCGTTACTTTCCATAAATGCAAAATCATAATCGATTCATCGATTCTTTGGTGATAATCATATCGCCTCTTATATATACACTAGAAAGTATCCTAATACTTACGAATGGCAGTGTACAGCTATTTCAAGGTGTAGCATGACCGAGAATACCTCGTAGCACAATTATCTGAAAAGTTGCACGATGGTCACGGTCGAACGAAAAGAAGCCATAGGTCGAGACAATGGGACCCGTAATTTGGTGGCGTTGTGACACAAGATAATGGGAAGAAAGCCAGGGTTAAGTGAAAACTTAATGGCCTCGAGAGGCAAACCGTGTTACGTTCTATTCCCAGTCGTATATTTAAACCGTTTAAAGCATTCCGAATCGTGAAAATAGTCCGATTTGCATATATACAGCCTTGGAATTCATGAAAAATTCATGAGGCCGAGTGCCGGTATACTCGGAATTATGCCTCCTTTACTATCAATTTCTTATTATTGCCCGGGCCACCGTCGACGCGTTGGCGGCCCTAAGATGCTGACTGCGACGAGGACGATGGCGAATAGGTAAATACGAATGGTATTATACCTGGAGCGAGAACACTTCGCTGACTGCGGAGGAGGTGTCTTAACGTTCAAGGTGCATACCTTTCGCTAAAAGGTCTATCCAAGCGTCCCTAACCGTTGTCTGCGGGCTCAACAAATTGCCGTGGTTAACAAATTGCATTATTACCTGGCACACGACACCAGCCTGCATAGCGACAAATTAAATTATTGCGAGGGCTGGAGGAAAAGCTCCCGTTGAATTAAAGTCGTCTTATTAACGACGGTATTCGTACTCGAAATTCTACTGTCGAATGGAAGTTACGATCCTTCCAGGGAATCGTGAATGAGGCTTGTCAATTATTCAAATTACTGGAAGCATTTATTATTTCGTTGGAATTCTCATTATCTATACCATCTACTTTTCTTAAATGAGAGTCGAAGTGAAAATATCGATTATCCGAGAGAAAATTGTTGTATTTTATTAAATAATTAAATAATGTATGTATTTTTCTTCTTTTTTTTTTGTGAATTTCTTGTATGGTGGTTTCAGGAATCGTTTTCAAGAAGCTGCTCATCCGCAACGAGATCCTTCAAATCCTTAAAGCGTTTAATATCTCGTAATAGATAGAGCTCTATAAAAATCGAAATCGATGATAGTACGAGTATACTACGTTCTGTGAAGGGAATTAAATAATTAATCAATTCCACATATTTCTCTGTTCAACTAGGAGCAGAGAACTTGGTAGTGTTGCGAGCATGTGACAGTTACCGCATGGAATGTCAAAACCTATGTGTATCGCGGTAGACGATAGAACATGAATTGTAAGACATTTTCAGGATTTTATACCACAAACACGTTATTCGTTATATTATAAACCATTAAAATAGTGTGTAATACAAAATAACTGTAATTAAATAATCATGAAAGAATCCGCTCCAACAGTACCTTCCTTCTTTTATCATATTTTCTCCATTTTCATGAAACGTATATAACGGGTCAAATACGCCATGACCTTTTCAAACGACCCACTACTCCCTTACAAGTAGAACTTCGATATAATTGCATCCGGAGTCTGTACAAAAATCAAAGATAATTTATTCACCAATGATCAACATATGTTTAAAGAGAAAAAGAAAATGGAACGAAACATATGGCAACCCGTGAGTTTGAATAAAATAGGAAAAACAAAATATCTCTGACTCTGGCTATATGTGACAACGAGGCGAAACGAACGGATACGCGAAAAAAACACAACGAATTCGGATCTGGGAGACGGTGAGGCGGCGCGCCACACCGCGCGCACCGGATTTGTCAATGATATTTGCAACTGACCATCGTACAAAGCCGATCGGAAATAGGCTAGCAGTCGGAGCATCATTGTGTACGCGGAAGGCTGGCGAACAATAAAATAAATAAAGCGGGGGACGGAAGGCAATTCGCGAATCATGGTCGTTTCGAGGGGAAGAGCGATGAAATTGCTTTTGCAAGAATACGCGATCGGTCGAAGGGCCGCGAGACCGTGTTTTTCCGGCACGTGACTAGAAATCAATTATGAGTATATACAAAGCGACCGGCTATCCGCGTGCTTCAGAGACTGATTGTACGACGACTCTCTTTGTCAACCAGCCCCGGGTGCGTACGTGCTTTATAATGGACGCGAGTCGAGACGATTCGCTGTGTAATAATGCTAACGCGTTATTATCCAATATTATTCACAACGAAGATTATTAAACGCGGAATAAATTCTTTCTCCTGCTTTCGTTTGTTTAGTCTTGCACAGACAGGCAACTTCGATTTGTAAGAACTCGAAGAAATGCGCGACGACGATCAAACGGAATCGTTTCCAACGAAGATATTTCCAAGACGTCGCGTCGGCTCGGTTTACAATGGGACTCGTTGCGAGATTTCTTGGTCGCGTGGAACTTTTAAATGAAAAGCTTCTTCGATCGTGGCTCTACCATGTTCCACGGCTGATAAACAGCAACGGTCAATGGAAATTCATTTATAACGGAACAATTTTGCGGATAGAACGCTGCGAACGATGGAAAGAGAACGAAGAGAAGAAAACGGGAGAAATTTGTCGGGTGCAGCTATCATCCGGTAGTTGAAAACAATGATATTCGAGCAGAAGTACGACCGCTTTGGAGCGGCGGTGTTCAACTTGTGAGTTATGGCCTACTTTTATTCCCGCGTTCCTGGAAAGTAAGACACGGCCTAAGAACGAAGAATATTCAACACGAATCGTGCACAGCCTTGAATGTGACTCAGAGAACGGGTCAAGATAAACCGTAGAAATTTCTCGGCGAGTGTCCGTTTCTTAACTTCTTTTCTCTCTTTTCCTCTGGTTTTGGACTTTTGTATAACTCGTAAAAAATATTCCGCCTCAGTGTTGATTTAAATCGCGCGACAACTGGATCGGGCACGATTTTTCTTCGCCTTTCGGTCACTCGGTTTCGCGATGAAAAGAAAATTACCTTAGAACGGGAAATGTTTAAAACGTCCGAACGTTTTCGTATAATTTCGTTAATACCGTTTATGGATAATAACGATAAAGCTCGGAAGATTGCTAGCGAAACGAGTGCACACAGCGGTCTCGTTGCCGCTCGCAATCTCTCCTTAACGTAGCTCACCCCTCTCGCCTTGTAAAACGATTTAAGCCGCGGCGAGCTTAAGGGCTTGACCTCAAACGAGCGCGACATGCCTCCAGGAATTACGCGAACATGATTTTACGAGCCGAAACAGCTTCAAGTATCACGATATCCCTCTGTCGAACGACGCTGATACGCGCCACCCTACCATAACGATTTCGTTATAACAATATTTCAAGAGGTGAACGTTATTCACCATTAACGGTGAATCGAATTTCGTTCGAAATTGCCGAGTCTCTAATCGACTCGTTACATTCCTTATTCGATAAAAATTGTTTTCCACCGGAACTGGTATGAAGATTAGAGGAGAAAAATACGACAAATAGAAGGAGAATCTGATTTAGTTTTGTTAAAAGGATGGATTTTAATATAAAAAGAAAACTAATATAGGGCAAGCTGAACGTAGAGAAAGCTAGCGACGTAATATTTCAAATCTGACAACCAATATCTCAAAACCAATATTTTTCGCGAGAGATCATTATCATCTTGTATCAAAAGGATCGGTGTTTTTTGATACAGATATTTTTCAAATAGAACGCTATAACCGAACTTAGTAAAAACACGATGCTCATGACGCGTGAATAAAATTAACAAGGTACCGAATTTTCAAACTGCTCTTATACGAAAAACAAAAAGAAATGCAATTAAAAATTATCGTGTCTTGGCCTTCTGTTTTTCGTGTCATTCCATTAAATACTATTTCCCTCTAATTTATCGATTATTTTCCATTTTATATAACGGTTTCATTACGAAGGTAAACGTAATCCATGCATCGACGCGGACCTTCGCCCCTGTGGCCGGAACGGAAATTAAATTCTTTCTTGAAAGAAAAAGCACGCTCGTTCCGTCTGTACGAGGTATTTACTTGTAAGTTTTACGCTCGCCTATTGTACGAAGTTCGCCAGCGCGATTCCGCGTAAAGGTTGACCCAGTTTTCCAAACTATTCGACGAGTTATTACGAATTCCTTTCGCAGAGGGAAAAACACGTAGGAAGAGAAACGAACGGGCGAGATTTGCAGGAGCCGATGAAAGGACAGGGGCGCAGCTGCACGTCGTAATACCTTGATTCCGATACATCGCCACGGGCTGCGGCCTGTGGAAAACCAGTTTACGGTGATATCGAAGGTGTATAGGTGGTTTCGTCGAAGCTGATGTAACCCTTTCGTTTTACGAGCATTCAGCGAGGACGAGTGACATCAAGGAAAACCTATATTCTCGGCTGATTCACTAGTAAAAGTCGAACAGCGACGGTCTCGAGAACGAACGAGTACCATTGATACACCATGCGATATATCACCGATATACCAATCGCCTATTCGATCCCGTTCATTCCGCGACACAGTAATAAAAGAGAATGGCGAAATTTCACGCAAGGTAAGATATTTTAGTGGAGTTGAGTAATTTTCTTTGCAGCTCGCCAAGTTCGATCAATTTCTAAGAGAACTGTCTTGAAAACGTAACTTCTACTTATCAAAGAGAAAAACGTTTCTTGAAATAATGTCTTTGCTTTCAATTATAATTATCGTAATTATTTTATGCGTGGGGATGAACCTTTCTGTTGTTTATTCATACCTTCTCGCTACCAAATAAACTATATATCATAGGGTTTGAATAATTTTCTCATTTTTCGTATTTTCTCTCGCCGAACATGAAACGCGCCATGCTCTCTCATTGGCTCGTTATATCAAAGACTTAATAGTGTGCCATAACGTACAAGCTTGGTTGTTCTGTGCAAACTTCAAAATTGAATATTAAGACGTTGGAGCTAGACGTTCGAGTCGGATAATCCTAGCTTACTGAACGTGTATTACGTTGGCCGAATGTTGGTTCGTTATCAGCTTTTTATTTACTTTTACTTCTCATAGACGTTGGCAGTAAAAAGAAATAAAACTGAGAAGAGTAAAAGAAACAAACGATAAAAATACGGCGGGAAAAATATTCATTTACGGTGTTACAATGAAACTATCTTTTCTTCAAGCTTGACCTCGTCGTCCGTGGAAAAGCGTGCGAAGCTCGGATGACGAAGAAAAAACGTTGGCGTAGGTTGGTAGACGATAATGTAAAAATGAGAAAGCAGATACGCGGCCTGGCCAGATACGAGGGACGAAATGCTTTCTACTCGTATCCCGCGCAGCTTTCGCTAAAAGCGAAAGCGACGGCGCCGCTGCGCATTTAATGACGCGAAATGCATTTTCCAGCCAACCAGTTTAAAATGGAAGGTAAAAACGTACTAAAATGCCCCCCGCAGGCTTTCTAATTAAAATCAGTTTTAACCAGAACGTACGCGCTACGCGAGTGGATCCGCTTCTATCCAGGTAAACGTAACTGTTAAGCTCGCGAGTACCGTACCCGCTTCTCCGTCTAGATAATCTCATTTTCGATCTGGAACTTGGTTGCGGCCTCCTTTTCAATGCACGGGAAACGAACCTTCAACTTTCTTTGCCGTTTATATTGCGCGTCGTCCACTTCAATCGTTTCACCCTCACGTGTGTATCGTGTCGTTCTTTGCTATTGTTCTAGTAGCTTGCCACACGCACGGCTCATCGATTGTCGGGGCGAAGTTGATTCTCGGAAAACGTTATACCGTGGTACAGTTTTCACGAAAGATCAATGACCGACATAAAGCGGATATCAAAGTCAAACAGCAAGATTTCCGAAATTGAACGCGTCAAAGTTGAACAGCACATTAGAGCACGAGGGTAAACGTTCAGCCTTTGATTGAATCGTGAAACACCGTTGTCGATTTCCTGCTCCCGGTGATATACATGGTTCATTAGAATCACCGAGTTATTACCGTGGCGTTGATTATTCGCGATTTAACACGGAACGTATCCTGTACGTACAATTTGAAAGTAAAACCAACAAGAAAACGCGTTTCGCGTTCCGGGTTATTAAAGGATTCTTTTTAAGAAGGAGGTAGTTTGCCAAGGATCCCATAACTTTAAGAATGAACATATGCACCGACCTGCTACTCCTTTAAGATCCCCGTCGGCATAAATCAACCACTTCCACGGAGCGTCGTTTTTCGAAATTTTCGTTCCACCGTGCAGAATATTTTTTCCACCATCTTTCTCGAAGTAAAACGGTCGGAGGACAAGTGGCTAGAAATTCTCCTGACCCCTCGCGAACTTTATCATCGCGATAACCTTCTTCCTAGTTCCATCCTGATGGAAACACTGAATCAGTATGATCGGATATCACATGGTACGTTGAATTCACCCGGTTACTTCTCAGCTCTTATTTCTCTTCTGTTTTCGCCGTGAAAGCATCCCTTTCTTCCTTTATCTGTCTCCCTTTCTCTCTTATCCTTTTCCATCTCTGCCTCTCTTGTCACCTGCACTCACCTCTTGCCTCTTTTTCCTTTCAGTCGTGTCATCGATCGCAATATCGCAGAAAAAGTTGAGTACGTATAACGTCGCCCAATCGACCCTTAGTCGCAACAGATGGCAAAGCGAAGCCGAAGAGCGGCCGAAGAAAAAAAGAAAAAATGGACACGCGGTCTTCCCTTGCGAATCAAGTCGGGTTCACTCTGCTAATTAATCGCCAGTGATATCGCTATAAACCCATCTCCTCGTCGTACATTAATCCCGCCAACTTTTCCTACGATCGTCGCCACTATTCTCATGACACAACCTTTCAGTACTTTTCTTTCGTTTCTCGATCGCTCTCGAAGCTCGACAAAAACTTTAGCGGATTAAAGAATTATTTTCGAAAGGATAAACTTTCCACTCGATTCTCTATCTTTCGATATTTGTTACACTCTATCTTTCCTTCGCGAATCGATCGTTTCCCGCGGTTCTTGTTAATTAATTACTTTCGATAAATGGTAAATTGTAGGATGGAAAGAAACAAAAAGCAGCATTAGTCGATAGCCAATCGGATAACTGGAGAGATTCATCGACAAGATGGAGAGCTTAATTGGCGGAAAGGATAAGAAGTACGTACGTGGTTATCTTCGATCACGAGCCGTTCCATTAGAATGGAATCCTCAATCGAACGACTCGATCCTACGAATTGTTTCGCGTGTTTTCTGTTTTAACTGAAATTAACCGCGTCATTGCGAAGAACCGATTATGAACTGTATTTGTCGTCGACTCGAACAAACAGCGTCGACTCGGTCAGCGTTTGCTCGACAAATATTTCCCTGCGACGAAGTTACTTTTCATCGATAAACAGGCGTGGCGATCGCGACGATACGACTGAAGTACAAAGATCGTAATGGGACGAGAGAGAAAGAGAGAGAGAGAAAGGAAGGAAAAGGAAAAAGCTCGTCGGTCGTTGGAGCTAGTGATCTGGCAAGCAGCGGCCACACGAAGCCTCATTTTTCACCGCAGGATCGTCGTTCTTAGGGCTTCGACCTACGACCCACACAAATAGGGACTTCCCTCGAAACGAGGATCCTTCTATCAGAGGAACATTCCTCGATCCCCGGGGGCAATTTGTGCCTACCCAGGCTTCATAAATCTCGGCGAAATTTTTATGCGAAACAGGCAAGAGTGGAAAAAGGCGAGAGGGGAATTAATAAATCTGAACTTCGATACTGAACCCTCTGCGAGAGGTAACAAAGGAATTTACGGTATTTCAATATAAATACTCGTCGTTTCGGCGCAAACGATTCGATATATATATATATATGGACAGAGTATTCGAGGAGAGAAAATCCTACTATCAACCGGGAATATGCTATATTCATTTGGGAATCCTGCGAGCTTCTCTAGCATTCAACCGCAAGTAGGATCGAAAAGGTGCAAATTACCGTCTAATTTGTCGTCCCTTTCGAAAAGCGGCTTGCATTTACTTGGGCCGTGAATGTCGTTGGTATAGCAGAAAGGAAAGCGAACGAATGACGAGGTAGGGTAAGGAGAGAAGCCGTAGGTACTCGTATGGCATGTCATTCGGCGACTATTGGAAAAGCATTATGAATTTGAAAGGCCTGCTGTCAGAAGTACCAGACAGTCGCACAATAGTGGCGTGGACCGCAAAACGCGACGAACACGTTCTCTTTCCTCTTGGTCCGCGTCCATTCTTGATTTCATAGCCGTCTCTTAACCGCATACCAAGCATCCACCAAGGGAACGGTGAAATTAATAGCGAAAAAATTGCATAGAGCACGGACGCGCGGAAAAAATGCGGCACGTTTCGTGAAACGTAAGGAACGCGTTTCCGCGTCCGCTATCCGCTCCGATAAACGTCGCACGTGTAACCGAACACCGCTCATCCGCGTCTTCAACCTGTTTTCCGACCCCTCTGCCCCTTCGACACGGTAAAAGCATTACCCAGGAAAAATTTCGAGGGATCGCAGGTGCGATGTCACTCTCCAGGGATGGGGCAAAAGTTGATCCTTCAAAAGTTTGAGTCCCCGCGATTATTAATATGTCTTAGTCTTCGTGTTATCGAATTAGACATTAAGCGGAATAAACGAGGACAAAAGGAAAGATACTCGACCTGGACTACGGATTTTCCGTTTTTAAAAGTGTTACAAATATACACTACTTTTGACACAGTTACGTATCACGTATTACAACTCTTTATTTAACTCCATATTGTTTTAATTATATGATCATTGTTGTATTAATATAGTTAGGTACGTGTATACAGGTCACTGGTTCTAGTGTTAAATAATAAATGCCTGGTCGAGTATCGCTGAAAGATTTACAGTTCAGGGATTAATTAAGATCGTTGGTGAATCGTGAGAACATGAAATTCTACGAAGCAACGAAGCCAAAGTTCGTAATATACAGCTAATAAAACTTTCTCTCGCCCACAATCGAGAATACGGCGTGAACAAGCCATAATTCTACGTTCCATCGTCGTGAAATGATCGGAATACTCTACTGTGAAGATATTTATTATATTTCGAGACTTCCATTTCCAGATTACCTCGTCTTTCTGTAGTCGTATCCCGGGCCCATGGCTCTCCGATAATGCGACCCGGACGAGTTTTCAACCGATTCGAACGAACTCGAGCACTCAAGAAAATGAACGCGATCGACCGTCAACGGAGGATGAGAAACGTCGACAACAAAATTACGTTTGTACCGTTGTGGACGACGATCGAACGATCGATCTTAATTGTGCAACATCAATTTCCACCTGTTTTCGTTTTCTGATTCGAGCACGCTCTCCAGTCTCTGACCGACAACCAAATCAAACAAACTATTATATACTTTTTTTATCTTTTACTCTACTGATAAAACAAGAAACAACGATCGAAACTAGAGTACAATAGCCACTCGGGTTAATAGGAGGTTGCTCGAAGTAGAAAATTGACAGTATCGAGTCTCTTGCTTCCTATTTAAATCGCGAGGGAATTATATTCTTAATAACTCGCGTGATCGGTCAAAGTCGGACACCGACAATGAGAGAAGAAGATGCCGAGTTCGACGAGAGGAGTAACATCGTTTCCGCAATGATCGCCACGTCGTCCCGGGCAAGAGCGTTTCAATTAATCTCCGGCAAGCCCCTCTTTTTCTTCAAATTCATCCTCGTCATCCCCTTTGCCCGGCATGATTACGACGCTGCCTCGACTACTACACTTCAATTAATCTGCATAGACTCCTCAATGTAGATGGAAGATCCCGGAGCATTGAGACCGAGTTTATTTGTCTGACGGCCAGGAATTAATCCGCCAAAGTGACGCGACACAACGTAACAGACTCGAAAGTCGGCTTTTTCTGGCCGCCACCCTGTGCGAGCTACAGTTTCCCGTGCTTTTTCATTCACCTACACCGTCCTCCACGATATATACCATCCTCTCCGCCATTCCTAGAACGAGAATTGTCTCGTCAACCCTGTTGAACATCGAATCATTATCCCGACCGACGCGACACGGCGACGAGATAAGCATCACCGTTCAGACTTCTTCTATTCTCGAATACTTTTTTCTTCGAGCACCCAAGTACCGATTTTTCTTTGTTTCTTCCATTATTCCTTTACAACCCGATGATTCCGAGGGATTTCCAGAGCAACGGGGATGCCACGATTAAACGACTTCGCCAAGCATTCTCACGCGGCCATGCTCCTGTTACTCCCTAACCCATCTGTCATACTCATCAGGAGCGACCCTTGTTTTCGTTCCTTAAGTGGACCCCTGGAAAAATCTAGCACGGTCGCGTAGTCGCGACAAATGCCTCTAGATTCTCGTCAATCTCCTACGAAACAACAATACCGGAGGATGATCATTATCCTTGAGAAAAAATGGAAGGAATAACAGATAATTCGTAGCAGCAAAATCATCGATCCGTATATTTGTTCTTAACGATCGTACGTTGACTGTCCGCCATCGGAACACTTTTACCAGATACGTAGAATTTTTCATCAGGTTGTACAAATGTGCAAAATTATATCATCGATGCTCGTACAGTGAAAATCCATTCCGATCTGCACGGTACCCGCGTCCGAACTCTCTACTGCCGCGAAGTATAGAAAACATTTGTAGGTCCTATAAACCTAAGAGACTTACAGAATAAAAAGACAAGAAAATGGTACACGACACTGAACGGAGTATTGTGAAAATCGTATCAATTAAACGATATCTAGAAACAACATCGAACTTCCACCTTTCGAGTCTCTTTGGAGTGCCATGAAAGTTCGTCGAATGGTATCGCGGCTGAAAGGAAGAAGTTAGAAAGGCGAACCGATGCAAGGAGCGAGGCAGAGTGACTTACGAGACTGGTTTCAGGAGGGGGATAGGCGGCGTTGTTTACCCTTTATTTATGACGAAAGTTTGCCCAGATTTCGCGAATACGCGGTCCCGGCTCGGTTAAGCTGCGGAGGCCTGGTCGCAGGGGTTGAACCTAGAGAGAGAGAGAGAGAGAGGGAGAGAACCAGCCAGAAGGGTTACTGGGTGTGCAGGCAGAGGTGACGGTAGGGGAATGGGCGGCAGAAGCTCAGCCATGCAGTCATTTGTTAATGTCATCCTGGCGTCCCTACTGTTCTATAACCCGCCACTCTACTCTACCACCCTCGTTGCGAAGCTAGCACTGTTCTACGGCCGATGTTACCCGTCTCATACGCGATAATAAGCGGGCTAGTTAGTGTAGCCTGTATGGTCGTGCCAACCGACCTAACGACCCTTTTGTTTTTCTTTCTCTTTTATCTATATTGGTTGGTGTCAGGCAAGAAAGTGTATCGAATGCAAGCGAGTCATGCGAGAGAAACGTTCGACACGAAAAGTCAAAATATAAGAATATAGTCGAACGAATCAAGAATTCAAACGCGACTTTCCCGAGTCGAAGCATCCGATAAAAAAAAAAAAAAAAAGAAAATACACGTTCTCGACGCTTGTCGCAAGAAGATGGTAAACGGAGGAGCGCTGAATGAATTCGGTGTAGCGAGAGAAGCGAGTTTCGATCCCTTGGGGGAAACCGCGACAAAAAGTTTCTGTGCTACGGTGTTTGTCATTAATAGTTGATCAAAGAACGATGAATATAAAGCGATGCAGATTTTAATCAAGTGGAAACGTTAGTTTATGCCGCGGCTATAATAGAAACCGACGCCCTTAATAATGCACGAGTAAGCGAATTCGGTACACCGCTTCTCATTGGATTTAGGCTTTAATAAAGTACTACGTCGATATCGTTGTCGTGTGCAACGCGACGCGACACGTTTCACGTCAATTTCGTGAACGCAATTAATTTGTTCCCCGACGATTCCCGAAATATCTTTCGATATAACAGCGAGAAATCTGCGTTATAAATGGACCATCGGAATATAACAACTAGAAGTCACGATACTTTCTATATCTCGTTTTAAACGCAGAATCCACGATTGCTCGAGAGCTTTTTGCTTTACCTCGATAATTTTCTCGAGCGAAATATTTTCGCTGGTTAGTCGAAGAGTACGGTATAATGCGCTCCAGCGAGCAGAGTATGTATAACGTCCACAAGCCCGTAATTCTATAAAATATTTTTATTTCGAACAGTGGACGTTACTGTATCGCGACACGCACCGCTGCACAATGCAACTCGGGCTAACTCCGTATTAAGTGCGTCGAGCGCTTGTTCGTTTACAGGTGCGCGTATTTTACGGGATGCATTTGCCGCTACAGCACCTGGTACTTGAAGTTCTAAGCAGAAAGAATTCGCTAAACTGTTCCATCGTATCGGGCTGCAAAAAAAGAAAATAAAACATAAAATTCATGCATTTCTGTCGTGACTATGTATGATCGGCCGTTGCGTCGTGCACTTGAACAGGCAAAGAATTAATTAACGTACGCTAACTCAAATTTACGGCATTCTTGCGAACCCATCGATTGCCTATTACGATACAAGAGAATTTTCCTTTAGAAAGGTTGCCGGAATTATGCAGCCTGTACATAGAGTACCTGCACGATGCATGACAATGTCTCTGAAGAAAATTTACGAACCGAAAGGAATGTTAGCGGAATAAAATTTAATATTACAGCTTGCCCGGTATTCAGACCGATCCGTTTAATTCCAGGGATGACTTGTAGGGATTGTAAACAGACCATGAAGTAACGAAGCATGTTACTTGTAAAAAAGTTTGCGTTGAAGAAGAAAAATATCTTTTCATATTTTCAGGAATATTCGGCTAAACAGCACTGCCGTTTGCTATAGCGCAACATCAATAAATGATATTAAGATGCTTTCTACAAGGGAAGGAAGATCGTCGCTACCGTTAAGAGGAACGGAAATAAAAGAGTCTCTCTGCCCTTTGAGCAGAATAATTAATGAAGTTAACGTTGGACTAGCGATAAACAGTCTCTCCTTGCAAAACGTAATTACCAGCTTCTTATTAAGCGACTCCGGGGATTCCCACAAAATAAACCAAAGAGAAAGAGACGAGTATATAACATAAATTTTCTCGATAATTACGGAGAACAGTTTAAGGGGAAACCAGAGGCAATACCATCGAACGACCGAAGGAAGGAGCGCGATTAAAATGCTGAAGGAGGAGATGTCTTTGCGTAAGAATCGCGTACGAAACGGTACGGATTAAAACGAACAAAACTAAAGACTATCCTCGGTGATTGGGGGATCGTGGGAGTTGATAATTGGACACGTGTTTCGTTGCAACCCGGCAGCAGGTGAAGTACTTCTTGATCGGGCGCGTGCACTAATTGGGAGCGCAATTAAAAGCTGCGCCGTGTATCCCCAGGGAAGCCGACAGTCTGTGCGTCCTGGCGGTGTGACGTGATCAAAACAAAGTGTGGGCTTGTGCGAATCGTGTGCGCGAGCGCGAGCGCGCGAACGAGAGTGAGCGATTGCGACAAGAGCCGGAGAACCGAAGGTGGAAATAGTGTGGTGGCAGTGGCACGTGGTGTACTGGGTGCAAAACAAAACCAACGGAAATAAAATAGAAAGACGGAGCACGTTAATTGACTGAGCTGACACAGGGCTGCAGGACAAAACGTGTCGACGCGCCGAATGCATCGATGCTGACACCCCACGTGTCCCTAACACTCGAGTGCATTGCCGTCGGAATACTAATTTTCATTTTTCTCCCACCATCGCGGCCAGCCTATCGCATCGCTACGTGGCGGCCAATACTCTCGCGTGTATGGCTTGTTTCGACAAACAAAACAACGCAACAGGAAAAACACACGAACCGAGGAGATGGATGGAATTCCGCGAAAACCACTCGGTATCCGTAACCAAAAAACAGGGAAATTAAACGGTTAACGGAGAACCTGTGCACACACATCGAATGGAAAGCCGGGGCGCGCTACGACACGCATGAAAAAATTGTAATTCCGGTGAAATTTGCACGCGAGCCTGCATATATCGAATCGCATTGAATTACAACGCACGCTGAACGACCCGATTAACTGTATTATTCGTGGATGCGAAACTTCATTAAGAACTCGTTAACTCGGCTACCCTTGTTTAACGCGTCATTTCGGTTGATTCGAACGCCGATTGAAAATGAAAATCGCCCGATAATAAGTATCGACGAGGCCGAACGAGACTCGAACTTCCTCCATTCCTACCCTCTCACCCCTTATCTGCCCTGTCATTCATCGCTCGCCACCTTTGCATTAACCGTCGACCATTTTTCACGCTCATAATACGAAACGACCGGTCGTTCTGGGTGAATAGAGGGTCGTCGTAATTGTTGATAATTTATTTTCAGCAGCGCCGGCTGTTTTTATCGTTCGCTACGATTTAAATAAATAGGAAATCAGTGACGGCCATGGCTGTTTTAAATTTCACCAAATTGCGTGAGAATTCCTGGATACATTAGGTATTTTATGAGCATCGTTACAAAAACAGTGGCAGGCTGTGCCTCCAAAAACCGGTAATACCGCGTCCAGTACAGGTGATACTAAATACCGAATGTACATTGATTTTTCGAACGCAGATTTACCGCGCGAACGAAAATATTTATTTATATTCGACGCGTGAAACGAAATAAAAGTAGAACAGGGAAAAAATAAAAGGCTGAAAAACAATATGTAATTTTTGACAAGTCAATGATGCGGCTATTTTTAACCTGACCTGAATTCTTTAACGATCAAGCGTATTTTTATTTACATAATCATGCGACGTTGGTACACGATAAAAGCCGGCTGTCTGACTCTCGACAAAGCTATAGTAGATGCAGGGGATTATTTCATTCGGTATCTCCCTATTTCACCGGCTATAGAGAGTAGTTACCTAATTTAATCCGCGCTATTGTTTGCTATGCGATACAGTCGTGTCCTCGCAGATTCGAGATCGTTTGACTACCGAATATTAGACTTGTTGAATATGAATTGTATCAGTAGCGCGTTGAACTTTATCAAGAAACAGTTAGAGAGCACTGTGTCATTGAGAACCCTGTGAAACGAATAGCTCAATTAGGACGAACGCGCTTCGAGTAGTCTCGAGATGAGGTTACCATATTTATAGGGTGTCTCTCGGTATGTGAAGATTGCAAAGAGGCAAAAAATGCCGCTCGTTCGATCGTACCGCGATCGTTCATACAAGGCATGCAAATGAAAAGAATTCGATATAACTTTGATAAACTAAACGGAAATTATTCTCGGTAAATTGCAAGTATCGATGGAATTACCCGATGGAACTCCTGTTTTCTGGCCACTCAAAGACGCGTTTAAATGGTCTTCGTAGGTTGTCAATGGAGCCAATCGATACACCGATCGCCCATTATAATTCAGATATATACATAATAAACAATTTGCAAATGCGCAACGACGATCGTTGCGCATCGTCGACCATTGTTCGCGCCTAATTGATTTTGCCAGCGAACGAATCGTTCCTGGTTTATTCTGCCGAGCTACAAACGCGAGCATTGGCTAACAAAACCCGCTGTGTTTTACATAATTGCCGTGAAAATTACGCCCGTAATTTCTGCTCACTATTTCTGACCTTTATTAATTCACGACCGGTCAGAGAGCGCAACCAACCGAACTCGTCTCGATGGGTCGAACGAATTCAAAGCTATTCATACGTATGTGTCCGAACGATTAATACGACGAACGAGCGTTAACATGGGCTGTCGATCAACAATCGGGGAAAGTTATCACAATTAGGACGTACGATTATGAACGCGTTCTTGCTGGCGTTCCGCGAACATCGCGCGAATTTTCCGCAGGAATTTTACGTCGATACGCGATAATTTATTTTGCAACGAGCCGCGTAATTAACACCGGTGTCACCAAGAATTTCTACGTTGCTGCCGACTGCATCAGAATGTTCGCTACTTTGTGCCATGTTTGCCAATTTTCGGAATCAGTTCGCGCACTTTAATTTCCTCCGATACAGAGAGACACGCGCAGAAGCGAGCCGTAAGCGAGAGAAGAAGCAGCGAGACGAATCGTATCCGATCTCGATCAATTTTAAATGCCGCTCGCGACCAAGATAGAAGAGAAGGAAATAATTGCATCCTCGACGACTCTCGGAAATTGATCGGTCGCTGCTGAATCGTTAATACGACGAATGAAAAATGTACGCTCCGCGGGAATCGGAAGATCGCCGACATTCGACCGACAGCCGGCGAAATTACACGGAGGACGATCAGCGACAGAAATTATTGTCGAACGATCAAAGAACAAAGAATGGTATAACGTGCGAGAGCAGTTAATGAACTTGTCCGAGAGAGTTTAGAGAACCACCCGATAGTTAAGACCCCCGAGAGGAGCAACTATTATGTTGAAGTTTGCACATTAATTCGGCCGTTGACCTAAGCTCCCTGAAGTTGCTCTGCTTGGAGATATCCCTCAAAGTAACCGTTCGAATTTCCTGCAGGGAACTTCCTAGTGTCACGCCACCAGTGTTAAAGGCTTTCATTACACAAGCACTTTAAGGGAAGTTCGAGTGGATCGACGACGGTCAGCCAGCAAAGAAAACCTACTGTTCGAACGAATTCAGGTGACCCGACAGTTTTCGAAATAACCTTTAAGCCGTTCAAAGTCGGATCATTATATTATCGGTGAAGTCAGCTGCTGGTCGACGTCGAAGGATTGTCTCTGTCGATTGCACGACTCCAAGGGGAACTCGTTGAGGAGACGAGCTTCTAACTTTATAATTCTGACGCGTGAAGGACCGAAGGGATGATTTTTTGTAAAAGACCATGTACGCTCCAACGAAGTTTGATCCTCGATCGAAACTGCTCCTTGATTCGAATTCTGTCTCTGTAACTCTCTCTCTCTCTCTCCTCTCTTTCTCTCTTTCTCGGCTCTGTCTGACCATTATTCGAACAAACTTCGTGATCCATTATCACGCGAATAGAAGAATTACGACGAGATATAGTTTGCTCGGAGAGATTATAAATTGTAAGGTTTAATGCTTTAATGGGTATAAATTATCGGAAAGAGATATCAGGAAACCAACCTACATTCGAATTCGGATCTTCAACCGATAACCGGACCGAATCACCCTCATTAGAATAATGATCAATCAGTTATATTTATTCGGCGCTCTAATTTATAACAGACTTATTCAGATTAATTGATAATTAATTGGCTAATCGTTAATGGAGTACTACTTCGATATCGATGATATTCGTATAACGCGGATGATGATAAAATAATCGGGGATGATCTATCGTATTTCCCTCTTTACGATAGTTTATAAAATATCCATTTAGACCTGGTACAAACTTGTTACCGTTTCACGCTGCGTTTTTGTCGCGTCAAAAAGTCTGTCTTCGTTGTTCTTAACTGAATAAACAAAGAAAAACGTATACACCGAGAACGTAACGTGAAAAAGTTGTTCGTCCGCACCGAGCCTAAGTGGTTCACGGATAGAAATCTTCGTTGTATTTAAAACGTGGCGACGCGTCCAAGCTAACGAAGACGAGAGTATTGCCAATTAACGCAGCGACTATTTTAATACCGCCAATTATCGATATGTTCGCATACTCACGGCGAAGCGCAAAAATTGATCTTTCTTATGAATTTGGAAAATAGAATCGTATACGCTTGATGAAGTAGATGGAATGAGATCATAAATTAAAGTATTAAATGATATAGCTGCAGTTAGGCGCGTATTTCAAGTTGCAAAAGTTACTTACAAATTGATGTTTAAAACTATCACTTTAAACTTTCCGACAGAATTACGCTGTATGAACCTACTATCTACCGTTTTCTGCTCTATAGAAATTATTATATTGACAAACATGAATTTCCTAAACCTGCGAAAAAAGGAAAAAATAGTTTTCGATTGACATTTCACGATTTTGTTTCGCTCTTTGTTTCGCTGATCAAAATCCGTGTAAAAACCCGATTAATTTCATGATCTATATTATCATTCTATTGTACACTTTTCATCAAGAGTACCTGCTTATTAGCAGCGAAGGAATATCGATCCAAAAGACATCAACGTTACTTATTGCCCGATTCGTGTTCAAAAACAAACGGTCGTTAGTTTGCTTAAACGTTCGCTACTTTTTCCACGACCCCCTTTCGTGCGGTTAATAACAATTTCATCAACGATTCTGTTAACGATGTCAAGCTAGGTATTAACAATCGTGGCAGCGAAGTTAACGCGACAGCCGACACCAGCGATCTCATTAGTCCCTAACCGAGGAACAAGTGACCACCGTAGCTGAAAGCAGTTATCCATGCTAAGCTGTCGTCGTTGGAAGTCGAAAAGACAAGCTATTTGCACCTTCGGCATCGGACAAGCCACTCGGAGGAGCCATCAAGCCTGTCTCGAGTGTTGCGACGACAGACCGTCGCGTCGCTGCGATAGACGTGCGTGTTTTCTCAGTCGCAAACGACATATTTGCACGATGTAACTGCAAGAGCCGGGTAAATATTTAGGATGCACGCTATGCGCTGCAATTTCATTGTGTCCGGTACCTCTCGTTTCCAGAAACGAGAATACAACGTAATTTCCATGTTACCAACGATTTTCCTCTGACGTCATTGAGTGGCGAATAAAGACATGGGAAACAGCGGAAAGAGAATCATCCCGAAAGTAATTTTAACTGAAAGATCGTCAGAGGTGAGGATATCCGATCGGATTTTATCGACGCACAGCTTGGATAACTGCATCAGCGATCGCTCTTCCGGTCAAGGTTATCGATTTAGTTTTATGTTGAGACTAAAACGAGATGGCGAAATCTCTTACTCGATCGTACCTGAGATTAGAAATAATTCGAACAAAAGAGAGAAAGAGAGAGAAACAATTTTTAATAGTCGATGTTAAGTTAATAGGAAACAGTTAACAAAGAGAGATCGTAACGTTCATTCCTATTAGAACAGGAACGTGTAGATTCTATTAAACGTCGGAGCTAATAGTCAACCAACTGAAACTGGACGTCATTCCTTTACTCTTGCCACTGGTAAATGCGACTGACACGAGCAACGCCATTCCTATTGTCATTACAATAATCGTTATCGCGTGCATGTCGTTAAGTTGCCACTCTGTATCACGGTTGCCGCCTCGCCGAATGTCCTTTGTACTTTTATACCAGGAAACAGCCTCATCTGGCGACCGCTCTACTCTCAACAAGCGCGCTATTTATACGAATGTTTCAATCGAAATTGCCACCGATAAGAGTCGTCCTCGTGGTCCGTGCCCATGTCGCAAAAATCCGAAACTGTTATCGAGGTGCTCCCTTTGACGTTGAAGCTCGTGAATCCTGGCAAAAGACAGAAAGAGAGAAATCAGTCGTCAACGGAGCTTTCTACCTCGTACTTCGCCAATACCCTGGCGAAATTTCATTTATACGGTGTTCACCGTTTTCCACCCTTTCTGTCGCTTTCTCTTTGTCCTTGCCACACTACCTCGCACTCTTCCTTTCCTCTCAGTCCGTTTGCCTTTACGACCCGGTCTTTCGCTATCGCGACAGGTGGTGGCTTCTACGAGAGTGGCAACGAATCCTTTGCGGCTTGTGCAAACCACGCGACCTCCTTCCTCATTATCTCCCTTTCGTGGCCTCGATCTAGTTCTCCCTCTGACTGCTACCCTCGCTAGGATTCACCCGCGCAAGTACGCATTTACGTATCGTAAATGTGCTACGTCGCACGCTCGGTCGAGATGTCAATCGATTCGCAGTGTTATTTCCTGTGCCACGAAAAATCCATTTTCCATCCGAGCAGAGCACTCCACGCTTCGAAATCTTTCCTTTCGCCAGCGTTTCACGCTCGCGTTGCACTTGTCGCTCGAGACACCGCGAAACGTTTCGCATCGATCACCGATGATACATTTTATCAGCTCTTTTCCCTTGTGTGTTAGACTGTTGCATGTTGGACTGTCACGCGGTTTATGGACTTGCGTAGATATGATGGAAGCAGTAAGATTGTTTGGACGAACATGGAAAGTTTATAGGTTTGTCTATCGTTAATTTACGAGGATCTTTCACGATTGTCTCCGTGTCTGAATTTTTTAAAGATCGTATACATTGAAATTTGTATTTATTTGAATATCGCGCTAACGTTAACTGCACTTGGGCAAATTTTCTGCTCTTAAATGTAAGAATAGTATCGATCTTTGCAAACGGACAACGTTTCAGTCATAATTCACGATCTCTCAAGTGGTATAATAATAAAATAAATTAAGTGTCTCTTCTAACGGATGTTTCAGTAATTCCTACGATATTAAAGTAATTATACCTAATCGTTGATACGATAGCTCGATGTTTTATTTCATTATTTTTCATTGAATGAAACGTTGCTTTGTCAAACCGTTATCAGTGTAATAACTTCCGTATTATGTATAATTATATCCGACGACTGTAAAACCATAAATTTTCTCAAAATCAATTAATAAAACGAACTGTCAAAGCGCAAGCTCGTACCTGATATTACGATCTTAATGCGTGTCGTATCGCCGTGCCTGAAAAACTGTAATTACTCCCAACGACAAGCAAGAAGTCTAAGTGGACTTGATGTAAAGTTAAATCGATTTAAGCCTGTCGTCCATTTAGCAACATAGCACTTAAATTCCATCAGACCCACATCGACGTATTCGCTTTTTATATTGAAAAGCCAAATCCAAATCTACTTTATTCGATATTAGGTTACACGTGTACACGCCAGCTTACTGCTCTTTATTTTATCTTTTACTTTATCAGGTAATAAGAAGATATTCACGTTATGGTACAAATAAACCACGTTTAATAGCATAAACTACTTTAAGTAGGATATTGCCTTAGAGCCAGACAATCTTAAGTTTTTCATTACAACTCTAAGGCTCTATCATTTTATTTTAAACAAGAAATTTCAATTTTCAAATGCCACGTAATTACAATTTCCACGAGGTAGATTTAGGAAATTAAAAACTCGTTTAAAAAATTCATTTATGCAATGAGATGAAAAAAATTCCATCTTAGTCCATAGTGTATCAGACAGACTTTAATTTGCGATACAGTAGTAATCTTTGCATGAAAATCATTTTACAAGCTTCGAGTATACAGTAAGTAACAATAAAAGCAAGTGCTAATAAGTAACAATAGAAGTAATAATACACAGTAAATAATAATAAAGTCACATACTGGTAATATGTAAACAAATAATAAATTCTCATAAACAAATAGCAATTTCTCCAATGCTCATTTCACCAAATGCTAATATGTCCCATTGTATAAAACGTGTGTGAACAGTTAATGCAATATCAATGATGTATCCTTGTCAATATGTTAAGCGCATCAATATGACGTAATGTTGTTAAACGTGAGGCAGGTCTTTTAATCGTACAACGTGTCGTATAACAAGCGACTTGTATTCATCTCAACTGCTACTTTCCCGAATAAATCAATTACACACTTAAAGACTTTTCACGCGGATATCATTAATTACACGTCAGACAGTGGGAAATTTGACAGTGATTTAATGACTTGCGTTTTAAAGAGGCATTTATTATATATAATTTAATACTCTTAACGAGAATACTTTGGAGTACCCATCGCTAAATTGCGAGCGAAGAAAATTGATTAACTCCGGTAAATATAAGTGTTTCTAACCGGTTACACTATGCACCGACTGTTCCATAAAATTTGCGCGATCTCATGGTTGTTGTCAGACGATTTTTCACTCGTACCAGATTCTCGATCAGTTTACACACAGAGTTGCTTTCGAGCAGATTTTTCAATATAATAGCATTCCGCTTCGTATTCTCCCAAAGCACGGACAGCTTATAATTCGTTCTCCTAATGATTATTGCCAAGTATCAATTATAACTAAAGCCAATGATCAGCTTGACGGTTATGAATTATAATTAACCTAACCATCGATGATTCAGCCAAGTTTGTATAAACGCAAACGTAACATCCGTACGCTTTTTGTTTGCGTTTGACGGATATTCCCAGGCGTGTTCTTACGATCCTCTTCTTTTATATTTTCGTTCTTTCCACTATTCGAGCTGTACCGTGGCGTCGCTCATTAGCTCGAAGGGACGGAAATGAAAGGACGATAATCTTTGAACCCCGTGATTATAGCGTGCGATAGTTGCGCAAACCTAACACCTGGAAAACCAGTTTCTCGATGCGTTTTACGCCAATAAAATTCCAATTCGTACGTAGAAATTCAAGAAGAAATTGCAGCGAGGGATCGTGCAGCGCGATGTCATTAATTTCGTTCAAATCGCATATTCATTTTTGAATCGTTTCTCTAATTTGTATGGAGACGATGCTTCTCGATAAGACGATCGATCGTATCGTTCGGTAAAATCGATACGGTGAAACGCGATTATGCGCTCGAAACAGGTTTTTAATCGCGTTAATATTAATACGTGTTTCTTAAAACACGTTTTGATTCGACTTTTATAGTCGATACCCAAAAATTCAGACATGCAAAAGAAGCCATAAATTTCCTCGAAAGTATTCAAACACGGGAACAGATTGACGCCTGTCGAGTAAACTTTTATCTTCTATCACTGCTCCCTCCCTATCGAAATAAATCAATTTTCACAGGGGCTGTCTGCGACTGATGGATAATTTGCGGTCGACGAGCGACGCAAGTTAGTCTCTTGAGAAAAATAACACGGTTCGAGAACGTGTGGATGCACGCTGTTTTTGAAGTATACCCAGAATGAATCATTCGAATCGAAGAAAGGGAATAAAAATCGATCGTATTTCCATTTGATTAATCATATCATGAATATATACCATGGATGGAAAGGAATTTATTCTTTATTACGTGTAATATATTTTTTAGTCGTTTGATTCGCGCTTACTTTTTCGAGAAGACTCTACATTACAAAAAATCAAAAGTCAATCAAAGAAAGAGAATGTATTTGTACTTTTGATTAATTAAATGTACCGTGCGACGTGGATCAATAACATTTGTCGAAACGAATCTGTTCTTCGTTATCTTTCGGCAAAAGGAAAAATTTTCTTTTTAGGAAAAATTCCAAATGAATCGAAGGAAGGGAATAAAACTTCACTGAATTAATTGAATATACCGCGCAACATGAAATAATAACATTTGTCAGAATAAATCTATTGATCAGAAATCTGGAATCACTGTGTGTTTCATCGAGTCTAAAAATTTCAAACAAATTCACCTTCGCATTCTGTTTCAACATATTTTAATTACGATAGATATCTGCAACACTAATTTCGAATTAATATCAAATTAGTCGATATTACAGAATTATTAGATACTAAAAAAAATCCAAAGTTTTAATTGGTATTACGTATTGAAATTGAAATACGTATACGTCCCCCTACAATATGATTTGCAGAAAATATTTTCATTAGAAGAAATTAAACATTTCGTGTAGCTGTCGTATAAACGAATTCGAACGAAAAAATAAAATAATATAATTTTCTGCATAATCGGGACGTTGCTTTTTGACTGTCTATTTTAGTCTTTCCCTCTCTGTCTGACTTTCTTCGCATTTCTTTGTTCTCTGTGTTTCTCTTTGCTGCAAATCGAATGGAACATCTCGCGTTTTGTATCCATTGTCACATTGATTAATGCAACATCGTATGAACGCGGTTATAATAGTAAACTCATAATCGAACACGTATGTACATTATCATCGGCAGGGTATTCAAATTCCAATAAATATGAACATACATATATATGCATGAGCGGTTGCGAGAACGGCGAGGTGTTGATACAGCTGGTAATTCAATAATTATCGTCAGGAACGCTAGCAGAGAGTTTCCGCCGAACGAACCTTCCTCTCCCTCTTCGTTCGCGATACAAAGCACGAATTCCGGTGCCATGGAAGGGATGGAGAATGGCGGTAACGAGGATCGAGAAGGGACGAAGAAACTTTTTCCTGAGCTTCATCAGGAATTTTCTGAATCACCTTTAAAAAGGCCTCGTAAAATATTCAATCGAAAATGGATATGAGAAAAGGAATGTTTAATGACGTGCTGTAGAAACGGAGCTTCCCTCGCGAGATAGAAAGAGACGGAAAAAGAAGGGAAAAAAGAAAGAAAAGAGAAGTTATCGAAAGAGTAAAATCTACAAATAGTGCAGGATCTCTTGGAGCGATGCGAAATCGACAGGCTAAACATAATTAATCCTTCCAATTATCGACATGTAAAACTCTACTGTACTGCTACGGCGAACTAATTCCATTAACCTGCATACTTAAACGAGCCCGATTATCGGCAAACTTAAAACGGTGCTCGTTAAGCGACGATAACGGGACCCCCGCTTTTGGTAGTTGAACAAAATTCTCATCGCGCTGACATCCAAGGAAAATCGATCCCACCTCGACTCGCGATACGGCGTACAAGATTTTCGACAGCCGGCACTTTCATAAAGACCGTCCCGACCTACCTATTCAAACCAGTCTATAAATCTTCATCCTAGCATGGGATGGCAGGTTGGAGTCTTCCGGAGGCAAACGAAATTAGAAGGGTGACTTACGAGTTTACCGGCTACTCCTCTGCCTACGGTTGCTCTCCTCTCTTCATCTCGACGTGACCGAGGTCGTACGAGTCAACCACAAGCGGTAGACAGGACACGAACACACACACACACGTATATATAGCAAAACCAGAAGGCTATCGTTTGTTTCTCTTTATACGCGTTTCGTCGGGTCAATGGGAGCCGGGGATGAGATAATGGCGAAGCAAACTCGCGGCGTGAACGAGCACAACCACCCTCTTTGTAGCGAAAACGGTGATGGGAAAAGGTGAAGAAAAAGGAAGCGAAAGAGAGAAAGGGAAGGTGATTGGAAAAAGAGGGAAAATCGGAAGAAAGACCTTGGCATAAAGAGGGTACGAAACGGCTGGCAAGCAGGCCGTAAAGTGAAAATCCTAGAGGTACGTCGTGACTAGTACAAATTTCATCCCCGTAACAGGAATTCCAGAGCTCTCCGGCTTTTGCAGAAATCAATATCGCGATCTGTCGCATGTCACTAAAAAATCTGATGAACCTTTTTCGTCTCTGTCGCCACACGCTAGTGTAGGAATATCGTAACTATCTACGCTCGACGAGTTTCTCCAGCGAACCTAATTATACATCGCGAAAGCACGTCGTTTACTGCGGTCTGAAAAATTCATCTCGAACGTTTTCTTCATGGTTCGCTGTCCTTTCATTTACCCATCCGCTCTTTTCACGTTTCTGGCTCTCTCCCTCCCTCCCTCCCTCCCTCTCTCTCTTTCTCTCTCTCTCGATGATTTTATTGCCACGAAAAGGAGAAGATCATGGACTTTTATCGATTGTTCCTTAATGATGTACCAAGCGAAAGAGTATTAATGTCAAGAAACAGCCGTCCTTTGAGCGTAACCACGAGAAGCAGTGCAGAAATAAGGAAAAATGCCGGCAACTGGAATAGAAAGAGAAATTTCGCCGACAACGTGGAAATCCTTAGAAGGAGTCTGGCAGAACAGAGCAAAGGGGAAGGAAGCATGCTAATCTTATTTAAGATTCATCTGAACGATCCTCTTGCAGGACAAAGAACATAGGCTGCTTGATACGATAACGTAAGAAGCTTCTTCCTCGGGCACGACAAGATGGATAAAGGGGGGTGAATAATTTTCTTTCGCGTTTCTCGCGGTCGCAAATAAGAAGAAATTTCAGAAATTTTCTCACGAGCTCGCCGACGCGGTGCCACGGTAATACATTTAAATATCCTTTCTAGAAAAGAATCTACGTGAACCGACTGCGGTTGAGTTTTTAGTGAGATTAAGTATTACCATTTCTCGTTCAAGGTGGAACAAATGACTGGCGTTAAGACGATAAAAATTCATTGCCAGCGTCTAAAGGCCCGCTTTTAGCAACGAAATTGGCACCGTGAACGCGTGAGATGTTTGCTAATCCGCCAAACTTGCTTTGAAGATGGAATGTTAAATACCAGGGAGTCGGTCGACAAAACGGAGGAATTTCTTCTTTTCTGAAACTTCGTTGTTTCTTTAATACACACCGTGAATATCGAATACTCCAGGAAATATTTGATGATGTCATGATGTCAATTAAAAGCGCATTAATAAATATGCATGAAAACGTGTATATTTGCGTTGATCGGAGAAATAAATTCTCGATCACTTTTATATATAGAATTACGCTCTATTCTATATCTTTTTATCGCGTCGCTTGTAATTTATGCGTATATTATTCTGTCCTTGGTGTACGAAAAGAGAAATAAAAAGAACGTATAGTATAATAAGGAAGATCCTGTTATTTTCGATAAATCGTGCGTGTCTACTAACTTGAAGAATGACAATATAATTTCATATAAATAGTAAAAATCAAAGCCTTGAAACTTTCAATTACTTACCTATTAGCTACAACTTGTTACGTCTCTTCCTTTGATGCTGACGTAGTCATCCGTTCCTTCGATTACGCGTTACTCGTAATTCTACCTGGTCACGATCATCCTGCCAATCAAACGAAAAACTGAATGAGTAAGCGAATGAGCGAGTGTGAGTGTAATTGTGAATTTGTGACTGAATGAGCTAAAGCACGTGAAAGTGTCGTTTGTTTTAATTGGCTGGAATCAGAAATCCAGTTGTACCGATAAATCTATTCATTTCGTTATTAATTCGAAACAAATAGATTTCCGAATAAAGAATTTTAAATGTAATTGAGAGATCAAATTCTTCATAAAGTCTTGGGTTTCATAAAACACCTTGAAGATCCAAACTATCGTCTCATGCACAACAGTTGCCTTAAGAAGAAGATTATACTATTAAAGAATATGACGTTTGTTTCGTCAGCGAAGAATTCGCTAGGAGAAAGTTAAGAATGGGGTTAATGCGCCATGAACGGAAGTCGGACAACGAATAAGTCGACTCTCGCGTTAGAAGACGCTCTACATTATCTCTCGTCATAGAACTGAAAGAAATTCTGCGCCAGACAAAGACAGGTTGTTTATGACAACTGGCTTGAAAAAAGGTACTTTCTGCGCGTCACTACACTGAAACGTTGCTTTGTCTCGGACCGTTTGCAGGATAATTAAGAGGAACAGTGGTGAACTATGTGTAAACTCGTGGTAATTGCAACGTACAAGGACTTGCTTCAATGTCCATTAAACTCCTTATCAAGATTGAATCGGGCAACTTTCTGAAAAAGTGCCTATTACATTTTAGCGCTTATTACATTATAGTTAAGTGTAAACCTATTGCAAATATATAATCCCTATACTTTCTACATAAATAACTGAATTATTATGAAATTTTAATTCATTTTGTCAATATAAGAAGAACAAAGTATATACTTTAGGAGCCATTAGAATTATCAATTCAGACGTAGGTAATACGAAAAAGCTAAAGCTGAAACGCAATTTGCTCAATCCATCATTTTGTTTTATGAGCCTTTTTCCCATCTCATTCCATAAGGGGCCATCAATGCCGTCTCATTATGCTTTCTTTGTTAAACACAACTCGCTTACACTCGTCGATTAAGACGCTCGAGGCTCGAATCATAGTGGAAACCATAAATCGATCGCAAAATTGGCAAAGAATCCGTCGAGTTACAGGAAACTCTAATCTTTCAAGAAGCATTCTCGCGTTTCGTCGTAATCGCTTATAACAGATGCGAAATTTCAATAAGCTTCGATATTATGTTGTTAATAGCCGTCAGTCATGAAAAAACATTGCGCGAAACAATATGAAAGACCAAAGGAAATTTGGTTAAAAATTAGAGAAACGTTGATGTATACGAGTAGAGACTAGTTTGCAGACCAGATTTTCCACTCAAATAAATAAAGTCGATAATTACGACAGTCGATTAATTTTTCGAATACCAGGCGGAATTATCAAGCTTCTGCCACTGAGTCTGTGATTTTGTTGGGATTCAATGATTTATACCGTGAGCGGACGGCCTAATGCCGCTTATTAACTCATCCCAAAGCAATACGACGCACCGGTGTAACCGCTCGGATGATTGCCAAGTTCCGTGTTTTATTTACTCTGTTTTCAAAGCCGCTTTTTACTTGAATCCTGTACAGTAAACTTTACTCCGTGTAGCGACTGAATTGTCGTTACCCTCTCACACATAGTCGATACTGTTTGACCAGTTACATCTTCGTATCATCACGCGTGGACGTTTACGCGTTAAAATATTGTTCTGTTGAAAGGAACATTAGTCGTGTCCGATAAAAAAAAGTCTGAGATTCTCAAAGAAGCGTGTTTCGTTAATTTGGTAAACTAAAATTTCGACGAAACGTTAGGTAATCCTATCAATAGCGCGGTTTCTTTTTTGTTTCCTTTGTATTGTACTGTATCGATCGGTGATTTTTATTTCAGATATTTTTTTTCATTTTCTACAATTACGAACGTTCTGTTACGTTTAAGTCTCCAATTTCCACCCTTTACTTACACCACATATATTGTAGAATCATGTACGAACTTTTTACTAATTTCATCGATACTAGATTTTTTTCAGTAATATCCGTATCAATATGTTCGTTCATAATACTGTCAGCAGGATTTTTGCTTTCGTCCATTTTTCAATTTCTCTTTGTTTTCTCGCAAAAAAGTGCGTTTCGTGTTGCTCGATCATCATACGAGGTTTGTATGATAAATTTGTATAGAATTTAGCAATGTTTTTTCAATATTTGAGTTTTTATATTATGTTTTGAAAATGCTGGCATCAATAAATGTCTACGTGCCTTTAGGTGTCAGGTATTATGATTGCATATTGTTGTCTGTATTGTCTCGTTCATTTTTTAGTGAAACTTCATTGTTGTTCGTTACAATAATAAGATACGATAAAATAATTTACCATGCGTAATAAAACCAACAAAACAAAGTATTTTAAACCTTTAAAAGCTGTTGTTTCGTTTCAATAGAGAGAGAAATATCCAAAAATTTCCTTGCATCCGTCATAATCCGAGCTATGGAAATTGGAGGATTAAACTTTCCATTCACGTTTTATAAAACTCTTATTAGCGTGAATCCCGCTAAATTTAACTCTCATAAAACCCACTTTACTTATCAAATGACCAAATACATTCGAAATACTTTTGAAGACCGAACGTACAAGCGAACGTAAAAACTGCGTCGGGATAAAATGTCACAGAGCTCGTCTTCGACGACACGTTGTTACGTTCGACGAACATCGAAATAGTATCGTGGTAGATATCATCACGCGTTCAGGATATCCACCACGTACAGTTTTAATCTTCTATAAAAGCGCATCGAACGCAACCGCTATAGTTTGTTCAACATCGTGCTAATACCTGGGACAACATCACCGTGACGCATCGGTGGAGTAGCGGGCGCACGACCCTGCCAGGTTCTATCCTGCGTAACCAGATCACGACGAAGGAGAGCGTGTTCCTGCTCGATCGGAGAAGAGCCGACTGCAGAAGGCTAAAGGAGGAAGAACATAGGGAGCAGGAATAGCTTAGACAAGAAGTATCATGCCGCCTCGAGGTAAGCAGGTGCGCAACATCCTATCGCCCCTTCTGCAGCTTCTTCTCCATGCTGCTGTTGCTGCTGTTGATGCTGCTGTTACCTGTCTTCTCTCCTCTCTTCAGCTTCCCTTTTCTCTTATATCCTTCCTTATTCCTCCTTTGCCCGTTCCCTCTCACGTGCAATGGCCTCCTTCCCGCGGCTTTCTCCTTTGCCCGTCACTACCATTACCTGTTCGACTCTCTCCGTATGTTTACGCAATATACACCATGTACGATTGATCGCGATCCGTAAACGTGGCGAGCAGCAGGATAAAGAAGAATGTAAATTGTGGTCGCGTACCAAGGAAACAACCGGCTCTGTTAATGTGTACCTTAGGTCTGTTCATAACTTCGTCCATCGGATAATTTCTAGTCGATCATTGCCTGGATGCGGTACGTACACGGTGCAACAACACGGCGCGCAACGATGAAATACGCTTAGAACGTACGAGGTCCAAACGATCGAGTATCAAGGTCCTTGATAATGATATCGTGATAGTACCGTCGTAAACATAATGTTTCTGGGAGATGGTAAAGTGAATTGATTTTTTATCTTGTTTCTCTTTCTTTCTCGTGCAACAAATGGTAGAAAGAGATACGAACGTAGGTGAACGTTCAGTCGGCAGTTCCGTAACCCGCGCGAAATGGAAAAGTACTGGAACATTATTGCGCCGGGCCGCCTTTCGCGTTATACGTTAATAAAATAGTCTAACCACGTGGAAATGAATAAAAACGTTTATACACAGGCAATTGCACTTCTGCATCATAAGCATCCACGAAATTGATTTACGCGGTAGCGCAGGTGCTTTGCAATTATTGTTGTTTAATAGCGGGGGTAGTCCGGTTAATTTCAAACAGACTTTCCATTTTGAAAAACGCCGGTTGCACCGAGGTAATAACCAGTGCTTGTAAATTGTTAAATCCCTGCGAAGGGCGTTGTTTATGCATTACGTTTGATCCATCGCGAACGAAAGTCGCCATTAATCTTCATACCCTGTTCTTAGCGATTTGTCTACAGTACTAGAAAGATACAACGTTCGACGTGGCGTGCTCGCAAAACTACCGAGGGAACAACGTTTGAAGAATACCGTGTTTCAAGTAGATCACACGGTCTTGATAATAGTCCGAAGATAGCACGAAGGGACAGCTCGTTTTCAAAGCTAACATTTTCAAGGCCCAGCCTACGGTGCTTTGAAATATAACTCACAATTCTACGACTCGTCTAGACGTAGACTATGTATCATTTTCGAGATCCCTTAACGACTTTCGAAATATCTTCCCTACAAGATGCCCAACCTTCCCAACGAGTGCCGTAAAACTGCACGCACGTCGTATCTCTTTTTTTCTCTAAAAAAATCCAACGAACAGAAACATCAGCACAACAGAAACATGTGGAGAAATCGAAGAACCGTCCAAAGAAACGCAAGTAATAAAAACGATCCTAATAGAGTATGAAGTCGCTGATTTCGTGAAAATTTTGAAACGAATAAATCGAATTATTGTGAAACACGATAATGACAGGATTGGTACTAATTGGTCTGCCCGGTTAGAGGATTACGAAAGATCGAACGCGCGATACGATTACGTGCAGAAACGACTCGAGGAACAGGCTTTGGTTCAAGTCGTTAAAGACCTTTTAACGCGTATTCCACGTAATGCAAGAACGATGGGATATCACCGGGACACATTTCCGTAGACACGAACGGCTCAGCAAGTAAGGATATCTCGTAGTAAGAGAGTCGGTGAATTAAAGTAGTTTCGCGAATGTCCGACAGACACATTTATAGAGAAATCGGCGCGAAGAAGAAACGGAGGATGAAGTTGGGACGCGGCCGGCTCTCTTACCTATTAAATTTACGTTCGCTCGTAAAGATATCGAAATTTATTATTCCTAAAATCACAAGCTCGTGTTGCCTCCGTCCAATATTCCTTGCTATCCTAATTTATTTCTTCGTTATTTCGCCGGCTACATTAATTTTCTCGCTCCGTTTGCTCCCTCGCATCTCCTTGCTCTGTTTCCTTACGACTTGCTAAATCCCTTGGGCGAATTCCTTAATCAAAGGAGCGTTCGTTCGTTCGCGTGTAATTTACAACCAAACTTGAAACTTAATCATGCTAAGCTTCTCAAGAGGTAACAAAAAAAAAAAGAAAGAAAAATAGAAAAGCAAAGTAAACGGAGAAAGAGCAAACTCCAGGGTAAACGAATCAAAAATAATCGACGTGACACGAACTTTCTCCTTCGATGCCCATTTTCTACCGTGTATTTCATTGTAGTAAGAAACGAAACTTAGGCGAATTCTGGAAAAATCTTAGTAAAGTATACGTACTCTTTTGTCAAGAGAATTTCGCTGGTGACACGGTAAAACCCCTTCCGGGCTTCCGGCTCGCGTATATACGCAATAAAAAGACTTACGAGTGTATAAATACGTATATTTGGATACGTTTTATATCCTAGGAAACATCTTGCCATTGGCGGACAAACACGAAAGATGGCCGAGAATTTGCAATATGCGTCGCAGCCATAAGATATTTACTACCCGTCAGACGAATTTGCAAAGTCTCAAATTTATTGCGAATATTCTGCTAATCAAGCTGTTTAATTTCAATGTTTACACTCGTTCAATCGACTATGTCCACTCGACCTATCTCATTTGTCAGTTAGCATCTCTGATCTTCGTCTCTTTGTCTGATTCAGCAGATTAGCCCGATAACTGTAAATTTTTTAACTCGATTAACTAAAACACGGATAGACCGAAATATTTCAAAGGAAAATTCCTCGCAGTAAACGACCAGCAGAAGTTGATGCGGGAAATTGAAGCGACAAAGCTTTATAGACGTGGTCAATATAAGGAGGATTTGAAGATCACAGTCGGCCGGGTTCCCGTGTGAGTTCAAAAATGTATGGCAGTCGATAAGCGAGCAGACGAGTTCCTCGAGTTCCTGCAGTTTCCTCTTTGCTGTCGTTATACCTGTGAAACATGCTTCACGTAAGATCACTGACACGAGAGGAAAACTTCGTCGAAGAAATTTTCTCCCTTGCCACGGTATCTCTTCTCCGATCGTCAGACTGCAATTTTTATCGGTCCCGGGGTTCGATACGTATCCCGTTCACTGTATCCACCACGCTCGACCTATCTGCAATTTGCATTCCAATGTCTCGCATCGACATTTCGGATTGCCGTCTAACGTCCTCTTTCTTTTTTCCACCTCTGTCGCGATTTTTTCGCGTGTCGTCGAGTTCAGACCGCGTTGACACCGACAACAACGCTTCTTCCAAACCGTTATTATTGCCTCGCCCAACACACGAATAATGTCGGCTTCGAATAAACGGTTTCTAATGGTCCCAGTAATACCACGTGATTTTGCTGAAATAATTGAACCCAACTATGCATTGCATTCGCGTGAAGACACGATGTAACTGCTGATAATATTACCACGGAGTATCGTAAACTATCATCCTCCATAGAGAATGATATATTTTCTCATATGTTCGAAGAATTATACAGTTGCTAACCCATTAAATCGGTCCCTTCGAACACGGGAAAGCGTGTGCAAATTGTTTTCAATTATAACATAATATCGTTTAACAAGAGCGTCGTAACTGAATGAACAACGCACCGTTACAGCATAAAAACAGTAACCATAGTACCGACCACATAAAGGAGGAATTTTGAAACAATTCTATTTACCCTGTCGGCCGGCAGAAAAAAGCAGAACATTACTTTGTCGATAATTCTCAGCGAAAGAGTCGGTGTCGTTTGACAGACAGCGTGTTTGCGAAGCGACGAGTCGCTATTGCGTGAAACTCCGTTAAATAAACCGATTCAACAAAAACCGATTCGACAAATACGAACGTTTTAGCATATTCCTCCATAACGAGCTGACGTATGCTAAAATGTCTGACCTTACCCTATCTTTTTTCCCTCCTGTTTTTCCTTTCTCGCCCCCTTTTTCCTCTCCCTCATCTTTTTTTTTTTTTTTTTTTTTCTTCTTTGCTCAATATCTCGTGTAACTTCAGCCGGGCCGTTTGAAACATAATTTCACGGAATTTCGCGGAGTAACCCGCGATACCTTGAAATTAGTTTCCATCGAGTAGCAAACGAAGAACCGAGGGAAGCTCGTTGAAACGCATCGAAAAAGAGAAAACGGGGGAAAACGGTAACGGTGGAATTTTATTTCAACTGCTGCAATCTAACTAATTTCGTGAAAATTATTACGTAATGCCTGCCGCGTTTATAACCGAGGGTGCTGCAATATTTCCCTCCTCGCAGTTGCGTTCTATCCTGTATTCCGCGTTTCAACGATCAAATCGACCGAATTCCTTGAAAAGTACACGTATCGTGTTCACTCGACGAAACGCAAGCGTTTTAGTTAACCGAAAAACAAATACACCGGAGATTCGATACAATAAACATACCCTTTCCTGGTTCGTATCTCAACCACGACGATATCAACGATATCAACGAGTCGAAACGAAAAAGCGATTCAACGATGAGAGAACGATGGTCGCGGTATCCATGGCACATAGCAAAACGCTATATATTTAAATGTTACACGATTTCGTTAATAGCGTCGGGAAGAGGGAAGGCGAGGTGGATCGTGATACGGAATGCGAAATGTATCTGATTGTTAATAAGATCAGTATAATGCAGTTTAGAGCGTACAACGTTGTCACCAGACAGATGCCAACACCGAAAGACAAATTAGAAGCGAAAGAGCTGGCTTCGACGAACAGTAGACGCGTTCGGTTCATTCGTTGTCGTTGCTAGTTTTCTCCCTTGCTATAGGCGATTCTCATTCGAGCAAATACTATTACAAGGATATCGTGTTCCTCATGCATATCGCACGGCCGTGCAAAATTCCAGAATATCCGATGCAGTTTGTATCGAATAACGGCTCAAATTGTCAAGGTATAACAGCGTACATACCGGTGTATCTACATGAACATTGAAAACACTGCTTCTCCCAGTAGAAACAAAAATCGTTCGTAGTTTCCGTGAACGCGCTAGAACCCAACTAGCTTGCTTTTAATAGTAAAACGGAACCGGGAACAGCATCGTTGGAAACGGAAATATAGAGCACGATATAAGGCAGGAGATTTTCCATTCGCGGTAATACGCGTCGTGTTATTGAATTATTGGCGCTATTTGTTTAAGATACAGAACATGCAACGTCTATTAATAATCGTATGAGCGTGTTCATCCGCCAAGTCATTAAGGGGAAACGAAGCGACGTCGTCGGAAACATAAAAGAACAAACGAAGCGCGCTTGTACATTGTGACACGAAGAATATATTGCTATTCGCGGTACAAATTACGCTTACGGTTTTCTTCGCGTTCGCCACACCGCACCCCGTCCGGTGATTGTACGCTCTCGAGCACCGTGTAACATCTCGTAATTACATATCTCGATGCGAAGATCAGCAAAATGTTTAGCATTTTAATAAAAGCTCCTCGTTAGAGAAGATCAGTATACCACCCACAGAGAGCGTTCGATACAAGATATCCGCGGTGATCACCTGATATAACAGTTCCTTTCTTCGATGTAAAACATTGGCGAAATGTCCCTGTTAAACGCAGGACGTGCTATACGATCGCTTAAGACGATCTTGGATTAAGATCTCCGCTATTCTTCTGCCTGTGTTTTCTTAATGACGCCTACCAAGGTCATTAATATGCCAGAACTGGTAAGTGGAAATGGTAGAAAGAGCGTAATAAGACGTCAGCCGGTACCCTAATGATCGCGTGAACAACGCAGCGAGATTCGCGCTAGACGTAATAATATACACGTATACGAGAAGGCGATCGCATGTTCCTATAAGCATCGTGAAGGCTCGTTCACATTGTCGCACAAACTACGGATAAGTTATTCGGTAAGTGCTCCTATTAGCGAACAAAAGATTTTTCAGATTACAAATCGTGATCTTGACACCCTGTGATCAGTAAAACGATCGATCTTGATGACCGAGATCTTGTAGACCGATACAAACAACTTTAGACTTTAAATGCCAGACTTCTGAATTTCTAGAATACGATACAAAATCAGTATTAACTCCTCAACTTAGTACAATTCTCCCCTGACTCGTAGAATCTGATACAAATTATTTCATGTTTGTTGGAACCCGATATTATCTCGTTTTGAACACCTCAAACACTATGGAGGATTTTACAACCACGAAGGTATTTAAGAACCCTGAAACCTCAACGGGTCTGCACATTTCTAGGATCTCCATGACCTCAAGAGTCCCCGTGGCCTCGATGGTCCTCGTGGATTTCAGGATTCTCAACATTTGGAGATTCCTCACGACCTTAACGGTACGACGACTGACTCGTCTCTGACGCTACTTCGCTATGACGCTATGTTCGAAGGAAAATTAAATAACTTCGAAGATTTGAAAGTGCAAAGATACAAATAATGAATACGTAATTTTCAAGAAATTCATAAATAGATAAATAAATATTAGATGTACATCGTGTAGCAATAGTTAACGCTGACGGGGTCGTTTCACCGATCTTCATAGCGTTAAAAATGTTCATAACATCGCGAATACTATTCTCTCGGTTGTCCGTACACACATTAGTCATTATCCCTACCGAGATTCAAAATGAGTCTCATCGTTGCAAGCTGTCTTCGAGGGAAAAGGTTGTCGGTCGAATATGCAGCTCTTGACACGTTAATTACAACATGTTGGAATAATAGGAATCGGACTCTAATTGCTACATTAATGCCGCGTTAATCGACCACGCCATGGTATGTTACAGAATGTCGGAATGATTTATGGTAGGCTGGGATACATTGATATACGAATGAGTGGATTTACGTTGGTTATACGATCCAAAACTATTGCTGCACTTTATCGGACGTAAGTATTATGTATCATTGTGGTTACGCATGACAATAAACGAAACTTAAAAACTGCAATACCGTTTAGTGTTTGAAGATCTAAATCCCAGTTTTCGTGGAACTTTAATTCGAACAAGAACAAAGAGGATAAAGGGTAATAGTAGGATAGAATCCGGAATTTCATCAGCTTTCGTTCGAGTATTGATTTTCTTTGCTTTAGTTTCTTTTTACGTCGCCGTTAGCTGCAAACTTCGACGAATTTTCACGAGTCTTTAAGAGACTGTTAAAAATATTTACAATCCTGTCGTAAACGTGAAATAAGATCGGGAGTTCGACAGAAACATCCGGAACGAAAGCTTGCTCACAGGATATTTGCTAACTTTCAACGGCTGCTGCTTTCTTCGTGCCGATAAGTATCTCGTCGTAATTCGAACGATCATTACAATTAATAACGCGAACGAGCGTATACAAGAGTTCATCGCGATTCCTGTTCTTTAATGCAGACGTGACGCGCGGTCAAGAAAGCTCGTTATTCCTATCATAACTTCCTTCCTCATCGCGATTTTCTCTCGACTCGAAACTGTCCGATCCCCCTCACGACCGATCATCTCCAATCGATCTTACCTATAAATTATACAACAGATAAAGCTTCCTCGCAGTCGGACGAAACCTCGTATTCCTTGGAAAAATACAACCTAACCACGAGCGGATGAAACTTTCCACGTAGAATGGTTTGTTCGCGAGTCGTGGATAAACGATACACGCTACAGACTTACTAACGCATAATGTCGCGAAGTTTCTCGGTAAGAATAACACGAGAACACGAGAAATAGACGCGATGGAAATAAGAAAATAGTAAAAGTGGCGTATGTAAGAGATCGATGGAAGCAGCGTTGTATTACAAACGAATAAATTGAGACGATAAGCGAGTTCCACGTCGAAATGTGAATCTCGCTACCTACGTTACGCTACTAGGCAATCAATTTGTAGCCTGTTTGCATCCACATGGACGCAACAAGTAAAAGACACGCGGATTTTAAATGTAACCACTCGAACGTGTATGCTTGGTCACGTAATCGAAGAAATCCAAGGGAAACCCTGGTTAATTGCATTTAGCTCGGGCGAAAGTTAACGCGGCGATACACCGATCGTTCGTAATTGAGAGCTATATCCGTACATGGTGACCTGCCCGTATGGCGTACTTGCAGGAGACGAACGAGAGGAAGAGAGGTTAAACGAATAAGTTAACTATCGCACAGGATTCACGTGTCATCTTGGATTCAAGTCGATCGAAAAGTTTCGAATCAAATAGCGACAGTTTGAAACAACCAGATATCGATGAAGAGAGCAGGATAGATCGAAGGACAAAGGAAAGTAACTACGGGAATCACGAGTCACTGATGAGCGAGGGTCTCGAAGAAGGAACAAAAGATGAAGACGAGTAGAACGAGAAGGGGGAGAAAAATGAGGCAAGCGAGACGGATATTCGAAGACGAGACAAGAGCAGCGATCACAGAATCTCCCCAATGCGTGAGTTTCCAGTTTCTCGTATTGAAAATAAGCCTCTTAAGAGCGAATCGCGGAGGAGGAAACGAACGAGAAAGACGAGAAACGAAAGGATAATGCGCAGCGACGGGGTCAAGGACAACGAGGAGAACGGGATCTTCTAAAATAAGAAATCCTCCAAGTTCAGGAGAATTTTATCGCTCGACCGTGTTGCTATACTTTCTGTTCAGATGGAACCAAAGTTTTATTCAAGCGACAGTAACGACAGACTGATGGTTTTACAAATTTTATATGAAGATCACAGGCAAAAGCACAATAGGTACATTCTTATTGATTTTCTGATTTAAATGGCGCCTTGTAATGAAACAGGAATATATCGATATAAAACGTTTCAAAGCGAAAAGTACCTGTTACGTTCGAACACAGCTGTTGAGACAAACAACGGTCCTCTTTTTAAGGTTCTCGAGGTTTAACATTAAGAGCAGAAATATTTTGAAAATCTTGAAGTATACTTATCGCGTTCTTCTTCTATATTATATACTCTTCGCACCTAATCTTGTGGTTAAATAGGTATGCAATAGTTGCTGGCCACGGCCAATTAAGTCGACAGAATACGAACCTTCCTTTAAGAAAGGACATTATCGATAATCAAAGGAGACACCAAATAAGCCAACGAACATTCTTTGGAAAGTTCTTTGCCTTCCTCTAATGTGGCCGGTGGCCAGGAGATCGAGCCGCCACGATTACGTAATTTTTGTTTCGCGCTGCTGCAAATTCTTTTGTATCCGACCGAGGAGGAAGCGAGCGCAGAATCGCTTACGGCAAGAGGACGACGGTGGATTAACAAATTCCTCCGATGCTTTCGAAGAAAACAAAGGTGCGCGACTTCGGGTAACTTTGAGCGCTTTTCGAAGGAGGAGATCGTTGGGCAGGCCTTTCATCTCGGCTCGAATTTAGAATCGGGAGGAGAATCCAGGAAGTTTTCGAGTTTCGCTATGCAACGAAAATCGCGAACGCAGCAAAAACCATCATCTACAACCATAATCTCTACAGTATACGTACTGGGAACATCCTAAACCGTTCTCGAACGATGCCTTTACACTGTCAATATGCTCGTTCTCAATTAAAAGGATCAATATATACTGTCAATATGATATCGTTAATATTTATTGGAATATCGACAATATGATTGAGATTGACCGTTTACGTTTCTCCTGTCTGTGCTGTTGTCTCTGGTAACGCATTACCACTGGCCAAAACATTATCCTTCCCTAGACAGTTTCTCGTCTTTTTCTCAGTTATAGTATAACTGTAGCAGAGGCGAACTGGCGCATTTCGCTTAGCTTCTGTAATGACACACTCGACCGAGCGTATCCGGTTTTGTTGCCTTTTTGAAGGAAACGAAAGAAAGGACGTTCATTCCCATCGGTCTTCGTTTGTTACTCGCTAGCAACATTTAACACTTTGTTTTCGCGTCGGTGCCGACAGTCGTGTTAACTCGTTACTTAATTACAACAAATTTCGAACCGATTTGCGCCAACTAAGTAGCCGTCGTGTCTTCTCTCTGTTATTTCGCAGCGCTTTTAAATACGTCCATGTTAGCGCGAAGGCAGAACGAATCCATTTTTCAAAGCCACAGAGCTTTCCGTTTGTGTCCCTTTTATACGGCAGACCTTCCCTCCGTCGCGGCAACAAGAACAAAAGGATTTCAAAGTAAATTCCTTAAACTCGGAGAATAGTTCCATCCCCTTCCCATGGGCTTTTTGTTTGAAACAAGAGCAACTCGCAAGAGCAAGACTCTTCCAGACGAAAAGGACCTGTGGAAGATGTGCATATACGTACTCCACCAAACTATGTGTTAGATACGAACCGTAATAAATAGTATTCTACCATTTTTCATGGCCGTATGAATATTTAAATCTGTATCTCGGTATATTTCTGGTGCCAGCACGATATCTTCCGGTAGCGAGTAGAATTGCGTGTATGTAACCGAGATACGTACGGAAAAATCGATATGCAACTCTCTGTTCTTGCTAGACGGTTTGTATTTAATCGAAAGAAGCGAGTCGAAGCTGTGCGAAAGCTCGAGCGAATTGCAGTGAATTGTAGCGATCTAAACGATTTGAAGAGAATCGAGGGAAAATTGCAGTTTAAGTATATATTTCTGTTTATGGTACAATTATGTTAAAGATTTCTCTGTTTCCTTTTCGCAGTCTATGAATATGCAAAGTTACAACCTCGTAGCTTTCGAGTTGGCAATGCGCGAACTTTCGAACGCAACTGCAACGACCATCGTCGTGAGTACACACGGCAACGGAAAGAAAGAACTGATAGAAGGTCGAAATGCGCGAACTTTCGACAATAATTTCTCATATAACGTTCGTCGCTGAAACAGCGAAGTTGCCGTCATCTTCGGTTACTATGAAGAACTTTCGAAACAGCATCACAATGTAAATTTACGTGGAGCAAGCACGCTCAACCCCCGTACGTGGAAGTTCGCAAGTAATTGCGAGAATAATTAAGTTTTCGAATAAATACCGTTGGTACAAGCGCGAGGTGGTTCCGAGCTAAATGTTTCACAGTGGAACACACGAAAATCTAGTTTTCCCTTTACGCCAGCAATCCCGCTGTCTGCGTTTCCCTGGCCTGCGAGCGTGCGATATCCCGTGCTGGCTTGCAATTGAACAAACAAAAACACGCGCCAACCGTGTGTCTCGATATTTTCAGAAAGGGAAGCAGATGCTTTCAGCGTTTCGCGAGGAATCTCGAGGTTCCGCGAAACCAACCGTTGCGTTATAAAGAAGACGACGTATATCGCTATGTTTCTTCGAGAAACGTAAAAAAGTACCGTGGACCTTAGCGACTCGGCTTTGTGGTTAAAGTAAAACAGGCGAAACGACGGAGAGGCCAAAGGCGGCCAACATGATGAAAAAGAAGGAAAGTTAAAGCACAATTTCGTCAGAGGGTTGGTTTTCGTCGAAAGTTGCCGCCGGAAGACGCCCTATTACTCAGCGGTATAAAATTATCAAGCGCGGTATACTAGCGTAATAAAAGGTGGTAAGAAAAGGAGGATACCATAGCTCAGTAAGAACACGATATGACGAGGGAAGCGGGGGCTGGCGCCACATTAATTTACAGCCTCTAACGAAATAGAAAAAGTTTCCAAATTATAATTATGTGGAAAAAACATTGAAATTTATTATGCTCTGTGGACGGTGCCGGTCCTTTGTTAACAAGGATGGCCGGTGAATTTCACGAAGGCGAGGTAATTGGATCAACGTGGACCAACGCTCTTTCCTTGCGGGCCACCCCCCCCCCCGAGTTTCTTTTTCCATTCGCGACCACCTTTCGCTTTAATGAAATGCAACGCCACGTGCATACGGATCTCCGGCAGATCAGTCCACTCTGCGGGTTCGTTTACCACCGACGGAAGTCTTGGTAATCCGGGCGAATTCCGCGCAGCAAATGTGCCAACCACAAAGAATTAATTCTGCTTTCCCCCGCTCCTCCCTTTTCATCCTCTCTTGACGACGTTGCTGATTCGCAGTGAGCCCCCTCCCTCTACCCGACTACGTGGAATATCACCGAAATTGTCTAGCGTGAATTGAATCCAGGCAAATATACGTACACTGATTATGTAAATCTTAATGTAAAGTTCTGCATATTTACTGTAGTTACGAAAACGATCCACGTATCAGCGAACAGGAAATTTTGCGTTACGATTTACCCGACAGATTAGAATTTCCTCGCGAATTTTCTTCCTCTCTTTGACTATTATATCATAGATTTTAACGAGACACGATATAAATGTTGAGCGAATCGACGTTTCGAACAGATGCGCTGCTGAATTTCTCAATTTCGAAGTTACTTCGGCGAATAAGTAGAACACAAAGAAACGCTCGGTTGCCCGTGTTCGAATCGGCAACTGTACGTCGTGATAGTGCGAACGAACCATTGGAAAACGGAATTGAAAACGATGCAAACACCACCGCGAAGAGACACTATCGATTCTCCCGCTAATAGGTTCGCGGTAAAGGGTAGGCAGACTGAATTTCACACCGTTACGTTTAAGGAAATTGCAAAAGTCCATTTTCAAGGCGTAACGGTACCGGTTCTGCTACGAGACAACGCGAACTCGCATAACTGTATGTACGTCCGTTCTACTATGCTCGGTATATTCGTAGAACGTTTCTGCTACGCGATTCGGTATGCGAAATATCGTCGACGAGTTACCATTCGTGGCGCAAACACTTCCGCGAAATAAAAATTTTTCTCTAAACGAATTTTGTTGCATCTCTCACCATTATGATAATCATCACGATGAAAAAGGCCAAAAAAGAAAAGGTGACAACAGCTTGCATTAGTGTCTCTCGCCTCATTTGTAGTCGATTACAGTTACCTTTATGGAGTTGATTCGATATACTTTTCAAGAGCGACAAGTCACAATTGCAAGGCGAAGTTTCGTTCGCTAATATTAACATTACTGTCGACTAAATTATAAAATTTATACCGAAGACATCAAAATGAATGACGAATGATAATATGAAAAGAATATACGATGCAAAGAAAAATACCCTTGTATGCTTGTGTTCAAAGTATGAATAAACTGATCAAGAATTCCGAACGAATGATCTTGAAAACAGTTACGTGTCTTTTCATCCTCGATGTTTCCTACGCTTTTAGAGAAAGAGTTAGAAAATTATCCGTCTCTCTCTTATTTTTCTTTCTTACGAAGAATTCTGCAGTTTCAACGAAACATCGTGAAACTACCCGAGGAAATCGGGAAAGGATACGTCTCTCTGTTTGCTTTTCTTTACGCTCGTCCCTCTGGGACACCTTTACGAAGGTAGAACGAACCTAAATTGCCACAGAGAAGACTTTTTAAAGAATAAAGCTAATTGATGTGCTCGTGGAGCAAGAACCATGAGTAGATGCATTTGCAAACACCGTGACAAATAAAACTTGGATGAATTAGAATTTATAGAGGCGAGCCAACTAACATGTAAATAATTTCCGATTTTTTATCATTTAAAATGAAACCATTTATATACTTCTCACGAAGAAAAAGGGGATACTTGATTTATATCCATAAAACTTCTACTGGGTAGCAACGTAAATGTATACAGGTGGTATAATGTATAGCACACAAATGTATAATAAAAGATGGGAAATATCTATATGTCGGAGATGAAAGGATATCAGGGCCTTTCTTTTGGAATTTTTGGGAAGACCCCCAATACTTTAGTCTAGACTTTTCTTTATAGCGGTACTTAAATAATGAAACTTAGAAGTAGTTGTTTATGATTTAATCCGATTATGCGTGCCCGAGATTTATGACAGTAGGCTTGGGCTCGAAGTGACACAACTGGTCGCTAAACGTTCGCCACGGTCACGGGATGGACGTTTTTACCTAACAGAGATATGGAGTAGTTGTATAGCTCCCCTTAAAAATATAGTTGACCCGAGGGTTACAGAAAAGAGTATATAAGTGCAGTTCCACTTGGACTGGGAGGTTCAGTTAAGTTCTACTTGTACTATGGACGCATATCCCGTTCACTGTGCATTCGTTATTGAACCTAAGATCATTATTATTAGCATCTCGAGTATCTAATCGCCATTAATCATATTTGTACCAGTAAATATCATCCATATTGTATAACAACGATGGCTAATCCAAATGAAGATTCGTCACATGTCCCCAATCCCAATGAGAACTCGATATATACATATAGGGTGTAATCTTTTACACTGAGAAGACGGTGAAACAGATTTATATATAAAACAAGTTTTATGCTATATCTGCATATCTGCACATGACTCGGCGAGCGTGGACAAAAGGAAAGTAGATGATTAATTAAATAAAGAAGGTAAACCATCGAGTGAATCAATAAGTGGCGAATTTATACCGCGCAACGAGAAGGAGTCTCTGTCGCCAAGAGGCTTACTTTCAAATGGTTGGAAAAACTAGCATATTCGGACTTTGTGATTTTTTCCTGTTTATTTTCCTTTTCGCTTCTGCCCCTTCCTTTCGCGAGCGCTCGCAAAAGTCGCAATGACGATGAGTCACTCTTGAAATGCTTTTAGGCCGATTAGTCTGAATACGTGCCGTTTCGTGGCAGACGGAAAACCGCCACACGACGCAGAATGCTTAGTAACCACCTACACAGGAAGTTATATCACGCGCCTTGTAACTCGATGCGGAATCTTGTTGCGAATTCTCCGAACTGACCCGTGTACAGCATCAAAAATCCCTCCTGATACCAAATTGCGATACGATACGTTATTCGATAAAAACTTACACGATGTTAACGATCGTTCACTCGATAGATATCATTAAATGTTGAATTTTAACTGTCTATAAACTAACAATTAAATGGATTGCTGCAATAAAGGGGTAATGTTACTTTCCAATGATTTTAGTAAAGCAATTTCTTGAAATCTGCTGTAAATACGTAATCAAGTCTGAACATTGAAGCTACCTCTTTATCAGTACAAACCCTCCAATTCTGTTTCGTAATGATAAAAACGCGTCAATGAGCAAAAGTCGTAACGAATATTGCGGTTTACAAACACAAGACTTGTTGATATTCTGAAGCGCGTCACCTTGAGGGTTGAAGCATAGCCCATTAGCCCAGAAATAAAAGTATCGCGATGAAAAGAAAAATTGGTCACTGAACATGACTACAAATGGAAAAGACATTCTTTTAGTTACAATTAAAGTTACATATTTTGTATTCGCTGCGTAAAATAAAATTGACATTAAACGTATTTTATAAATCGCACATATTTTTTTAACATTACGCATTGTGTACTTGCGAATTTCTAACACGACACTATTTAATTTATGGGCGGCTAGAAATCCAACAAAATAAATATACGAAAAATACGTGGATAAAAGCAACGTATCAGCATCCCCATTGATTGAGCTTCCCAAGCAAAAAAAAAAAAAAAAAAAATGCCTATATCTAATGGATCTCAACTCGAACGGATTTCAACTCCACGATGTATCGACATATTCCAAAATTAAATAATTATCTTCGTTCCTTCGATGAAGAGCATTCATATCAAACGTATGAGGAAAACTGTTCGAATCCATTGTTCGTCAACAAAACCGGATTCATAACTGGATAATAAACTAGAATTGCCAGCTATTGTTCAGCGACGGACGCAGTAATTAGCTTAAAAATAATTGAGCGCGTAATTATAATATTGCCAACGAAGGTACGCGTTCGCGTAGGGACACGCGGTGCATGAGTCTGGCAGCATGAGATACAACATTCGTTTCCCGGACGATGTATGTACGTTTCGTTAATCGATTAGCATTGATTTCGCATCGTAATTTCAATTGATAGCCGGACATTAACGCAGAATAAATGTCGCCTAACACGTGTAATTATTAAGCCGACTATGATTATTAACTCGGTCCCATATATCGGCTGTCTTGTTATCTAATACTCGGAGCTCTGATCGTTCTAAAATCAACGAAAGTCATACGTACGTTTTCGAGCAGAGGCATCGGCACGCATGCAAAGAGAATCGTGCCAAATGATAGTGCATTCAACTGCGCCACCGATCATTAGGCCAACTAATAAAACGCCTTTTACGTTATCGATGGTCGAAATTCAATTCCATCGAACATTAAGGTAACTATCAAAAACGTCGATAGGTGTTCGAGTCACAAAACGATAGGTAATTATTGTAAGGGAATAGAGGAACCGCAACGTAAGATGAAACGTTACGACGATACAGAGATATAATTATTCAGATCGATTGATTTTCGTGAGTCTCCTAGGTTATTCCGTATCATAGCTCAAATTTCGAAGCGGCAACCGGATTACCGCAAAAGAAACAACATAATGATACACCGTAATGCGGACGGCTAGCCAATTTCAACCTGCAAAACCGGCTAAGCCCTCAGCGGGAGCATAACAGCAGGTTACGAATAAGAAACTCGTTCGTCCTTCGTTTAAAGGCTCGGTTTCAGCGAATCGAATATCGTTCGGTAATATCGTGCGCCTCGGGTTTAACGCAAAAATAAATGACCAGAAGAAAATTGAGAGCGTAACTCTTTCGAGACGAGACGATTGTTTGGTAGATTCGAGTGGAACCTAAAGAAGGAAATGATTATGAAATAATAGCCGTGAAGGATTTCGTACGCGCAATGTTACAATACACAGTCGTGTATCTGTAGCAATTATAATGTATAAATAATTTGGAAATATATGGTTAAATATACATTGGAAAAAATATATTGTTGAAAACAGTTAAATTATAGCTGTTATTAACAAAAAGTTCCGGTACAGTCGTATAAAAGGATATTTAGATATCTTGGGTCCCTAGCGTGTTCCGTACAAAAGAAAGCTCTCTTTTCTTCCGCTTTCTGTATCAATACCTACACTATCACAATGAAATCTCAACATAGGATTGTCGATTGAAAGTACGATCGAGAAGTGGTTTCAGGCGTACTCTCTTCTCTACAAGGTAACTGTAAATATCGATGCAGCTTTGCCGTGTGCAATGTGTTCACAGATCGAAAAAGAAACAACGGGGGCGGAAGAGGACTGAAAATCGTAAGACAAATTCCTTTCCTTCGGCAATAATATCAGCTGGAAATTTGAATGTAAATCGGACGATCGAACATGCACGCGTCTGTCAGTTTAAAGAATTTCAAAAATTGATTTTGTCTGCTTACCCGAGGCGTCCCACGTTCATTGTAACGTCTCGATCCTCTGTCTTCGAGAAACGAGAGCCATACCTGCAACATAAAATCACATCGTTAGAAATCACGTTTCCAATCAGAACGTCGATGTGTGCTTCTCGTCTTTTCTCTTTTTTCAAGTTCACGCTCCCTTTGGTGCCAAATTTCATTCCGCTTTTACAATGCCATAAATTTACGATGAGAAAAGACACGATGGTTCGATAGTGACAGACGAATCGACGGTACGAGAAGCTGGACCCAGCTGCATCCTCGAATCCTGGGAACTCATAAACGACGATGCAGCTTGGCCAGCATCGAAGAAGAAACAACGCGATAGCGCAAAAAGAAATTGCAAAGTGGGAGAGAGAAGGAAGGACAAATGCTAAAGAGGAGATCGAAGGAAAGACAGGGACGGAGGATAGAAAATGGATAAACTGGAAAAAGAGGGTACGAAAGAAAAAGCAAGGTCGAGAGTAAAACAGAAGCAGGAGGGAAGAGAGATGAGATATAACCGTAAAAGGGGTATAGAAAAAGGAAAGAGAAACCGCGGTGCAGAAATAAAAGTGTAGTAGTCGAGCCTCTGAGGCAGACTCAAAGTACACGAAGTCATAGCGGATAAAAGGGGTTGCCGAGATAAATATCTAAAACGTCATGCGTAAAGTTTTAATGAATTAAAGAGAAGTTCCCGTTCATCGTCGCCGCTCTTATTCAGTTCAGAACACGGAGACGCGTACGACCACCTGAATAGTACGACGTTTTTGTCTTTCTCTTTCTTCTCTTCCTTTTCTATTCTTTTCTTTCCTATTTCTTTCGTTCCTTTTCGCTTCCTCGTACCTTCTCTGCGTACTCGCTTGCGGTCTCGCCAAAAGAACTCGAAAGAGAGTGGAGAAACAACGGGTAGAAAAGCTGAAAAGTAAAGGACGACACTTTCTTTGATCAGGATGAAGGCGCGCCGTGAACGAACGTAAACTTTCGCCGGCACAAACGTAACATCGTATCTGCGAGGTCTATTTATTTAATTAAATTCCCATCGTCACGCGTGTATGCAACAGTATAAACGCGCGTTCATCTCCTTCATTAAGAAGATTTTTGATTAAGTAGTAAAGCAGATAGGAAGGAAAGGTAGGAATACGATCCAGGTAGAAATTTTTCGAGAAACGCAGAAGTTATTATTATCTAGAATACAAGCTGCATATCAAACAACGATAAATCTTGCAAAAAAAACATCAGAAAGACTCTCACCTTCAACCTCACAACTTCTCTAAAGCATAAATCCAAACCCCTACTTCCAAACCCCGACACATTGTTGCGCAAATATTACGTTATTCGCATAATGAGACATATATATAATCACTGCCGACGATACAAAGCTCATTCAAATAACTTACGTTACAAGGTTCGGAAACGTTTTCTCATCCTGCGCAAATCTGAATTTGATATCTGTTATCTTATAGTGCTTGTAACGACTGAAGTAAGTCATAGTGGTACGTACTGTATATTTCACTGTAAAACATACGACAGAATTAAGTTATTTCTCCTAATCTTCTATTAATTACAAATAATTTTCGTTCTTTATTTTGTAAATTAAATTCAAATATGACGTCACTCTGATTCTCGATGTTATGTATACTGCTTATATATGTATATAATTTACTTAGCTTTAATCGAATAGTATTCTGTTAATTACACTAAAATTTTACTGTTTCTTCTTTCATTAATCGGCATTCTCGTGGAAAAGGAGGCAGATTTCATCAAATCTAAACGATCATACAGATCAGTCACGGATACAATCATTAGACTTTCACTGAAATGATTCTTTTTGAGAAAATAATTTACGTTTAGCTTCCAACTATTCTACCATTTGAACAAACTACGCCCATCGCATATAATATAGTTTTCTTAAATGGTATTCCTTTTCTAATATTCTCCGCTCCTTGATGAAAACTCTAATTTTTAATCATTCCACGCGAAACGCCAGAATATTCAACATTCTGTGCCAGCAATTTACTCGTTGATTAAATAATATACAATTGTATCCAAAAAGAAAGTCAGTTCTACTATTATGTTTCATCTTCTGCATAAAAACATCAGAAAAGTGTTCCTATTAAATTAATAATTGACAAACTAAGTTTTGTCATAGGCCAACAAATTCTTAAAGTTTTAAAAGAACTGACATTAGTGATTTTTTTTAATCGGAGAATAATAACATATTTCATTTATTTATATATTAACAGATATTTGTATCTTTATGAATGAAATTAAACACAAATAATGATTTATTTTACACTCATTAAATAGAATATCATAACGATTGTTTTACTTGAGACATTCATGTATTATGTGCATTCCATTCTAGGCATTTTTTATTATACATAGAGATCGCGATCCTCAAAATGTAAACACGGAGTTGGGCAAAGTACAAGGTTTGCGATGAAAACGTGACGTCGAGTTTTGAGACACACCGAAGGAAATTATTTACAACATTAACTAGTTGGCGATATGAATGCGTCAATCGACGTATCGTAAACCTTGTCACCGAGGCCCAAGCTTCCAAGTAGTCGCTGTGATATCGCGATGCGTACTCCGTTTCGCTCGGGACACGGGGTGGCATCGATTTTTGGGAAAAAGGGACACCGAATTTGAATGAAAGGCTGCCTACATTTCCCAGAACTTAAGAGGGATGCTGAGCCTCGAGAGAGATTGTATTTCCATGTATTGTACTGCAAAGTATTGTGTCATTGCAAATGTTTCAGTCAGAACAGTCATTTATATGTGAAGAGTTGGACGTTCTGTAAACATCGCTGTATCTTCGTGTTCCGCGATTCGCTGCTCATTTTACCAAATATATTATTTTTCATATTCTACATCATCTTCCTACTACACTCTCTATACTTTTACATTTTCTCCAAATGCATAAAAATCCGTAATCAAAAAATTGTTGATAAATACTGTCTTTCTGGACCAACGAAAGTATTTTTCCTTCTCAGACTCGTTCAAAATGGCCTTGTTAACGCCATACTGGAGTCTGGATGGTATCCTGATTGTGTCGTCACTGATGGTTGCCGCTTATTTGTTCGTGACTCGGAAATTCAACTACTGGTCGAAACGGGGCGTGAAAGAGCTTCCACCTACGCCCTTCGTAGGCAACTTCATGGACTGTCTTTTGTCAAGAGTATCAGCCGCAGAATTTATCAAGGACCTATACAAATACGGAGAAGGTTTACCTTTCTTGGGATTTTACATCTTCGACAAACCTTATCTGTTAATTCGCGATCCAGAACTCGTGAAACACGTGTTAGTGAGCGACTTTAACTATTTCGCTGATAGATACGCTTGTGCAGATGAGAAAAATGATCGTCTTGGATACGCAAATCTGTTCATGATGAAAAATCCAGGATGGAAATCTCTTAGGTCAAAATTAACGCCGATTTTTACCGTCGGCAAGTTGAAGAAAATGTTCGAATTAATGCTGGTGGTCGCTGACGATCTTGCAAAGTATCTGGATTCGTTGCATTTGGACGGTAAACCGCATTTCTAATGCATTTACATAATAACAGATTGACCATGAGAAACTGTTGTTAGTTCAATATACATTTTTAAAACAATAATTCTTACTTAATAGAAATGTTTAACAAAATTAAAAGTCAATCCTCTTGATGCGAGAGGACTTTTCAAATTTTGCAATTATTGTTTCTTGATTAAAAATGCAACAATGCTAGACACATCATAGGAAATCTAATATCTATTTCAGGCAATGGAAAAGTAATTGAGTTCAAGGATATATGCGGGAATTTCACCACCGATATAATCGGTAGCACTGCGTATGGCTTAAAAGTTGGTTCATTGGAAAATCCAAAAGCAACGTTCCGTGTATATGGCAGGACGATCCTCAATTATGATTTCTATCGTAACATAGATTTACTTACCATATTCTTCTTCCCTGGGTTCGTCAAGTATCTTAAACCGAAGTTCTTTGGAAAACAAGCGACTAACTTCCTCCGATCTATTTTCTGGGATGTGATCGAGCAACGAATCAATTCGGGTCAGAAGAGGAATGATGTCATCGATCTGCTGATCGAGATGAGGGAGAAATACAAGAACGACGAAAATCTGAAGGATTACAGTTTGTATTTGCTGGATTATTTTACTAATTTTTATTAATGAAGTTATTTATGAATCGTCAAAAATCAGAAATTTCGAATAACATGTTCAGCTTCCTATCCTTATTTCGTGAACTCCCAATGAAACAGACGAAAAATAACGTGACTACTACCTTCAAACATAATTGTATTCATGTTGCAAATTGAAAATTACGCCCAGATATTTATATTTGCTAATTTGCTTTCAAGTTAGCTTCCAATTGTACCAGATATACTAAATCGTTTTGCTGAACTTTTGCGATGAAGTTTAATTTGTATGTCTCAGAATTTGACGGTGACGATTTAGTATCACAAGCGAGCATATTTTTTGCTGCTGGTTTCGAAACATCGTCTTCTACCATCTCTTTCACACTGTACGAACTTGCATTGAATCCAGATGTACAGAAGACACTTAGGGCAGAGCTCCAGGATGCTCTGGCGAAAACTGATGGCAAAATCACATACGATATGGTATGGCCACAACAAAGATATTAATTTAGAAACACGTGACAGGCAAATAAATAGCGCGTGAGGATTGTTAAAACGTAATTGTAAACACAATGATAAATATCATTTTTTCGCAGATTATGACGTTACCATATCTCGATATGGTTATTTCGGAAACCCTTCGTAAATATCCAGTTCTAGCATTCTTGGATCGAATTACCCTTGCCGATTACAAAGTGCCTAATTCCGATCTGATGATAGAGAAAGGTACTCCAATATTCATATCGATGACGGGTTCGCACTACGATCCGCGATACTTTCCAAATCCGGAAAAATACGATCCACTCCGATTCACCGAGGAAGCCAAAAGAGCCAGGCAAAATTTCGTCTACTTTCCCTTTGGTGAGGGACCCCACAGCTGCATTGGTTAGTAAAATTTGTCAAAATGTTTTCTAACATCTTTAACGTTAGAACTATCAATGGCAAAGGTATGAAAATAGTGTTTAAAGAATCGAAATGAAATACGTACTACAAGGACGTATATTTCAAGAGTATTCTTTCTTTAGAAGATATCTATTTTTCTAAGGATGACGTATATGCTTTTGTCCCAGAATAATTTGCAATCAGTTTTATTAAGATATATAAAATGTTATAAGTGGAAATCTTAATCTCAACTTTCATCAATCTCGCGGTAGTCACTTAGCGACATTACTTTTATGAAAAGATAATCATATCGTCATAGATATCTTCCATTCCACTTGTCAACGATCTTTACGCGGTTCTAAATCTCACTGTGTGCATGACCTGCTTGTCCATAATTTAATAAATATAAAATTGTAACTAATATAATTTAAAAAATTAAAACATATATATTAACAGTTACAAAACACTCGAAAGACTCATATTATAAGTAATTAAAAATTTTTCCTCTCACGAATGTGCTAGAAAATTTCCAGTACCAGTTTGTATCTTTCAACTTTCTGTTGGCTGCCACTTTTAATTTTACTCGCGATAATTTCTCTCTTTTACTCTTCGTTTCAGGTATGCGATTGGGACTCATGCAATCCAAACTTGGAGTAGTACAAATATTGAAGGACCACGAAGTTTCTCCTTGTGGAAAAACCAAAATTCCAATGGTCTTAGATCCTAACGGACTCAGCACGACAGCTTTAGGAGGAATCTATCTCAACATTCAAAAAATTGCCACTACTGCTGGTTAAACGAAGCTAGAGATTTACAAATCTCGTTATGCATTCCAATTTTCTGCTTTGCTTGTGACAATTTCGATATAATTTACTACCGAATCGACGAAGTACAACAAAGGACTGTTCCGGAAAGTGAAGTAGCAAATAATCGATTTTCATGAGGTTATCAATGATTTGGCGTCGAAAAAAGCGAGGAAAATTATTTAATATTATTACTGGATTGTATTACTATTTAATATTCATCCTAAAAAATATATAAATATGTAACAGCATTTGTAAATAAATAATTCCTTGTTGTAAACTTTAAGTGTAGAGTTTGAATTGATTTAGGCCCCGCAAAATTTTTGAACCTGGACCCGCAAAAGGTCACGCCGGCCCTGCCCGTATACGATACGGACGTTGCGAAGCTGGCAGGTAGAACCGACTTGGAGTCGGTAAATTAGTCCCTGAGCAGCATCAGGTTGAGAAAGGGTAGAGCAAAGGAGAGAGAGAGAATGTGTGTGTGTGTGTGAGCTGGGGAAGAGAGACAAGAGAAAGGAGAAGAAGATCAAAGTAGATTAAGCTAGATAGGGACAGAAGAGAAAGGCACAACCGAGAAGGATGGAAAGCAAACGAGCCAAAAGATGAAGAAGAAAGGACAGAGCAGATGCAAGATTCTTGGCGGGGTCAAGCCTCCCGGCATCTCCGAGAACGGCTCTCCATCCTCCTTACTACCATCTTGCTCCTTATCTTGGGCCTCATTCTTCGGTTTCTTCGGCAGCTTCGTGGTAAAAAAGTAACGGACACGTATACAGCCTTAAGCGTGGAATCACACGCACAGAGGAGATCCGGCCGGTTATTTTCCCCACCAGACCTACCTAGAAGATCTCGAACTGGTCCAGGCAGGTTGGCGATCGCGTGTTGCTCGCGTGGCCGAGTCGAACCGAGCGACCACGGAAACTGCCGAGTCTAGCTATTACACAAATTGCGCTATTATACGTAATAGCGCTTAAAAAAATAACGGATAGATAAAGCGTCATGAAACAAATGTCAAGAGAGAAGCGACGGAAGAAAGAATGGCGGGCACAATCCAATGGCAAAGGACGGCGAATGTCATTACGGGATCTCTCGCCAAGAGACACAGAATTGCCAACGGTGGTGCTCTTCGGAGCGACTTGCGGCTTCAACCTGACGAACCTTATCTCTCGCATGTCCGTTTACGAAGCAGTTGCCTCTAGATTAGCTTATTAAACTCTCGCGAACGCTTTCCTTTTCTTCTTAAACTCTGTTTGTTCGGCTTGAAATTAATTGTGTTTGCTATTATTACGGCGCGTAAATATTATTATAAAATATCGTCGGTTCTATTTTTCACGCCGCGATGATAAACCGAAAAAACGGTGCGAATATTTCTAAAATTGTGCACGCTGACGGACGAGTACGTGTTTATTCGAGGATACGCATTATTTATTGACAGGGATCCCTACTATCGATGGTAGATCAGTAATATATTTTATAATATATTTTACAACTATGAATCGACTTGTCATCGAAGAACAACGATATTTTTAATATACATAGATGAGTCTCGTTATCCCTATGATCTATGTCATACGGACAAATATAGAAGCAGATATATCCGATTTACGAACGTACTCATTTGCATAGATGAAAAAATAAAGTTGCTATTTCTTCCAAAGGTGTCTCCTAAAGTACATTAATTGCTAACTTATTCACGATTACGGTACCTTGTAAAAAGGCGGAGGCAAAAAGAATGTTTTTAATCTAATCCGTCTTTTATTAGATCCAAAGGTACTCGATACAGCAGAGACTCGATCTCCTTGAAACGATAACTCATAGCCTTACGCTGCCAGAGGCGATCACGGGACTTACACGTGAAATGATACTGACTGCTCTTGCATGAGATATTTACATGTCTAATGTTACGTAGGGAGTGCGTAGCTGGTATAAATCAGCCAGTCGACTAAACAACCGATTAGCCAGTTTCTTTTCAATCTAAGTTTAATAATCAACGAAAACTGTATGACAATGTATTTGTTAAAATAAATCCTCTCATACGCGGATTAATAGCCTACCTTCTTGCAAGAGAATATTATGTTTTAATGCTCGGAGTTATTCGCTAAATGGTAATACCGTTACCAATTTAGATTATCCCCGAAGACAAAGGAGAGTTTTCTCGAAAAGTTAAAATGAAAATGCGTCTGATCCATAAAATTGAAAGACCGAAGCTTAAGGCGCACCATCACAACTAAAATGATATATAACGAAAGTTTGGCTCGAATCGATTTCTTTCTCGCTTTCGAGGCAATTAATCGCACGCCCGAAACAACACAAGAAATCAAGTGGAAATAAATTAAAAGACAGTGAAAAATTATTTGTCAGACGATGGAAGCGCAAGTGGAAATTGGAATACGTGCACTTAAAACCGGCACGAGCTATCCACGCTCTTAATTACTAAGTGTCTGCAGGATGATCGATGAAACCGAGAGCATTTCCGTTCGCAATTGTTTCACGTGACTATAATACTTCCTAAATCGTGCTTCCTCGCACCCTGCAGTACGCGCACACATATGCTGGCCTTCCCTTAATGCATAACTACGAACGATTAAGCTTACCGAGAAATTAAGAGAACATTGTTGGATCCTTAATGTCTGCAGTTCTCCATTATATTCGGTGTATATCAGGGAGTAATGCCGTTTAACTACATCCAGCGCGATTTCATTTACCCCAGGCACGTTTAAATCCCTCCGCGAGACTGTTTCAAGGTCCGCGAATCGCGAGTCCATTTTCAAAGACATCCAGTGTTAATAACAGAAGCAAGATTGCGAAAGGCGCACGCCCACGTGGCACAGTTAAATCTAACAAACTCGCGCTCGTCTCTCTGTATTAAGCAATTAGAATTCAAATGTTCTTCTGCGATATAAAATTTCGTTGAAATTAGTTTGCTTATGTAAATGGTAAATTACACCAATGCCCTATCTAACGATCGTACTCTCAACGATTATGTTCCTTTCTTTTCTTTTCCCTCGACCCCTTGTTTCGTTTGGCCAGTGAATGCAGAGCACCAGAGTCGATCCGCAGCCGGTACAATGATAACAGCTACTACAATAGGGGAACAACGTGAAATCCAGAAAATCAATCCAATGTAACAACCGGCTTAACTACGATTCCGACGGTGTATAATCAACGAAAACGTGTGTAAGCGCGATGAAAAAAAATATTGCTCGCGGTTTCCCATTTCAGTTTGCGTTCCATTGATTCCAGCCGGCCAGGCTAGAACGTTTGTGTTCGTGGCTTTAATCAAATTTGCATTTCTCGTGCGCGCTCACGGCCGCATTATCGATGTCACTTTTACGACGATGGTGTCAGTTAGAATCGCATCTCGATGTTGCAGGTTTTGACCGTTGTTGAAAAGCTATGAATCGTGGCCACGGGGATTACGAGTGCACGTTCGAAAGGATCTAACAGCGAAATACATTCGAGCGCGAGAATGATATATGGTTACATTTTCTTTGCCGGTTCGGCTGGTTGCTTGTTACCATTATCAATCGATATAACGATGACACGACATCGAAAATAATAAAATTTTGATCGAGCGTTTGATTTTATTCGAAGCGAACGATCTCACGATCCGTTTGAATTCGATCCGACAATTTTCCGCTAAACCATAAGCAAGTAATCAAACCTTTCGAGCAATTATTGACTCGAATATAGTACAATTTTTTCCCATTCTAGCTATTAACTACGAAGGAATTAAACGGGAATAAACATAAACGGGATGGGTAAATTTTTAATTAGTTTCGCTGCACGGCTAAATACATTAAATAAAATTTACTTAAAAAAAAGTAACCGACTGGAATTACCAATTTCGTCGCACATACAAGGATTATAATTTATGTTTATGAAATAACAGCGTACAAAATATACGTTGCTACCAAAGATTTGGTTAAAGGTTGACCATTTAACCCGATTATTTACCCGTTTTTTATTCATTCTCCAACGGTCAACATGAAATAAACCGTTCGCGAAAGTTAACCAAATATCGCATGCGCGTTGAAACATAATTAGTACGCGTCTATCGGGGAAAAGGGAGGGGGAGACTTCAAAGAAACCCCGTCCCCAATTTGTTATCTCATTATTTGCCGGACAATTTATCGCTCCGTTGCAATCAGAAACGCGGAACTAAACCACATATATTTACAGTAAACCTACTTACATATATGCGTCGATCCAATTATCGAGAAAGCTTTTTCATGGAAAATTGTGCTATCCAATTCAACCAAATCAACAGGGAACATTCAATTTCAGAATATCAAGCTGTTACGAGACAAATTAAAACGTATATACGAGTCTCGACAGCTGCGTACCACAATGGCGCTTGAATTGTAGGATTAACGTTTTTGTATTCTTCATACTGTATATTTTAGTTTCCTCTGTATCTCCTTTTTGCCCTTCTTCCTCTCCCTTTTTTTGCACATTTCGTATCATTTTTAATCCAATAATATCACGGGAGGTTTAAGCGAGAAAGAAAGCTTGACGGCATTATGACGAAGCTTAAATTTAATTACATAAGCGAGATACTGGAAAATAGCTGTCCAAAATCACAGACGGGCTCGGTTATATGAGATATGAAACTTTCGAAATTTGCCAGCAGGAGTTCCGTTACTCTCCCCTTCTCCGAAATTTGCACGTATTTTCTCTGTCACGTCTGTCTCTTGCCACCGAATGAGCCGCAAGCAAGGCCACGTCTAGCATACCGCAGCTTCGAAATCCCCCGGAAAAGTTAATGTTCCGCGTTGGCGGACGGAAAACGTTAATGTGTCAGTGCTCGACGCAACATGCCTGTGAGCATCTCATTACTTGTACGTCCCTTGTTTATCTTGAAACTTACACGTCGAAATTGCGATAGTTACAAAAAAAGAAAAAAAAAAAGGAACTGTGGTGATATATGACGCGAGAGTTTCGACATTTTATGCCGATTTTCTTCCCCACGTTGCGCGTTGCTATTATCATTATTAATCCCTCGGATGGGATTTTCGATTTGCGTTAATGTGACGACTGAGTCGGAACGGACGCGCAATTCGCGGAAATATTTAGCAATATACGTAATGAAATTTCCCTGCATATTTCGAAAAATAAAAAAAAAAAAGTGAGAAAGAAAAGAGAAAATACCTTTTGGTCGTGCACGCATGCGCTCACGTGTACCAGTAGATTTGAAAACATTCGATGATACTCAATTATATTTTCGAGGATGGTTTGAATGTATTGATATTTTATTTGTTCCCTCCCTTGCCCCCTCACCCTGCCTGTTCTCAACAGTAGTTTCAGAGGCTAGTGCCATAACCATAAATGCAATTAAATTTTGTTAGAGCATCAATTGCACGAAAGTGGTTCGATGTAATTGCGTTCAGACATGTCGATATATTGTATATGTATAAGTGTATCGCGAGAGAAGGGCGAATTCATAGACGGCCTCCAGCTTTAAAAGCATCCTCCCTATCGTTCTAACGAGCTACAAAAATTCCAGGCCATAGCCGCGGATAAAACGTCATTAAATTTCCAAGTTGACCCTATCTTTCAAGCATTAAACTTTCATATTCACGGGAGAGCGCTCTTTGCGTCAAGCTGCATGTTACATGCACCGTATCAACCATGTATTCGTCGAGTGACACATAAGACGCGTGAAGGAGAAGTTTTATATTTCCACCAATGTCACCAACTTTTATTCTCTCGGCGCGGTGGGACGACAAAAATACCTACACGCGTTCTGCCCTTTGGAAAAATTTAACGAAATGTTTCCTCGACATCATTTGTGAAATTTCCTATATCGTTGCTGCGAAATTGTCGTGTACCTGAATCTAAGCGAGCAAACAACGATACGTCGAGATTGCATCCTACGCCGATAAACTAAAAAGCGCATTTGATACGCGTCATTTGAAGAGGCCGATAACGAGAGTAACGATAGTTCGAGTCCTTTTCAATTTTACCTCATTGACCATTGTCGATACGAGCGTCGAAACGCAAAACACTTTATCAAGAGTGACGCGAACAAAAGAAACTTTTTCCACCCTACCTAATGATTTATTTTTTGTCGTCGCGAACGATAAAAGGCCTTGGAGTGAAGATCTATCAACGTTTGCTATTAACCAACGTTACGGTTTTAGATGACTCACGATCAAGAAACTCGTAACGGTAGAAAAGATCGTATACCTACATTCTAGCCTCAAGCAATCGCTATCCAACATTGTATTTTTAAAATGTTCCTTCAACGCGAAGCAAATGTTGCACGAACCTGTCGCGTGATGTTATCCGGACACCAATCATTCGTACGATTACGAATGAAAACCTGATTTCTCGTCGCTGCTTCTCGGCTGAGCGGTCTAGGTCATGATCAACGGATATTCCCGTGACATAATCACTAGCTCGTGCACTAGAAAACATTCGAGATATAGCGACGTGCTCTACAATGATCTACGAGATACACGGTAATTTGCATTCCACGATTACGTTTTATGGATGTAAAGACATCTCATTCTGACGCCCCTGTCCGCTCTTAAATCACAGTTTATAACGTTGTGTAAGCATCGATATGTTTCCGCGTTAATTATGCATGCAACGTGTTTTCGATCGCGTTATTTCTAATGTAATTCGCAAAAAAGTAAAAACTTTCCACGCTTCTGTCATTCCTTCGTTTTCAACGAATTACAACCATTTCTCGCAATTTCTTAAAATCAAAAACTTTTCAAACGCACCTTTCACCCTGCGGGCCAGAAAGTGATTATAATCTCTATTAAACAGAAACTCTCTTATAATAGCAAAAATTCACAAAACGCAGAGGAACTCTGTCGAGTTAAGTTTTATATAAATTCTTTCCAATTATGCCGCGTATAAATATGCTATACGCTGGACGCTTAAATGGGTGTTTGACTGAATGAAATCACGATTGCGAATCAGAAAGCGGTATGCGGAGCGATTCAGGGATCGGATAATAATTAAAATCACTGGCCATGCCACTGTACTCGTACGCGATGGATCGTAACGCGCGCGACAGCTGCTGGTAATATCGTGCGGCGCGCGGCCCACAAGAAAGAAAATCGTTGTCCAAGATGGAAGACCGATCGACATTCCGATCCCCGAGATCTTCTGAGAAACTTTAGCAGGCGAGCAGTGTTGCTCGTTTCGCTATCTGCAGCTGCAGCGTGTAACTTTCTGCAAACGAGAGTGATGCAACACGTGACGCAACCTTTTAATGGTCTCGTTTCTACCGTATTTCGTGTCAAGAAAACGTCGTCGTCTCGAAAGAGACGTCGCATAGTCGTTTCTTGCCTAAACAAGTCGAAATAATAATATCAAGGCTTTATGTCAGTCAATTAAGCGGAGACCGTATTAATTGCTTCTGCAAGAGATACGAGTATGTTCTCGTTTTACTTGTACGCGATGTCTTTACATGGACCGAAGACATTCCATCAATGCTAATCCCGATGGCTGAACGTCGATAAAGGACAGAATGTGAAAAAGCACCAGATTCGATCGCAACGAGATGCAACGGTTGCATCCAGATACGCGTGTACATGTCCAGTACAGGGAGAGATTGTGCTGGGTGTTGCAAGAGCACGGACCGGCTGAACAGATCGCGTGCACCGGTCCCATTAAAGTATTATTGTCGCTTGCTTGCAGCTAACTTTCCGAAGGACAGCACACTTGCATCCTTTCAATTCAACATGAACAAATAGAGTGCATACTCGTTCGAGCCTTCTTCGAGGCATGTCGTCCTTTCAGGCGGCCTTCCTCGGTACCGTCATACGAGTTTGTGTCACTGCCTTCACGACTACGGAATCAAGGTCGACAGACGTTACTTATTGCATCAACCGTTCCCAGATATCTGCCTGTTTCCACGACATTTCGACTTATCATCTTCCACGCGTCAGAGAAGATCCGCCTCGATTTCAAGTTTTAATTCTGCCCGCTTATTTCATCTCGAGTTATTTTCCTTTGAAATTTAAATTAAAAAATTCTCTTATCAATAATTCACTAAGTTAATTTAGCGACATGTTGTCACAAAGGCTTTCGAACTTCTGCAAACGATTCGACGAGGATGCTGTAACGTATTCGAAAGTAATTTCAGTTGTTTTAAAATAGGAGATGCTTTCACGATATTCTGAAGTAAAATCATTACGTAAAAGCTTCAATTCTTGGTGTGAATATTTATGGTTTTGATTGCTCGCTGTAAAGAAAAGATAGCGAACAGTATGCTTATGATTTATGACACGGTAACCTGAAAATTATTCAGAGAAATATTTCTCAAAGTATTTTACATAGCGTAGCCGCGGATTGTTCTCACGACGATTATAATGTTTCAGTACGTGCAAACACGAGGAAATTATAATCTCCCTCCATATAAAATGTCGGGTCCGCTAACTACGACGCTCACAAAAATCAACTCCGACGGAGATACTGGATAAAACGCATTAAATTACACGGCTGCTCTGAAAAAGTTGAGCCGAGCGCTTCTTGTCGTCTTCTTTCGAAGCTACAAATAAAAAGCATCGGTGTAACGAAACTGCATCTTTCCGCTCGTAATAAGCGCGCGCTTGAAAGCCTCGTAAAGGAAACCACGTCAATTATTACCGTAACACGTGAAGAAAACAAGAGGAAATGTCAGCAACGGGAATCGTATCTAAAGAAAGGTATCGAATAGCTATTAAAAGGTTACGAGATTCTTTGAACGAGGTTCATCCAGGCCTTTTTTTCCAATTACGAAATACAATAAGAAGAACGTTCAACATACAGACACAAAAACTTAATCGACAGAGGTGAGAAAAAGTTAATGAAACACCAAGAGATTTAAATGATATGAAATTGATCTCAATAGAAATACGAACTTTTACCGAGAGATCAGGCCCAGTCAGCGATGAACGAAGATGACGAAGATTAAAGCTTTGATCAATGGACAAGTGAAAAGCGGTGATAATTTGCTGGGTATAGCGAAGCCAGAATGTAATTTCTCCTCGCGTATTTCTGTATCGTGGATCGAGCTTCAACGAGAAGAATCCAAAGAAACGAGAAAGAAATTCTATTTGGGCAATCCTCGATATCCTTATTCGACTGGGAAACGTAACGTACGATGTCTCCGCGATAAGGTATCTCGTCGCTGTCAATATCAGATGTCTAAGCTTTCGACCATTTTCTGGATGATACCGGTGGCAATGCGTCGTCCTCCCGACCCATAACGTATCTTTCTATCCGTTCTGCTGCTCTCAGCCGATTCCCTCTCGGTTTTTCCGTCCTCATTTCCACTGAACCTCCGTATTCTCTGTTTCGTGTACTGTTTCACAAAGAATGGCCGTCAGTTCGCGAAACGTTCGTCAATCGATCCGTGGTCACAAAAAAGCTCCTTTGCAGAATGTTTGCGAGCACTCGCGGGATTTTCCTTCGTCCGATCGGAAACCGAAGCTAGATATCGAGAAACGATCGATGGACAGAGTTGATTGATATTTCGCGAAACAATTCATCGAAACAAATTTTCGAGAAGTCGTAAGATTATCCTCGTGCTGGTGAGATCTATTCTCCGCTCTGTTATACAATGATCACATTGTATAAGATGATTAGCAGCGGAAGTTAATATGACAACAGAGAGAACAACGACGTAGGCAGGAAAGGTATCGTTCGAAAAAAGTTAAGAAAAAGTGCAATTTGAAAGGAAAGAACGATCTCGAATGAAACTACGGAGACATAATTCTCAAAGCTGGCAACGGAAATGTTTGCTACGGTTGAGCGACACTGCTGGTCCGGATGACTGGCCGGTTAAGTTGAAATACCGGTCCCATCCTAGCAGCTAGTCGAGCTCAACTATCGCGGTCCGATAGTCGTTCCAGCTTCCGTGAAGCTTCAGGCACGAGCAACTTCCCCTTACCTGCGAGCTGAGCAAGAACTCCGAGATGGCCCGGAGGAGGGACAACGCCGCGCCAGGCTAGTGAGCCGGAGAGAGGGTAGAAAAAGCGGGCAGAGGAGCGCAAAGGACAGAGATGTGGATAGAATGGTGGGAAAGAGAGAAGTGCGCTGGAGAACCCTTAGCGGCCTGGCCAACCACTTTTCTCTGGGCATAGGCGCACTCTTACCTATCTGGCTTCGGTCGACTTCGTGGTCGGTCGTACAGCTTCGGGCACGCGAGAACCACGCGCATCAAGGTCGCGGCCGTCTACCTTTCCCCGATGGCAAGTGCATGCATTGTGCTGTAACGTCGTCGCTTGGTACCACCGCCAAGGCGACTGCCCGTCTTGATTTCCAGGATCGGATCGCCGGATGCTGAGACTCGCTAAGGAATGTTCTTCCCTTCTGCAAATTGTCTCTCCGAGAAGTTCTTTGCTACGTCGACCATTTTCAGTTCGAAGCAATGACATTCTTCGAATGGTGAATGTTTCGTTGGTATAAGAAAGATCTTTCCTCGGAGATTTTGGAAGCTGAACAACTTAACGAAGTACCAATTGTTGTACTGTTTGATATAACAGATTGGCAACATACGTATGATAAAAGATCTCCGTTCTTCTAAGTTGAAATATATTGTATTCTTTAATGTGACGGCGTATTAACCAGGAAAAAGTTAGTTCGAATGAAACAGCACGGCATGTCGCAACGGTATGCGCTAAGAATGATAGGCACTAACGTCAAAATTAGTGTGGCCATTAACGAAGTTCTGGCTGGTGGTGAGAGAAAGAAAGAGAAACGGCGCGGAAAAATGGCCGGCCATAAACTTTCTTTACGAGCGGCTGCGTAAAATATTATTGCGCGAGATGTTTATGCAAGGTGTACGGAACAGCAGAGAATAAACGGTATGCGTTTTATCCGGAGGTATCGCCATTTCAAATGGTTAGGTATCAATCCCTTTTGTATTCCACCTATCGTTCGCCGGCAGTAAAAGCTTCATCGTATCCATTCTCGCCGCGAATAAAATTCGATGATGAACGATACGAAAGGAAATGGAAGGAAATGAAAAGCAACTTGGAAATTTGACTTTCTTTCCTTGGCACGAAACGAATGCAGCCGACTGTCTGGATTGAGCTCGATCTCTGTGGTATGGTGCGGCCCTGTTCGAGAGAAAGGAGCTGAAACAGCAGCCTCTGTGCATCGAAGAAGCTCGGTCCAGAACTAATCGTCAAAATACAAGAGGGCCCAGCGAGCCACCTGCTCGATTTGAAAGGTTACCGACTTCCTCTCGAACGTACAAGAAGGGAAAGGGTACGGCTGGTATCGCAGAAAATTACAAATAAATCTATGGCTTGCACGCTGGCAGCGATACACACAGCCAAGTTACAGCACGTTGCTCGCATTATAGTTAACTCGTCCGTCTGGCATACATGGTAGGAATTTTCTATGCACACGCGGCTCGCCGACTTGTACGTTCTCTACCAGTATCATCGATGTATCAACATGGGAATAAATGCTCGCGGAGAAACGCTCGAGACCACGGCAGCAACCTCCAGTTAACGGGAACTCGGAATTAGGAACACGACTAAGCTGGATTTAACGATGATTAATAATAATACTTCTCGGTCGTCCTAATTATCCGCAATACTGCTACACTAGGATATGGCAAAGTGCCGGTATCCTGTGGTTCGATGATGAGAGTCCGGTGAAAACCATAAATGATCTGTCTGATCGTTATTCCGATCATTACCACAGCGTGGATCGACTTTTATAGATATAAATTAGAAAAAATATATCGAGACTTTGATTGAAAGGTTGAACGCAACTATAGAAGGATAATTAAATCGACTTAAACAATGCAGAGAATGGAAAGCAACGAGGATCTTGATGAAAGTTATCGTCTAAAACTGAAACGGATGAATGGCGATGAATGCGAACGTAAAATGAATTGAAACGTAATCGGAATAACAAGAAGTCACACAAAGTTCAAGCCTGTTTCCTTCTAGGCAAGAATCGATTTCCTTCAATCAAAAGATTGCGTCGGCGTGTTCGGCGAACCGTACGATTTGATCTCCATCTTCCTATACCGTGGAACAGCGATCTGTAGCGATCACGAAGGAAACAAATAGGCGCAAACTGTCGTGGCCCGCCATGCCTGGGTATGTTATTTGTCGTGCATCTTCCTATTTGGTGATATAATACGTCCATTCTGATCTATTCTCTTACTTAAAAGTGTAGATATCTGTACGATATCTGTAAACTGCAAAAGCTAACTAATATGAAAATTAAACATTCGAGAAACGCAGTGGAACAAATTAAACTATTCGCTACGCTGTTCTATGGATTAAAGACATTTGCGATGCGCGAATGAAAGTAAGAAATATACATATAGCGAACGCTCGAATGTAAAGAACGTATACGTTTGGTTTTAGCAAACGATCATTCTATATTTAGAAGGCCGTTTATACACGATATATGGCATTACGGTAAAAGAATTCTTTAAATCTACTTTAAAGAGAAAAAGGAGAACTGTTTATCAGTAAGTGGCCATCATTTTGCACCTTTTTCTACAGCTCGTAAATAAGGCGGAGATCATAGAAATACGGAACGTAGTAAAATTTTATCATGTTTATAACAGTTGAGTGCTTCTGCAAGACGCCTTTCTGGTAGTAAGGCGTGCGCGTCCGAGGCAGGCGTACAAACGATTTCCGGTAGCGTCTTTCCGGGCCGACGTAGGAATTCCACGCGTATGAACGTAGACCACCTGATAGGTGCACCACCCGGGGATTTTAAATGGATGCCGAAGCGAGCGTACGGCGAGAATTAAATGGCAACCAGACGGAGACAGGTTGAGGACGATGGCATGAACAAAGAGGGGAACGAGTTGGTCAGGGGTTGGAGAGAAAACAGCAAGTTGCAACAGCTTGCCCATAGTTCAACCCCGCTACAGTTCCGTGCTCGCCGTGAATTTCAATGCGGTTTACACGCCAGGCCATATTCTTCGAGCTGTAAATTGCCCGTCCGAGCGAATCACATTTGTTTCCTACCTGTCCATCTCTCTCTCTCTCTCTCTCTCTCTCTCTTTCTCTATCCTCCTAGTCTATCTCCGACTATTTCACGCTTGCAATTCGCGTCTTCTCTCTTTCCTCTACGATTTCTTCTTTCCCTTCCTTCCTTTTTTCTTTTTTCTTTTTTTTGTGAACGAAGATGAACATCGTAACCTACGAGATTGAAATGAACAAATTTGCTAAAGCTTCCCTGCGATCTTCGGCCTCTAAGGTAAAGTTTCAATGTATTGACGTCCCTTCTACGCCACTGGCCAAGCGAAACTGCTGTTCTTCCTGCTTGTCGCTTGTAATTTAATCTATTTTTTAGTGGCCGTAAGCCACGTTGTTCTAGAGCGTCGTAAACTTCCTTCGCACGGACAATGGTTCTTATACCTTTGTTACCCTACTCTACGCTATCGGTTATACCAGCTCTTCCCTGCTTCATCCCTATCGTTCGAGCGTGTGCCACTTGTCGCACGTTTCCGTGTGAACAATCTCTCCGTGATCGAAAAAGTCGATCATTTTTTGGCGCCGACTAATTTATATGATATACATACGACAGTTCTCCTATGGCAGACCTGAGAAATCGATCTGTACGGTCTGGAACACTTTGGGGATAAAATGGAAACCTGCGAAAAATGTGTGACTCGACGTCGTATTGTAAAAAGCGCTCCCGTTTTGTATAAAAAGAATTTTATTAAAACTGATAGCTAGCAGACAGGCCGACGCAGACAGTTGTACGAACAGAAGATGGAGTCGTCAAAATAGATATGTCGACGGTATTAGACATCTTCTGGATGCAAATATAAACTACGTGTTTTCAGAAAATTTCCCCAAGGACGGGGCAAACGCGTGTAAGTTTACATGTGCATGGCTGTGCGGTTAATCGAGCACTAAGCGAATGCTTGTTTACTATTCGAGCAAGTATGTAAGTTGTGTGTAAATTATTAATTGGTGTATCGAGATCAGTTGGCGAAATTAATGCGGTTGCGTAGAATTGCAAATTAATGAACGTTCAAACGTATTAGCTTCTTCTGCGGTATTTAATGCGATTGCCCGTATAATTATTGCATTAACGTTAAATCATCGATCGGACCTATGTGATTAACAATAATAATACGCTGGAATACGATTAGATCATTTATTTGTCTGCGGGGAAATGGCAACCTTTAAATGCGCATACGGTGCACAGTATTAATACGTTCGGATATAATACGATCTTGTACGGATTCAAAGTTCGAACACCCTATCTTTCATAAAATGGAAGTGAATCAGATACATGGCAAGACAAAATTGATAGGCCTCGAAGAAAGGTGGTTTTATCCGCGTACTCGAATATTTAATCGAGTCAGCTACATCGCGGCAAAATATCGAACATAACACATACTAGACGTGCAAGAAATATATCATCGGGCCGAACCAGTATGTCGAAGAAATATAGCGTGTGGCGGATCTTTTTATGATCGCTGAAACGAGTTTAACTGGCATTTTCCTTGGTTTTAAGGGAGACTTTAATTTAAAGTTAACTTGTATACCGTGTCGACATCGTAACCCAAACGATAAATACGAGGTAAAGACGAGTACAAGAGAAGAAACAACCGGACACGTAAGTCGTGAAAATGCGGTGCAAAACCCTTTCTAAAGTTCACCTTGTGTACCTTGAATATTTCAGAAATGTTCTTCTGCCTTAACGTTCTTGCAAAAATTTCGCCACCACCGCCAACAGCAACCAGCTTCGCATGGCTGTCGGCTTGCCCAAACAAAGATACCTCCGGGGTGATTAATTAAAATGCCACGATAGATTTATCTTGAATATCATTCGCGGCATATAGCGAAGAGAAGAATAAACGAGAGAAAAAAAGAGGGTGTGAGAAAAGGATCCGATCCCACGTGTGTGCGTGCCACTTCTAAATAAAAGATTCTACGATATGTATTTACTACCGCTACTATATGTCTGCCGCGCGTATTATCCGGTTCGAATAACTGGTAGACACGATGGAAATCGAAGCGAAGTATCGTAACGTTGAAACGAGAATTCAGAACACTTCTAATACGTTTTCCCAGGATGTTCTCGGCAAATAGCCGAAACGATCCGTCGCAAATCTTAAATTACATCCTACCTCCTTAATGTTGCGCATTAAGCTCAAAGTTCGACATAATATAGCAATAGCTATCTACCTCACGGCGAGGAACACCTACGAGAAGTCTCTCATTAACCGTGTACGAGATAAAATCCCAAATTACGCGGCTTTCCTTCGCATTGAGTGCCCGCGGGACGGTAACGGGATGATAGGCTAATAAAAATCGCCAACTTTCATTAATTCCAGAACATGTACATTGGCTCGGTTATTTTCAATCTCGATGCAAGCGGTTATGCCGTTTCCTTCTTTCAAACAGCTTCAATCGCTCTGGCAATTTTCTCCCCAAGATCGAGACTCTACTAGATGAAATTCGATTATCGTGCTAAATCATAAACGTGCGTGTATGTCGACACGTCGGTTTCGTATCTACGAAAAATCTCATATAGAAACGGATACGAGTACGTGATCGATGTCGATCTTCTCTGAAGGGGCGAGACCGACGCGGGAATCAGACGAAACAGACGAAGGGGTGAAGAACGGTGGAAAACAAGCAGCGGATGCAAAGAAACGCGAAAACGAAAAGGAACGAATCAGACTAGTACGGTGCTGCTATAGACATCTTGACCACGCCTGAATGATCCTACTTACGTTTACTGGAATATTAACGTGCGACTCGATGTGAGGGCAGCTTTATCCGCGCACTATACAGTGGTAGGACGTTGAAAGCGTGGAGGTGAACGAAGAAAGATGGAACGATGGAGAGAAATCGAGTGTGGAAGCGAATAAACGAACGCGAGCAAAACAGAAGGACAAAGATATAGGATGAAAGAAGGAGAGGGAAATAGAAAGAAGCGTGGTTCGATGGAGGCTCTTGCTACCGCAGGAAAAGAGAAACGTAGCCGCAGGCTGAGCAGGTTGCGGCGTTTGCTGCCTTCTTCTTCTCCCTCACCTTCTTCACCGAGATACACCGAATCTTTGTCTTCGTTCTACTCGTTAGCCATCTTGCTCCTCTTGGCGGCAGGTCGAGATGGTAAAAGGTGGAGGCTACAAGGAGGCCGTCTAGAGAAAGAGAGTGTGACCGAAAGAGAGGACGGGAGAAAGAGAACGTCCAACTGAGGGGGAGAGAAAACGAGAAAAAAGAATATTTCCGAGGTAGACCCTTTGTTCCCCATGTTTCGAAATTAATGGCTGGTGCCTCTACCGAGACCCTCGAGGAGAAGACGATCATTTAATTGAGCCGAAGTCGAGCACAGCCGCTGTTTCCTAGCCCGTTTTACGTCCGGGACATTATACTACCACTTCTTCTTCGTACTCATCTATTTCTCCTTCCTTCTTCATCGTCTTCTTCGTCTTCTTCTCCCTCGCCTCTGCCAATTCTCCACTTTTTCACCTTCTTGTTTTTGTTCCTTCTTTCAACGCGATGTCACCCCACCTTCGCAAGCCACGCGTACGCCTGTTTTCCCTCGCTTCTCTTCTCGTTACCGTTTCTCCCTTTGATTCCGCTGTTCCAACCTGCGTGCCTGTTTTCTCTGGTTTTACTTGCCTCGCCAGCGAACAATGTCTCTTGATACCTCTTGCCGAGTCTCGCTACGGTCAAGAGGAATCGTCGCTGGCCTAAGGGCTTCGCCAGCCGACTTCAGTTGCAGCTGCCGTTAAGCAAATTTTCCGATGCATTCTCACGGCGTAGCCAACTGATTCCAAACCGAGAATTATGCAGCATACTTTCTCCTCGGATGCGTAAAATGACTACTGACTTTGGACAACTTTATCATACGAAATATTTCACGGAATTACGAAAACACGATCGTAATCATAAATATGGAAAAGTACGCTTCGATGTAAAGAATAATAATCCCATATTGGCCAACGTCGAATTAATTTTCAATTGTATGAAATTGATGTACATCGCAGGTACATCTGTTTCTATCAATTATGTAGCAACGTACAGCGTGAATACACGAGTAGCGAAATTGCGCTGCGCAATCCCATTAGGCCAGCAACAGTTCATTAAATAATATTCCAATTTTCCAACCGTATTAACTCGTTCGGTATAAAATGGTTACTTACGTGGTTCATTCGATAGCGAAACAACCGGCCCTGTCGAGTGTTGTCGCAAGAGAGAGAGAGAGAGAGAGAGAGAGAGAGGGAGAGAGAGAGGGAAAGGCGGGAAATGGGCTTCTAAATCGGATAAAATCCTTCCGCCTTTGGACCGAACGCTCGAGTGAATTATTCCTGAATTCCAAGGTGTACTTCAGAAGCTCCGCAGAAGCTCGTAAAGCAAAATTTCGTTTCAATCACTGCGTGGTTAAATAAAGCGCAATTTAATCACGCTGTACGCTGCTCGTTAAATAATACATTCCAATTTCCTAAGGATATTAACCCCTTTAGCATCACAGGCCGAGGCGAAACGAGGCGCGCTGATAAATAAATAATTTTCATGAAGCGCGCTGCTGCTTTGCTATTCCTGATTAATCGGGTTTACGCGTCAGCTGAATTATGAGCTTTCCGCTCCCTCGGAACGTTCGGTTTATTACAACGTGTTGACCAATACGTCGTAAAAGATAGCTCCAAGGAGACGTTGATTAATTACTATGATCGGCCATTGGATACAACGTTATAAACGCAGTAATTCAACAGAAGCATCGATAGAAAGACCTCTTTGTAGTTATGCACGATTATTCTTTCAACCGCTTACGATCGTATCGAATGAATTTCATATCACAAAATTTGATGGTTCCAAGATTTATCATAGGAAATAGAAATATTTCATGAATGTATTTTGAACACTCATTAGCAGACTGTAATGGGACACAAATATCACAATTATATGGACAAAATTTATATCGATAAAAAAACGAATCCAAAGATGTACATAAAAGATACAAGATATTTACTACAAACATATAATTAGTAAAAAAATTAGTATACAATCTTATTAGTCTCACTACGGCGCTAATGAAGCTTAAAGATCTTTCGTATAAGACACATATGTATATATTCATAAAATATTTCTACAAGTGTTGGAATACTTTCTTGAGCTATCGTATATCAACTTCGCAAACGAGAAGAATCGCTGTAAATTACGAGACAAGCTCGCGCGTGAAAACATCAAGATTCTTACACGATCAAAACTTTCGTTTGTCTCCTCATTTTCCGTTGTTTTTTCGAAATCCTCGCGAAGGTCTCCAGCGAGTGTTCTTGGTGGCACGAGGTAGCAGTCGTGATACAGCGTGAGATTAGATGCAATCTGCGATCGCATTTCCAGGGGTAAACACTTTCGCGCAGATTATGTTGGCGAGAGAGAGCATCCCTCCGCGACGCGGCGAAGGCGGTCTACTCGACTTGAGAAAGGCGGAGATGATATCTTCTAAATAAACGTTTACTTTGCTGTATATCCGTTGAATGACGCTGTCGAGGACTCGCCGGTTAAGAGGCCTCGCCCTTGTAACTCGATCATACGGCTCGACCATCGTTGACTGAATTTCTTACTCGAATTTTCCTTGGAAAAGCTTTCTTCGATGGCCGATCATCTTCGTGGATCGGATCCTACCGCCTCTAGAAGATCGTTGTTCTTCTTCCATCTTCGTATAAACTCTTCTTTCATTTGCGCCAACTTTTCCCCACTTTTTTTTCCTTCGTTCGAGCGGACAATCGTCGGACTATTCGCTCGGAGAATTACTCTCTTATTTAACTGGTTTGTCGTTAAAGGCGAGAAATGGGCCTGAAGAAATGGGGTTAATTTGATTTAAGGAATGTCGAACGACAGGGAAGTCTGTACACAAGGCATTAAAAAATTAGAAGCAAAGGAATTAATAGCTTGAATACCCGTTAATATACTAGAAATCGAACGATTCAGATTGATTCGGAGAATCAATTTCTTCAATTCAATCAACCGATACAGAGAATTTTAAGGAATTATTTATAAAGCGTACGGTACTTTGAATGTCCAATCGGATCTGTGATTGAACGACCGAATAATCGATTGCGAAAGTCTAACTAACTATAAATACGAACTAGCAAAAGTACCGAAATAAGACAGATACAAAGAAACGATTAAATTTGTATTACATTCCAGCAAGGATGATCATCCGAACTAGACAGAGAATTTATTTTAGAAAACAACCTAATTCGATCGTGACCACCAGGACAGGAATGGGTAGTGTCGGAGAGGGTAGTTCTAGCGAAGTCACTAAACTTTCCGATAATGCAGGAGATTGAAGTATTCCGTTACGGGAATAGATGATTTAAGAATCGATAAAATCAGAAGCTAGTCCCGGGCCGAACTTTAAAATTGACCGAAATCGAGTAACAGAGACCTACTTTCGAGCTTTCATGCTTATCGAGATGCGGCTTCACGAAATTTACGATACCACGAACATAATCTTGTTGAGAGCTATTAGGCCAATCGTATCTTCGTGTTACGATTTAATGCGACGAGGCTTTTAGTCGAAGAACGTTCCAATTAAGGATCGTATTAGCGTCTTTAACTCTTCGATGATACCCCATAGTGTACGCGTCCTTGGTCCGGGACAATCTCTTCCCTCTGTAATCGAAAACTATTTCGTAATAAGATAGATTGCAGGACGATACTAATAAATTACAAGAATGCCAAAGATTCCATTCGTTAATTAAGATGTTAAAGTATGGAGGAACATCAGACAATAGTTTTAAGGTCTGAGAACCGGTACCTTGTATAATCTTTAATCTCTTCCCTTGTTGAGGATCTTGTGTAATTAATTTAAACGCGATCTCAAAATAATGTAGACTATCATGAAATATGCACTTTATTTGCTATACTTCGTCTTTATTAGATGTCTGTTATTACATCGCCTTGACGTTCAAGTTTCATATTATACCGGATTCGCTGGTTCTTTCAAGTCCTTTTGAACGTAAAACAATTTCAGGTTGGAACGAAGTAAGCAGAAGTCTGATCGAACCTACTTCCAATTCGAAATTAAGATTCGCTACAATGGTAAGATACCATCTGGCTATATCTACATATATGTATGTATATGTATATATATGACTCCTATTCGAAAGTTTTCGAATTACAAGACGATTCGTGTAATCCAGGCTTCGCAAACGCACCAATTTCTACCATCTTGAATGATCTTCGACCTGATATCGTTCTGCGATCGAGAACCTCGCTCGTAATAGAATCTCGTCTAACTTGGTACCATTCAACAGATCGAAATCTTTGGTCGATAAAGTCTTCAGATAGTTCAAGAACCACTGATCCAAACTGGTCCCTGCGAACCAGAGTCACGATACTTTTTCTTTCCATGGTCCTCTGATTGTTCCATCTGATATTACAAATGGCAGCCTACCATCGGAGCCTACTTAGGTCTCACGGTCACACGACACGCATTCCTTCGTTCGTATTCAATGTAGATAATGAAGCGAACATTCACGAGGGACCAAAAGTATCGGGAATCATCGCAATGCGGCCAACAAGCAAACGTTGCGTCCAATCGCGCACCAGTTTGCCAAGAAACTGGTTTTGCGATCGCGAGCAAGACGAAGGGGCTTTTTCTGCCTCGGTTTCTCCTTTCAGATCCAAATCGGACCACCATGTTTTACCTAATTTCGTAAGCCGCACTCGCATTGTTCAAACCTGGTTATCGAATATATTTTACACCCAAGTTCCACGGTTTCGCTGTATCCCGATCTGAACACCAGCCAGTTGTGTTCATGGCATTCCGTTCTCTTATACGGAGGTGGCGTGCCAACGTAAACAATCGCGTTTAACCAGAACTTTGAGGAATCGAGTTAAGATAAGAACCACTGGCGTTGAACCAATAAGCAACATCAGCCACCAGCGATCTAAACAGAAACAGGTTCCGAGATCATTTCTAGTGCTGCCTTTCCCTATGGTTTGCCTTGGCATTTTTTAGATTTTGCCCCTACCGTATTGTTTCGCCTAATTTAATGGGCGAAAACACACGCTCGATCGTATGGTTCGCGAAGACTATAAATATAAAAGGTGGTCGTTCTTTGGGTCTGCGTACGCCGCTGGCACCTGTCGTGTGGCTTCGAGTAGAGACACGATAGGGGGGAACGAGTTTCTAGATGGGTGGAGGGACAGAAACCGACTGCCATAAGATGGTGGCTCTGCCGTGGTTGCTCCAAGACCGGTTCAGGAATCCGGGGCCACGCTTACGCGCCAGTGCCTATCAACTTGTACGTTGTCGATGCTGGTTCAACTCGAACGATCCTGACGGCTACCATGCACAGAGTCAGAAAACACTGCTCGACCGAGATCACGATGACGAGCGACTTTTACGAGTGACGCGACTCTTTTTGCTCTTTCTGGCTTTTTCTGTATTCCCTCTCGTTTCCTGTCACGGGTGTTGCCTCGCAGAAGAGGGAGAAGATGCATAGCGGCCGGCGGACAATCTCCGAGGAAAAACATTCCGCGTGTTTTTGCATACGAATGTGCAAAAGGAAGAAAGGGCGGGAACACAACATGGAGCTCGAGATTCGAGACTCAAGACGGATTGTTCTCGGCGCCACTTTAACACCGAGGGCGTTGATAGGAGAACATTCGGCCCAGGTGTTCGCTTGGACGCCCTTTTCACGCATCCAAGCGATGTTTCCAAGAAGATATTCCAACCGAAACGCCCGTTGATCGTCGTTCTCGTTTTCTACCGTCCTTTCTCTTTTCGTGCTGTTTTAAAACGCGCTTCCTCGAAAGAACTACCGCTGCACAGCTTCCCGGCTGAACGCGACTCACAATACGCGAAAGTATTTTTAATCTCGTTTCCACGTCCGAAAGCACTCCGATTTATCGATTTTTCTTGCGCCAACGCGTTTGACATTTTTGTCGCAACGCAATATTCTTCGGACGAGCGTTTCAACGTCGTGTTTAACGCGACCCCTGCCTCTCTCTCTCTCTCTCTCTCTCTCTCTCTCTCTTTCTATCCTCTCCCGACACTTCTATCTTCCGATTCGATCGGGTTCGCTCGCTCGGAAAATGGTTGGCAAAAAGCTTTTCGACGATGGTGTCTCAATCGCGAACTCTTGCTCCAACATAACAGATTTTATGAGATAACGATGCACGTTGGCGTGAGTTACGCCGTTTCTTCGATCGAATTACTTGTAGATTTCTACGTGATAGTAGCTCATAATGCCACTGGTCTTCCCTGTTGCTCGTCGCTTTCGTCGTAGATACTTCGGGAGAAGAAAAGAGACGAGCTTGTTAACTGGACGTCGCCAGTTTATGGACCGCGAGTGAGCAATGCGAGCGTGCAATGCGAGAGAGCAATGCGAACACATTTTACCGATACTTGGCAGACGAGATTGTTCGTTGCACGACAAAATCACCTGACCCTCGTTGCGGCCGATGATCCGACGGACGGAGTATTTCAATCTTCCAACGATCAAGCTACTTCTGGTAACCGGCTATTCGCGTTTACATGCAATCTTGTTACGATTAACGACGCTTAAATCGGCGTGTTCGTTTCAACACCTCGTCGAATAGAACTTTCCAACAAGAATAACCCAATCTTTCCCCAATCTTTGATCGATCGAATGGTAGAAAATTATGGGCCAGAACAGGAGTCACCTGTCGCCGCTTATCGTCAGTTAATAACTAACATTAATGGGTTAAGACGCCGCGTCGTTAAGTAATTGAACAGAGTTAGAGCGGTGGATGCCTGGGGTGATTCCATGCATAGACAGTTAATCGTTTCTCGCGCGGAATGACATGAATTCGTTTGCCGTTTTACGGAAACCTGTGTAAACGTATTGTGATCCAGTTACTGGCGATTATTAACCTGTAGCATTCGGCTTGCAGCGCAAAGCACGTCGAGTTAATATTTTTGATTATAACTCTGGCGACATAGCACGATGTCTGGAAACACGATACGATCGATTGTAGATTTTATTCGGTAAATAAGTTCCGATCGGTCATTACGAGGAAACTTGAAGCTAGCCAGGCTGAGACACTAGCTAAGCCGCAATTAGTGACGCGACGTCAATTTTGAGGATCTTTAATGAGGTCCTTAACAGAACGTTAACAGGCTTTAAAAGGACAGCTTCGGATTCGGAGATCTTATAACTAAAACACATTGGACAAAATGACGCTTATTAAAACTAATACTGGTTATTGTTAATTAACACCTGCTGCAATAATGTCATTGTTCAACGACCTGAATCAACATCGATGATAAGGTAAGATGCTAGTTTTAACGAAGACGACATAAATTAACAAATTAGAGGATAAAAACTAATAAACGTACAGACTAAGGATGTGCACAATAAACAAGTCGGGAATATAAACAAATAATAGACGCTCTTAACGCTATGAATTTGACGACACATCGATGGAACGCACGATACGAATGGAAGGCCGTGCAAAAACGGAGCGGGACGAAATGTGTTAAGCAATTAGTCAGCCAACGTTAACTTGGCCAGCCGCTTCGATATCGATCTAGCAAAAAATTAACTCGGCATTTCTTCGACGTTAACCAAACCTGGTAGCGAGCTGATAATGCATTTAAATGTGAGTTCAAATTTCCTCGATTAGCCAGTGTCGGGTAATTAAGTTACAACGATATTGGATTCGAAGAATACCGAAATTCGATTTCCAAGCAATGATAAATGAACACGGTTATCCGATAACTTCGAGGGATACTTCCAGACAGGGCTGTTTTATCCGAAAATCGCCAGAGATACGTTAAAAGAGGAGACAAGATTCGATCGAACCACGATCCATTTTTAAGCTCTTAAAATATTTTGTTATCTCGCCGGGTTGACTTTTCCTAACAGACACGAGTCTATAAAACGAGCCGCCGAAGTCACAGTCGTATTCCGATAACGTTTCACTATACCGAGAGAAACGCAACCACGTAAATATCCAAACGTAACGTACGATCGTTTCGCGACGGTTGATTTAAGCATCGATCTCCTGTCGTTATTCGTAAAGTTGACCTTTCGCTTTATTACAAGATCAAATACGTCGCTTGAACGTCCGATTCATACGAACGTGGAAACTCAATGGATACTGCTTCGCTTCGAGACTTAACTGGAACCAACGATCGTATTACATACAGACAACATGGTCGGGAAATTACAGTTCGTAACTGCGGAAAGTTGCATGGTCACGCATTTGTTCAAAGTGTACACGAGGATGTCGGGAACCGCGACATCACAACCTCATTACCAACGGCTACGGAGATAAATTGTCGCGGTCGAGCGAGGCTGTTCCCCAGGATGGACGTTTATCGCGTTTATTGGCTGGCAGGCAACGCTCGATCGGAGACGCGAATAGCGCATAGAGTTATCGGCCAGTTTTATTTCGAATTTCTTAGAACTGGAACTGGAACCGGTATGAACGAGCCTTAGGAACGGTACGGAGTCTTCGAGCGGAATGTGGATTTACTTATCTTTCGGCGCGTTGCTGTGCACACAACGAAACACGGCCAACGATCGCGCGAAAACCGCGCGGATAGTCGCGATTCGCGATTATATAGCTACGGAGTAAATTGCTACGGAATCGATGTAATGCAAGTGAAACGCGAGGTACCCTGAATCGGTGCGTGTATATTCGAGCACAGCTCAACTGCAGCGACCACCGTGCGGACTCAGCTGCACGCTCTTAAGCGAGCTGATTAGAAAAACGAAGTGAATGGTCGCAAGAGATAACGCTACGCGTGCTGATAATTATTAATCGCTTAGAGGTATTCGTTATCAGATGGAAATGTGTAGCATTTTGAACGAGATTCATTAGGTTCCCCGATACGAATGCCGATGTTATGTAAAACCGATGGGGAATTCGCTCCTTAGCCGAGGAGAAGAGAACTTCTGTCCTGAATAACTTTGAAATTATACGAACATCGAGTTAATCGTGTCGGTTGAGAAATCGTGTTAGTTAGACGTATCCCTTGATGAACGCCATAGCGTTTTAATCGCCTTTCACGGCGATTGTGAATCATCGAGGGAGAAAAAAATTCTCGCTGTACGTGCGAGTAACTTTAACCGCATTCAAGCAAAGATTTGCATATCAAAGCTGTTACGTTGTAACCGAACGCATTACGATGCACGTTCGATAATTCGGCACGGCCGTGTATGCAGCAAAATTCCATCTGGCTGGTGTCCTTCGAATCGCGTGACGCTGGAGATGGTTTTCGGATCGCCTGTTTTATTTTATCGAAAAACCTGCTGTCTCCATTGCCAAACCGAGTAATTTACCGGGAAGCGATCCGGGCAAGAAACAATTCGCAACTTCGAACGGAGTTTGCCCGTGCTCTTTTACTTCGTATTCTTTTGCTAGCTTCCTGTAGGTTGCGGTGCTTTTCCACGTTTACGCAGAAACGATCGGAAACACGTTTACCAGCTCCGAGAAACCATCGTTCTTGAATACTAGTTAGTATGCACAGAGAAATTGTTCGCACTAAAGTCGTTTCGAGATATTCAGCACAGAGAATTGCCTTTGAGCAACGATAAATACCTAGTTTGTGAGGAAAACAAAAGATTTCTGGATTGCATACAATCTCATAAGGCTCGATATGAATTACCTCTAATTCGCAAAGCTTAAAGGGGATATTAATAACGAGATCCAAGAAACTTCAGAAGGCCTAAGATTCAAGAACCATAATTAACTCTCTGCGAAACATTCCAAGTAATCTCTCACATTTACACAAATATATACATACATGGAGATATACATGATACACGTTTATGCCAGTATATCTGAAAATATTCGTGTTTAATAAATTATAGAATATCAACGCTTTATTAACGAGTTTTACAATGTGCCAGTTTTAATGATATTTTTAGAAAGATTTTGCACGAGTACACATATCGGCTCAACTCCGCAGAACGAAAATTACTAGGATTTCAGATTCTATGACAAGCAACTAGCTTTCAAATCGAGACATTTTTGTATCGCGAACTCAACCAACGACTTCAAAAACGTTCGATCGTTTCATTAACTCAAAAACCGATGTGTTTTGTTACGGAACGTAATTTGCAAAAGCAAGATTCGCTCGGTCATTGTAAAAAATCTTGCATTTCCATTTTCAAGCGATATTACACGAACACAATAAATTGCTCTTTTCATACGGATACGTTTATTGTAAATTTTGTATTGATCGCGAACGTGATTAAGTATATTCATTGGTATCGTCCTTTCGGTGGAAATTCGATATTTCCAACGCGAATAAACAAAGAACAACAATGGCTCGAATGTCGTTTATCGATTAGTTCATTATGAAATCTAGCATTGTCCACGAATTAAAATTTTGACTTCGAAATGTTCAACAACGATTCCATGGGAAAATCTGTCAGAGAAAGAGGGCAAGCGAGAGAAAAATATGACAATACGTATGAACACTTTCGATGCGTGAGTTAATTGCAAAATCATTTCAAAGTTATATATCTATACCGGGGATAAAAATGATAATAGTCATTAATATTCCTGTTTTCGCGAGCAACGAGTATAACACCCCTAAAATTAAAAGCCCACGGTTTTGACATAACTTTCGCCGCATCCACCGCGATTAAAACGCCAACAATCAAATTAATGATTGCTAATTATTTCAGCCACATTGAAATGTTTCACCGGCATGAATTAATAACCTCCGAGTTAAAACCTATTAATAAAAGAAAATGAACAGAAAAAGAGACGAGAGGCAGAAAAGCGAACGATAAGATAAGAAGTATAATAAATTTCTCTGAAACTATACCTTATTGTATCGATGGTTTTTTGTAGAATTTTATCAAAGTACCTACCTGCGAGTACGTCGATGAATTGTTTTACGGCGTGTTGCTCGAGTGTCCATGGCCTGTGCTGGAATCCTGCGACCTGCCTGTACGAAAATCGAATCATCACCAACGTGAAGAAAACTATGTCTTTTCATCAAGCTCCAGTTAAAGGAAACACTGTTCTATTGTATCGAGATTTAAACGTTTTGTCACATGGACTGATTAGGTAAATACAATAAATTTTCTTCGAAATCTTTCACCAAGAAAATATGAATAACACAAAATTTCATTCTCGCATCTTCAATCTTGCGCTTGATTTAAATTTGCGAAGCGTTGTAGAGTAAAGGTTTTGTAAAAAGTGAAGGACTGGTCATTATTTCTTTGAGCTAATGAGGTCCTATTCGAAAATCAAGTATACTCGATAGCGTTAGTATGACACATGAGTTATCGAAACGGACGAACGAGTTATCGAAAATCACGCGATTTCGCAATGCCCTTTTCACGGTACAGATTGAGTAAATTATAAAATTTGTAATTCCGCTGCATACATGTCGCACATATTAATGGAAAACGTCAGCGCGCTCGATAACATTGAATGCTTGCGCATGTAATCACTGCTTTCCATGTTTTGAAAATTCAATAAACTGAGCGTTATTGCAATATTTAATTTATTAAGTACAAATAGCTCTGTGTGCGTGCATGCGTGCGTGCGTGCGTGTGCGTGCGTGCGCGTGAGTAATGGACATTTTTATAATAAAAAAAATCGCAAACACAACGAACAGCTTCTGGTGGCTTTCAAAAGGTAAATAAAAGTATCATAAATGTCGACGCGAACAATACACGACATTCAATAAAATTTTGGTACATGGAATACAACTGCAATGAACATTTTTATAACGTTAATAATATTTCTACATTGCATTGATGTGTAGCTCAACATGGATATAGAATAGAGTATCTATCTACATATTCAAAGATCATCAAACAAATTAAATCAACGATAAAAATTGAATTTTTACATATTTTATAAAGAAAATTCCTTGCCAATTGGAAAATCCTCTAAAATCATTTCTGGACATACCATCTGAATGGTTAGTGACAAACACGAAGTAAGCGTCAACGTTTTCGTCAGTACTTCATTTGCAAAGGAAAAACTACACTATGGCTCGTCTAAATAATCGAATTTGCATTTAAATCAAACTTCCATTGTTGACAAATTGAATTAGTAGAAATTATTTTAATTATTGCTTACAATTATTAGAGGACCTAATTTTATGTTATTCTTATATACATATAGATTACATATAGATATATATGTATTACAAACATGTAATACCTACTGAGTATATCGATTCATGGTAATAGACATAACATTCCTAGTAAAAGACTAAATAAAAATACATCTACATGCCTCTGTTATACTTGTAAGATAAATTCGATTAACTTCAACTAAATAATGACGAGGAGTAACCTTCATAACCTGCAAAATGCAGTTTGAAGTAAATCGAAAGTCCTTAAAGAAAGAAGTAACGGAACGAACGGAGATAAACACAAAGAAGCAAACGAGAATCTCGCACACCTGTCTGAATCTCGAGTAACGAGTTAAGAGAAACATAAGACGACCCCACAAATTCATGCTGCTCCCTTAAGCTCTTTTTCTTAACCCATCGTATTGCGCGAAGTCTTGATGACGTAGAAAACCGGTTCCTTAGTATTTATGCATCGTGTGTACGCCGCTTACGCCTTTACAAATGCATAAAATGCATCCAACCCTTTCGTCTCTTTACTTACCAACACTTACACGCGTAAGATTTCTTTCGTTCAACGTCACTTTTTTCCTTTTAGCATGCCAAGTCACACTATATACGGGGTGTACCATTTTAATCTTTACGATGATTACAATACACATATTACAAAATATATGTATATTCGTTATTCGAAAAGACACTTCACATGGAACTTACATTATTTCAAAATAGCCCTCTTCCGATGGATGCAAATCACGTTTAAATAAGGTTATCTCCAAATTCTTAAAATAATCCTTTCCTATCAGATAACTTATCCTAGGACAGTCTAAACTGTTTGGAGACAAATTCGTTGTCTTATGATGTGTTTGTCTATGAAGGTCATTTAAAATTACTTACAGCAATTTAAAGTTATCTTTCGCTAGATATCCAGCAAATATTCCTTATGTATTCGAAAAGATTACCTTGATCATCAATGTTTTCATTTATCACATATCTCTGAATAGATAAGAATAAAGGAATTCTAATAATTTATTGGCGTTACTTTAAATAGTTTGTGAAACAATAAAGTGAAAGAATTAAAATTTGACAACCTGTACATAATCGAAACATTTAAACACATTTTCGTAATATTGCTTAAGTATGAAATATCGGAAACTTCTTCTGTTTTGTTTCTAACAAGTTTTTATATAGTTAATATAACGTTGTACGCACCTTTACTACATTCCGCTTATTATTCAGGAATTTCTCAAACATGACGGAGAAAAACATTGCAGCGTTCATTGGAGAATGTTCGAAAGCGTCAAAATTGTAACAGAAAGCGCAAAACTTTAAAATGTCTACGATTACATTTTATTTTACAAGATGGCGCTGTTAACTAAGCCGTGAAGGAGATTTCAAGTTTGAAATACGTAATGCAAATAATGTAAATAAATATATCTATACTTCAAATAAAAAGATTTTATAGTTTAAACTACAAATTACTTATAATTGACACGTTCAAATATTATTTTAATTTATCGACAGGTAGAAAGTACAGCATAAGATAGAAAACTATTTTACCAAGTTTTAGTTTGTCTACGAAAAACAATAATCGATCTCTCGAAATTCTGATCTCAAGCATAAAAGCAAAGATTCATTATTTCGATATATATCGCAAATATGTCCTGCGATCAGAAGACTACATATAGCCGAAATTATAGGTTGAAGATTGGTCGCGAATTTTTTGAAATCTCTGTCAGTCTCAACCAGATCCAAGGCTGCAATATTCTCACACCACTAATAAAATGACATAAGATGACATTACAATACATAAAAAATATCATAAACACTTTTAATATACTTCAATTACAATAGAAGTAAATAAAATATTTAAGTACAGAAAAATAAATATTTTTATAATGTACATATATTTTTTTCAATTACACTTATAAGCTACGTTTGTACACATATAATATTGTCATATAATTTGCATTATGGAATGTAGATTATTTTATTAATTCAATACGAGAGGGGTGAGATTCTTTTGTAGACTTAACAAGATGTTGTACTATATAAGATGCAGCAATACCTTCTGATGATGACGAATGTGATGATTCTTTAAAAAATAAGTCAGTTCAATTATACTTAATTTATCAAAAGAATATAACTCAACAAGTAACTTACGATCATTTGTAGCTTTATGTTCTCTTTCTTCTTCTGTATTTAATTCTTTGTTATATTCTTGTTTTTCTTCAACCTTTTTACCTTCTTCATAATTGAAACCATCATCTCCAGAGTCTTCATAAATGGTAAAATGAAGATAGCAAAGGGTACATACAAGTGCTATGAAAAACAAATTTGTACCGATGCCAACAATACCAGATAGAATCGGCCAATGAAACATTAAATAGCGTAGACCCGATAAGTGTGCATTTATCGTAATACTTGCAGAGTAAAATTCAATATGTCTTGATTGTATTTCGATATAAATAATTGTAACTGGATGATTTTGGTTTTCTTCGAAATTATCAAATAATTCAAGAACTATATTTTGTTTTTCCTCTGTAGTGCCAAAAATCATCATAGGTGAAAATGTAAGTGTTGTAAGTGCATGTAATAATGTGCTACGGTAATGTAACATGGTAGATCTACATGCATGTTCTAGGAGAAAACCATCTCTGCTGCGTAATTGAGCACAAACCATGAACATACCTATTTAAAAATTATATTTATTAGATATTATTTTTAATTTCCATTGAGACTTAGAAATTACCAAGTGCTTTATTGGCTGGTGACTCTGGCATTTCTAGATGTAAATTAACTTTATATGGCTGGCCAACCATTAAAAGCTGTTGTTTATTTGTTAATTGCACATATGCTGATGGAAAGCTACAAATCCCTTTTTCTTCATTACATGATCTGTAACACGGAGGAACTATGTAATCAAACTGTAACAGTAGAATGCATATAACATAATGTTTCAAAGAACAAAAAATAATATGCTTCAAGATATAATTCTTTTTTTCCATTAACGTACAAGTGAGAAGTGAAGCTCACTTGAATTGCAGATGCACTGGCCGTACATATGAGATGCTCGGTACATAGGCATAATAAAATGCTGTGTAAAGAAACACAGATAACCAAACAATAACGATCCCACTAATAATAATAATTCCGCCACTTATAAGTACATCTCTAGCAGATTGTGCACCTCTCTTTGTTTTATTCTGCACATGAAATAACTTTTTATAAACTTGTTCTGATAACCTCGAAATTAACATTGTAAACGAAATTTGATGTACTTAAAGTTACAAGTTAATCCAAATACTACGCAATTTTAATTGAGCTTTCAAAAATCGCTACACAAGATAAGATAAGCCATTTATCGATCAGTTAATTTGTTTTTTAAATAATTCAGCAGTAAAATATAGGTTAACTGCATTTCAACTTTTACTTTTCTTAAAATTGGTAGTATTGATATCAGAGTACATATATATTGTATGTAGGTACCATATAAAGTATAAGATACGCAATTATTTTATATGGTCAAATTGTAACAAGAGCTACTAAAATTGCTTAGCTGGAATATGAACAGCTCTTAAAGACACTAAAACATATATATTACATTAAATTCGTTATTTAGTAAATACATACAAAAATTGAAAATTGTCTTCATTTATTTCAACATATATAATAGATCTTCAAAATCTTAAGACAGGTTTACAATATAAAAACACATAAAGCTGAAAGGTATAAGATACATTCCATAGGAAGTAATACATTTTATAACATACATTATGACTATAGAATATTATCGCAGTCAACAATATACACGAAGTATTTTTGTTAATTTGTACATTACAAGAAACTTTTCGAATTCGAATTTATTTTCCTTTTCTGTGTTCCAATCTTGGTCTTCCTTTCTTAGTTGTTGGTTTATCTTTTCCTTTATTTAATAATGGGTGAGTTTCTGAAAAATAATAATAAATTACGTAAACCTGTTATCAATTAAATTATCATGCATGAAAGGTCTTACCATCTACTGGTGCACCTTGTAAGTGAATATCATGAGAACGATGTTTTTTCATAGGTGGCTCGTGCAATGTCGTTTGAGTATCTTCTGAATCTTCTACATCTGGTGATATTGGTAAAAACTGCAACGAACCAATATCTTCCATCTCTTCGTCAGAACTACAAAAAGCAGCCACTCTATCTATAGATGCAACATCTACTTCTATCTCCTCATCTTGAGCCTCTTCGCCTTGCACCACAGATTTATCTTCATCACTCAAATCAAATTCACTTTCTCTTTCTTCATATTCAACATTTTCATCTAGTTCTTTAAAATCTGGGGCAAATGCAGACCAATTTTCAACTTGATTTTGTGCCCAAATAGAAACAACACCAGATGATATGGAAGCAATAATTGGTCTCACTGGATGCCACTGCATTATTAAAAATTTTTAGAACATTATAATTTTGTGAACGTTCAGATTAGAAGTTAGATTTATAATACTGATGTACTAGAGATTTATAATACTTACAACAACATCAAGTAATAATTCTCCTTTAGTTCCATGTAAAATTTTTACTAAATTTCCAATACTTTTTTCCCATACATATAAAGCATGTTGTCTTGCAGATCCAGCACAAACATATTCCCCATCTCCAGAAAAACAACACTTCTTCCACATAGTTTTGTTTACAAGATCTTGCAATTTTTGTATTGGTTCTGGTTCACCATCTTTTCCACAAGCTAGTACTTCAGTACTATCATATACACGAATTACTCTATCTGATGTATTTACCAAGAAACAAGAACCACGTCTAGCAAATTCAATGCTCTTTACAGCTGTATTACTAGCTGTGCCTTGTGATATTTTATAAGAAGCTTTCACAGTCAAGGATTCCACATCAAGAACTAGAATTCTACCACGAGCATTTCCAGTGTACACATAATCTCCTCGCCGATCAAAAGACGCTACTATGTTCAAATCACTCTAAAATAAATGAATATTAAAAATCAATATTAAAAATACTGATTAGTAGTAGTATTAATCTTATTGCGTACATCATCATCAAGAGGAATAACTCTATGTGTACCCTCAACATCAACCATTACTGCTGCATGTCTCATTGGACATACTAAAAATTTATTAAGATTTCTTGGATGAAATTGAACTTTCAATATTGGAGAAGGAAATCTATATTTTTGATCACATTCTCCAGATAAAACATCCCATATACAAACATTATTATCTGTAGATGCACTTAATAATTTATGACCATTCCTAGACCAGCTAATTAACAAAGACAGTGTTATAAAATAATTAAAATAATTCATAATAAATTATTTCAGGTCACTCACCTCAATGAACATACAGGATGCACATGTGCACTAATGATTTTAGCAACACCACGTGTTAAAAAATCCCAAATAACAATTCTACCATCATTACACCCAACAGCGAGAAGAGTTCCTCTTTTATTAAATGTACAAGTGACTGCTAATGATATGCAATCTAATGTGCCATCAAACTCCTAATGATTATAAACATTATATCTGTAAGGTTTAGAATTAAAAAATGTATATTATTTTTATAAAAATACTTTACCTCTGGATAATTCTGACCAAAAGATTCTGTAAAAAAGAAATTATATATATTAAGAAAGATATATTATTAAATTTGAAAATAGATTTTGCTAAATATTTACCTAATAATTCTAAATTCATTTTTACTTTATCATGTATATATCTACTTTATAGAAATTATTAGAGTTATTGCTATACAACAGCTTGTAGCATAATTTAATAATTTCAGTAAGTTTTACATGTCCCTAGAATTAACTATTTAGAAATGGTATTATATACAAAAAATATTATTAATTGTTTCTTCATAAATAATACTTTAATTTAATAAAAAATAAGCTTTATATAAAAATAATTATGTAATATATAAAATTATTATATGTAACTCCATACAACTAATTTTCATAGGAATATTTTGAACAATCTATTGAATCCAGTATCAGCAGATTTTCGAACACTGCAATAATAAATATAGCTACTTGTGTTTGTACTATTTTGCAGTGAATACATGTTAAAATACTGTAAATAACATGTTGTCCCGTACTTGTACGTTTATCTATTTGTAAATTATAATTTAATTTATATAGAAAGAAATTATATATATATATGCTTTTTCTACATATTTACTGTAAGCATTCATATCACTTAATGTAATTCTTAATAATTGTTTTTTTTTATATCGTTAGATTCCTTATTTAGTGGAATGTGCATTAGAAGTAGTCGACGAACAATAATATCAGCTGCCACAAAAGATGTAGGGGATCAGACAAATTTTCCATTGTTTCGTACTCCGGAATCTAACCCTGCAGAACACGATGAAAATTGTTTAAATCATATTTATACGGTTCCTTCAGATATTACAGCATTATTAATGGCAAACACGACAATTGAATTAAGAAAGCAAGTACAAATTTTCAGAGAACTTGGCATTTTAGTTAGGCAACCTGCAATTGAAATGATATCATACTTGGAACAAACTGATTATACAAAGCCTATAAATAAATATGTTCTTTGTATCCTTTTGAATTCAACAATTATGTATGGTTTATAATATTTATTCAGTTAACTGTAACTTAACAGTAACTAAAATGAATTTATGATGTAACTATATGCAACTGTATTTTCACTACCTATTAGATGGTAAATTTGGAGCAGGAAAAACAACAATATTACTACATTTGATTCATTATGGTCTTACAAAATGCTTTTTTGTACTTCACTTACCATGGGGTATGATATGAATTATATTGAATAGTACATTATTTTCAGAATATACTCATAAATTTACTTCCATATTTTTAGTTCAAAATTGGTTTCGATATGCTAGGGACACTATTGCATCTCCTCTGGAACCAGATAAACTAGACTTACCTGAATCAGCAGTAAAATGGTTAAAGTATATAAAACATTTAAACAATGTGTCATTATCACAGCTTGATGTAAGTAATAAGTGAGACTTATTTTTATTATATAGAATTCAAGTAATTAATTTATAGTTGAAGACCACTAAGGAATATACATGGTCCCAAAGAGAAGTTACAAAAGTTGGAGATTCACTTTCTAATCTTATTGAATTTGGGATACAGAGAACTAAATTTGCTTGTGGTGTTATTAATGCTTTGGTGGATGAGCTCAAAATAGCCAGTACAGCAGGAAAATGTAGAACATTAGTTGTTATAGATGGTTTTAATGCTCTTACATCTGACATTACACATGTACGTGATGAAAACCGTGTATATGTACCACCTGATAAGATATCGATAACATCTGCATTTTTAAGTATCGTAGACTACAATTGGTGTAATGGTGCTGCAGTATTAACAGTAGATAAAAGAGCAAACAGAGTATGCAACAATTGCTGTAATATGGTTTAAAACAAAACTACTATTATCAAAAACTATAATGGATATTTTATATTTTTTATTTACAGGATAAAAGAGATTCTGATTATCCAACATATTTACTTGGTAAGAAAGGGTTTGAACATTTAGATCCCTTTCTTCCCATTTGCGTCGACGACTATTCAGTAGAAGAATTAGGAACTATCCTAAAATACTATAAAGATCGAAATTGGATCAGAAACGTTAGTCCTCAAGGACAAAAAGAATTGGAATTACTATCCAATAAAAATCCATTCACGCTTTGGACACTTTGTAAACCATTATATTAAAATCACGTTATATACAAATAAATATTGTTATTGAGAAATTAATTCGTATTGCTTTTTTCTTTGTACATATATATACACACACATACATATGTGTTATGTATGTGTTTATACATATATGTTTATGCTTTTTATTTAATTAATAACATTTTAGTCTAATATTTTTGATTACAATAAAAAGTCACGTTTGATTATCTTCACATGCTACTTTATTAACAGGAATACATTAAGTGAGGAGGAATGTAATATCTGTAACAATAGTATACATTACATAATGCTACATTCTATTTTTATCTTACAACCGAAAAAATATATACCATATTTTTTGTGTATATATTTATTAATATATATATATATATATATATATATTAATATATATAATAATGTATATATATATATATATTAATGTATATATATATTAAGTGTATATATTTTCCGGTATTATATTTTTATATATATTTTAAATATGATATATATATATATATATATATATATATATATATATATATATATATATATGTATATACATATTTATATATATATATGAACTATGTCATAAGCTATAGTGATATAATGATAAATTTCATTAAATATCAAACTTTATATTCATTTATGTGTAGGTTCCAATATCTCCAAGACATTATCAATATTACCATCTTCAACACCCAACAAATAAGTCAATAATCCACTTTGATTTGAGAATCCCATCTTTATCATAGTTTTAACAGCTTCATTAACTGTTGGATTTTCATGATATATTTCTTGGTAATTCGTTTCTCTTGGTAATTCAGGGTAAAGTGTTTGAGCTGAAGATCCCTGTGATGTTAATGGTGGTGCCGTTGAAGAGGAACAAGCCTTATAGCAATAATATAAATATAATTTTTAAAAATGAAAATAAAATTCTCTCTCTTACAAATTTTGCATTGTACACCTTACATTAGTTCGAATTGTTTATAATATTTTACCTGTTTCCTAATAGTCTCATTCGTATTGGATGAAGCTGAAGATGTTTGATTAACTTCAGTAGTGTCATTTTTATCTATAATAGTCCATTCATCTGCTGGTACCTTTGTAGTAGCACTGTCTTGGCTTGCTGTTGATGCAACATCTGATACTGATTCTTTATCAGCATTTGCATTATCAAGTAACTTCCTTCCTTCTCCAGGAAATTTTTTGGTATTATTTTCATCTATACATGTATCATCCTTAGATTCTTTTCTTTCTTCAGGTTTCTGACTCTGTGAAATATATGAACGATTAGAATCAGAACAAATTTATACTATTTTTGCAAATTTCATCAACTTTGAATATTTTTAGTATAGTATTACCTTACAAGATTTTGGATCAACATTATGTGCTTCTAATAGTGTATCAATAAAACTATTTATATATGGTGTATAAATTTCCAACCAAGGATAAATGTTACAATAATTACTTTGGGATTTATTTTCATCAGAAGTATGTTTTTTATTAAAATACACGCCATTCTTTTTTAGAATTTTTCTTAAATGGTGAAACAAACTTCGAGTATGATGCCATTCTAATGGTTGTGGCATACGGATCATATAATGATGTGAATGTATCTGTGCTGTCTCACATTGTGCACATAAATCATAATCTTCACATTGAATACATTTGTATCTAAATCCAGTTATGTCATTATCACAACCATCACAATATACGCCAAAATGTACCGGTTTTTCTTTCTCAGGACTTGGTTCTTTTTGCTTAGATGGGAAAGGTTTGATATATATTTTCATACGTTGTCCCATTTCTTCCTCAGCAATTTTTAATTCTTCATTAGATGATATTAAGATTTGATCACCATCAGTATCTGTAATATGTACATACATATGATCATTGTTTATGATTTAAATTGCATTATATCTGTTTAGTGAAAGTTTTTAATTAGAATTATTTGAGAATTAAATTTTAAAAAATTAATGATTTTATTATTAAATTTATAAAGAATAAATAAAATGACGTAATTATATTTATATATAATAATTACCTTTCCAAGAAACGGTGAACTGTTTACCAGATAATTCCGGGAATATTGTTCTGATTTTGTGCCAGAAATTATTAAAATCAGTCTGATAATGAAACTTTCGAATTGCTTTGACGGAAGAGTCGTTACTTTGCAAATATGCTTTATACATTATTGGATATTTATCTATATTGTTCAATTTGGAATAAAATGTGAATGTGTATTCGTAAAAATCCACAAAAACTATTTATTTTGCACGATACAAAAGTTTTCTTACCAAGCTTCACTGTCGTACGTATAACGTCCAGATGATTCTATTATGAACTACGACGCTTATATACGTGCGCCTGTTAAACTTCCTGTGCAGAGTTCGATCAATTTCACAAAATGGCGTGTCCGATAACTCAGTAGTTTTTTATTTTACGACTTTATAATTACATTTTAACAATATAATTGAATAACTTTGCCCTTTCGTACTTCGATCATCTATTGTTAAGCACAGGTAATATTGTATTTATAAAACTTTCCAGTACGAATCAATAACGAATTTTTGTTGAAATTTGAACGGCGCCATTTTTGAATGAGAAGTAAGATTTGATAATCACGTGACAGGCGTAGAAACGATGATTCACGACTTTTATGATTCAATTTATATCATTACTTTCCTATTATTGCATCAGATGACTCGGAATACCTAAAAATATTTTAATTTTTTAAAATTTATTTAATATTTAACTAAGTTATAATTGAAATGGCTGATTGACATACATATAGAGCAAGCTCTATGGATACATATTGTGAATAATTATGATAAGAATTATGAAAATATTCTATTATTCAGATAATAAATTGTGATAATAAAAATACTAAATATATTCTAATAATTTATTATTGCGCAATTTTTATGTTAGTTTCTAGCATAGAGTATTTCTAGTTTCTAGTTTCATGGTTTTCCCTAGTGATTTTCTCAATTTTCTAAAAATGTGACAGAAAATAATTCGAAATTTATGCATTAATAACGACTATTATATAAATTACCTACATATGTATACGTTTCGTTTATGAGTAATCGTTTGTGAAAATAGAGATTAATCACTAAAGCTTTCTGTTAAAATGTAATTTGCTAATGGAATGTAGATCGATATATATCATCCACCTAATGTTGTGACACATTGAAATGGACTTTACATATAATAGACAAGCAAGACCTGAATCGTTTAAAGTTGCTTAGTTGACAATTTTTCATTAATTGATTAAGCATTCTGTTCGTTATAAATATTCTCTCAATATTTTAATCGGTCTTTATAATTTTTAATATTAATTAATTAAAGTTTTTAAATGTATCAAGTATGAAAATAATATTATTATCTCCTCTATTGCTTGTTCGCATTCAGCCTATCATGTATCATCATTTACATTGTCGCTATAATAAATTTCAATAATATTGTTACATCCTATTTAATGGATTACTATCGTAGCTAACGTGATCGTATTTTTAAAAACTTGCATTTTTCACGTCAAAAGTTTGCACGGACGTTTCGTAAATATTTAATGTTCATCCTTGAATAAAACTACTTGCATCTACTCACGAGAATTCAGTTATTAACGATTCTCGTAGTCTTTTGAATGTTCTCGACAACCTATTGTCTTTCTGCGTGATATACGCGTGCACTATTCGTGACGTTCTAGAAAGAAAGAAAGAGACAATCAATTTGAACGGAATGAAAATTGTAATGTATTTAAATGTTATTTCTATCTTTTTTCATTTAACGGGAACTGAAATGTACAACAACGAAACGCTGTACATTCCTTTAATAAAATGGATTCGCAGCTACTATTCGGCTTCTGCTGTCTTTTTGTTGCATTCTTCTAACGAGAATAAAAATTTCGATGGTACGATTTTCAAATATTTCCGCATAGAAAATTCATTTACAATATGATAATTAGAAATACAATACATTTGCTCACTTTTACATTGTTGTTTACATTGTTTAGATTTGAAACTAACATATTTATCACACACATGGTCTCGTCTTCTTCATCGTGAACAAATTGCAACTTTAAGTAGCACATTCAAGAACATTCACGCGCTAGATAGAAATAATATCCTCCGACCGTTGGCCATCGTTTTTATATCCGGATCTGACGCAGTTTCTGAATTTTCAAAATACTCGAAGTCCTTTAGAATATCCCATTTTGCATGGTTTGTGATATTCGTGCCTACGGCGATGAACGCGGAAAGCTATTGCTACAATCCGCCGGGAAATCCATTTAATTTGTTATACGACACTGAAATGTTGGTGATGTGTCCCGGTGACCCTGTTCTTCGTGAATGGTATTCCGTGGATGGGAACAACACCGTCATTTCAGATTTAGTCAAGTGGTATCCAAAGAAACAATTGAAGTCTCTAACAGCAGTTGTTGACTTGTTGTCCAACTTGACTCTGCACGAGAGGAGGAATGACTTGAAAGGAAAAGTTTTGCGAGCTGTCACTATCAAGGTAAAGATTCAGGCATTCACGCGTAACCATCCAAGTGGAGTCATCAGAGTTTTAACGCGTACAATTTTCGTTTGTCTGCTGTAGAACTCGATATTCGCGACAAAAGATGACAAGTTCGAAGGATACTTTAGTAGAGCGGTCAACGAGCTTGAAAAATATCTAAATTTCACTCTCGATATCGTGACCGAGGAACTCGAGTTTGGTAGTTTCAATGTGACGACTAAATGCTGGAACGGGGCATTTCGTTTAGTGGCTTCTGGAGAAGTAGATATCGGATTGTCCGATTTTTCGATGACCAATATTAGGCTTGATTACGTCGATTATACGGTTCCTATTATAACTACTAGAGACTGTTTGTATTTTAAGCAACCAGAGATGTCAGCGGTGAAATGGCTTGCTTATTATAAGGTATATATGTATATGTGTATGTTACAGAGCTACACTTATGTAGTTTTGATATTTACGACACGGTTAACACTTATTTTTAGGCATACAGTTTCGCGCTCTGGATATCTGTACTCATGACAATTATAATTGCTCAATTTACTTTGGCTTTTATAAGATCTCGAATAGAATCCACTGATCTAACCGTGGAATTATACCATGAATTTATTCGAATTTGGGGTATATTCTGCCAGCAAGGCATTACAGAAGGTGAATCATTGGATTCCAGAGTTTTACCGCTTCAATGATCTTCTATCTTTTACATGAAAAATCAAGCACCTAATACAATTCCTTTTCTCAGAATTTCCACGGTATACGTCGCTAAAGTTAGCATACTTTACCGTACTTGTTACCGGTATAGTGCTATTCGCCGCTTATTCCGCGTCTATGATATCCTTTGTAACAGCTTACGTTCATAATCTACCCTTCCGCACGATTGAGGAGTTTGTGAATGATGGTACATACGATGTAATCCTCAATAAAGATTCCGCGGATTACGATATTTTTGCCGTAAGTTTGTCCAATAACGAAGAATTTTCATACGATATGCTTTCACTTTTACTCGTACGTTCAGGCGTTACATCACAAACGTTATGTGGCGTAATATGAACGATCGACATAACGCAACGGACGAGAAAAGTATCGTTTCCTGAACGAACTACGAACAAAACGCGAAACATTGTATATAGTATACATAGATGATTTCTAACGACATCACGCTATACAAAAATATAATTTGCTTTTCAGCTATCGAAAGACCCCGTTTCGGTGCACATGATGGCCAAACTAAGGCCGATACATACTCTACCAATCACCATAGAAGATGGATTTCAAAAGGTAAGGTTGCTTTTATGGACACGATTTGATAACACATCGAGTGAAATTTCTGCAACTACCTTATACGTTTTCAGATCTGCGACGATCCTACATTAGTGTACTACAGCGGTTATGGTAAAAAAATGCAGGGAATAGCGAATTTTCATATTCCTTGCGATATCGTCTGCATTGACTCTGGCCGAGTGGATAGTTTGTCCCTGATCCTTCCGAAAAATAGTCAATTCACCTCGATCCTGAATTACTAGTTGGTATCGATAGATACGTTATAAATGTCGACGAGCCGTGAATAAGAGAATTTGATGTATCTTTCTGTTCTGTAACTAAAATATTCATCGTAATGTTTCAGTGTGCAGAAACTTCTGAACACTGGTCTATTGAACCGGTTTAAGAACGAAGTATCCTTCACGAACAAGAACAAATTTCAGCCGGTTGGATTTTATAGCGTGGCATCTGTGTTAATAATCTTCTTCGGTGGTGTTTTACTAGCCCTTGTTATATTAATCGCAGAGATGTATTGCAATAGGTATAAAAATTCTCAATAATTCAATCGCCCAATTAACGAAAGGTAAATTCGTCAATATATGCGTATCAAAGATTCAATGCAGTTTTAACATGTAAGCATTTAGTGTGTTTGGTTCTCTTCAATTTGATTTTCTTCTAACTTGAAATAGTATAAAAGCAGTAGAATAACTATAAACGAACAAAATGTCACATTATAAAAGCTCTACTAAATCACATCTCATGCATATTCCGATAAAAATACGATAAATCCGATAATGCACGTGTATAAATACATGTTCTTATCGACGTTAATCTTTGCAATTTGTACGTAATCTGTTCGATTGCACGGTTGATGCGTACCGTGGGCCATTACGTTCCTAACGAGATACTATCCTCATCCTCAGATCTACAAATTCGATAAATCCCAGTATGACCTGCGATTACGGTTTTTCCACATTTTTAGTTCAGTTAGTTACCATCAGAAGCGGCCGGGAATCGCAAAAAGGAGAAGGATATGATCGAGTTTGTTGTTGTTAAAATTCGCAAACACGTTGATGAGAATAAGAGTAAATATCGATGTTAAAGCAGATTCATTGGATAACATTAACGAAGTGACCGCGTATCTTAACTGTCATTAAAAGGGATTTTATCGCTGACCCGTGGTAATTCAACGGATTAACCAGGTGTTGTTTGTTGCGAGATGACACGAATGACTCGTTACGCGATCATCATACTGCTGCTTCTGTCCGTTTCAGCGTTCTCGGTGGATATAAATGACGCTAACAAATATGTTCTCTTAATTAAGGACGTTCACAATTATTACAAAACATCCTGCATCATAATCGTGTGTTCAAACAGCCATACCAGTAAGTCTTGTTCACTCTTCTCGAAAATCGTATGTGCGAAAGTGGTAGACTTAACTGTTTCACGAATTAATTAGCTTGAAATGCGCAGTCAATATCGAGCCGTTATGTCTCTCGCTCAAAATACTTTCCTCCTCGGTTTGTTAATTCGTAAAAAGATGCGAGCGCGAATAATTATCGTTTCAGACTTCAATCAAACGTCCTTGGCTTATATATGGTTGCGGGCTTTCTCACAGCGAGGCATCTTGACCATGATCCTAAGTTTTTCTCAACTGTCACGCGAGGCTAGAAAATTCCAAGACTATTTGACGCGCCCGTTGTACGTCGTCGCTCTTGCTACGAAGGAGACGATGGATGAATTTTCGACGGCCACCAGACAGATCGATATGTCTTTATCCGTTTGGTTGTTGATGTTTCTACCGTATCGGGAAAATCCCATGCGAGACATTTGTCAAAATCCTGTCGGAAACCCGTTCAATCTGATGTTCAACACGGAGATGCTGGTGCTCTGTTACGATCTGCCGCTCCTAACAGAGTGGTACGCGTTACGCGATAATCAAACAAGAGTCTTCAACTTGGCTACCTGGCAAACTGGGCAAGGTTTGAAGCTCAAGACAACAAGTTCCTTGTATGCGAGGAGAAACAACACGTTTGGGCAAACGATGCGTATATCGATCGTCCAGGTGAATGTTACGACAAACGCGAATGAATATTTATTGTCCCAGAGAATCATTATATTTTGTTTGAAAATTACGATTGATTCGAATTCAAGGAGTCTCCGTTCGTCGAGATAAAGAACGGAATTCTTTCGCACTTCTTCGGCAGATTGATCAGAGAGCTGAGTAAATCGATGAATTTCAAGATCGAAGTGACAAGCTCGATGCTGATATATGGTGATTTGAACAAGGACGATAATACCTGGACAGGGGTGGTAGGCGAAGTAGCGTCGGACAGAGCTGACTTCGGCGTCGCAGAGTTCAGCATGACTAATCATAGGCTGGACGTAGTTGACTTTACCTTGCCGCTAATTTTGTCTCGCAATAGAATATACTTTAAAAAACCTGATGGCACATATATACAATGGTCCGCCTACTTTAAGGTTCACTTTCTTAACGGATATTTTATCCTTTCGCTTCTAGCGCGCGATTACCACACGAGAATCGATGCTAGTTATAGAGTATTATTTCTTTTTTTTTTCTTTTTTTTTTTAATATTTATCTGACACGCATCGATTTTCACGGACCGTCGACATCACGATAATGAATTCCTGTTTTCAGACATTCAAAGCAGACGTCTGGTCGATGATAATATTCGTGATCGTGACCGCTCCAATCTTTTTGACTCTCATGAAGACGAGAGGTCGTATCGTGATGAGAATTCTGGCGGATAATTACATATACGTTTGGGGGATTTATTGTCAGCAAGGATTGTCAGGTAATTGCAACATAGAGATACGAAGTGGAATATTCTCGCACGAAACCTCTCTCTTTCAGAATTTCCAACCAAGTTCTCGATGAGATTGGCTTTCCTATCGATTTTCTTGTCGTCGTTGATCATTCTATCCGCTTACTCCGCCTCGCTGACCAGTTTTTTGACAGTTTCTACGGTTACTTTGCCTTTCTCCACTATGGAAGAGTTCGCTAATTATGGGTCGTACAAATTAATTACATTCAGAAACAGTGCGGATTACGACATGATAATTGTAAGATATGTAGCACACGGTTGTATAAAGAAATAACATCGAACGAATAATACAGCAGATACAATTTCAGGCTGCTAACAGCAGTTTATTCGAGAAGGTGAAGAAATTGATAAAGGACAAGGAAGATTTGCCTTTGACGGCTCACGATGGCTTTCTACAGGTTTGTCTCCAAGTCCAATGCTCTATCTTCGAACACCTGCATTCTCATAAATTTTCGCTTTGAATTTAAAGTAACTATAGTTCAAATTTAGAATTAACTATCATAGGTATGTAACGAAAAAGTGGGATTCTACATAACCGAAGCGATAAAGAACGCCATCAGTATACCGTGTGAAACTTCGTTTATCGATGCGGATAGGGTCGACAGTTTGGCTCTAGTTTTGCAGAAACATGGTCAATATACAGGAGTGGTGAATTATTAGTAAATATATATCTTTATGTTACTTTTATGGTTATTAATTTTACTTGAAGTTATGCCAACGCTTGTCTTAAATATTTGTAGTTTACAACAATTCAAAGATAACGGAGTTCTGGCCAGATTGAAGAATACGTTTCTGGTAATTGGAGATTCTCCCGAGAAAGGGAACGTTACTGTTAATTTGCATGGAATCGCACCTATTTTATCGGTTCTGGCTGGTGGAGCAATTTTCAGTTGTCTGGTATTGCTACTCGAAAAAATATACTATAATGTTTGGCGCAATAATTGCAGAGGAATTTTTCATTGCGTTTTATGGCGGAAATTCTTGAATAGGCAACTGGTTGTAGATTCGGTAGACAAGAAAAAACGAATTGAGAATCTCTCGGAAAATATACTTCAGTCTCAAGAGAATCAACGATCAGATATTTTTCGTAATCAAAGTTCTTTCACGCAGTACAAATAAAATTTACTCTACTGCTATTTAAAAATTTAATCTACCCCGTGGCTATGACGATAATATTCGCGTGGTCGTTGCCTATCGATAGATCTCAGTATAGTTAATTTGTCACGTATTCTCATTCTATGCGTGAAATCACTTTCACTTTATGCCGCAGTCGTATCGCTAGATCGCGAGTAATTAGTTGCAAATTTCCGTGTATCGTCTCTCTCGCGTGTATTTCAACGAGTCTTGATGATCTTGTCGATCATAATCCTTCCTAATTGCGTTAATCGCCACCACTGTAAGCCGACTAATATTAATTTATGTAATAAAAGGTATACAATTTTGTAACGTTTATAGGCGAACTTTATTAGAAATACAGGAAAGTGTGAACTTCACGATCATTTCGCTCTTAAATTGTTGATAACCTCGACTAACAAATGCATCGAGTAACTCGAAGTAATAATCATGAGTTTATTTAGATACCTTGATATCGTTAAGAACTTCGATCCACGATATTACGCAAAAGCAGATGTCATAAGAGCCGTAATTATCTGGTGGTCGCGTTAGCCACTGAAGCGAAGACTCGTAGATTTGTACGAAACGGTTGACCTAAGACCTTTGGAGAAATTCACCCACGTGACTATCTTCCCACGTGAATCGGCCGATATCTATTAGTTGGCGAACACACGAGGCTCCTCTTGCTCTATCCTTTGATCCTGTCAAACAGGGATGTCTATAGATTCTCGTGGAAATCATATGGTATTTAACCGCGAGGAAAATATATATTCTATGAATTTCAGAAGAAATGTAAAATGTTCTGCGATCATAGCTCTCGATCATGTTTCACAACATACACCTGTTATCAGACACTGTAATCAGACGTGTCGTTCAACTTGATCGTACGTGCAACAAGAAAAGTGAAGATAGCGTTAATTTCCAAGAAAAGCTTTGCATACATAAGTAAACAAAGGTAGCAACAACTTTTAGGCACGTACGTAGGTTCGGTGCTACCGAGGTAGCATAGGAGTCAACGCAGTCACCGGATACAGACGAGCACGCGCTGCGTTTCCGCTTTCCATGTGGCCGGAAATGACCTTTGCCTCATTAGAAAAAAGTTACACGCACTCGTTGCGATCCTCTGCTGTCAAATTCAGCTACACATAGCAGGAACTGTTCGAGTCGATAGAATCTCGAATATCAGAGGTTGTACGCTAGCGGGTTAGGTTTCCTATATGTACATCATTTCGAGGATGATGGCGCACTGTTTGCGCTTCGATGAAACCGCAAGATCGGCCGCGGTACGTTGTTTCCGTCGTATCAGAGAAACTGGATCAGCCACGAGACGTTAATTTCGTGCGATCTGTGATCGCATTTTCGATCGAGGTATGCTACTATTTTTTTTTTTTTTTTTATCGTCGACGGAAGAACCGGACAACCTTGGCATCAACGCGCAAAATACGCTCGGACAGGAATCGACCGCCTTCGAGGTGACTAATGCCGGTGATGAGCAACGCATTAATCGAAAGCGATAGCGGGGCAGGAGGTGAATTTTAGACGTTCGGCGTCGCTGCACCGTGCGAGCCTATCCGGATTGCAGACCTGCGCTCACAGACCAGACGACCTCGAATCCAGCGATTTAAATGCGCTGCACCGTGAAACGATCGATCGATCGATCGATCGCAATCGGCGATCAACAGTATCCCATTTTAAAGAGAATCTATTTGCTGTTTAGTCTCGGTGCACGTGGCAGTCATTGTTGGCAGGTTGTGTCATCTCTGGGCTTGTCCAGAATGCCATTATTATCACGTCGCATGCCGTCTAGACTTTAGACTATGCAACTTCTAGCCGACGTTAACAATGATAATAATAGTAATAAAAAAAAAAAAACGATTGCGAACCAGGAAACAATAATGCTCGCCGATAATGACTATTGTCAAAGGGGGAACAATGATGCACGGTGACTGGTATGCTTCGCAGAAAGTTCCGCGGAGAAATGAAGCTGTATACGTATATTGTATACATAGAGCGTTTCGGTGGCGTAAGTATTCGCGCTGTCTATTGTAACTAGAATGAAAGCACGATGCCAACGAAGAAAATGGAATTAAGATTTAGCCTTTCGCAAGTTGACGCGTTAGATGTATCGTTGACGCGGTTATCGTGCAGCCGAACGATGAATATACGTAAGTCGTCGATCTTCCAGAGAAGTTGCTCAAACAAACGCGACCGCTAATAGCGACGTTTACCCGGAGAACAACTTTATCTGAGATACTGGTAACCAAGGAACGTGCCGATCCGTTTGTCTCGTAAATCCGGTGTTGCGACTACCGAGGAGTTCGTTACTACGTTCGAGACCGTGGGTGGTTATTAGCGCGTTACATTGGCTCATTGCCGCTTGGAAACCATTAATTCACCGATAATATCCAACGTCACCACGATTACGACTACTGAAACATATAGATAGAAATTGCCAACGATTAAACAACGACGTATGCATGGATCGACGACCGCGTGGGATTCCTCAACATTGCGTTCGTCTTCGAATCGGGATCATCGTTGTATCTTAAGAACGTCGCTTCTTACCATTTACGCTTAATTACATTAATATACCTACGCATAACGAGCGTAGGTGATTATTATCGTCGGTGGGACGAAGAATGCATCGACCGAGACTCGACAAACGAACGAGCGAACGAGGACTTTGCGCATTCCAAACGAACGAGCAAGAAAATTTGACAGTTGGTGGGCATCTGGCTTCTCCTTTCCTCTTCAATGTTAACCGTGTCTACCCACGGATCGTATACCGGGTGTCGCGTGGGTGTACGCTCGTGCTGTACGCGTGCACGTAGTGGGGATCCTCCGGTACTTCACTGGCTCGCATGGAAAGGAAAGGAAAAGAGTGGTGTACCTACAGCTGTGCCGTAAACGCGATTATGTTTCGTCGCTGGCAAACCCATTCAGTGCTCCTTACGGCACGAAACAACTTGGTACTGCCGTTGCTAACGTTTCCACGCGACGCCATTCGACTGCAGTGACTCCGGAATCGTATCCGGCTGCGGAGAAGAGGAAAACGCGCGCGGATGCGCTCCAACAGCCCAGCTTTAACCACGATCACGTGCACGAGCAAGTCTCGTTCTAGAAAGTGTTTGTTTTCGGCGCGGAGAATTAGAACCGCGTGTGGACGCCGCTTCGGTACCATGGACGGTTCCGTGCCAGTTGTTACGACGCGATAATGTGAAAATTATTCCTGATACGCGCTACGCTTCGCGTTAGGCTCCCGTGGATAATCGAGTCTGCTACTTGGAGAAACAAAAAAAGAAATAAAGATAAAGAAAAAAAGGAGGAAAAAAGCGACCGATCGAGGGTGCACGTACGATGCAGCTGTTTCTCCGTGGGATCGAAACATTTGGGTGAGTTTGATTTGAAGATCGACGCGGTTGCTTCAGTTTTAAAATCGCGTAAGAGTCGTGAAAAACGACAGTCCGTGTAAAATGATATAGATAATCGATGTTGAATCGCTTTGCTCTTGCAAAATACTAAGACGCATTTTTCCAACCCGATAGTCACGCGAAACACGGTTTACGGCTTCGTAATTCGCGTTGTAAACTCGTCTCTTAGAGTAATACAAAGGTGGCCAATATTTATACACTGGCAAGAGGAAGCCTTGAAACTTTATCAACGGCAAACGCGTAAAAATAGAATATTTCCTGGCATGCTGGTCGGTTCTCATCCTCTTACATGAGATCGGTCTAGTTTACCGTGGATGGCTGTCACTAGTCGAAGGAAGCGGATCCGCTAAGTTCTCAACATAAATATGTATACAGAGCTCTGATCTCTGTTCCATGATAAACCAAGGAAAGCACGAAGGGTTATTGAAAACAAGCATGCAATTACGTTCTATTCGAGCTGCGGAGCCGGTTTACTCGATATACGGCCAATTAATCTTTAATTGACAATGAAAAACGTTAGAAATCGTAGGAAAACGTTACGTAACACTGGCGAACCGTACGACGGGAAATAAATATCGCGCCGTTTCCGCCTTTGCACTTTCCAAGATGCTTGGTGAATAGCTTCGCGAAGCTAAAAATCTCAGGGAAAGGTCGACGAAACGCGGCGACAAAGGGAAACGAGAAGGGAGGAGAGAAAGGGAGCGGATGTGTGCGCCGGGGAGAAATAAAGCGTGACGTTCTTTTAATGGAAAATGCATGAACCTTTTTATTACAGAGTTAACGAGAGGCCGGCTACGAGAGCGTAGAACAATTTCTATCGTTAGAATTGTAGGACGAAGCAGGACGACGAAAACATTCCGTGTAACCAAGTCGAGATATCGAAGACATCCGTACGCGTAACGAGCATCCTTGCGTCGTAAAACGCTGTCCACGGAGGAAATGGTACGTAAATTACGTTGATTCTCTTTTGTTTTGCGTTCGAACGGCTTTACTTCATACACGACCGTCGTACAATCGTAGCGGAAGCGGAGATAAAGCTTGTTCTGTCGATCTGACAGCTTATCGATAAACATTTTCCGGGCACTTTAGATTAGACCTCGATTCGGAAAACTCGCGGCTAAGGAAAAATAGTACGAGAATATTTTTCAGCCGTATTTCGTCTACCATGACTAATTGACGGATAGACAGGCAAAAGCGGTCGTAATAAGTTACCGTGAACAAAATTGCAGATTCAACAAGTAGCGCGTTTGCATACCGATCGAAATATGTAGAGAAGGCCGGTGCCGCGTGACGCGTTTCGTGAAACTGTTCGTTCTAGACGGAAGAAATTTTTCGCGTGGAAGCAGAAGGATGGATCTCTGAAAACGACGATTTCTCTCACATGGAATAGAAACCACAGAAGCTGATCAACGTCGGCAGAGTCTCGTTATTTCATCGAGCCACGCAACATCCATGAAGTAACGCGTGTGCATCGCAGTAGAGGCGCAGCTTCTTTTCTTCGATCGGAAACCGCAAAAAACTTGTACGTGGTAACGCATGGTGTTTCGAATGTACACGAAGAAACTAAAGAAACGATATCATTTACAATCAAGTTGACGTCAACGTCGAGTAACGAGACTGACTAGCCTAACGATGGACTTCGTTTCAATCGCAAAAAACATACGAATGCGACGCGTGAGGTCGCGAAAGGTTTAGGAATTCGTTGCATCGCAAAGACCTAGAGATACGTTTAAAAATCAATGAATAATCGATGCTCGACCCTTCCAGCGAGACAAAATCCAAAGCGTTAAATAACGGATCGCGAGCGAACGGAGATATTCGCGGCATAACAATTGCTAACCGACCGAAGCATTCCAGACAAAGCGATATACACGATCGATCCTAATGGAACGAACGAACGTAACAGTCGTTCCGTGTGATCGATCTCGGCGTCCATTTACGGCCGCACGATCGTCCACTGTCACCCCCGACAACCCATCTCGCGTAATTAGAATGCAGTGAGTTAAGAACGATTAAAATACAGGTAGATAGACGCGTTGAAACGGCCGCGGACTGTCGTATTAGCGCGCTACACCTACATGTCGATGTCGTACGTGTCGCAAGATGGCCGGGTCACTGCCTACATGGTGACACCCACTGACTTCTTAGACACGGAGCCTTCGTGGCGCACAACCGACTCTACTGATTATAATTTACGTCGATTAACAGTTACGCGAAGCTAATCGGCTGGAAAAGATTACGGGATTCGCTGTCGTCGGAAACGGTCGATCGATTTCTATTCGAATTATCCGATCGATCTTGTACGATTCGATTAATGGAAAGACAGAGAAAATTGCGGAATTCTACGACAATAAACTGACGTTACCGTTCGATACAGCCGATGTTTTTTTTCTGTAACTTATCTGTCCGCTCGTGTGAATCCGAAGAACAGAAATGAACTCGAAGATTCACGTAGCTCGATGGTTCCCCTCCCCCCTGTTGGAACGGAAGACGGTGATCTACGATCTTCGTGCCTGTCGCTTCAAATATGCGTTTAAGTAGATAATAAAACACACGTTTCCTCAGACAGCGAGCGTCCATTAATACACCGAATCTTTGTTTTTCAGGATGGAGGCACATACGCGAGGATGACTTAACGATGATCGTAAAAAGTGGACGCTGGTAACTGATTTGCAGAAGCGGAACCAGCGAGAACGATGGTATACAGAGGCAGTTTGCAGACCGACGATCCCAGGGATGCACCGAAGCTGGTCAGGATGTCACCGCTGAGAACCAGCAGGCCAAATAATCCTGTGTCCAATTTACGAGCAGCTTCCTCCGTTAATAGTCCGATATATCACGGTCCGTTTGTGCCAGCAATCGACGTTCATCGAGCTAAATTGATCGATGAAAGACGTTTGGCTCGTGAAAGGGACATCGAGTCCATGCAGAAGGTCATTATGAGGACGACCGGTGTTAAGGTCGGCGCGCCAAGGCTACGAAACATCAGTCAGATACGAGACACGGTGTTCGTCGATCCGGCACTGATACCGATGGAAAAAATCGGTCGAACGGAGAAAGATCGACCGAGAACCATCGCCATCGACGGTTCCAGTAGATCGGCCAGAACGCAGAGTTCTATGTTGGCCGATTTGAAAGATTTAGAGAGACTGAGGAACACGCCACCGGCTCAAAGGTGTCCCAGAGTGACGACGAAGAACGAAACGAAATCTTCCCCGTCCAACAAGAAGACGGAGCTTTCAAGCTCGGCGAAAATTCGATCGGATATCTTCAAGATACAACAGATGTTTCAAACTCCTGATGGCTCCCCGAGGACCGGGGTGAAATGCTCCAACGAGAAGAAGTTCGAAAAAAGACACGAGATCGAAAAACTCGAGAGGAAGGCCGGGACGGAAATTAATAAAACGAGATTACTCGCACAGAAACTGTTGGAGGCGTCTCGAAGTAACCGGGAATCATTGAAGGATCGGTACAATAACCCGAGAAACGCGTCGAACCTGAGAGCAGGCAAGGAAGTTAACGGCAGGGCGTCGAGTAAAGTATCGCAAAAGAATAGCGTGGATTCCAAGCAACCAGAGAAAGGAAAAAGCCTCGCAGTGTCCGAGGAAGTACATCCACGACCTCCGGTTCGACGAAGAAAAGAGTCAAAAAATAGGCGTAGCAGCGACACGCACGTGAATGTCACTGCTGCCGACAATACCGTGACGAACGATATCGTTCCAGAGGATTCGAAGAATATCACCACCACGGAGAAAGAAATCGAAGCATCGTCGAATGACGACGATCGTTCGAATGTCGCTAGTGCCACGGGAGATTCCAAGATCAAAGCGAAGGAGCTCGATAGACCGGACATCCTGGACGGTCTGTTGAAAGAGTCTGACCAGCAACTGGCAGATCTGAAATTGGACTTGCACGAGAGAAGAAGGTCGCGAAGTCATTGGCGAGGGTTCGTGCAATCGATGAGGCTACACGATGTTGAACTCCACTCGGACAGCGAGGATCAGCGAAAGGGTGAGCGAGTCGATGTTTGCTCACATTGTAAATTAGCTATAACTTCAGGTACCCGAGAAGCAAAAGTTTATTGTTGTCAATGGATAAATGAGATATTTGACTCCTTCGGAATACCAATACAACGCGTCAAAGATACTTTACGATAGAGAGACTCGGCTTTCGAAAATCGACGATAATCGATGCTCAAATCCATAACAACTTTAAATTTTATCATTTCACTCGTCTCGTCGAAAATTTCCCTTGACAGTCCTTAAAAGAGCATTCGAGTTCGTGTATAATATCAATGAATGCACACGAACCCGATGTCAACGTTAAGTGAGATTCATTGAAATATCTGTTGGTCATTTTGATAATCCCCTTTGGTCACCTCCTTGCGTTGCTTAAAGGGTACGTTTCATATAACGGCAGATTGCATTAGCAACGTTTGCCGAAGTTTAAAATTACAACCAGCCATTAATCCCTTAGCTCGGGGCACCCCTATTTTTAGATGTTTGTGGGGACCCTTTCTCGCTCTTGTTGCTAGTGCAGGTCAGGGTAGCGTATCCCTAATAACATATGTCCCAACATATGGATTTAGCTAGGATGAACAGACACGCCAGATTCTTCACTTTTGTAGCACAACTCGAGAACGACGACCGTTCGAGCTTTCTAGCGCTGTTCCACTTTATCGGCTGATCGTTTCTCCGTGTAATTCATCGCGAAACAAGAGGAGCACACTCTGAAAAATTTCAAATTTGACTATCCCAAAGGCTGATCGTGACGTGCAACGTTTTTGGTATGTCGTGCGATCGTTTTACCAATGATTAGAGGTTGTTTCCTCGATTCTCACGGCACAAATCCACCATGCGTCTAATTTCTCTCTGGCATCGATTCTCGTACAAGCCATTTACTTCGATTCCGTGATGAAAGTCTCGCGCGGCAACCGACCGTTTGCTTTTTTCCTTTCGATGCACGATGATCCTTATCTGTCGGTTATCTTCTGTACACGTGGATTTACTTTGTCTATGCTTACACGCACGGGAAAAGAGGCAGGTTCTGACGTTTTTCCAGGAAAATACTTTATCGTGTTACAATTTCGGACTTGCTCGTAAAACTCGATGGGAAACGGATTAGGTTTAGCGATGCTCGCCTTTCGGGAGAAAAAGGAAACTTTTCGAGGAGGTCTAAAATCTAAACAACTTTGGTTTCTTTTGCCGTTTCGTAAGATATACTCGATAAATTACAGAATTATCGTGACGTTAAAAATAAACGAGTAAGTAACACATCATTTTTGCGTGTCGTGTTAAATACTTTTTCGCAATTCCTTAATTCCATACGTCATTCAGGTCGAACATGATTGCACATTTACCAAATTAACGAATTTCTGGTGCGCATTCACGCGAATGAAATTTCAGAAATGAACGTGCGCAGTATGCTTACACGTATACGTTAAAGGAGCCTGTGAATCTATTAAAAGTCCAATGACACGCGATCGATTTGATTGCCTCGCCGAGCAACGCTTTTACCCGCAAACCTTGTTGTACACATCGGTATTTACCTCGTCTTGTCTGGCTTTATAAAAATGATTACGCAAAAAGTTGTGCCGACTCGACGGCTCTTGCGTACATGTAATCTTGCGTCATAATCGCGAGGGACGCGGGAAGCGATAAACGTTTACGAAACGTTCGTCCTATGAATCGTCGAACGAACTCTTGCGATTTCCCCTTTTTAAGGGTTCTTTCGATTTCGTTCCAACAACTTGCGGAATTTCTGACGAGTCCATAGAGACGGTGACTGAACTCAAGGTAAACGAAACGCAAGGCAAATGGAACGTAATGCAAAAAGCACGCCTGCTGACCATCAATCGCCGTGAGCAGATTACAAATCATCCTTGCGGCGATCGCCGACCGGAAGAACGGTAGATATCTGGAGAGAACAATAGGCCGCGCATTCGATAAAGATTCTATAGACGAACCGATCGATCGGTGCGCATCGATGATGTGGCTAGCTGATGCGCTCGAAATGCTCAGGCATTCTAACTGCACAAGACAAACCCACGCATGGGTGTATATAGAGGCGGTAACGGCCCTTGCCCTTGAGTCTACGCCCTAATATTGATCTAGCGTCCTTCCTGCCCCTCCATGGTGGCCCATGGTGTGCGTACAATGAAATGCAGGGTTCTTCCCCTCGCCCCTCCATCAACCAGCACGGCAGACCCATCAATGTTACCGTAAGTCCAACGTATGGGCCGATGTTGCGCTCCTCAGTGCAAATCTAGCTGTCAAACCGCTAGCATTTTTTAACGCCGATCAAATCGATACAATTCACGTTGTTCGTGCGTATCAGTATCTTCTCATTTACCATCTGCCTCATTTTATCTCGTTTTTCCCCTTCCTTCGTTCTTCGTCTTTCTAAGTATTACTTCCGTTCTTGTTCAAGTATCCTTTGCGGTTTCGTATCGAGCGACCATCGATGCATGCTCGTCTAAACATTCTTTTATTTTGCCTCTCGTTTAACCGTGTCGTTTCTTAATCGTGTTGTGAGTTCTACGTGTTGGGGATCGAGTACCAACCACACGCGTTCCTCCAACGAGGCCGGTTACACATTATCGAACTTGGTCGATACGCGCACGCCGTTTCTCGTCGTATTCCTCTTCGTCCCATTCCGGCCTGTCGTCGACGTGCCGACCAGCGTCCTCCGGGCGTGCCAAGTTGTTCAGTGCAGACGCGATCACGCGGTCGGATGCACACGCGAGTCTGTTACCTCCGGAGATGGTGCTCTGTGACGTCTGCGACAACAAAGGTGAGAGATCTCTTCTTCGATAAGCATGGTAACGCGGCCGTGTCTTCGGTAGAGCGACTTCAGCGAGCGAACGCTTAACCTTTCGGTGAAATTTGACGAGCTTACGTAAGGTATCGTGCACCGGTGCGATAATCTCGTGCATCGTGCAATAACGCCAACATTTTTATAACAGACACGGTTAAACCGCGACCGCGTAACCGTGTCTTCGTTTTGAACTGACCTAGATGATATTTGTACGTTTCACGTGCGTTTTTCTCTATCGGTATTCGTGTCGCGATGTTCGTTGTCATCCAATTGAAGTGACACTCGGAGTAAATTGGCACGAAACAACGTGGTTCGAAACAGATCGATAAGAATTCCCGTGTTCTTGCCGGTACGCTTCGTGTTTTCTCAGGAACCGATATTTGTTGTTCGATCGTTGTTCAATGAAGGAAGGGCATCCCGCTCCGAAAGGTGAGAGAAATCTGTGTCGAACTCCGTGGTAAATGCCTGACATTTTCACCCCGGCGCGTTCAACCGCGTTTACCCGTTCCGCGAGACGCCTCGACTACGCCGGTTCGCTCTTTTGTCCGGCGAATTTTTTTCTCTTTACTCAGTTGCTACGAATGCTAAAACTGTACGCTGATTGGAATAACCCAAGCTTAAAATGTCAAAACTTTTACGAGATGCGGCGTGTTCTAGGAGTTGGCTATTTACGAGAACACGTTACGTTCCATTTGGCAAATTGATGTTTTTGCATTTTGCATTTACTTTACATTCTGATCGTTTAATCATGGATGACACAGTGGATCACTGTATACCGTACACCCCACTGATTTTTATCTCAGTCGTTTTTCATTCTTACGTTAGTATACTTTCTAACGATTTTCCGGTACGATGATAAGATCAAATCTGTTCGGTCGTAAGTATGAAATAATCGTTATATTAATAAAATTATGTTACTCGTTTCTGCTTCTACTTATTTCTATAATTAGGCTGAAACGCTTTATTAATAAAGCGTTGATAGAATTTCATACATTTAATTTATATACAACTTCGTCAAACATTGAACGAAATATAATATTCGTTTTGTACGTTTCGCGTTGCTAACAATTTCGAATAGTTTGCAACTACTTGAAATAGACTGGAAATATATTTCATCGATGGCTCTGTTGCGCGAACATGCCAACGACTCGCTATTGTATATACGTAAGTGCAGCATTGGGCGTGCCATAAATTCCGTTCCGAGAAGAGTCCGATTAAAACGGCAGACTAAGCGGCTCTGAAGATTACGAGGACCCGACTCGGTGTAAACAAGCCTCGTTATGCACTTAATTACAAGCACTCAAACTATACGAGAGCGAGCGAGAGAGCGCGTTTGCTGACGCACGAGTGTGCGAGGTTCGTTCGGCGACTGTGCTCCATTATTCGGGGAAGTTTTCTCACGCTCGGCCTTCTCTGTCCGAACATGACTTATTGCAGCTCGGGAAACACGGGAAATTGCTTTTCGAACATTTTCGAAGAAACCTGCGCGTTTTCGGTTTCTACGAAGGCAATCTGTTTCGAATTTAGACGTCTCGCTTGAATCAAGAATCTGCGGCGATTTCAGAGAAATCGCTGACTTTTGTTCGCTCATTCGGAAGATAGTAAACCCTCGTTTACCGCTATTTATACTCGAGTGCGATAATGTCAAGCTAATCGATCGAATGTACGCTTTGTGCGAACGTTCTCCATTTAACAGAGCATGAACCTTAACGTTAAAAATCGCTCCTTCTTTTAGTCTGAATTTTCATCTTTTGACTTTTTGGAAAATCGAAACGATTTCCGTATAAAAATTCGCACGATTTATGTAACCGAAATATCAGACGAAAGATCGTACTCGCAGAAAATTACTTGCATGCTTGATTACCGTATATGATTCACGGAGAAAATGGAACGACGCCGGAAGATAGAAAAAGTAGCCATTGTTCGTTGAGAAATTAAATGCGCGTTGGTCGTTGTGAAGGCGACTGACATCGAATCGAAGCAGAATAGCGTTTCACCAACAGGCGCCTGCTTATCTCGTTTTATTCCATAGGAAAGAGACGTTATCGTGGAAAAAATGTATGGGTCGTGTTATGCTACGATGTCTACGTCGCGGTGTATGCCACCAGCGTGAAAAATTGTCATTCTAACTCCGTTTAAATCGCGTATGAAACGAGTATGAATTACGTAATTCTTTTCATTTTATTTTGAAAGAGGGGAGTTCGCTTCACCGTGTGACTAACACACGAGATAAACATAATAAGCTACAGAGTGATGGCACGTGACGTGATGTTAATTTATCTACTTGTACTTCGACTGGATTTATTTTTCCCTTCTATGCAGGACTTTGGAATCTGATCTAAAACAGAAACAGACAAATAAATACTTGAACCTGTCGTGAACTATCTGGTATCGTATAAATCAAGATTTTACGATTTTGTCATTGATACATAGTCCTCGAAATTGACTATTTATCGGTATTTACTGTACTTGAAACAGATTCTATTACATTATCTAAAACTCAATCTGAAGGAAATATATCAATGTAAATAGATATTGTAGCTACGCACAACATACGAACAGTGTTCCAATTTAATCTTTTAACCGTGTTAAGGCGAAATACTTCAAGTAATATGTCAAATAAACGATCCTATTGGGTATGATGACATAGTTCGTCATGAAATAACGTCGTATGGATATAGTTACCTTATTACCAAATGTAGTTATTTTAATATAGGCGAGGAAATATTTTGTGGCTAAGGAGTTTGATATATTAAATACAAATTGTTTACGATAATATGTTGAACGTAGCTGAGACCGTAAATGATCGAAAGTTTCGATATATCTATTATAATTCCACAAAAAGTATTAGAAAGATTTCATCGCGGATATTCGAACGAATGCTAGAAGAAACGTTGTACGTGAGAATCCGAGAGAACTCGCTTCGTTCTTCAATCTCGTCGCTCCGCCCTCGTGAGCCCTCATCGTTATCGCGTTCAGAGTTTCATCGATCGATTTCCGTGTTTTAAAGAAACATCAACGGGTTCTTTGTTCGAGCAAACACAGTTCACGTCCCACGTGACATGGTGATTCGACTGACGTCACATGTCGAATTACACCATAGGCCAACAAATTGCCATGGTAATAGAGTAATTCAATTCTCAGCGACCGTCAACCCTGAAATTATTACTTATAGCGTATTCCTGCAGCGACGCGGAGCTTAATTGACGAAATTCCAAGAAGGCAGCCAATAAGATGCCCATAGGGAAGAGACACGGCGTGTCAGAGACAAGAGTCTCGCGTGACAGTTCGTCTGTTGCAACAATTGACAACAGCGAAGAGGGCGATTTCGCTAAAAATATAGAATCTTTTAGAGTCACGCAACGAGTAATAACACATCTCCCGGTGTGCAAAATGGAAAGCGGACAATTGCTTAATCGCGTGCTCCGTTTGGAAGAATATCCGCGTAAACGAGGGATCGAGAATCTTTTGTTCATTAGGAACAAAAGAGTAAATTTGACCATCGTCGACCGGTTCTCCAAGAAACGTCGGGGTATTGTGTCCGAAAGAAAACTCGATGATTGGTTTCTTTCTCGCGAAGTGAAAGGAAGTTGAAAATTTGGTTGCTCGAATTTCTACACGAACTCGAACGAATGCAGTTTCATATAAAACAGAAAAAAAAAAAAGGGATAGAAATCGATTTAGCAACGCTCCAGCTAACCAATTAAACAATCTGATTTCAAAATTCTCTTCGTTAAAAGTTTCAATTTTTTAACAAGAAGAAGGTACATTCTACGGCATAATACTTCCTCGATAGTCTCGACTTTGCATAATCAATTGTCGTTCAAGTCTCAAGAAACTTTCGCATATTCACAGGAACACCGTTATTCGTTTTTTAACTGGAACTGCAATCGTTTAGTATCCAGCGACACGTTCTTATCGATCGTTCGTTGACCGGATGCGAACTACGAACCGTCGAGTTCCGTCTGATTGAAATTCGGTGTATAAAAGATAGTACTTCCTGTCGAATGATCCTGTTCTTCAGTTAGCGAACGTTGACACCAGCGTTTTACAGCGCTCATGATCGTAGCGGCCACTTAAAAAGCATTGTGCTCGCGCGCAGCATGCGCCACACTTCTTGAGTCTCGTGCAACGCGTTTTCTTCCGTTTCGTTCCCTTCCTCTTCCTGTCTTCGACCGGTCTCTCTTTCACCTTTCTTCTTTGTCTCGTTCGTTTAGTTCATTTCGCGCGACACTCTCGATTCGAGAGCTGCTCATAAATATTTAAGTAATATTTTACCGCGTCGACTGTAACGGTGTCGCGAGAAAGCTCGGGACTAGAACGGTCGCGAGATAATTCGTCCGGAAACAGGGAACGAGGTATTCGCCAGGCATTTGCGTCACGCATCGTGCACCCGCACATAATTTGTACATTCTTTGAAACAACTTTTACGCGTTCTTCGATCAAAAATGGCTACTTTCGATTTTCACCCAGTCCAAAAAAACGCCGACTCGAATGCACATTTCGATGCAGACAGCCGGTCGTGCGAAAAGAATGCGCCAGAGATTGCGCAGCTTTTCATCGTTTTCATCGTTCCTAATTAGTACAATTAACTTTTTATAATTCCAAGATCGAATAACAAGTAAATAGAAAGCTACAATTCGGAGCGTTGTATGAACGTTCGCTACGTGACGTTCTATAGAAACATATCGAAACGAGCACGAGATTTTTGACAGAATCGGCTTTCAAACGAGAAAATAATTTCTATTTAAAATACTTCCTCGTGGCTATGACTCGATCTCGTTGAGGAATCAGCGATAAAGAGCGGTTTTCCACGAAAGTTTACCTTCAGTGGTGGCTGTTTTGATGCGTTACGACACGCACACGCGAGCCTGGAATAATGGATATTTTATTACCCTGCTTTTAAGCTTCGTGACTATCGTTACTTTCTCATTAGTGTTCGGTGCAATCTCCCGTTGCAAACGATACTTTTTTTTTTTCACTAATGTCGAAACGTGGAATAAACTTCGCGCCGCTCCTTGGCTTAAGGTCAAAGAATAATAATTCCACGATGATTAAACCTTGTACTAAATCAGCGTTGAACTCAACTTCGCACTCTACCATTCGATTCGCGTGTTTCGTTGCAAGTCGAAAATGACGCGGAAGAACTTATGGAACCGTGTGATGGAACATTCTTACGATCGTAAAGCGATCGAAGGACACGAATGGAATTATGAACGATCAACGTATCGATTTAAACGATAAAACGTTAACAGGTTCGATAATGGACAAACGCGGGGCTACGTAATCGCGGTAACGGCGGCAAGTTGAGAACTCCTTGCATAATTGGAGTCAACGATGCGTGCCGAGTGGCCTCAGCCATTGTCTGCATACAGTTAGTCGATTATTCCGCGGACAAGTTCCGAACTATTCACGCTGTCGACAAAACTGGTTGCACGAGTGACATGGAAACGGAGACAGCGTGTCGCACCTACGATATCTATGTAAATCGATTTCTATTTCTCTTGCTACGTTTATTTTAACATCCATTTCTCTCTAACTATTCCCTCCGAACCATTCACGAACCGTATTAATAAAATGAAGCTTCCAGAGATTTCGATCGTTTAATATTGTAGAGCACCTTTGTCTTGGAAATTAAGCCATTCACTTGCATAATAATAGCGTAATTGGCTTTCACGGGTTACACGGCTGTTCTATTTACAACGATGGCTTTGCTGCTAAGAAGAAACTTTCTAACGGAGCTATTTCCTACTGCGTTCGATCTATCTTCTTTGCGCGAAATCGGCGAGCGCAATTTACGTAAGAATCTGGAATTATCGAGGTCGAGCATTCGGTGTCGATATAAATAGATAACATTTTATTACTAGAAAATACACCGAGATTAAAACAGTCAAAAGTCGTATTATTTTCGCAACGTTTTCCAGTATCGCTTTGCTATGATGCGCATCAAACGTTGACACGTTTCATACGATGAAGCGAACGCAGTAAACGTGCGGCGAACGTGCGGCATGCGATATCCATTATCAGTGACGAGTGGCATCGCTCTTATAACGCGTCATTGGCCTTGCGCGATGCAAAAATACCAGTAATACGCAAACTCTCGAGAATTGCCTCTCCTTCGCGAGACCCATGGTGAGACCGGAAGCCTTTGAATGACGCGCCCCTCTACGCGCGCATAATGCATATTCGAATTATGTACATAACGCTACCGAAAAGCCGAGAATCGCGAAGATATTACGAAATCAGGGCAGATAATCGAAAAAGAAATTCGCAGACACTCCGTCAGCCAAGTGATTAAAAACGAATTGTATCGTAATGTGCCTAAAACGAGAGGAAATTGCATACGAGGAGGTGCGATGTTTAAGATTTTTCAGAAAAATCGTCTAACCGATGACGAAACGTTCGATACTTTTTATCAATGTCTCTGGAGCGTAGTCGAGATTCCAAGCGCATTCTCTTTCTCTCTTCCCTCGGAAAACGGTTCTACCGTTTACGCATTCCTCACATGCACTAGACTACGCGTTTTCAACTGTGACTGAGTATACCTTACTCGTTCCTCTCATTCTTGCTTCGTTCTCTGTTTTCTTTGTTCATCTTTACGTTTTCCTTGCTCTCCTGCTTATCTCTCTTCTTCAGCATTTATTCGTCTTCCTCCTGCGTTGACGCGTACGAGAAGAATATTTACGCTCTCGCCGATCGTCAGCTACTTTGGGAAATCTAATCGCTACAGCGATGATAACATTTACTACAAACGTTGATGCGGTCTCACGGCCGAGTTTGATGTACGAGATTGACAAAACTTCGATCGATCGCTAGATATTGCGTTTACGTTTTATATACCGTACGTGTGGCAGAAGTATCTGTTAATATATCTCCTGGATCTTTCCGATTTATAAGTTTGAGTGGTTTTGAGCACGGATTGATATCTCTTCTATTTATATGAACTAATATCAACTGTGTCAAACACGGGATGCAAGATATCGATCATTTTTAATGACCGATATGGAAGCATATAAAAGATCGGGAATTTTAAAAGACAGGTATTCGTACGAAAGTTCAATAGATCGGCGGCGCATAATGCTAGCGACATTTACATTTCGCCGATTCATTTCCAGACATAAGAATGTACAATTTTTTAAATCTGCGTTCTTTTATGTAATTATGCAAACGCGTAACGCTAAATATTCAGAACGAAAATACTTTCTGTATTTCTATTCAAAACTGTGTCACGATAGCAACAGTCGTAGAAGGAGTCGAGGCACAATGAGCCATAGGAGAAATATTCACTCAACTTGAGCTCACGCGCATGTCGTTTCTTGTAAATGTAGTTTGAAACAGGTAAGCAAGTATATACAGTGTATATTCAAGTGTATGCCTGGTATATTTTCTTATTACGCGTGCAGTTGAGCAGCAGTTGTTGAGAATATTTCTAGAGAGAATTATGCAAATAAGGAATTACTTAAAGAAAGCATGCATATTTCGTGTTACCATGACAAACAGATTTACAATATATTCTCTTAACAAGTTAATATATTATACATATATATATATATAATGAATCAAATAAACTTTAATCACTTTACCTCACTCTATGCCACTATATCGTTTCTAAAACACATATCACTCGATGCATCATTCCACAAAATGATTCATTTTTCACGCGTGTTTATTGCGTCTTACTTGCGTATGTTGCCCGTTTCGCGTTTGAAAAGATCTGAATCGAATATAGGTCAATTCTGACCAATAGATGATATATACGTTCGTCATCGTTTTAACATAGTTCTTGTAAACTGTAATCAGTCGATTGTCTTTCCCCGACGATAGTTCTCTCACCTGTGCACGGTAAGAATCAGAATTTGATCGACAACGTTTGAATTTGGCGGCTCGCTAGCATCTCGCTTTCACGCGCGAGACACAGAAAATCGCGCGTACCGTTACAAAAACAATTTGCGAAGCTCGCGAACGATCGGGACTGGCGTCAGTACGAAGATTATTGAACTCTGTACGCGTCGGACAGTTACGTCTCTGGCTACGCGCGTGTCCACCTTCCTGGCTCAACTCTCACAAACAACGTACATTCACTTTATTATAGAAAATAATGCAACCCGCCCCGACCATGAGGCGCACGAGTAGAATTGTATGTAGGGTGTGCATGCAGCCGTGATGCACATTAATAGGTACACATACGCAGACTGTGCAGGGCTGCTGGCGTGTGTACGTTTGCTACGGAGAAACCGTTCACCAACACTCGACGAAGGGTTCCCACAATCAGTACACAATTGGACTACGAATAAGCGGTATATACGGTGAACGGAAAAGTGTTCGGTGGTTCTCCGTTTTCTTTCTTAACGCTTTGATTAAACGGCGCACATGCACCCCGTGGAAACGACTGGTTAAAGTGGAACGAGAATGCGTGAAATATGAAATAAAATAAGATAGCTCTCCGAGCTTGTTGTCTCGGTTGTTGCGCGGTAAGTTTGCAACTTACCGGTTCACGTATACTGCGTGCCACTCCGAAATAAAGACGTTGGATCTGGTTCGAAAGGAAACGAAATTTTTCATCGTTTATAGAAAAGAATATTTCGGACAAAAATGTTCTGCACTTAAGTATCGTACACACGGTGCATCGTTGCTTCGCGGTCGTTCAAAATTCATAGAATTCATAGAAAAATGGTGGGTAGGAATTCTAGTTGTCGGTTTGTCGCGTGAAATCGTACTGAAGGAAAATAGGAGTTGCCTGGCGAGTCATTGCCAAGTTACGCAAGGAATTCGTATCACGAAAAGTCCAAGGGATGAAGCACACGCTCGATACTTTATTCCGCGTCACCCTGTATGCACAGGTACCAAGCTGCACACGTGTATACAGTCTGTTACGCACACGCACGTAATGCCTTACGCACACGGCTAACCGTAAACCTCCAGTCTTTCAGTTCATGTCGAGACCGCGTACAGTGTGGACTTCTGTGGTTTTTGAAATTCTGGTTCAAGCGTCGCGTCGCGTCGTTCGGACATCGGTCACGCTCGAGTTTTTGCGTTTCCGGCTTCGTTCATCTTCTATTTGTTATCACATCGTTCGATCTTCGACTCCGACATCTTGATAGCATGCTGGCGTTGATCATTGGTTTCTGTTATTTCTACGCCGAGCTGCTTCGTTTAGAGTTGCAAATGCTCATACATCCGGAGGATTGCAAGCTGTCGAAGTTCTTGCTGTAAAGGCGAAGACACGAAGAGGAAGACGACAAGGCTTGTCGTGTCGAAACGTAGAACGGATTTATCTTGGTCGATGGATCGAGAAAGATTATCAGCAATATCAACCTATTGCGAAATGTATTTGCTCCGTTCTGTCCTTGATGTTTTTTCGGCCAATCTGTTCAAAGCGGGTCCCACTTTTCGGTGCAATCGATACTAATTTGCACCAAGTTCGTCAATGTCGGCAAATTTTAATTAACGCTCCACGTACACACAAGCATTTCCCCGTTAAAATATTGATTTCGCGCACCGTCGATGGTGGGTGTCATTCCGCAACAACGTAACCGATAATGAACGTTGACTCTCGTTACTTGAGCTGCAGGACGTTAAAAATGAACGAGAAACTAGGATTTCGATAACGCGCGTTACTCACGCGCGGTTTACCTTGCTAAATAGGACGACGTGAATGAGCGAAACATGACACATCGAGGGAAGTTTTATCGACCGACACGCTGGATCTCTTCCAGTACCATCGTCAGCTGTATACGCGTATAGTTTGCACGAATACCAGAAAAGGATAACATGAAACATTAGAACGCTTGGAAAATTTTTTCGCTCGACAAATTTTCGCTTGCAACGCGAACGAAAGATTCGAGGATACTCTCTGTAATCTATGGAAGACACAACGACGCGAAGCGCAACGTCCGGTGTTCGGTGCGGAACGAAAAAGGCCTCGCAAAACCGGGCGCATCCGCAGATACGTCGACAAGTGAAAGTGCATTTTGTAAGATGACTGTAACTGCGGATAATGGCGTGTGCAGCCGCCACCGACGCCCCAGTATGTCAGCAACGATCGTCGTGGGCAACGGCGCGTTCGTCTCTTCTTTCTCGTCGTCGTCGTCGTCGTCGTCCTTATTGTCATCGTCGTCATTGTCCACGTTGTCCTCGTGACACGTTGCGGTTCAGCATGGATCGCCTGGAAGTGAAAAAACGACGCGTAGTTGCAAACGTAATTAGTCGATTTAACGTCTCTTCTGAGCTCAGTGACCTCGCGACCATGCTCTTCATCGATCTCGATTAATTATTCATGACGTTGACTTTCTTCCGTCGTTGAAGAAAACCACGAGTTGGTGGTTATGCGCGTGCTTTCCCCAAGGTCGTTGCAGCTACTACCGCCCAAGGAGGAAGAGGAAATCAAAGGGGCATGACCCTTCATGGAATCGGTGAAAGGAACAGGACTCGAACGTCGATCGTCTTTTGTAGTCACGTGGATTCACCAACGACAACATGGAAACTATATTGAATTGTAATTGAAGAAGTTTCTAGTTTTCTGAAAACACACGTACGCTGTCTTGTTTAGATTTCTAGAAGTGTCCGATGTAGATCCGATTACGCGATATCGATACAAAGGATCGTGATGCTTTTTTTTAATATTCATATCGTTCTAAACGTAACGTAACGATCGTTCTAAAAATAACGTTATCGTTATCGATATAATTTTATTTCTTTTTTTCTACGCCTCTGTTTCTTCTCGATCAAGATTCAAGTTTATCTTCGATAAATAACGACAGGTCGTTCCACTTCGCGCAGGCAACAGATAAGTGTTTCCTGTCGTTAACTCCGATGATTAAGAAGCCGTCTCTTTTCTCTATTTTTCGTAGCAATTTTTGATCGTCCTGTTTCGTTAACGAGCCTCGACGCAGCCAGTCGTCGGAAGATAACGCATCCTGTGGCTGCTAGTCATGCGAAATTTTCTTGTTGCTGTATTACAGACCTGAATTTGTGGAACAAGAGTATCAGTCAACGATGGAGGAAATTGAGAAGGAGATGTTCAGTTCAGGAGACTTCGGAACCTCAGGAGGCTCTGATACAAGGCGGAACGACCCAGGGGGTTATTCAACCAGTGAGGTCCAGCCCGACTAGCAGAGAGTCTTCGCCTGCTGCCAAAAGTCTTCAGGATGGCAGTTCACCGAAGAAATTGTTACAAACTAGCTCCTTAAGACTGCCAGGTAATTACTTATATCCTTCTATTTACTAATATTACTAATTCCAATAACGAATTCAAATAGAAACTAACATTCGAGCCTTGTTTAGGTACCACCAAGGGTATCGCTGACATTCAGCACGTATTACGAAGCAAATTCAGTAAGATAAACGCTGGCATCCGAAAGAGGAAGGCTCTGAGCGTGACGGAAGTGTTCTCGCAAAAGGATAACGCGTCGAATTTCTACGTGCCCAGTCCCTTGACCTCCTCGAGTAGTCAAAACTTTGACGGAGAATACGATTCTAGCGAACCGACTTCCCTTCCACCTTATCCTTTCCACGACAATCTCGAAACGCTGGCAGAGGGCAGCGTGCCAAATTCTCCGAATTGCAGCAGCCCATTGACCAACAACAACAAGACGTTCACGTATTCGCAGAGCAGCAGCGCTTATGATTCTCCGGTACTGAGTCACGATCATAGCCAAAAGGACGCGTACGAGAACGTATTATACTCCAATTCGTCTCCCGGTTGTTGCCCGAGGTCTAGGGGAATATTACAACGGAGCAATTCCGAGAATCGTGACGCCGGCAGACAGCAGGATCACTCGTATGAAAATGTTCGTTTCCAGCGAGGTCATAGGTCAGAGCTGACACCATCCGTCACCCCCCATTCCGACAGGCATCTGGCAAGGAGCAACTCGGAGACGAGGGATCATCATTCGTACGAGAACGTTCACTTCCAAAAGAACTCGAAGCATAGAAATCAGTCTGACTCGTCGTTCGAGGAGATTCACATACCGAGGGTGACGCCCAGAAAGAGGGTGACCGACTTCAAAGTCGGTGGACAGGTGAACAATTACTCCAACGGGCCTGGTTCCCCGTGTATGAATAAAGAAGAAGGGCCGTCCAGCTTGGGAGCTGATAGAAGCCCTGGTAAGAAGACAACCAGACGAATGAACAGCAGAAGCGTCGCTAATATTCCTAGTTCCTCCGGTGCCGGTTTGAAGACCTGGCAAGTGAGTAAAGGACGAAAAAAGATTTTTTATCGATCGTTTATCATTCGTTATTTCTTTGTTACTTTTCACAGGGTACGCAAGATACGGACGAAGGCCTGAATACCGACTCCGAACTCGAAGACATCGACGAAGCTGGCGAGGGTGAAGAGTCGAGATTCTGCACCCTACCAAGGCCAGGCAAGGGTGGCGCGTCATTCACGATACTGACAGCCAGATTTCTAAAAGGTCCTGGACACAAAGGACTTGGTTTTAGTATCGTCGGCGGTACAGATAGTCCTCGAGGGAATATGGGAATCTACGTGAAGACAGTTTTTCCTAATGGCCAGGCTGCTGATCTTGGAACCGTCAAAGAAGGTACGATACTATCGTAATTGTCATAATTCTTTGAACCTCTTAATGCAATTATCGTTGATTCGAGATGAAACGAAATACCCTGTTCCAGGGGACGAAATTTTGTCGATAAATTCGAAACCTCTTCACGGTATGACGCACGCCGAAGCGATCGCCGAGTTCAAGTCCGTGAAAGCTGGGGACGTGGTACTACACGTTGGACGTCGCGTCAACAGAAAGAAAAGAGACTCCTTGACATTACCACCTGCCGGCCCGGCACCGCGTCAACAAATCAAGTGAATCGTTGATCTCCTCCTATCGCATTCCGTGTGAAAATATTACGTTTCTGTTTCGTATGTAAGCGCTTCGGATGCGCGCGAACAAAGAATTCCGACTTTTCCAAGGACCATAGCCTATGTCTGCGAAGATATTTTCCTTTTATTAGGTATTGTTAATGACGTGAGCGGGTCTGCGTTCACCCTACGCAACAACGAACCAATCTCATTTTTCACCATTTTTCGGTAACCATCTCGGTTGTGCACGTGCGTTTTAGAATGTGTTCGGCGTAGCATCGCTTCGTGAGCAGATATCACGAGGAAGATTACATTTTGCATTTGTTATTTTAGCGTTTATTATTCGAGGCCCACTGTGTCGACGGCGATGCGATTAAAAAGTGCGAGACGGTTACTCATTTCGGCGCCAATTCGTCGCGTATTTGAGCTTCGCGCGGCGAAAGCAGTTCAAAGCGGTGAACCGGAGAAATGTACGATATACCGATAAGGCGGTGCTGTTGAAAGAGGCTTAAGCTCGTGTCTGTCTCCGCGGAAGTATTTTCGAAAATCCAATGGTAAATTTATCGGGAGAGGTTCCTACTTTTTGCCAATAACAAAGATCCTATGATCCTTCGGATCGAAGATGCAAAGCGAGACGTCTCGAGGTGAAGATAGCCAACGAGCTATAGACAAATCAAAGATGGTATAATCTTATAATATCGTACTATTTACTCGTATTCGATGTATCAATATATCTAATCTCGATAAAGTTTAATTATTCTATTAATAATCACTGAAGTTACTATTAGCGTTATCAGCTGTTTAAGGCTCTAGCCTTCCTACTTTTTTCTCGTATTCAACTTTTTACAAGCATAGAGCGTATTTTTGTCAAAATTTATTCACGTTTTAATCCTCGCACGGAGTCTATTTTTTCAAAGTGATCTCGATGTTGAAATAGCGAAACCGCGCGAACGCGGACAAGCGAAGAATCCGAGTCCTCCGGTTCGAGTAGCTAACAAATTACCATTTATTTTTGTAACGCGTGTAAGTCGTCATGGGAGAGAACGAAATCTGTCGCACGAAACATCGAACGTACGTTGATCTATCAACGAATTGAGAGAAAACAAAGCTAAAGGAAAACAAATGTAGAAGAGTGATGCTCTTGTCGTTCAGGGGTGCTGCAATCTGTGAAATGGCCTGATCGAAGGGACGCGCATAACAGGATGTCCAATTTTCCACGTTGCCGCGAGCAAGGTTCGAATTATTTTTTAACTACCTTTGCATAGAGTAACGATGATCGCCCAAAGATGAAACCCAAAAAATATTTTTACTACGAGAAGAACGAGTCGTGTTAAACGGAGAAACGCATATCTATAGATTAGGGTGTGTATATATATATATATATTTACACACACACGTATAGTATATATATATATATACACACACACGTATGTAGAAATATATATTTTGACGAATCGAATGAGATACGTTTATTTTAAGGCAAAGAAATTGTTATTAGTATCTAGTCCATCTATAATATCTTCCGTTTCATCAGAAACATTTCGATTCTTTTCTTTTCTTTTTTACTCTTTCCTCTTATCTTATTATAGGTATCGATATTGGGAAAATAAGCGAGAAAGAAAAAAAAATAAATATATATATATATATACACATACATATACCTATCTGTACGGTGATATAAGTATAATTATATATTTCTTATATCGATTTTTCAAAGTGTAATGAAGCCAACGTGAGCGATCAATAAATTGGACTTGAAGGTATCGCCTGTCGGACGATGTTATTTCTCGATAATGTATTCCATGAATGTGTTGTGTATCTGTGTTGGAGAATCTGAGTCTGGTTTGTTGCCCGTGGAGCAATTAATAATTTTAGAACGAATGCAAAAAGACTCACTAATGTTTGATAGAACGATAAATTGGAAAGGCAAATTTGATTAAACGAACTTGAGCTTCAAAGTAATAAACAACGGTTCGAATTAACAAATGAAAAAAGATAAATTGGCACTCTTCAAACGCGACAATGAATCTCAATTTCTAATCTTCATTGTTCATTTTCAATCTTTTACAAATTGCGAAATATTACTTATCTAATAACCAATTAAATTACTCGAGGTCGATAAAACTGAGTAAACAGAAACAACGAGCAGTTTCCTGCCTCGGCAATGTTCCTTCTCATGAAAACATATGTAAATATGAAAATTAACGAACGACTATACATAGCAATCAGCGATAATTCTCAATTATGGTAGTTAAACGACGTCATTTCTTATCGAAATCCCTTTGCGTTCATTCCTGGACAATTCACATTTGCCGCGTCAAAATTCACTTCATGGAGATCCACAAAGCTGCAATGGCACGTAACATTCCTGAAATCGTGAAATTAACGTGGAAAAATTCATCTTCGATACTGTCACTCTCGTTCTCTTCCTTCCTTAACTAAGATTTTCACTTAAGTTAAAATTCTTTAGCTGAGAATCCATATACGTAGTTGTACCAAGAGCAAATCCACACACACACACACACACGCTATATATATATATACACAGATCGCCATAAAGTAGTTGTTACTGTAATTGAAAATCCTCACTGCGAGATTGACTTGGGCAAACGTAGACAGAATGAGACGAATTTATCGAACCGTTTCTTTTTGGCTTTATTAATTTATCCGTGTCAACGATATTACAGAGAACGATTATAAAAATGTACGTTCGTAATTTCTACCCTGTTGAGTGACTGATGCTATATTTGATTCGAGCACGAGCTAATATTCTAGCACAATCGATCGAAGACAGTATTTCCACGATCAATTAATCGATGATCTATTAAACTCGCACGTACGACAAAAATGCCTATCTACTGTGACGCGTGTTAGGCAGCACGGTTATCTCTTTTATGACAAAAGAAAAATATAAAAAAAATTCCATCGCTCGATGGCGTGTGTATATCTGTTTTACGATATATGTGTATAGATACAACTCGATGTTGTCGCATGGATGATACGAACTACTTGCAGCATATTACTGTTTATTATGTTTTCTACTTACTATGCGGGATCCAAACTAAATAAATAGTTGGCATAATGGAAACGAATTTGCGGCGGTCGTAATTGCATTCTCTCGAAAAAGATTCACATATGGTCTTGTTTCGCCTCTTCCTATTAATAATTGCGGATTGTCGTCGTTTATTTCATACGGCTAAACAAGTCGTGTATCCGGCGATCCTCGCAGAATCGCGAACGTGTAGTTATCATTAGCGACACTTCGAGTAACAGAGACTTCGCGGAGAGAGGAAATAAGGTGATCACAATCGCGAGAGATCATTCAGACGGAGCTGATCAGAAAGCGGTCAGTCTTCTCGAAATGAACGAACGATATCACCGATTAATCTGGCAGAGTATGTAATGTAGTCGTTCGTTGGTTAGTCGAATTCATCGAGAATTAATAAACAAGCAAGAGGAATAAAGAAATACGAGAGAGAAAGGAGGCAACGATAATAACTCTGCCTTAACTCGTCATGAGAATACGATCTACGTGTGAGATAGCCTAAACTCTACGTTTTAATTATAATCCTCGATCGATCGAGTCGAACGAAAAACAAACACGTTTCAGATCTCGTTCACGTGCTGATGAATATTGTATGCCCTTCCGCCTCTTCTCGACTCCTTTGGCACCACGGCCAGGTGTTGCGGCTCGATCTCCATCTGCTCGACCCTTCTATCGTTCGAGTTTTTCTCCGACGAGAATAATTCAGAGGGTTTCGAATAAACGAACGTCGTTTCAGCTCCGTTCGATTGGCCAATCGTAGCTGAACCCTTCAACACGTTGTCTTGCGCACTGAGCAGTTGCTTGAATCGTTCGTCGTTCTTCTCTTCTTGATCCCAATGAACTCGAGCAGACCTGGAAGTTGTGGATGGGATGGCACGTTGGCTGTTTGCTTCTTGATGATTGTTTCTGTTGGTCAGGTTCAGTTTTGGATTCAGATTAAGTCCAAGCCATTGAGAGAAGAGAGCTATCCCTTGTTCCGCGCTAGCTGAAACCGCTGCTATGAATTCCTCCGTGTTCAACGAATCCTCCTCGTCCTCTGTAGTTTCAGTGGCTTCCGTCGTTTCGATAGTGCTGCGAGGAAATTCCAGTTACGAGGAATTAACGATAAAAACGTTCGTAGTTGAGCTACGATGGCGATCGAATACGAATGAAACGACACGAACTCGTAATTGGATACGCGTCTCGTGTATCGTTCGCGAAACAGTTTTCAAAGATCGTACTCACGCAGAGGCTTCGATCTGTCGCACCACCTGATTGAAATTGAAGCATCCCATGTGGTAAGTGGCTTGCGGTGTGCCCAGCAGTGCTGGCTCGATTACCAGGCAACCGTCGTAACCAGCTTCCGCCTGCTTAATCGACGTAAATTTCGCGCATATTTGCGCCAGATCTGACAGAAGATTCATGCAGGTTGGCCTGTTGGATGCGTCCACTGTAAAATGTCGTAAATGATACTAATTTCTCTTGGAAGAAGAAATATAATAAAAGAATATTCGTCAGATTTAACTGTAGAATAGAAAATAATTCTGTCGTTCATTACCGATCTTAATGGTAGCATTGTGTACGGGATTATCGCCGTAGCTAAGGTTCAACGAGATATTCTGCTCCTTCTGCTTGATGTTGATGCACGCCCGACCATCCAAGTCGTCCACCACGAGACCACCACCGATCGCTGTCGTCAGATTTAGATCGATGCAACACAAACAATTGGAAGTTTGACAAAGACATTGCGACTGCGGCGCGGTTGATCTGCCCACGGCATCCGGAATATCCCAGGAAAGTAGCGTCTCTGTCGTGAGAAAAAATACAAAGGCGCATCAGAGAAACTCGACAAGAGAAATGGGATCGAAACGAAAGTCGTCGATCGAAAGTTGACGAAAAATATCGTCCCCGATTTCCATCCACCAGTCGATATTCTCGAATTTTCTCTCGGCGCGTGTCGACATCGTTTCGATTTCTCTACGCTCTATGAGCCGTCGAACCTTCCTCCACCGAAAGGCTTTGTCATTCTCTCCTCGAAACGACAAACAAAGTGCGCGTATCGCAAAGTGTGTCGCGTCACACTCATGCGTCAGAAAGATGCCTCTACTCGCAAACTTTCTCGCGTTACTGGGACAAGTTACCGACATCTTACGATCCGCGATAGAAGGTAGAACAAGGAACAGCGAATTCTTTAATTTAAAAAAAAAAACCAGGAAATAAGCAGTTCTCGATCGAAATAACGAAACGTAAAGACGATGGAGAGAAATGGCCGAACATAGCACGCGCTATCGTGTTAAAAAGCGAATTATCGCAGAAGAGGGCCGTGATTGGTATGCGAGCGTCGAACTTTTGTTTACCAGCGCGTCACGAACGTCGGCCTACGTATTTTCAGTCACGAACATCGAACTTCCGACGTTCGTTGCTTGGAGAATGTCCAATGGATACTGCAAAAAACCGCGAGAAACGTTTCCACGAGAGCGTAACTAATCCGTGTTGCTCACCGAGCAGTCCAGCGGAAGACACCACGGCGACGGCGGTGGTCAACAGCACCAGAATCGTGAACCTGACGGCCATCACCAACAACAGTTGTTTCCCAGATATTCGTACAGGGGCGATGAGTCGATTTTCGCGATGAACTATCGCTGGAAACTCGTGGACAGAAACTCCAACAACCAACTGGCAGCTGTCAAAAGGACTCGCGAGTCGAACAGGCCTGGAGATCCTGCCCAGCAAGGAAGCAGCTTAAATCTGGGCACAAAGCCGGGCGCGGGTCTCGGATCGGTGATCGGCTGGCGGTCGGCACGAAAACTGGCGACAGGATTCGCCACAGCGACGATGAGGTGCCACGCCATTGGCCGAGGTGCGGAGGTAACAACGGGCAAAGAACCTCATCTGGGTGACCGGGTGACCTCCTTCGGCAACCTGGTACCAAGAGAACTTACGCGACTGTCCTCTCTAGCGATGCTCGGTTTGCTCATTGGGGGGCATCCACAAAAACCACGGTGCTCTTCTTTTCGTATAGTCAGGATGTCGTTCAGAGCACATCGGTAAAAGCAATCTCTTTTTCCCTGCGTTTCTTTCTTTCAGAATTTTCATCGCCTCAACAGTCCGACGATTTCCTTCATTCGTTGCGATGCGAATTGTTTCTTCGGATTTAGCAATGGATAAAAGTGAAAATTCCAGATAAAAATGGCAAAAATCAGATTTTTACCAATGCAATTAAAAAGCTAAAATCTAAATAATGACTTTAGTATCTAGATATTATAAGAATATATTTCTGTACACGTCAATTCCCCACAAATGCATAAAGATCCACAGTCTAATAATAACGTCCGTTTTCTTTCCTTGCTTCTCTAACCTGGATCGTAACGAGCGTAATGACAGTAATACGAGATTAACGAGACCACGATGACCATACTTCTCCGAGACGAAGTATTCTTCTTTTTCCGGCAATTATATTTTCATCGGCCATGCCTTTGACTCGTAATATTCCTGGCTTTCCCTGATCGATCGCGCAAATACGGAAATAAATAGATTTGAAACGAAAGGGGAAGGAAAAGCGTACGCATGGTTGGCCGCGGGCAAACAGAATCGTCGTTCCGCTTGGACACTTCGTGAATCGCGCCACATATATATTACGTATATACAACTACTCTATATAATTTATTTCGATATCGTTATTTTTGCGGACCGAAGGATGCAAGAAGATGAACGGTAGCGAAACGTCTGACAATTTATTAAACGTCCACTCGATACTTAATTTCCTGTTTACAAACTGCAGGCTGCTCCCGATTGGATTATGTTTTCGAAACGAACACCAGCATCCGAACAGATTATCCCTTGACGTTACGTAAAAACTCGTTTCCCTTGATGACCCACATATCCTCGGCGTCGTTCATCTCGTCGCACCTTTTAGAAGCCCAAAGGACCATGGACCCCATTATCTTAAAATACACCAGAGTCGAACGCGTGCATCCCCGACAATAATTACCCAGCCTTCCGCAACGTTTGACAGACTGAATTCCATTGTGCAGTCTTCATACCGACGAACAAGTATTAACCAAGGTAAACCACTCCTGACCGCTACTTTCTTCGACCCACTAACCGGAGAAAGGCCCCATCTCGACTATCAAAACACGCTTCGGACTGGCCATCTCGGTTGATTTTATCAGCGAACGTTTATCATCGTTTATGATACTTGAAAAATGTCACGAGACCAACTTGATGGCCCGTGGTTTTGCCAGGATAAATCTTCTGGCTGAATGGGTAAATCTTGGGTAAGTAGGTAAAGTTTATAAATAAGAATAAAGGATATTCGTAAGGCTAATCAGTTGGATACGAGACCAACGACCAGTTTGAAGGTCGGTGAAAAGGTCCGATAATTGTAACGTGGTAAGAGCGAGTTGCACGCTGGACGAATAAAGAATTTCCGGCATGCTCATTGTGGATGCACCGCGATTACCTTGAGACAACGTAACTTTATGGCGATAGAAATTTTTGCGAAGTGGGACTGTCTATTACAGACGTCGTGATCGAGGTTTGTATTATACCGTCCAAACATGCTGAAACCTACATAAACTGCCATTTGTATTATAATCTAACGCGTTGACTATCGTGACCCAAGATGCTAATTTTCTTTTATTTTTTTTTTTTTTTTTCTTTTAAGGATGATTAAAACGAGATAAACTTCGCTAAAGAATCTCGATTCTCGCAGATACGACATAATATTTTTCAAAAATAAAACGTTACGATTCAGTATATTTCTTAAAGAGGAGAAAAAGAGGAAAAGGTAATTCAAACGAACTACCTTCTATCTGTTATAAAATGGCATTATTGCTTTGGACGAGTAGGTTAATACACGTTACATCACGTCGATTCGATGTACATCACGACGCAAATTGGAATTCATTCGAGGATGAGAAATAAGAACTTCCCCTTTCTGATTTCGCGATCTCGTCGTGTTATGAGATGAATCATCGCAGTACCGTTCGAGAGTAAGTCTTTCATCGAAGATGAAAGGTCGCTAGCATTTGGCTCGAACGTACTTGACCCTGGTATCGGTTCAAGGCAAGGCGAAAAGCCGCTTTGATTTTCAACGATGCAACGAGGGGGATCCGATTTGAGGTATCGATTGGAGGAGATCGCACACGATCGGTATACTATACCCTGGCTGGTAGGGAATCGTTGTCTTATTTACTCAGAGCGAATTAGAATGCTTAATAATCGTAGCCTCGGTCGAGACAGGTGGTGGTGGCTTGACCGACTTTTAAAGAAACCTTGGGGGGAGTTGGGCGGCATCTTCAGTTAGACATTGGCCTCCGCAAGACGAAGAGTCGGAAAAAAGAGCTGAAGGGTGCGACGAAGAGAGACGTCTTTTTCCAACGATCCTCTTGACTTCTATACGAAATTTTCGTCTGGCATATACCTTCTGTCAGTAGCACAGGTCAGTGAGAAAAGGTTTTCTAGTTTCGTTAATTTCTTCTTCTTTTTCACCGAGACGCTTTCAGTTTCATCGTTAATGGAAATAGTGCTCTAATCTAATCTAATTCTAATCAATTCTTTATCTCTGATTCTATGTAATGTAGGCTTCTCATTGTTCCAATTATACCCGAGACTTTTAACTCGAGCGAAAAAGTTCAATTTTCTGTCACGTTATTAATCATAGTAACTAAGTCCGGAAGGATCGGACACATACCTACGCGTACCTGATCACCGTTTCTCGTGACGTGACCGCGTATTGTTCCGCACAAAGCTGACTGACGCGTGTGCTTCCTGAAGCGTTGTTCAGGTAGCATCCGAACGGTGAACTTCTTGCAAGAGACGTCTTTGGCCGTGACCGTGATTTAGGTCAACCGGTCGCAGACAAGAAGTTAGCACGCGTCGTGACGAGCCCATTAGTCGAAACAAGAGGAAAAAGTCGTTCCTCCTACGAGTTCGCTGCTCGAAATGATTGGTCCCGTCGGAGGATCAACCGCGCGTTTCACCCTTTGCCGAGCTATCGTTAACAAGCGTGAACACGTGGTCGCATTGTTCACGGATCTCTAACATCCGGCAGTTCTGCGTGACAGCCGACGTTCCGTTAGCTTCCCTCTATTTCGGGTCTATATCTGCACAGTTTGGTTTCAGAAACGAAGAGAACTTCGCTGATAAACCTTGATACGTACGTTTAATAAATAATAATTATTCCGTTTGAAAAGAGTAAGGAACAAAGGAACAAAGCTTTGTAAATCGTCAACAGGAAACGGTGTGCCTATTGTCCTCGTTAAAATTTACTGCAATCGCTGGGTAAGAGATAGCGTACCGTTCGTAGCGCGTTGAATATCAATACGTTTCGATATAAGATCTTCCCTTTGAGCAGAGCCGAGTGACAGCGGTAGGAAAATACGGAGAATGTCAAGTGGAAAGAATGCAAGCGATGAATATTCGCGTCCGTGAATCTTTAGGCTTCGTTGATTTAGAAACTTCGTACGATGTACTCGTCTCATCGTCATACTTTGATTTGCAGGACAAGAGCGAAGATGCGGCTGTCGATGGTGGTCGAGTTGTTACTGATCGTCCTTCTGATCGCGTTCGCCGCGTACGGCAGAGTGATCGGTAATGATTTTCAAGAGTTTCCACATTGTTAACGTCAATTCTTGTAATGGCCTGGTAATTTCACGTGACTGTCGGCTTCCTTGCTTGTAGAAAGGAAACGTTTATTGAAGGATTGAAGTTAATAAGAGATATAATTTCGAAGGATGAAGTCACTTCTTTTAGAGATCTAACGAACGTAACTTAAAAATTGTGTTCGAAAATTACATGTTCCTACGTAACACGGTATATCCTTTCTGAAACGTAAAATTTATTTGCTTCAATTTTCTCGCGCTCCCTGTTCCTGAAAAAGGCAAACGTACATGTATATTAAATTATTAATTCCATAGAGCGCGATGAGAAAGCAGAAGATAGAGCGATTAGGGATGTGAGCGGTTCTAAACAGAGTAACGTCGGTATATCTACGTTATCGTTGAAACAGGCAACCGACAACGTGAACAGATATTGCACTTGCAATGAGAACATATGCAATTGCTGCAGAGACTTCCATATACCGTTGGTGCAATTACAAGGACCAGGTAAGCGTTGTGTAATTTAATTGAACGTAATAGAACGCGGCCACTAGAAAGGATAGCAATAAAGGAAACGGGACGATAAACAAATGCCACGTTGTTAGATCCTTCATAGACCATTCGGTCAAACATCGTTGCATGTAATTAAACGCGAGCATGTACACAGAGTGTCCAAGACTGATTCTAGTTGTCGAGAGGATAAAAAAAGCGTCTGTATAGAAACCTCAATGTTTATTTTTGAAGTTACGAACTGTCGAATCGCTACTATGATGTAATAATAAAAAATTTTTAATATCGTCAATATCGCGAAAATAGAAGTTTTGCGACACTCGGTATTGTACGATGTTGGTACGACGCTTAATAGAAAATTTATTGGACAATTTTTTGGATGAATCGCAGCGCAACATATTGGGTTGGCAACTTGCTGAAATCGACCAAGATAAGGGTGAATTACTGTACGCAGAATTACATATCTAAGTATCTTCACGTACATGAAAAAATCCGTGTGCTAGAAATGTCCATAAAAATGTTACTAAAACGCCTCGATTATCCGCGATAGTACATAATTAGATGTTATTCCGTATACTTGTTAAAGACTTGAACAAGAATATCGTCCATTTCAGGATGCGCATCATTGCAATACTTGCAAGGGGATAATTTGGCGGTGCAACTTAGCTTCGGTGATAACATTCTAACAAGCACAATCGTAAACGGTAAGTACTTGCGTCGCTCATACATTTCAGAGTTTGGAGATAGCGTCACAAGCGCCATATCACAGATTTATCTCAATTTGAAAGCTCGCGGCACAGCCAGAAAAGTTATTTGCCTGAAAAGTGTGTTAATCGTTTAACAAAACGATGTGAAAAGTCTGCCGGAATTCAGGAAATGCGTCGAGACTTTCACGACTAACGTATACGCGCTGCACTTTTAACAGACGAGTGCGCTTTATCGGTTCGAAAAATGTTTAGAGAAAAATTAGAAAACTGTGTTAAAAAGTCGGTATCTCCTCTGTGTTTGTTCGCTGTGAGACGAATGCTACGTCAGAAATAAAGTATTCATAACGTATAAACATCACTCGATCGACTTGCGTCGCGACCGTTCGAGGAGAAAGTGCGGCATACATTAAACGAATAAGGAAACACGTTCCCTAAACGATTTCTATGATTACTATGACGATCTACGATGATTTGATATAATGATTTATACGCTGTGGGATTTTAGGAAAGAATCCAAAGCCTGTATGCGTCCCATTACCTGGAGGATTTACGAAATTCTGTGGAAGAATTTATTCCATTAAACGGGATGCTAAAAATCACTTCAAGGCCTGCCTTGGACTGGAATTACAATCAGCGACAGAACTCGAGGCTAGTTTACGCGTTAGCTGCTTTAGGTAATAACACTTATTTCTTAATAATATTTATTAATCGATAATATCTTTACAAGGCATACAGAAAGAATAAAATGTTTACGCAATTGCCATATCATAGATTTGGCCCCGACGGTCTAAAGTTACGCCCAGCTGAACCACTTCCGGTAATCGAAGCTGAGGTCCCGGAAGAAGACGACGATGACGATTTCTTTGGCCTCGGTTCGGACGATGACGACGAAGACGATGATGCCGAGGATAGTGCACCGTTGGCTAACTCCGTACCAAATTCTTCCGCGGAAGAAGACGAGGAAGAGGACGACGACGAAGATGTTCTTGGATTCGGAGCTCTGTTAGATATTATAACTGGCGAAGATGAAACCGCAACGAAGAAACCAAAAGTAACCACGCCTCCGCCTCTTCTCCACTTCACGATTCCAATTCTAAGTAAGCCGACATCGTCGCCAGTAGATTCTAACGTCGCAAGTAACGTTGCCACTAACGATTCCGAAGAAGACAATGAGTATAATCAAGAATCCTCGAACATAAGCGGAGAAGGCAATATCGAAATAAATGACGAATCTGCAGCGACCGATACGACGGGTAGCGAAGCCGAAGAGATCGCTACACAGGTCTCCAATAAGATAGCTTCCTATACGAAGCCGGATAAAACGCCGATTAAGAAATTCACAGCGGTTGACACGAGTACGAAAAAGCCAAGCATCACGAGCTCCAGCATCAACGCAATCGAAAACGAAACGAACAAGAAGAAGAAACCCTTGAGGAAACCGATTAAGGGCGAAGAAGACGACGATGACGATATTCTAGGAGATAGTCTGGACGACGATGACGACGACGACGATGAAGATGAAGAGATTTTAAACGACGACGACGACGATAACGAGAAGGATAGCGAAGCAGAGGAGGACGAAGATGAGAAGGTTGACGGAAGTGAACACGAGAATCACGAGGACGAAGACGAGAAAGGTGAGATTGAAGATTTAGATGACGACGACGACGACGAAGAAGAAGACGCAATGATCAGCGCACTGGTTTTTGACGAAAAAGAGAATGGAAAGAAGAAGGGTAAAGTGAAGAAACATCACCAGTCTTCCGAAGCTGACGATGATGACTCGGATTATGAATTAGGCTTGACCGGGCTTTTGGCAAGAAGCAGGCATTCGAGAGACAGTCGTCAGAGCAAAGAAATGAGATTCTAAGTCTTATATTCATGCTCGTCCCGTTCTATACACGTATAGAATAATCAAAAGAAACCGACGTCAAGAGACGGTAGTTTTCCAAATAAATCAATCGATTATCGGCAAAGATTAAGTCCAAAGTTTAAGTAAGCGTCGAAGATTGGACTTCTTTGTTAAATCGAAGAATATATCGTTGACTATGTTAAGAAGTATGGAGACTGATAGCTTCTTTTTTTTTTGATAAGAATCGTTCTATTATTTAATTAACTACTAGTAGATAACAATGTATGTATAATACTTTTTGTAAAAAGCTTTTCCGCTAATGTTATTCGGACATCATGATAATAGATATGATAGTGTTATACATATTAAAATGTAACTTTTATAAAAAAGTCGCCATATAAATCTGTGCAAATAATTTAATGCTATTTAAGACAGTAATTAATGTAATTTATGTATGGTCATATAATTAATTTATTGAATCTGTAATTAAACATATACCCTTATTAAACTTATATCTGCATTAAATAAACTCATATCAGCTTATACACGAACGATGTGTACTTCTTGCATGAAAAGATTGTTCACGGAGGATTTGAATGATTTCCAGCTTTTTGTTGCTTCCATCGCATAATTATATGCAGGTCACATACGTTTTTCTAATGCGATTATGTAATTTTGAATACATCAATCGAAGCAGCTCGTTATTTTCTACAAAAAGTAAAAACCTATTTGCATCGACAAATGGTATATCAGTTAAACATCAATTTTAATCATTATCTCTAAATAAACTTTCCGTTCGGCAAATAATTAATAAATAATTTCGAAGTATAGACTATAATCACAATCAATCAAATACCCATGAGTGGGTCAAACGCTTTATCAGTAGGGATCGACAGTGCCCTACACAGACCTACAGAAGTCACGCGTGAATTTCGTATAATCGATGAGCACGAAACGGTATATAAACACGGTATTACATTCCAATCGATATCATTTTGTGGGTTTAACCGATCGGCAACACACCTTTCTCTTCTTCCTTCGCCAAAAGCATGTTCAAATTGTGCAGCGTTTTTGTGACACTTCTCCTGATACAGACAGCCTGGAGTTCTACGTCTCACGATAAAAATATAGCTTTGCAAAAAGGTAACCAATCATTTTTATGACAATCAAAGAGTTAAAAAGAATTTCATTCGGAAACAGATGGTAATTTTAGGCACTTGGCTCGTTTCATGAGACAATTTTATACCGAATCGATTATATTGTATTTACACAGTTTTAGCCAATTCAGTGACATACTATGACCCGAATACCGGAACTGAGCTAAACGCAGAGATAACCGATTTAAAACAAAATAATTCGATTGCTACAAAGATATATCAACGTTCGCTATGCCACTGCGAGGAGAACAGTTGTAATTGTTGCGTCGGTATTCGTTTCTTTCGTTTTAATGGCCCAGTGTGTATTAGAATTACAATTAGCGAAGACAGTAAAGCTGTCATAACCGCAAACGGAGATCCAATATTAACACATTACTTTAGAAGTAAGAATTTTATTTCATTTTCTTTCTGTATATTTATAGAACTATGCTTTCTCACGATATATTTTAATTGTAGCGCATCCACGCCCGATATGTGTTGGTCTTTTCAAGCTTATAGATATTTGCGGTCAATTCGACTTTTATTATATTAATGACCATTTGCGATCCTGTACGAGCATCAGTCTTGAGTTTCTCTACTTTACATTTTCGGGATTCCAATTTCCATGCGTTCAAATTGGCGATGACGGGATCTCTACAGCTAGTCTCGGACTGTTACTGAATCAGAATTTCACAGAGTCAGAGCATCAAGTAACCAACTCGGAAATATACGACGAAGTAGATTTCGAACAGCAGGATATGGAAGTTCATGACAATCACATGTCAATGTTGACTCCCGAGCAAGAGACACTAATTGGACAATTAAAATTGCGATCACTAAGGACGAATTAATATCTGCGTAAAATTACATAGTTATTATTAACTAAAAAGTAGCGGTAATTTTATTCGTTAATTTATAAATTAATTTCTAGTACCTATTGTTATCTTATTATTATAACGTACAGTGTATAATAAAGTTGAACCAAGTCTGTATGGCCATACCTGTTATTGTTTCATGTATATCGAATAAAATGCGAATATTTCCAATTATCCAAAAATCACCAAACATCTCATCGAAGCCTGCCTTAGACTGCATTTAGAATTAGCGGCAGAACTCGAAGCTAGTTTATGCGTTAGCTGTGTTACGTCAGCTGACTCTTTATGCAACCCAGAATCCATCCCTCGGTCGAGTTGGCCACTGGTTGTGCAAATATAATTAATCGGACCACAATAATCCTTAATTGTAATAAAATATATTTAAGTCGAGATGTTCCTTATTGTTATTGCTCCATCAGGTAAAAAATGAGAAGGTTGCGTTTTTCCTATGTTCAACGGTCATTGCCACCCGCAAGCGACTAGTGGTGGGGCGACCAACACCCAGCAATAGCTTTCCTCTGCGTCAGCATCATCACCGAACTACATTGGTTTATCATCCTCAGATCAGTCAACATCTTTTCAGTAGTTGTCATCCTTAGATTAGTCTACATCTCTTGACTGGTTTTCCATCTTTAGATCAATCATCTGTTTAACTTATATTTATACGCACCGAGCGTAACTGTCTATGTCTACAGTTGTTGGGATAAAATATATATTGTAACCTGTTATTCTCAGTGTTATCAATTCAACCACCTCTGTTATTCTAAAATAGGAAATCGACCACTTCGTGACGTCGATTATATTAGGTTGTCCGAAAAGTTTCTTTCGTTTTATAAGGAAATAATAGACGCAAAATGTTTTTTGTTTTATATTAGTTTATTCAATTATGCACGAGCATAATAATAGAAATAGAACGAAATGGATCATATCTAATTCAATAAAATTGTAGCGGCATATGCGTCTTAGGACGTTTCGATACGAAGATGCCTCGCATAGTTGTTTAGCTATAGAGAAGTAACAGTGTACAATGCACGTAATGTAATAAACAAACTCTGGACAAAGCAATTTCGCTGCTACGTGCAACCTACAACCGGCGACATGTTCAAACCTTTCGATACCCCCCTCGATCAGTAGAAATACACGACCAAGCTCTCCACGAGTCAGTAGTAGTGTGAATGAATATCAGTATCGAATCAGTATAACGATTAGTATCAGTACCGCAGTATCGCGCAATCTTATAACGAGTATCATCAAACGATCAACGCTTGCGATTAACTTTGTATTCTACATTTTAAAATATCTGTAAACATAGTTGACGAAATCAACTCGTCTCGTTATTAATTTAACCAACAACACGTCTCACCGTCCACCACAAAATAATATAAAACAGAAATTGTTGTTCATCTGTTATCACCTTTTGAAACGAAAGAAACTTTTCGGACGACCTAATATATAATCGTAACGGGAATTTACGACTTCCGTTCGTATTTTTCTGTGAACCGTAGAATGAATAAAAGATATACGCAGTTGCAATATCATTGATTTGACCCTGACCCTCTAAAGCTACGTCCAGTAGAACCATTTCCAGTACTCGAAGTCGAGGTTTCGGAAGAAGACGATGATGACGTGATTTCTTTGTCCAAGGACAATGATGAAGAAGACGATGATTCGGAGGATGATGCACTGTTGGCAAATTTCGTACCAAATTCTTCTGCGGAAGAAGACGAGGACGAAGACGACGTCGAATTATTCTCGGATTCGGCACTCTTAGAAGAATCAAAACTAATCACGGCCCGCCATTTCTTTACTTCACAGTTTCAATTCCAAGGAAGCTGATATCGTTGCCAGTAGATTCTAGCGTCGGAAGTAACGTCGTCACTAATAATTCCAAAGAAGACAACGAGTATAATTAAGAATCCTCGAAGATGAGAGAAGAAAGCAGTATCGAAATAAATAACAAGACTGTAGTTACCGATACGACGGTTAACGAAGCCGAAGAAATCGTTAAAACGGTCTTCTTCAATAAGATAGAGTCCTATGCGAAGCCGGATAAAACACCGACCAAGAAATTCACAACGTCGGGTACGAATACGAGGAAGCCTGGCATCGCGAGCTCCAGCATCAACGAAATCGAAAACGAGAAGAGTAAAAAGAAGAAACCCTTGAGGAAACCGATTCAGGACGAAGAAGACGACGACGACGACGAAATTCTAGAAGATAGTATGGACAATGACGGTGGCGACGACGATGAAGATGAAGATATTTTTAACGACGATGAAGATGATAACGAGAAGGATAGCGAAGCAGAGGAGGACGAAGATGAGAAGGTTGACGGAAGTGAACACGAGAATCACGAGGTCGAAGACGAGAAAGGCGAGATTGAAGATTTAGATGACGACGACGACGAAGAAGATGCAATGATCAGCGCGTTGGTTTATGACGAAAATGAGAATGGAAAGAAGCAGGGCAAAGTGAAGAAGCATCACCAGTTTTCTGTAGCTTACGATGAGACTCGGATTACGAATTAGACTTGGCCGGGCTTCTGGCAGGAAATAGGCACTCGAGGAGCAATAGTCACACCAAAGAAACGAGATTTTTAAATCTTATCGAGGGATCGAAAGGAGGAGTTTTATCGAAACAATCAAGGGACGGTAGTTTCCGAAATCGATCAGTCGAATGTTTAGCAAAGTCTGCCGTTCAAGATTCTTAGGTCTCTTTATTAACTCGACTTATCATTGCCAACTATGTTAAAAAGTGGAAAATCTGATAATATCTTTTGTTATCGTAAATCACTTTGCTTCTTAAGTAATTAATGATTTTGAAAAATTGCTAATAGATAACAACAATTCAAAACTTGTTGAAAGAGCTCACGTACAAAGATTATTAATGGATTTTTTACGTTGAAAATGTAAATGTACTTATGTGTTTATAAAAATAATGGAAAATAATGTACTTATGTGTTTGTTTGACAAATATACTGGATCTGTAATTAAACGTATTAATTAAACATATATCCTCCGATTTTAATATGTACATATAAACTACGTAAATTACTTACTGTATGAAAAAGTATCTCAGATAAGATTTCATTTATTTCAATTTTTGTCATTAATTTTTTTGTAGGTTGTACGTAAAAGTCATATAAAGGTCACATACGTTTTTTTTTTTTTAATAGAATTGCATAATTTTGAATGCAGTAATCGATGCAGCTCGTTATCTTCTACGAAAACGTACGAATCTATTTATGTTGACAATCACTTCAGTAGTCATGTTTTAATTTTAATCTTTTTCTCTGAATGATTTTTTTATTCAGCAATTAATTAACGACGTAGTTTGCAATAAAGGCAAAAATCAGATAATCTGTAAATCATAATGTCTACATATAGAGATATTTATAGTATAATATACACTATAGGGTATAATATAAGTATAGTATGTATATACATGTATATATATGTATACAACATGGCGTATATTTCTGTATGTATTATCAATGAATCGTTCAAATGATCTATCAATCGAGATAAGCAATAACAAGTACTTTTTATACGTGCGTTTGTAAAAATCACGTGCTGATTTGATCTAATCGATGAGCACGAAGGGGTATATAAATATGGGATTCGGCTGAAAGTAATCATATTTTGTGAAATCGTGATATACCTTATTTTTCTTAGTTCTTCACCAAAATCATGTTGTTCAAATTGTTGAACATCTTCGTAGCACTCCTCCTGGTACAGGCTGCCTGGAGCGCTCCGTCTTACGATGAAGAAACTTCTCAAGAAGGTAACAAATCATTTTTATGAAAGTCAAAGAGTTAGAAAGAATTTAATTCAGAAGCAGATAGTAATTTTAAGCAGTTGGTCCGCTTCATAGGATAATTTTATATCGAATCGATTAAATTTTCGCAGTCGAGTCCAACTCGGTGTCGTACTATGATCCGTACACCGGAACTGAACTAGACGTAGACACGAGCGATTCCATTCTTGCAATGATACAACAACGTTCGCTATGTAAAAGTGAACAGAACGCTTATGCCTGTTGCGTCGGTGTTCATATCAAAAGTATGAAAGCTTCATTATGCGCAAAACTTGTCAACGGTAACGAGCCTAAGGTTGAGATAACCGCAAACGGAAAAACGATCTTCTCGCATGCCGCGAAAGGTAAGCACTTTTATTCCTGTTTCTCATTCCTCTATATTTGTATACCAAACGGTAATTTCTCATGATATATTTCACAATTATTGTAGCGAACTTGCCCGAAATGTGTGGTGACCTGTTCAAAGCAGTAAAAGTTTGCGAACAATCACAAGTGTCTGTTGATACCAATGGTTTACGGGTTTGCGCAAACATCAGACTTAAATACGCTATGCTCTTTAAGAGTCACATAAAAATCCCATGTTTCCATGTTGGAAAACATGGAATCTCCGTGGAAAGCTTCGCACTGCCAGAGAATGAGCAGGTAATGGAATCGAAAACGTACGAAGAAATAGATTTCCAGCAGTAGACTCTGAGCAATCTGGATTATAACAACTACATTCCAACGTTAACCTCCGAGCAAGAGGCATAAATTGGCCAATTAAAAATATGAATACCAGAAACGAATTAATATCGGTGTAAAATTATATTATTAAGTATAAAATTGTAACAATTTTATTCGTTGATTTAAACTTATCACTATAACGTATAATAAAGTTGAATGAAATCAGAATACCTGTTATCGTTTCTTATTACTTGTACCAAGCCAGTATATCGAATCAAACTACGCGATAAATAAATGATGTCCTATAAAAACCTTGACACGAGCTATGATTTTTTTTTTTTATAGCATGCACTCTCAATCTTTCGTGTGCCGATAGCTCGTCGCTTTTTTTCCTTAATCGGATTACGACGGCGATCCAGTAGAAAATAAAATGTGTGCGACCAGTACGAAGTAAACCTAAATTTCTCCGTAAAACGAGGTCAGAATGAAATATCCGTTAACTGACCAGTCGAGTGTCGAACGTTCAACAAGGAGTACTATCCATCTCACGAAGAGATGTTCTTCCGCAGTCATTGAATCCGGCATCGTTAAGGACGCGAGATGAGGGCTGCCTGTTTGCTACTCTTCTTCGCTGTTCTTTGCATTCAAAGCTCCTTGCAACGGATTAACAAGAGAGCTTCTGATTCGGAGAGAACGTTAGAAACATCCGTAGACAATGACATATTGGATCTTGCGAAAAACGGCGATTCCAAGAAGAATGAAGAAAATTGGAATGCAAAGAAATTACAACAATTGTTAAAACAAGTGACGAATTCTACGTCGAACACCACAACTCAGGTGACCGCTACGAGACAAGGTCCTTGCCAATGCGGAGGAGGTGTCTGCGGTTGTTGCTCTAGAATTTTATTCGACACTTGGAAACAGAAAGCATGCGTGAATGTGACGTACGATCCGGATGAGTTTAGCTTTACCGCGAAGATTTCGATGAATAATAGAGTTCTGTATACAAGAACCATATCTGGTATGTTTAGTCACAACATATAGGATATTTAAATTTCTCCCTTGTTTTAAAAAGATAACTTCAATTTCACGAGCATTTCAGGAAAGAATCCTCGGCCAATATGTGTGCCAGTGCCACGAATTCCAATCGTTAAAGCGTGTGTTCGATTTTATAACATCTATTTCCAGGGCAGGAATATTCATACGTGTATAAATATGGAGGGGAAGTTTCAAGATTTCACGATATTTAAGGTGAGCTTTGATTTGACGACCGGGGATAAAGGGACGTCTCTTTTTCAACGTTTCTACGAATAATGCAAATATTTCCAGGTCGGATTAGATTGCATTAGATTCGGTGTAAACGGTTTGGCTCTGGTAAAGCCAGAGGACGGAGGTGGATTAGGTCAAATAGAATTCTTGCCAGGTGATGACGATGATGAGGATGAAGACGATTATGATTACGACGACGACGACGACGATGACGACGATTTACTTGATTTCTGAGGAAACCTAAGATTCTGTTCGTGACAGTCGCGAAGGACTTAATAGTACAATTACGCATTCCTACTGCCATTGCATGGCAGCAATCATTATTTATTATATTTTCTTTTTATATTTAAGAGCGTAACGCAACGATCTATTCGTAAACTAATCGTCTGAAGATTGTCAACGAGTTCGGTCACGTTTTATAAAGTAACTACGTCGTTCGAAACATCGAATTAACTGCTGAATATCGTAATGTACATTATCAAGAGACGAATAAATAGATGTATTTGAAACCTACTTTTTTTTTATTATACCTCGGTAATTACATCCTGTGTAGCAACCACCGAGTCGAAACAATATTGTTTTGTGGAACGTCGATCGTCGATGCTGGTTAGTATAACTGTGAGAGATGTAACGTATCCATGTAACAGAGGTAAAAGAGGCAGTGCTGTAAATGTACCACAGTGAAAAAGACCATTGAAAGGTACTAAGCATGAATTCCAAAGTATGTGGCGTCCTGATTTCATTTTGGTTACATTTAATTTTTTATTGGACGAGTGGTGCTACGGAAGGAAGTCAGTTTTTTATTTATTCTCAGTTTCTGTTATAAAAGTTAAGTTTCACATTTTTAAATAAAATGTTTATTAGGATCTAAAGGATTCTTGGCTTATAGAACTGTTCAGACGTTTCAGACATATTGTACCTGTAACACATCTTATTCTTGCTCCTGCTGTCAAAGTGTTTTTATTTTATACACTAAAGCTGAAAAAAAGCGTAAGTCTTTAGTATAATTAATTATTTTTGTATTGATCGTTTTCGAATCTACTTATTTCATTGACGGGTTTCGATCACTTTGGAATCAGTGGCTCAACTATTTCTTCAAAATTCTCTTTATCTCGTGCAGTTTGCGTTAATCTTACTTATCAAAGAAATGGACTAAATATTGATATGGCGTTGAACTCCGATACATTAAGAAGTAGGACAATCACAAACTATAAGCCATTAAAATTCTGCACTAATATACCAGGATGTTACTTTTCATCTGCATGTGTAAATATATTGGAACTCAATAAATTTCCCAGGTAAAACACGCTTGAATGTAATACTTAAAGATGTCATATAATTCTCATTAAATTTTTTTTTTATACTTGACTCAAAGATCAATCACTGCTTGCCTTCGACTGGATATCTTCTCTAAGAAACGACTATGGCAACTAAATTACGACTGCATTAGCATATCGATGGACTTGCCTACAATACCAGGTAATGGAACGACGTCGACGACGATGAACGCAGGAATGACATCGGCAATGAGCACTCAAACGACGACGATGAGAGCGGTGGAAACTGAAGAAACTACATCAACGGATGTAGAAATAATAACAGTACCAGGAAGTAGACCAACAACAGTTGTGGATATTGATTAACTAATTATTACAAAAAATATGACAATATTCTGTAGATTACTCCAAATACTTAATTAATAACTGGCTTAGATATAAAGTTCTTGCGAAGATATGATAAATTATACTGTAGATGTAGTTAATTAAAAACTTTAAAAAATAGATTGTTTTGTTGTTTATTAAAAATGCGCCTTAAATACAGATAATAAAAGTTATCGTTTTCTTTCAAATTTCCATTTGTAAATGGGAGCGGCATCCTTTGTTTCTTTGCTTACTAGTTTTGGTTTAGTAATTTTTTTATCTTTTAGTGCTCTTTGCATTTCTAATTTTTGTTGTATAATAGTCAATTCCCTTTCTCTTTCTATCCTCTTTTGTAATTCATTGTAAGCATTGTGTTTATCACTTTCAATTTTTCTCAAGCTTGTCTCATCTATGTCTGGTAATTTCATATCTTTTAATTTACTTAATTTTGGTCTGTTTGTGCGTCTGGATATTAATGCTGGGTGTGTATCCAATTTCTTGGCAAGATCAAAGTTTTTGACTTCCTTCGAATCATCTACAAAAAAGATATGTTTATTCTTGGTTTCATTTGCAGCATCTATCATATGCAGTTGACTCTGAAGCTTGTTTATTTTCTTTGCTTCTATGTTTCTCTTGTGAGCAATGTATCTAATGTCTTGTGTCTCCATTAGCTGTATTTGTTCCGGTGTATGATTTTTACATTTTTTTTTTTCTCTATGGACACCTCCTGTAATTTTGGAATTGATCATATGGAAATAAAATTCATCTGGATTTTTGTTTAGGGCACGTCTACGCAAAAGTTTTAAAGTCTGTTGTTTTTCTTGATAATTTTTGGCTCTAGCAATATAATCTTTCTTTTTCTCCAAAAGACCCAAGTGCTTGCGAGTCTCTGGTTGATGTCTCTCGCAATGAGTCTTCTGTGTGGCTTTCGCTGCTTTCTTCCACGAAGACATTATCAAAACTAAAAGAATTAGAAAGAATATTTTTGATAAATCAAAACAAAAAATACTTAAGCAAATCTATACGTAAGAGTTTAATGGTAATACTGTCTTAAACAAAGGTGTAACATACCCAGACACAACACACGATTAAATTAACAAGAAAATTTTTCTTTGAAAAGAAATTATGATATTATCGTACAGTGGCTGTCGTAACACTAAGAAACATAACCTCAAACATCAATCGATCGATACGATACCAGTTGTAGCAGCGCCACGAGAAGTAACGAATTCAAATCACATCAGGAGCATACTTAAATGACACCTTATTTATTAAAAAGCAGGCAAACTTTACGATATTTACGATATTTTAAACTTCAAAATAGAAAAATAATCTACGATATTAATGAAATAAATACAGTACGTATAAAATATTACAATTACTTTAATTGACATACTAAGTGGATTAATTTAATAAAAGAATATACACCAATACAATAACATAAAAATATATTTCAATAAAACATTTTTCTTATAGAAAATGATATCGCTGGAATTCCAATTATTATCGACTATCACTCGGTTTGCGTAGATTGGTGGGCTCTATCGGGAAGAGGTAGAACTGTGTTTCCAACCGATAACGATCCCTGATGGAAAACCTGAGTTTCCGACGACACTCCTCTCTGGGATGTAAGTTGTCGATTGTTTCGCATTCTCGCAATCGGTTCTCGCCCTTTAATTTTATACCATCCACGGTGTCGTTTCGCAACGGGACTGCACAAATCAGTCTGAGGGATAGTGAATTCCGTTGACGTTTGCGGTGGAGGTGCGTTTTCGATATCATCTCTTGGTCGTTTTCCTGATCTTTGTAAAAAGGAAGGTGTGAAATTTGATAAAGAACTTGAGGCCTCTGAAGTGGAGGATGTCGGTGCAACGCCTTCTTTTGAAAGAACTTGTTCTTTTTCGACATTCTTGTAGGAACCGATTGCTAAAAATTAATTCAATTTATTTTCTTTAAAAATACGACTTTTAAAAAGGAAAAGTATACAAACCCAAATTTCTCATGACATTTTTCACTGCGTTGGCGACCGCGGATAAAATTCCACCGGACTTACTGTCATCCGTATTATTACTTGAAGTACTTGAATCTCTACTACTAGGACTACTTAATTCATTTGACGAGGAATAACAATTATGACTAGAAGCGGTATAATAACTACCAACAGAGACCACCGAGCTACTGCAACCAGGGGAACTGTTGCTTTTGGTTGAAAGATTTGTATTAGAAGCGATACGTTCCAGTTTCTTTAAACTAGACTCTATTAGATCAGACGTCGTCATCTTAGTACTGCTTTCCATGACTACCATCATCACTATCCGCGAGGAATCATCTGGCTGTTGATCGTTTTTCACATTCACTTTTTCCGGACTACGATATTCTTTTTGTATATTCTTGGCATTATCCTCGTAAATCTTGATCTGCGATTTCTCCAGAGACTCTTTCATATCGGACAACGTATTGTACGTTTCATAGTAGTCTTCGTTCTCCGTTACATTGAGAGCAACCATCGGACTAGCTTCTGATGGAATCTCATACTGGTCCGAAAATCGAACTTTCTTTAGAGAATCTGATCGTTTCTCTCCTTGATGCATTTCCAGAGCTTGAGAATCTGGTAACACTTCATCCTCAACATTCGTTAATTCCATATCTTCTATGCAATTATTGTCCGTATAACATTCATTTGGGTTACTATTATCTTTGTTCTTCATGATTCCTAGATTTTTCGATTTACCTCGGGGAAATTCTTTATTTTCCTGGTTCAGTGGCAGAGAATGGAAGAGGGTTTCCTCGTGAATAGTGGCAGACGGGCAACTCATGTAATTGCTCGAATTGTCAGATTTCAAACTGCTTTTCAACGCGGAATTAGTTTTTGGTGTTTTCAAGGAGAAATTCGGAGCACTCGGTGTTTTAAAATCTAAATTCGTCTTTTGGCCGATGACCATAGGCGTACTTGTGTTTCTATAAAGTTCAGGAGGAGAGGTCAATGAACCGAAGTTGCTACTGTTTTCGCACGATGCTTTTTCTTCTGAAGCCAAAGGTGGTGTACCCAGTACGGATCTTTGTTCTTTGGACACCAATGAATACCGATGCTGTGATTTCCACCATTTGCAAGTGCCTTTATTTATAGAAAACAATATAAAAGATGAATTTTAATTATCAGCAAAATTAAGTGTGTAGTAACTATATTCGCATTTTGACTTTTCTTATGAAAAATAAGATCAAGTATAGTGATAATTACCAAATGATTCCAAATCTTTAGTCTGTTTGAAAATCTCACCACACAAATAACAATACAGAGGCAAGTGCGTGATTGCTATGTGACAGAGAAGAACTTTATCTTCGAAGGATTTGAACGAAAATTTCTCGTTCATACAGAATGGACAGTTCGGTTGCCGTTTTTTGTGTTTTTTCTCCTCATGTCGTTCCCGGCACGACGCGCAGCAGAATAATTTCTTGCACACGTAACAAGTTCGGTTTGTCTACTCAATGTAAAAATTTTTGGATAAATGGTAATTGTACACTCTAACTCGAAAAATCTTTGAATAAATACCTCAACTGGAGCCATGGTTAGACGGGGTCAACGCAAACTGAGACGATGTAATGTTTACTATCTTATTATAGTCAACACAATACAAAGTATACATGTATAAAAACAATTCTTTCTGGCACTTGACATTTAAGCAACATAGTGAATAAGTAATTGACCGGATATAGAAGAAAATTATTAAAGGGAAAGTGAAAATTTAGTAATGAATAAAATACCACCTTTATATATTTTTTTGGGTTAAGGATATGGGATAAAAACAATTCCTACGAAATCAATGATATATTTACAGGATGTTACAACATGTTTAAAAATGTAATTTATCAGATTAAAAAATATAAAATAACACGCAAATTTTTACGTCGTATTATCTTTATTATCAGTTTCATCAGATAAATGGGCAGACATTAATTGGTCAAGACCCAATATATCTTCGTTGTTATCATCATTTTTGTTGTCTTGCTGCTTGGTCACCTTATTTTCATTTATCTCCTTATGTTTCTGCTTTGCTTGCTTTTTAAAGTCTGCAATGGTCATGGAATTTAGATTATCTACTACTACATTAACATCGAATCTTCTAAAATCGGTATCTCTGTCCTCCAATAGAGTCAATGCTTCTTGGTATGGTGGTGCAATCGGTGTCTGTACTGGCTCATGATATGTGTATTCTTTCCCTTCAAACTGAAACAAAGGAAAATAGGTAGTACAAAATATAATTCAACGTGGACATGATAAATAAGAAAAGCTTACATCCAGTGGATAACACATATCAGAATCGGGTTGACTAAGATCACCACAAACAACAAATGGAACAATGACTCTGTTAACTCCTGTAAGCTCATTAAAATCACACGGCTCATGCGTTAAGAGAGGATTCAGCATATGAGGTTCATAACCTTCAGGTGGTGAATAATCTTTACAGACTACAAATGCTTCAATGCTAGAATTACGAGAACTGCTAGGCTTTGTGCAATAAACATAGGGGAAAAATATCTTTAACTGAGCATATAGTAATGTCACATCCTTAGCTCTAAATATTTTTGCTACAAATGTGCCTCCTTGTCTTAGTATATGAGTAGTAATGTTTAGAGCTGCTAGTAATAATTGTGATTGAATATAAATGTCCATATCGTGTAAACCTGTAACTGTTAATAATTACTCTGTAAGTATTATTATAATTTATCAGTGAAAATAATACTTTAATTTAAATTTACCATCTGGTGCTCCGTCGCAAACTACCAAATCAGCTTGTTCATTGTCAAAATGAGAAATAATTTGCTTTGCAGTGTTAATGTTGGTAATGTCTCCTTGAATTTGAATCACTCCTTCCATTGGTGCCATCGCTTGTAAATCAACCGCAACTATTTTTGGAGGCGTTGCATTTCCTGCTTCCAAAGCCTTTTTGTAATTCTCGCTATTCATGAAAATATATAATCAAGATTTAGGTATCTTGTAAAAGTTGATTTCTTCTTAGAATTTTAGTAAATCGATTGCAACATACTTTAATCTTCGCGATAAAACCTGACTCCAGCTACCAGGTGCAGCACACAGATCCACAGCTTTGTTAACTCCTTTTTTTAAATCATAAACAAAAGATTGTATTTTATTTGTGCAGTGTTGGAGTCATTTATTTTTGTATACCAAACGTACCACGTACGTACCATCTAAAATATGACACTCGTTATCTATTTGAAGCAATTTGAAAGCGCTCCTTGCTCTCCATCCTTCTTCTTTCGCTCGTCGATAATAAATATCTCGTTTATCTTTCGATGTTTTTCCCATAGTTAATGTACAATACAATGTACAATACAATGTTTATTGTTCACTGTCGTTTCACGTTTTGGTTACCTTCAGACTTTAGGTTCCTCACGTTGACAAACATAAAAATTCTTACAGAAACTGTATTTCTGAGTTCTAGCATTAATCTGTTGGTAACACTAAGAAAATAACCGCCAAGTTCAATATTTGTTCAGTCAGCGTTCATTACTGTACAAATACGACTAATATTTTACAATTCTTAAATTGTAGGGGACGATGCTTACGTATCGGACTACGACCAAGAGATAAATTTTAAAATAAAAGCAACTACTTTGCATTTGTTGGTTAAACATTCTTGTTTTTATGTCGTTAAATATGCCATTCAAGAAAAATATTTGCACAAATATTATCGAGGAGTTTCTATCAAGCGTAACACTGATAGATGAAGTAATTAAAACGGAACAATATATTTTCGCATCGAAGGCCAATAGATCTTTTGTAGAATATCTCTTTTATCTGCCAGTTTATCGGGACCAAATGCGGATACGCGTTTTCCAATTAAAATACAAAAAATACCCACGGTGAAGAAAATCATTGTAGTTTCCAGATGCAACGATGATGCATTGTAGAGAATATTCGAAAATTGCACGTTTGTTATGTCTTCCTGGACGTTTTATATAAACATTGTATACCTTCCCGACGATTATTTCATTAATTTTCTAGCTCAGGAATTCCCGTTTCGATAATAAAAACGATAGAAATAATCGTCTTTTATAATCGTATCTTTTATCTTTTATTTATGAGTCAATATTACCGCAAACTATTAACAACAACACTTGGTTCATCTTTCACGAACATCAACGACGGTCTCACATTCGTCCAAAGTTTCATTTAAACAGTAACCGCAAAAAGATTCATCCCCTTTGCTCTCTACTATTGCACAATCACACATTATGATTGCATTGAAAGATTAACGACGTTTATTCTATTCTTCCGTGAAACGGACGAGAGTGTCGTGTTTGTCTGAAACACGAGTTTAAGTAAAATCGTTCTTACATAATTTCATCGTGTTTGCATGCTTCCTATGCAACGTAAACGATCCTGTTTCAATTCCTTGCGTACGCATCGAATATGTATAGACCTATGAAATTTGTTTTTGTTGATTCACGTTGCAAAGACCATTTTCCGCAGATGGCCTTTCCGAACTCTTGTCGCCGACGCAATCGCGATTACATGTTTCTATACGTCAACCACTGAACCGATTGTTTGTTTTTCGTTACTGGTATTTCTATCGCGTAAGCGAAAAATCTACTCAGTAAGTGAAAAATATGTGCACATGCTGAAGAAAAACAATCGCGCAAGAGTGATCGATTCAATCGTGAATCGTTACCATGCACGATCGTCTAAATAAACGTTCTTTGGCCCGATAAAATGTCGATACGTGGTAGATAAGATTGTGACGGTAGCGTGCAGTCAGGGCTTTCTGTATAATGCACGAACATCCTTGCAATAGAGGAAACGCGGTTTCTAACCAGACTACGGTCTATGAATTTCAAACGAGGTGTGGTGTTTCTGTTTCGTTAGTTACTTCTCATATATCGTCCATCCGATGCAATCGTGACGTAACATCAATATGATGTGTATATTTAATAACAAAATATATCTAATCACGTGGATGCGTGTTTTCCAGCGAACCTCTTTATTATCGGGTTTCGAATACGTTTGGTATTTAGCGCACCCGATAACTTGACAACTACTTGGCAACAGAAATGTAAATAAATGTAATCGTACAATCGGGTTATCTTTGTCAATTTCCGTTATCACGTTCATAATCTTTGTCGCTGTTAGTGAACCAACGTCAAAGTTTTTAATTATTACGAAATAGCGATACTTAGACAGCCACGTAGTAGGGATTATCCTAAAAACGCGTGAAATTTGTCAAAAAAAAAAGACATAAAACAGAACGAACAGGATAGCAAGATTTATCGATTTATTCAACAACGAACGTATCAACCGATTCTTTAAAATACACACTACGTATTACGCTCATGGATCGAACTACAGCACGTTATAGCTGGCCTGATAACGTTCGAAGGGTTATCGAGGCGCCATGCCAAAGATAGTTGCCTCTTGGTGCGAACAATAGTCGCCACTCTCGTGAGACAGATACGTCTTACGCGTTCGTATGTCCCTCGAATCGCATCAACGAGCGTTCGTCGTACCTCGTTTAATCGGAGAGTTTGTTGTTCGCGGGCGTTGCATAACGCTTGGCGGAGGGCAAATAACATACAAGCACGTGCGTTCTGGTCGACGCGGCGTTTCGGACCCTCGAATCAAATACACTCGTTCCATTGTTACGATGGAGATTGTTTCGTCGCGAACCTTCGTTCGAACAATGTTCGTCGAATCGATTACGATCGTTTCGCGCTTGTAATTGAAATTCTAAAATGACCCAGTTGTTATTTTTGGCATGCGAGATTCTGTGGCGCGCTTGCCCTCCCATCTTCTGATAATACCCGTTCTCGTGCTGTCGTTGGTTTCTTCAAAAGATATTGGCTTAATACATTTCATCAAGCGTGACCTTAATCGAGCGGCTTTGCAACGAGCGCCTTCCCGTGTTGGGACAGTTCGCGTGGCACCGAACCAACGCTGAAAGAATTCATTCCAGCATCGCTCGCGATGCAATCTGCTTGCAGCTTCGTGCGGCCTCGTCCTACGTCTAAAGATACAATGGCGTCATAGAAAATTCATTCCGCCCGCGTTAGAGTTTATCGATCCTCGTTCTAAAGACAGGATCGTGGCTCGTGTCATTCCTTCGCAAAAAGGAACAAGAACGAGCTAATGTCTCTGTCGCGCGCACGCGTTCCGCCAACAGATGAGCGAATCGCGGTTTCTGATTCGTTTGGTAGCCAACGAAGGGAAGTACCAAAGAAGCGTGAAATGTACGAAATATTGTTATGCGCGATGCAGAGAAGGTCTTTGGACAACCCTGACACTGTTTTCTCTAGGAAGCACACCGCTCTGAATTAATATCGTTTGACATTGCTTGACCAATAAAGCCGAACTATAGGAAACGTAATTACGACGACCTTCCGAGATGACCGGGGAACCTCGATGACCGATCTTGCTACTCGCTGGTGAGTTCAACCGGTAATGAATTGCCAGTCAACAATGTCGTTTGTCAAGCTGCCACATAATCGCTCATCGCACGTGGATTACGTTGTCCGTTATCAAGTTGAACGTTAATCAATCGTTAATCAGGTTGATAAGCGTTTGCATGCGAATCGCGCGTCTGGATCAGGATAGATAATATTGTAATCGGTTCCGCTAACGGTTCACCAGCAAAGGACACGCTACGACGACAATGACGACAACGACGACGACGATGAATAGTTACGATACAATCGCACACTGTGTCCGAGACTTGACCTTCGCTTGGCGTGGAAAACCTCTACATAGGAAAATAAATTGCACGTGTTCGTCACGAAAGTGACACACTAATTGAGCGCCATGCACCGTGAAACGGAATTAAGAAAGATTGCCTGTATCGTTTGAGCAGTTTCCTGCGCGCAACACTGGCGTCCGACAGAACCACGAAAATCTCACGAAGTTTCTATCCCGAGACGAATTTCAGCTCAAGGCCGGCATGTCTAACCTAGCACGGGCTCTCACGAAAACAACCGTGAACCAATCTCGTGGCCGAAACCTGCTTATCGACCGATCACGTTTTTCTATTTGGATCGTTCTTTAAGGTTTCCCTTGACTAAGCACGGGCCCCATTCTGTCTCGGACAATGTAACGTATTTCGTAATACCAGTCGAACATACGTATTACGGAATCGAACGGTCATTTCTGGTCTTCATTATCGACGTGGTCATTAGACGTTAATGGTACGCTGATACGACCAAATTGATAGGACGTCAATTACGGCGAGTAAAAAGTCAGATACGCGCAACAGGGTGTAATCGGTGTAGGCACGGCGAGTTTATTTTCAGCGAGTGATACAATACATATAGAGTCGAGGAATTGAAACGTTGTGACGAACAATAAAATTCGATTAAAAAGCCATCACGGAGAATGGCGCTTAATTCGTGCTATTCGATATATAGACGACTGATACATTTGCAACTAGGATGAGAAATGGTGTAACGCTGACAACGATTCCCAGTCTACTCTCGGCAATATATCGGCAATATATCGGTTAAGGGACAGAGAAGAGAAGAGCGCGGTAGGAAAGGAAGGGAAAGGTAGGCGATCGAGAAAAGCGCTTTACTAAAGAAGAATCGGTTGGCTTGACGGTCGTGAGCCGACTGCCTGGTTCGTTTCGGCCTGGTGGAACGCTTCGGGGACAGAGTGCGCGAGCGGAATGCTTATTGCCGATCGGTCGAGCCGAGCTAAACCGAGCTCGAAGAGCGGTCGAGTCGAGCCGAACCGAGCTCGAAGAGCGGTCGGGCCTGCGTCGCCGCCGTATAACTCGGTGATTTCGCCTGGAGCTTATTTATTTCGAACCTGAAACTCGCCGCGGCAACCACGTGTTACGATTGCAGCTGCGAGTCAAGTAAGTCGGAGACTGTCTTCTATTACGACAACGCTTTTCTGTTCGATCGCGGTAGCATCAATCGAACGAACATTAAGCAACGTTCGTTAAGAGGAAACAGAGCAAAGAGAAAAGAAAATAAATATAAAAAAGAAATAGAGAGCGCGACTGGGGGAAAGGAAAAAGGACGACGCGAGTCGTCGCGAACGTCAAACGAAGAAAAAAAGAAGCAAAGTGGAGAAAGAAGGAAAGAGAAAGGCGCAGAGATACGCTGTGTATTGTATGAGCGTCGGTGTTCGGGAAACTTGCTCGAATTCTTTTTTACAGAATCAGTGCGCTTCGTCGGTACATCGAACTTCTTCTAGAAGCTACGATACGATAGCCGCGGACGCTTTCGCGCCGAACTTATCGATTTTTCCTTTAGCTCAGTTTAAGGGCAGTCTGTTTCAGTGTTGTGCGTGACGATCGTTTAGCTTCGGAAGAAGGAGAAGAAGAAGAAGAAGAAGAAGAAGAGGACAAAGGCGAAGAAAAAGAGAAAGAAGAAGAAACAAGAACCGAAGGTCTCGTTTGTATTACACCGAATCTTTGACCCGAACAACATATACTCTGTGATATACTTCGTCAGAATCTTTACTACTCTGTGATTTGTGATTTGTGATAACGATATTTATTATTTTTACGAGGACTTTTAGATTTATTCCAGCCCCAATTCCTGTAATATATTTCAAAGGTCACCGCATTTAATCGAGTACTAACGGTGATTAGGTAAGTGTTACCATTTTCTTCTTTTTTCGTTTTTCTTTCAGAGAAAACGAATTGTTCGTATCGGCAACTGGTTTTTCGAAGCGTCTCTCGATATATCGTTCTTTTTACGCTCATTTATGTTTCACGCTCGATGTCCGCACACCCCGAGTGTTATCTCAGCTGTCCAAGAAATCGTAGCCTGACAGCGGTTCGCATCGCGCTCCAACCTTTCGTTATCGTGGCTTCGTTTCTCTTCTCGTACGCGATCGTTCAATGTTTACACCGGTGACATGCGTTCAGAGAACGCGTCGTTGAAACGTACACCGAGAATTGGACGGGTGTTGGTCTCGTGGTCCCTTTATCGTTCACCTTGCGAAAAGCTCGAACGCATTTGAACAATTAACGTGACTCATCAACTGTTACGTAAAGTTTGCAATTTCGATATACGCTACAAGTTCGTTTATCGATAGGAAATTTTAATTAACGTGCGATTCACTACAAAGTACTGGATAGTAGGCAAAATTGGCGAATTTCTACTACATTTATATATTTGTACTATATTACCAGTTATGCGAATTATCTGTCATCCAGATGAGTTCAGATGCAAATGGAGTTCTACAGCACTCGTACACAGTTCATTCCATCGATCGTTGATCTTACGGTTTCGAGTCACAGAAATAACTAGAACCAGCTGCTGCCTCATTTCCCTTCGACATTTCTCGTTTCTGCAAGATTCTATAACAATTTCACCGTAATATACGTGAAAAGTTTAGTTCTTCGTTTGGTTTCAAAATTTCGTCTCTGCCAAGCGATTAATGAGTCATGCATCGAGTTGGCCAGCTGTAGCGCTGCCTTTCACGGAGACTCATTCACCGACGAAAAAGGAAGGAAGACAGAGAAGAGCGAAGGAGTAATAGAAAAAGACCCGTTGACGACGTTGATTGCGTGAAAAAAGTAGCATGACCGCGAAACGACTCGAACTCGGCTATCGTGGAAACAGATCGCGTGGCCGGCCAACTTTCCGACAATAGTCGTGTGTGTCTGTCAGGGGCTATTATTTCGAGCCGCCGAAGACTCGAGAGAGAACCTAGAAACGCTGTCGAGGAAAACGATCTTCTTGCCGCTAGCTGTGTGAAACAGGGCCGCGAGATAAGCTACGCGAGCAGAGTCGAACGTACTTATGTACATTAAGGTCTGGTGATGAAAAATGGTATTCTTAATCCATTAAGTAACGGGTTAAAGATCAACCGAGCAATGATTTCTAAACGATCAATTTCTTTTAAACGTTAAATCTAGATGACGAGAATGGCGCTGACAAGAATATTTAACGAGTCTTTAGAATTTTATTTCACAGACGCAATGCTATTTAAAAATAGAATTCGATGATGTAAATTCATTGAGAGAAATTGCAAACAAAACATCGCTTTAACGTAATGCTACCCCTTAATGGACTATTGGAGCAATGCGTACGAACTTACGATTCTGCTATTAGAAATATATGATCGTGGAACCGAGCTTCGTTGCTGTCGCGAAATCGTAACGACATCGCGTAATTCGTCGGCATCGGATACATTCATGATCGCGATGAAATACTGCCACGTCGTTCGATTTATTTTCGATCCGATGCTGTTCCGTCTTTAACGAATTTCTTAAGCGCGAAGGAAATACGGAAGCATCGCTGCTAATTTATATCATTTCTCGTTTCGATCTTAATCCAAACTTCTTCCTGCAACAGCGAAAGTCTTTGTTTATCGGAACGACAGTAAAATTAGAACGTAAGATCACGCTCGATCGCGATTAAGTAGCCATCTCGTCGCTTTTGTATCATAATGCATCACACGTTGGTGATGGAAGAAGAAACAACGCGAAGGAGGAGCACTTCTATTGTCCAAGATAAAAGACGCGGTAATACACACAAGTTTGTTGTTTGCATCGTTCCGAAATTGGTTTTGTAAATTGGTTCGATCGTCGGTAGAAAAAGCAATAAGATTGGGGTCGATCGAAGGTACAGCACGTGCGATCCATTGCGTTCCTTTTCGCGAGGAACGAGAAGCATCGTCTCGAGGTCTCCAGTTTAGTCTGTTCCTAGAACTAGAAAACGCTGGCAAGGACGTCGTTTTAATGTAATTAAGACACGTTTTGCGGTGTGCCTATTTACCGTGGAATAAAACCACTCACACAGCCGCCTCCTCTCCTCTCTCTCTCTCTCTCTTCCGTTCCATTTATGAAAATCAAAGTTAGAACGCAATTCGCGTGCCTTCTTTTTCCTGCATTTTTTGTGGGAATAATTGCTACTGATTACGTCTGAATCGATCGTGATTTTCCAAAGAAAAATGATACAAATAAAACGAAGCGGAAAGAAGAGAACTTAAGTAGTTCGTTTGGAACGAAGTTTAGTTATTTGTACTTTGGCGGACGATCGAGTATACGCGATTTGCGGATCGGCATGAAAATCAGTACTCGTTGAGACCGGACTCGCGGTGCAATAATTCGAGTCCGCAAAGCCAGCTGCCGACGCGCGTGCGGCTATCAATTTGTTTCTCGTAGCCAACAGCCTGACCTCGTATTTTTCTTTATTGCTTTCTACAGCTTTTTTCCTTTTTTTCTCTTTTGACGATTAAAATAAAACACAAACATCGATCGCGTATGTAACGCATAAAGTGTAGAATCCTCATTGACAGGTAACCAATCTGCAATTTTAATCGACACCTTCGCGCGTTGACTTTCCCGTTTTAACAGTTCCCTCGTTGGAGACAGCGACCGTGGCGGCGTCAGATTTCATAAGAAAATATCGATCTTGTCCACAGGGACACATTGTGAAGACCTACGCGGACCAGAGAGCCATCGGAAATTTAATCGGTCTTTGGATCAGCGACAAGAAAGGAAAGAGAAAGATAAGGAGCGCTGCAGCAGAAGAAACTGTTTTCAACTTGTTTCAAAGATTACACGGCACGTTTTACGAAACGAAGTGATTAACGATAAACAGCTTAGGTTTCGATAAGGCTGGCATACATTGTACAGCCAGTAAGGGAACGTGCGACGAGAAGGACAAGCTAAGTCAAATCGATCGTGTACTTTTGATTAAAAACGGCGAACATTCGACTCATTTTCGACCGGAAACTCGTGCGAGAAAGCGAGGATCAGCTTGGATCGAACGCGTCGGTTGCTGAGAAGAAAGCGAGAAAGAAGTTTCTCGAAGCTTGGTTACCGCTGTCGCTGGTGCTGAGTGCTGACTCTACCGGAACATAGAAGGTAGGGGTTTCTCAGTAAAAACGAACCCGATCGGTTCTGTGCATCGTTCCTTCAGCAGGAAGCTCTATCTATCGTGTTCGTATAGGTCACGGTTTTACATGCCCGTACGTTTTATAGCTTACGGACAATTCGTTCAACTGCACGGTGAGTCAAATCGCCGAAAATAAATCAGGAAACGGCCAGGGGACCGTAAATAGCTTGCCGATATTCTCGACCAATTTCCTCGAAGCACGCGCCGATCGAAGGATTTTACATTCGCTGGCGTGGAACCTTGAGCGATCGATCCGTAGATCCTGGGACCTTGATTTTGAACTTCGACAGAGAAGAATATACAAGCCAAACGTTGTAACAGTTCCTTCGAGCAAAAAGAAGCTCAGAAAAAGTTTCCACGTAACCGTCGATAAAAAGCACAGAGAGAAATCATCGGCCCCCTCCTTTCTCTCGATAAAATATACAAGTAACAAGGAGAGTCGCGGAATTTCGACCGAACGAAATAATAGATTTACCAGTACGTTTGTTTTCATTGGGAATCGAGTTAGATTCGAAACGGCACAAGTTCGTACGGTACGATACTCCTGGTGAGTAGTGGCGGGAAGAAAATACAGCGACTGAAGGAGAGAAGTTTCTCGAAGCTTGGTTTGCCGCGCGCTGACTGTGCTCTAAACTCGCTCGAAAAGGAGAAACACGAGCGGGCAAGGAATACGACGGAGAAGGTCTTACAAGAAAGAAAGAAGCCGATGGGTGTGCGCCATCTCTGAGAACGAGGAAGAGAGAAACGAAATCGTTGCTGCCGTAACCCGGGACAGATTTAAAAGGACCACGTGCTCCACTTAGGTCCTCCCCTCCCCCGTTCCGATAGAAACTACAGTGCAAACTTTCAAGGCGAAGAGGAAGCTAGAACAGGATCCACAGGGGACGAAAGGAAACGGAGGAAAAGGCTGGGGATAAGGAACAGGATTAACTACGATCGAAGTTGAACGAAAGGAAAGAAAAGCCGACTGTTGGAAAAAAGGAACGAGAGCGGGTCGAACAAAAACGGAGAAGTAAATTGGTTACGACGGAGTGGAATATAAAAGATAGAAAGATAGAAAGGAAAGCAAGGTACGAGTATATACCATTGCAGTTGAAGATGGCAAAGGGCAAACCGTTAACGGTCTCGGAGCGGCGGGTGAACGACGTGTTCGACGAAGAATCGATAGCGGTACGATCGCGATGGCGAAATTTCGCCGCCTTCTGGATACTCGGACTCTGCAACAATTACGGATACGTGGTGATGCTTAGCGCCGCGCACGATATACTTGAGAGCAAATTCGGCACGACGATGGTGAGTGGTAATTTTGTTTCATTAATCCATTGGCGAATCGCATATTTGATCGGAGTCAGAGAAGGGTTGCCAGGGGCGGGAAAAGGATTCGTTCCGCTTTCTTCCAATTTTCTTAGACTTGTATTTTTTGTATTTCCTACGATTCGAAGGAATAAGGAAGAGAAAGAAAATAAGAAAATACAATGAAACTCGGAGATCTTTGTTTGCGGCAACGGGACGAATCATGAATCATCTTCAACGTGACTTCTTCACGTATTAATTTCTGATTGTTCGTGTCTGTCCCTTAAAACTCGAATCCCTTCGCCTTAAGAGTCGATCGGTTAAATACGCGTAAATCTGTCGGTGGGTTCGCGTGTTCATCGACCGTCCCGAATCGCTCGATTGGCATTCGGTCGATTGCGAAACAACGTGTAACCAGTGACGCGTTTTGGAGCTTCTCAAGATTTTCATATTTACCTATAACGATAAACTAGAACAGATAAAGCATAAAAAACAATTGCGACATATAGATAGCGACGTGATAAAGCAACGCGTTCACTTGGAATCGGCAAACTCGTTTGAGCGAAACGAGCCAACGGTCGAGCGTGCAGAGTAGTAGTGTACGCTACTCGTGTGACGCCTGGCCTGCATAAGACTCGATGAATCACCGGCGTCATTCGGCCGTATTACAGCACAGCGATTACACAGGTCTTTGTATCGATTGGATTCCTGTTGTCACTCGACGATGCTCCGATTGCCAGAAGAGTAGGCGGGCTAATGGAAAATTTCGCGAAAAGAACAGAAGAAAAACGAACTTGCACTGGGCACGTGGCACCGATCGACGGCAAATTGCCGGACACGAAATGTTATTGTTATTGGATGAAAGTTTCGCGGCCCCTCCCTTTCTAATATGTAGTCATTGAGTCGGATTTAAAACGTTGCAACATCATTGGTCGGTGTCTTGACTGTACACTCACGAAACTATATGCTGTTTTTAATACGGTCGATATTTCGTCTCCAAATGATTTACCACGACATTGTGACGTTGATTTCTTTCTACTTCGACGATTTGCCAAATAAAATATCGGCTTTTCGTAGGCGCCAACTAATCCATCGATGTTAATGAGAACGCGTTTTTCTACGTTTGTTTAAGCGCGAATCCTTTTTACGCCTTTTTAGCTTACTTTTTTCTTTTTCGTTATTGCCTTGAAGTGAACGCGGTAACGTAGCAGTTTTGATTAGCCGGAATCGTAAATGACGTTTCACGCTCAAGGAAAAATATCTTGATATTTGGAGACGATTTCAAAAGCTTCTGTAAACGATGCACACGGTCTGCATAGGTAATCCGTGTAATCAGTAACAACGGCGGAGTGTCGTTCGACTGAAATATTACTAAGCGGACTTTGAAAGTTTTACGATTTAATGATTACTCCGCGTTTCGCACTATGGTATCTCGCCACAGCGAGTCTGTCCGTCACGAGGATTAATAGCCTCGTTTAAACAACGTTCCTCGTGATCCACGATCTCGATGTGGACGAAACGACGACGGTTATTAATAAGGAATAATAGAAACAAGAGGTGACGGTAGGGGAGGAGAGAAGGAGAGAAGTCGTTGGAGCAGCAAGCAATTAATCTGAATTACGTGTTCGAGACCGAACAGATTCTTGTACGCGAGGAATTTTATTATGTCATCGACAAATCTATGTATGCGTTTCGCATCGTGTTGTGGAGTTGCTTACGCCTTCTCCTCTAACCTCGTGGTTGTTTCTTCCGACTGCGATTCCAGCATGCTTCGAACGCGAATTAACTTACGTAACAATCGCACAGATTAATATTCCACTCGTTCAAGGTGGTAATGTTCGTGAAATAAAGATACCGGTATCCGATAACTTCCGCGGCGATGTACAACCAACGAACCGAATTGTGAGAAAATAATAGACAAAGCTGATTTTTTTTGGTTTACGTAAAATGTAATATCTCCCATATCTGTTCGCGAATGCTATACTAATCTAGTTTATTTCTTTTTCCTCCTTCCTTTTGGTTTCGTTTCATCTATACGAAGGAACCTATCATGGAATTCACGAATGGCACCGTGACGGCCACCAACACCACCGGGATTCGATCCTGCAACACATTGTCCACTGGTGCCATATTGCTAGCGGATATATTACCATCGTTAGCGGTGAAAACGATCACGCCGTTCCTGCCTTTTTACGTACAGTGAGTATCCGTTTATTTCTACTTTTGCTTCTAATTATGTAGCTATCGTTCCATTTAATCGTAATTTGTGCGTACCACACGACACTTTTGCGTGGCAGCAGCCAGCAAGAGCACTGCGACGATAAAAAACAAAAGCCGCGATACGATAACGAAATGTCAGGAAGCGAGCCTTTAACTTTTAGAATATTTCACGCGATAACAGCAGCAGCAGTTACTCAGATGACACACAGGCGAAATCAAAACATTAGTCAGCTTTCGCGATTCTACGATATGTTTGACGTAGACCAACGAGTGACCGCGCGATGTCTAACTCGGTTATCTTATCGATGATTTTCTTTGGATCGTCTCGATGATATTGTTGTGCTATATACGTATGTATATGTATATATATATGCATAAATTATTCGAGAAAATAAAAATAAAAACAGGACGATGACACTGTGATCGTTGATTTTGTTCAGCTCGACTCGTGGAACGCGAATTGTATTATCGAGCATGTGAAAAGGCATTTCCTTTAGATAAGGCAGCGTAGTAAGAAGCGATCAACGTCATATGCTTCTCGCTAAATACACGCGGTTTCTCGTGGGACGGATCATCCCCGGAGTCGTGTCCCTCCGCGGGCACGTCGCTCCTTTCCCCGCAAATGAAACGCTAATCGATTAATCGAATCGTTAATTACAGTGCTCGACTGGCTACCTGTGTGTTATTTTCCGCTGCAGGATTCCTTATGGTGTCGTTGAGCACTACTGAATGGCTCGCCATTCTGGGCGTCGTTGTAACGTCACTCTCTTCCGGTTTGGGAGAAGTTACTCTGCTGAGTTACAGTCACCAATACCCCAAGTAAGTATCATCGTTTCTGTTCATTTATACTTTACTGTTCTTCATTGTTGGTATTATTTTTCTTTATTCTTCTCCAACAACAATGGCGATCGTTTTTTTTTTCTGAAGTAATTTTCCACCCGCCTGTTCCATCGAAGGCTATCACGTACAGGCATTAAGTTAAGCATAGTGTCTTTTTCATTTTTCCGTACGAACGCAATAATGTATATAACCACTAGAGGCTATCGGTAAATAGCTACGTAGCCTTTTTTGTAAATCGAACGCATCGTATTTTGTTTTCCTTTATCCATTGTGTATAGCGTGCTTTTATGCAACGAAAGCGATAATAATTTATTATCTGTGTAGAAAGATGTAGAAGAAAATAAAGTATAGAGACAAAGGGTACGGATAAAAACGGACAAGAGTAAAAAGATAAAACGAAAAAGAAATACGATGCAATACGTCTGTCTTGATGCAAATATCGAGGTATTGGCGCATAAAACCGCAGTATTGACATTTAGACAGTTGTGCAAAGAAAAGTAGAGATAAGATAACGGCAGTCGACAGGTTGGCCTTCCATGTTTAAAAATATAGAACAATAATATGAATTGCTGTTCTAGAACCGATACGAAAATAAGATTTAAAAAAAGCACCAGAATGCATAATGTAGAAGTACAGTAGGGAATTCTGAAAAAGACTCGTTACGAACACGAGGTACGTCAGTACTTATGTGCAACAAGTGTTAATTACAATGCTATCTATATAATATATTTCTGTTTCTTTGCCATTCTTTCTTCACTAACGATTAACCTTGCCGTTGTTAAAGTTCAACGAAAGGAATGCGATCGCGACTAACACGAGATAACACGTGTCCATAAAACGTGCGTTTCGAACGTGTCCGTTAATGTGATCGACCGCGAAAATTTTACTGCCAACCGTCGTCTTCCCAATATCACACCGATATTTCAATATCTTCGTCTTTCTCCTATTTCGTATATTTTTTGTTTTTTCCGTAATTGTGCATATTATCACCGTTAGATATTACATTTTTTTATAGCTGTATGTCGAATCATCCTGAATTTAACCTTTGCCATTGACCGATAACTGACAGTGATTCATTATTTCGCAGACAAGTAATCGCGACATGGTCTTCCGGTACTGGAGGCGCCGGAATAATTGGCGCGCTATCTTATGCCTCTCTCACCATGTGGTTGAGTAACGAAGACACATTGTTAGTTATGTTAATCGTACCGATTATACAAGGAATCACTTTCTGGTTGGTTCTGGTTCACCCGCCGCAGTCCAGTATCCCGATCACTAAGAACGGTATCGACAGTCAAGAGCACATCATTGAGATCCCTAGGAAGAGCTTTAAAGAAAAGATCAATCTGGTACCGGGATTGATGAAGTATATGATCCCGCTTGGGCTCGTGTACCTCTTCGAATATTTCATTAACCAAGGATTGGTAATGCTTTTTCGTTACATGAGCTTTTGTAGAATCCTGTTTACCTGCCCCTTTATCTTTCCTTCTCTCGCTCTTGTTATATACATACATTATATTTCTTTTTGTCTTTCGTTACGCATAATTTACGTTATAAGATTACCGAGTCTTGTTGCTAGCTTCCACCTCCTAAATATAGATACAATTACCGCCGGTCGTATGTATAGAAGAACAATATAGATCAGGTGTTTATTGAACACGTGTAACGCTAATTTTTCAGTACGAGCTGATCGAATTCGATGACATTTGGTTGACGCACGCTGAGCAATATCGCTGGCTCCAGGTGGATTATCAGATAGGAGTGTTTATCTCAAGATCGTCCGTCAATCTCGTCACGATTAACAAAATCTGGATCATGGCTTTGTTACAGGTAACAGAACCGATTAAACTCCGTTTACTCGTGTTACGCACGTTCGAACGGCAACGTACAAGCTGTTGATTTTATCGCGGTCGTAATCGAATACATACGATTTACGATAACCCCGTATTTGTTTCAGTTTATCAATGTCATAATTCTACTGTTCGAGACGCTGTTCTACTACTTGCCCAGTATTTGGATCGTGTTCGCGTTCGTTTTGTGGGAGGGCCTTCTTGGTGGTGGAGCATACGTGAATACTTTTTATCGAATGTCTACCGAGGTAACGTAACTTTACTTTGACAGCTCACCATTGTCAATGGTCAATTTATACGAAACTGTTATCTTTCTTCGCGTTAAAAATAGTCTCCGACTGTATTTCACCGAATATCATTAAAGAACGCAATGTCGTATTTTTTTCTGTCATTTCACAGATTCCAAGGGCGGATCGTAAAATTTCCTTGGGAATTGCCACGATGGCCGATTCCATTGGAATCGCGTTGGCAGGATGGTTGTCTATGCCGGTTCACAATGCCATTTGTAGACTGCCACAACCGTCTCGAGTGGGAAGCTAGGAGACAAACATAAGATAGTATTTAACAACGGTCATGCGAATATAAGTAGGGTCGTGACGCCGTGATACATACGTTATTTATTACCGAATCTTCTTCGACACGCCATCATGGCTTCGATAATGTTGATAACTGACGTAACGTGGTTCGTACATCATTCCGGTTTCTAGCCATTATTATGCTACCGTCAATTATTGTAGCAAAACGCGATTAGTATCGCCATGATCAAGCTTGATACCTCGTTTGCATTAACTTCGAAAACATAGAATTTATTCGATGCTGCTCGTCGATTGAAATTCCATCGAATTGGAATCATGGACGATGCTTAAAAATTAGACTACGATTCGACGGAAAGACGTATTATCGATACCGATGTTCCTAAGTGAAAAAAAGCAAGAAATTTAACTCGCTAGATTATAAGTTCGATCCTTCTCAGATTTATTTGGTACAAATATTTAAAGAATTAGGAACAGAATTGTTTTACGATTAGTTTGATTTCGTTTCGCAGTGCGTTTCTTTTTCCTTAACGGAAAAGAAGAGCAAAAAGCAGCGAATCGCGCAGCAGGGAAACCAGAAATTGAATATAGACGAGGAAATCTCGCCTCGATTTACGCGTCAACAGCATTCGATCTCTGTTGTCGAATATCGCGGCGCTACGCTTTCGTAAACGCGACCTAAAATTTTCTGACTATGGGCTACGCGTTTCATTGTGCGTTCTTAGCTAATAGGTTTATACGTCGTTTAACAATTGATCGTAACAAGAACGACCACCAGTATTCGTAGTTAGCGTAACACATCGATTTTCGTCATGCGTTATAGGCGCATTCGATGAACGGGACAGCGTTCGATTTACAATATTTTTATTGTTCATGCACGACTCGTGTCCATATGTTAAATACCGTTTCAAAAATATTGCTGACGAGATTATCTCGGTTTATTTCGTTTTTCGACGAATTTCGTATTTCGCTTGGCCACGTCACGATATCATAACACGAGTTGTGCGTTGTGTTTCTAAAAATTATTTCCTTTTTTTTGCAAAACCAAAGTCGTCAAATCGACTTTTAATCATGGTCGAAATTTCAAACATTCCTCGTTAAAAGGATATTTGTTGAAACACGAGAGAGTGTTAATTAGAAGTATTATAATATCAAGTCGCAGAGTAAATACGGTAGGACCGGAAATTTCGACGAACGATTCTTCGTCGCCGTTATGGTCGAGAAAGGTCCTTTCCATTCTTCTAGCAAAATAATTCGCCTTTTCCTAAATACATATTGTATATGTGATATACCGATAATACTGATTCCTACATTTATTTTGAGATATAAATATATATAGTATATATATATATTTATATATGAAATATTATATTGTTTATTACGCTGTAATATATATATATATATATTATATTTATCGTTGTAAAATTGGAACTGCTTGTGACGCGTTCTAAAATGAATGTTCTGCGGTTCGCGGTTCTCCTAATTTTATTTCATCGTATTTTATTTCTTTTCTTTTCTTTTTATTACAAGGAAAATAAATAAGAGAAAGAACGAATACAACAGAAAAGCGTGAAAAACAAACGAAATCGAAATATTGTTCAAATATGTAACTTGTTGTGAATATGTTCGAAATAAACGATAAAAATTCTTTTTCGAAAGCGGCGCTCCCTCTTTCCTCCATATTCATTATCCCTAGGAATCATCGATTCTTCAATCATGATATGTAAACCAATCTGTGCTCGTGAATTACAAACGAAAGATTGTTCGAGCAGTTAGGAACTGTATTTTGTTCTTTTAGAAGCGTACCGCATACATTTGTCTAACGTCTAACTTACGCTGTAACTTACGCGTGTAATCGAAGCGAAAGAATTCGTCGCTTCACCTGCGAAGAGCGTTTTAACTACCATAAAAAGAAGGTTTTGCTTCAGCGAGTTCCACAAGGATTGCGCCTTTTACTCCGATCAGTTTTACTTCAACAGGCTAGGCAAATACATTAAGTTCTCCTTGCTGTTGAAATTTTGTTTAAACCTCTATACGCGTCTGTCGCAAACCCGTTTGATATTAGTCGCTCGTATTGTCTTACGTTGGCCCTTACGCTCTGAAGGATTATAGAAAACTTAAAGATAGCAACTAATTGTCCCCTCGACGACATACAAAATAGATAAATCCCCACACAACATTGTCGGACGATTTGCAAAAATAATTACAAAGAATAATTTTGATTGATGCTTGAGCTTTTGATCACGCGCATCGCTCGAGAATCAGTTTACCCGATTCTTCGTACTCTTGCCGTGACAGCCACATTTGTTGGAAAGATCCAAGGGAGCTGAGGATAGATCCTCCGATCCAGGCACCGTAACGACGCTCGCTCGAGCTGTTCGCGCTAATTATTTTCAGTCTCATACTCTGCAATAATCGGACGAGTTATTTTGATTTCGATAAAAGGAAGATAATTTTTCCATTAGAATTATATATATATATTAGAATTATTTTCTATCAAAAGATCTCAACGCAATGACAGAGATACTTACTGGAGGAGTTTTGCTGGCTAAATCTCGATTCAGTCTTTCGCTAAAACCTTGCAGACAGGAATTACCACCGGTGACCACCACGCTTCCGTACAGGCTCTAAGAACAGAAATGTTCCATTTTAACGGTTATGGAGTCATCGACTTCTCCCTAAAGCTACCGTGTGATTGATAAAAATAGACTGAAGCTTACAGGTCTGATATCCATATCGCACATGCCCACGCTGGTCGTGACGAGTGGGCCAACTCCAAGAATGCTGGCGCCAACGCCCTTCACGTTGCTGGGATCGAACAAGGCTTCCGGAATCATCAGTCTGACGGAGCCGAAATCGTCGTTGTACCCGGTTGGGAACTCGTAGTGTTTCATTGGCAAAGTATTGGCCATATCCTCGTCGTAAGGGCTGTCGGACACTTGTAAACAATTCATTTGGAAGTCTTGCAACAGCTCTCGGACCATATAGCTCATCCAGGAAGACGTTGGCTGAGGTCCAGTCCTTCTGGTCCAACGTGGTGTATCTCTTTCGCGAACTACATCTGTATAATATTTTATTACATTAGATTCTCAGTTGTTGTGCTATGTAGTCATACGATTAATCCGGGACATAGAATAGCAATTGCGAATGAAACAAGAGTATTCGACTTAGGAAAAGCGTTTCGAGTGGCACATACAATGTCAAGCGTTGAAAAGCTCCTCTAGACGGACGTAAGTTACATTCGGAAGTGCGAAATATTAGAGGATAAAAGGTTTTGATGAAGGAGGTCGATGGGAATAATGTTCAACTCTAAACATTCTTTAACGCTGATAAGTGTTCGCTAAATCTGGACAGCACGTGCGGTAAAGGCGCACGGACGTTGAATGAATGCATTCAACGCATTACGACTCAAGTGCTCTGCACACAGCGCGCGTTCATCGTTGAAAATGCGCGTTCAAAGGATTTAACTCCCTTTCGTGCCTTATAATAGACGTCGTTCTACGATGTACTAAGCATTGCTTTTTATAGCGCGTTAATATCTGTCTAGCGAGCGAGTGTCAATTGAAGTCAATATTTAATCATTCCATCAATACCGTCCACGTCGATCGAATTACGCTATTATTGTTGCTTTTCTTTATCCGTTGACGACGATTCGTCGCTGTAAAAGCGCGACGATTTCGTTGAAAATTTCAGCCAACTTGCCTTTGCTCGCTACCAGACAAGCAGGCATCAACTCGATTTCCTTTTCTTCGAAGAACTGTCTGCATTGCATCGTGATGAAATCACCGCCCAGTGGGCTTTTTACGATTCCCTGGGTGATAACGTAACCGTCGTGCACCGGAACCGCACTCGTGTGAGTCGCACCGCTGTCTACGACCATGGCCGTCGATCTGCCATTCGCATACGCGGCCAAAACCGCGTTTTTGCAGATGTACATCGCTGGAACGCTGAATTTCTCGAACATCAGCTCTAGCAATTTCTCCCGTTTCAATCTGGTGTTCCAGGGACATTCGGTCATCAAGATCGGATGATGCTCCGGAAGAGCATGAAGACGTTGTTTATACGTGTACTCTGTTAGACGCTCGAACATCTCCCAGTCTTCGATCATGCCGTCTTTCATTAAGCTAACCATCTCCATATCTAGAAAAAGATATATCGTAGGTAATACATACAATACGATCCTTTTACAATTCGTGATCTTCTATATCGCAAGTTAAAGTTTACTTCCCGTGCTTCGATTTAAGTTTTTTTCCTTTTCGTCCTTTGTCGACTAAGCTACAAACTGTTTGTGTCAAACACTAAGTAAATACAGTTCGTCGTGCGTTTCGTAACGTAAAGATGATACAGGTGAAACGTATTAACGATATGAGACTGCGTCGAGTTCTATTTCGGAAAAAGATGTGCTAGACATCGTTCTACGTTTTAATGGAATTTACGATCAGGAAAATGGTCACATAGCGAGAACTGGACAGCGAAACGTAATCGTGTTTCCTCTGATAGGATTACGCTGTGAAACGATCGTACCCTTCTTTCGCACTTGAATGGCCGTGACATCGATGTTGTAGTGCTTCCTGACGTTTTGACTGCCGTCCGGCGAGTCGATCGTGTCCTCCCATACACCGAGGGTGGTCGGAATTTCAGCTTTCGGTGTATCCTCACCGCCATAACCCACGCGAAGGCTCTGGTGTCCAACGTCGAAAATTATAGCACCGACCTCGTCTACGGGAAAAATCCAAACGCTTTACGGAATTCTCAGCTAGACCACGTTACGTTTTTTTCCGGAAATATTGCGGACCGCGTATCACATACCTCCGCCGTAGACACCACCGCTCATAGTATCTGGAGAGGACAGGAACGTCGGCGCATGCTCAGCAACCCTGTTCAACCTCACCGGTCCATGTACTCCTTCTTCCTTCCTCGTACTCGTATATCGAGGATTCTGCGACCTTCTACTGTTTCCACATTGCTCCTTTTGCATATTCGAATCTACGATCGGGAGGAGGACGAAACGCGATCGATCAGCACATTTGCGAAACCCTTTTCGTCCGGGCACAGCTTCCACGGATATTTTCTCTCGTCGAGCTTAACGGCAGGATTGTTACGAACTGGTCTTGGAGAAAAGGGATTTTCCCTTGCTTTTATTATCTATTAAATTTTATCGTCGAGAACGTAGTTTCACGGATGTGTTGGATTTCAAGGATTCCGATGGTCCCTTTTATTTCAAAGATTGGTAGTACGGTAGACACGGGAAGGGAAAGGGAAATAATATTTCAAACAAGAACGGTGTTCCGTTATGGAATTAGTGTTGTATATTTTACAAAGTAAATAGAATATAAACAATCTAAAGTCGTCTAAAAACACAATAGTACGAATTTCGTGGTAAATCATTTGTTCATATATTATAAAGTATACGATTTGTCAACAGATCGATATCTCTTCCTTCGTAGTCCCCGATACTTTGCTTCGCGATGCTTTCTGATCGGGGACTCCGACATAACGAGAGAACACTCACTCAGACTCAAAAATCATCGTCACGTTGCCGAGTGAACGATCGGTTTGCTTGTACATACGGTTTAAACTGATTCGATGACAACAGATGCGTTACAGACTCGGTGGGTGCGTTTTCCTTAACGACAGTCGAACAAATTCATTAATACTCTGCCTTTTATTTTATTTTAGTTTATCTTATCTGTTTTTTTGTTTTTCTGCTTTTGTTGTCCGTTTTCCTTAGCGTATCACTCGGTCCGTCGATCGTTAATCGACGCGCGAAATTCAACGCGGCGAAACGACATATTTTTAGTTTAACACTTTACCATCGTGTTTCTGTTGCTCTTCTAGATTCGTTTCTCGCGATCCGCGGCCGCGCGTACGTAATGACGTACAATACGTACACAGTTAACAGCATGGTAAGTACAGACATCTTATAGACAATAGTTTATTTAGTTATTTACTTTATCTTACTTTTTTTTTTGCTTTGAACGTTAAAGTTTACGCTACACGTCTCATCTACTAACGTTTCAGTCTCGCGTAAATGAAACAACATCGATGGCAACGACGAAACATCATTTTCATTTCTTCGCGGCCTAGCTTCGTTATTTATACATGTATACAACACACGGTTGGTACACGAACGAGAAAACATGCTGGCTCGTTCGAGATGCGAAAGTAATTGTCCATGCGTTTCTTCGTTCAAAAAGGACGACGTTGAAATCAGTAGATAGAAACGATCTACGAAATTGGAAGACCAAGTAAACTCGTAACAAATCGCGTATTGCTCGCTCGGGATATGCACTCGGTAGAATGGAAACCGTTTGCTCGTGAATGCTTGCTGCAGACGTAGTCTCAACAATAGGACGATTCACCTTCGACGATAGTATCTCATACGATTCGAGTGTTCGGTTAACGAATACGAGATAATAAGAGTCTCTTTCGCAAAGGCGAGTAAAAACCTTCCCTGTGGATCGCTTACGGTGCAGCATGTTCTTCTGTCGCAGTCTTCGTGTAAAACAGAGTTAAAAGGACGTGTTGATCGAGCTCGAGCAATTAAGTATAAGAATCGTTCTCGACAAAACCTGCGAGACTTTGCCTAATTTACAAAAGTAGAGAACGTGTTCGTGTCTTTCATAGGATAATCGTTTTTTCTCGAACGAAATGGCAGTCGACAGACAAGTTCTGATTGATCGAATTGCCCCGAGAGGAGCAGCTGAGAGGATCGTGCGATTCGCTTGGCAGCCGAAACGAGAAACGTGAAAAATCGAACAAATGGTGTTGTTACGCGTGTTCGCAGGTTCTCGCGAATACGAACGAAGTGGCAGTTAAAAGAACACATGGTTAAGTTCAGTACGTTCGTTTTGTTATAGGATACGATTGACACTTTCCCATCGACATAGGCCAGGAACACGAACAGGGGACACATGATCAGTGGCCGCTGTGCTCACAGTGACCAATGATAATAATTAACGAAAGACGGACCACGATGGTTTTTCTTTACATCGAGATAGTTGAAATGTGGTTTCGTATTTTTTTGTTTTCTTTCGCTGAATGCATCGTAGAGGTTCACACCGTAGTTTCTACGTTCTTCGTATTTTTTTTTTCCTTCTCTTTTATTTACACCGCGATTACGAAGTCACGGACGTTTCGTTGGCTACTGTGGCCGCGATCGAAGTCGCACTCTGCCTCGCTTAGCTCAAACGCGTCGGAGAAGCCCGTGGGTGGGTCCAGCTTGGGGACGAACAGATTCCCTGATCCGTCACGCTCCTGGTCCCGATTGGAGCAGGAATTGCTCGACTGGTGCTTGGAATTGCCAAACCCGGAGATTGGGCCGAAGTTGGAACGGGTCTCCTCGCTGGTATGACGCGCCAGCTGTAACATCCTTCCACGAACAACGATCATCGTTACTTCCTTTTAACTTCTCCTCTAACAAACACAGTTAAACACAACGAATCAACGTGGCTTACTTGGATCTTCCCCTTCCAGGAAACGATTTTCTCTCAAAAATCGGTGAGGGTTCTGTAGACGTGCTAGATTCTGGTCCATGGTACAGGAAGTCTGAAAGCAGAAAACGTAACGATTTCCCACGATCGATAGAAACAAACGCGGTATGGTTCGGCGAAATTTCTCCAACAACCGCCTGATTCCGTTCCAACGTTTGACGATAACAACAAACAAGCGTGAAATACTCGATTACATGTTTCGGTGCACTCTAATAAACGTATATAGACAGGCAACGGGAACGGATGTCCGGTGGTATTGCGGTGCATGGAAATATTAGGTAACTCTCCTCTCCTTTCGTTTCCCTTTTTCTTTTCTTTTTCATTTTCGTAACCATGATCGAAAGGGACGTCGACGAACGAGAAGGGCGGCCCCCACTTTTCAATTATAATCGAATAGAACTAGACAGAGACTAGAAAGGGAAAGAGAGATAGATAGATAGAGAGAAACAGATAGAGACAGAGAGATAGAGAGAGATAGATAGATAGATAGAGAGAGAGAGAGAGAGAAAAGAGAGAGAGAGGATGAAACAAGGCGTAAACCGAATAGAAGGATGAAAGATTGCATACTGTGGACACGCGAGTCGGCCGCAGACACCGAGTGGTGCGAATCGACGAGGTGATTGGAAGACTCGGTTCGGCTGCTGGTCCCGACTTCCGTGTCGCTGTCCGAGCCCAGGGTGTCGTATTCCTCCGACTCGGACTTGCCCTGACTGACCTTGTGCGTTTTGTGCAACGGCGCAGAGGACGAACGGCCTCCGCGCACCTTAGTGTACCGGTTGCAATCCGACTGCAATCAGACGGAATTGGTTCGATGAATTGGCACATTCGCACGAGGAAACGAGGAGGCGCGCTACACCGATCTTTCTCGAATCTTTCGAATCGATTTGTCCGTCGCGGATCGTTGTTCAGCGACGTCCGTGCTAGCGGTTAACCTACAGATTTTAGATCAGAGCTATCGATTCCGACGTACCGTTGGTGGAAGATGTACGGTAGAAACCTGTTTATACGAATCCGTCGGGAAACAAGAAGCCTATATAATCGCAGTTAAAACACAACGGGAGCTGGCTGACTCTGCTCAGTGCCCGTGAGTGGGTTTCTTTCAAGTGGATTTCATCGCAAGAGGAGTTTGTTTAACCAGACGCTAATTATAATTTCGCTCGCACAAATGGTATTCGTATAAACGGAGTTTTCTATTGTACAGTGAGATTATAAAATCGGTCAAGTGTTATTAAAGTATTTTGAGAATCGAAATAATAATGTGAGATACAGTATGTATATAAAGAGAGAAGGAATTCGGAACCTCGCTCAGAACTGTACGAAGTGAATTCAGAATTCTTTCTTTCTTTGCAACAAACTTTAGAGTATACTAAAAAGTCGTATATATAGTATACATAATTTGGAAAGAAGAGTTTAGAAATACGCGACCTGCTACTTTTCGCACGATATAGATACATTTGTGTACATTACGTATTCTAAAGGAATCTGATATATCGATTCACAAATAACTTTTACAATTTAGAATTTAAGACGTTTCTATAAGATACGTGCTGCTCTCAATTCTTTTGTATTAATCGCACATTAATATTTTAATTTATGACCTCACCACGTACGTACGGTCTTCCATCAAGTATAAGTACACATTGTATGTCTGAATAAATCGTCATATTTTTCTGATCATATTTCTATTACGCCTTGCAATGAGTACTTTTTGGAAATTGATCGGTTTGAGATCTTTTAAACTTCACAATCCACACTACTGTCCTTTTCTTTTTATTTTTCTATGATTGTATTTGGTCTCGGTGCTACAATCGAGATATGCCAGAACGCTTTGACACAATGTATGCTTTCTTATTCTACAGCTATACGAGCTAGTAATGACAAGAGTTTGCGAGAGATGTGTAGAATGGCGAATATAATACATGTAAGAAAAGTATCGTTTGCATCGGTGTTGCGGTTCCTCGATGGACTGATCAGGACAGATGCGAAACGAAGCAAGGTGGGACCAGCAGTCACAATGATCGATTCTCTATGATGCACATCTGTTCTACTCGATCCACGCGCATTCGTTCTACAAACACGTTCTTTTGCTGACAAATTATTTCGTCGCGGTCTGCGTCGTCGTTTACGAACATTTATATGACGGATCGTCTTCGAGCTCGTGATTGTCTCGCGGAAAAAAAAATCGTACAAACAAGTCTTCGTGCCAGACAATTTCTAAATAAATCCGATAGCCAAGACCGATGTGCACACGCGAAATGCAATTGGGACTGTGCCTTAGCTCTGGTACAACATGCTGAAGCGAGATTCGTACACAGTTTCCCTTTTGCCGGTTCACAGAGAATTTTTGAACGGTGAACGCTTTATTTGGGAAATATACAGTGACATTAGCGGGATGGAAGCGAAGCTGTTTAGTGGAGAGCTGTTTCGACAAGAGATAAAAGTTCGTACGTATTTGTCCCTTTTTACGATATATTCAACGAATTAAACGGCAATTAAACGATATTTTGTTATCAACTTCTTTAAAGAGATAGACCGGATTGTTATTGAGGCAGATAATTTCTTTTATCGCGCGCTGCGTATCGCGTAGTTTGCTGTTACAGCATTTTAACGACGTCAATGCCATTTTTTAAAAACCAGACGTTGCAACGATACGAACTTCTATCTCAAGCAATTACACGTGGTAAACTCGAGGACAAATTCGAGGATGCATGCGGTGTGCGCAGTGTGTTTTCCCATTGGTTTGATGAACAGACACGAATGGCGAATAGTAGAAAGCGACGGTGAATGACAAAAGCAAATTGAACGTGGGACGATACCTCTCGTAATTGAAGAGTGTCGGCTGTGGACAGACGAGGATCGTGATAGACGAAGGTCTGAAGAGGCGCCGCGGAATTACATCGACTATCACCACCTGGCGGTACGCTCTCCTCTAGTTGGAAGGTCGCGTACGGATAAATGTCCTCCGAGTACTCTGCAACCATTTTTCAATATCTCTTTGTGATTCTTAAATTCCTCAAATTATCGTCTATCTTAAAGTAGTCAACTCTGCCATTGTTGCAATCATCTGTCCCATAGGTATGCTATGCGATCTTTGAATGCATGATTTTTCAAATGTAATCAAACATGTGAAAATGCCAGTTTATGTACCATGAGAAGAGCATAGAAGAGTAAGCGTCTTCTCTTTTTTTATTTACGAGAAAGCTCCGTATAATATATAAGTAAATCATGAATTACTGTGAATCAATACTTTGCTCATTATATAAGAATATTCTAAAATACTTTATGATAATAACAATTCTATATTAGAAAGAAGGCAATAGCTGCGAATAATATTAACGAGACATTCGGATTATAATCCGCTAACAAATTAAAAAAAAAAAAAGAAAAGAGAATTACTTTTTCCGTAAATCTTAATCTTGGTAGCGATACACACTACGCACAGTGAATTATGCGTTTTCTACGTTGGAAAATATGTTTCCAGACAGCAATACTATACGTTTAAAGGATTATTCCAGATATTTTTGTGCAAGAACTGAGACGAGCTGTCAAGGCTGTCTGACCGTGCGTTACAAGAAACTACTGAAAAACTACCTTTATTGCTAGTAAAATTCACACTTTGTATTCAACGACGAAAGAGTTAATCAGCTAATTAAACGAGCGGCGCTAAACAAGCGTTTGCCCCCTCCAATTACCTGGAATTTTTTCCAAGGTAGCCATCTCGTGTATCGGCGAGCGAAGCGGTTTGCGCACGGTCGCGTAATATTGTTCACGCTGCTCCATGTTCTGCTTATTGTCTAAGGCAGCCGCAGTCTGGGCGTCGTGCAGGCTCGCAATCTCTCCTATAAATGGACCTACGGTCATTGTCATCAAAGCGTTACACGCACGCAGAGGTTCGTCGTCTCTGCGGATAAATCGCGACTAATTCTTTTTACTAACGTTTCCGGAAACAATAAAACACAGCACCAGCGGCAGCAATGATCGCCAATGAGCTCAGTATCAGAGGGACTATCAGTTTTAGATCCGAGTAGACGGACGTGTGTTGAGGAATGTAGTGATCGATCTCCACGGATGGCACGGTGCTGCTGGTGTGAGGTTGCAGAGTCGTTATCCTGTACTCGGCGACCGAGAAACCAGCGTTGTTGTGCGCCCGTATTCGAATGTCGTACGTGCTCCCAGGTTGCAGCTCACTGAGCGTGTACGTCTTTTGTACCTGGACGACAAACGTCACCGCTATTTATTATCATACCAGGAATCGATGCTATTGCAATACCTAGTCTGTCTTCTTAAACATTTTATCTGTTCTAGATAAGGAAAGGTGAATCTATACTTATTGAGATATGTATAATTTTATGTGCTAGACTAGGTTAGTCGCGTAGTAGTAATACATGTATGTGAATATCAGTGTGTGGAAGTATGTGTGTGCGCGGCGTCTCGAAAACAAATGAATGTAAACTGTTCAGTCGGTTAACAGTCGGGTATGGAAGATAGTGCCGAGACGCGTGCAACTGTGTATCGACGAATATCATTGAAATCGTTTATCAAATAAATATATAACTACTCTAATATGAATTCTAAGTGTAAATTTAGTGTTTATATACCATTATTTCGGCTATTAAGATCCAAAATTCTCGACAGTACCTTACAAGACAATTATTACGTGCTAATTCTTTCATTCGTGTTATATAGGTACACGTCGAAAACTACAAATAAGAGTCATAATAACCTGTGAGAAATGACGCTTTGAAATATATACGTATGAACTTAACAAGACGCATATACACAACTTCTTGTTCTATATTTTACGCACGTTTCTGCTATAGAGTTTCGTTACATCGTCGTCTTGATCAACGATGAAAGAGTTAAATCGTATTATTGAGAAAAAAAAAAGAATCGATTGCATATGGCTTTAATACCTCGATGCTATTCGACACCAAGGTCCAGATGTCATCTCCGTTCTTCCTATACTCGAGCTCGAAATACGTGATAGGACACCCTCCGTCGTTCCACATGCTCAGATGAAGAGTGATCCACGATACGTTCACAGTGATGAATTTATCACCGTTGCTAGGCGAGCTTTCCGGTTTCGATCCGTTCGTCGTGGCCTTTACAATCTCGCTTGGCGAGCCCATACCGATCCGATTGTACGCTGTCAGATACATTTGATAATCGTTGCCGCACCATAGCCGTGACAGCACAAAACTGTTGATCTTGTGGGAGACTTTCACCTCCTCCCATTCGCCGGATTCTCGTTTATAGTGAAGGATGTAACCCCTGATTGAGGCGCCGCCATCGTCCCTGTTCTTCCACTGGACGTTGATCGAATTACTGGTCGCGCTGGTGGCGTGAAGCAACGGGGCTGCTGGAGGAACTGTGAAAGCATCGTAACCAAATTATTCTACGTGTTCCTGAATTTCCCTCGTTAGTTCGTGTCGCGATCTTAACCGAGCTCGGGAGCAATTTTCATATTCAACGTGTGTATGATTTTTTTTTTCTTTCTTTCATCGATGAAATACTTTGAGATTCGACAAATTCCAAGAAGAATGGTCTCGAATCGATCAGTCTACCTTGCACGGTTAAGCGATGCGTGATCTGATCGGATCCGTGACGATTCTTCACGTAGCAAGTGTAATTTCCGCTATCCTCCCGATGAAGGTCCATGATCTGCAAGGAGCCTTCCGTCAGCAAGGACACCCTGTTGGACGATTTCACTATCTGGCCCCATTGTTTCCATGTCACAGATGGTTCAGGGTTGCCGACGCTTTGACATGGTAACGTCACGTTCTGTTTCCATGGAACGACCAATACTGTACCGAACGAGAATACCGCCGCTCGAACTGCAACACAACGAAATAATAAAAACTCAACTGGGATAACTTGGGAGACTAGAAGTCCCACGGTACGACGTTATCACCAATTTCAACCCTATAATACTTATCAATGATATATTAACATTATACCGGGGAATTGTACTAAATACGTTAATCATGAAAATAAATAGATAAATATAAAATTTGGAGTACGATCACTTCGCGCGAAGTCACATCTGCTACCGAATATAGTCTCGGTATTTCTAAATCGTAAAATTATCGGAACCAGTTACAAAGTCGTTCGGAAATAACTAAAATAAAATATCGCAGGTTTAAGTTTAACAAAACTGACCTTCGTTAGAAAGTGAAACCGTAATTGGCTGAGTTTGCGGTCCTTCACCCACCGAGGTCACCGCCGCGATACTAAACTCGTACTGGTTTTTCTTGTGCAAATTCTCCACCTGATAGCTGGTTTGATACGGAGGCAATGCCCGCTTGTACCATTTTCCCTCCGGGCCAACCCAGCGGATATGAACGTTGTACGACGTGATGTTCCCGTTGCTTCTGAGCGGCGGCTGCCAGGATACGATAATCGATGTCGCCGACCTGACGACCGCCTTCACGCCCGCTGGTACCTCCGGTAGATCTTCCTCGGTGACGCAATGCAAAGGTGAGGACGCGATACCATCACCGGCCCTGGTCGAGGCTAACACTTGTACAGAATAATTCGTGTACTTCTCGAGGCTGTGAATCACGACGGTCAAGGCAGTGGTGATCTTGGTTTCCGTCTTAGGCGACTCGGTCAGGGCGTTCATGTTCTCCCATATGACTTTGTAGCCTTTCAGAATACCGTTCAGACTGGAGTCGGGTGGCGCGTCCCACGAGACCTGCAGTGATTGCGAGGACAGCGGCGTACACCGAATGTCTTGCGGCGGACTGCTAGGCACTGAGGACATTTCAACGATGTCGCCAGTCAATTACGCTAACATACTAGATTTGACATTAGAAATGCTAATGCTGTCAAAATGCTATATTTCGGATTGCCTGTATTTATAGAAAGCACGTAGATGAATATCGATTTTTATTCAGAAGTGCAATTAGTATACGTAGGAATTATATCTAAAGGCTCGACGATCGAATTCTGTGAATATTCTACGAATACGACGGAGCAACAAATGTATTATACGCGATGATCGTTTAAAGCTTTATTAATAGGTTGCGAGGCAAAAGTATATTTGGCGTTACTTTAATTGTATACTTTCTATTTTAAGAATAATTAAATTCAATCCACTATCCGCAGTTTAAGATCGCTTGCCGAGCTTCCACAATCTCGTTACGCGCTTCAACTATTTTCAAACATTTGCGTTTATAATAAATCGGCGAAAGTAGCGGAGCGCGTTCTATTTTCCGTTAGTCTGCGAGCGACCAAAAACCAATATTTAACTTTCAACTTTTTTCAAACCGGAACAGAAACGACAAGCTCCACTCGGTTTCCGAAACTATTTTTAAATTCGTCCGAAAATTTTAACATCGAACAGCTTTGACGCGCAGAGTTGTTGGTTTTTCCCGAGAATATTCCTACGAAAGATGTCCATAAAAGACGCGAGTCGGCTACCAAAAGTTGTTGCCGTTGGCAAAGCCACTTCGGAGTTTAACCGGGGCCGCTTTCGCAACGCCCAGGATTAAAGAACTTATTTGCAAGCAGATCAGTTTCAGGCAAGCCGGATGCTGAATTTATTATTTATTCGAAACTCCACTGGATATATATATATATATATACAGCGGTTGGTATTCATAGTAGAATTTATGATAGGCTCGCTAGCTACCGGTATTATTTCGTTCATGAATTTTTGATCGTCGCCAAATCGTATTCGGTAAATCTCTTTCTTGTAAACTTCCTCTGTCTCTTTGGGGTTCGGTTTTGCAAAATTTGCAGGAAATCCGTTGGAAAATGCGAAATTCCGGGAGAAAAATGAACAAGGAAATTCATTCGTCTAAGGTATTTCTTACCGTCCTCGAGGGTTGTCGCAACCACATCCGGCGTCATGGGACCTTGGCCGAGCACGTTGTACGCTTGCACCACCACGCTATATCGTGCAAATTTCTTCAAGTTTGTTAGCTGATATTGTCTGCCTGGCATCGATGTTCTTGCGAGTCCTAAGGCTACGCTCGCTGTAGAAATTCGCCTCTCTACGGTCCGAAATGTGTACTGGTCCGCTCCCAACCTGTACATTTCCAAACGTTAATTTTAGAAATATCCTGTACGCGATTAATTTATACGTATTAAATGTTATAACGACTGTTACGTTTCAGTACATTACGCGTATTCTACGGATCTTTGCACATTTGAATTTTCCATAAATGGATAAAGATTCGCAGTCTGGTAATCAGATTAGTACAAATAAAACATCATATCGATGCACGAGATAGCAGGACTTTTCTTTTTTTTTTTCGGTACAATTTAGTGTAAATAGAGCCTCAACGCAGTATTTACGGCACGTGATAATTCTGATTTAATACGAGGTTCGATGTCCTGTATTGTTCTTTGAATATCAGATACACATAAAATACACTCGATCAATCTCATTTTAAAAAGAGAACAAAGCTATCCAGAGCCAGGTCACGAGAGTAAGAACGAGTATCGTCTTTGAACATGTTACGTTAACTGATATTCGTGCAAATTATATTAAATATTGGGTTGTGTACATACGTATTAATTCATTCCATTTCTGTCCGTTCATGTAATTCTTAAATATATCTGCCGTTATTCAACGATTTATTCCCGTTACGGTTTTATTACACCGCGTAACATAAATATGTATCGTCAAAAAAAAAAAAAAAAAAGAGAGAGAGAAATATAAAAGAAATATACGCAAAGAAGGAGAATGCGAGAGAGAAAATTTGTATTTTGTGAAATTTCAATATATCGATAACTTTATTTATACAAATTTATGGCGAGGGGTGACCGCTTTAACTGTTGAAACAACAAGTCGATGAACACTTGCATGGTGTCGGTAAACGACGGCCTGTGTTTGGTTGGCAGGTAGTATAACGCGTTTCGAAAATATTTCAACGTCAATGGTCCTTGGGCGAAATAAACGAGAAAACCGCGGCTGCTGGCTGCGGTTATTTATCACGAGGCACCCTGGCAAAGTATAGAATGTCAACGTTATCCGAGAAACACGCGCTTGAGCGCAATACGGTATGCCGGGGGGATCGCGTCCTAACGGAACGTATTCGAGAGGTATCGTAAGGTGAATGCGTGGTCGTTAAAGGTTGCTACGTTCTCCCTAACGGATCGTTACCTATGTTCCTTGTAGCCAACGTGGTAACCGAGTATCTCTCCGTTCCATAAATCATGATCAGGTGGGTCCCAGGTGACGTTAAACTCGGTCGAGCTGACAGGATCCACCTTGAGATTTCTTGGCGGACCACCTGGTTTCTCCCCTTCGGTCGTCGTTTCCAAAATCTGAAAAAAAGGGAAGACCACGCAGCTTCGTGCAGTAGTCTCTCTCGACGTGAAATTTCATTTTTACGTTTCGTTCTCGCGACGCGTCGGTTTCTCTATGACTTTATCCACCTTCGTTCGCGATAAGGAATCCACGTTGCAGAATTTTAATCACGCTAGCAACGGTTACGAGGACACGGAATGAAATTCACTGAGCGAGAAAATTGCAGTTCGACGTGTTACTCAGAGGCTACAGAGTAGGGATCGATCGTGAGTGTAAATCGACTTCTGAATGATAGTTTCTCTCGAGTTACAGAAGGATACGCGGGTCGTACGGAAAGTTGGTAGCGTAAAGCGCAATCGATGTTGCATATTAAACTTCGATATACTCACGTCACTCGCCTGACTACGACCCAATTCGTTCTCCGCGTATATTCGAAACTGATAGGAGACCGCCGGACGCAGACCGTTCACGTGAGCGTGAACCTGGGTGCCTGGCACTGTCATGTGAAACGTGTGATCGTGCCACACTTCTGGAAAATAAATTGCGTGGGCTAGAAAGGAGAAGATCGAAGCACCTGTTGATCGGCTGTTGCAATTCTATTTCATTGTTTCTTGTGTTTCTAACGCCGTCGTGTGGTAAGAGGTTCTCCCATCTTCTAACTGTATTTCTCAAGAATCGCGTATTGAAACCAATTTAATTACCAGTATCGGTTTTGTACTCGATGATGTACTGGGTGATAGGGCTATTGCCGTCTTGACTGGTGGTCCAACTGATGTTGATGTAACGACTTCCCTTTTCGATCACGTGAAGATTCCTCGGGAAATCGGGCGGCTCTTCGCATTTGCAAAACAAAATTGTTCCCGTTAAAGCTACGTTTCGACGTAATTGGTGGCGATACCTATAATATATGGTTTGTTACGTGACGCAAACCGTTCGACCGAAACATTATTTCATTTTTCGATCCGGCCACACGTGGTTGTCTCGTCTATCGCTGTATGGGTCGGCGCTTGTGCGAAAATACATTAAATTAAATGCGACGAGTCGCGGAACTCGCTTGTATGCATTACGATAATTACGCGAAGCGTGACAACGCTATATGCAAATATCAAGAAACCCGGAAACATTATTGAAATTGTTTCGTCGTGTATCGAGTCGACGTATTACGCTGATAACGTCATTACCGCGCATCATCGTGCACGTGAAAAACGGCCTTTAAATCTACGTTTGCCTCGGCAATTTTCTCCTTTTGTTTCCTTTGCGCTCTCGGTCTTCCTCTGATTTACTCCGAGTTATTACGCGGACATTGCGGACGTCGTTAATAATTCTCCTTTGAACGAGAGATCATGACGATTGTTTCCCCACTCGCGCTCTCATCTTCCAGTGAAATATGATTTCCTGCAAGCGTACCTACCTTGTATGTACAGATGAATTGTCATTTCGTCGCGACCATAAGCGTTCGAGGCTATGCAGAAGTATCTCGCGCTGTCTTCTCGACTCGTGCTTATAAACTCGAGCGTGCTGATGCTGCCGTCGGTGGTGTTCTCCTCCTTCAGCGTATACCGATAGTCGGACAGTTTCTGTTCCAGGTGTGCGCCCATCTTCTTCCAGATTATTTTCAGTGGATGATCGCCCTTCGCTTCGCAACGCAACGACGCGCTCGAGCCCAGCCTTGCTGTTTGGTTACGGTGTTTCTCCACGAAGTGGGCAGGTACTGCGCGTGTTATTATCGAGAACAGTAATTTCGTTTCTTTGTTTCTTTCGTGTGAAGATTCTTTGTTCCGATACTACGACACGGAGAAACAACAGAGACGAAGATCTATTTGTTATAAAGATCTACCGTGTATCCAATGACGTACACGTATGTGTCATGGATTTTTCCGTAGAAATTTTATTCGAACGAAGAATCTTCCATCATGGTATTATATGTAAAATGAACAAGCGTATATCAAGTATGTATATCCCACTCGTACTGAACTAAAACGGAAGATACTTGAGATTTTTTAGGAATTTCTCTCTTTCTCTCTCTGTTTCTCAATAACTGGTCTGACAAGATCCTGACCATGGTAAATCAACGAAACGCTGCTTTACTCTGTTTTTAATTCTCCAGATATACACTTCTATCAACGAAGGAAGAAAGGAAAAAAAAAGATCATTACTCCAGAGAAACGAAAGATTCTGACGATTTCCCCTTATTAAAATAATGGCAGCTTACCATTCACCGTCAGATGTACGACTTTGCTGAGGCCAGCGCCGATTCCGTTCACCGCCTCGCACAAATAAAAACCCTCGTGGTCTTCTTGCACTCGACCAAACACCAGAGAGCCGTTCGAGTGTATCCTCAGGTTCTGAGGGTGCTCGTGCGTGACGATGTCGCGATAATTGCCAGGTTTTTTGCCGCTAGCCCGCCGCCACGAAACCGCTGGCGGCGGAAATCCATCCGCGTGGCAATGGAGAACCAGTCGCGACATCCCTTCCGAGGCGCGGACATCTTGGGGTTCCATCACCCAACGGGGTGGCACTGTTTCGCGGCATAACACACCGGTCGTTAGTTAGCCGTCCTTGGTATGCGGATTTCGCGCACCGTCGACGACCGTAGCATCTGAAATTTCATCGTTCCACCCCTTCCCTCGCCATTTTACTTGCAGATCTCGTCGACTTTTAATGGATCCCCGCTGGCTGACAACCGCGTTTTCTCTTTTCCCTCGCTTTTTGCAGCAATTATCGCGGTCCGGCTTGTTAGTTCGTTGCGTTCCGCGGGACGACGGAACGCTTGGTTATCGGGAACGGAAACCGCGCGTCTTGAATTCGTCCGTCACTCGCAAACGAGGGACACGAGAAAAAGAGAAATTTTTTTCGTAGATGAATCTCGTTCGCTCGTTCGTTCGTTCGATTTGTTCCCTCCGTTTTTGTCTTGTTTAAGTAAGGGAGAAAGGGAGTGAGGAATATTTCAGATGCCACTGTGTTCGTGTCTAAGCTTATTGCGCCGAGGCGAGAGCGAAATTCTCGAATTGGCCTACTACAATTTCCTACTTCAGCGCAAAGTGAAACAAAAGACGTAGTTTGAAGGGTGCGCGCGCGGTCCACCGAGGGAAGGAAAATACACTCGTTGTAGCTCCTGGTATTTTTTTGGATCGTGCAAAATCCCGCGTGACACATTCTTCGTTGTGACGTACGTCTCTTCCCTCTGTCGACCGCTATAGTAATACAGGCAAACACAGGAACATATAGAGAGGAATTCAGAAAGGTATACACACGATTTTATCAAAAAAAAAAGAAAAAGAAAAAGAAAAAGAGTGACAAACGAGGCGAGAAAGTGCGCGTTGGATAAAACGAACAAGTGCGATAGTCGACAATTTTTCTGGTGACTGGTGACAGAACAGATCTATAAACGTAGGTGAACATTGTTAAACATCGTTAAGGGGCCACAATAAGATAGAGAACAATGCATAAGTCAGTGCTGTGCGGACATTTTGACTCAGGAACAATGCGGTGATTGTGCATTTGCGTACATAAACGTGAGGGGTCGAGGCCTTTTGTGTTTTCATCAAATATTGATGCTAGCCAATTATTTTCGATGACCGAGTCTCACCGTAGACACAGTGATACCGTGGTGAATAATTACTCGCTCTGTACAACGTACTGTTCTATGTCTGCATCGTTTCGTTCCCTTAAGAACGTACGAATATACGAACGTTCCTCCATCCATAATTGCAGCCGATCTTTCGAAACGCGTTATAGCTGCTCGAATCAATTATTCGCCACGTAACACATTGAATCGGTGAAATTGATACATACGTGGATATCGATCAAGTGACCTCGGGCTAACGATTCGGAAGTAGTTTCCGAGGAAACAATAAGGTTGGATCGTATATTAGGAATTGGTGCCAAGTGTTCCACGAGTGAACTATATAACCAAGGAGCAAACGGGAAGTGAAAGAAACGGAATCAAAAAATAAAAAAAAAAGGAAAAAAGAGAAAGTAAAGAAGATAGGAAAAGGTAAAAATAGAGCAGAACGTGTTGGTGCATATATGCGTGTGCTGATCAAGTGAACGAGTCGAGAGACGGCGTTCTAAACTTATATTTCGAGGCGGCTGCTGATACTTGTACAAATTCAAGATGAAGTGGTGCTACGCCGAAGCCGAGTTTCGCAAAAGTGGCTAGTGCCCTTTCATGCAGAATCCCTTTCCTTCGGAGAATACCGCGATCGCTATTTCCGTATCGTTGAACTCCAAGTTTCGATACACGTTACGGTCCATTACGTTACATATTTCTTTGCTACTCGAATTCATCTCACGAATTGTCCTTTTTTGCTTATCAGTTCATTGTTCGATGTTCTTGAGAATTTACTTTACGAAGAGACACGATATTTTGTTGATATTTTGAAAAGAAAAATCACTCAAGTCTACATACCTACACCCATCGAATGTTATGTATCCAATTTATCAAAAGGAACCAAATTGAAATTAACTGAATTCGTTTGGCTAATTCAATTTCAGAAAATGATAGAAATGATATAAAATATTTCAAATAATAATATTTGGAGAGTGAAGCGTCTGTGTATACAGGTTCCAGTTCTGTAATCGTACTTGCACAAACACCAATTTCCACGAACAAACGCATTCTAAACATAACATTACGGATATACATATATCAACAACAAGTGTATGTAGACTTTCATGATCTTTTATATCTTTTCACTTCTTCTTCATCTTCTTCGTTGAAATACTTGAAATTTAAGAAATATACGTAGATTTTTGCCATTGATCATACACTATATCCGGATCGCGGTATCTCGTCGAGCTCGAAGATCGGGAGAGGTGCGATTTCAGAGATGGTGCGCCTGTGAGATAGACAACTAGATAAAGTACGATGTGACCGTAGGTGATAACGCTATCATATTGTGCGGTGCTCAAGTGCGTTGGTGCATCGCGTTGCTGGCTGGGCGATTGCTGCTGCTGCGGCGGCTGCTGCTGCTGCTGCTGCGTTTCATTTTACGATTGTCCCCGGATATCCGATCTACAGTTTTTTTGATCCCGCTTAACGTGACTATTATCGAAACGTGTCATTTCGAGACAAAAGTTCAATCACAAGCGTGTCGTCTCTATCTTCCCCACCCACCACCCACCCCACCCAGTATGCAGCAACTGTGCGTCCTCGTTCGTTATCGTATCTGCACATCCTATGAAATAATGGAGTGACAATGTACCATGTATTAATAGAAAAAGTATCAGTATTTTTTATTCTAAACGACGTAGATCCAAACATCGGTTCCCTTTCAAGCTAACGATGGGTTTATCATCGTTAGAGAAAAATAACCAGCAGTTAAATATTCTAGCGAACGAAGTAATCCGCAACCCTAGCTGATTCGTTCCCACACTGCCTCGAATTCACGCGGTTGCGATGGCTGCGGCGGCTGCTGCGGCTGCATTTACACGTGATTACACAATACCAATGGTAACAGTAATAATATAAAACATATATATGTACAGGCTGGCTCTCGGGAACGTTTAATTGCCTTCTGTGTCCGGTAAAAGATACGGGACAATGCTTGGCATACGGACACACGATTTTTTCGCGAGAGTGAGCGAGACGTGAGAATAATTTTACAGAGATGAAAATGTAACTGCGGCTACCTCTGTAACGCGAAAGACATAACCTTGGAAGGTAACATCGATAAAATTTGATAATTCATGACGTACAGACGGTTCGATATTAAACGATTTAACTACATCGCATGTATGACCGACGATGCTGTGTTAATAATATATCTTCATGAATATTCGATATAAGCGCGAAATACTTGAGCACTTAAGTGTCTATATTCCAGACAGCACGGTGACATCTTTTAGTGACGTTTTAACGGCGTCTCGTAAAGTTCTATAAACATCTTGAATATCAGAACATCTCGCAGAAGTTAGATTTGCTGCTCTATGGAAAATTTTTCGAATTGTCGTAAAGACGAAACTTTTTTCTCTTGTTAACTTGTTAATTGTCTTATTGAGGAAAGAAATATCCAGGTTAGGTCATAAAACATTCAGAATTTAACGTTGTCGTATTAAAAACGTTGCGTGCTGTTTGGAACCTTGCATATACATTGATTCAACACGTTCCTCCCCGTATAATCACTTATCAATTATTCGTCCAATTATTTCACGATCAGATCTGAAACAAACAACAGTTCAAATCACTCAAAAAAAAAAGAGAGAAAAGAAAAAGAGAAAAAGAACAATTTTTATTCTGTCATTTCACATAACGCAGAATCTCGGAGAAGGCCATCGAACGTTCCATCATCGAAGAAACCAGCCGGTGCACAGTAAAGATATCGACAAGATATAGAGAATAATAATAAGTGGTGCGCTGCCAGGTGCAAGAAAAAACGAACAGAAAGGTGAGTGAACGGTATTGAAGAATAGAGACAGTGTGCTATATAGGGACGAGCTTTGGTTCGTCCGCTGGCTCGGCTATCTCTCGGTCTACTTTACCACGAACGATCAACTCGGCCGTCCAGAGGACCTCGGCCACCGAATTGCGCGCCAGGCAAGTATAGTTGCCGGAGTGCGCGGCGTTCACGCGCTCGATAACTATGGTACTGGAATGGGCATCAATGTTGGTTACGCGTAGCCCAGCGGGTGTCTGCGTGTGTCTGGGACCGGTTATCCCGGTGTTCCCGAAGCCAGCTGGACTGGGCCCGGCGATTGGCTCGCCGTCCTTGGACCAGGCGATCGTGAACGGAGGATCGCCCTTCTCGACCATGCAAGTTACCTGAGCACGCACGCCCTCCGAGAGGTCCTTGTTAAAGCTAAAGGGAGCTATCGTAGGTGGAACTGCACAAAGAAAAGAGAGAAAAAAGAGATTCAAGTGACGTGAGAGTATGGTAACAGAGTTGTACGGTATATCGATGATGTGTAGAGATAGTATACGCGTGCTTCCAACCTATATACGATCGGTCATTTCTCTCGGTTTTGCGTCCAGAGTTCCAGGGATGTTTGCTTTCCGTTGACACGCCTCCTCCGTTGAATGATCGATGCGCATGTAGTTGCTTCGAAAATGTTTAGCATACGTGGTTCGAACTGTTCAACGCTCGAGATATATCACGATTGATGATGGAGATCGTGACGTAACTACAGGGAGGGGTCGCGATCTCGCTTTGGCAAGTTGGAATTGTTTTTTCGATGGATTTTTCGCGAGTCGTTTGCATCATCAAAGTTGTTCCGGGAATCGATCATGGTCGAAAGTTTGGAAAGCTCGATCGGATCTTTCTGTTTCGGGAACGTCAGCCGTTCCGTGTTAGTCGCGTCTCAATGCTCGGATAATCCTTCGACGTACGTTCTGTAACTAGATCTATCTCTACGTTCCAACAAAATCTCATCTCTAATAACGTGAAATCAGAGTACAATACGCTGATGAGATCCATGTCTCGCTATCGAAGTTCGTCCGTTCGTAATCTGGTATAGAATGTTGGTGCGCAAACATTAGACGTTCATATTATAGATAGAGGGGCAGGATTTCACGTGCTTCGTTCTGCGCATCAGCTTCTCCAGCAATACAATTTAATGTCCTTTGAAGGATTATAGTATATCTATGCGTCTCTTTCACGTCCATTAGTCTACCGAAGCCAACGAATCTATCGTTAGGACTTGCTGTTCCCATTACGCTACCCGTAATGGATGCCGGTCCAACGTAATACGATAACATCAACGCTGCTTATCAACTCAGCTGCGCGTCATTACGGCGTACGCCATTATACGTATAGGATCGTATTAACATTGACGAAGTCACAGGGGGCGTTTCGACGCGGTTATAGCACGAATCAATAGCGGTTCGTTAATGAAATCAACCGCCTATTTATGTTAGTTGAGGTTATTAAAAGGGTTCGGATTATCGAGACACATCCTGTGATTTCGTCGGATATCCTATCTCCTAATCGAAACGACGTCCAATAATTTTTGCTTTGGAAATTCTCTTATCGTATTATTAAATATAAATCATATAAAAGGATTAAATTATACGGATATTTTAACGATAACTCTCGTTTAATAACGTCACTCAAAACGACTTGTTTCGCTTATTACTCCATTTGCTGCGTCTTCCAAGTTGAAATTCGTATTTTCCTTGAATTAGTCACTAGAGACCAACAACTGGAGTTTACCTTCTGCGCGAGAAGTCACGTTTAAATATAAGCCATTCATTGTCAAATGCAACTCATCAATCCCATTTCCTTAAAATTTCTTAATTTCTGTATAATTGAATTATGCACAATATCAGATTAGAGATTGATCCATCGGAAATTAAACAATCAACGTCGCTGAATCGATCACTTTGATTTCCATGTAGCTTATACGTACCTCTCAGAATCCTTTTTACACCCAACTCTAAATCACTCGTTTAAGCACGTTAACCAACCAAGTTCATATATTGAATTACGTTGTCATGCTAGTTTATAGTATTAAAACACATTTTAAAACACATATTACCACAATTCTCTATCCGTTTTCTAGGCAATTTTCATGTCCTTTGGTTCTAGAGTCAGTGGAGGATTGGGATGCAGCATTGTAAAACGAAATCGTCGTCGTTTCCCGAATATTTCGTCGACCGTGGACATGACTCTTCAACCAACGGTACGAGAAGCCGCCTTCTCGTCGCGGTAGCGAAACTGGAACGTAATGCCGCGAAACGACAATAATAACTCGTCTCGTTGGCCCCGGCGAGAGAGATACACCCGCGAAACACGGGATATTCAGTGCCCTAGAGGTATTAGAACAGAACGTGGTAGTTGTTTGAGAATAATTGAGAAACCGTAGCCGGGGTTGGCGGCGGATAGCGCAACGTTACACGAGTAATGCCCAAAGAGTTGCTACTGACCTGTGCTACGCAGCTGTACGAGATGTACACTGAACTACGTCCTCTATGTCTGACTCTGTGTGTCTCTTTGTATGTGTATACGTACATAAATATCAACCGAGTTATATACAGCGCGACAGTTCGATAAACGAACAAACAAAGCGAAGTTACACATGTTTGACGATAAACACGGCCGACGACTGCGTCGGAGCGAAAGAGATTGACGATTTTGTGACGGATCTTGCTCGCTTTAATAGTTTAACGAAAAAAGTGAAATAATTCGACTGGATTTTGCCTTTTTCGAAAAGCAGTTCGAACGTCATGGGTGTAAGTTGAATTTCGTTTTTCCAATGTCCCATTAGAACTCGCGATATCAGAAAAATTTCCTCGTAAAAAAGAATTACATCGGAACTGAAGGAACCGTATATAATGTTAAATAGATACGAATTAAACGTAATATCGACTACGTTGGAACGACATGATCCATCATACGACGATCGTGGAACCAGACAGCCAGACTCTTAACACATCACTCGCCGGGAAAGTAAAAGTAGAAGAAAATCGGGCGATCATTCACCGTGAGTGACAGTCGGTGCACGCATGCACGAGCGTGCAGCGCACAGAGATACGAAGCGACACGCGTAACCACGCATGCCGTTTCGGCTCGATGCCCGTCGCGATGGCACGGCGCGTTAAAATCACCCTTAGGCCGTTCGTTTCGTAACGTCGGCCAACAGTTTCGTTCGTTCCGCTTGCACTGATTTGTTCGTCTAGAGAGAATTCTAAGGATGAGGATGATGGTAGAGGGTTCTTTTTTTTTTATTGTCGAACACCACCATCATCGTCGTCTGTCGACGACGAAAACGAGAAAAAGCTGTGGCTGCGGCCGCGAGCGAGAGGAAACTCGCTAGCTCGCGTGTGTTACGCAAACGAGCATGGAAAGAGCAACGGAGGGAGAGGAGAAGATAAAAAAAAAAAAAAAAGAGAGACAGAATCCTCGCCCGAGGATGAAGAGTGGTAACGATTGATCTTGCTTTACATCGGGAGTTTCCAACTGGTCGAGAGGTTCTGCTGTCGAGTGCCGCGTGACGATTAATATCGACGAGATGCGAGGGTACACTTTTTCCTTCGTTTTCCCTGGCCGTTTCACGGCCATTCCGCGTCTCTCGTCGACGGCAATTGCGGAATTTATCCCGGTAAGGGTGAAAAGAGAAACGAGAGGAAGGGAGAGAGAGAGAGGGGGAGGGAGAGAGAAGATCGCGTACGGCGCGGCAGTCGGATGGTAGAACAGAAACGAAGGAAAATAGAGCGTGAAATCATACGTCGGCGTGTTCGTTGGCTGTTTTAAATGGGAGACAGGCTGTGAACCGAACGAAAATTTCCTAACCGAGTTGTCGGAATTGGGGGGTTGGAAATAAAAGACGATCGTGGCTGAAATTGGTGACCGTAGAGAGAAAAAAAGGGACAGATTCGTAGAGCGAGTGAGAGGGGAGTTGGTGGAGTGAATGGGTTCGCGCGGCTGCTGAAAAGTTGTCGACTGACGAGCGGAAAACGCTTCGCCGCGCTTCGCGTGCCGCGTCACCCGTGAACTTTTCAATCGCCGATGATTATACGTGTTTGCGATGCCTTTCTCATGATCACGGTGACAAAATTTCCAAATGTTTCCGACATCTAGTACCTTAAATATAAATATCCTGACGTTATTTACTCCAACGATCGATTTTTATTAACCATCTAAGAGAAAGAAAAATGCCAATCACCGTGATCATTCGTCAGCATCGACGTACACAGCATTCAGAAGTACTTCAAGTACCTACAGGTCTCGCGTGATTACTAAATGAGGAAAAATCGTCGGGTCGAGAGAATTTATTTCCGAGTGAGGGTTGAAAAACCGTGCCCGTTCCTGCGTACCATGGACCAATAGCGATGCCGTGCGAGACGTTTCGGCGGCATCGTTGCTCGCAACGCACGTATAGTTGCCATTATGAGCCGTGGTTGCGCTCTGTATCATCAACGTAAGATCGTATTCGCCGATATGATGGGTAGTCGTCTCCGTCGAATTCAACGGCCTGCCGTCCTTCAGCCAGGTGATCTTCAACGGTGAGTCGCCCTCGCTGACCACGCAGACCACGTGCACCCGCGCGCCTTCTTGTATATTGGCAGGAAAGCTAAACGGATCGATTTTAGGCGGTACTGAAAATTACAGGAGATCACGACACATTTTTACTTCATCACGGACCGCAACGAACAATCTGCGCTCCTATGTCCGTCGAGTTTCGTCGCGAACATAGTCTCTATCGGTTCGAGGGACCGGAAGAAAATAATTTTTCCCTCTGTCCTTCTTTTTGTTCTTTTTCTTTTTTTCTTTTTCGTAAAATGATCGAGAGATCGTAAACGCGGAAGACGCGATTGAAAGAAGACAAAAGGCGTACGCATCGGTCGTTATCGTTCGATGCCTCATCGACGCGTAGTTTCAACCGCTCTATAGTCCCTTTCTTTTTGGTATTCCCGAAGCACCGACCAATTCGATTCGACCCGTGCAACGTTTTCAATGCATTCCTGCCACTCTTATGAAACGATCGTACCTTTTGTCGCGTCAACGTTATCCTCTCGACTCTCGAGTCGAACGACATAGTTGTGACATAAGGCTGATTATACATGTACGTATCTACTGGCAGTTTCATAATCTTTGCATATTCGATTTTTCTCTTTCTCCTAGAAAGATTCACGACACGTTTTTTTTTTGTTTCTGTCCTACCTGTGAAAACGGCTCAGCGCGATCGCTGCGGAAAAATCGTCGATCTGAAACCGTTATTAATCCAAAAAGAGTTTCACAGTTTTATCGATTCGGCGCTACAACTGGATATCAAGAAATCGATTAAACAATTGTACAATTAACGTCGATACTTCGTTCACCTTTTGCCTCAATTGGAACAACAGCGGGTGTCATTGGCAGGTAATGGGTCACGTTATCAGGTAATGGAATACGTTATAATACACGGTGTATTTTGATCCCGAACGAAAAAATTATATTCCAATTAGAAAACACGAGTACATTATCATTTGCGATGGAAGAAGATCGAGCCAGATAGAATTTCCCCCGAGTATATGGTTTCAATTTAGGAATATCGACGGGACCGTTCAATTTTATCTATCAACAACGAATCTCAAAGGAAAAATGAAGAAAGAAAGAAAAGAAGAAAAAAAGAAGAATTATTATAACGTTCGAACGTCGTTTCGAGAAACGAAACGGAACGTCTCAAGTTTCTCAAAGTTTGAATCACAAGTAGCGAGCAATGCACGCCTCGACGAGTGACTTTTCCCCGTAAAGACTCGACGTCGCGTCGTTGCGTTCCACGGAGGTTGTCTCGCGATTACAAGGACGGTCGTCTGGAATCAAGTTTCTCCGTGCTAAAATTCTGACAGAGCGTGCATCAACTCTGGTGACGAAAGATATATCGTTGACAAACGTAACGCTGTTATTTCAATTCCAGCAAATTCATAGAATTACGACAGCAATGACAGAGACGATTAAAAAACAGACAGAGAAGAAATTTTACCTTTCACTTCGATGTGAACCGTCTGGGAATCGGAGCGGCCTTGTTTGTTCTTCGCCGTGCACGTGTATGCGCCGTGATCGGTGCTTCTGTCGACGTGATGTAGTACCAGAGTTCCATTTGGGAACACTTCCTGACGTCGACTCGTCGGTAGCACTTTCCCGTCTGTGGGTAGCAAGGAAACGTTATCTCAGTTCGACGGTCCAATTCTTAAGCAAATTCAAGACAATTCTTTGTCTTATCCGGAAATGAATGGATATAGTACGAGAAAGTTGAGGGAAAGATACTTTGTTGACATTGTGATTCTTTGTCCAGGTGCAATTGGTCGTTTAAGGTCACTTTCTTGACTTTGAGCGAGGATGAGAGATAGACAAGAAAGCGAATGTTCGTGCTAGAATATCGATGTTGAGCGAGGATTCGGAGAATGTACGTAAAAATTTGGCATGCACGATGTCACGTACAGATTTGGTGGAAGAGTGCAACGCGCGTGAGATTTTCGCGAATACGATTCAGAAGCGAGAGTTTGCGTGAGCCGTGGAAGAGTTGAAAATGAGATTCAGAATTCAGAGTTCGAGAGAATCGAGTCGTATCGAGTAATAATCGATCATACTCTTTTACCATTCGTCGTATAATTAAACTACTGTGTTGTTTCTTGCATTGGATATAACCGGTATCTATCAAGTAATTTTATATTCTTGAGCAAAAATCTGTCTGTAATTTAATACGTTCACAAGATCGAGAGAAATGTTGCTGTGATTTTGTGTTAGACGATAAATAGAACAAGTAGTTTCGATCGGTCAATCGATCTGGAAGAGTCGAGTATCACGCGTTGACATACTTATCGAATTCGAAACGAGAGCACTCGCGAGAGCTTTCCCATTATCGTTGGATGAACCCACCACCCAGGATAGTTTCGTGACGCGCGCCTAAGCGACGAACTTCGTCCACGCACAAACTTCCTGGCTTCTCGGCGTAAAATCGTCGATGTCGAGTGTAGTTGAGCTTTCAATACGCTTTCGTAGCGGCGAAGGACGACTTTGAAAGTGTTACGGGGGTATTGCGCGCTCGACGTCACGCTAGATCGCTCGTAAAAGGGAGAAAGTTACGGGGGCAACGTTTGAAACTTTTCCAAAAGTTCGGTTCATCATTACCGGAAAAGAAACGCTCGAACTTGCTCGTTCCCGTTCGGATGGCGGCAGCAGCCTAGAGTTTCTCCGGTCGACGAAATAAAAGCTCACGAGCTCTCTTTCGTTCTCCAACCCTCTCCCTTTCTATCGCGCCTCTTTCTGCCGTCATAGCTTGCGCTTGGCAAAAAGTTCATTTAAACCGCTAGAAAAACCAACGGTACTTTCAGTTGCTCTGAAATTCGTCTCCTTGCCGGGCAGATTTACGAGGACGCGCGCAAGGCAACTTATTTACGGGCTCTTTATGCGCCGCGAACGTTTCAATTCCCGCTTTAATCTTTATTTTCCACGCCACGGAGACACGAGAAGTCAAAAAGGATAACTTCGTAAGGTAACGGACGTTCGAAAGATCAGAGTAAACACCTCCGAGATTTGGAAAATACAAAGGCCGCGAGAATAAGTTCGTTCGAGTCGGTAACACGCGTCCCGCGTCCTTCTCACTGTTCTCACCGGTAACTTAATAGCGCGATGGCGTTTTCATGAATAAATGGATGGCTTACGGTCCGAGTTACTGTATTTTGTATAAATGTATTGAATTTATGTATGTTTCGAACTGATATCATTCTTAATGTATATTTAACTATTGTATTCATTCTCCTCTTTTCGATTTATCAAATAAGATACAATATAATCTCTGTTGAAAATAATTGTGGAATTGGATTTAACGTACAGAAAAGTAGTTAAAGATTGAATTAAGCGATTATACAATCGGACAGGGAGTGATTTTGTTTGAGAAAATTAGGAATAGAATCTTTTCATACGACGCTCAGTTTCAGAGGAAATCGAATTTGAAAAATTGTCAGCTATACGTTAACTTACGGTTAAATACCGATTAAGTACGAGGAAACAATTCATAAAAGGTTATTTTACATATGAAAGTAAGTAAAAGTGCAGAATATGACTTTCCGTTTAAGGCCTGGTTTCTAAGAAAATAAAGTTTAAACATATTCAAATACGAATTGATATACGCGCACGATATATATTTCCAAATTTTATTCTTCACGAAATTGAAGCATCTTACGAAAATACATATGGTCTACACTTTCTGCTTAGTTTCAAATGTAGTTTAAACCCCTGCCGACTATTTACTCTCGTTCAGTGCGCAATTAGCCAAATTTTAAATATATCTGTTAAATCTTCGAAGTCGCTTTTTTTCGGAAACGAAACCTCAAATGAGAAAATGTTATACAAAATTTTGTTCTTTTTGTATTTCTTTCACGTAGAATCAGCCCCTGCCCGGTCGCATTACGACCACCGTTTTAATCTGTATAATTAAATGTTCCCAAAAAAAGGAAATTAGATTTAGAAGAGGAAAACATTTTTTTTTTTTTGGTTGGATTTTTTTTTCGTCGAGATGCGTTGGTTAGCTACATATTATAAACCAAGAGTCAATAAAAATTTCGATTATTCAGCGATCAGAGTGATCGGTGCAAAGATTCTCATGGGCTACGCCACTGAAATAACTAGCGAACACTGACCTTTCTCCCAAGTGATGCTCGCGATTGGGAAACCAGCGACCGGACATTTGATAACGGTGGTTTCGCCAGCCACTGCGCCGTAGTTCCCCATCGGTCGTACATGGGGCAGGCCGTAAATGTTGAGACGGGCCGAATGGTGAACCTTCGCCATCCGGTTCGCTGCTGTGCAACGATACTCCCCGCCGTCCTCCACGTGAACCACGCTGATGTTCACATGCGATATTACGTCACCGTGCACCGTCACATACTGGCCTATCATAAACCTGTGGGCAAGCAGTAGAGATTCCGTACGGATTGTAGCGTTACGTTACGCTCGCAAAGCCAATTTCTCATTTAGCGCGTCAAGGAAAAAAAATTTCGCAAGCGAACCGTCCAATTTTCGGGCTGCCTGGACAACGTAGTTCGATCTAATTTTCATCGCGGCACCTACAAATTGTATTTGCAAATAGAGGAAGGCAACTCTTTTTTACGAAGCTAGCACGGATATTTAAATAATTCTAACTCCATATAAATTCACAAGATCAACCAAACAAAGTTTAACCAACGAGATTATCGAAACTCTGAAATTCTCTCCGTATCCTAGCGTCACGTGAACCTAATAATCGGAATCGAATCGGCTTTTGTAAATCTCGCGTCATCTAATATTTTCCTGGTTTATTGGATCGTATGGTGGAAAATCAAAAAGCGGATACGCGTTTACCACGCGTTTGTTCCCTATAACGAAATCATTATCGGCTCGATCACGAGTCGCTTAACACCGTAAATCAACCAAAGCGACTCGATATAAAAGAAAGGAAAACACAGGTGGATACATTATTAATAGCCTGCACGCGATCCCGTCAAATCTATCATTCTAAATCGAGCGACTCTAAAAAGTTTAGACTGAGCCCGGTTGATTGGTAATTTTCCCCTCAATTGGTTCGGAGAATCGAAGCCCGCAGGCAGGTATCCGTTCCCACGGGACCTGGCGTTATAACGTTCGTAAGCGGTCTGATTTTCCATCGGCCTGCGGTTTAATAACCGAAAATAATTGTGTACACACTATCCATCGATTTCTGATCTTTTTCTCTTTCTTATTTCCCGTCGTTCGTGGCTCCGTCGGCTCTTAATCTCCTGGCTGAGGCGTAAGAGTGAAAAATGATGTTGTTACCTGTCGTTTTGTGGAAGAGGAAACCCGTCCAAAGTCCAAGAGAAGTGCGGCGTCGGGTTTCCGGTGGCGATGCACTTGAGCGACACCGAAGGGCCAGGCTGGATGGTCTGTTCGATGAATTTGTACAGAAGTTGCGGCGCCGCGTCTGAAGAGCGCACCATTAAAGTTTTAAACGCTTCCCGATCGCCGTGGCGGAACGTCGAAGAGCAGTTTTTATAATTACGCGAAGGACGCCGCGTTAATGGGCGTTAAAGCGACCGAAGGTGAACGAAAGCGTGGAATAAAATTTTCTTGCACGTGGTTCCAACGATTTTAGAGATAGCGTACGCGTTCCGTGCAAAACTCATAGAGTTTGCATTAATAAAAAAAAAAGTTAAAAAAAAGAGAGAGAAAGGGGAGACAGAAAATATGCTGTAGGTAATTCAGTTGGTTATTTTGTTCCACGTTTTCATTTTACCGTTTCGATGAAAAATCGCATTTTTTTGCCACTCTCTCTCTCTCTCTTTCGCGGAGAGAGGAATTGTAATTCGACGGGGGTTAGGCGATGTTCTCCCTCCAGCGAAGCGCTCGCGGTGCAACCGAAAACTAAATAACGTATCCAGCAACATTACGCCGGGCCAGCGTGTTTCAATTTCACCAGGTGAATCGATCGTACTGAATTCACCCAGAACACATCCAGATTTCGAAATAATTCAACGGTGCGTGGGTACACGCTATAAGCAGTTAAATGCATGCAAATTATTCGAAGGGATTTGACCAATGGAGAGTTGCTTCCTCCAATTATACGGGTCCTTTCCTTATTGCGCGAGAACCGTAATATACGAAACAGATGGTCGTCGATTCGGCCGATAACTTCGACGAACTCCGTTCTACATGCCGTCGCACCTCAGTTTCTCTATCATCGATATTCCACCTCCTGCCCGTTTATACGAACGCTAACTCTACATAGAACGCATCGCGATTATGTTAACCGAGCCCGTGCTCGAATTCATTCAAATCTCAAAGTTCGGCCACGCGGTGGAGAATTCGTACGGGGTCAAACATCGAGCAGCTAGTTGCCGGGTGAATATTGAGGCGGTTGCACCTGGTTCAGGTGGCCCCTGGGTGTCTGGGGTCACGCACACACAAGGAGGCGGCGCGTACGTTCCATGGAAACGATCCTGGCTCGCCGCAACGCGGGGTATTATGCACGCAACATTTACATGACAAGACCTGTACGCGGGCAGAACTATCGATCTGCGGTTTGACGCCTGAACTCGAGTGCCGCCTAGTGAATTAACCCCAAATTATAGAGCCGACAATAACCGAGCTGCACAGAGTTGCGCGGCTGTTTGCTCACGGTGTAAATCAGGATGCCGTATTGCCGAATGCCACGCCCTGTTTCGCGGACCGCATATTATTCTACGGGGGTCTGCCGCTTTCGTTGCCATTCAGCCCATAGACCGATTATCGAAAACTTGGCAGCATATCGCCCACGAAGCGTCCACGATATCGCCCAGAACCTGCGGTCGTTCGATGCTTCTCCTCTTCAACTCGCGTGTAACGAGCTGAGCATCGATGTTGCTTTAGTATCATCTTTGATATCATAGAATTTGATATCTGGTATCACAGAAACACGATGAAATATCGATTCAGTATAGAAAAAAATATTTTTTCCCCATTAAGAGGATAACCGTGTGTTTTTATTTTCGTACGCCTGAAAGTTGTTGGTTCTGGAATTATTACTCGACGTTCGGTGGCAATTTGTAGTTATTCTCGAATGCAGAGAAATTCTGAATCCAATCTGGCAGGGTTTAGCACGTGCGGCTTTGATGAGGCTTCAGGTGGTTCGTACTGGTTATCAGATAGTCGCAGTAGTACGAGTCGGCCATACGGTTGTCATTACGCGATTGTTATGGAAACGTCGGAATAATTGTTCTTTCTTGCATCGCATGTGCTTCGCGTTGCGATTACTCACTCGATCGCCTATCGAATTTCGCGTCAATGAGTCCACGATATAGAAGTTTAGTACCAACTTTTGATTGTCTATAGCATTTTCATTATGCCCACCGATTATTTGATTAGGAATAACGAGAATTTTTAACATTTTAAAAACTCGTAGTAATGTTTTTAGCGTATTTTATCTTCTGGTATGTGGATTGCGTGGAAACGTAACGGATCACGTTGATAGGAAGCGGAGCGTATCGGACGACGCGGTGCGACGCAACGTAATTCGACAGGAAGACATTATTTACCGTGGCGTGATTGCCAGTTCTGTAAACGCGTTAAAGCGGTATAAATAAAATGGAAGTTTGCCAGTATCACAAATGGCGCTGGGATTTCTGGCGTTCTATGAAAATGATGACGGGGTATTACCGCTCGAAATTATCGTTCGGTTCGTTCCAAACATCCCTTTATTGTTACGTTCATTTAAAAATAAAACGCTACACGCGCTTGACCCGAATCGGACGGAATATTGACTTATGCTATGGTCAGGTGAAAAATTTAATACCGGTATTTTACAAAATATTTCGCAATTTCACGACCGACAGAATTTTCTCGCGGAATTATTTGGCTTGCTGCCAAAATTCCCCTTCTCTCTAATTCTTTTTCCTGACCATATGTACGTTCCATAAACCGTTCTGCTATCTCCGGTAAAATAAATTGGTAAAAGGAAAGAGAAAGAATGGGAGATAGGGAGAAAACAGCACGCACGCGGTGAATAGAAGAATTCTACGTTACGCGAACGTACATCTGTTTCCTCCTTTTCAAAGTCGGTTCGATATCGTTACAAAAGTTAGCCGCTTTGATTCTTTCCCTTTGTTACGCGATAGGATTAGTCCGATTCCAATTATTTCGAATTGCACAAAGCGATACAACACATCGAGATGGAGAGAGACCGAGAAGAGAAGAAAGAACGATTTCGATTCTCGGTCTTTTTTTCCGACTGCCGTCCGGTTAAATGCATAAATTATTTAAAAGGACAGTAGTGCTGGTCGATGAAAAGGAGACCGTGCGTTCGCGTGAACAAAAGGAACGTACAAACGGGGAACGTCGTGACTTATCGGCGGACGGAAAGGGAAAGTTATTAACTGCGGAGAGCTGAACGTGTTCTCTAGCCGGCAGACCGAACGATCGGCGGAATTCCAACTTTTTTCGACGTTTAAAAATTTCCACCGTGCGATGCCCTGACTGAGAAATAGAGTCGAGCTGGGAAATAAACGAACGCCTGTCTTTTCTCCGCTCTTTCCGTTCGACGAGGACATCGTTCAATACGAGCTAGAAGCACAAACGTTAGTCGAATAAAATGGACTCTTCGTCTTCGTTAAATTAGTTACAAGTAGTGGTTTTAGAGGAAAATTTGAGCTTGATACGTTTCTGATACTTTGCTCTCGCGCGGCGATAGTCGGTATCCATCAGTTACGAATTCGATTTTATTAAAAGTCGTGTTAAAACATTTTTCTCGATGCACAATTTCGCTGGAACCAGAATTTCCTCCAATTAAGAGTCAATATTACACGTCGCGCGTTCTTATGATTCTTTCCTGCTATTTGATCCGTCCTCCAGAAACGTTAACGTGCTTTCGAGTACTTGTTCTCGCGTCTCGAAGTAGTTGGTAAAACAAGAGGTTCGTAGATGGAAGATGGTAAACGAAGACATCGGTACTCGAAACATCCAGCAGCCAGTGAGAAATGTCGGCTGATGCTTCAGTCTCGTGTACGTGACACTAAGACGAAAATAGCGGTAGGTATGTACGTGCACTTAAGACGGTCGACTGACAGCGTCGCCGTTTAAGGTAATGGATTATGTCACAGGGAGTAAGACCTTTTCGTCGACGACGCCAGTTTTAAAGACGTCAGTCGGGGAATATTTGGCCGACGAAGCGGCCATCCGTCCTGGACACTGCGGCGTTCGTTTTTGCGCGGGAATTTCGAGCGGATACCAACACTTTTAAGCAACGTTCTCATCCCTCCGTTCGCTGGCGATGCGTTTCTTTCACTCGACGAGCTGGCGGCGGCCTCGCCCGGCTTCCCACCCTCGTGACTAAGACAAATGGTATGTATTTATTTCACGGCACGCCAACCAGTGGATTTCTCCTTTCTCCATTATGCATCGCCCTCGTTAAGCATTTTTTTCTCTCTTCCTTTCGACGCTTCTCTCCTGCTTTTTCTCCTTTCTTTTCGCTGTTTTCTTCGCCCTTCCTTCACCCTTTCCTTTCGTCCGCCGTGCCTCATACTCCTTCTCGTTCCTGCACGACTCGCGCAGTCTTATTTCCCATCTACCTAGCCAGACCGAGCTTTTTGTCGCGTCGCCCTTCTCGAACTTGGCTCGTTCCGTTCGCGAGAATGGGTTTAGACCGCGGAGACGCGACGAGATCGGGATAGAAACCGACGGAATAATGAAAGAATTCGGTTGAACGAGGGATTTCCTGGGGACACAGATAAGGGTGAAAGTAAGAGAAAGACAGAGTACCGTTCGCTGCAAATAAGTTGGAAGGGGTGAGCAGCCGGATGCGACGAAGCGTGGAATCGTGTTGCCAGACTGGATATAAATTCCAGATGAAATTCCAAACTAAAGGTTCGCAGAATTTTATACTTGGTCCGATATCGATTGGTCGATGGATCTAAGTCGAATGAAGGGCCTTCTTCCTCGTCCTTCTTCTCTCGCTCTAAGGGTCGATCGAGAGCCACGGATGCGTATCAGAAGGCGAACGTGCCCGTTAATTAAAAATATTCAACCCATCCGACCGGACAAAGCGTCGTCGTAATACGTACCCCTCCTTCCTTCTTTTTTTTTACCTCGTTTAACGGACTTAATTTCGCGAATGGTCGATGAAAAGCTATCAAAAAAAAAGTCGACGAGGTAGTCGTGCGAAAGTTTTGCAATGGAGACCAAGCCGGTGCTTGGTTAACGGGTAATAGCTTTAATTTAGCCTTATTATTTTCAAACGAGACTTTTATAAAACTTCCACGGAGCTCGTGGAACTCGCCAGGGAAGCAGGTTACGAGCGCTTAGGTATACTAATCCGTCTTGACTCTTTGCGCAACGCCTTTAAGTACGTCTTCGTGTTGTACGAATTACGCGCGGCAGGGAGGCTAGTGAGGGGTTACTTTGGTAACGCCAGCTATGGGGTCTAACGCCAGATATATTTTCATTGGCCTTAAATTTTTAACTTTCGAAAAGGTAATTTCGCGTGCCAGGGCCACGGCGTTAACGGCCTCTGGTCTCGTCCATTTCCCCCGTCTTATCCACGCACCGTTCATAAAACAGGGGCGAATGAGAGTTTAAAGATTAAAGCCACTCACCCCCTAGTCGAAGCTCCGCGGTCGCCTGTACCATCTCGTAGTCGTTCTTCGCGAAGCATTGATACATTCCTTTGTCGTCCCTCACCACAGAAGAGACGCGCAACGTCGAGCCATCTTTCCCCGTGATCTTGCTTCTACCAGAGGCGCTCTCTCCCACGGGAAGTCCGTCCTTGGTCCAGAAGATCACCGGGATTGGTTGGCCAGTGACGGAACACTGAAATTCCGCGTCCTTGCCGAGGTCGACGGTGACCTGCAACAGTTATCGATTCCGAGCGCACGTTCGCCAATAAATGTCATATTTAATATCCTCGGCTGTCCTCGGAACTTAATATCGTTCCGAAGGAAAAGTTGGCCGATTTCGAGTGGATTCTGCTTTAAAGCTACAGCAGCTGTGCGATGTTCCTCTCGACGTGAACATCGATTCCGGCACGAGCGTGTATAACCGAGAAAGGATTTCGGAAAGCTAACTAACCGATACCAGCTCGCTATATTCTATATCCTGTACGATAATTTTTCAACGCGTTAGCAAACTAACGGCTGCAGATTTTATGACTACCGATATCTGATAGCATTTGCGTGATTCTATTCGAAGGATGGCTCGTTATACATTATGTATATGTACATTATGTAATATATACGTATATTAGTTGGCAAAAGAAGCACGTATTTTGTAATTGTAACGACGGAAAGTAAAGATCCGATTACAGGATTCTTTGGAATCTGGCGTGTGCACAAAAGACGATAGATAATATCATGGTTGAGCTTTGCTCGCGGCGTTTACCAAGAAGAATCGCCATATTAATACCTGCCTCCAATTTCCTTCTCCATTTTGGAAACTTCGACGAAGTATCGATTCCGGGAAGGCATCCTTTGATCTCTGTCAAACGTTTCGTCGAAATTATCAGAGATCGGAGCTGTTTAATGCGCGGTAGACAGCTTTGTAGAGGTCGATACAAACGTGATCGTGAAAAAGGTAGGAGGGCTAAGTGGCACGCGATCGTTCTGGAACGTCACGCCGCGTTGCGAGAAAACGCCTAACGTGCTTAGGCACAACGAGGCGAATTCCAGTACACCGTGCGCCAGCATACCGGCAAATCGAATGTCCTGTTTGGTATTTCATCGTCTACCTTCGAGAGCTTAATTGCTTCCGGGTCGTACGGTCATTTTCCTTTGATCAGTTTGCCCTCACATCTGATTTATCTATTAACGAGAATCGTTCTCTGTAAACGAGTTATAGCGAGCGCTTCAACGACGAAGCTTTTATATACGAAACAATAATAAGTCGCGAGACGATTGAATTCTGGATACGACGATTCACATTTAACTGCAACTACAGATCGAAAGAGACTCGATCAAATTACCGGATATGGAATGGGCAAGACACCGGATCTCGTTGCAGCAATTTACGTAATATCTAGAGAGCGTCGATGTATTATTTTCCATTACATTCCAGTGCCTCTTGATGTAAATTATTTACCATTCTAATTACTCGGAAAACTGGTACTATAATATGCAACAATGCTTAGTACACCGTTATTATTATATTACAAGCATCGGAACGATCCTAATGGTAGGATTAACCTGTGCTAAGTAGAAAAGACAGAGCCAGGCAAGACAGACCGCATGCCTACCGCGAAGCATTGAATCCGATGTACCGGAACGCGGTTGAATGGAGTAGCTTACTGGCATTTCCATATGCATTTTCAGTCGCTTAATTGATCACCGATCGAGGAAACGAGCCTTTGATCTAGCTAGGAATCTCGTCTTATGTATTATTGAAGAGGCCCGTTTATTCGGTCATTGGCGATATACGGCAACGACGATTCTGCGCCCTGATTACCACCGATATATCAATACACGTACGCTCATATGGATGTGCAATGTACATTGTATAGTGTACACTTTGGGCCGGGTTCGCGTTACGTCGACCGCCCTCGGGTCATGAATTTCGAAGGCGTTCCATGCGTCAAAGGCTTGTGGAAGAGATTCCTCGGGCATATAATACACCGAGCGTGCACCGATCGATGAAAAAGAACCGATTTTCTCCGGTATAGTTCGATGGATTGCAATAAACTTGCCGCGGGATCTATATTCAAATTGTAGGATCGCGGGGCCGATTTCCTCGGGTTACGGGGCGCGAACAGTCGGTTCAAGGGCAGAGAAATTCGACGAGAGGCGTCGCGTGCTGAATCGAACCACGACGACGGCCATTAAATATTGTCAAGAGGATCGCGCGCGTTGCTCTCGCCTGGCTTCTTTTGTTCCACGACCCCGAAGGAAACTTTCTTTCAAACCGAAGACCGCTTTAAATATCCTTTGATACGGTATTCAAGCAGCCGGAGGAAGGAATGGGAAATAAGATGCGCAAGGATGCCACCTTTAAAGGCGACCGAACGAGCTGGCTGCAAGGGGTGAAGGAACAAGAAAAAAAAGGCGAATCCGCGAGGGCTTCGAGTTGCACCTCGATCCACGCTTTGTCCCCGTTGTTCTTGTCTTCTTCTCGCGGTATCGTGGCGTTATTACGACGACCAACGATGCGTTTACATTGTCGATATAACCGCAATATAGACCGACTCGATGTCTTCCTTCCAGGCGTCTCCTATACCGGGTAAATGGAGTAACAGAAGATAGAGAGAGAGAGGGAGAGAGAGAGGGAGAATTATTGCGAGAATGTCTAGAAAAATAGGGGCAAATAATCATAAATTTTGTGGAACGTGTACAAGACTGTGTGCCCAAGCTGGAGTGGAGGAATGCAGCGGAATTTTCTCGATTCGCTACGTTCGCGAGAGCGTCGTCGAGTAAACGTTCCAGGATTAGAAGAATGGAACGATCTTTGTTATGTGAAAACAGAATAAATCGGATTGCACTGGCTTATTTCCTTTTCTGTATATTCCACCTGCCTTGTATTAAGTATCGCGAAAGATTTTTGGTGGGGCGAAAAATTTGGAGACCGGTCCACGTAGCTACGTTGTTAAACTGCGATTTGTGAGGCAGAAAGAGGTAACCCCCCCCGTCGTGGTTATCTGTTTAAACAGTCGATCAAAAATTTTATTGAGTGGAAGTTCGCGTTAAGAAGCGTTGCGTGCGATCAGAAGAGGCGACGATGATTTTAATAAAGCGAGGACAAAATAGGCCACGTTAATGGAAGGAAGCGCCATCGAAGCAAATGCCGGCTAATACACGAGGGAATTCGTCCGCAATGAGCGTTTCTTTGCCGGTGACTGCGAAAGTTATGCGAGAAGCTTCCAGCGAATGAATGATATTTCATCGATTCTGTTCCCTGATCCCTTTCTCTCTCTCTTTCTCTCCACCAAGATATGATATGGACCAATTGCTGATCCCTATTTTCTTTTTTTTTTTTATAGGATCCATCGACTGTCGTTGTAACGACCACATACCGACCGACCGCTCCGATCCGTTTTACCGTTACCGAATTTCGGCACACATTAAAACCATCGCCTATTTTCCGCTCCAACGATGGTTAAACCTTCCAGCTTTCCCAACGAACGAACGAACAAACGAACGAACGAACTACGAGTCCCGATGCAGGGAATTCTCAAATCCCGTGCGCGTTTCTCAAATTCACAAGGGAGAGAGGGTATATTTTGTGCCGAATGGTTGGAGATCGGCATCGGATGACCGTAATCGAGCGTCGAATCGTTCAGCGACAAGTTTGAAAATTTTAGTCGAAAATCGGATCAACGTTCGCGTGGGATAGAAGGGAGAGGGCGATTGGTTGAATGGACCAACCTGCATCCATCCCCTTTGACATTTCGTTTTAAACGCTATTAATTATTCCGCTTTGCACGGCCAATCGACGCCCCGGTTAATACGCTTACAGCGACGTCGGAGGTCAACCCCGGCAGCAGCTCCGGCACCAGCCCCGGTACAGTGCGGACAGCGATTCGTTGTTTTGACGGGATATACGATTTGCGAGGTTGACCTGCCACCGTTACGCGTTACGCTTAACACGGTACGTGGCGCGTATTTTCACGATTCACCCGGGGGTTCGACACGATCCAATAACTTTGGCAACCCAGCAACGACGAAACCATGGTGCGCGAATCACGATCGTTGTGAATCATAGGCACGTCGATCGACTCAGGGTGGTAGGTTTGATCGGTTTCTCTTTTATCGTCGTCACAATACGCGTTCATCGTCCCGAGAAACATTGCCAACACAATTACCGAGGCTTGTTAAAAGATCAAAGAAACTACGAGGAACTGCATCGCACCGGGTTCGAAGCGGCTCCACGAACCGGCTTACTAATTAACGGAAGTTAATACTAATTAATAGCAACGTCTCGTTCACGGTGAACAGAACGAGTTGCTCGTTATTTCTCTTCGGCCGATATTCACAGATAGGTACACCAAGTGTTTCAACTGTGTGCGATGTTTTCAAGATTTATCCACCGTCTTGGCAGGGATGATAACTCGGTCTGTCGTTATCCGCGCTACCGTGTTTACTCCGACGTGATGTTCAATTATCCACATCGATGAGAATTAGTCGACGACGACGACGACGACAACGACGACGACGACGCGACAGGAACGATGACAACGAAGACCAGACTTCCCTCTTATTCCCCTTTCCCCGTAGTCGATGCGAATTTATTCGTGAAGCGCTCGCGACCTCGAGATACCGTAGGTAGTCGTCCGTGGTAGGAGAAACGAGGATCATCGATTTAACAAAGTCGCGGTGCAACGAACCGTTACGTTGCGAGGGAAGCACGCTGGGGGTAGTTTACAGATCTGTTGAAAATAGAATCGGCGCTCGTCGAGAAGCCTTAACATTCTCCGACAGAGAAGGAAACGAAGAAGGGAGGAGAGCAAAGGGTAGAAAAAACAGAAAGCGGAAAGAGGAAAAAGTAACCACGGTAGCTCTCGAGTTGTTTACGAAATAGAATAAAAGAGAGCTAACCTGTTGAGGTATCAGTCGGATGAAGAGAAGCTACTTATCATCGAGAACCGCGCGGTCCTTTTGCTGCTTCTTACGGAGCAACCGTAACGTTATAGAATTTATTTCCGGACGGCACCATCGCCCTTCTTCCTCGAGAATCGGAAACTTGTGACGCGCGAGTCGAACCGATCGACGACATCGTCACGCGATGCGCGTTTCAAGATTTCTCGAAGTATTGGGATAATCCGGCGGGGGATGAAACAGGAAGGCGACGACCGGATCGTTCGGGTCGTTCCAGAAATCCAATCGACGCCGGATAGAATGCCTTTAACCTGTTGAGACACCACGTGGACGAGAGAGAACGTACAATTTTTTCAGCAACCTACGAAACTTTTTCGTTTAAATAATCGTCCGTCCGTATCGTCGATCGTTCAACCAATATCGAAGGCGAATCAAAGTCTTCCTTCGAGCGGATAAAACGGAATCGATTGGCTGGCGATACTTAACCGGGGTGAAACGAATGCTAACCTGTTGAAACTATAGGCAGGCCAAATCGATTTTACGTGATGTTTATTCCGAATGAATTCCAGGCTACTTTCAATTTTCCGGACGAGTACCAAGTTATTTACAAGCTACTTTGACGAATAAAAATGGGAAAGAGAATTTTGCGTGATTTATCGCGAGTGCTTGCGAACGTTCGAAATGCATGGAAAGATGAGTGCTCGAGATTGGACAGACCGTGACTGAACTTGTCCTGAGAATGTCTGCGAGGTCTGCTAAATGATATGCATTGGATGGTAGACTCTAGACTCTCTCGTAACCATTCTTTATGGAATTTCTAAACGAGTAAACGTATAAATAATAAACGGTCGGTTAATCTAAAAACAGCGATCAGTATATGACGCGAAAGGTATATTTAGTTGCAGAAAAATTCATTTACCATTTAAAATGAAAACAGATGGTGTGTTCTTTCGTTGAATATCGAAGTTTCCTTTATAATAATCAAAAATATGGGCGACTAAAGCGCGACCGGATAAGAGGACGCCTATCTACTATATTGTCATATTTTAACATTATTTTAATATATCTAATTAACGTTTCATTTTGACGTCGAATGTTTCATGACCCAATTTTTCTATCAATTCGTCTCTTTTCCAAGTAACGATAATCAACATACATCCTACATGAGTCAATAAGTCACGCATCATCGTGTACATTAATTGAATCACCAATCGAATAAAACTGGCGATCGAACGATCATTTTAAAGGCTACTGATAGAAATGGCGCTCGATACTGGTACGAAGATTAAACGAGAGTACCGAAAACTAACCTGTTGAGGTACCAGGTGAATGGAGAGGCTGCTTATAATGGAAACCTCCAATTCGACCATCTCGGAACCGGCCGTATTGTTGGCGTGACAGACGTATCGTCCTGCATCCTCCGCCCTTGCCGATTGCAGCACCAGCGCGCCCGCTCTCGCATAGATCCTTTCTGAATTGAAGATCATCGCCGTGCCCGTCACGGACTCACGAAACCATAGATACATGGGCGGCGGGATTCCTTGTGAAACGCAGGAAAGGACGATCGTCTCTCCCGTGCGTATAGGCGCTGGGCTCATTCTTTCATTGAACCTTGGCGGAACTGGGGTATGAGGATCTGAAAATGGAAAAAGATTATTCGATCGTCTGGATCGTAAATAGGTTTCTGGCCTGCGGAGTTAATAGCTGTAGGTTAAATTTATATATTTTTCTATAATGCAAAGGTATTTAGCATTTTCGACTGAGATTCCGAGCAAAGTTACCGAATGTCTGTAATTCACGAGAACTGTTGCCGTAGTTGTTAGAAATCCATAGAATATTAAACTTGATGTAAGTACTTGCGGTATAGTTTCAAATTCTATAATAACGCGAAATGATACAATTGTAGAACTGTACTGTTGTTAAATTTGAAGTGTATGTTTTATAAGCAAGTAAGGGAGTTTATCGAACGGTTGTCTCTATAAGCGAGTCAGTGGAACGAATATTTTGAAACAGGAAGAACGAAACAAAGCGTGGCGGTCGATTTGTTGCGTTCAATTTTAACTGTGTATGCGGGAGCAGCAAAAATTTGGACACATCCGACGAACAAAACGTTTCGCTTTAAGTCTCTGATCGAAAATACGAACCGGCGCGCTGGCTGTTCTAGCACAGTTGGTCTGCTGAATGGTGAATTCTCATCGTGGAATGGGTAAAATGGCAAAAGTTTGGAACCGATGTGTTATTTCAAGGTTCGCGCGATCAACTTTCACGATCCTGATTAATTTGCAGCGTTGAAGAAAATATTCTCAAGGCGTTTTAAAAAGTTTGAGAGTGTTCGATGAAACCTAACGATAAAAAAGTATTAAACGATGAAAGTAAAAAATGAAACAGAGAGGAGGGAGAGGAAAAAAAGACAGTGCAGTCCACAAGAATAAATTTTTCTTCGACTGTCTCTCACTTGATACCTCGAAACGCATTTTGAATCTTTCGGACGTTCACGGGAAAAGAAATCTCCGTGGACTTGTTGAAAGAGACAAAGATCCCGGTATCAATTTTTCACAGCTGTGAAAGAGCTCCTTTTGTCCCTGTTACGTATTATCCGAGTTAGTATGCTCGGCAAATTTACATTTATTTCCTTCCTCTCTCGTTTAATTCTACATTTTCACATTATTTTATCGTGTTAATTACACACCGCGAACAAGCGCGGTTAAGGATCTTTATTATTAATTCGAAAAATCTGGCGGATACAGCGCATTTATTCTGCAAAATGTAAGCTCATCGACGCAAAGTGTTGTTCGAACATCGTTATAATTTCAATGTTAATGAAACGGCGACATTTAAATATTGCGCGTCACGAAATTGAGGCGCTCTGTTTTTTTCCCAAAGACGACGAACGTAGGAACACGCGAAGAGAGATCGTTCACAGTGACGTGTCACTATTAAAATTGATTATCTATGGTCGAGCAAAAAAGCATAGGTGCGCTTAATGACTTGGAAATTCATACTGTCCGTGGACAGGGAATCCTACTAATTCCGTATATACATCGATCTTCCATTAATACAAGTAACAATCGACACGATACTATCGATTTATCCACATCTTCGACCGTAATGCCATGATATATATATATATCCGAATGGATGAACATTTTATTTCAGTTTCGGCATCGACTAAACGGTGGACGGTGTTTGTCGTACGGTTGAACTCCGCGACACGGCAGCTTTTTACGACTGCACTATTTTATAATGGTCCGCTCGCTTTGTCTGGTCGCCGTTATTATTGTAATTTAAGCTGATGGCGTATTGATCGTCGCTCGCCTCTACCTCTCTCTTTGTCGCTCAGGCACTCTATCCGTCTCGTTCTGCCTATATTCACTCTCACTCCCTCTCTGTCGTTGCCTCTCAAACCGTCCCTCTTTCTCCAGGGAGCACGGTCCCTCTTTCTCTTGCTCCTACCAATGTGCAATTCCAGTTGCCATATTCCAGCAACGCCCCGCCACCACACCCTTGTTCATACTCCCGCTCCCGGTTGCATCGGCTCGTGCATATGCACGTTCAAAACTTTTTATGCCATTTACATCCGACTTACGCCTCAACGTCAGCGTCGTTCGCGTTGACGGTGACCGGCGCGTCGGCGTGGGGTAGAAAACCGTGAAAAAGGGAGAAAAAAGACACAGAAAGGAGAGAGAGAGGGGGAGAGAGAGAGAGAGAGAGAGAGAGAGTGCGACTTCGATGATCGATCGATACTCGAATTGAAAGAGAGTGAGAGAGAAAAAGAAAAAAGAAAGCAATTCGCTTGCCACCGATTGCTCCTAGCGACGAGAGGCTTGATCACGCGTTAATAATTCTGCCCCCTCGACTGTGACAGCTCCGCGTGTCTCGTTCTTACTTCCGGTTCGTTGGATCTTTACCGTTTAAATAGATAATCGGCTGGATTGTCAATCAACCTGTTACCCTCCGCGTATAATATTTATCGATCTTGATATATACGCGGAAGTGAATGAACTTGTCAGTGTTAAACGTGGACTATGAATTTCTATTTAAGATATTACGGAGTGTAATGTAAGTTTTCCATACACGAAAGTTTTTTAGTTCTCTTTGAGCGAATAATTCTTCGGACGACCGAATGGCTTATAAATGGAATTGACCTGTGATTTATCCGCCGGTCATTCTTTAAAAGATCTTTAAATGACATCGAAGTACTTTTGAATGATTTCTGGCTGAGTTTAAATGGCTTCTAAGTAGCCTTGATACGATAACCCTAAGATCTTAAACGAAGCGAAACATAACTTCTAAAGAATCTCTGTACAAATTTCGTACAAAAATCTCCTAAGAGAATTTACTTCTTAATACGTTACTACTGGAGTTATGACTTTTTGAAAAACAAGATCCCCTTCACTATCCCACACACAAGTTTCTCAGGAAATCTTCGCAGACATAAACGGGGAATTAACTTGGGAAGAAGAACGCGGATAGTCTCGTGCAAAATTTCGAAAAGTATCCTTTGTCGAAATGCTCTTACCACGGGGCAAAGCTTTGCGGTAGCCAAAAAAATCGAACATGGAAGAGAATTTTAATTAATGGCCGCAATGGCAAATGATTTCGAAGTACAGAAACTCGACGATCGGTATCGAGTAGAGAGAGGTAGAGAGAGGTAGAGAGAGAGAGAGAGAGAGAGAGTGAGAGAGTGAGTGGCGACGTGGTGCGGCGCTGCTACGCGCGATGTTTAAACGGACAGACAGTGTGCTCAAACGAACATCTTGATATCCTTTGAACCATCGCTCATTGACTATGTAATCCGGAGGCTCGGTCCTCGAGCGAGGTCACGTGAAAGAGCGTTAGAGAAAAAGGGACAGGGAAGAAGAGACAGAGCGAACGGCAGAGGCGCGCGGCGGGGAGAAAAAAGCAGGGCTGAAGGGAGCAGAAACCGCGGCGGAACGATGTCCAATTAAACCTTTCGAGCCGTCGACTCCAATTAAGACTCTATTAAATATACACCGGCCGTGTGTATCGTTGGCAAAGCGAATTTCAAATGGCGCCCGGTCTTTCTCATGTATTTACCTGGAACAAGCAACTTCACCGTGATAAAGTTGCCACTAATTAGCCGCACAATGTGTCTGTTGGCGACCATAGCGAGACTCGTGCTTTTGGCGTTCGCCTTTTTCCGCCGATAAAGTTCCTCCTACGTCATTCCTCACGTCCACGCGACAACGTACCAGCCTTATGAATCACCTCGACCCTAAATAATTCCTTAAACGCATTCGATGTGTCTCCATGATATCTCTTACCACGTGGAAGAAAACCGAGATGAGCAAGAGAATTAAAAAAAAAAAAAAAAAGAAGAAGGAAAGGAAAAAAGGGGAATAGGGACAGAGTTTTCTGCGCTTAAGCGTAACCTTCGAAATTAGTGGTGAAATAAAAGAACGGAAATGGCAAGTACTTTGGTGTAACTACACCAACCAACCATGTGCAGTGCAGGTATCTACTTGCGAGTAACCCAAGTACATGTACATAACGTTGTCGTCACGAAACTTCCTCTCGCCAAGAAGATTCAAGTCGAAAGGGCATCGAGTTGTTCTGCTGGTAGGCGAGGGGAATTAGTAGATCGTTCAGGCTTCATTAATTACTCGACAACTCCGGTTTCTACATTAATTGGTAGCTATGTTACCAGCAAACCGTATTACGTCGTTGACTAATTACGTCATCGAAGTGGCGGCTTCTCGAACCGATAGAGCGCATATGTAATTTAATGCCAGTCGCTGATTGCTTCAGAATTCAGGTCACAACGTGCGATACCCGAAGCGCAATTTGCGCGGAAGACGTACACGTGTTTCCGTGCGTACTGCCGGGCCACAATTCCGAATAATTATATCTGATTTATACGAGCTGACATAGTGGTAGAAACGCGTCTACCATCTAGCTCGTTTTACTCTCTGACTATTCCCCGTCAAAATTACCAGATATCGGAGCTGGCGGCTACGGGGGTGCGCACTCGAACAAAGCTGTAACTCAACGAGAATATTAGATTAGAAGGATAACGGCGGAAATGAAGATTTATCGCGGTGCGAATGCCACGAGGAAGTTGCCAACCGTACCTTGCCTTTGGGAACCTTCCTAGTGGCACACACTTTTGAAAGTACTTGCCTGTTCGGGACAGACAGTAATTTTTCTTGGCTGCGTTACAGCCAATGTTTGACTGTCTTACGCCACGGAGATATAGCATCAAATCCCTAACAATTTGCAATAGATTATCGAAATACGCGTTTTAGATTTTAGACAGTAAAGGTGATGTATATATATATTTCTGATGTAAAAGCTGGGGTTATTTGGGTCATCCAAGCTTCAACATCTTAGAATTCGATCTACTACTTCGCGCGGAATAATCAAACTTTTTGTATATTACGAGATACCAGTAGTCCTTAGCATCATAACGAAAGAATGAGAAAATACCGTGTACCTCGAGTCTAACGACAAAAAATATCAGAGAACGGACAGTTGATTTGAATTATTTGAGTCGACGATGTGATATTATATAAGAACTAACAAAATGAATAACAAAATGACACGCAGAAATAAATCGATATACACAGGTCGCTAAATTAAGATGAATACAATCGACAATATTAATATTAGTTGAACGAACTTTCTCTTTGACAAGTTTGTTAGACGAGAAGTTACGTATGTTCTGAGAAAACTATGGCCACCGAGTTGCCGATGCAAGTATACGATATATCTCACTGTTTTCAAATGTAGATGATTTAAAAATTGTTCATAATCCAAATGGGCCGATTACTGGATAAATTAATTAACTGGATGCAAATATCCTCCTAATCCAAAGCTCTACCTCTACCTTACCCTGCTTGTATGAAATCATCTTTTTCTGAAAAAGTAATAAGTTTTTCATCGATCTACGTCATATTTGTCCGTACTATAAACAGATACGCTTCATCATCTTCAAAATGTCGTTCTTCGAGTACAATATCAGCGGAAAGGAGAATCCGTTGCCCTCGTCGAACACGTGTCTGCTTATTGTAAAAGCTGCTTAACGCTTAATCCCGATCACGCGACGACAGCATTGCTACGCATGAACCGTTCTTGGCGAAAGAATCACAGATTAAGGTACTTCGGTTTAGAGGCTTAACGTGATTTTCAACCACCGACGGAATACTTTTCGACACAGATTTCTTTCCGTAAAAGGACGTTTCTTCGTGTGGAGCTTTTTGCTCGCGGAATTTTCTTCCTCCGCGACTCCGATCGCTCACTGTAGAGAAGATTTACGTGTTTTGAAAGTGTTGAATAGACGGCGGGCAAAAATCTTCTTTCTTCTTCGAGTTTCCATTCCGACCTTTTTCTGCGGCACGCGACTGTGAACAGAAGTAATTCGCCGTGTGGCTTCCGGTTTGTTCTTCGCGACAGAAGGTATTTACGTACTTGTTCTGTCGTAGTTCCATCGAGTATCGCCGTGCAGAGAACCGTCGTATAAATAAACAAACGGTTCGTGAAAAACGGCAGGGGAGAACGCGGCAATATTCGTGGCTGAAGAGGAGGTTTGCTCTCCTCTCGAGAACGATCGTCGACGTGCTCTTCTGTTGTTAAATTAACGACTACGTTCTGCAGCTTCAGGATTAACGTGTCGTATTCGGGAGGACCGAGGTGTGAAATCCAAGAAGATTGATGCGTATCTGGTATCCTCTAGTGTAAAATTCAAAACTCAGCGGGACAAATAACTTGCTAGCTTGGATGAATCGCGGTGGCATGCATTTTGACGTGAAAAAGTAAAACGATGCTTTGCCATCGTTTGTCTTCGTCAACGACTATATCTTCCAACTATTCACCTTCTCGTCTGTGCTCCTTCGACTCAAGGAAACTAAATGTTTCAAACATCGATTCACGTTTTACGTGTATTATATCGGAACATTTTGTAATGTCTAAAGGAGAGAATTGCATCGCACATTTACATATGTATGTATGTATGTAATTTGTTCGCAAAGTTCAAGATCCTTCGTAAGGACGTTCGTTTCCTCGGATGTGCTCTACAGGGGCGCAATTCTCAGCTAACAATCGACTGTCATAATAATCGGTTGTGTTTAAGAAGTCCCCGAACAGGAGAAAATCACCACCAGTGTGGAATATCTTAGTGGTGCAATCCGGCTCGTCGAGTCTTCCAGCAGTGCGCGAAGAAGCCCGATGTTACTTGTCTAGTTCCTTACAAATCATCGCATTCGGTGGTTTCCTATTCGCCCGTACAACGGCGTTCCCTTGTGTACAGTTGTACGTATGTATTATGTAGGCACACAACCGACACGACGGCGACTACACAACGCACGTAGCCGCTACGTACGAAGTGGAAAAGAGAGATACAAGTAGGTTGGGCTCGATAAGATTGCGGGGTAGCGAGCGAAGGGATTGGAGCCGTGATGGCTGCATTGTTTCTTGCCTACGTTGCTCCGCAGACTGGCTGCATCCTGGCTCTGTGGATTGTACTTTGCGTTTTCGTCGAGTCTCCAATAGGGCGATATCCAACCCCGTCCTCTTTCTTTGCCGCGTCTCCTTCTTCTTTCTGCTTCCTCCACCTCCTTGCTGCTCTTCTGTTTCCACCCTCGAACCTCCCTTCTTCTTTATCTTTCCCACCCCTTTCTCTCTGCTATCCCTCGAGCATCCTGCCGCCATTGACCGGCAAAAAAGCCACGGGGGTATCTCATAATAGCACACCACGACGGAACTCCGCTCGCCTTATTCCATGGATTTACGAAAGTTCAACATTTTTCCACGCTGCCAGCCCGAGAGTCTTTAAAGTACTTAGAAGTAATACCGTGAACGTGTGCAACGTTCGCTAACCCGCGAGCCTTCTGCTTGTTTTTATTCCCGCCACCCCGATCCAGATCTATACTTCCTTCCCCAACCCTCCCAGGTGTAGCGAATAAACGCTATAAATCTGCATTTACAATTTCCAACGCGGCCGCGTTTATCATCGCGATAACCACCTCTTGGCCAAGTTGCGCGCCACTCTTACCGCTGTGTCGCTCGCACCTGCAAACCGTTACTTCGTAGATAGTTTACAGGATGTTTCTTTAGCTTGAAACATATAACATCTTAACATGTAAATTAGTAATAAGATCTCGCCGGTGTACACAGTAAGAGTTTGTACGATATTAATAAAACTGCTACTGCTATAATTGGTTTTCGTAAATCATTGCACTATTTTTGAGATAACGACTAGTTACGCAGCAAACGAAATTTAATCGAATGCCTCTCGACAGACTTTGCTACGTTGCAACACGTCGTAAGGCTCGAGATGCTCGTAACTCTGTATATCTACAGAAAAAGGAAAATGGATCCTATTTTGTTGGCTTTCGAAAGTAAAGTGAAGATTTCCTCGCAAACTAAAATAAGTACACGAACCTTAAAAAATAGCAAATTGTTTGCATCGTAAGCTTGGGAAAGTTGTAGAAGTCACCTGAACATCTATTGCGCCATCTTCTATGTATGTAACGATATACATCCTCCTTTCATATTGCGTCACAAAATCAACGCTCCACGCGCACCTACCGATTCTTCGAAACGAGTTTCATTTGTCATCAACTTTTATGATCCCTGCGCAACAGCGTTCGGTCGAATCGTAAATAAAGCGTCACGTTGGCGAAACTTTTTGGTGGCGAGAATCTTCTTTGTCACGTTGGATATGCGCGTCGGTGTGAGTTACTCTTTGGATTTTAACCGAGACTCGAAAATACCAGTTTTCTTCGGACGGGAAACCCACGGCGCGTTCCTAGCGGGCTATCGAATTGCTCGCCGTGCAAAAACCACGGCGTCGACAGGAATTTCGGACGAATAAAAGAGAGGAGAGATGCTAAACTACCGGAAAACCATTCGACCATGGAACTAATTCGACGCTCGATTAAACTTTGTCAGGTCACGAACTTTCTTTTCGCCATAGTGACCGTGGTATCGAATTATACGATTATAGCCAGAGCTACATATCGATAAATGATGGCGAATATCGCGATACAGGAACCTGAAACCCCGGATACGCCGATAAAACTTCCAATTTCGCCAGTTTGCTCGAGCAAGATTGTTAGCGAGCGAACTCTGTGTTCAGAGACAACGTTACGCTCTAATTGCATTTGCGAATGTACACAGGCTTCCGAATCCGCGATAAGAAATTTCTTTGATACTTCGTATACAACAGGATGAAATGTTTGCTTTCAATTGTTCTATCGTTTAGAGAGAGTCTATTAGATGAAACAATCTTCGCCAACTTCTTCTTCGTATTATAATACGAAAGCCAAAACTACTCGTCGAGCAGACGAACAGACAAACGCAAGGAACTTGATGTTTCCACGCGAACCAATTCTTCAACATCCCCGCACCAAGCTGCTGTGCTTCGAGTTAAAACAGTCGCGTCCCCATCTGGCAGACACACGAGGGGAAACGCTAAATGTCACAGGGAGGAGGCTGGTAACACGACACGGAGTACAGATTAAGCTTTCCTCGAAGAACGTCGCGAGCAAAAAGCGTTCTCAGATTTCTTTCCACGGCGATTTCGTTTCGACGCGAATCATTTACTCGCTGCGACGAAAGGACATCGAGAAGGGAAACGAGTTGCTGTCTCACGCTCGAGTCGATCGAAACGTAGTCCATTAGTCCACGACCTAAACGCGGTGGCTGCATTTGGTTTAAGGAATGCCAGTTTTAAAACGACTCGCGGTTCATCCGGCTACCGCTGTTTTAATGGACAGTCGGCTTAAAAGGCGGCGCTTTCCTAAAATGGCGGCGTGTCGTGGCGTTCTAACTTTAATGTGACGAGGATGGCAAGTAGCGAGTGAAAGCTTGCGAAAAATGCTAGGTTGGATAATGGCGGTGACTACGATAAAAAGAGGAACCGACAGGTGCCGCAATGGCGAGACACTGATGCGGACCGACTCTCGCAAACTTGCGTTTTGCCTCGCAATGTTGCCTGCGCTTGGAGAAATCAATTAATTTCTCGCTGTCTTATCTTTCCCGTGACTCGACGCTATAGTCTTCCACGACGTTCGCGCTGTCTGCGTGTACATTCCAGCGTGATAAATTAAGTGCATCTTTCGGATAATGGTAAATTGCCGAGGTTGATTCTAATGGATTTCTTGCTACTTTTCCGAGAACAATTATTTGAAGCTGGACTGACTTTATCTACTTGTTTTAATGTATTATCGTTATTTCATAGTTTCTTCGTCAGAAAGATCTTTATTTTTAAGTAGTATGTTTTTTTATTTAGCGGTCTGGCGTTTATTTTAACACGTTGTTCACTCGTTTGTCTCTTTTTTTAAATCTTATGCAACAACTGCAACAGTAGCGCTACTTACGTGTAGAATGTAGCAACAATGGGTAAAATGGATCGACGTGTGTGTCAGTAGTAGTACACCTGCGTTAGTCAGACCAAATCTCTTGTTAAAATTCGTCTCATAATATTCCTGTATATTATTGTCGAATTTAAATTCTGATTTCAATTTCTTCGCCGTACAGATACACTGCTCGACCAAATCTCCAAAAATGTTCTCCCTCGGCCGTACTTCGCCGTACAACAGGCTCCTGATTTCGCCGTTCGAGGTGGCGTGCAACTAACGAACAATATGTTCATCTCGCATTCGATTTTGTGTCTTCTGTGTAGCGGCCGACGGAGCATCTCAACTTGCACTTTGATCATTAGCTACCTATTGTTCCAGCCGCTCATCCACGTTCGACCTATTTTATGTCTTATGAATCAGCAGCTCTCTGAGCTTGGGATGAAGTGCGTCGACGAACCATCGTGTTCGCAGCTAGATCGTTAACAAGGGTTGATTACGATCGCTTAGATAATGATACGTTCGCCGAACACCATGGCGAGAGAGGAACGTGGTTTCTGGCTAAGTTTTTATAAAGAAAAGGTGTTTTTAAGTCCCGAGAAATTTTCCAAAAGTTTAAATCACGCCCCTTCAAAAATCTGCTTCAACTCTCTTTTCGGGAGTTCGAAATGAATAGAGAAAAAGAGAAGGTTCTTATTCATTCGGAGAAGGAAAGAGGTGGCAAATTCGAATGCGCATTAAGAAAATATCGTCGCGTCGGTACGACTGGACATTCAACTTTCACGATGAATATTAAATTACTGCGACAAGGGAAAATCGTTAAAACGTTATTCACAAATGGATTACGCTTCCAATAAATATCGGTGTTCCTTTGAGTCAGAGTATCTGGATCCAGGAAACACGGCCAAGTCGCATCAACAACGGTGGATCCGTTTCGAGTATAACGACGATTGAAACAATCCACATAGAGGTGGATACACCGTGACGTCGCGCGGAAGCTCGCATGGTGCCCGCACGACAATGCTCGTAATTAGGTTATAACCTATTTATGGGCAACAGAACGCGCGATGAATGCGCGTAAAAGCTGCGGACTATTCGAAATCAGCTCGTATTTTCAGCGATGTCGGTGTATTTTGTTTACGACTCGAAGCACTCCGCTCGTCGGAGAAACAACCGACGACCCGTGGTGGACGTTTCGGCCATTAGCATTTCGGACATTCATGATTTATTCATGTTAGAAGCCAGAACGCTCGCGAGCGCGTGCACGCGAGTAGCGAACAGCCGAACGAATAGCGGCCTGCCCGCCGCCACGGGAAACGCGTAACAATGCATTATGATTTACTATGCAAAAGGTATGCGTGAGATCGTTATATGTATAAACGATCGTGTCTAAGTAGATGCATGAAATGTTCACTGGATATCTCTGAGATGTGAACGTTCGTACGTTTTCGGCTCGTGATCTTACGAAGAGCCGCGATGGTTCTGGAAAATTCTGTTGTAAATCGAGGGTTTCTAACAATGAGAGATACAGGTTTCATTTATGCTACACTGCCAATATTTGCATAAAATCTGCATGAATACGTGACATAAATATTTCATTCTATTAAGATATGTAAATACCATATATAATTATTAAACATATTGCCAATCAGAATATAAATATAAATATTTCCAGAATATTCTGCAGAATAAAGGACGTATAATTAAATTATCGAATAAGGTAAATAAGTAAGCAATGATCAAAGGGCAAGGCACTGAAATCCTACTTGAAATAAGTATTAAGTCATTTCTACGTAAATCTTAGACTTAGAGAAACGAAGATACTACTCTTAATGACTTTCTTCCTTCCTTCCTTCGTTTCTTTCCGTTTCCTTCCTTTATCTTTTCTTTCTCTTCCTTTTCTGTCCTTTTTCGTCCTCTTTCTGTGTCGCTTCCGTTACTTCATTTTCTCCGTTATCCTTGTCACTCTATGCCGTTTTTTCCGCTCTTTTGTTTCCTTTCCTCGTATACTGAGCCAGAGCTGCCTCCATCACCGAAAATCGAACACATTTATTAATTTCAGCTTCACGAAAGGTTAATTGCCCGGCTCAATGATTTACGATAAGGTTTGCTGATCGATAACATACTACGATTTTAATAGGCGTTCAAATTTAAGCGAGTCACGTAGTTAACCAGTCCAACGTTTCCTCCGTGTAATCCTACAACAGTTTCTTTCGCTATATGAATTTGCATAAGTAGTCGCAGATTTTCCACTGTCCTGGGACGACTAAGAAATAAACAACTAGGCCAACAGTATACGGCTATTGCCGTGGTTTAAACCGCTCCACCTGGGTCTACGACACGTCACAGCGGTTTTCTCCGTGGTGTGGAACTCTACTTGCCAAGAGCGGCCAGAGAAATTTCTCCTACATTTGCCGGTCATTAAATATTCAGCGGGACGAAAGTTCGACGGGTCGCGGACCAACGATCCGCGGAACAACGCGACCAGGTGTGTATCGTTGTGAAAACTTACCGGTAACCACGAGTCTGGCGTACGAGGAACTTTCCACAGTGTCTCCGGTGACGCGGTGCACGGTCCGGCATCGATAACTGGACTGGGCGTCGGACGAAGTCACCGAGAACACCAGAAGCTCTCCAGTTGGCAGCATATGATGTCTGTCATCTGAAAATAGATCCATAGCACTGATTCCCTTGATTTTCTCCTAGCTTTCATTCTATATCTTTTCTATTTTCATTCCTTGCCTAACATTTCGTCTTTATCTTCGTTTCGTTGTCTATATTTTTCTGTGTCTTCTTTTGTTTTATCGAAATTTCGAACCAATCGTAGCTTACAGCTCGGCGCGGTTCCATTAATATGCAAATTCCTTTAATGGGAAATTCCCGTCGGTGAGTCCGTGTCGGTGGTGCACGCGTCGTAAATTGACGAATAATAAAAATGGGTGGGCGCGTCCAGGTTGGGAAGGAGCGGTGGAAAATGATTCGGAAACTAGGCCCGGTCCGTTTAATGGAGGCCAACGCTGCTATTAAGCGGTCGAGCAAAATGAAAATTTTGTCGTTGTCAGGACGCGTTGCTGCGTTTGACCGAAATAACGGCCGCCACTATGCCGGGCATAGCCTGCAGGGATGCGTACCGGTTACCAGTTAATTCCATACAGTCGCATGCGGATCGATGCTCGTAAAAAATCTCGCGGGTTAGCTGTGCGTCAATCGTGTAATCTGCGCGTCCTCAACGCGGCTACCTTCCGAGGAGACAAAATATAGCCTGACACTTGCCACGTTGCCTTTGTCTGGTATAGATCAGCTATTTCTCTTCATTGTTCCCTTTCTCTTTGTTGGATCGGCGAAGCTCGCAACGGAGGGAGGAATTCTTATTTCAACTAATTTTAAGACGCTATTATTTAATGTCATTGAGAATATATTATTTCAGACGACGAAAAAAGTTCTAGATAGCCATCGACAAAACATAAATCCATGTAAAGTAAAATTATTGTTTCTACTAAATCGTTTCCACTCGAGCCGAATCTGTGTTAATTATTTCCTTTTGCTGATCCAACTTCTGCTCAAACGCACCGCACCTTATCGGATTAACGTACACAAGTTGCTCTGCCATGCGCATAATGGCGCACACATGGGAAAATTATATTTCGAGCGTATTCGTTCTGAGCGAACTTGATACGCTCGAACGAACGTACCCGAAGTGCACGAACGTACACGAGCGAATTGTCGCAATAATTCCGGTTTTCTGATCGATAATTCTGCGAAAACTCAGCCGCAGTGGCGTCGACAATATCGTTCGGATCGCGTTTCACCGATCGGCGAGGATCGTTGATCCAAAAAACGAAATACCCAGACGCGACGGAAATGGAAATTGTATTTGAACGGAAAATCCAATAACGATTAACGGTAAATTTCGTTACAATTCATTTTCTGAAATATCAATGTCAGCAATCGTATCAAAATTTCTATTTTTATAGAAATCCGAGGAACTAATAGCGATTCATTTGGATTGGGTTTGCAAGCACAGAGTGCAGAGAGAACAGAGTCGGATAGGAGGATGAGCAACGAGAAGGGTGAAACAACGTTGAAAGAGGAACCACGATACGGGCCGCGCCTTCTAATGTAAATTACGCGAAATCGTTGCACGAGTGACGCCACGCGGCACAAAGGGACGCTTTAGCCGCTATTTTTCCAGCTTTTTTCTCTCGGCTGACACGAAATATATTACGTAAATTCCCTTCTTCCGTGACCATTTTCAACGTGGAATGGTCCGTGTGTGGTGCCGTGCGTGACGCGGTAGAAAATGCATCGCGCGAAAATGTTTTTGCCCACGAGTTCGCACCTCGATGTATAAACGACTGCATTTGCTCCGATACAGTATTCATGCTCGTTGTCCCAGCCCCTCGTCTCATTCTCTTCCATTCCATCGGTTTTTCACCTCCGTTCATACTCCCATCGCCGGGTTCTCGCGTACCAGTGTCAATATTTCGTCGTTCGTTGTATCACGCGTATTACCTACTTCCTGACCCCTCTATGTATTGCATTATTCTCGAGGAAATTGCTCGATATTCCCGCTGTTGAAACGCGACCGTTATAGCCGAAGCGAGAGTAGGAATTCACGTAAAGTCTGGTTGCACCTTGAGGGTGGTTGGTACGCCACGACTGCGCTAAAACGTTGCAACGAAGATGAGAAAAAGCTTGGCTCCTATAAAAATGTCTGGACGGTCTACGATTTCGCTGCTACCTCGTATTTGCATACGTCGCGCACAGACTTGGAGAGGAAATTTTATTATCCAACAAATTAGCCGTTGCGGCCGTTAAACGGCCTCGTTTTCGCGAGAAACCGTGCGCTATTGCGAATCGTTGACCGAATTTCCTAGATGAGAGAAAGCTTCGACTATTGAACGAAGATCGAACATATTTAGCGATAGATATTTTCCAAAGACCAAGCCAACGATAAGTGAGAGAACGGCGGACAAGGCTGATTTATGGCGTGGTTCGACTACTGGCCAATATTTCAATCTGCGAATACCAGCCTTTCAAGACCGATAAACGCAACGGTACCGTTAAAAAATCCATTTACAACGATTTAGTTGACCACTTGTTAGTCTACACGCTGACCGATTCGTTGCTCGTCGTGAACTCCTCGAAATAATTTATCGAACACGTAGCACAAATAACAGTTATAAACTGGTAGAAAACCGATAACTGAATGTCGAAAGTATCGGGTTGCCGGATACCGCAACTATTCGAACCTCTTCAAGAACTTCGATCTCGTAACACAGCCAAGGGCCCTTTAATCCCCCCTGAAAGCTTTAAGCGAAATATGAGAATCGTTTAAGCAGCTTTTCATCTCGCTTCTGTGAGTCATCGAAATGGCAACGAGAGAAGCATCGATCGATGGACGACGGTCAACAAGAAGTGACGGGCAGAATCGCGGCGAGATTTCCTTTCCGCCGACCGACTGGAAAACCTGGTTTCAGCCGCGTGACTGGAATTTCGTGCTAATAAGAGTAATGGACTGCGGCAAAGGGTTCACGATATAAAACACTGACAACAGGGGTGCGGGTAGATATACTGACTGGCGCCACGGGGAAATGACAGACTGTCTATTTGGCTGATGGCACGGGATTTAACCAGTCGATTCGACCACGCGAATATTTTTGCATGTACACGCGGAATAATACGCTCGAATAAGCCGACCGCAGCCTGCAACGGCAGAATAGCATGTCGGTGCTATGGTTCTCGCTGGTGAATTATGGAGCCCGAGCGTTCTTCAGCCGAAAAAGGACGCCACCATAGAACCAGGAGAGACGCAACGCCAGCAACAGCAAGGTCGGAGAGGCATTACCCGATTTCGCGGATTCAATCTCGCTGCAAGTCTTCACGGAACCCCTGCCCGTATCCCGGCGATCCCGTGTACAACGTGTAACACACGTGAATGGAGATGGCAGATTTCCGGTCGGGTCAAACGAAACATTTTTTAATACCCATTAACCAGTTGAAATGCCATTTAGCCGGTGTAATAATTCTAAAAGCTTCTGGTTTCAAAAAGGATAGCCAATCTCACCCTTCTCTGCGCCTGCCTGCCTACCTATCTACCTACACCCCCATCCTACATGGGGCTACACCGTGTTTTTTCCCTTTTTTTTCCAGCTGTTCCTCTTTTTCTCTCTGGCTGGGACGTGAAATTGAGAATACAATGGCACGCGAACGAATGCACGTGCAGCGGCGAGCTTTTAGCCGTTTGAGCATTTAATCCTGGCGAAAATACCAGGTGAACGCGTATTGTTCCGATATGAGAGGAGCAGTCTGTGTATTCGTGTTAACGTACTACTGGGACATATCGAGATGCCGACAAATTGTCAGTCGGCGTATTAAATACTATTTTTTTCATTCCACCCTCTCCCCTTGTATTTTCAGTAAATACATCATTAAAGACCGCCGACGATAAGCTAGAGCCGCGATAGGAGACGCAAGAGTCCTCGACGCTGCCTCCCACGATCGCGTACCGAAAAACGAAACAATCTGACTGATTTATTCGCGATTTTATTCGTCGTAAGCAAGACACACGAATATGGGAACGTGTGTGATTTACAAACATCAACGGCATTTGCGTTTACGTTCGTCGTTAATTAAACTAACCTGGCTGGAGGCTATTCGGAATCGGACCTTGATATTTCAGGTGAAACATGGTCCACATGCTATGGAATGTCGGATAATCGATTTTGCGGTGTATTTCTCTACGAAATTATGATGCAATCGCTTCCAACGAGGTCAACGCGATTTTATCTCTCTCGGCAAACTATAGCAGCACATATTCACCGAAGGTTGTTCCTGTGTTAAATTGCTTCTGCGAACCAAATGGTACGTACGATTCACATATTCGTCGACCACCACAAAAACACGTTGAGGCCTCGATTTATTCGATATACGTTCCTCCACGCCGTACCGTGGAGGTCACGAAACACAGACATTTTCAGTCTTAAGGAAAAGTTGGTCGTATCGTGCGTATGGGCGGTGCTTTTCCGAAACGCGCAACACGATAAATCACGGCTGGATTTTCTTGTCATTCGCTTATCGAGGTTATGAATCTCGCGCATGCCGGATCGCGATAGAACGGACGCTTTAAATCGCGCCAACTTTTCTCGTATAAATCCTTTTCCCTCGCCGCGACAGCTTCCGTTCAACGAGCGCGCTTTCAACGGAACCTCGTGAACGTTCACTATTCAGATTAACAGTCGGCGGGGAACGAGTCGATTGTTTGAACCTCGCTTGGAAGGAACAGCGGAAAAAATTCATTTTCTCTTCCTGTGATTTCAAGAATTACAAACTCTCGATCTTTCGTTCGAAATGCTTCCAAGCGGACCAACAGTTTCGTTGATTAAAACTGGAGCACCGCTCGGTAAAAATACAAGGATGTCATCGTGAAATAGTTGAAATCGGTCGGTTGATCTTCGCTTTTGTGCCCCGTTCGCTTGGAAAACGATTTCAACCGCTCCTGATTTGTTAAAAGCCTTTCCCTGGAACTTTCGTCGAGCGAGGGCGGCGGGTGCGCGTGATTTTCGAGACTGTCGTGGATATTCTTATTCGCCGAAGAGGATCGTAAAACACGGGACGACCGACGCCGTTGAAAACTGTTTGGGAAAGTTTCTCGTTCTTGCAAGAGCGATAAATCGATATCTCTTAGGCGGTGTTCGTTTTTCACACGGCTTTTTGCGCGTCCGTGTTATTCCTCGACGATCCTGGCAAACTTTCCCCGGAAACCCGACTCCCTGGAAAAACTTTCGTTTTAAGCTGTCCGAGCTGCAAACTGTCATCGCCTATTTACCGGTTCCGATCCTTACCAGGATCCATGAAAAATTTCCGCCCAAGTCGCAGAGTGAACGCGAAAACCAAAAAATGTGGGGCTATTAGCAACGTCAGAAGTTTTGCTCTCAGGCTGTTCGTAAGCATTGCGCGTTTAATGCTTATGAAATCAATGGATCTCGCGATCCGCAGCGTCATCGTAGTGGCCTCGATTAAAAATTCATTGCAACGCATTAAACCGAACGTGAAGTGTCAAGCCCGGATTTGCCCGTCGTTCGGTAGACGAACAGCTTACTAACGAGTAACTTTCGGTTTGTCTAGTCGGCGAGTCTCTGAACTGGTGAGTGCTGTGAATGAAAACAGCCCGGAGCTGTTATCACTGCGATATCGTTCCGGCGTCGTTCCAGGCTCGCACGCCGCGTACAAACACCGAGCGCCATGAACTGTTTTCCCTTCGATTTACACGCCGTAAAATCCCGATCGAATAACAAAAATTTTTCTTCGTTAAATCACGCGTCGAAAGGTGTAAAAATTCGTAACAAGGAAAAAGAATAAGGTCGCGTTTATTCTTTTACAAGTTGTCGCGTAGTCAGACAAGCGAAAAGAATAAATTCGTTGAATCCCTTTTCACGCATTCTCGTGTCATCTAATGCGACGTTCTATCTTGATAATTAGCTGGATGTAGACGCTTTTTCTGTGAAATCCACTTAAATCGAGAGACTCTTCGAATGCATGGACCATGAAACACCCATCGAACAGATCTACAGTGGAAAGAGAGTAAACGAAGGGGAAATTAAGGCGAAGAAAACGAAAGAAAAGAAAAGGAGAGAAAGAAAGACGACATCGGGTTCAGGATCGACGGTGGGAATCCATGGTTGGACGACGGAAGGACTCGGACAGGATACTGCAAAGCAGAAGATGGTTCGGGGTTCTCTGGGCACAGAGGGACGATCAGCCCGGAGCGAATTTGCATTGTGGCCGAACGCTTCGTGTTTGAGCTGCGATGCACAGTTCCCGACTGCCCCGATATTCACTGCACTTTAATTCCCGAGGAGACCCGTCGATACTCTTACTCCTGTTACGTTCCACGTTTTACATTAAATTATCGAACGGAACGTAATCGATAAGAATTGAATCGGTCTTTCGACAGTCACGAAAGACGTTCGAAATGAATGCATTTCGATGCATCGAACGAAGCAGAAACGAGGATCGCGAAGAAATTGCTGGCAACTTTTGTTCTACTTGGCGTCTACTTCGTGAAATGGATATCGGGTGGCAATCTTATCACGACTTTCTGCTCGATATCGCCAACGAATTATTAAAGTCGCTCGTCTTGCAACTCGAACCGTATCGATATTCTCCGAGTTTCAGTCTTGGTTACCGAGTTATCAGCGACAACACAATTTTTTCTTGATCTTCATTCGTTGGACTTTTACTTTGTAATCCAAGCGACGACCCAAGTTTTCCAACGCTGATAATAATGTCAATAAAAAGAACTTACAGGGACAGGAAGAATCGATTACAGAAGCTTTGAGCCGAGATTCGAGAGCGGATCGTTCGCTTTGTGGAACCGAACTATTCTATTATAATCGAGCTAGCTCCTCATCAAGCTCTTCCTTCTGTAGGAAATTGCTGTCGGACAAGGAGCTCGAGTGAGTATCAGAGATACGAATAAGACTGCATCGTCTCCGTACATCTGTATTTCGAACTAATTTTATCGTGACACCGATCTCTAACTACAAAACTCTCTCTCGTCTCAGCCCTTTGCATCATATTTCCCAACTTCTACCGAAATTTCTGCCCCTATTACTCCTGAAACTTGAGTCGCGAATAACTTCTACCTGGATTCTCAAAATCCATTCAAAATCTAACCAGCTATTCTCCAACGCTTCTTCAAACACTATGCCGGTCAGAGTCACGGGAAACGTTTCTCTCGTTACCACAGCTTCCTTAACAAATTATTCACCGTAATTGGCCATCTAAAGCGAGCCTAACTGCAGAGGTGCTGGACAGTGTCCAAAACTTCTCCGTTGACGTGTCTCTGACGTCGGACAAGCGGAGGGCAAACGTTAGGGTTAAATCAAACAGCGAGGAGAGAGCACGACGTGAAGGCAACAGGCGAAGTCTCGATCGTGCTCGGCCAGGAAAATCCAATCTTGCGATGGAAGAGGAAATGGAAGAAGAGCACGAGACGACGAGGGTGGCGGGAGCGGTCTCGTCTGAATGGAAAACGAATCACTCGGAAAAGTTTTTAGTCGCGTGCAGATCAGCCCGTCGACGCGAGAAAGTTCCCGTTTATTCGGTATAATCCGTTCGAGAGGAAACGTCTGGAACGCAGAAGCGAGTAACTATGATTGAGTTTTTAGTGGAACGTTCAAAAACAGGTTCCAGGAAAACAGGATGAGAAACGGGGAGCAGGAGAAGCCTAAAAAATGAAGCGGTAGAGGGAGAACACGCAGTTCTACCAAGTGCACGCGTGTTTCTCGAGACCAAAGCATCGAATACGATCTAAACAGTGCGCTCGACGAGAAAACTTTCGGCGAAAATCGCGAACCGAACTGGTAAGTTGCTTTGTCGGCACAATGTGAGCATTATGATGGCGTGCTGGGAGGAAAGAAGTTTGAAAAGTTTGACAGAACGGCGAAGAGGGGATAGAAAGCGGAAATCTTCGTGACACGAAGAGAAGGTGTTGGAGAGACGCGATGAAATAAAAGTCGTAAAATTTAACGGGCATTGCATTCAATCAACGTTCGTTTGTGATCAAACGAACAGCTTCTTCTTTCGTTGGCTGAACTTCTCCTTGCCTCGTTTGCTGCGCGCGTAATTTCCCCGTCTTGGTCTCGTCCGAGAGCTTTCTAACCGTCGAGGAAATGTAACGCCGAGTTATAGAGAATTCGTCTCGATTAACAATTTCGGAAAAATAAAAGAGAACGCTGTTCGCGTGGTCGTGAGCTTTGCATCGTCGTTTCTAACACTGCTGCTGATTGGCAACGTTCTCATAAACTCTTGCACGTGTGCTCGACGAGACCCCCTATTTCCCATATGTAGTACCACAATTCACGTGGGCTTATGGCGTGCAAGAGTGGGCGGCCACGTTAATGTGTATACGTGGATACTCGAATAGTCCCCTCAGACTCTAATTAACTCGGATATTGACCAGAGCAGCTTATATCAGCGTGTGTGCGCGCCGTAACGTGGGCTTTTTTGCTCTGCGCGCGTTCGGCCGCGGTACACAAACGAGGGGAAAAACCAGGCAAAAAAGTGGTTCCAATTTATCAGACTCCTACGCTTTTATCGGTACGCCATTTCTACGTGCCTCTTCAGCAGCGGGGAATGTAAATGTCAAAAACTTCGCAATCACGTGCACCGAGACGTGACATCGGTACACGATACGACAAGGGCTCTTTTCGAATGCGTAACGAGAATGCGTACCAAATCGCGTTTTTCGTTCGAGAAATATCCAACCTTTTGTTCCTGGCATGCTCGTTCTCTCGATATCGACGATGCGCGAGTTAGTCCGTTGAACGATCTCAATGAACGGCGAACATAGTTCGTTCTAACGAATCGAATTCGACCAATCCTAAAATCGAAACGATTAAAAAAGGAAAAAACAGAAGGGAAAACTGTTGCGTGTATGGTAAAAGATTGTCTGAAAACGTACTCTGTAATTATACTAACGAAATGATAAATTTTGTAAATTAGTGTTTCTGAGAAATGAAACGCTAGTCGCTTATTTTGATGCTAAAATAAAACAAGAATCTTCAGGAAGTGTAATCGAACAGTTAGCTGGATTTCTGAACGGCTGAAATCACGATGAACGATAGTTTAGTCGAGGGAGATCCGTGTTTGGAAACACCACGAGTAAGCTAGTAGGTTTAAGATACTCGAGACACGTCCGACACGTTTCAGCCTTATCGAACTCAGCTCAATTTATCGCAATATCACTCACCGCTTTTCGGCGTGGGGAAGATGTTATAGGCTGAATCTCGAACCCAGGACGTGACTGCCACGTACTCCTTAACGAACGTCGGTATGTCACACCTGAGCACACCGGTATTTCCAGGAAGCACGTAAACATCTCGCACTTGCACTTCGTACTTTTGACGTACCACTGAAAGAAAGAGCGTCGATATCAGTTTTCCATCGTTAGCCACGTTTGTTCCGTGAAATAAAGTTACTTCTATGGAACGGAAGAAGGAACAAGAGGATGAGTTACGTAATCACGGAAGACGATGACGAAATTTCAAGGAAAATCGACCAAGGAAAATTTCCGAGAATTTACTCGATCTTCGTTCGACTTTATCTCTAGTTATACCGCGACAATTATCGTCAGGGTTGTTTTAACCTCAGCAATTCTATTCAGACATCGATATTCACGAAAGCAAATCTCGAGAGCTCAACAGCTTATGGCCAGATATTCCAGACCGTAACGACCCGTCTCTCGTCGTTAACTCCAATCATAATATAAGGCACTACGCATTGTCTATTACAGATTCGTTATTCTACTCGCCAACAACGTCGCTTTTCAACCTGTCTACGACCCGTGCATTCGGTAATTAGTGGCTCCCTCTCGTGTTTTCAATCCAGTTCTCCAGCTATCGCGCACAATCCACCCTTTCTATTCTACGTAACGCAACTCGGCGATTCTTTCCAGAAATTTTCGTTGATTCACGAGCCGCTAAGCGCGATAAGTGATTCTTGCCAGGGCTTGGACGCGATTGTTATTCCCAGCAAAAAACCAACGAAAATCTTTCGTTCGTCTTTTATGCTCGCCAGGGATTGCGTTGTTTCGTCGGTTTCCCCGTCTTTCGCGCACACACGCAAACATGAAACACGGTAACACGTATACCGACAAAACGCTCGTCTGTTTCCGGTGGTCGCTAGAAAAACGCGAGCAAAAGCTTGGCAGCGTGCGAGAGCTAAAGTTGGATCTTGATCTTGGCAGTGAGTGTCGCTTGTTAGCCATAAGCGGCCACGGATTCTATGCAGTGCATCTGCGAGCTGGGGGATGAAGCAGCAAAGCAGCGATAAATGTAGTTGGCGCGGCTCTCTCAAGCCGCGATCATTCTTCCACTTTTACCCGCGGCTCGTGGTTTAGAACGTCATCCTGTAGAACGACCGATTACGTTTACGAGCGACGAGAGACTACCGGAGACATCGCGGTATCCGATAACGAAAAATCTTGCAACGCGCCTAGCGAGGAGCGCCACGAAAGAGTTACACGAAATGTAAAAAAAAAAAAGAGAAATATCAAATCGCGAACTCGAGGCATTAAATGCCCGCCACCCGATACCAACGGAACGTGACGTTAAGTTAGCAGATGGAGAGCGCGGACGTTGCTACAGCTACGCGGTGTTCATGGCGTAATTGCGAGCCACGACACTCCGGGAACGTTCCCCGGCAATTTTTTGCCAGATTACTGCTGTCGCGTTTTCTGGTTCAGCGTCCGAGAGGCACTCTTTGTCCGAACGATTCTGTACAATTCGCAAGGAGTTCTCTTCTCCACTTGCCGCGAGATATCACGAAATATAGCGCTCTCGTTATCGTTGCGCGACTGGCTATTTTAAAGATACACAAAATGCACGAAATTTCTATGGGACAGAAAAGAAATAAGAGGAAAGAAAACAGAGTCGATGATACATTGGGATAAAATTATCGAGCAATTTTTTAAGAACCATGCAGATGAAAGTGACAGATTAAGGTAGAAGAGAATAGGGAAGGAATTTCTATGGAAGGGAAAGGAAATAATAAAAAGCAATGGAGAATCAATAACACATTGTGATAAAACCATCTGGCAATTTTGCGAGGACGATGTAGATGAAAGTGAAAGATGATGGAGAATGGAAAGGAAAAAGTCTAGCTTCCGGACCGGAAGGGGAAAGCAATCGGTTGGAAGCGAAGAAATAAAGGTACTCACCGGCCTTTACCGTGATTTCACGGCCCAACACCCTGCCGACGCTGTTCGAGGCTTGACATCTGTAGACAGCCGCGTGGACGTCGTGTCGGTAGGTCTCCGCACTGAATGGCAAAAAATACATTGAACCATTCACCAGCATCTCACGGATGTGAGGTATAGGGAGGACCGGTGACTCGTCCCCCATAAGCCAATCAATCCTTGGCAAGGGACTGCCCTGGGCCGAACAATGGATCATAGCCCCGGTCTCGTTCGAGAATTCGACCGACGAGCGTGGCTCCGAGATCAACACTGGACCCTGACTGTCCAGCACCACACCCCGTCCTGTAACATGGATCGCGCGGCATGTTCCGTTTAGAAGGATCGACGTTCGGACACGCGGAAAATCGAGAAGGCTTTTGGGAAGACGTTAATGGAACTTGACCGAGATTGTAGCGTTAATTTCTGTGAAATTGCATTAGCTAGAAGGTCAGGGATGTCGTTTGCGAATGACATTTATAAGTAGATATCGATCGAAGTGTAACGTGAATAAGAACAATGAACTGTTGGTATTGTCGAGTAAAGTGTATAAACTTGCGTACGTATTCGCGTAATTACACGCAGGAAAGGTATTCTGGCCGCCATTACGCAAGAAAGGGGAAACTTTTTATACGTCCTAGGGGAGATATCAGATTTAAACTCTCAAAAGCAGACACAACTCGGTACTGTGCTGAAAGTACGTATCTGCTTTGACACGATGAACTACCGTAATTAATTATTTACGGAGAAACTTTCATCTAGATACGAATGCAATGAAACAAAGAACACTGTGATTTAGCGGTCTCGTTCCTTGTTTCGTATAATTTTACGACGAATTGATATAGACAATCTATTTAGGAAATAGAAACAAGCCAATCGAAAGGTGATCAATCGAGCGACGTGTCTGGATAAAATACTGGAGAAGTACATTGGACGGAAAGGAGGATATTTTTCTCTAAACGAATAATTCATCCGAAGATGAATCGAATCAATAAGGATATTCGACCGGATAAAGAAACAATTGGTTTCCCAATATTCTCTTGGCCTCGTAGGTAAGCTCGAACGAACGGTTGCTTTGCAACTTCTTCGATATTCCCTGCGCGCATCTGCGGTAAGCGGTTTATATTGCAAAATGCACACACATATATATAGCTATGTATGGACACGTATATCCGGTAAACGCCGAAGAACTTCCGTTTTGTTACGAAGCATCGAAGGAGCAGCAGAGTGGCTGCACCAAGTATGCAGCAGTAACAGCGGGATCAATCATATTCGATCTCCGTCTTGTCAGTTATTACGGTCTGTGCGCGAGATCATTTGCATTCATCGCCGGGAATGCGGCGAATTCATCGCTCAAGCGTGAAAAATATATAATAGGAAAAATGTCCTAGCAATTTCAAAGATTTATACAGCGTTCAATTCGTTTTTTAAGCACGAAAACGTTTCAATCCTTTGAAACAAAATGCGATTGCTTTCTAGAAAATGTTACTCGAAACATTATTCGATTTGCCGCGCGCGTCTCTCGTTGAGCGTTGAAAAGAGAAAAAATAATGAAACCACCGTCGGCATTCACTGTATTCAAATAATGATAACCGAACCAACTTCCCGCCGACGATAAAACGCTCACGTACGCTCATCCACATTCGCTGAATGGCGCGCGAAACGTCGCCTTTCTCCACACCGTGTTCCGATTGCAACATTTACCACTCTCCCACTCGCTCGGTTCGTATCATTTCCTCCCAGAGCGTTTCCTTTCCACAACCCCTGCCTCTCTATCGGCGGGTTTCTCCCCTATATCTCTTCTACCAGGCAAATCTGATACAGTATCACCGACGTGGCTAATGTTCTCGAAATTTCACGACAATGTTTTTCAGCGATCGGATCGTGACCAAGCGTATAGACAATGCGTACATGAAAACCATACGAGGGAACCGATGTATTACGTAGGGACGGCGATTTGATAAGCAGAATTTCGATAGCTACGTGAAACTATGAAACCGTTAAAGGTTCATCGCCACGAGCTCTATACGTATCGCTACATCGCGCGCGCGTCCATCCAATTCGCGAAAGCGTATATGTGCCGTGAAGACGTTTATATTCGGCGCTTCCTGCCCTGTAGGAGCGCGCGGTACACCTGCGCCGCCGGTTTACAGCTATGCAACCCTGCCATCTAGCTCGCATTTATACATGAGCCAGCTCGCTGCTTTCCATGGATGCGTATACATACTACATTCATCCTCACACGTATGGATATATAGTATATTCAGAGTACAGAGTGCACACGTATCGTGTGCATCGGTACATCTGCTACTCCCAGGGGGGGGTTCTTCCTTTCAAGCAAGGGACAAGCAAACTCGCTCGCGTGCTCGTCGAACGACAGCGATGGAAAATAAGGTTAAATTAATACGCGTATAAAGCAGTTTGTCGCTGACAGCGAAGGCAAAACGGTTATTAAGGGGAACTATGCCCGCTGTGAAGGAAAATTGTCCTCGTTCTTCTTGTTTACGAGCAAATTCGATAGAGATTCCGTCTAACTCGATAACCAGTAGCTTCCTCTGATTCCCTGTCCTCGCTTTATCATTACGAATCGTGGATGAAATAAGGACTCTTTGATACTACAGTCGCGTTTCACGCTTTTGGCCAAGATATCGTTAGATATTTTTCGCTCTCGGAACATAAAACTTGGAAAATCTTTTCGTTTGTTTAACGCTCGTTACGCTAATTAATTGAAGCTTATTGGAACGATTCTTCTTTCCGACCGAGTAGCAGGATTAAAGAAGGTCGTCATAACAGGGGAATTGTCATACCGCAGAAAGGAAGACGGTAGAACGAATGACCATTGATCGAAATTATTTGCGCATTCGACCGTATCCGCTTATTGTCGCAACGTTTCAATCTCTCGATGCGAGACGAACAAAAGCAACGTGAACGTGGGATCCAATTAGCGATTGGAATCGCGTAATTCTACAAAGAGTTGATCAATTCAGTAACACCGCATTTCCATAAGTAACCCTGTTAACGCGTCTCCGTTACGCGATCTAACGATCCGTCTTTAGTCACCGTTCTACACACCAGCATAAATAAACCAACGAAATAAAACAGAAACGTTGAATAAAACATTGAAAATCTAAACACGCGAATCGAGAATATAAATAATACAACAAAATAAAAGAAACGAGATTCGTTGCCGTATAAATTTCCGCGATTTTTCCCTATAAACTTCGTAATCACTCGTAAAGTTCGTCGGAATGTTCACTCGTAAAACGCGCTTTTTTGTCAATTTTCCTAGCCATTTTCCTTCTTCATTTTATTTAGAAGCGTCACATATTTGCCCCCGGGATTCGTGACACGGTCACCGTCCACAGCTCGCCCATATTTGTAGCCGTCACTTGAAATCCCCTTGTACAATTTTCAGTTAAACGCGTTCAATCTCGTTACGAGCGATGTACTCTCGAGCACGCGCGTACACGTGTTACGCGCAGTTACATGAGACGAACCGGAGAAAAACGTGACCCCAGATTCGATGATATACCTCATTAAGGGGAATTGGTGCTTAAGTCCCCTATGTTGGGCTCACGTGCAGCACGAAACCAGGCATCGAATGTTAACGCGGTGTCCAAATAATCATAGGATGGCAAGCAATGAAAACAGGAAGCGATAAATTGTACGCGCGTAATTCCGCGACATCGCGTTTTTATTTTCCCACGCGGACGCGTACAATGCGCGAACGCTCAGCTCTCATAGATGTTCTCATAGATGTAGCGTCCTTTCTTCCATCGTTTTTTCTTCCCTTTCTTTCTTTTTTTTTTTTTTTTTTTTTTTTTTTTTTATACCACTCCGCTTGTCGACGCGCAACGAGGAAGAATGCACTGTTCGGTAGACTGGTATGACTACGTGTACGGAGCCAAAGGAACGAGATATGCGTGAAACTATCGGCGAGGTGAAGCGTAGACGGTCGAATCAGTCACGCGAGAAATATACTCTCCATTTTTTCCTTCCTTTCTATACAACCGATCGACAAAGACGCAGTCTGAAAGTTCGCGCCATATATTTCGGTGTACGCGTTTGACCAACTAGCCTTTATATTACACCACACGAATTCCGATTCCATGTACATCGAAGCTCGATAGAGGTTTCGACCCCTTTTCATTTCCTCGTTCTGAGCAGTACGAATTCCCACTATGCTACGGCTATCGTACGTTTACGGTATCTATCCGATGGGTCAAGTGTGAAATTTAACGAACAGAATGGTAATTGATCTCGTGACGCTGGATTTGAAACGCGGACAGTAATGGTCCATTTCCTTTTTCGAGTTACACGCATGGAATACAAAGAGTCACGAGTAAACGACTTTCGAAGGTATACCAGGAGTTTCTGAACGTTCGATAAGATGCTCGTTTAAATATTGCGAAGCAAGAAGCGTTGTCGAGAGGTATGAAATTCAGCCATCGCATCGGCCGATGAGCATCTGCTGCCACGCGCATAACGGCGCGTATAATACGTGGCTTCGCGGAACAGGATTGAACGCGGCTTAATTAATCATGGTGAAATTCGGCTCTAAAACTTGTTTGCAGTTGCCCTGCCTCGGGCGACAGGGTTAATTTCGGTTATACGAGGGAATATTCAGACGCGATTTAGAACGAACTTTCGCCTGTCGACCACGTGGATCGTTTGCGTGCATTCTTTTCCGCTTCTTTAGAATTTGCTCGAGATAATCTCGGATAACGAGAGACCCGCTCTATTTTTCTTCTTTTCTTTCTCTTTTCTACGTCAGTCGATAATTGCGTAACGAGAAGGGGCGGTGAAACTCGATGCGTTTGCACGAGTCACTTCCGGTATTCCGTAATCGTCGGATAACTACATTGCCAGAGACAATTATACGCCGACAATGTGCTTGCCGCAATTACGAGCTGCTATCTCTCTTTTCCACGTTGTGACGCAACTATTTGCCACTGTATATTTGCCTGGCATTTACAGAGTGTCTCGGAAAATTCCAAATATTGTGAAATCTCTGGTGCTGTCGTGTAAGCTCCTCGTACGGCTGCCGGGTCGACGTCCATGCCGTTAATTCGCATTTCGTGAATTCAACGGTTGCAAAGCATTCGTCGTATCGTTTATACATCGACGTAGTTTCACGGCACGCTCGCACCGTTGACTCTCTTATTCTCCTTAGAGAGTCCTGCTTTTGACGCTGTCGCACATGTTTTACGCTCGCGCTACTTGATGCGCTCCCACTTCACCGTGCGCGCTGTGTTCTTGGTGATTTCGTCGGTTGAAACGCTTCCTCTGTTTTCGGGCCCGGGAATATCCGTTTGCAACGAAAATGTTTCCGGATCGCGTGGAATGTTAAGCGGATATTGGAGTTCTTTAACTGTTTTGTACTCTGCGCGAAAAAGGAGCGAAAAAAGCGGAAAAGAAAAGGGAGCGTCGTTTTCGAAGCAAAAAACATTTTCCACTTCCCACGCGATACCTAGAAAAAGAAAAAAGGAAAAAAATACAACTTTTTAAACAAATTTCCAACCAACGCAAACACTCTGCAACATAAAGTTAGCCGAGATATCCCAGACATTCAAGTGAAACGAAACGGAAGTCGCGAAATTTTTCGGCAAACTGTTCGCCAAATATTTGGGTCACCGGCGCGTTCCATCCAAATAAATACCGGAGAAACATTTCTGATCCTCTGTCTCGTTGAAACGAGAGAATGTTAGAGGGTAATATCGACGAACCGAATGCCGTGAACAAAAAAATCCTTTGACGCACAAGGGCTTGTACACGCAACCGCCCCATCGTCTCTCTCTCTCTCTCCATGCTCTTCACGCTCTCCACCCAGATGCATTCCATTACGCACATGTGACCGAATAACGGTTACGCAGCTTCTACCAGTTCTAGCAACGCGATACACCTGTGCCGGTCTACAATTATGCACCGGCGCGGCGCCATTTATGTCGCATTTATACACTCTCCTCTACATTCACCCCTGTCTTTTCCGCCGCGTTCCACCAACATGCATCCGGTTGCTCTTGTCGCGAGTATGCGCGTCACACGGAGCCGCTGCACGTACGCGCGCATCAACTGTGCAAACGTTGCGCCCGTTCCAGCGACTGTTACGCTGGGACCAGCCCTGTATTCTCGCGTTGCACTTTCTGATTAATTACAGAGCGCTGTCACGCTGCAGTGGACCGGCATTATCATCCGGAGCACGGAACTCGCGCGTCGCTGACGAATTAACCGGCGCGACGTAGCTCGGTCACCCGTGACTGTTAGTTCTTAACCGAAGAATCGCGTAGGAAAATCGCGTAAGAGAATCGCGTAAGAGAATCGCGTAAGAGAATCGCGTAAGAGGATCGCATTCGACCGGAAGGAAGAAGATGAATCGTTAGACTTTCTTTGTGAGAATTCGTCTGAAAATCGAGGAAATCCAGAGTTCGTCTACTGTCGTTAAACCTTCCGGTTCGTAGAAACATCGAAGAGGTTTAATTGTAATTAGACCGAGGCTCGAAGTCAGGTGTAATTTAAGACCATCTCAAAGTACCATCTCGAAGTACGACTCGAGTCGAATGGTAGATCTGAGCCATCGGGTTTCGGGTTGGATCGACTTTCAACGAGAATGGTTGAACGCCATGCGGTCGAATTCTCGAACTTGAATTTCGACGACAGCGGACGCTGCTTTAACGCCGGTTACTTCGACTTCATCCACTGTTACTTACAAACACTCCAAGTTCAAAAGCCCCGAAAACGTATACGGTGTAGTAGCGGATCTAACGAGTGTCGGTGGCAAGCTTTGCGATCTCCAATTACTCTCCGTTTGGATCAAATTTCGACGTAACTGAATTTTATATCGTCGTATCTCGCAGCTGGAATTGCTCCGTCTCTCTTTGCGAGTAAAGTGGATTTAAAACAATAACCGCGTCTTCTTTCATCGAGTTATCGTGAAATCCTTTCCAAGACGCTATACGAAGAATCGAAGCGTTGTAGTTTAATCGGTCAAGATTTTAACGAACCCGACCCGAGTTTCGATCATCCTATTGCCTTCCGTTAATTGGCGCCAGCTTCGAACACAACGCGAGTTCTCGTCGCGTCGGATCGATAGCGCGGATCGCGATTATCCTTGCGTTCGGCTTGCCTTAATCCGACTTAAGCGCCTACATAAATACGAATATATTTCGCATACGCGATGACCGAAGTTAGCTGCAATGCAGTGGCGCGATACGAGAGGCGGCTAGGATTTTCCCGGCACGCGCACACCGTTAGGATCGTTTGATCTGGATCATGGTTAATTTCACCGTTGGTTATGGCGCACAATACCGTACCAATCACGCCGTGACTTCGCTGCATTGCGCAGTCCGATTGGTTTCTCCGTAGCAGCCACGTATACACGCGCCCGTGCCTTCGTACGCATACATCGCCAAATCGTACGATCGTGGCTGTGCCACCTGCTAGTATAGGTGAATGCGTGCGAACGTGCACACTATTGGACAGGTTACATATACACGCGTGTCACCCACATAGCGGCGCGCGTGTAATCGACGACCAGATAAAGCTGTGAGACGGATCAATCCGTGACGAAGCCATCGACTTCGAAATGCTAGATTTCGTTTCAATCTCGTCGACGGATCGCGTTCTATTCACGGAAGGAACGCGACAACGCCGTCGGACGAGATACATCCTCGAATTATGGGGCAAATTGGACGATAGATCACTTTGTCGCCGGCAGACTTTTTAACCGGGAAATTCCGTGTCAACGGTTGGCCGGTAGAATGAGTGATTTAGAGGCACAAACGCGGCCGGCTGACTTTCTTCCCTCTATCGTTCTCCCGTGAATCTCTTCTACCTTGCCTTTTTAATTCGGTTAGACTGTCTGGCGATGCACAGGAATGGGCGTGTCTCTCGTGCATGCGTCCGTAGGATTTGCAACTTGTCCGTTCCCAGAAAATTTTAAATTGTAAATAAGGTTGCCAAGTTGCTTTCGTGTTGAGAGAACAAGGCAAGCTCGTTGAGTTTTCGCGAAATTCGCAAACTAGCTTGGCTCGTAAATCAAGGTTTCGCCAGACGTTAACGAAATCTGTGAAACCACATAATCCACAGGAAATCCTGTTCGCTTACTTTCGACTCTTGAATTTCCCAGAGCTATATGCCTATCGGTCTGGCAAAATCGCGAAATAGGAAAACAGGAATGATCGATGGAAAATGCTGACGCGTGACAGTCACGCGGCAGACTTTCGACACGCGAGACGCTACTGTGAATCGGTTGCCTGGCTTGTGACGGCACATAACTTCCCCGTCGTTCGACTATCTCTCTTTTTATCCGTGACGATCTATCGCATTATGTACCGTGTCGACACCTTACCGCCTCACTTTGAACAACGTCGATAGTCTGATCTTCGAGCACATAGGTTGACACATTATGCACGCACCATAGAGCATGTTGGTCGAGAACGGGTTGGGCGAACGGAAGAGGAAAGGAAAGGAAGGGAAATCAGCCGGCATCGACGATGAAATTAGTTGGTCGCGTCACGAAGAGCCTTATACCTCGTCTGGCCTTCTTTCCTTTCTTCCTCTCTTTCTCCTCCTTATCGCTTCTAACCGTTCGATTTCCTTTCTTCTTTCTCCGATTCCCTCTCGTCTGCTCTCTGGTCCCTCTTCCTGCCGCTCGTCACTCCCTGTTTCTCTGTCTCTTTCTTCACGACGCGAATGAATATATTTCCCTCGGTAGCGTCTTCATCCGACCGAATGGAAGAATCTAGCGAGACGGGAGCAATATCGACGGAAATCGAATCGCAAAATGGAGAAAATGACTGCGAGTGCTTCACCCTATCATGGAGAAGAACGAGGCGAGAAAATCAGCAGAAAGGTGAATGAATGCGAAAGAGAAGGAGGGAAAATACGGCAAGACGGACGGGGGACAGAACAGGTAGAGGGACGAAGATGGATATTCGAGGGACAGAGAAGGATGGACAAAGCGCGGGAGAGAGAGAAAGAGAAAGGAGGAATGCATTCCTGGGCGAGTTAATCCCTGGAGTCTGGAATGGCTGACAATGCCATGGATCCATGCCTTCTACCTTCCTCTATGCTCTTCGTGATCGTGTGCGTTCTCGTATGTACGTGCCATCGAACGATGGTACGGAGGAATCAAGCGTTCCAACGTATTATCGTCTGCAATCGATTCGCCGATTCTTAATATCGCGAAACTCAGCCGTAAATGGATCATAATAGAGGTGAAAGTCGGGGATCTTACGTGCGGCTGCACGTATTTCTTAACGCGTTCCCCACCGCATCTGCGATCGAGCCCAATGCGTTGACCCAATCGTTACCATAAGCAGCTTACCAAGAGCTTGTCGGATCGTCAGTTATTCACGTTATATTTCCGTCGTCTCCACGAATTGCCATTTGCTCTCTTCCGCTTTTTCCACGTTTCTGCTGCTTCCTTTGTCGTTTGTACGACAGAATGTAATACGATAACAGATGAAGATAGCATTGGTTAATTCGAACTCATTGTGGATCCTCGCGAAATTGAATTGCCATCGACTCTGGAAACGTGCTCTAGTACTCGACGAGTATACGATTATAACGACACTTGTTTCTTATTAGATGAAGTCGTTTTTATTAGATGAAAACGTGTTCCATACCGCGAGTGGGTAATTTTTAATTGGTTGAATTTTTAACATCGTCTAAAATTCTGGTCTGGCGATTTTTCAACGAGCACTACGGAGCGCAATTGGCTATTTCGGATGGTTCTATCGCGCTGACAACCAAACCAATTTTCTACTTCCTTCGCGAATAGAACAATTACTATCTAACATCGTTACGAGAAAAGTAATTTTTCATCGAGCTCGATGGCATGACGTTAACTCGTTAATTGGCAACGTGAAGAGGATATGCGGATCGTTCGAACAGAGAATTATCGAAGATAACTTCGTTTCATCGGTACGACGATCTCTTTGGAGTATGTTTAATTGTGATTTTATTTAAATAGAGACAAACTTGTACGTCTCGCGTATCAAACATAGAAACGTCTAAAAAAGAGATGGAGACGAGGTAGCGAAAAAAAGCGAATAAGAAGAATCGATTGGCGTGGGACAGAAAATGAAGCGCAAAATGCAATTAGCCAAGCTACCGGATAATTGAAACAGTGAACAGGAAATGGGCTCGCGGCAAGGTAATACGATTGAGCCCTTCTTACGATTCTCAGTTCCAGAGAAAAAGAACATCTTGAGAGGCGAACAAAAAAAAAGGAGGTCGGTCGTGCACCAACGAAGAAAGCGTTTGACGACATCGTGGGACAGCTGCACCGTAAACTGCTTAGCAGCAGATAGTGGCTGGCCAAGTTCCTCCACTGCCGGAGTAACTTTCTTAATCCGGTTCTTAGCTGGGTTAGTCTCTGCGATTAATGCTTCGCTAGCCTGCCGCCACCCACTGCTCAAGAAATTTCTGTCGAGCTGTCGAACATCGTCTGATAATCGAACGATCGAGTCAAGGTCAAAACATATGGCAAGTATTTGCTGATCTACGAAACCTAGCTGTACACCGTGGAAAGAACAAGTCGAGTAAAATAACAGAAGAAACAAAAAATAAAAAATGGAAGAAGAGCAGAAGAAGTGGTGTACACGATATTGGATAGCAATAATTCTTCGGTCGCAGTCAATAATTTCTTTTTCGTTCACGGCTGGCGTCGATGGAACGATGTCAATAAATACGACGATAAATCAGCTATAAATCGCTATGGAGCCTGGCCATACAATTCAGATGCATCGATCGCGAGCTCGACTCGAGAAACAAAAGAATTAACCAGACACCTGCGTCGTCGTCGCTTCGCGTCCTATTTTGGAATGGGAAATTAATCACGAATGTCGCGATTGCCACGCGAGCTTTTTTTCCGAGCAGCAAACGAGCACGGCAAGCGCGATTCCGGCCGATGCGATACAACCACAACAACGACAACGACAACGACGAATCTCTATGTGTGATCTCTACATCCTCTTCTTTTACCAGCCAGGTGTTCGTAGCTTATCACTCACCAGTATCCGCACTCCAGCGACACGCTGAATTAGCATAATAGCACCGATGTCGTTACGAGCCAGTGAAACTCTTCAGGATACTTCAGTGCTCCGATACAATGGAATATCGATCGCGACCGAGAGAAGCCAGTCTCGCCAAAGGTGTAGACGACGAAACAGTACGCCTCTTGACGTATTAAAGGGTACTGCACGAAATATACAGAAGAGGGACAAAGGGTGGTCCACCAAGGGACGGTGTACAGACAAAGGTGTAGCCGAGGGTTATGGCGATCCCCAAACAAATCTCTACTTAGTCACGGGACAAAGTAAAATTGCGGTTTAGCGCGAAAGAGTGTATATAAAACAATCGTTTCGACCAAGTTGATGAAGAATAACAGGGAAATGAACAAAATGACTGTAGAAGAAACAGGAACGAGTGTAAATAATTGTTGCACTTTCGTCGTGGCACTTTTTCATCCCCTGTCGTGTCTGTCTGGCGAAGAAATGTAGAAGCGTATTATAAGGGTCATTGTCCATGCCCTGTTCACGCCGCCAAGTTAAACTACGACTAATTTCTCCGCTTAATGTGTCGCTGTAGCGAATGAAACGCACGTTTCACCGGCACGTAGAACTTTGTCGGGCTTTTTTAATGTGGGAATCTCATTCAAAGATGAAGTTCGTTTGAACACGAAAGAAGAGAGAGCTGGATTTGGTGTTCATAGACTGCGTGGATTAGGTTGAACTGTCCAGTCTCTTTTATCAATGAAAGAATTGAACCGACTAGTCGCGCTGTTGAATTCTCCAGCGCGAAATTGCAGTTAGGGCTTCCATCGACCAGACTTTATCAGTAGATTATCTTGGAAATTCTATCAAAGAATTTCGGAAAATTTCAAAAAGATTCAACGTAATGCAAATTTAACAATTTATTCTGTAGAAATATTACAAATGATATGAAATGAAACAGTCTTCCTTGGAATTTTTGTCATAAGAGTCGTACAAAACCATTAGCAGACAAGATACAATGAAAATAGCGAACCATCGCTATTTAAACATCACAGAGAATTATGGAGATCGTGACAGTGGCACTAGAGGTCATTGAAAATCAGACAGAGGTCGTCGAGGTCGTGTTATTGGTGCTCAAGGTCATATAAAGCTCGTGGTATTATAGAGATAACGTGTTTGTAGTGTATAATGACATATTGACTGTCATGTACAACGTCGTATGCATGTGGCAATATTATTATTCGAAAGTTCGCGTGCACGTAAAATATGTGGTCCTCGTTCAATTTGTTGAAACATATCTCGCATCCTAGCGGTTATTTAAAAATGGTTGATATTCACTTTTTTCAGCATGAATGATTCAACTGAATGATGTTACCGGTAACATCTAAAACGACCCAATAAAACCTGGGTAAAGCAAATAGTCGTGAACGTGCTCGTGTTTCTCGAATGCTGCAATTTGCGCGACGCACTAAAACGTCATTCTAATTTCGACCAGGACGAATCGCGTTGGCGAACTTCCCGCATTTTAGGCAGTTTTGTCCTCGCGCCGTCCCGCCCATTCGCGCATTCCGTCTCATTTCGCATTCTAATTACAAGCTGCACAGTGCCGCGTAAAGCGTAAATTATTTTCAATTGTCGGATAAAATATGGCACGCATACAAAGTACGGCCGTCACGCCGTCACGCCGTTACCCCGTAAATACGGTCTGGCCGCAGATATTGTTCATTATGCGCTATCCATCGTTAATTGCTCCGAATATAATTAAAGGGAGCGGACTGGATGGACGAATTACGCGGGGAGGGGGCTGGACGTTGGGCGCTTACGCGGTATAGCCTCGATTCTTTTATACCTTTTGTCTGCGATTTTTCTTCTTTGCCCCGCGCCTCCCGTTTCCATCCTAGTTCTCTCTTTCTCCAACGTATCGCGTCACTTAATTCGCCAGTGTGAACATAGCCAGAGCCAAGACGTTTATTTATGGCAATTTAACTCGAAACTCCATTCGCGGGGCGCACACGCCTCGTTTAGTGCGCGGCATTTAAAAGTTCCGGCCGAGACAAAAGTTCCACGGCGTTAATAGTTCCGACGGGCCCCGCTATTCCTACAAATTATTCGTGTGTTTCGCCTTTCCCCGATTAATTGCTGCCTTTTTAATTACTCCTATTTTGCAAGAGTTCGCGTGCCACGGTAAGCCTCTGGTTTCGCGTTAACGAAAATATTCGCCTATTAGCGTCACCGTTATTGTTGTTACCGTTCTCGTTTGGCAGATTCTACCTTAACCGCCAAAGGATAGTATACGAAGATATTAGCCACAAATTGGTTACATTCTCCTCCTTTCGGATCGTCCTCTTTGAATCGTTCGACGATATAGATTTTCAATATCGTCCAACTACTACGAGGAATTATTTCGCAATTTAATAACCTGCTGGGGTTTCTCCCTCGTTCCTTACGCAACCAACAGAGTAAAATGAAACGGGATTCTGATAATTTTCAAGGACACACGACACCGTTCTTGCATCACTTTTTCTTCGGCACAAACGTAGAATCGCGACTCCGATCGATGCCGCATCGCGTAGATTTCATTTAGAAGTCCCTGTGCAAGTTCTTTCTATGAGGAAATTAAACGAGGAGACTAAAAAGCAGAAGATGAAGAGGAAAAAGAAAATACGACGGAGGGGGAAATTCTATCTGATTGCCAGTCGCCACGGAAGTTGTACCATCGTTCGACAAGCGCCGACTTCTTCGAGAACGCGTACTGAAAAAGTCCGTCGGCGAAATAAATTAAAAATTCTCTCGCCATAACGAGCGAACGGAACAGTTCACGTTTACTTCGGTGGAAACCCAGGATGCACGGACGCCGCATCCGATAATAGCGACGTGATCGGACGCAACTGGAGCATGTGGACCAGACGTTTTCGTAATTCGGTCCAAGTCGCGGCACGCCGGACAACCGTGACAGCTCCGCACCACCGATGCGAATCGCAGTTCCAAATAAATTAAACTTCCCTTTTCCTTTACCTACTATATACACTCTTTTGAATTCGCCTCTGATACTCTGTTTCTGCCTCGCGTGTAAATGCTGTAACGGGGGGCGGACATGTGCCTGTGTAGCTATGTGGAACGCAACCACAAGTGTATCTTTGAAAATTCGGACGGTCCGGAATTGTGGGTCCAAATGGATCATCTCGAAAAATTGAAGATACTTCGGGAAAGACGTTTCGTCGATGATGTCGACTTCTTGCACTTTTGAAACGTCCGCCCTAGTATACGAAGAGTAAAAGTTTCGTAACCTTTCTAGGTATAAGGAAGTGAAAATGTCTGCTACATATATATGTACATATATATAGTTCAACTCTAAATCTGGTTTAAAAGCAATGGTCCATCTACTGAATAAACAAAGAGTTTCATTTCGTGCTCTTCTGTTCCATTACCGGGATTATCAGAATATTAATGAGATAAGTGAATGTGAACTTAAGTTATTAATCCTCGAACGCCAAAGAAGAAAGTCTCTAGGCATGTACGTAGGATCGTATTTTCTGCCTTCTTTAGGCCAACCGTAATAATAATTTATCATTTTCATTTAAGAGTTACTTACTACTTGCTAGTAGATTGGAGCGTGAACGTCAAAACCGTGAAGCGGAACGACGCGAAGCAGAATGCGACGAACTGGTGCGTCCACGTGAACTGGACATTTTCGAAATTTAGGGCAAACCACGATATAGACGGGAATAGAAAAGGGGAAGGCCGGTATTGGTTGCGCAACGTCATCGGCTTGACAGATCGATCGTAATTAAATCGATGCGATCCGACGCGCTCCTCCCATATCCATGGACTTAACTCTAAATCTAGGAATGGGGTCGATCGAAGCCACCATCAGGATGCATTATGGAGCCAGAGAGGACATGCTCGCACATAGGTGGACGCGGTGGGCGGCGGGGTTATCTCGCGCCTATTTGCACGATAGTCCTGTTTCCGATTAATCAGGTCCCCTGGAATTAACGCAGTCCCCAGGGACTGCGTCACATCTCACACGTATGCATACCTGCTACATGCACCTCTCTCCGTCTCTCCCAGGTCTCTTCCTTTCTCCATTCTGCTCGCTTTCTCTCTTCTGTCCCAACTATATCCTACCTGTACCCCCTTCGCATCGATGCTTCCCTGCTCCAACCCCTTGCAATCTCTCTCTCTCTCTCTTTCTCTCTCCCTCTCCTTTCATTACATTTGCATAGGTGTACACTCTTCTTCGTCCTCACCCTATCAATTATATCTCACTCTTTCCCGCTCACTTGATTCCTGCTACTTTGTTCTTCTCCATCATCGTCGTCATTTATCTGCATACCTCTTCTTTCATCAGCTCCATCCGTTCCATCAGTTTTTTTCTGCCCCATCTCTGTCTATCACGGACATCGATCCTCCCGTCCCTTTGTACTTCCTCCGATACGCTCTCCCTCTCTTCCTCTTTCTTCTTTCGTTACACGTTTCTCGTCCTTCTCTTCTTATCAATTTCACCCCGCCCGTTGCTCTTGCTTGTCCTCCCTCACGACTTTTTCGAAACGCGCTCCAGCTGAACGCGTCGAGGGACGTGACTAGAGGCGACTTATCGGCGCGTGTATCGCTCGATCCCGCCTAGTCCCCGTTTCAAAGAACCCGCCGCTCCCAAAGGCATTTTTGCCCTTGTCGAGGGGTACACTTTTTGAAAAGCCGCGATGATTCTCGTGGCTGGAATTTTTATTATCCACCACCTGTCTTGTTCGATGCGACCGATATAAACTTAACGATCCCAAGTACCGCGATATTTTCCCTCTCTTTTGCCTGCACCGTCCTTGATTCCTCGCTGAGCGCGCTTTTCACTAACCGATCGTGCCCGATCGTTCAACTGGACCATTCTCCAATTATCCCGCTTTCTCCCGCCAACGAACCTCGAGCGGCTCGTTATAATTGGAGAACCGCCCTGCGCAAACCTGTTCCGCCCCATGACAGGAGATTAATTCTCTCGGGACTCGCTTAACTAGGGGCAAAAACTGCCCGCACACGCTACGCATATTCTCACCGGTTAATCGCTGAATATTTGCGTTCTGGTAAAGGCTAATTAATGGCCGTTGCGCGCCAGCCTCGGTGCGCTCGAACGTTTTAACGTTTGACCAATCGCCAGCCAAAAGAAAGCATAACATACATGTGCATCTCGTCGTATGGTTCACCGGTTCCATAATCTGGCTTACGCTCCTGTACAGACACCACTGCACGTTATCTGGGTCGAATACGCGTTAACGTGAAAATTTATTCGTGTTTCGATGGGAAGGACGAGGAAAGGGAACAAAGAAAGAAGGGAAAAATGAGAAAAAATCGGCAGAGCTGCGAGGAAAAGAAAAAACGGACGTGGACACGACCCCGGCATTATTCCCCAAATACGCTGTGTGTTTTCATGAAAATGCAATGTCACGTTGGCTCCCCATTACGTGATGAGAATCAAATTTCCTGGGACGCACAGGTAAACCACTTTCAAAGCGGCCAATGTAAGCACGCTAACATTCGTACATCTAATAATTAGGTACCATGATAGCGTCGAAATGGTGCATGGGATAAGTGAGGATAAGTTCGCGTCCAGAACCGCTGGTTAGTCGATTCGTCCACTCGTACGTTGTTTGCGTGCTCTACTCATCCGTCATTTTTTTTTTTTTTTTTCTTTATCTCTCGTTTCTCATCTGATAATAACGTCGTTTGCGATCATTCTCGCGTAATCGCGTAATTCACCTTCGTCGAGTAGAGAAAGAGTTGCTTGTTACCGTAGTTCCCAGCAAAGAAAGTTAAATCCAACCGGAACCGATTTAAGACATTGCATTCATTCACGTTCACGAACCGAAGAATGGAAATATTATTGGACGGATCGACTGGAAAACGATATCGGAAAAAGTTATTCGATTTATAATGTACACATATGTGCCGTATATACATTTTCTGATACTCTGTCGTGGCTTTCCTTTCGACAAACCATATTTTCCTTTTCTCTCCTATCGAAAGAAATAAAATATTTCTTTCTAAGTGCCTCTTTGTACAATATTATTCAATATGTCCAAGCATCAATCGAATAATTCATATTTTCGTACGAGAAAAGCCTGTATAAATTTCATCAGGTGGCGGAATCGATATTCCCGATCGTTGCCACGCGCGCATAACATTATGCACTGTCGATTATTCCCATAATTTCGTAGCTGCATCGCGCTCGTAATACCTCACGGCTAAATGGAATAATCCATCGAGGCTGTGTAAGGCTTTCGTTCCCCTTGTTCCGGGAAAAGTGCATTTATCCAGATTTATTCAGCGCATCGCCTATTTCATCCGGCAAATATTGGTTCTAATTTTTCATCGACAGGGCACGCTTTACGACGGGCATCGTAATCGGCCACGATGCACCATCGTACGGGAAGCCCGACACGCGGAAATGTTCTGTTTGAAATATGAAATATAAATTAGCCAACCCGACCATTCGTTTACGTCTATTACAGGAACAAATATACGGAATTAAAGATCGCATTTATCGTGTAAGTTACGCGGTCTCGCGGCTGAAAAACAATAACCGTGCAATTTTTCGCGATCGCGAAACGTTTAATCATCATGAATATCCGTGTTCTTTCGTTGAAATTTTCCTACCTCAAGTAAACTCATATATCACTCGCAATTACTGTAATTTCACGGTTGTTTGCATTTAAAAACACGCTTTGTTCGCGAGAAATTTATTTCGCCTTTCTTTGCTTCTCCCTCTTTTTTTCGTTTTTCAATTTCCGGCGAATTGAAACTCGGTTAGTTTACTTTTTATAGCTTAGCCTTTGAATTCGTTTTTTTCGATGTTTGACATAAAAAGCGATTAATCGTAGCGATAACGGTGTTCTGTTGGCCGGCGCATTAACGTTGGCGATATTCTTTCGGTCAGGAAGTTTCGCTTATTTCGATCGTGATGGTATTGTATCCAAAATCGCGGGAAATTCGCGTGCTGTACCAGCGAGTATTGATTGCTAGATAGTCTCTCGACTGATCCTTCTCTATCTGACACGCTTCTCTGCCAGAGCGTTGCATTTTAACGTCGACTAATAAAATTCATGGAACTGGTTATATCGTGTTCGATGAAAGCAATGCAGCGCGGTATGTCCATTTGATTAAGAACAGAGAGAATGAGATCGGCTAACGAAGGCAAAATGAAAAGAGAATCAACCGTGATGCAGCTGCAATGTTTCAAATGAATAACTATGGAATCACATGTTGTGTAACATTGTACGCCGAGTGAGATTTCAGCAAAAGTGTAAAACAAGAGAAGAATTACACTGCGAATGGAATTTCTTTTTACAAAGAAAGCAACTGTTCGAGCTTTCACCTTCCCGCTATACCACAATGAAATCCGTTTTGCGCAATTAGGGGAATTCAATCCACTCGAGTTCGACCAAGAAAAATGAATCTTCCACCGATTCTTCAAACTTTCTTCGCAGAAATCCGTGAAGCATTCCCATGTTTTACGTTTATAACGATATTATCTTGAATTTCTTTTCTGAAGTTTCCATTCCACCATCATACATGCAGAATACTTTGAATATCTTGTATACCTTCTCACATTATGCGTATTTTGCACATTTTTACATCGTCAAGTCTCTCATAAATGTATAAACATCTGCAATTCTTTCATGACAAATAAAACCTCTATCATAGAAAATGTTGAAGCCGTCACCACTTCTACGAAAACTACATCTGGTCTTTTTGGTTTTCTCAAGCGCTGAAGTCATCGACAGCATATAGACAAAAGACTAACATGAAGGCAGACCATAAACAGTAGACAGGCGACGTTGACTTCGGGGTTTTTCAGTTTTAAGGTAACATTGCCAGCGTGCGGATCTGGACCAGCTCAAATTGTATTCCTACTTATTATTACACTTCTCTATTAAATTAAATATATATATTTTGTAGCTTACACTTTATCCACGCGTTTTCTCTCTTTATACATCTAATAACCTTAACAGAAAAGATTATCGGTTCATCTATTTTCCGCGACATTTCAATCTTCGCGTTATCTTAAATCAAAGTCGTGCACGAAATTGAAGCTAATAAAATATTTTTTAAGGAAAGAATGCAGATCGCCTCCGTTTTGGTCCGTTTGTTAACCGCGAGGCTGCGTGAATGGGAAAAAAAGGCGGAGAATCCGCAAATTTACAGCGGATTGACGGTATTTTCAAGGGAGAAAGAATTTGCCGAGCGTTCCGGAACTATGGACGCGCGTGAGCGATCCTCAAAGCTCGGCCGCACAATTATTTTCACATAGTCGGTCGAACCGAGGTAAAATCTGTTCGTCGATCAATCGATTTAAAATGCCATTTCCAGCACAGATGGGGTACCTGTATACAAAATGTATCGGAGCCGCGTGGAAAAAGGTAACGGTATTCGCGCGTATCTACTCACTCACTCCTCCCTTCTTTGTTTCTTTTTTAGCCCAAGCTACTCCACAATCTGATATCGATTCGAAAGAAAAAAGATTGTCCTCGAGGATGCATGTATCCCATGGTTATACGTTTCCGCGAGGTTCGCGGATGTATACGCACGCGATTCCATCGGATACTTCGCATTCTTTGAATTCATTGGGGTCTGCGACGACCTTCATTAGCTTCTAAATCGAATACAGTGTGTCACATCCCCGAAATTCCTTTGTTCGTTGCCGCTCTTAACTAGCGACGATAAAAATCGACAAGTCTCTTCCGCCAAAAATTCTTTCAAAAATTAGACGAGTTATTTTTATCAATTACGAGTCAGAAGTTAGGTAGAAGCGTGGAACAGGAGGGATCGACGAGCCGACAGGGGAACGAAGATACAAATATTATAAGTTTTAAAAAGAAGAGAGTACATGGAGAAAGAACAGACTAAACAGTCAATGAGAAGAACTCATAAATGAAAATTAAATATAAAATGCATAACGAGCTGTCTCTAATAATTACGAGAATCGCCAGGACGAAACGAAGTCAGAACGAATATAGGTTAATTGGTTTCTGCGCGACCATATGTATAGATACACACATTCTATCGGGGTACATCAGCGTCCCTTCGGCCACGTTCAACCACCCGCGTTCAACGACAATTTTTAACGATCAGTTTGAAGCGTACACCGGCTCAATTTGTACCGTCAAATTGATACAGAAACGAAATTTCACGCATCCGCGTTATACGAGAGCGCGACTACTATGTTTACCATAGACAAGGAACCATATGTCACGTCTGAATCATCCAGGTTAATTGCTTCTCGCATGACACGCCATCCAGCTATCGCAATAATTTTGTATCCGACGATGTATCATTCGAAAAAATTGTGTAAATTTTCTCTGCTGTCCTGTTCGTTATTCAATGATCATCTGACCACGTGAAATTGAAGTTTCACATGGGAAATTCACGCGAAATATACACCATTGCGCTGGATCTACATAATAAAATTAAACATTTCTAATTTTCATCATTCTCATGGTTCCAGTGTTAACATAAACATACCAACTATAAACTTCTGCATCGTCTGCTTTCTCAAAATCGCAGTTCAAACATACTTTAGCGCATTTAATTGATTATTCTTATTTTACACAAATTTATAGCGTCGTTCCTTTTATGGCGCGTTTCTGTTCGTGTTAAACCGATCGAACGAAATCTTTGTAACGCTTAAGGGGCGACAGGTGAGGGTTAAAGCAGGACATGTAAGTAGCAGCGCGTGCGCGCGTCCGGAATTCGTATACACCACGACCGGAAGGATAGCGGAGCGTGGAGATCGAGCACGTCTCTGTCTGCCGGAACGAACCCATATTTCCCGGCCAGATCAATGTTAATTCACTTAGCATAAATTGTGGGCGAGAAGGTGAGTGACGATGGTAGCAGCTGCGCCAAGTTTCCTACCACGTTGCAAAATCGTCCAGCCAACCAGACGCGGCACTGTTTCCTTCGACCGATAGACAAGTTCGAACCGATCGCTTCATTCGGGCCAATCCCGAGAATTAAACGGGAAACGATTCGATCGATCGCAACCATCGCCTACTTGGATTTGATTTGAAAGAAGTTCGTAAAATTTTACGATAACAAATGTTACGTCGAACGATGAAATTACGTGGAAAGATTGGAGTTGAAAGTTAACCCTTTCTAAATGCATTTTCCCTTTTAGCAATAATCACGGCAATATTACGTGCATTATAATTCATTCAAATTTGAGAAAAGTAGGTTAAACGTAATTTTTAAAACGGCGTGTAGTTTCTTTTATTATAAAATTTCATATTCCAATAAGTCACGGTAATGTCAGAAAAATTGTGGCAATCTCGCAGATTTTGCAAAAGTTACCATTAAACGTGTTGTTTGTTAGTCTTGAAAAAGTAACGATTATGTTGAAAAGTTTTAGAAGTGTTCATGATAAAAAATGGGATTAAATTTGTTTATTCGAATATAAAGTACCCCTTCCCACTATAAAGTATACTCGGGATAAAAAGAAATTAACGAAATTAATGAAATCAATGGATAAATGAATGAATAAATTTCCCGCGTGTTATGTGCATAGTCAACAAGTATAAACGCGAACGAAGCAAGTTCATGAATCGATACAATTATTAATAAAATTGTTTGCTTTTGATAGATTAAAAATTATATTGTTCCTCTTCTCTCTTCTTCCATAATACGCATCGTCCGTTCCTATCATTATTCGGAAATATATTCGGAAATTTTCATTTGAATTCGCCGAATCGAAAGAGCCCTCGGTCGAAGATTTAGCTAATTCTACGTTTCTTCGTACCTATCTTTAGCCATAATTATCACGAAAGAAATTTAATTTCAAGAACGCTGACGCGTTCAATAAAGTCAAGCTCTACCAACTGTAATCCATATAATCCAGCTAAGTATGTACGCGTGTCTACGTCGATATCTCGTCCCCTCCACGAAGCGAACTTGAGACAATTCAATATATTTAATTGATCGAATTTAATCTACCAACGACGCTAACGATAGGCCGCTCTCCCCTATGGCCTGGAAGGAGCATCGTTATTAAAATAAAGCGGCCCGATCCCGCGAGTATTTTTGCAATTTCCTAGCCTTTTGTGCTTGGCGTGTGTCAACGACCTTCCGTTTCCACGTTTAACTTTCTCGCGATAACGATATGACAAACGCAGAACGAGGAACGGAAAAGCGACTTACAAAGCATCCTCGTTATAACCGTCTACTTTAGCTATTGGACGCGATAGTTGGCCACGGAGTCGTGCCTTTCACGGGCACACGACACAAAAGCCGTTTCCGTCGCGCTATAATACGCGGTAACTCATGCAGCGACGTACCAGCATCTCATGAACTACCTCCGGAGACATCGAAGTCCACCGTTCCTGCTGTACGATGCAATCTGTCCTCGCCAGGATGCTTTTCACTTTGAACAACGGTTGCCGACGCGATTAAATAGTCCACGATACGATGGCCTCTTTTTTCTCCCCCGCCCCCTCTCCCCACCCACAGACTGGTTGTAAATTAACCGTGAAACGAACCAGACGAGCAAACGTACGGTATTGTATCGTATCATATTATAGACGGATCGTTTCTGTCAAGTTCAGAAACTCTTTCTGATCGAAAACATTTGTTAGAGAGGAATTCATTTAACGAGATAACGAACGAATAGAACGTTTAAGGAACTGGATATTTTGGAATGATTCGAAGTATGTTTCGTATCATTTTACGTAATTCTAAGTTGTTTATATTTTATATCGATTTTTAATACCGTCATCGTGAATCTAAGGATCGACTATTATAAAAAAAGATATTCAGAGCCATTTAGAAAACTCAAGATCACCTTGACATACCGGAAAATGTAAGATGTCAGAAAATAAATTTGCACCCATTCGACGAGTTCCTTGAAATGTAACATAATTCGTTTATGAAGTTTTTCGATAAAACCAATAGGTTAACGGGTAATTAGTATAGATTCCAAGTTATTTTACATAGTATTTATTGAATCACCCTGTATAAAAGAATCATCTAGAGAACCGACTGCACTCGGTCTAATTAATTTTAAATCGAGCAGAGGCTCGCATAAGTCCGCTAATAACGTCTACTATATTGACGCCAGCGGCCATGCGGAAATTACCGAATATCGGAAATCCAACGGCGACGATGATGGCGCGCAATTTGCGTGTTTCCGTTCTGCGGCTAAGCAGGCACGCTCTCGCGAGAATACGCGTTTGTGTAACTGGAATCTGCACCTAGTCACCGGCCAATACGGTCGTGAAATTAATATCGCCAGGATCGTTGTTATTTTACGCGACGGTAGAATAAAACGTCGACAATAATGATCGTACAACGGTCTCGATTAAATCGGGCGTGAAAGCGCGAGTCCGCGCGATTCATAAATCGACCACTGGACTTTAAAACAATCGATGGTACTCGACCGAATCGTGCCAGATCAAATGGAGATACCGCTACGATTTCCGATACGCATAAAATCGAGCGGCGTATTTTAAATAATTTTATCGAGCAACGGTGTTGTTTTAACTTGCGTCGTTTCACAGTCAGGATAAACCGCGGTTAAAGATCAACCGGCGTGATGTGGCAGGTCATAGCGGGCAAGTTTCGCGATGCATACATCGAACTGCGTCGATTCAACTAATTCAACTCGCATCTAGGGATTCGACGTTGTTTCTAAACGACAGCCAGAGAATATTATCCGAGTTGACTGTGTTCATTAAAACTCGACAACTGCGTCACAGTATGATTGAACAATTCGCTGTCAACGATGAAACGAGCAAATCACGTTGATTATACTCGATGACCGCGCCAGTGATCGCGTCACTGAATTCGCTTTGGTATTTTTCCGTAGAGTCACGGAAACGAACGCTGCTCGTTGCGAGCATCACAAATATCGGTGAGAGCGAACGACGAATTGACTCTGTGACAGAACTATCTCGAACGAATGGTTAATCGTCAATGACAAATAAGATAAATGGAAACGGGCAACTGGTGCTTGTATCGATCCGCGGTTTCCTTTTGAACGACGAGCCTTCAGAAACGATACGAACTATGGTAGAAGACGGTCGCGCGCTAGCAGAATGCGAAGGGTGAAAGAAAGAAGGCAAGCGACCGTGCGAACGGGAGCGGCAAACTGAACGAAGAAAAGAAAAAGAAGGAACGAACAGGAGGAGAGATAGGAAACGGCTTGAGGGAGAGAGAAGTCGAGCTTTTACGGTGATTACTCGTCGTCGCGGCTGCATCCGCGCGCATTGCATCGGAAATGATTTCGCGCCCAATTAAACCATAGGAAACTCAACCCTCCCTCGCTACTAGAAGGGAGATGGTGGTAGTAGTCACCCCCTCTGGTGCACTTATACTCTCGACGCACCCTATGGTTCTGCTTCGGTCTGCCACTCTCTCTCCCTATCTCTCTCTCTCTCTCTCTCCCTCTCTCTCTCTCTTCTCTTCCTCTAATCTCTTTCTCATCTCTCTGTCTCTCTCTCACCTCTAGTTACCCTTTTTCCTTTTCCTGGTTGGTACAGGCTCGGCTAAAGCTTTTCAGCGAATTCAGCCGGTAGCCGCGATGACATACGACGTAAATTAATTTTTTCCCTGGAAAAACCGGCGTTACAGGTTCAGAAAGCGACGCGAATGCTCGCTCACGCGCATCACGAAAAAGAAAGCGTAAGGAGTGTGCTGAGTAGGGGAAAAAAATTTTGAGCCGATAACGCTCGGGCTAAGTGCGCAAGTTTCATCGAGTATTCGTTAACGAGTGTCGAGGCGTGCGTGATACGAGTTCCGGAGCTCGGTGACCCTCGTGCAAGATGGATCGTCCCTCTCGATACTCTCATTACCGGATTCGAGTCGACTGCGACCTCTTCTATCCCGACGCGAGTATCGTAAGCTTGCCCTCCATCCATTTTTCCCTTCGCCAACGATTGTCGCCCTTCGCCTTCTCTCTTTCCCTCTCTCATTCCGAGCGAGTCTGGATCCGAGCATTCCTGTCGAAGCAACGGCTGCGAGCAACGGGTTTCACGAGCGAGGCCAAAACGGAAAGAGAAAAATGCGCCGCTCGCGTTGAGGGATCGTGCGCGCCCTGGGTTCAAAGAACTCGACCCGAGTCTGCGCATGGTTCACACAACGGATACGCGCGGCGTGTAAACGAGAAATCCGTGGCTATAACAGCCGTTTGCCTCTGGGCTTTATTCGAAAAAGGAAAAGCCACGCAAAGAAACGCCGTGTCCTCGGATCAAACGCGACACCTTTCTGCACACAGGCAACGCCCGCCGGTTTTACGATATCGATCAATTAAACTTGTTCTTGGTTGTAGGCAGAGCCGTTGGCAGACTGATGTACGCGTGTACCAGGCCGACCAAAGTCGAACAAAATAGCTACGGAAAATCGTATTGAAAGCGAGACAAGCAAAAGAGTAACAGCTATAGTCGCCCATGTACCATTAGTTTTTAAACTTATTGTTGCTGCAGCAATTTCAAGTAGCCAGGATTTGGAGTATACTAGTACGAGCGAAAAAACCTGGAACGATACTTCAATTAGCAACAATTTCGTAACTACTTCGGAAAACGATGCTATATCGTTGAGGAAGAGACCGACTAAAAGTGGTCGGGAGGGAGCTCGATGATCGCGCGTTTCGTTTGCGTTCACCAGCCGTTATTACTAGCAACGAAGATCGTGCCGACCGAGAGGTTACAACGAGTTGCATTCACAACGGACGATGAGTACGTCGATCCAGAGTCTATTAGACTCTTTATTAGAGGTCGAGTAGAAGGGAAGAGCGGCGATGGAAGGAGAACAAAGAAGGATCGACAACGATCCAACGTTTCAACGGAATTTGTTACTGGAATACGTAACGGTGGTAGCAAAGACAGAGAGCGAGAGAAGGGGTTGAAACGAAAGAGGGCAACGAGCACGAGAATGGCGTGGCGGTACGGGGATTTGCACTCGACAATGCAAACTTTTCTCGTTAACAATTAAACCGCTGTTCGCAGCGTTGGCTTCGGCTTCGACGTGCAACGAAACAGAGAAGGTGGATCGTACTTAAAAAAAATAAAAAAAAAAGAAAAAAAGAAAAAGGGGAAAGGAAGGAGAGAAGGATCGAGTCGAAGAAGGAAGGGGAGAAATTACGAGTACGACGAGGAACAGGTAAAGTCGACGACAACAAGGACGACGAGAACGAAAAAGACGACGACGCAGCACGCCTAAGTGACTCGACTGGCCTGGCTTGTTAATTATCGACTCAGAGTTGGGGGTGTACCAGAAACGATGCCGATAGGGAAGGCTGGCGTTCTCGGCCTAATCACCTTTCCTTTTCCAACCAACGGAACCTCTTATTTTCAACGCGTTTCATCTCATCTACCGAGGTTCCTGTGTGCCTGTACAGCGTTGGTCGTCGACGTCGTCGTCGTTCGCATCTCCAGACATCTCCAGATACGTCTCTGGGGCGCCCCGCCAGGCAAAACGAGGCCTCGGTACGCCGACCTGCCCGTCGTCATACCTACGCTTCGTCGTACGAACACAATGGCTTTAACTAGTTAACAAGCACGAACCAACCAACACATCGAGTCGGCCGAATTCGGATACGTACGTCTACACGCGGAATGTGTCAAAAGTCGAAACTTGTGGGGTCAGAGACCTGCAGGCTATGCGAGGCATCCGAGGGGACCGCGTTCCGTCACTCTGTAATTTGTAATTCAGTTTTCTTTTAATTCCCTCTCGGCCACCCCGCCGGAAATATCGATATTATAAATATCTGAATTTCCCGTAGGAGGAGATTAACACGCGACAAATCCGTCCATCACATCGGAATACATCGAGCAAAATAATTAGAAATGTTTATCGATCCTGATAAAATCGTTGCGAGAAATTATTTTCGGTAATGCTGTTCCTCGATCGAATTTTAAATCCAAAGTACCTAGCTACGAGAGACGTCTTTCACGGCACGAGACGAGAAAGTTCGTGGTTCCAGCTTGTAAACGGAATGCTGTATAGCGGTGATACACGTGCGCGTACGTGCGTGCATTAAATGCACCCAAACCGACACCACGCGACGCGACACGATGTCCATTTACGAGGCAGGCGTGTAATTGCTCGTTTCCTCAATTTACAGTCGCGAATTCAACGCGGACATTACGATTTTCCTGCGCAAAGTATACAGCTTGCAAACGAAATAGTTGGTGGAACGCGTGAATAAGCCGTCGAGTGGGCTGCTCGTGGCGCTGATGTTATTAACGAAGTCCTTCTCGGTAGGATGAAGCGTGTACCCGGCCGTCACACCGGCTGGAGAAACTTCGTGAAAACTGGACGCGCTGGTGTAAATCCTCTAAACTATATTTTCGCGACTTCTTTACGCCACGAGGTAATTGAAAAGCTTCGAAGGTACTCGACTTGCTTCGCAGAGAAGAGTATCGCGTTGATCGTTAAACGTTATCGATGAACTCTCGCCGGTTAGGAAGAGCAGTAGTAGTTTCTACGATCGTCGACTTTCGACCTGGAAGCCGCCAGCACGCAAAATAATTCAATTCGCTTTATCCCCGCTCAATTACGACGAGACTCGTTCGCGCCAAGAAAATTACCACGTAGATGCTTCTCTCTCTTTCTCTCTCTCTCTCTCTCTCTCTCGAATCGGAAAGCCGTGAAGTTGTACGAATATTGTTAATTGAAATGCCTTCGCGTGCAGTTCGTCGTTTCCGGCTGTACTCGCTCGCTCCCTGCCGAGCGAGTTGTTATTATTCGAATCTCGTGATCCCGTCGAAATTAGATACGATAAATTGCTCGAAACGACGCGTGTTCAGACTGAGAATGTCGTGTATTAATAACACCGCTCAAATGTAAGCACGTGATTAGTATTATCAATGCGCCGCCTATTCAATATTCGCGCCCATTGTAGCAGACGTCATAACCGTGTCACGCGGTTTAATCGCCTTTGTTGTCCCGTGAAAGCCTAACATTGCGCGGGCCCGATATACTTCAATACCTTCCCAATAATTCCGCGACGTCGAGAGAATGCAGAGAAATTGTACCGTGAAAGCGTTACGTGGGCGTCTTCGATATTACAAGACGCGCGCATGCAGCAAAGCGGAAGCGGAAATTGGGCTGGATCGATACAGGTCACTTGCCACATGCAGAAATTAACGAAGAGAGAAAAAGAAAGAAAGCCGATGAGAGACCGACAATTCTAACCGGTATCTCGGTTGTTTACAAACGCACATTCGCATGATAACAAAAATTGCAAAGAAAGTAATATTTTTCTACAAATACAAGCTGGTTTCGTGTTTCTCGATAACTCATCGATTATTTTTGCTTTCTTCAGCTGAAAAACAACTACTTTAAATACCTTCTAAATTTTAATTACATACATTCCACGGAAGTAAATTTTTGTCCGTCGAATATTTACACTCGTCTCTGTAATCCTTATTGTCGTACTTGATAATATTTTTATATTCATATACCGTTGTTTTACGACATTTGTACGAGTGTTAGAAATTGGATTACTACAGAAAAAGCGCGAGAAAACGGCAAGTGAATGGCGGTAAACGCCAACATTCAACGCTTATCTTCTACCACTTTCAACGGCGGTTCGAAGATCGCGTCAATTTAGTAAACGCATTTTGCTGACATTCCCTTTCGTCGCCAAACGCGAATTCAGCGATGGAAACACGAGCCAAGGGAGCCGGGTTTCCTTGCAAAAGTGTAACCACGTGGTTTGTGGAAACTATACTATACGATCGCGTGATAAACAGAAAAGAAATTTATAAACAACAAGCTGGCGAGTGTAACCGAGCGAGTTTCGTCTCGCATTTCGCCACGGTTTAAATAGGCCGGAGGCCGTTTGAAAAACCATTTAAAACGCCGTCTGAAAAACCGTTCTTCGCAAGTACGAGAACGCATGGCCTCACGTTCAACCGGATTTATACGGTTCTCGGACCGGAGAGGGGGGCGAGTTAATGTCGCAAATTACACGGCCACGATGAAATATCACGGGCTGAAATGAAAATCGCGATCGCGAGAATTCGTACGCGTAGACCAATGAAAAATTCGGCTTAATTGCTCGGATCGAGTGTCGGTGTTCGCGTTGCGATTAATGACGTCCGTGTCATTAGCCGAACGAGTGCCTCTTCTCGATACTGTGGAGACGCGACTGTAGTAATTACGTTTATTAAGCCAGCTACAGCAATTGGACCTTACGCTGTTTTGTTATTGCCGCGCGACGTTCCTCGTTTAATTAGAAGTTTCACGGAGTTGGAGAAATCCTTTCTAGGCGATCGATACCGATTAACATATCGTAGATCGGGCTGAACCATACAATTCCCGTAGATATAATTTCAGAAATGTTTTCATTATCGTTATTTGCGCTTGTCTATCTTTGTAATTCTCCAAGAATAACTTCAAAAGGGAAATTAGACCGCGCATTCGGTCCTATGTCAGCTTAGAATTGGTTGAATGTTTAAACAGGACTCCTGATTTATACTAAACTTTCTGTTCACACCTTACAGCTTTCGAATCTAGTTATTCACACGGTAGAAACAAAATCCTGGACAATCGAATTGATTTTTTCGATAAAAATTGTTATTGAAACGAAACTTGTATGGTGGTAGCGATTCATTCGACTAATGAAGAGTACCAGTCGTTCGTAACATGGCGATTTAATATCGATTATGTAACTAGCCAGATTCACCAGCTTAATTTTATTCGTCGATGCCGCGCTAATGAGTAATATCGCTTAATTTTAAGCGATTACGTAATAGCAGAATGGGTAACGAACGATCGTTCACCTCCATATTCATGATAGTCGAGAAACCCATATTAACCTTTCAATCGTTCAATTCGATCCCTATTCAATACACGAATACCAGCACATTGGTGAAAATTGAAAAATATATATTTTATTTATATACAAATATATATTATATTTTCTTTTATCCTCGGCAGCGACAATATTTACGTTGATTTATTAGCCGTCAATACGAAAACAAATGCAGACTTGTTCCCATTAGAAGCAATTAAAAACGTTTCATTTGAGCTTTGTTACTTCAAAGCGGCCAATACGATCAACAAATGTTACGCGAGTAATTGGATCGCGCCAACGACTATGTATACGTCAATGTAATATGAAAATTAACGGAGGATACTATCGACACGACAGTTGATCGATCGCAAATCCGTTGAGCCGCACGTGGAAATTAAAATAAATGAGTTTAGGTATCGTGAATCCCTTTTAACGGGCCGTGCTACTCGTGCAAACCGACCTTTGTCAATTGACGAGGAAATGTTGGTGGGGAAGAAAACGTGCGCACGCCAACATAAACGAGGAGAAAAGGGCTTTTCCCCGTGTAATCGAGGCTACACAGTTACACGCACTCTTTTCGTTAGCAGTCGCAGCAAACGCGGCGACGTCGTTTCGCATCACGTGAAAACGACGCTCGTTTATCGCCCGACGTCTCTTTCACGGTCGCCTTTCGTTAAATGTCTGCGACGCTTGAACGCGAGGATCGTGTCGGGGCCATCTGCGCCGACTCCGCGACGACCAAACGAAACTACCTTACGTGTCAGTGTTGATACTGTCACGTTCCCCTCGTTTCTTTTGCGGCGCCGTCTCATCTAACTCGTTGCCCGGTCGCACATAAAATTTGTTTATTTAACACTTTCCACGGAAGAGAATGACGCGGACTAAAGCCCAGACGCCGTGTATAAATGAGACAAACTCACCGTGACATCAACACGTGAAAAGACTTTCGTACCTTGAATCTTTTCTTCCGTTTCTTTCGTTACTGTTTCTTTAACCTTGCCCTTGCTTTAAATTCGCCGCTGTATCGTTGTATAATTCATGAGACAAGTAAACGCTTCGATCGATAACGTAGTTGTTATTTAGTGCTGAACGGGAAACAGATGTGTGTCTGTATACGCATGGTCTGGCTAAAACATGGTTATATCCCTGCAACTCTGGGAACACTCGCAGCGGGTCACCAATAACATACTTCACATAAGTTTTATCGTTGTTTTTCTCCCAAGTTCTCTATGCGTCTCTTTTACGTCGAGCTTATCGTCCATCAGAATCATCGCAAACACTCGAAAATGTATTTGCTTAGCACTTGATCCAACTGTACCATATATCAACGTATTACGTATTACACATTACTGCAACGTCTACAGTGACAAAAGCAATCTTTTCTTTCTCTCCCTTTCTTTTTTTTCCTTAATGTTCAATCTACTGGTCTCGAACAAACATTAATCAAGCGGAAAACGTCGTTCCACTTGATCGTGAAAATAACAAGCAGTTGTGTTCCTTACGACCTTACGATGCGGTTAATTAAAATCGCCGCTCTAACCTCGGCGGGGTTCAACAATTGCGGTTGTGGTATATGATGTAGCTGTTCCTGGAGCAGCATAATTCATGCCAGTGTTACACGTATTGTACGTGGTTCATGGAGCACGGCGGATACAGCGGCTGCTTCTTGAAAAGGGACAGCCAATGAAAATCCTCTTTCTCAGATCCGATTACGAAATGATCTCGTAGATGTTCTAAAAAGCTCTCTTTCCCCACTTTTGCTGAAATAATTAACGTGACACGCGATTATGCGACGAGAGTGCGTCGACGTTTAACCAATAAAAGAGGAAGAAGAGCAAAAGAAAGGAAGAAAGAAAGAAAGAAAGAAAGAAATGAAAGGAGTGAACAGGATTAACGCAGGGATCTGTAATGTCCTGTATACGAAGAGAGTCGGAATAGCACGAACCTGAAGGATCGTTGAATAATGCAATATCCAACGTCAAAGAGGCGAAGGAAATCGATAGTGTAAAAATAAGGCACACGTCGGAAGCGCGGCGCTAAGGGGGCGAGTTCAATACTCCTAGTCGAAAATTTCATCAGCGAACCTCAAATGGGATAGTTAAATTCCGAGGATCGTCTAATTTGAATTCTTTTACGAAAGTTTCCTGCCGCTTCGAAGGTTCACCCTCGACTCGATAAAGGCGGATTCTTCGCCGGGTAGTAGTACATAGGGGAAAAAATCGCCCGGGAACCGGATTACCTGCTTCATTTCAATTAACCGTTCGATAAATTCGGATTGAAATTACGAACTTGCTCGATTCCATGCGAAACAGAAATCCTCCATCCGGCTGAACTTGGCGATCGGAGAATTCAACGAGCTCCTTTTCCCGAGGATTTTCCCCCTTATAGATTGCATCAGATTTGGTACGCTCCTATCAATGCGAACATTATCGCGGATTATCGATGACCGTTGGATGTTCATCGAAAGTGACCTCGACCGGGGTCGCGTTCTCGTAAAACTTCTCGAAATCATACGCTCAGTTAAATTCTGGGAAAACCAGATCCAATCGAACTTCAACGGTGAATGTAGACATCCTAAATGACGTTGGAGAGTTTCCAGCGTGTAGAATTCCACGAATGGAGATCGAGAGTTATCGTTTGATGGAAGCAGGACATCCAGCCAGTCTCAATTACCAACTCACGGATACAAAATCTTCGTTCGTCTGTCTGTATTCCTTGTCCAGCTATTTCTAACAAAGTCGCGTATTATGACGGCATCGTGATAATCTTGAAATCGATACAGGTGTCACTACAAGATAAATTTCTTTCGCAGAACCTTCGCATTAGGATCCTAATTTACGACGAATCGTTTCAGATACGCGGTTATTCGTCGCAAGAGAATCGAAGGAGCGCGCGAAGAGAATATGCACGCCGCAACATCGATAGAAGGGACAGGTTTCGTGCAAGACGGATTCCTCGTGCCTTGGTGAAAAGAAAAAGTTCCCATGAGCATTGGTCTAACGTATGTTTCTATCCCGGGAAATATCGATATCAGATACGGAGATAAAGTTTAAAAGACCGATAGTAAAGGACAGTTGTTGCGTATAAAAGAATGTTCTTTGTGATCGCCTGAAACGCAAGCCAGAGAAATGTTTCACCTTCGTTTTTCTCGTAACAAGCTGGAGAAAGAGGAGAGGAAGGAAAAAACCTTGAAACTGTTACTCTCTGCCTACGTTGTTACTTAACGCTCCTTATTCGACGGAGGACTGTAATACCTTCAAGTCAAGTTTCCTGGAAAAAGTTGAATAAGTAAAGGCACGCGTACCCTTTGGCGTTTAATCTTTTTGATTAAAGAACAAGTCACGGGGAAACGAGAGAAATTATACGCGTAATTTCGATTCCACGATCAATATGACCGAAGCAGTCGTCCCTACGATATCGATCAAGTGGCGTCCAAGTCCCGAGTAAAAGCAGCCCTGGGATCTTCTTATATCCGTGAGGAATCCAAATAAGTTTTTCCTTGAGGCTCCAATCCAATCCGGGCCGGTTGATTCTATCTGCTCACGCGGAAAGTGCCTTTTTCCCAGGAGGTGATAGTCGCGTGGTTCTTTGAACGGATTCGCTTGCTGCATCGTACCCACGTATGTGTAGATGCTGATAAATAAGTAACGTAGTGAATTCTCTCAAGCCCGAAGTTCAATGGGTCTACCGGACCTATCTCGAGTATAGCTGTTCGCGTTCTATCTTTTCTTCCATGGCTAATAAACTTAAAAGCACCATTCTTCTCTTTCAGCTTCTTCGGTAGGATCTAATCCGTCTTGAATTAATAATTTATTGCACGGCGTATACTTCTTTGCATAGTCCCATTCCACCGTTATTCGTGTCTTCTATATATTTCGAGTAAAGGAGGAAAGGCGATGGACCTGCTCAAGCTGTCCACTACTCGTTATCGATCATATCCCAGGCCATTACTTTTCTTCGATATACGATATTCACCATAACCAATGGATCGTCTCGATTGGTCCCATGCTCGAGGATCGATCGCGAATGCCTTGGAGGACCGTTGTCCGTAAGGAATCCCAATAAGTCTTCTCATCCTCCAGACGCAATTGGCGAGTGCCGATTCTTCGCATCGATGTGAAAGAACTACCTTTCGCCGTCCAACGACGAGCGAACGAAATGAGAGAGGAAGCAGATACAACGGACCATAGGATTGCCGAGAGAAGAGAAAATAGCTAAGAGCGATCGGAAAGAGAGAAAAGAAATAGTCCGGGTAAAAGGTTCGAAGAAGAAGGTTCGGTCGAAGTGCAGGCTCGTCAGGTCCTTTACACGAGGTTGAGGAAAGCTACGTGCGAGAGCTGATAAATAAATAACACGAGCGAAAGGAACGGTTCCGAAGAAGCGAGCGAGCGAACGAGTGAGAGAGAAAGAGAGAGACTTAAAAGAGAGAGCACGGTCAAGAGGCAAGGATGGCAAGACGGTAAAGAAAAGTAACGCGAGCCCGTAAAGGAGAATCAATTCGATTCCCCAGCCGTATCTTCACCCCGCAACCCCTATCGTTTCCTCGCTTCCCTCCCTTGAAACTTTCACCGTCGCCGTCAAATCTCCTTCTCTGCTCGGCGTCGTTTTTCTTCAACCCCCGCCCCCATCCCAACCAACCCCTCACCCCCACTTTTTGCACGCTTCCGAGCCTGCACACGCCTGTTCCTTCCTTCCTTCCTTGGCATCGCCCATACTCCTTTTTCGTGCAACAAGTGCGCCCCGACTCACATCTTTAAGAAAGCACGCGCCCCTCCTTTCTCGTTTAAGCCACCATCGTCCGCTGCTAACACCACCGTCGTAGCCCGCCTCCTGCTCTCTTCTTCCTTTTGCTCCTTTTCCCTTTTTCCTCTCGCCCTCTTCTTCCCATCTCTTCTCCTATCTACCGTCTTCTTCTTTTCCCTACGATCGTTTCTCTCTCGGTCGGTCCTCCATACCCCGTCCTCTTTAGTCAAGCCGCAACTACCTTCCAAATCACTCCACGCTCTTTTCTCCGCTATTCCCCTTCGCGATAGCTTACGGTCGGAAACCTACTGGCAATCGTGCGCTGCTCGCTGCACGTACTCTACATTTTAAGCGAGTATTGGACAGCTTGCGCGCCTGTGTGCACGTGTCCCTTTCTCCTCTCGTTTTCTATCAACCCCTTCTCCCGCTATTCGAGGGTGAGAAAGTGGCGGAGAAAAGTTGGCGGAGACAGCCGCGTTGAAAGACGAACTTCGCGGCTGGGATAACACGAATTCGATGTTTTCTCCAACCGATTTCTCAAGGATCCGAGGGAAAAATTTCTCTGCAGGTTGTAAAGCATAGGTCCGTGCGAGTTTTCTGCCTCGACAGAGTACCGATAGAGAGGAATGGAAGAAGGCAACTCGTGTCTTTCACACGAAGCAACGGCGACCAACGAGGCAGAGGAAGACGAGAAAACACGGCAAAGGTATATTCGCGAATAGTGGCGATTAAAAAGTTTTTACGAGCGTCGAGAGGAGAAAGGCAACGTTGAAACGCATTTGCAATGATATTCGATATCGGCTAACTTTTGCAACGCTCGTAATCTCGAGTCAAAATCTTATATCCTTCTAGTTCACTAAGTATGGTATTTTGATTATGCGAAGAACCGTGGCATTGCTTTAACGTCTCTTGAGAGAACTCGAAGATAATATACGCGGAGCGAAGGAAGAGGTGAGATTAAAATGAAAGGAGGAACAGAGGGGACGAGAGTCAAAAGCGAAGGCAACAAGTATCGTCTACAGAACGCAGATGTTTACGTGTTTTTTTCAGCGGGGTTTCGGATTGCCATCGAGCGAAGTACAGTGAATTTACCGACGATTTAATACCCTCAGGAACGTTTATAGGAGTGCAATAAATAAAAGTCGGTCACTTGCAGCGGATGGCAAAGACATCACCGACGGTTCGATCGCCTCGGAACGAAATTACTTTGGAGAATTCGAGCACAAAAGTTTCCACCTCGATCGCGAAACGACAGCATTTAAATAACGTAAAAGCCAACTTCCCGTAACGAACTTTTTATTTACGAGTATCGTTCGTTTAAACGCGATCATTGCTACTTTTGTGGAACGGTTTTCGCGAAGTTATTAATCGATGACAGTGGCTGCAACGATCAGCCCGACCTGCCCGGCCATGAGAAAGTTATTAATGACGTAAGTTCGAAGGAAAGCCGAGTACGAAGTTACTCTTCTTGGATTGGCTTACAAATTACGCGAGAAGTTGCCAAGATAATGGATTCTGAAATAAATGAAACTAGCGTCTATAATTTAAATGGACACCTGCGGTGCTACTTTCGTCACGTGATTGAGCAACGGTGAACAACAGATCGTCTAGTGGCAGAAAATCAATCACCGGACACTTCGGCTGAAAACAGATTCGAGGCTCGTCCTTGTCGAGAAAAGAGAGTTAGAAAACGGCCGGAGCAAATACGCGTTTTCTGCCGTTTCTGTAAACCGACGTGCTTCGACTCGATGCCACAGGTAACTCCACGATATTAAAACTTTTCAATATCGTTCACTCATCTGTCGTTTTTATTATCTTTGACGAAGAAAATGAAAAAGAATAATAAAAGCGGCAGGAAAACATATTCTATTCGCTACGTTTCCATATATTTGTATCTCTAAAGAAAGAAGATACAACGAAACTTTATGGGGTTTATACGGAAGATGGAAATCAAATTCGTCGCTGAAAAAGAACAAACGGGCAAATTATTTCTCTCTGGAGAAAGTCAGTTTATTGGCCGAATACTTCTCGTTCCTGGAAAATCCGGTGACGTCTCTCATTTTCTCGCTTCGCGTTCAGCGACGCAAATATTTACCCGGCTAAACGCACTTCCCTCTCCCGCTTACGGTGAAACAGAGCATATCCCCCATGGTATTGCCTGTCTACGGACGGTGAAATGGCCGACGGCCGAAACACGACGGCCGAAACACGACGGAACGAAACGATCCAACGGCCATGATTTCCACCAGCAGAAGCACAAACCAGGAGATTTGTGTTCTTACTTACCGCGGACAAGGATGAGGGTGCTGGACAGAAGTACGATTCTCAACGGCCAACTGGCCATCCTGGCGTAGACCGTTACGTCGATTCAGCTTCCTCCTGAAACAATACAAGCGTGCCCAATCAATCAACCCATCCATCCCAATCCGCTATCCGCGTATCCCAGCCAACTCTAGCCCGTCCTTCTCTCTTCAACCCATCCACCCTCTTCTCTACTGCTTTGTCTCTCTTTTCATCCATCCCTTTCCTTCTCTCCCTCTCTGTTACATTGCATACTCACGATCAGACCTCATCCCACCTTTCGCTCCGTCCTTTCTGGCAGACTGCCCGTTCTACGCTCTCACCCCCAAGCCACCCTATTCCCCCTTCGCTTCGTGCCCAAACCCCTACTCCGTATCGACAATTTTTTTCCTCTCCAATCCGTGCCTAGGGGTTTGTCCGCTCAATGAAAGTCCTCCCAGACGTTGCGCGTCATACGACGTACATAATCATAAAACACGCGATGCGTACCTACCAAAGGATCGTTTTTGTATACATGTCAATATTCTTATTCTTTTCCCTTTCCTCTTCATCCTCTTTTCTTATTTTCTTTCCTATTCTTTTCCCATTGCTTTTTATATTTTTCTACATGTACAAAGATAGATATCCGATAGGTTTCTTCTGTATCGGCATGGCGCGGCATGCCCGTTTAAAGGGAACAGAAGCTTCGGGAAGAAGCTACGTTAAAACTCGATGATGTATCGGTATCGTATCGCTATCGTATCGGTTCAAACGAAATATTATATTGTGACGGGATATGTGTTTTTTTCACGAATGTTTCGCTCGCGAGCCGCGAACGCGAGCTCGGGATCACTTTGATCGTGCAGGCCTTTCAAAGCGGGAAAGGATAAATTTTGTTGGACAACACGCAAAGGAATCGTCGTCCTCGCAAAGAGAATATAAATACACAACACGGCTGTGTTGTATTCTATTTACGAGTTTAGCTGTTCGCACACTCCGACGCTTTCTTTCTCTATTGGTACTGCTTGAATATTGAACATTTTTTCTCGCCTCGATTTTTCACCGGGCTCGCGCCTACTGAATGGCCATGCGCATATACATATACGTGCCGCGAACTGTGACGATTCGTAAAACGCTGAATTCGTTCCAGCCCGGAGTCCAAGAAGAAAAAGACGCGGTTAACGACCTCATCCGTGTTGCGTCAAACTAAATGCCACGATACTTTCAAAATTGCTTCAATGAATTCGTTGTTGCACCCTAAAGCGAACTTTTTAACTCTATTGGATTACTTGGTACGTTGAAATATACGGAAAAATCTAAACGTACTATATTTTCATAGAATTAACACGCGTTTAAATGTTCCTGTAGACGATTTTCTACGATCCATCGTATTAAATTACAAGTCTTTTTGCCGTCTTTTCCAGGAATGAATTCCTCAAGTTTTTGCCAGACTGCGGAATATTTTTTGTCATTAAGGGAGTTTTATAAAAATCAGAGTGAGTGACAGTGAAATAGAACGGATAACATTGAACATGTCGGTTGAAATGTGATATATTTTACCTATTCTTTACCCATACACGATACCCAATATCGCTTTCAAAAACGAAACTTTTAATTAACCAATTCCGGATTTTTCTCTTTTCAAACAAGAGCAGTATTTGTCCGAGTCTAACATTTCAATATTTAACGAAAGTAAAATAAGTAATTCACATTTGATCCTATAAAATACAAGATAGAACTGTTACAGAATTTCCGAACCATCTATTAATGCTTAAATGACAATAGTGAAAAATAACAAAAAGGTACATTACATCTTTAAAACCGAAATATGATCATGGATTTTAGAAGCATCCCAAACAGTCTATTCGTGACGAATGGAAAGGCGACGTTGGGTCGTTTGCTCTCCAAATTATCGAGAACCCAGGGCGCACACGAATATTCAACACTTTATAAAGCTATAAATACGCAACATATTTACTAATTAGTGAGGTGTGGAGAGACCGAGAGCAAGCTGCCTCTAGCGTCATTAAACTACACTGAGAGAACGCAATGCGGCGCAGCTGTGTTTACTTAACTGTATTTTACTATTGCAAATACGATTTTGCGCATTAATGGGAGAACGGTCGCTCCCACCCCTTGCTCCGCCCCCATGACAAAATATACTCGGACCCCAACGTTAACTGACATTTCTGCGATAACCCTGTGTAGTGTTTAATATAACTCTTATCACGCATACGTTCAACATTTATGTGATAACGAAGAATACCGTTTGGTATTGAATTACAAGTTTAAAGTCAAATCCACATGCAAGATCGTTCGATGGATCAGCAATTTCGAAATCCTACTGAACAATTTTGAGAACGGAACAGCTTAAGTTATATTCTACGTTAAATCTCCGTTCGACAAATTTGCCAATATTCCCCCCCCCCATAAGCGTTTTATTTACGATCAAATATCAGAATAAAAAAAGAGGTATATGTTCGTTTCGCGTCTCGTTGACTTGCCTTATAATCTTCAATCGCGACACCGGAAGGACGAGTGACTGGATACGGCGAAACGAATACAGGCACTTCAGTGGGAAACGAAATAACTGTACTTTTTGCCATTTCTTACTTCTTCTCCACGCTGACTGATTCAAAGACTTGAAATTTGGAGCGTAAAATCGTTTGATTCGCTTCACGGCCCCGTCGTCACGTTTGCCCCTCATTCTAGTCTTACACTCGCTCGTCTCGCCGTCAGAGAGACGACCTACACCCGCCGCCCTCGCTTGTACCCTTCGTTTCAGCCAACCATCTAGCCGGTTTCACCCGCATTCGAACGTCATATGCAACCTACCATCCTTTCGTCTCGTCTAAATTCCTCTGTCTTTCTCCCTTTTCATCATTCTCGGCGAAAAAACGGAAGCGAAAAATACCTCTTAATTTTACTACCAAAATCAGGCTAATTTTGATAATGTATAAAATGTAGGACTTTTATTTACCGTCGTGCAATTTATTCTTCATCTATGAATTTTCTTCTTCGATGCACCGAGAAAAATTTCAGTATAAAATTGAAATGGCAAGACATGCGTACTTAAAAGAATTTTTTCATAGTTTCCTGAAACTTTTTTTACGATAGAGAGGCACATGTGCGATGAAAATGACACGAATGCCATAGTGCTAGTATCAACGGAACATAAAACAAACAGTTTTTATTTCCTGTATTTTCATAATTTCTAAGAGATTCGAATGTGATCTTTCGATTTCCGTTTCTTGCAAATCTTTGGCATTCTACCTGTCCAAAGCAGCGACTGATATCGGGAAAGACGTTCGTTCTCGAATGTTCGGAAGATTAAAGAAGTTTTCGCGGAACGGGGCACAGAGCCCGGAGATGGAAGAGGACTTGGACTAGGTCCGAAGATTGGGTCATCCCGCGAATATATCCGTCGACCGGATCGAATCGGGTAACACATTGTTCTCGCGGCAAGGACAAAATTACCTTTATCCGACTGCCGATGAAACGGAACCGGGAAGCAATTCCCTCCGTTCACAATTAAGTTTACGAACGAGAATTGACGCGCCATTTTCCCGTCGCGAACGAATTACCGATTGCAAAACGTGAAACATATTGTAAAAGACAAAGACGCATTGCAGCAAAAAAGGAAGGAGAAGGAAAGAAAGTAAAAGAAGAAGTCAAAGCAAAAAAGATATTCGGAAAGCAGTTACTTGACTAGCTTTAAGAAAATATTACAGACCTGGGCGTACTTCTATAAATTGAGCAAGAAAAAGTAACCATAAAATGTTTTCAAACTCCAAACCTTTGACACACCCTCTCTCTCTCTCTCTCTTTCTCTCTCTTCCTCTTTCTCTTTGCTTGTCGATGCAAGTTCCCGATGAAACCAGCAAAAATCGTTTCCCTCGCGAATGCAAAGCACGTATGTAGGGATAGGAAAATCAACGTAGCACGCGGAAGGTGTCGAGAGTAAAATGTGATCGACGTAAAAGGACGAGCGAAGCGGCATGAAGCGGAAAGAAGCCGTACAGGATCTTGCCACGGTCGCACCAGTGGTGGATCGTGGTACGCCGGGCAAGGCGACGTACGAACGTAATTGTGGCGCTAAAAGCAATTTCCCGACGCGTAATCGTTTTAGCAAAGTGCTTTGCAATTTAGCGAGTCTTTATTAAAATAAAGTCATTCCCAAGCCGGTACTTTATGACTGTCTACCTATCTCCTAATCGTTGGCCATCGACCAAGCGCTTTAACTACATCGATTTATCGACCGTTGAATATTACAGATCCATTAGTCCGACCAGCTATCGACTCGTAAACCCGTGCTTTCTCCCATTCGTCGATTTCATAATACGAATTAAACTGCATCCCGAAAGGTAAGAGGGGCAAAGGGTTGCGAGGGCGATGGAACTAGCGAACGAGCGTGTACGATTGAAACGTGCTCGTAATTAGAAAAGGTACAGCAGCGAATATCGCGCACGGCCGCGTTCGCATCAAGCGTGAGCTGTAATTTAATGTACTTGCACTATATTCAAAGATCAAGCGGCAACACACAAATGGACAACCTGTGTGGGCACGTACCGACATACGTATGTGGGAGTATTCGCATTTCTCTCTCTAACTAATCTCTGTTTATACAGAATTCATAACTCGGAGAGAACAAAAGGGACCCGTAACCGGGGTTAAGGTTAATATATCATTCCTTTAACCAGAGAATCTAAGTCCGTCTAATGGTGAGTTCGCACGTAATAAATGCGATAGTAACCGGTATTATTTACGTCAGCCTTTAGTTCAAAAAGTAACGACTGTCCGGTTCTGTGTATCCCCCTTTTGCTTCTCGTTTCCATGGGCAATAAACGGGTACAGGAGAAAAGTAAGAAGAAAATAAAAGGAAAATAAGAGAAAGAGGGGGGAAAAGTTATTTGAACGAAAACGCGTTATAAATGTTTATAAATGTCGCCGTGCATGGCGGGAGCCCATCTGAATATTTAAAAAGTTTGCCCCAGCTACGTCCATTTGCCGCGCGCACAAAATTAATATACCTAACCTTGATAAAAAAAAAAAAAAAAAAAAAAAGAAGCAAACAACAAAGGTAACGACAAAAGGACGCAGAGATAGAGAGAAAGAGAGGGACATGGTGTTTTCCAACGTCAGTTTCATTCCACCGTTGTCAACGTCAAGAGTATTCTTCTGCTTCGCAACTCGCTACCCCATACTTCTTATTTGCGGAGCTCGTCCACGAAGCCTCCACCTCTCTTCTAACCTTCATTCATCCGTGTCTCGCTTTCACACCCGACACCTTTTTTCTACCAGCCATTCCATCACCTTAGGTCGTCGCCTACAACGGACCAACCATACTTTCCTGCTACGTTCTTGCTCCCATGCGAATTCGTTGGCATCTTATCCTCGACTCTCCTCTTATCTGTCCTGGCAATTTCATCCAGATGAATTAATCGCCCGAACTTAAAGATGAGAGGAAACGTTATTTGTTAAAATCAATTTGTCCCCGGAGATTGCACCAGTAAAGAGGATCTAAACCCGTGAAATTTATCGCGTCAATTTATAACTTCATAATTAATTACTTTCCACCAATGAATCTCTAAAAAATATTTCTCAACATTAAAGCAGAGAATCCAGTGATAAAATTTTACATTCGACTGTCCACGCATAATAAAGTCCAATTAAAAGTAATTGCACCGTTGTTAACTTGAAACATTTTGGACAGAACCCAAGAGTGGTACGTGTACGCGTTGAATAATGCACGCTCATAAGTTGTCCGTTTCGTTATTTGGAAAGAAGACGAGCGTGTAGAGAGTATAGTACCGCGTATCGAGTCAGTGGCGGGCGGAAAAGTGTGGGTTCGTGGGAACCGAGTGTCCTTGAAAATTACCACGCGTTTCGTCTTGGCGGTGAAAATTTCTGGAACGTTGTACCTCGGAATGTAATGCAAACTTCCGGGACCACCTGCTGAAACCACATTTCAGCGAGCGCATTCGCTGGGAATAACGCGTTGGTACCGATGCATTAAGGTCCTTGAACCCAACCGCGTTTCACGATGCGCGTCAGGCAAATTTCCGCAGCCACAGCTATAAATCTTGAAACGTTCCCGCGAACGAACTGATATTAATTAACGTGAAAGCTGCGGGAGAAAATGTCGCGCATCAAACATACACCGTTTGTAATTATGTTTTGCTAACGTTCGGTTCCATTTTACTTTCCGCGAAATTTGGTCGCGAAATTCATCGCAAAATAAGTCGTGCGATTAGCCAATTACAAGTGAATTACATGGAGACACAGCTGCGAGCCAGCACGGATGTCTCTGTTCTTGCGGGATAAAACCGATCTCGCGTCGAGTACATATAGTTTCCCGTATGGCTCCTCGAAGTTGAAATAGGACCATTGGAAACTTTAGTAAAATTTAATGAACGAACTTTATGATGACAAAGTTTATCAAGTGCTCAAGGTATTCTACACATGTAATTAATAATTTGTGTTTCTTCTTCTATTTGTACCTATCATTCATTACATCTCGTCTCTGATATTTTCTGCGCGGATTTCTGTAGCAGTAACTTATGTTCTCATTACATATACATGAACTACGTTAGAGAGATTTTCTCTGATTTCAAATCAAATGAATTACGTGACCATGTATATGTTTCGATGAATAAAATTCTACAATTTATCTCTGTGATATAATATAACGATATATAACGTATTAAATAAATTAAATAACTTTAATATACCTGACCATCTATGTATTTAGTGATAACTTGAATAGCAACAAAATAACTTTATGTCATAACGTTATAATCTTTGCACGTGTATTCGATAGTTGAGTCAAATACTACCATTCCCCTTGTAAAAAGATAATTCATCATCCGGAGCATTTACGCGAGACAATTCCATTCATTTCATCGGAATACCAAACCGCGAGTGGTCGTGTGAGAAAATCGATCCACCCCTTCGATGCACGCGATGCGATTCGCAGTAGGAAGATGCAGCATTCTCCGTCGCGAAAAATTCCTATTACCCGCCGGGGAATTTTCATTTTCTCGAATACTTTCGCGTTATTTCTATTTCCGCAAAGTCCTCATCTTTCACTATTTTTTTTTCCTTTTCTTACATCTATCTGTAGTGGCCTCATCGTTCGATTTGACCGCGTTTTCTAACAGAGCGAAATAATATATCACCAGCCAAGCGATCGTGTACTCGGAGATCCTGGTATTCTCCACGAGGTCTTGGGTGACCCGTTATTTATAGTGGATTGAAATTCGAAGACTGCGACGCGCCGTGGAATTTCATTAAAATTATGACTTAGATATTGGAACGCGACGAAAGCGCGCGCGTGAAGGCTCGTTTACGGAACGTGAATTGACTCGGCAAGTCTATGCCGTGGCATCTCTCCCTCTATCCCTCTCTCTCTCTCTCATTCTTTCTCTCTCTCATTCTCTCTATCTACCTATCTATCTATCTATCTATCTATCTGTCTGTCTATCTATGTCTCTCTGCCTCTATATATATATATACATGGTGGAATGTATACTTGTATGTATGTACAGAATGCATGCTTTTGTGACAACGCCGCTGTATAGTGTGCGCGGACTTGTACAAAGTTTCCTAGCCTGTTTTTGAAATCGTTGAGTCTATACGCAGCCTCTTTGTGGGCGCAACGATATGATCACGTTTAGAAATCTGCTTTACCGCTGATACATAGAAACCCTATTTTATTTATATTTATAATCCGACAGTTTAATATTGTATAACTCGACGTAAAGAGCATTACCTTTGCGAAAGAGGATAGTTACGTAGCTGGCTTTGTTGGACTTGATACTAATCCTCCGCGTTTCAAGATCTTGACAGAGAGCATTTTACTTTAAAGAAGTTTCATAGAGACAATTTACGATTTATCGAAATTGTTAGAAACATCTACGAACTGGTAGGGTTTGCTAGAAGTACCTCTGTTCTGATTGGGTTTAATACGGATGACTTCGAACCCGTAGAATTCGCTCGAGTTACTTCTGAAGTTCGTAAGTTTCCGATTCGGAGGTTTTGGCGATTTTACGGTTGTTAGAGTTCTTTGCCAGACCGTAGCATTATCAAAACCTACAGATCATCGAAACCTAAAGAAGATCATCGAAAACCTAAGATTATTATGTTTCCAAAACTATCCAGATGCTTGAATTACTGCGGTACTTAGGATCGCAGAGGTTGTCGAAATGTGAGAACATTCAGAGTCCCTGGGATTTTGGAATTCTTCCATAACTTCGAGTTCTACACCGAGTTCCACGAATCCACTGTAGTCTACGGATCTAACGCGTTACCAACAACGTTTCAGGATGCTCGCTCTAATTTTCTAAATCCACCTGATATAATACTAATTAAATGCTTTATGCTCTAATTTGTCCTGTACTCCAATTTTCTAAATCCAAGATATTCTTAAATACTCGCTATATAGATCCAATCAACTTCCGCGAGGCTAAAATTATTCTAATTAATCGAATGTTGCGTATTTTAATTTTCCGAATGCAAGTTAGCTCTAGCCAAGACTCTATAAACTCGATACGTGGATTCGATCAACTTCTTCGAAGTTAAAACAATCGCTGCAAACCTCGGATGATGCCAATTGAATTTTACAAATTAGAAAATGCTGTGATCGACTTTTAGAAACTCGAGATGAGTAAACGCTTATTGATACGAGTTTGAAATGTTCTATTTCGAGGCATGCGAGTTCGATACGATTTATATTCTGTCCCACGAGTCCGACGTTGCGTATAACGAATCCCACGAGTCCGATGTTGTTTGTATTAGATTATAGAGATTCGCGGATAGCTGTATCAGGTTCAATTAATCTGAGAGTGTCTATAACTAGTTTCACGAGTCTGAAGCCATCCATATCGACTCCCATGTGTCCCGGTAGATCTATAAAAGATCCTATAAATTCCTACTTGTTAAATTCTATCAAATTTCACTAGAAATGTAATATCTTACTTCAAAGATAAAACACATCAACCTATTGCCTATCGTTACGAATTAATAAAATAAATAAAAAAAGAGAAGATTCCTGTAGAAAGTTCGATCGTATTCAACGTTATTTATATTAAAGCTGTTTCGTTTGACGCGCCGTCGTCTATAACGCTTACATGGCATTGAAGATACGCAAAAGATACACACAAGCGAATTTAAGCGCTATCCAATCTAGGTGAATCGTAAGCGTATACATCCCGTATATCTTGCGAGAAAAAGAGAGAGGAATTTCTAATTTACGAGGCTGGATAAATATATTTTTACACCGGGCAAGATCACTGACCGAATAGAGGCAGCAGTAACCCGGCCCTCGGGCTATTCGCGGGGAATCCGCACCGTTTCACTTTATCGCCCCGTTGTCAGGCTATCCTGAAAATACGGAAACGTCACTGTACCCTTGGGGGTTTCTTCGTGGCAGTCAAGCCCGCAGCGGTGGAACGAAAATATAAACTCTAAGCTAGTAGAGAAAAAGCTGGCTTTGGGACGAAATTCGTGGGGAAATTTTCGTGAAAATCGTACATAAGCCATCCTATTAAAGGTATCGCACAGCCTTTATCAAACCGTTTAGAAAACCACAAATCCCATCTTCTCTGTATGCCAAATATACTATTAGAATTTGTTGATATCTGCCAATATTTTATATCAGTCGTTGCGTTGGCTCGAAATTTCTTTTTCTTTTTTTTCCTCTCTCTCTCTCTTCCTCTCCCGTTTTCCTCCATTTTGTGCTCCTATTACTAAATGCGCCTAAGAGAATATGAAATTTCGTTTCGAGAGTTTCGACACGCCTTTGTACGAACGTGTATACACGCACTGGTCGTCAATGCGCAGCTAACTTTCGCAGAGTGTACACTACTTCAAACTCGTTATCGGACAACGAGTTTTTCTAATCTACCAACTGAACGTTTTGCATTTTAACGACATACATGGGAAAAGAGAGAAAAAAAACAGGCAGTTAATATATCAAAGCGTGCATTATTAAACGAACAAGGGGATTTTCTCCGTTATAATCCCTGTAAAAAGGTTCTCGTTCTCGTTGAATTTTATAGTAAGGCGGAAAAGGGAAATAAAATTATCCGTCTAACTTTCCGTAAGCGATGTTCTCTGTTTAATGTTCATAAACAATTCCCAGACACGAATGCTCACTGTGATCCTCTAGCTTTCTACTTGGTACAGTACATTTGTTTTTCAACTGGCGAATCGTCTAAATAATGAAGTTTATGCAGCTGCAATACTTCTTATGAAACACATTGATGAACGGGGCTCGCGTGCTCCTTTTCATTTTTCTTTCGTCCCACCTGCTCACTCTCTGGAGTGGAGAAATAAAAACCAGAAGTTGACAAAGAAACGGAACCAAGAGGGACGCTGGCGAAATTTTCTCGCGTCGAACTCCGTCACGAGTGTTTTATCGAGAAGTTCGGGGGTAACCGAGTTTCAATTGTCGAAAAGAGAATACCATATTTCCAACGAGACTCGACTCAGCTAACGGTGGCCGTAACACGAGAGTAAGTATCCATCCGACTAATTCATTGCTTAACTTTCCGAAGTGGCTGCTAGTCGCTGTGTAACAATGTCTCGAGCGTAATAAGAGAGCCGGAGGAATATTAACCCGTCTGCCGTCCAGAGAAAATATTTATCACGAGCTACTCGTTTACTCGTGCCACCGGAGTTTTCAAGGAAAAGTTCAAATCCCTTCGCAAGTTGCGTGCGAGGATATAATCAAACAAGGGACTGAATAGTTATGCGACGCGAGCTCGCTGATTTATAGCCTCGTAGCAGAACAGGGAAAGAATATCAATGAAATTTGTGTTGAAATATCTTCTGTATCCTGAGTAAAACGGTGTATTTGCAAAAACGCTGGCATGTTATTGTAACAAAATTGTAGAAACGGTGGTACATGGTTAAATTGGGTTTGTTGAACATCGCGGTTGTTGGGTTGTGTCTTTTTCGCGTACGTTGGAAAGAAAAGTTTAGGAAGCAAGCATCGGAAACTTGGGAAAGGAATTACAGGTCTTGAATCGCGAAATATAATTTTATAAAGCTCAAAGAGAAGAATTTGATCCATGAACAAAATTGACGCTCCATATTGCCAAAGTCAGTGTGCTGAAGTTTGACGAAAGACGATAGAAAACAACGATGGAGGAAAATTTCAAGAACGTAGGTTATAGGGGGAACAAGTTGTTGCAGCGACGTGAAACTCGCAGTAAAATTTCACTAAGGCGGATCTTGTCAATGAAATAGAAGAGAGGCGGACAAAAGCTTTGCTGTCCCTCGTGGATTCGAGTTAGTAACGCTCAAGGACTAAATTTTTCAAACTCGACTGGAATTATTCGATGGCTGTAAACGCTCTCATTGCAGACCATATGCATGTCGGCGAATATGCGCCTTGAGGATAGGGCACTCTCGTTGGTCCGAAAACACGACTACAACCAAGAGACACAAAATTTATAGGCAAAGTAGCCAGGCCAAGGAAAAAGAGCAATGATAGAAGAAAGCATATATAACCTGAGATGAAATCTATCGGGACGTAACCTTGTAAACGTGATGCTAATCAACATCGAGCAAACATCACGATAACCGAGTGGGCGGACTGTTTATGGACGATCTATCGTTATCGATGCTCGTCGGATTTTAAAGCTGCCTTCCTGAAACGAATGAAAAACGCGGAAGATTCGATACGAAAAGGCAGTTTTTAAATAGCAGCACGCGTTTCTATTGCGAGCGTCCGACCGATTGTACGCAAGTCCTCTTGTAAAGTCTGATAAAAAAGAAAACATCAGTCCGAACGTTTTCAACGATTGGAACAATTTTTTCCTTTTTGCTTTTGTTGTTTTCGTTTTTATTTTTCTTTTTTTTCGCAATGTTTCGTATGAGAACGCGAGGATCCATTGTCACGGAAGTCGTGTGCAATTCCCAGCGGACAGCGAGAATGCAATAACGTCAGTACGCTAATGTTCGCGGAAATAATGTATTGCTGCTGGTAGTGTAAATTTCGCCCACTAGCTGGTCGATACAACGTAAATATGCGTTAAGGGGAAAGCTGAATGGTGGTACAGAGGAGGCATGGTTCGCGTCCGTGTACGTTCGTCCGTATCAATGGCCACGGTTAATATGTGTGAACGCGACGCTGTAAATGTGTGAACGCGAAGCGCAAGTCAGCGGGAAGATGAGAGGATGTGTAGGGGTTGAGGGGGTGTGCGTGGTGTAATGGCCTGCTACCGAGGGTGCATTAAGGCGGTTTATGTACGCGAAGAGGTATGAGGTCTTTTAACCCAACTCAAATGCTGGTTTCATTGAAACCGTAGTGGTATATTTCAGGTGTAGCATTATGTCCAATAATCAATTTGGATGGTTCATTAAAATGACGTCAAAGTCGACCGAACGAATTGCGATTATAGATATCGCGTCGTATTAATTCGAATAGGATACACCCTCTCGTTACCGTGGAAAATAACGAGATACTAAGGTCCAAATATTATAGGGGATAAAAATACATATAATGAAGAATACGACCATTTCATAATAATTCGATTGCGGTATCTCTATATTCACCTAGATCGATCCCGTTTCATTAACAGTACAATTAGAGATACGCGAAATACTCAATTTCAAAGCGTGAAGCGACCTGCTATTTTCCATCTCTTTCGATCGTCACTAATGCTCGTACGGATTAATAACGGCAAATGGCGTTACACAAATCGGCTCTGTGGCAATGACGATTTTAACATCCTAAACATAAATCCTACGGATGCTAATTAAAAGTATCTGTTTCCATGTAACGGATTATTACATAGGATTCAAAAATGGAACGTAATTAGAGCCATCGAGAGCGATCGAACACCGCTGAATTCAGCGTAGAACGAGTTCTGCTTACAATCTCGGATCCTGACAAAAGAAGAAAAGTTACAGCAAAAGACGTAGGGATCTTTTCTATTAAATCGTTACGAGGCTTTTGTTGCGCCGACACAATGGACAAAACAGAGATAAAAGAAAATGAATGGACGGCGTGTCATTTGCAGGGAATGATGATGCACTCTCACGGTAGGTGCATTAAGGTGGTTTATGCACGCGAAGAGGATCATCCACTTTCAAGGCTCGCGTCACTGTCTCTCTGAAACCGCGACGGATTATGAAGGTAGTAAAACGTTTAAATCGATAACCGGCTGAAGTCGTTCACCGCAGGGACCTCGTCTTAGGTTCGCGACAGAAAATTGTTTTCCATCGTTCGTCGCTAAAGATAAATCGATGTTTCTACGTCGCGTTTGAATATTGCATGAAAGGTCTACAAACGATCATCGATACATTTTCAGCGAATGCGAGTGCACCAACGATCCAAAGAATCAAACGTGACAAACCAAATGAGTTATTTACTGCCCTTTTTGTATGCCATCCACATACGCGATAAATCACATTTCGAAAATATTTTCGACAACGAAATTTTATGACGAGCAGATTTTATCATCTGCGATAAACGATTCCGTTCGACGTTCGTTGAGTATGAATATGACAAAATCAACAACGTGACTGATAATCGATTCGTAATTTACAGTTATCGAAAAGTGCCAAACGGTGACTAACGAGCCCATGTTTCTTACGCGCAGGCTGTTTTGCTCGACGGTATCAGACATAATGTCAAACGAGTACAGCGGATGTCTACGAGAAAAGCGAAAATCCACTTAGAGAGCTGAAAAGTTATGAACGAGCGCGTGATTTATGCTTACAGAGAGCTTGATACCCTTTGAGATCTCGTAATCGCCTTGCGCGACGATGGCCGATGATAAATACGTAGCAAGGCGTTTAAATCAATAAACGCGTTACTCGTTCTCACGAATTAATCCTATGCGCACCATTTTTCTCCTCCGACACGATTCGAATAGCGTGCTTCCTTTGTGTATTCGGTTGACGAGAACGATGAATTTATTAAACGTTACATCATACGGCAAAAGGTTTGCTGATTCATCTTCTCCCGATTCAATGCACTACACGCCTGCCCGCTTTTGCGAGGCTACCAATCATAATTCGAAGCTGCACCAGAGAATATCGAACGAACACGGTGTATAACTCAGTGGAGATACCCCCCTCCACCAAAAAAAGGGCGGTCTCGAGCCCGGACAGATCGGAGCTTATTCTAATTTATATTGGCACGAATTAAAGGATTACGTTATAACCGAGAGTGAATTATGGGCCACGTTATATCCGTTCCGATATATCGATCCGACGCCAACGGCCAAAACCGTGGCCGATACATTTCGTCGTGGAACACTTTTAACTCTGCGCGCTCCGCGGCCGCGCGCCACACGAACGATTACACACATAGACTAGCGCGTTATATTTTCCTGGAATTAAACACGAGACGAGCATGTGTTACCTTCCATCAGACCTTTATTTGCCGTGCGTTCGCCGGGTAAATTGAAAACAAATTAAATTCCTGAAACTGATTGTGCGCCGTGCCTCTATACAATTAATGTAAAACTGTCCTGTAATCCGGCCGGTTCGGGATGTAAATACGGAATATAACTACTTGGAAAAAAAAATTCCTGTCCATGCTGCTGTTTGGTTGTCCGCTATTCTGGAAAGGCGAACGAAATAAAGGTCGATCTGTTTCCATTATCTCGTTCGTCCATCGAAAGAATATGCTGTAGGAATTGCAGATTCGTCCACGTTCATTTCAATTGCAAATGAACCATCCACGACGGTTACATCGTCGAAAAGCACGCCCGCCGTTGTCAACATTGTCTCTCTACTTTTTTTTAGAAACATGGAAATTTGAGCGACAACCGAAACGTTTTGTTCCAAGCAAAGAGTAAAATCGTCGACCGATAGATCTCTAAATACCTGTCGTATTCTTCTAATTCCTGTTCCGAAAGTTCGCAGCTTTCTCGCGGCTTGTCATCTTCGATTATAGCGAAAAGCCTGTTGTCAGAACGAATCGGCTTGAGAAGTTCGGCTAGAAGGTACAATCTCAAGTAATTTTCGATTCGAAGGCTAGTTAGGGTTGTTTTGCCACCGAATGCGTAAAATTTTCGCTGCCTTCAAGACGTGCATTGAAAACCATACAGTGGAACAATAGCTACCTACCTTCCAACGAGAAAACCGGCATTGTCCCCGTAAACGTTGTATTCTCTGGAGGTGTGTGAAGAAAGGAACGAAGACAATATACACGATTCGACTTGCATTCTGCTTTTCACGAAACACGCTCTTGTATCTTGCTAAACCCAGATGGATCGAGCCGTTTTAGGAAGATAAAAATTTCTCTTTGAATCCTCATTAAACCCGTGTAAAACTAACTCCCTCGTATATAAACTTTTGCAATGAGTCTTATCGATAAATTTTAGAAGAGATAATGCAATTTGGCAGATGCAGTTCAGCTAGGCTTAGTTCAAATTCAGCTACAGACAGGGACACGACGGAGAAGATTCAAGACCAACAGAGATAGAGAGAGAGAGAAAGCTGCAGCTCGCAGAACGCTGCAATTCCCAACTGATTAGCAAAGTTAAACTGTTTCAATGCTGGATAATACTTAGACCGGTGACTACTTCCAGAAACTTGACGCGTTGACACCGTTCGTTCAAACTCCACCGAAAATATGGATGTCCTCGACCATAGCCGTCTTGCCTATTAAGCGTCCTCGTCCCTTCTCAAACAAAAAAAGAAAAAAAGGAAGAAGAGAGAAATAAAAGAGAGAAATAAATGATAGAAGGGGGTGGACGATGAGCGCGGCAAACAGCCAGATCGGCTACAACCAGCCGCTCGTTTTTCGCTCGAGAGCCGTCAATGTGTGCATATACGTGCGTATGTGTGCACACATACCCGCTCAATCTTCTCCAATTAAATTCTATTGGAATTGGTGCAAATGCCAATACCGGCCGGGCGGGAGCATTCATTGTGTTGAGATAATGAGGGGCTGCGCGCGAGGAAAGCGTACAGCTTAACGGATAGAATACGGTATACCGGAACTATGCTGTGCCATACCGGCTACGCTATAGCCAGGAAGCCGATAATGCTATATCGCGATGCGTACTCCAGGGGCCAGACCGTAGAACGTCGTCTACTCTGAGTTTATTATGCTGCATTATGCCGCGGTATGCTATATTACGGATACGGTATGTCGTTCTAAGGACACCCCGTGCTACGAGACATCGCCACGTTACGTTAACCCGGGGCACATCTCTTACGTTATAGCGGTTTAATTGCGAGCGTATCGCGTGCACGTGTTGTACTGCTTGATGATGGAAACTTCGTACGTTCTCATGGCTTTCCAATATTGTTTGCCCTGGCTATCGATTACACGACGTCGTAACATCACCGTTAACGCTAACATAATCCTGATACGAATTGATTCAGATTTCGCAAACGTACACTTCAACCGTAACTTCATAATTTTGTCGCGGAGTTATTAAAAGTATGATAATTAGAAAAATCCCAAGCGAAAACCTCCGCGTAAATCCTTTTGCACGATGTCCTATTTAGTTCGCCTCTAATACATTAATTCGCAGTTACTTTAACTCGCATCTCGTAGGATTCGTAAATGAGTTTACTCTCTTAATTATATGATTTGAAAGACCAGCGGCGCGGCATACGGAACCGCTTTCGTGGCATGCATTTCGAAGTATATCGTGCAAATATTATGTATGATTTTGGAAAAGTCGCGTCTTTTGTGTGACTAAACGTCGAGAAACGCCACGGAAGAGACTCCTTCGCGGAAAGAGCTTTGACAAATTTTCAAGTGGGATCGACGCGCGAGAAGAGAACTAGAGGCGGTCTTTAGTCGAACAACTTTTTCCTCTCCAACTACCGACGAAGAATTTCTGACCGATCGATCCTTCGAATTAGTTCTGGATGCATTTAGCGGAGAGAACCAGGCAGATCTGTTCTTCCCGACCAATCTCCTCGAGTCGCAAAGTATGAAGCGCTATCTCCGTTTTTCGACTTTCCGACCGTTTCGACAATAACGCAAATTACAAAACTCCAGTCCCGAGCCGTTACCAACTTTTACCGTATCTCCGCGAATAACTTCGTTAATTTTGCGTGGAACGAAGGTTATATCCAGCGAATACCAAGGAATGCGGAATCATGTTTCACTGGCTCTCCTCCTCTGCTCCGCCTCCGCCTCCGCCTTGCTGACTCCTTCCATTCTCCAAAATCGTTTCTCAGATAAGGCAAAATTTCATTGCGATTTTCAAAAGTATTCCGCTCATTATCGTTGTTCCACCATCCTATCTATAAGGTTCGATCTTCGCAGACATCTTCTTTCGATCGATTTGCCAGCACGAAACCGAGTCCAACATCGAATAATCGGATTTCGCTTATCGTTATTGCGTAAAAGACTATCTTTGTCCAGTTTGCGGAATGAAAATATTTATTAATTCCCGCGATATACTATCTTTGAAATGCTCTATGTAATTCCCTGTTAAAATTAGCCACGTTGCTTACTCTAGTTCTACGAGACGTGCTTATTTTTGTTCCTTGCAGATGCAAATTACAGACGTGGTTAAACCCGCAGCTTTGCGTCGCGTATAATCGAAGTACAGGACAATCTCAATTAAATACGCAACGCGATAACGACTACTGATTTTATCGGAGGGAAACAGAAAGAAGAAGCTACGATCGATGTTAATTCCGCGATAGTTTACTTCCTGTTTCCATTACGCTTGTAATAAAATTCATATCAATCGAAAGCTTAGTTAATACGGTATTCGTTCTCATTAAAAAGGATCTTGTTACGAGTATTTGGTAACAACCGTGTACAACGTTAAGGTCTATGTATATCGCATTGAAATTGATTTATTATTGAAATCGATAGAAAGACCAGTCGTTTCCAGAATCTCCACTAATTTGACTATATACAAACGATGAACCAATTATTATTTAATTAATCTTTATCGTGTATATGATTCAAAGAGTATACATCATCAATATTAACATATTAATATTATTTACTTGTTATTATCAACGTGATAAACCCTTTGTTAGAGTACGTGTACAGTTACATATATATGACATGAAATAAAATTACACGTAGCAAAAGAAAAACAGAAAAGGTTAATTCACACGAGATTATGCAAACGATTTTAACAGTTATATACGACGATGTGGGCAGAGTGGTTGAAGATGGTTAAAGAATCAAGAGGAAAGGTTAATCTTGTTGCAAAAATTGTTTGCATTTACAAATATACAATTAAGACAGTTATATTGGCCATAAAGCGTGCTATGTGTTCCAGGCGTAAAGAGAGCACGAATTCTTATACGACAGGTTGGAGTACTAAAACAAAATTTGTAAAATGAAGATTAATGGAAGATGCTCGAAACCGCAACTCGCTATTAAACGATATTAATCGTTTAAGTCGACAATTGCGAAGAATACGGATACAAAAAATACAAGAATTCGCTCTACCAAATCACTGCAGGATTGTTTTCCAATCATAGTCGCAACTTTTCGACGTGCCTCAATGTATTTCCGAAACTGGCAAATAAATCGTGCTCCCGATTACACGCATGTGCGGCAGCCAGTGCCGCTTGTTTTGCAGGCTTACTTTCGAGATGGGCCAGCAACTTTCCAGACTAAAGAACGAGTGTACTCGGAACTGGCAGACAGAGCGGGGGTAGAGCAATGGCAAATGGCATAAGTTGGCCCGAGTAAACTCACCTGCTATTCTCCAAGGCTGGAAAATACGTGCACACCGGGGGAACTGGAAAAGGACTGCGGAGAGGAAGTACGTCGGTCGAAGAGGACCAAGAGAACAGAAAATAGCTGTGTACACTGCTATATACGTATATGTATGTACATACGTACACAAATACATGTATTCGTACGAGATGAATGTAAATTTCAAGAACCAGGCAGGAATTGAGCAGTGTCCACTCTGCATGCCGCATGGAAAACTTTTGTTGAGCGTACTATGTAATGTCCTTTAACTCTTCGAATCTCCACCACAGCCGCTATCATCCCTCTCACGGCTACGGGTACCACTACCCCCACGGATTCGTCAGTTTTCAAGCGTCCAGCATCCGTGCACGGGTAACGCGCACGTTGGTGAAAATAGTTTTGGACGAGTTAACAAAACGACGCCGAGAGTTTCGAGGCTAGCGCCGATTTACCGCCGGCCAGACGCTCACCCTTTCGCTTTGCATGCTTATTTCCACGGCTTTGCCCCGTTTCGTACGATTACTTGCTTGCGTTTAATCGCTAGAGATAAGAGTTCATGACGGAGATAGAAGGATTAGGCAGGCAGCTAACGAGATTAAATCAACAGACCACCACCGCTTTCGGAAGCTCGCTGATATCGGACAATGCTACTCGGAAGGACTTGTCGTAATCAACGGATATCGTTTTAATCACAGTCGCACGAATCAAGATGCTGCTATCGGGATATACTTGACCTTATATCGTTCTATGTAGCTACGGATGGAATTTCCAGATTTGGTTCGAACAGTTGGTAAAGGGGAGGTTTTCGCAGAAAATACGAGAATACAGAATTATATACGTAGGTACATATATATAGAATGTAATCGAACGTGTCACGAGCAAACAAGAATATTAATAGTTGTCTAATTTGTTTTACCATATTCAGAAATAAAACGATAACTCGAAAACCGTTTAAACTCTACTGGGAAAATATTGATCCACGATAAATGCTTCCATTAATGTGTATGAAATATTTGTAGCGTGAGAGCGGTGCAAATATTACACGAATCGTTCGACCGAATCGGGTCGTATAAATTCATGGCATAAAAATTTCTCATGGTAAATCGTTCCATAGGTATCGTGTATCATCGTCGCTTCAAGTATCGAAACGCGTGCTCATATATTTCGATTGTTCTTTTGAAAAAGAAAAAATAGTAAACAGAGACGGAGAACCAGACCAAATGACGCATTCTCGGATCAGAGTGTTGGTAATTTGAATTTGCATGTCCAACGTCGAAAAATGATTCGCGTGTCAGTCTCGTGATTGAAACGTTACGTTCGGAAACACAAACGTTCGACGGCCATTTATTTCGATCTTTGCCTCGGTATTGACGAGTTAGTTACCATCCGTGCATGTATAAACCTTCACGTACAGGGGGGTTCATTCGACGCGAGTAATAAGAAGTGACGTGTAATTTCGCTCGACCTACATTTTACTAGCGATTCACTAGACGCACGACGTTTTAAAAGTCTCGCCCCTCGAATGTAACATTGATCGTCCCTCCATCGAAACCTCTTATTCGCATCTGCCGCATCGCACTTTTTATTTTCTCCTTTCCTTCCTTTCTGCACTCTCTTCTTTCCCTTCTCTCTTCCTTTTTTCACAAGGCGATGCCCGTATCATCGAATCGCGCCACAAGGAACGAACGAAATTAATAAATCCATCGACTTCGAATCCCGTTGTTTGATGTCGCAATCAGAAGATTAATTAATCCGTCGTCCCCCGTAATTACGTTCCCACGATTGTCGGTCAACCACCACTGAGAGAGTTTTCGAACGACCACGGGCGACCGATAAAAGTTACAGAAATAATGGCTCCAACCCTGAAATGGTAGATCGATGAATATTTTACGGCCCAGGAATGGCACATAACGGACGCTTGCAACGCTTTCATCGTCCGCAAATATTACCCCGAATCTGGATGGTATGTCGGCCGTGTACACCGTTACGTTGGTCACTAGGTGTCGATGACAGCCGTCCGAATGATGGTGACGTTGTATTCGAGCGAATACCCGACGAATATCACGTTTTGACCGTAGCGAGAAGCATAGCGACCACCGATGAGACCGAGCGGAAAGAAATAGCAAGTCCCATAGAAAAGGGAGCGTAAATTTAAAATTAAAGGGAAAAACGGTGCTCGCGCTTCTTACAAGTCGACATCGGATAAGAGGGCCAGGTGGAAATTCTTTTTCTCGCGCGAATTACTTCGGCTCGTTTTCTCTCTCTTCTTCTTTCGTTTTACCTTTAACTACATTTAGCAATGGAGAGATCGCCGAGAGACGACGCGATTAAATGAAAATTGCCCACGCTTGTCTATGAAGGATCAGCCGGAATAGGATTAGGTGTCCTTTACAGCGTTTCAGGATTTACGCTTTTTCAATTAAGGACATTTAGTCGGACGACTGTCCGTGAAACACGATGCAAAATTATCTCGCAAGGAAAACGTTCGTCGAGGAGAAACTAATATAAGTAACTATGCCGGAAACCTCTTTAGACTATATTATACGTAAATTCGCTGTCCCAGACTGTACGGAACTTACACGTTCATTGTTTTAAAACCACTCCGCTACCGACACCCTGTTCCTCCGTAAAAGTTCGCTCGATTTTCCTATAAAAAACTCGCAACGAAGCTCCAACAACCAACCCACGGAACATGCGCGTTAATCTAATCGTGAATTTTACACGTGCAACAATTATCGTTCGCCTGTCTAATGCACTCGCTAACTTCTTGCGTTCGTTTGCATAATGCAACTGGTCCTTTGAACTCGAGGAAACAATCGGAATTAGCGATCGAGAACACATCGGATCGTATCGCATCGTCTAGAAAGCGACGAAATTCGCGATTACTCTTGTGTATCATAAAACCCAACGCGATGGTCCCGCCGTTTTACAACTGTCGTTCTCGAGGTGCGGTACGACAAAGCGGTTACCAAAGTCACGATTTATCGGACAAAAGTTTGCTCCGTTAAAACGATTGAAACGAAAGACCGGGGGAATTCGATTTGCGAAACTCGCTTCAAACTCGCTACGGAACTACCAACTTCGCACGCTCTGGCCAAGAATTCGATTTTCTTTTTACAATCATACGCACCAACGATATTCTTTCGCGTTAACGTGTTTGCCATTTAACGCGCGTTAAATTAAAATCCTCGTTGTTGTTCGACCAGTCGTTAAAATGTCACGGTAGCCTGTAACGCGAGCGAACGACAATCACTCTTTTTTACACGGGATTAATTTGAAAAATGTAACGAGAAGAAAGAAACGCCGCGAGTTTAAAACGTGCGAAAGACACGAGCCAACAGCCACGAACAAAAAGTTGACGCGATGAAAAAGAAACTCGCATGGACGATAAACATCGTCGAAAAAGATGTCTTGGCTGTTTGAGAAATAAACGAGACCGCCTTGACGCGTTAGACTACTGACTGTGACGTTAATTAATCATACGAGAGACGGCGAGTTACTTGACTCTGATAAATTATCGCTACCGGAGGAATTAGCTTTCACGACGGATAGTTTTCATATCTGCCTATCTATTCAGGATCGTTCGTTATTTTTCCATAATCTTGCCGTTCCGCCGAAAAAAAAAAAAAAAAAAAACCGGAATGCGGCAATGATGCATGCCCTAGCTAACGAGGGCCCCGTAACACTTTATTCTCTAAAACTTCTAAGCGGTAAAATGAAACTATTTGACCACAAGTTAGAAAAAATGAAACGTTCGCAAAATTAATCGATTACCATTGTACTACGTTACGATCGAACGTCCAATTTCGCCTAAACGCATGAAACCGTGTGCATCATCAAGAAATCATGACGCAGCGATTTTGTATTGTCGAATGCACCTGAACCGTGGCCCATATACATGGGCCGCGAGTCGGTTATCACTAACGTTTACGTAGCGTTGATAACGCACGCTTCATGCACGAAACTCCACGAGGTGGAACCAAGATAAATGAGCGAAATTCCGATGGGTCCAATGCATTTTGTCTCGCGCGTCATTAGTCAACGCTTTATCGAAAGCGTACCACCGACTCGAAGAGGATCGATCCAACGTCCCCAAAAAAAGCTTTTCCATAATCCACTTGCTTGCATCTCGCGTTAACGAAAAAACGAAAGAACGGAAAAGGAGGAACGTAAAAAAGCAGAAACGAAGGAGACGAGAAATATACAGAGAGAGAGAGAGAGAGAGAGAGAAATATCAGAGAAAGAGAGGGAGAGAGAGAGAGAGGGAAGATAGAGGAAAAACATTGGAAAAAAAAGAGGGAAGAATAGTTAGATAATTCGGTTGATCACAATAAAAACGTGTTCACGTACATTGTTGCCTCTGGACATCTCGACGAACATGATAATGCTGGTGAAGCGTGTCACGTGCCAGATGGACAGCTGAACTTCCGATTCTTCTTTTCAAAAAGAAAAGTCCACTTGGATGCTCTTCTTTCTTTTGTTCGGTGAGAAACGACTGAGAAAAATAGAGAACGCGCGAACGTGAGAAAGAAAGAAAGTGCGAGAAAGTGAGCGAGTAAATAAAAGATAGAATGAAAGAGAGTGTGGGGGAGAGAAAGAAACGCGCGAGGACAGGCACGTCAGTTGCACGAGACTTTGGCAAACACCTTGGAGTAGGTCGCGAGTAGGTTGACACCTTCAGGGGAGAGGTCGCGCGCAGAACTGACACCTCACGCGCGCGGTCCAGCTACCCTCAGCATCCAGCAGCAGCAGCAGCAGCAGCAGCAGCGGCGGCAGCGGCGGCAGCGGTGGCGGTAACCGAGGGGGATGAAGCGGAGCACGCGCGAAATTCCGCCCCTGTACTTCTCCTACCCCCTATTCCTCCCTCAACCTCCACCACCGATTTCTCTGCTCTATCTCTCTTTCTCTGAACCACGCGTTTCCCTCGTTCTACGTCGACTACGTACAGACCTGTTTTGTCCTGACTCTAGCCTCGCGCCATCGCTTCTCCCAGAAAAGGATGTCAAGAGGTGAAACGAAAGGCGAACTAGGCGATAATTATCGGCCAGATAGCCGGGATCAGCGTGGTTTTTCAAAAAGAAAAACCCGATCCTCGTTTCGAGGATTTACTTTGCATAAAGAGCAATAAAACGTAACGAGATATTGTTTAAACTTTCATACGTAAATTTGTTACTTGTTCGACCAAGCGGCGAACCAACTTTATAGAATACTCGATAAAACGTATATATCGTATCAGAAATAAATCGACCCACTTAAAAGTAACTAAAGCCAACGACGTCCGGAGGAGGAAACTTATTTTCAAGAAGTCCTTTCAAACTTCTCATCCTTCTCTGAGATCACGTTTCAGGGCTCCACCGATCACAAAATTCTCCGATCCGCCATGACGTTCTGTTCCCCTATGAAATCATTTCGCATGAAACATGATATTTGCCGCGTGTCACGTATTTGTTGAAAAAATATTTTACGAGGAGGGGAGAGAGAGTGGCTTTACCACAAACTGGCTTACTCGCGTTATGGAAAATTTCACGTGTGCAGCCACGTAACAAAAGTTAATTTCAGTCGACCTTCGGCATCTGGCAAGCGTAAAGGTATATGAAAGTGAGCACGCGCGAAATTTCACCCTTGTGCACTCTCGAGCGCACCAGCGACCCCTTTACAACTCTGCATCTCGTCTACCCGACCCTCGCACCTACCAAGGGGTGAAACTTTTCTTAATAATTACTGGCCAATGGAGGTCATATTGTGCGACCCGATGGCCCGGCTTATTTAATATTCGAGTGTCGGCCATGCACGCGATATCTTGCACCCGGATACACACATGCATGACACTTCAACCATGTTGTTCTTCTTGTTCTTACAGGGTTAATGTTTAATGCATCGCGTTGGTGCAATAAATGACGCCTTTTGTCCCCAGTTCATTATTTCGGACTGGAGCCCTTTTGTTTTACAGCGCGCATAAACCGATTCGATACGAATTTCGGATGACGCGTCGGTTAATCGCCGGTTTATTATTCCTAAATGTCAACTCGAAAGGGTAACGCGAAATTTTCCAGTTATTTAAAAAATCCACGCGGAAATACGAAATAGTCACGATTAATGCAACTCGAAACATTAAAAGCGTTCTTAGCGTCGGGAAAGTGTACGAGGTAGGCAAAGGCAACCAGAGAACTTTTAATATTCGTCGGTGTACAAAGCTTTATACGTATTATGATCGTTGCACGGAAAACATACGCGTCGTTACGTTAGTTTCGCAAATTCGAATATATTCATTTCATACGCATTTCTAGTCATTTAATCTTATTATTCCAGGCTCAATCATTCGACCAACATCGTTTTGAAATGAATTCGTGCTCAAATTAATTTTCAGTAGTATACGCAGTACCGAAATACACGTTGATTAGAGTAAAGCTGCACTGTTCATCTGCTGAATGCAGGGTCTCCGCGTATCGCAGCTACAAATTTCGCAATCCCGATTATTAAATGTATAATTTCGCATGCATGTGCTACACACTAGCAGAGCCATCGGATTATCGCGACAAACAAATTATCGCGCACGTTTGATATTTTAATGGACGTCGATGAAGACGATCGATATTTCGAAAACGAGTTAGAAAATGCAGGACAAGAAGAGCCACGCGTTTGATCGTGCGAAAAACCAAGGTTCGTTATATCGAGCGTCAAAAGCGTTACAGAAGATGGAAACGCTAGGGCAATTTTTTCGATCGATCCACAGAGGTAAAAAAAAAGTGTGCCGGAACAGAGGCTCGAGATTAAAATTCAACCGCGTTCAGATCTACTTTTGATCGCGATAAAAGCGAAATCTCTAGCAATTATCGTCGTGGCATTCCCTATCGTTTCCCGTTTACTTCTGAGCGAGGGCTTTTCATTGTCTGAAGAAGGCCGAATAGAAAAAGGGAGGGATGTACAAAACAGAAGATAAGAGAGAAAGAGAGAGAGAGAGAGAGAACGAAGGAGAAGCAAATTGCACCAGTTGAGACAGCAAAGCGTAGGGAAGAAACGCGAAAGAATAGTAGAGTTGGTCGTCCGTAACCGAAAGAGACGACGAAAGGAAGGCTTGTGAACGAGGATGCGAAGCCGTGGGGACAAAGAAAGACGAGGATGAAGAAAGAGGGACAAAGGTATGAAAAAGAGTAACGGAAGACAGGTAAAAACGCGAACCGCGAAGAATGTCCTTTCACCGGTTGACGAGGAGGGCCTCGGGTTTCCATTTCACGATAATAATGAAACGCTATACCGTGTGGTATCGAAACATCTAGTTGATAAACAGGAATTTTCAGGCTAATGACGCTTTCAGGTAAGTAGTGACGCAAATGCGATCGCTGGAATGGCAATTAATTATCGGGCTGCAGCTATGGTGCTTCAGCATCCGAGAGGCGTTGTTTCATGAAATTATCGAAAGTCGGTCGGTCAGCCTCGCTCGATCGAACGTGTTTAAAGTTAAATCTGACGAATGTACCGGGGCGAAGCTCACGCGAATCCGTCATTAACGGAAAAAAGTATCTTCGAATTGAATCCACTGACGATACTGTTTGTCGTTGGATTATGATTCAAACTCGATATCATTTTGTTCGCGTACAACTTTTATACCTACGTGTGCGATTTTCCAGCATTTTAAAGTCAATATACACAAGTCCTTAGCTGTAGGCAATTTCATTAACGTGGATAGTTTTAAGCGTATCCTATACAACTTTTAAACGATTATTGCGATGGCATAATCGCAAGTTGTTCCGGTAGCACGGGATAGCATCTGGTAATTAGAAACTTGAGATCATGATAGCTTACGTACCGCATGGGAATTTCCGCCCGACTACCGGGCTTGCATGAATATAAGAAAACAGACCGGTTACTCCTTTGCTTCTGATTTAAATGGATAAAGCCGTAATGCAGCTTATTAAAATCGACTAACAATGCAATCGAGTCCGGAACTGATTATTCCTATCTGCCACTTGTCTTCAGAGTGATCACGTTAAATATTCATAACGGGTTACACTTGTTCAAAGTAGAGGGTCTCCAAGACGAATCTTCTCTCTTAAAACCTTTTAAAGGCTCATCGGTTACCTTTCACTTCCGTTTGACAATCCGTTCTGCTCTAGCTTCTTTTACCCACGACAAAGAAAAAGGAAGATTTACAGGACTCTCCGCGTACATAGGAACCATCGAAAAGGCTACTTCGATTATCGATTATGTTTGGCCCTTGATAACATCGTACCGTTTACCGTGACCGCAGTTCCCGGTTGTAAGGGACCTCGAGAGCACTTCCGGCTGTGCAATGTTACAGTCCCATCCTTTGAGATCTACGTAGCCAAGCCCTTGCCATATTCCAAAGGCAGCAATTCTGCGGTTAAATTTATAACAGTCATAACAAATTTATTACCTGTAATTATTTGCATACTAACTCTGACAACAGATAAACAAATCGGATTCTGAATTTTATAACTGTCGAAAGTACCATCGACGCGTTTTATCAATTACAAACACTGTATTTCTGCCCGACGTTTGCTGTCAACACGTTGTCAATATTCCTATGTGATCACAAATATCCAACCTATTTCTCGATTCAAATATAATATCTATAACCAGTTTGCGGGCACTTCAACATCAATTTTCTACGACTTCTGAAATACTGACGTCCTACTTTCCTTCATCCTATAAAAGTCTTTGAAACACAAGGTTAAACCGAATCACGCGTCTTTTCATCCTTTTCTCGCCTTGTAAGAATTTTGAAATATCTCTAAGACGATAGATACACGTTCACGGACACGAAGAATGGAACTTACCGCGTTTCCTTTTCGTTCGTGCTGCCTGAGGAAATATTGTTTTAAATTTCTCCGGATAGAATCGATCGGCGTTCGGGAGAAACCGCTGAAATCTTCCAAAATGCCTTTAAGCGACGCTGAATCACCTTTCTTGTTGGAATCGGAAAGAAACTTTCGTGAAACAGATCGCCCAACGTAACATCACCGCGGTACAATGTATGGTTTCTTGGTACTATCATTTCTTCCCACTTGCTTGCTAGTTTGATAAAAAGTAGACAAAGAAAGTGTGGACAGACAATCACGAGGAACTGCTTATGCCGAGAAGTTGGGCGAAACGGAGAGACAGACGGACGAGAGAAGTTTACCTGAAACTGTACGATGGGGTAGCCTTACTATGCAAAACGATTCTTCCGGTCAGAAGTTGTTATCGCTAATAGCTACCAGTTATCAGCGCTCTGTTCGATTTCTCGGGCTGTCGTCACGTCACGTTCGCGTCAAACGCGGCCTGTAATACACACACGCTACCAACTACGTACACGTATCGATTTTGATGAACTTTAACAAGAACAACATACGGAAGAATTTATGTCTTTTCACGATTATCTTTCATAGCGGTTTATTCAAACTTTTTCGAGAAATCGACGGACAAACGGTTCTGTGTTTGTGATCGATTAGTTATTAAATTATTTTGTAAGAAAGTTGAACGAATCGATCGGAGGAATATTCTGTATTCTACAGAAATAGTAACTACGAAGAAGGTGGGGAAATTGAATTTAAGTACAGATACAAGCAACCAATCAACCGTCTTGTTACGAGCAAAGTTAGTATAGACTTCTGGTACTCGGTCAGTGGTGTGCGGTCTGTGGCTTACGATATTGAACGAAGCGAACTATGGTGACACATCCATTCAATAACGGTACTATTTTTTAGAGAAGAAAAGAGATCGATTAATCGTTTCCATTCTCGATTATAAGCGGTACGCATTTTTCAAACACGCAGCATCGAATCCCCAGATAGATCGCTCGGAGAACGGTATTATTAATGAGAAACAAAAATATTTTCGCAGCCGTTTAAAACGATCGCATCGGATTCACAAAAGTTATCGTGCGTCTAGACGCGGAACAATAATGCCTTGCGAAATAAAAGGAAACATGAGAAGAAAATACAACGACCGTCAACAAAAGAAAAATCCTTTTCTATCCAGACAATAAAGAGTTTTAAATGCATGCGTAGCAGAGCGAGTATTTTTTATTCCAACAATAAGTTATCGTTGATCTATAGGTCGATGTCTCGAGGAAGCCAGATATTGGAAATTGCAAACGGAGACAGAACAGTCTGGCTGATTATCCGATTATTCGGTTCCCCGGAACATTTGCAATTTACGTCTGGAAGTACCATCGGTTCAACCTCTCCTTTGGGGTCGTCCCTTCTTCTCCCGCTATCTTCGTTACCGTTTTATCTCCATCCCTTTCCATCTTCCTTCCTATTTCTCCCGCTTTCAACCTTTTTCGTCCTCCATTTTTCCTTTTGGTCGTTTTTCTTCCATCCCTGTTCCATTCCACTAACGCGGCAATATCATCTACCGATAAGTCGCGAGAGATTTTGCGTTTCATTTTCCAGAAATTGCCGTCACCCACTTGATGAGGGCACGAATCCGCGATAAATATCTCTTTCTCATAGATCATCGTCGTCTTGACACGCGCCGAAAGCAGATTACGAAGAAAAATTGTTTTCGCAACGCGCAATAGAAACTGGCGAGCCAAGTTCCGCTGACAAATTTGATCAAATGCGATTACCCGAGGAACCGTATATTTAGAAATTATGACGATGCTCGATAAGAGCGAATCTGCAGATTACAGGCAACGTCGACTCGAATTTTGTGATTACAGGCGACACCTAGACGAACGTTCAAATTACAAGCGACGAATAATTCTTCAAATTGCAAACCATTAACGATACATCGAAACGAGCTCGTCCGCTATACGTTTCAATACTCGTAGAAAAATCTAAACTTTCCCGGAAGAAGCTAGACATTTTTAGATTTCTACCGGCAAATAATACGACGACAAACGAGCAGTCAGAAAAAATTCTTCAAGGCAACGTTTCACGACAATTTCCCGTCGCGTAGAAATAGAGGGAAACGAAACCGACCGCGAAACAATATCGAGATCCTCGAACCGAATCACAATGGAATTCAAGCGAGTCGGCCGGGTTCGCTGCTTCGCGACTCAACGTCCCGGATAATCTCGACCCAGAGAGTCATTCATTTCGGCCTTTCGTTGCTGCGAAGAATAAGCCACGAATGGGCCAGCCACACGACGAGAATTGAATTTCGTCACCGTTCAGCCATGATAAAACGAGGAAAACAGCACGCCATGCGGCGTCTCTGCCTGCCTTCGTTCGCGTCGTATCCGTCGTTGACGTTTTCACTTGTTAACCTCGGCAACTCGCCGTCTCGCCGTGGATCTGAGGATTATTCATCACCGCAACTACCAAGGGGGATGGTTTCCATAGTGGGAGGGGGGTGATAGCTGACACAACGACATCGGTGGAAAGAGGAAGAAGCAAAGAGGAAAGCAGGAGGTTAGGGAAACCGGAGCGGAGGGGTAGAACCGGGACAACAGCGTATTCCATGTTCCCTCGTGTCACTGATTATTCCATTTACGAGCCATGCCGCATGATTCTGAATAGGAGGTACACACTGCGCCGAGTAGATTCACCTCGAATCCCTTTCCCGCCCTCTGTTTCCCTCTCGCTTCCTGTCTATGTCTCTCTGTTCATCTATCTAACTCACCCCGGCTCTTAGCTTGCGCGTGTCTCTCACCTAGCCCTGTACGTCGTTTCGCCTGCACCGGGTATCCATAGTTTATCCATAGGTAGAAAAGGAGTCTCGTCTGAATCGGAAATCAATCGAATCGGCACGCTAGGCGAACGCCGGTTTGATCTAGCTGCTGTCGTCGACGGTATTCGCGGCCAAAAAAATCCTCCAAGATGCGACGAATCTATTGGGATCGACTCTCGCTTCTGCTTCTATATGGACCTATATTTCACAGGGGATTGTGAAAAAAAAAAAATAGATCGAAGAAAACGTGACACGGTTAGATACCGTTTACGATTCGACGTTCGAGTTAAAATCTCGTTAAAAGCGAACGTTTTTTACGAAACGCGACTCGTCACTGACGTCGCCCCGGGCGCGGATTTCCAATTTGAGAAGGATCGCGCGCGCTTGCCATCGGACTGAACGCAATTATCGTTGCTTTAATAAATTCTCATCGCTCCGTCAGAATTCGTAGTCGTTTCGGGTTTAATTGCCGGGCCGGGTCACTCGCTGTCATCGATTACAATTATACGACTCGCGTCTCACCACGTTATTGCCCTGGCATTATGTGATCGAGAAAATATTTTTCGTAACGGTTTAGTTTCCCGTACATGCATTCGCATATATAAATATTAGTATTAATCTTCGAGAAACGAAACTAAAGGTACACCTACGTACAGAGAAAGATTCAAGTGAATGTAAAAATTTTGTTTCAACCACGTCAAAATTTTGTTTCTATATAGAGACGTGATTCTATCGCAATCTGGTAGTCTCGAAAGGCAAACGGGAAATTATGCAGCCTGAAGCAATATTCCAAAAATATTTAAAGATGTGTACACGGGAACGGAATAAAAAATGTTGCGATAGCGGCGTCGACGATACGGTCTACATCGAATATGCGACACGAGCAAACACGCGGATTGTCGTGCTTATGCATGCAAATTCGCGGATGCAGGTGCGGCTGCAACGTCATCGTTGGCCGCGTGTAGCTGTAGTGGTGACAGCGGCGCAATGTAGCCGAATTAGTCGTCCGAAGACATACGGGTAAGGGAAATTGTTGAAGCGAAGGGTGCATCGACTCCTCGTCTCTTTATTCATGCATAAAATCCATATTCTTCGGAGGAAACGGCGTGCTTCATCGCGAGGAAGCTTGGTCGCCACGTCGTATCAGAGGTAACCCTTTTTAGTCCTAGTCAACCTTAGTTTCACGCCACCCTCTGGCGTTTGTAAGCTCTGTCGTGCTAGAGCCGAGATTATATTCAAGCGCGCCATGTCACCAGATATTCGGCTACCATGAAAACTTGGAATTTTTAACTCGGCTGTTTGAAAATTTTCAACTACCTCCGCCGGGACTTATTTGCTTTATAAACCGTGTTCTACTTCCTGACCTGACTTCATTTGCTTGTTTCAAGATTTTAAAACTTTTCACGCGAGCACACGGTCGCAAATAAAACGAACATATCGTGCGATTTAAAATGTCACGGCGATTCATATCCGCTTCGTTTAATAACATTCTATATGCAGAACGTTAAATATTCGAGAAAATAAATCGCAAATTCGTCAGTCCACTGGTAATTCGTACGTCTCGGAAAAATTCCATCGAAATATGGAACGAACCGAGAGATCAATTCCCAGATGAAAGATAATAAAGGCAGCTTAATTCGATTGCGCTGATAATATTGCTGTGCATCGATAGTTCGCGTGCCAATGAACGTTATGTACAATTCCGATTGCGTTTGGTATCTATTATATCTCTCAGTGAACATAATTAAAAGAATTCCCAACGATTCTAATTATCATCCCGTGTGAACGACCAATTTTATCAAGTCCTTTCTAATAACGTATAAATTACCACGAGCGGACTATCGAGCGACATTATCATTAAAAAAATTGTCCATCGCAAATGTAAGTGGTAGCGAGCTCGAAAAAATTTATCCAGAATGGATTTCCCCAATCACGAAGCTCAATCGTACTCGACTTTGAACTCGTCGTCGTGGGCATCATCGACCGATCGAAAGAACACCCATTACGCGTCCACGTAACAAGATATTGAATTTCTGTAGGGTTGTGAACCCCAGTCTCGAGCGGATTCGTGCCTTGAGATATAATAGGAACGCCTCCACACCTACTCGGCCGTGCTGTATTTCAGACCTCTCGCCACTTGAGGCACAGCCCGACTATACACACTCTAACAAACGCCCATTTTCAGACAATGAATATTTTAGTGTGCCCATGAAAGCACGCTCGAACCCCTTTTTTTTTTGTCCTTGTCGCCCTTGTCAGAAAAAAGGCATCATCGCTGCATCGTGTACGTGACGATCCTAACCCCTTGATCATTCAAGGAACGCCGTCAGTAACTGGATCAAGTAACGGTACTCTCTTGTCCTAGGAAGGTTCATTGTTTTCGACCCTTTCACGCAACAGATTCAGCGATATCGTGCATTTTGACTGATTTATGGTTTTACCCACGACGAGAACAAACGTCGAGATTGCGCTTACTTTGCCCGGAAGCGGTTTCATTACGATTTCATTGAACTACTGTAAACATTATGTTCCAGAAATGTATAGGCGGTTGGATTTTGATTTGTTAAGATTTTAATAAAAATTCGTATTAAGTTAGACGATATAACGAGAGGAATTTACGTGTAAGAAGGTAAATTATTACGTAGGTATTTTTAATCTCGTTAAATAAGAAAGAATAATAGATAAGGTACGAAGAAAAATATTTTAACTATTTATTATATTTAAAACAGCTTAAAGATCTTATATTCAGTATTAATTGAATTTTTCTTTTAACAACCTTTTCTTTCAATATTTTACTCTTTGAATAAATAATGGTAATAAGAGGTGCGGAAATTTTATCGGCCGAAGTTATGGTCGCACCTGTTACCTACAAAAGGTCTCTGCTATATCGATACACGTTATATTTGCACAGTATCGGAAAAAGCAAAGACCACAGACGCGAAGGGCAGAATATACTTATCAGCATAGATAAGACACGAGATAAATCTAACATAATAAAAGAGACCACGAACCAGATATAAAATCGTACTGTATAATAAAATAGAGAATACGTCTAACGCACAAATCTTTTCATTGTTACACGATTTTGGGAGTTACGTGACTGCTTTACCGTTTTCTTGTCACATGCGATATTATCGATACAATTTAGCACAGCAGTATGTGAAGATTGGTTGGCATTCAAACTATTTAACTTGTTTTTAGAAAGGCAAAATGATCATTTCTTTTGTCAACGCGACGAATCGAATTCACATCGAATTACGCTCACGCAACATTTTCTATGCAAGATTCTTGGAAATAAACGATAATCGCAAATGAATTTTGATTTATAAAATTGAAACATTTATAAAATTAATCAAAAATACTACAGAAATAAAATTACTCAAAAAATATAAGAAAATTATAACTCTAATGTTCACAATAGAACATACCGAGTACAATCGCGACATCTTATAATTCGCAACACTAAAGTAAACGCGGTGGTGTTTTCATGGCAACACTAATCAAAACCGAAGTTAGTATTTTTTCGCAACTTTAATTGATAACGCGAAATTTACTTTCGCAACTCTATTTCAATCCCGAATTAGTTACTCGCGACGCCAATTCAAAGAACGCGATCAGCCCAAGATGACAATGGGCCGACATATACGTCGGCTATTAAACAAAAATGCTCTGGATGACTCAGAAGATGGGGAGTCATTAGTAGTTGCCCTCTTGAATGATAGTTTGCCGGGGCTTTTCGGCTCGTAGCCTCTTCTTTCGCCCGCTGTAACTGTAACTATCTGATCATAGCGATCGCTATCCGCATGTACATGCTCGAGCAATAAATAAACCTTCGTGTCGAGATCTACTCGCGATCACGACCGCGGAATTCAAAAAATCGATGATCAAAGCCAAAGACGATGGCATGTTCCATTCGTGTCAGCTTCGCTGTCGAGTTTTCCAATGAAATTTCCTGGAACAGGTTGGACACGCGAAAACGCGCCTACCCGACCAGAGACTGTGCCATCAGCCCGGACCTACCTACGCATAATAAATAAACAGGCACATCAAAAAGTATACTACCTATCCTATCTAACTCTATATTTAAAAATGGCAAAACAGGCACACCGACACATTCATTTTACGATTCTCACACATAATACTCGGGCGCAAAGACATATACTAGAGAGAACGTCCCGGGACGTCACCGCGATTTTCCTGAAATCGACTGACGAAGGCTAGCGATCATTGCATATAACACAATAAAAGTAAATCTCAATTTTAATCAAAAATATTCAAAGACCGTGTCTATTTTTCAAAGAAATTATAGATGGTACTAAATTTGGTACCATTTATCTTAATTTAACAACAAAATTAATAACATTAATATCTGTGATTCGCTGTATTTAATAACGAATCTTTGTTATTACGGATTGTGATTGAAATGATATTTGTGTGAATTTACTTTTTATTGTTTAAATTTATAGCGAATGGAATAAGTACTATCGTGCGACTTACGATAAGATGCGAGGAACGTAGTCATGGATGCTGCTCAAAGTCGTCGTGAAGGCCATCGTCAAGGAGGAACCATATAATCCCATAGAAAAAAACTATAAAACATGGATATTATAATTTATTCTTAAAGATAATGTTAATTATTTGAAAAATTGAAATTAGTAGAAGATTAGTCTCTATTAAAATTATAATGACAATATCCAATTCAAGAATGACAAATTTAAATACAAGGAATAGAATTCAATGAGATACAGATTATAAAATTACTTACTATTACTATTCTTGGCTTTTGAAGCCCCGCTAGCTCCTTTTCAGGAAACAGGAGAAAGAGGAAGAACTGATAAACATTTAACAAAATATGAACTATTATATATAAACGATATATATGTGCGAATAATATTTTTACATGAATAATTTATTTTGAAAATAAAGTGATGATTAGCCAAGAAATTTGAGATAATGAAATATGAAACGTTCTATGAAATCTTTGAACTTTAATAATAATGGAAAGGTTAAATTGGTGGTAAACTCTAATTACCATAACAATTGGAATTCTGATATTAAAGTTTAAGATCAGACCTTATTCTTTAATTAATAATAATTAAAACAAAAGACAAAGAATTAAATTAATTGGAACACGATATATAAAGATTCTTACATGCTTAGTTTTAAAACATCACTGCATCCAAATACTGATTACCACTGAACCAATAAAAAAAGAAAATAATCGTGTACATACATCTTCTTTGTTATAATATCTCAATCATTACCAAATCTGCATGAGAAATCAACGACCCGATTTATTAATAAACATATATGGCGTCCATTTCGTATCTCTTCGAATTATCGATTATTAATCGTCTGTGGCGTCTCTGAACGCCTATTCTTTCAATCACGTGACCAGCCAATAATCTGTACAAAAGAAAAGCAACAATATCAAATAAATACATGACAAAAGCAATGATATTGTAATAATAAAACAAATTACAGTGCAATAAAGCAAAAATAGAATCCAAATTTTGCTTCAAAGGCCGGTGATATGAGCTACCGATGACGAAACCGGTCAAATATTCGGTCAACGATGATAGTCAAAAAGAAAATTTCGAAAAACTACTCAATTTTATTAAAATGATAATCTATAAACGATTAAATAAAAACGTGCTGTTTAAATGAAGCAGATAGAAGTGTAGAAATGTTGATAAAGTTGAAATGAAAGTGCTAATAATGACAAGGCAGCGCGACGAATTTTCCCCCCGTAACTTTCAACAGTAGAGTGTCACCCCACGTCACGTTTCACCACCAAACTACAACTTTACAATTCTTCGCACCAATAAAAACCCACGCTTTATTTCGACGATATATTGCACCAATAGGAACGCTCGATTTCATTTGACAATATTCTGCACCAATAAAAACACCCGATTTGACTTCGCAACACACTGCGCCAATAGGAGCGTCCGATTTTCGTACATACGAAAGCGCGCAAATTTAGTGTATTCAAATAGTCAAACTGATGAAATTGAAGAATAGAAGGTTTAAGACAATGTTCATAGAGAAAAAAGTTATGTTCATAATGAATGCTTTTATATTACACAAGTGTAGCTGATATTATTAACTAAAATAGAGTATTAGTAAAAAATATGATTATAATATATTAATTAATTATTCATTTCATTATTAAAAAATATATTGAAATAATTCAAACATTTTAATAGATGAAAGAACATAAAAAAGATTTTCTGTGTTATTTTATGGATATCTCTATTAAAAACAAATGTCATTTTTAGAAATTATTAATATTAACAATTTGGAATAGTCTTTGAGAAGTGGTAGCAAAACTATTATGCAAAGAGAAATTTTTTTAATTGGAAATAATTTACTATCATTTTTTACTTTGCCATTGATTAATGTATAAATTCTAAAATTTCCATTACTTTAACATAATCTTATATCAGGAAGTAAAACGAATTGTTGAACAATTGTATATGCCTAGAATTAAGATAAGAAAGTTGGTAAATTGTTATAAAATATCATGCTGGATCATCAAAATTGCTCTCATTTTTTAACAATTATACTGTTAATTTAAAGCAGTTGTACCATTAACTCGTAATAATTAAATTAATGGTTTATTTCACTTTATCTAACACTAACTAAATGTTCGAAGTATTTCAAATGATACTTCCACTCGTATGATACACGAAAATCACAGTTTCATTAAATTTCATAATGACAGTGTATAAATATCGTAGAAATATAAAATTCTATATCTCGATTACGCTTGTAAGATATTTTATACCATACTTAAATACGTAATTTCATATTAAAATTTCATTTTTATATATTTCAATGACTATAAATGTCGTAACCTCATTCTGTGCTTGATCGGTAACGTTGGGAACGATAATAAAATGATAAGATGGTTGTAAAACCTCCGAGATATATCACACAAAAATGCATTGGATATTTCTGATTAAATGTACATAATTCCTATTTATACTATCAAGTAAAGAAAAGCAGATGTAAGATGTGAAAACTAAACCCCTAAAGCTCCGAAAGGACAAATGAGGTTGCAATACATATATAATTTCTATTATCGCTGCTCTAAAGCTCTGAAGTTGATACAATATAACAAAATTTTACAATTTTTGGAACGATCGGTATTTCAGTACATGTTGATTTCAGTACAGAATTGGGATTTCAGACACGAAATCTCATATCACGCCGGTACAAAGTGATGATGCTGTCTATTTCACAAATATGTACTTCGTCTATATTATAATTAGTAATTATTGAAATTAAAGGTGAATATGACTATGAACTTGCAAGTTGATATTGTAGACAGAAGAAATGGAATTTTATATTTGATATATGTATCATGTTCACTTTCTACTATTTCTATAATATTTGTAAATATTAACAATTTTTCCAATAATAAAATAAATTTCAATGATTCATTTTTATATTATAATTTCTAATACACACTGATTATCGGTGTAACAATTAAGTTATTACTCTATACATTTTTTCAAATGGAATTTTGCTTCTGTTCAATTTTCAAATCGATTCAAATGTTTGCAAATTTAAGAGTAAAAGTTGGTCAGTATAGTTTCATCAATTTCTAAAAAATGTACAATTATTAGTCTAGAATTTTACAGTTCTTTGTTACTAAATTTAAAGTAAGCTATAAAAAATTCTTATACCAATTTAATTTCTATTTAACTTCTCTCAACAAATAATAGGACGATAGAAAGTTAGCACGCTGGAAATTTCAAGTGAATTTCTGTTTTAATGAAATAGTAGTTGCGAGAAAAAGAATGCAATAAAAAAAGTATTTTGCAGCTGAAAGAATATTGTTTTCGTTGCAGTAAATATTCCTTCAATTATCTGATATCAATTGCTATATATACCCGTACAGTATATACGTATACATATAAGATACATATCGAGTACACAAAATTGGCTGCATAACGTATCTTCGCTGTCCAGGGATAGAAAACAAAAAAATCGAGTACGGGATACTATTGTCCAGCTGTCCAGTAATGGACGACCCTCTTTTGGCTCGAGCTAATAATACCGGATTGATCCAGGACGCTTTTCAGTGATTATATTTCACGATGCCGAACGTTTGCCTTTTATTAGAACCTTACTAAGAAAAGCAAATTTTTTATCACAGTTTTTCTCTGTTCGGCTGTTTGCGGCTTTGCGTTTTTCAGGCATCTGCGTTTCAAATCGTACCAGTGTATAAAAAACGAAGAAAAACGTAAAACAGGATATGGCTATATTACGATACTATATAAAAAAAAAAAAATAAATTATTTAACGCGAAATCTACGCACTCGTATCAGCTACAATAAATATTTATCTGCCGATCATCGAGCAAATTGCATTATCTCTTACGATATTCCATAACATGTATCGTTTGCATTATATTGAGATAATTATGAATGCAGTGAAACGCGAGATTTAAGTTACAAATAAACACAATTAATGTACGAAATATGAAACAATTAATTGCAATCCGATATTATCGTTTATTATAGACAATACGTATGTTACTAACAAGTATAGAAATACATGGACTGAATTTTTACATATATACATTCTAATTTTTTTTTACTATCACCCTGTGTAGTAAGCTATATCCACGCGATACTCTTAAGAAAAAAAGCGACCATTATTGAATCGTCGGATCTGCGGCCATCCATGTGGCGCGTGTCCTGTGACACGACTACTCGTTTCTTTTTTTGCCGGTTCTTTTTTCACCGATGATTCGATTATTCAAGAGGGAGGAACGAGAAAAAGGACGTGAAAGAGAATCAGACCAAAGAGTATGTAGAATCGCACGCATGCTCGAGAAACATATCCGCCGGCTAATTTTCACCGTACTAATTTGCACCGGAATCTCCTTCGCTACCGAGCGCTTCGAACAAAGAGCAATTCGTTGTCGAATCTAGATGCATCGATAAGTGGCACTTTACTATCCAGTGCACGGGAATTTTACAAAGGGACCATCTTTTTTCCTCCCTTTTTCATGGTTCTACAAAAGCAACTATACGATTACCGGTCTATAGTTCGCTGTAACAACTATGAATAACAGAAGTAGATCGCAGGATGGGAAAGCGAGCACCGGCAGAAACAGGCGCGGACTGCCAATTGAAATGCATCATGCGATTCGAAATTATTGGTCTACGTCTCGCAAAGTTCCTCGAGTAATATCATTAATTTCGAGCAGCGAATACGAACGGACGCAACTTCATTATCATTATCAATACCGCACCGAAATCGCGTGACAAGTATGCAACCGCAAAAGCGGAACACCCTAGCGTACGCTTGGATGTTATTGGCCAGCCGCTCTAATTTATCCTTTAAATTATTCACGATCTCGACTATCCTGTCGATTTTTGATCGGTAAAGAAAGAAAGCATCCAGCGAGACAGGTGCGCCGCAATTAGACACGTGCCGTGAACGCGATGGGGCACGATTAAATTGTGAGGAAAACGGCACCCGGTCATACTGGAAGGTAAATCGTGTGTCCGACAGAGTAGTTTCACTTAGGAAGAGGAAAGGATGCGCGTGGTCAAACGCGATGCGCGCATGAATGTTTATAGCCCACGATAAGTGCAACTTGTTTCAATAAATTATTCGCATCTAGCCCAACTGCGTGTGATGGATTATCATACAAGCGTTACACTTGTTGAGCTCTATTTTTAATCGCCTTTTCAAAACGAACGTAACATTTTATGTAACATTAACGTAGAACAGAAGAAATAAAAATCGCGTAATGATTTTACTCAATCGAGATACATATTGGGTTGGTAACTAAATGATTGCGGATTTTGTCAATACCACCTAATGTCAAAATCCGCAATCACTTAGTTGCCAAGCCAATATTTAGCAATAAAGCTAATGAATATTGTCCTTTCCTTTAAGAACTTTCTTTTTGGTCGCTCTTTAAAACTAACGTAACGTTTTGAGTAGCTTCGACATAAGATGTAACGAATAAAAATCGCATAAACATTTTATTTGTTAGAAATATGTATTTACAAATAGAACTAATGGCTATTGTTCGTTTTCTTTCAGAGCGTAATTCTCGTTTTTGAAATCTAGCAATAAAATATCGGGACAGCAATGCGGAAAGAATGGAGAAAAAACATCAGCTCGTCATCGAACGAGCTCCCTTGAGTACTTTTCGAAAAAATATCTCTTTCGTGTAGGTGCGAGTGTCTCTCACGAGATTCTGCGCGTCATTTCCCGTGGAATGGAAGGAAACTCCTAAGAGGAGGCTCGTACCCGGCCGGACTTGTCCGTGAGGCTAAACTAATTTGCTGCGTGAGGGTAGTCGCTGGGTTGGAGCTTGAAGTGGGGTGACACAGGGTCGAGGCAGATGGAAAGTTCAGAGGGGTTGAAGGGAGAGTCATCTGATTCCGCGTAGTGGGAGAACCGAATTCCGAGTGACCAGTAAAAATGCCACCCCACGCGCCCTTCCGCTTCCCCTTGCCCTTCGCCGCTTTCCTTCACTTTCTCTTTCCACTTCGCTTCCTTTCTTCTTCTTCCCTTTCGTCTCCCTTCTCTTTCGGACCCCCTACCCTCACCAAGCCCACCTTCGGGGTGCAAGAAGGACTGTGAACTGGGGTAAAAGACTGCTCGTGCTGAGTCGCGAGGAGGACGGTGATAGCTTAGAGACGCGCGGATATGTTCGCGTCTGTGAGTGAGCGCGATCATGTGGGTGGGCACCTTTTTTAACGCACGTGTGTGCAGGTGCGTGAGTCTGAGAGAGGAGGAAGTGCCTTAACGAAGAAAGACTCTCAGTGACGGATACCTTCCTCCAAATACCCTCCGTTTTCTTACGTATTCGTGAAATTTATCTTTTCATCTTCTACGATGAAGAATGACAATGAAATTTCTAAATAACATGAACTTTATATCGCACAAAGATGCGTGCAATGTGGATCGTTGATCTAATCTTAACGTTAATTTCGTATCAAGATGCCGATAAAACAGAAACGTTCGTCATAGAAAAATTATGTGAAAGAACATTGATCTTACAAGCGAAAGCTTAAATCTTGTAGCAAGAAGAAATAAGATGAAGAAGGCGTAAAGAGCCAACAAGAGCTTAAGAAGACGTCGTCCCTGACTTTGAAAGAGGGTAGCAGGGAATAAGGGGTGAGTTCGCTGGGGGGACTAGAAGCTAGGGTATGGAGGTGGTAGCGGGGATGGGGGTTGAATCAGCGCGGGGGTGTATGGGGGAATTAGTAGATGGCCGTGGACAATGTGGGGGATACTTTCTCATATCAAGTATGGCCGCCATCGTGGCACGATGGCCAAAACAATAGTAAGTAGAGAGACCAGCAGGCAATTGTCGTCTCTCGTAATTCCTCGCTAACGTCATTTTTTTCACCCCTTCTATTTTGAAAATTCTTAATTACGTCTTTCAGACAACACTTTAAAGGTTTCCTATTGTTTTTCTCGTGTTTCAGTGCGCAGTGAATAAAGTGATGTTATCGTTGTTATCGTCGCCGTTATCAGTCGCAAGCTCGTGCCTCGTTTATTAAAAAGGATTCATCGCCGTATCACTATAATTAAGAAATGGATAATGGCAAGAAACCAATCAATTGTGAACATTTTGAATTCTTTTACGTGGGCAAATTGCTTCTGATTACGGTAAGTACTTAACGAAGACGTTCTAAATTTCCTTGAAATCGTGTATCTTTAATAAATCGAATGGCTACTGTAACGCATTATCATGCAATTTTTCCGACTATCGTCACCGATACGAGCATTGCTTATCTTTTACGAAAGAATCAAAGATGAAAAATTCTTCCCATTCCATCTGCTATTCCACGGAAAAATAAACTTCGCGTGTGCAACAGTGTGCGCAACTCATCGTCTACATTCTTACGTTCGACCTTCGCGATTTTTACAGTGATTTGTCATCCATGAAACAGCTTAAGGATTGTAGAAACGCGTACGATTACTTCACTAAGATTATCAATGTCTAAATAAAAAGAATAAAGTAGTAACTTCGACAATGGAATTTCTAAAACGACGCTACACCGTTGCCCATTCGACGAAGACTAAGAGACCGTCCGATATCCGCCGACGTCTTTTGCATGCGAATACTCCACGTGGTTCATCTGACGACACGCATTGCGCAGATCCAACTTTCCGCGATCCCCACCTTTATGTGAAACGCACCTTTTACATACTTATTTCAGATACGAATATAACATGTCACTCAGTTAATGTAGCTCGAACACGTGAACGCGTTTAACCCTTTTTTAAATATACTTCTATCTTCTAATATGCAATGAGACGTTTAAGAGAAAATGTCCTACTCAACAGCGTCCATATATTTTTAAATTTTGTTAACAAATTTTCAATTTAAAACACGCCAACAATTTTTTTTATTTTTGGAGGTAAATCCTTGAAAAGAGAAAAAAAGGCAAATTTTTTACAAAATACATTGCAAAAATTTAAATAAGTGCAGGTAAAGTAATTCATTGAACAGTATAATGAAGGTACGTGTCTCTTTACAAATTCATTTCCTTATTGAAACTTTAGAAGCAAAATGCAACCAGTTCGGATGAATGTCAGTGAATCGCAATTACAGAGACGTCAATCACGTAAGAAGGTCGAAGTGGAGAGACGAAGCGTGCTAGATGTTTAAAGAAAAGAGGAGTGGGTGGGTGGATAGATTTTCAGTACTGGCGCGATGATATTTGTCTTGTTTACGGACAGACTTATGCGCGTGTGCGGACCAGTGAAGTTCGCTGCTCGATCAATAGGCCTCTACTGAAATCACATATAAACGCACTCACGCGCACACACGCAGGTTACCGTTCGAACGGACACACGTACGCGACGACCAACGCAAAAACTTCGCGAGCTTTTCTTTTTCCACTAGAAGAATCGAGATGGTCGAACGACCCAACGCGATACTTCCATAATTTACCCTCCTCGTCATCTTATCGATTCTAGAAATTCCAGTTTCTATTGACGTTCACGTTCGGTTTGTCTTTAAAAGTTCAATGATCACCGCGCGAATAATCTTATCTCGCATATCTCCATAAATACTTACATCGCTCATTTTTTTTCTTTTTTTCCTTAATACTCGTATATTTCCAACAAACGAATTACGAGGAAAACAGGTTAAACAGATATAATAAAATACGAAGGGACGTATCGAGCATCCTAACCGAACAATCTCGTATAGGTTGCTTCGTCGAATCATATCGATTCATCGCATTCAATATTAATTACCGTGCAAACCCTCACCGAAAACGCATAATTTATCGTACCATCGTTTCACGAGTCGGTAAAGAGTCAGCTGCGACTACCACGCATCCGCGTACGCTGCACGCAGCATATGTTGTCGCAGCATCGTTATTCTGTCAAGTTAGAACGTTGTTTACCGTGTGTAACACGCCCACGCAACAACGCTATGAAACGATTTCAGTGAATCGCAACAGAAGAAAGGCATATGCAGAATACGTGCATCCACGATAATACCTCTTTCACTAGCTGCCCCTTCGTATCAAAAACGCGCGATTGTTATTTCCTTCCCTCCCCTTTTTGTCCTTTCCACTCTTTAACAACATGTTTTTCTCGACACCCTTTCGAGAACTATGAAAATCCCCTCGCTCCCCTAACCTTCCCGTTCGTTCGATGTCATTCATCCAATTTTGGCTAGAAACGGTGCAAAGGCTTTTCCACGATATAGTGGGGCACCGACGTACCATACGGGCGTATTTACGCGTATTTTTCGAAAATCCGTCAAATGTTACGCAGAAATGCGGGTTCTGCCTCGCAGCCCTCCGCTTCTCTATCTCAGCTTGTTTTTCAAGCCCCGCGTAATCCAATTTCTGTAGGCTGACAGGCGGCCGCCCAAATTTCGAATAACGATCCTACGTCGTAGTCGATTCGAAGGTTCGATATATGTATCTGAACTTTTACGATCAACACTAAAGACGACGATCGCAAATAATATTTATTATTTCCGAATTATTATAATTGTATTGCCGTAATAGATATAAAATAAAATTTTGAAGGTCATAAATTAAAAGATAGAAATATCAAATTGTTAGATGTAAAAAGATTCAGACATGACAAAGAATAAATCACATCCTATTATACGTAAACGTAACTCAAAGATTAAAGCGAAATCTTCAGGATAATGACATAAGCGTAAAGCACCTTTTCATTGAATCGTCGAATTCTTCGATGGAACGTGATTGGCCTTTGATCCGCGAATCGGAGCGGAATCGATCGAAACATTTCGAAAATCATCTGTTTGGGGAATGTAGCAAACGATGTTTCGTTAGAATGGTGGGGGATATTTGTGTGATAGTTCTCCGAAGGTGGTAGGGGAAAGAACGATGTGACATCCCCTTCATAGAACACCGTGTCTGCACCTAACAGTAACCTGAGAGAGTTCACAGAGGCGTAAGCGTGGCGAACACCATAGATTAACACCTCTTCGAGATCTTTAAAGATCTTCCTATCGAGAGCATACGTAGTAGCATGGGCAGCTGTTCCTTTTGCCTCTTTTCAAGAATTCACCATGTTTCCCTCGTCTACTCGTTTCCTAACTTCAGTCCAATTTGATCCCTCCAAACAGTTTCAGCACGATCGAACGAATATCCTTGAGTAAAAATACCCTCCTCCTAACCCCTCGTTTGGTCGAGACGTTCCGTAGAAATCGTAAAATTTATATCGAGTGGCTCGTTCTTTCGAGGGCTCGTTTGACCAACACCATCCTGAGGTAACCCCACGGTTTACCTACCCTCCTTGATGCCACGTGCCAATAACGTCTTTCCAGCATTCTTGACGTCTTTAAAAGCGAGACAGCGAAAACGATTGTTCGTCGCGTGAACGTGTGGCTATGTGTAGTTTCAACAAGAAAGTGCTGTTTACGTGCGATTTCTCCGATAAAAATGCGCGATAAAGTTCCACGTGATACTCAATGGAATTGTATTGTTTCGGAGCCGTTTTATTTACATTCAGCGATGTTTATTAGATGGTTTCTAGAGAAAGATGTTTCTCGGACGATTTCAAACGGTGGCGTTTAATCTTTTACGAAGAATCCATTTTTATATTGGTAAGAAAATTTTAATACTAACTTTGACATATTTTTTTCTTCTTTTGTAATTTTTCCTCCTTTTTTTCTCTTACTATAACTTTCGTACTATGATCGTTTAATACTCTTTATTTTTGTCTAATCTCGTTTCGATATTGTCCCTCGTCGCGAGCATTACCACTAGCCAGAAACTGGCACAGTTCAATGACCTGACCATTATTTCGTGACAGGAGGCATGGGTCTGTCAACTTCAATTAGTAATTACGGAGCTTCTGAAATGCATATTCGTACTATCCTCTGAATTCAGCCCTAAAGTATGGGCGCACATATGAGTCATATAGTAGGTTCCCCAAACGTCTCCCTTTTCTAGCTGTGTCCATTCGCGTATAGGGTGTCTCATCGAGGTAAAGGCCTATAACTCGTGTGTACTTCTTTCTCTGCCACTCGTTAGGCGATTCTATTTTCATCCGTATATATCATCCAAGTGCAATCACGATAGTACATACAGAAACGAACCCACGGAACAAAACCAGGAATATGGATGAATTCATCGATACCACCGTATATATTAGTGGGACGTCGTTCGATTTCACGTTTTTTAATTATTCGTGTTACCAATTCAACGATAGAAAAATACGGCGACGTTTGAACAATATTGCCAAGGCTACGTGAATGCAAATAACAATAACAACGAGAGGGGGGGCGGTTTGATTTTTGTTTAACAGGGCGACGAGTAATCGATAAGCTGGTACGAGATTGGGCCTGTCACGTCCAAGCAAAATGTCCTCGACGATGGCGCATGAGACGACGACGATATCGGAATTGACGGAATTGGACAGCGATGGATCGAGTTGCGGAGAACGCGACGCGAGGAAACGTCTTCGTTTCGACGCGGACTCAACAGGGCCGAAGAAGAGACGAAAACAAACGACGCCCGTAAGATTCTCCTCGACGTTAATGCCCGGTGTGCACGAAGAATCGAACGAGGACGAGGAAGAGGACGAGGACAGCGAAGGTAAGCTGTCGTCGCAATCACCCATACCGAGTCAATCATCGATAAGAGACGAGAACTTGAATAACGAATTCCGTTGCAAATATTGTAGTCAGTTTTTCGATAGCAAGGAAACGTTGAACGTTCACCTCGAGAATGAGCACGGTTCCGCGAATCAGATTTCGGAACAAAGTCAAAGTAGATCTCCGAATTCCGCGATCAAACAAGAACCGTCTCAGCAACTGGACCAATCCGAGAATCCCGTTAATTTGCTTAGCGTAAAGAACTTCGCGATAAACTGGCTAGCCACCGGGCAACACGTGCAATCGCAAGCACAAATGCAGACGCAGAACGAAGAACCCTGGCCCGGGCCAGCGAGTCAAATTCCACCTTTACCCAACCACTTGCAAATCCTTTCTGGCTTTCCTGGCACCTTGGCGCAGTATTTACCTATGCCCGCGTTCCCATTGACGGACTCCGGTTCTATCGCCAGGCCCTCGTTGGGACCAACGCCGGTTAGGATCTTTAATCCGGACGCGTACTGTGATCTGTGCAATAAAGAGTTCTGCAACAAGTATTTCCTCAAGACACACAAAGCGAACAAGCACGGTATCTACGTCGATTCACCGGGACCCAGCACCGTCGACAATAGCATTCCAGGACCATTGTTCCCTACCAACTATCCTAGTAACATGGTTAAGCTAGAACTGCCCGCGACACCACCCACACCGACCGTCGCGTGTGATCTCTGCCAGAAACGTTTCAAAAACGAGGAATCGATGCGTAAACACAAACAAAAGATGCACGTTGAATCATTGGATCAATCGCAAGAGTCTCAGATCAATTTGTCGCAAAACGAAGAGGACAGGGATACGTCGAGGGATAGTCTCGGCGGTATGGAAGCGCTGTTTAAGCAAGAATACGGGATAGAACAAGAGGATGCAACGTTCGTACCAGCACCCAGACATCTATCGCCTCAATCGATTCAACAGGCACGAGAGTCTGGTTTCAGCGCCGATCGACTTCGTCGTTTAGGGGTTATAAATCCAGAAGCGTTTTGCGAGATATGTTGTAAAGAGTACTGTAATAAGTACTTCCTACGGACTCATAAAATGAAGAGGCACGGTATCATCGTTCAGGACAACGAAAGATCGCCTAGCAATCCAGGGACAGCGGCCAGTTGGCATCAAGTGCAGACCAGTCCGTTAAATCTGATCGTGACGGAGAATCCTGGTAGCACAGAATCGAACGATCGAGTCGTCGACGATTACGAGTGCAAGTTATGTGGTATACGTTTCCAGACGATTGACCTGTATCAAGCTCACTGTCGGAAGATGCACGAGAGCGAGGAACAACAATCGCCTAGGCAAGAGTGCGAGCTAGATATATCCGATCAACGGAACGATTCGATCTCGGAGGATCTTCAAAAATTGCAGACGATGCTGTTGCAACTGAACGGACTCAAGCCTACCAAGGGATTATCGTGCAACGTGTGCGGAAAAGAATGCGAGACCAGAGCAGCGTTGCATATTCATATGATAACGGAACACGGCGCCATCCAAGAAGATTCAACATCCTCGCCGCAAGAAAAGTCACCCTTAACTACAACCTCAGCGTTCTGCGCCCTATGTGGAAAAGATTACGCGAGTCAAGACGCTCTCAGGAAACATATCGCCGACGAACATCAACCAGCGGTTTCGAATACCATTCCTCAAACTCCTACGACCACAGCGACGACGACCAATTCGAATTCGACCAGCCAAACTCCAACCGAGAGAAAGGTAACATCGATGACGCCAACATCGAGCTATTGCGAGATATGTAACAAGGAATTATGCAATAAGTACTTCATGAAGACGCATATGCAGAGAATGCACGGTATTGAGATTGAAAATGGAGCCCAGATCGGTGGCGTAATATGCAACATTTGCAACAAGGAGCTGTGCAGCAAATACTTTTTACGCGTTCACAAGCACAACACTCATGGCATAGTCGACGAAAATACTCCCAGTTCGGTAAAACAAGAGACCCACGAGGCATCAAACGTGGACGATGCTGCTTTGAAACCGGAGCAACTCGGTGATCTCAGTCACAGATATTTCACCCACTTTACAGAGGTTTGTCCAATCTGTAGCAGAAGGTTCCGTAGTATAAAGTGGTTAAAAGCTCACCTGATGGGTGATCATGGGAAAACAGGCATTGATAAATGGCGCGAGATGGAGCAACAATATCAAACAACGCCGAAATCAGGGAATAGAACAGCGAATGTAATATCGAAAAACCCTCAACAGAGCTCGAATTTGAAGATACCGAATGGATTTGAAATCTCACGGCAAATCAAATCTACCGACTACACTGGTTTGGGTAATCAAGTTTTGTCAAATTTACTAGGGTCATCTTCCGAAGATCAACAGATGAAAAGCTATCGCTGTTCCTATTGCAATTTCACGACCACCGTGTTACCGTTTCTCTTCCTTCACGAGAGGTCTCACGTGAATTCCCGTGACAACGAAGGAGAAAAATCGCTTCAATGTCCGATTTGCTCCCAAGGTTTCCATCAGCCGGAAATGTTGCATCAGCATCTCCTCACGTCGCACCAATTTCCCACGTTGCTGCCTCATTTTCAACCCCCTGTGCTTAATAATTTAAGTCTGGACGCGGAGAAATTGAACGAGGCCAAAGAGAAATTCGATCTGGAAGCGAAGGAGGACCATACGAGGAACAGTCCACAAATTACCACCAATCAAAATATTCCCGAACCGATGAGAAACAAACAACAGGACGAAACAGCGGTCCAAGTTACTCCTCATGGTGTATATAAGTGCGCACAGTGCGGTTACGCGACGACCAACTTAAATAGAATTAAGAAGCACGTGAGAAAAGATCACAAAACGATCAGCGATCCTACCGATAGCGTGCTCGCCGAGCTTAGCAGAACTTTGAAAGACGTTGCCAACAAACATAAGGTACCAGCTTGCTACGCAACGCCACAGGATATGAATTCCAATCCTGATAAAACGATCATGCAGCCATTTTTAATCGAAGAACAGGACACGATGCAAGCTGGAGAGGAATCCAGCTCGGAAAAACGGTTCGCGCCGGCTTTGGTCTATCTGCCGGTTAAATCGCGAATCAACAACGCGCTCACTGCATCCTTCACCCTCAGTCCTGCTTGAAACTCTTCCTTCTTCGCATCTACTCCTATGGATTTTACAACTTGTTTCTACGTCTGCGATTTGAGCACGTGTTATCAGTTCCTACGTAAAGTATAAGAAAATAGTTAGCGAAAGTTTATATATTTTTCATATACGTGGCTCGTCGAGGGTTCAACTCATTCATCGTTTAGCGTACGCGTACTATCTTGGTGAAAACGATTCACTACATATATTTCCTGGATATTTGCCGACGAATTTTCATCCTACGCTTTTCTCGTGCAGTGAACGAGGATCTAAGAAATGCGTCCGCGTATTGGCCTATTTTTTTCGCTTGTTCGATGACTCTTATCACGACGTATATCGCATATATATGTAGAGAGTACTTATCAAAATTCCATGATTCTATTTCTTTCAAAGAACAGAATGAGAAAACGGAACCCGCATTTGAGAGCCACGTTGTTATACTGTTCCAATTCCGGAACGTTTTATTGTACATAATATAATTGTATAACCGACACGAACGTGTGATCGAAAAAGTTCCTATTTTAAATGTGACCGACCTCCGAAGAGAGTATACTAGATCGTGTCTAATCTTTCGAGCAACAGCCTCCTTTGTTCGTTTTAATTATTCTCGTAATGCCGTAATTTTGCTTTTTGCTCAAGTCCAGGAATTACGAGCGATACAAGACAGAGATGAAAACGAAAGAATTACGCGACGCCATCTCGATATTCGGGCGTCGTTAATACTTAACTGTATCGATATACCGGTGGTTTTTCATTTTTCGCGATTGTGCTAGTCAATATTTTATATATAAATATATATATATATATATATATACATATATGTATAAGCAAAGTTGAAAGGTAGGGAAGAAGATTTATAGAAGTATTTATATGTAGACGCGTTAAAATACGATGAATAACGTGAGGAAAAAGAGGTAACGATAAAAATGGAGGACGAAAGAAGCGTAATTACGGTAACTGTGAGGCAAGCATGATTAAATCTATGGTTACGATATTCAAGTATCAACGAGCAGTGAAAGCCAATCAACTCAGGGTCGACACAGTATAACCCGCAACAAAAAGTACAATCGTATACACAGCCAACGCATTACATAGAATTAAAATAAATATATCGATATAACGTTTCGCAAGCCGCGGATATCAAATATACGCCAATCGATCTCTTCCCGTTTTCAGAAGGGACAAAACGACCACTCGAGAGATATTCGACTGTACGATACCCGTTTCTTTAAATTTTAAACGATTAAAACTGTATGCGCCTCTCTGATTATCTATCTAAACTATTTAAACAGTAAGATCTTACATAGTCTAGTCGTTTACAAGAAATAGCAAACGTTACCCCAACGATGTCGGAAACGTAAAGTTCCTTTCCGAAATGATGTCTCAACCTCGTGCCTTGCAGCTGAAGAAACTGAGAATCAAAATTTCGTTATCGCCATATAAAAGAGTCGAATAGAAGTTGGACACGATTCGAGTGTCCACGATGTGATGTCGTTTACTTCTGTCGTCAGTATATACAGAAAACAATTCGTACCACGATAATCCTCTCGATCTCGTAATGGCAGTTTCCTCTTTCTCTTTACCGTTCGTGTAATCGTACCACTCTTATCCGCGACGATCGACCTCACCGGTTATAACGCTCTTCGATATGGTCGCGTGTTATTTAAATTTCAATATAGAAAGATATATACAAAATTAAAAAATATCCAAAATTTGTAAAAAGTACATAGCATAAAAAAGTAAAAGAGAAGACGCACAGATGCGAAAAGGTTACATGATTGATCGCATAGTATTTTATAACCGTGTTTCCAATTCTTTCACGGTTAACGGTCAGCAAACGTTCGATCGAAACGTTGTAAAAGACAGCTGGTTTTACAGTGTGACCAGTGGATAGCCAGGCGTGCAGCCGTTCCGAACTTACCTCACCTCCCAAAATGCATTCTTTGCACCGGTGGGGTCCCTTCGATCAACAAACAGGCGCGTTACGTTTCCGCCTGCGACGCACGCCTACGCATTGTTAACCCTGGATTATGGTATAATAACGCGGCTCGTTTCGGCGACTTTCCTATATCCAATAAACGACATAGGCACGTTAATTCGGAAGGGAATTTCAAACGGCACCCGGTAGCTTAAGCCGACTTACATTATTTCACTTTGGTTTCATCGGCGAAAGAAAACCAGGATGAGAGCAGCGTTCGTTCGCCGTGTTCCTTTAAAGCAAAACAGTGTAAATCCGACTGTATCGACCGCGAGACGAACCGGACAGCCATTGAATATACGTATATCGATACGAACAAAACGGACGGTATCCAGTAGCGATTCGATAAACGCGAACGGTCATCAGGCCAGAACGCGTTCCGCGCGATCTAGATTTATGGCACATCGGAAGCAAAAACGGTAGTCTCGACCGACCTTTGTCTCAGCACCCATAAAAATTTCCCTGGGACAGCTGAAATTCGAGAACCGCGTCATTTAATAGGACACGTCCAGGTTTTTCGGCGAAAATACGCCTGAATTAGTATGCGCGCACGCGTGCATTAACATATTTTAGGGGAAGCCAGAGGAGGAATCGGCCATTACGAATCTATTGAGAGAAGAAGAGAGAAAGAACGAACGAAATGTATAGATGAGGGGTACGGAAATTAGAAGAGCCGGCGATCAAAGAAAAAGAGGAAAAAAGACGGAGAGAATTTTTAGTGGCATTGTCGAGATGGCGAGTTGGGTCCGGGCAAACGGTCTCACATCTGGTCCCCTTGTGTGAAGGTCATGTAGGAAAAAGGTCGTGACCTTGGCCGGGATTTTTCCGAAAAAGTCCGACAGAAACGAGCCAAACGAAGGGGGAGGAGGGTGGATAGCACGTATCCTGTCCTTCCTCTCTCCCTTTCACCATTTTTCTCGCCCCACGGACGAACGGTGACATGCAAAACGCACGCGTCCATGTAAATCGGTACCCTCTTAATTGCATCCCATGGAACTATGCGTATTGTGCACTTAATGGCCCGTGCGCGGCAACGAGGGTCGTAGATTTTAATTATTGTAACGACTCGCAGTCGATAATAAATCGAGAGCAACGCCGGGGGCGTCATGGTTTTTCACGTGCTGCGTGCGATTTATATCGCCACGTACGAATGATTACGCGATAAAATATCACGGTTCATTGTGTCGAACAGCTTTTCTTTCTTCGTTCCATTTTTGATAGAAATTCGCGGAATTTCATGGAAACTCACGGACCCTTGTCAACGTGTACGGAAAGAAAATCATGACGATCCTAGCCATCGGGGATCATGAAATTTCACTGCAAGCGGCGTGTCCCGAAACGAGTATTGCCTTGACTAACATAATTGAGCGCAAAATCAAATTTTACCAGTTTAAATCAAAATGATATAAACTCGAAATATATTTAATATATATGTATATATAATATACAATATATATATATTGATTATATATACTGAAAAATTATGTAAGTACGTCATAGGCTAAGCGCGTTTCGTACTTAAACGAAAAAGATGATATAAATATACATATATATATATAAATATATAAATGAATATATATATATTTATATATATATATATATGATCTGTATTATAATATTATATGATCATACGTGTTTAATAAGCGTATCGTTTCATATAAAGTGTTCTGCGCGTCTAGAGAAATTATTTTTAGCCCGTCTAGTCATTTTGGACAGAATTTACAATTCCAGAAACTGTTCTAGTCACACGACACAGTCAAAGAATCATATACATATAAATATATAATATGAATACACACGATATAACTAACCTTGAATGGTTTATTGATATACAAGATCGATCGTATATTTTTATATAAGGTTGCGAAATAAGGAAGTTCTTCCTTTGTTGTTTCCCATTTTGTATTATTTTATATATTTATTTTAATTTATTTATTATAATTTATACACGTACGATCGTAACGGTGTGCATAAATAAAGTATTTTTCATTTCTTTAAGTTCTGTTTTATATGATTTTCATTTCCTTTCGTTTCTTATTTATATAGTTACTTGAAACCAACCGCTTTTACGTTCCCATTAAAGTTTTACTGTTTTGCCGTTGCACGACATCAACTTGTATAATTCAATTTACTCAAACGTCAATGCACGTCAGATCGATCAATTTCGCTGCCCCGCGTTTTAAAAGGTGCCACTCCTACGAGTTTTTCAACGCGATGCGAAAGGGTGCCCTGACAAATTAAATGTGACAAATTGCTCGCGTGTCCCGCACTTTTGTCGTTTTATCGAACAAAAAGTACAAGTCAAACATGACCGTATCCGGTTTCCTTTCCAGTACAATTTTTTTTTTTTCATCACACTCGCAACAACGTAGAATTGGGGAGAGAAATTGGAAAGAAAAAGAGGGGTGGAAACGCGAGGAGAGTCGGAGGGAAAGAGAAGAAAGAAAGAGTTTCCCTTTCTCGATGATTCTTCGTGAGCATAGCGAGGGATAATATTTTATGGGCAAACGAAAGGAAAAGCGGGTTGGTCAATTTTCAGTGAGGGGGAGAGCACGATCCAAAGACGTGAAACGCTTGCGCTATATCGGAGTTTTCTTTTTGGTTGATGGCCGGAGTCAACGGTTTGAAAAGGGAAGGCGGAAGGCAACAGTTTCTATCTCTCTCGATCCAACGACCACCAATGAGTAAATGACACACAGCTAGCCCCTACTCTCGTACGTAAACACACAAACGTACGTACACACCGAAAATTGGACGTCTACCCACCCACACCCACCGGGGATATGTATAAAAATCAATAACATCTTGCGGTTTCCAAGAGCTCCGAAAACGGGGAAATATATATGGAGGGGAATTACATTCCCTCCTATAGACAAAAGAACCGCCAATTTTTCATTATCGTTCGCCTTGGGGTATTAATTATCGATAACAACCTTAACCAGCCTCGATGAAGAGAAACCATACGAGGAAATTGGTTTTTTTAAAATAGAGATGAATGAAAATCAAAAAATAAATAAAGTAGAGAAGAAAATAACAAAACCATAAAAAGATGAAATAAATCTCTCTTTATTTCGTTCTCTAAGAATCCAACGACAATAAGTCTTTTCAAGATAGAACGTACCTATATATATATATGTATATTTCTTTTTTTAATACATCGATACCTCGTATTTTTCAAGTATTGCCAAGGGCAAACGTGAAACGACGTTTTTTATTTTCTCAAGCGTTGCCATATTTTCCATTTACATGTTCACCTTGCAAAATTGTACACGAGGTAACAGTACATGCAATGCGACGGCATTGTCAGAGTATGTTAAGAGAATAATACTGACATTTTAATAAGAAGGCGAACTGCATCGATATAACAAAGCTTCAAATGCGGCCGATGTTTCGTTTATCGACTTGCTTCCTTTCACCCTACATAGGATAAAATAATCGGGATCTTTGCCTGTGTTCCCCCGTCAATTATTTACGAAGGCAGCGGCGATGGTGGTGATAGTAGCGGTGGTCGCGTCTCAAAGTTCGTGGTAAATTTAAGAAAGGTATCGAACCGTACACATCCCTCCCACTTTCCTGGTCCACCCCGTTTCTCCTACTCATCAACTACCACAACCGCAACGTTGCTTATACCCTGACAAGGAAGTGAATTGCAATTATCAAAGCCTCTCCCTTCTCGAATCCATTCCCCTCCTCTCGATACACTCGCCCCTTTCGTCTCTTCTTCCTTGGCTTCACCGTTCACTTTCTTTCCCCTATCGTCCAACAACTTGGAAATTTCATCCCCCCGTAATAATTTCGCCACCACGGACACTACCACACACAGTCGTGACCGCCGTCTTCAACGATCAAAAGAATCCACGTGGCGAGATGAGGGTCGGCGAAATATTTCGCTACGTAGCGAATTTCGTGAAACCCTATTGTTCGATCTTACGAATGAGAGTGTCACCGCCGAAGAGAAGGACGCTCACCGTAGACAAATTTCGACACAAATCAAAGTACGGTAGAGTCTCAACGACGTTCTTTGTCATTTAGCCTTTTCTTCTGCGAAGAATGTCCTAGGATACGTGTAACTTTTTTATCGGGAGGATTAAAAACAGAACCAAGTAGCTTGTCTATTGACACGATTTTCATCGAAATCGCGAGTACGCGTTCGAACGTAAACACGTGATATCGTATCGGACGAATATATAAAATATATCCAAAGCAACGCGATAAACGAATCTCGTATCAAAGTAGCTTCCCTTGAAAACCGTGCTACGGAGAAATGAAATATCGATGTCAGTTGCCTTACAATACCGTTGCTAGAATCGTGTAACATTGAACAAAAAATTCGAGTGCGCGTAAAATAAAAAGGCTGAAATTCACGAAATCCTTTCATCGAACTCACCCTCGTTTTTCTCCGCGCGACAAATACACGATCGCTTTTCCTTTCTCTCTTTTTTCCTTTTTTCTACGAATCATATATGCACACACACATACACGTACGAACATACACGTATAAACCCTTTTTTCCGGTTCAACGATTTCCGTGGGGAATATTCAGCAAAATCCGCGATTCGAGAAAAACTTGGCCGAACGGGGTGAAAATATCGGCATTGTTCGACGGTCGGTTTTCGGAGTTTTAAAAAGGGGCCGCGGAAAAGGCGCACAACCCTTTATTTGTTTAGCAGCGTTGTGGCGCGTGAAGCGTGCCGGCTGCGCGCCATGGCATACGCTTACCGTTTCGACGAATTTCACCCCAAATTTTCAGCTGGCACGCACCCCAGCCGATTTACACAATATTTTGGAAATCTTTTATAAGATTTCGTCCCTCCGCCGCTCTCATGGCTTAACACGAGCCCGTTTCCGAACTCCATTGTAACCGACCCGCCACTCCCCTGTTTTCTTTCCGACGACCTGTCGACGAACGACCACGACGACAGATGGGAACACTGTTCCGAGGAATACCGCGCGCACGACCAAGGGTTCGAGCGACAAGAATGATGGGAAAAAAAAGGAAAAGTTTGTAGAACGCATCGAAATCGTGAAATTAGGGTCGATGTTGGAAAAAACGCGAGGAATTAACATAGTCATTGTGAATAGGCTCCACCGAGCGGAAGGGTGAACCGACTCACGTGCACCCCTTTTAAGCGACACGTGCCTTTCACTTTTCCGCACCTCCTCTTTTCTGTGCTTTAATGAAATCCGGCGTAAACGAGAAACACAAAGGTGCAGGTAAAGTCGTAAATTAAATTTTGGTCGAAGAAACGTGAAAGGGTACAAAATACAAGTCCGAAAGACGCGTGGTGGTAAACTATAACGTGCGAGCTCGTACTTGATATTTTTGTTTGGAAGTTTGTTACGCGGAGTGGCACCTGGTTGAAAACCCGGTAGATGGTTAATTCTAACACTAGAATCTATCATAGTAGTGAAAACGACCAATCAGAATTTTTCATACAAATTTTATACACTTACAACGGTACGTTATTCGGAATTTAAGGAATACGAACGAAAGCTTACTTGTTCGTTTTTTATTTTGATTTTCTTGGTACAAGGTTTATACTTTAGTCACCGATATTTCTAGCGTTGATCGTGAAACGCATTAAGTTTACACAATTACTCCTCACCATTTCATTCCAGCCAAAACAACTTCGAAACGACTGTATTTTATATATTATGTACATACATATACGAGGATCTAGTAAACTTAAGTTTCCTCTTATATAAACTTGGAAAAATACCTGACAATAATACTTCTTCGGTTGAAAATATTACGCAAGCGCTACAAAAATTTCCGAACGCACAGAAATATGTGCATGACACAACATATTCTACAATTAACTCTTAACTGACGTAACAACTAATTATCCATGTTTTTTGACTGAAACATGCGACACGAGTGTCGTACTCCATGGGTGGAGGAGCAAAAAGAATAGGTTATCGACGCGCAAAAATTCGGCGCTCGAGACATACTTAGGTAACTTGTAAATATCACTGATGAAAACGTTTCGCACGGAAATGATATGATGTGGTAACGTGATACAAGACAACTTATTAAGTTCCTATTAACGTGTTATATAAACGTACGTTCCTAAGTTAAGCTTTACTTAATCGAAGTTACACCACGCGTTAATGTTATAATTGGAAGGAATGACCCTGTCACAAGGCTCTAGATCAACGGTGTGGTTATATGTACACACATTTAGAAATTTTGTTTTTACGTCTCTCTAAACAACAAAACATGTATGTATGTATGTACGCGTGTGAATTGTGCGAATTGTGTACACTATAAAGTTAAGCAATACCGTTAAGCGGCAAAATTATATCTAACTGATAAGGGTATCGTAATACGTAACATGGATAGTGGGATAAGTCATTGAGCGGAAATCAAAATTAATCGTTAAATGTAAAACGGCGATTCGTGGAGCTACTATCCAATCGCGATAAATATTTAAGAATATATTCGATCGATAAGTATCACAATTCAGGGTCCCCTAGTTGTTTCTCTCTTAGCGGATAATGGTGAAATAGTGTAATTAAAATGAATGTATCTATTCGGTGAACCACAAGTACAAGTAAATACTGTTTCGATGACGAATTATTAAAATATATGCGTATATCTACGGACAAAAGGTGCGCAGATTATGTGTGTGTATGCATAATGAACGGTCATCGCAAGAATTCGACGTCATTTTGTCTAATTATATACAGACCAGTATGTTAATTACGAACAACTGTGACAAGGAACATTAAAACAGAAGACTATTACATTCGTCTGATATGATCAGTAATTTTTAAGCCGGCTACTTAGTCATTACCAACGAAACGAACAGAAAAAATGATAAAAGATAGAGATAAATAAAGTTAAACAAGTTAAGAACATACTCGCAACAAAATATTTTTTTGGAAAAATCCAAAATATACAAAATTATTATTTTTGCAAATAAAAGAGAAAAAGAGAGAGAAAGAGAGAGAAAGAGAGAGAGAGAGAGAGAGAAAAAGAGAGAGAACGAGCGAGAGAAAGAGTAGACCTTCCTCAATACGGCGAAGATACAAAACTTTTTCACAATATAGAAGAATATCTTTTTTACGCAATAGAATGTTTTATCGAGCAAAGAGGACTACCGATTCTTTAAAAGACGAAAAAAGAAAAAAAAAGAGAAAGGCAAGAGATCCATAATTTTAAGCGTAACGAGAGCTGTAACGTAACGTTAGAATACAGCAAACCGAATGTTCCTAATGTAATGCTTTCATCTAAATACATATATTTATAAATATTTACACGATAGAGGTTCTAATATTTATACCTTGCTCTATATTATGTTTCGACTTTCTTTTCGGGGAATAAAAAGAAAATTGATATTAATATACGAGAAATTAAATAAACAAATTATGGAGTATTTATATCTGCGAATAATATGTATATGCGAGAGAATCAAAGTAAATGCGAGTCGAATGATCGAAAGAGACAATTTTTAACGTGTCCAGTATACCTGACCTGTATGGAAAAACGTGTATTGTGCAACCACAGCTTCATTCTTTCAATCTAATGCAAATATACAGAAATTGATCAAATTCCATCCTGAGACACATACAAGCTCTTTTATATAAGTTAGGTATACAATATCTCAGAAAAGCTATTGTATGTACATTTCTTTCAATGAATGCTTTTACGATCGAACGAAAGATATCATCTGAAACCTTTGAGAGATTATAACGCGACACGTAAACAGCTTCATTACATTAATGTTCATCAATTAGATTTGACATTCACTTTAAAATTGTTGTTAACATTTGTTCTGACACGACCGAGGGTACAAAAATCAAAGGAGCGAAAAATCAAAATATTCAAGAAATTACAATGTAAGTTCATAGAAGTTCGTTGTTCGTCGATAAATATTATTTGTTAGTCAAGAATAGTTGGATACGTCCAATAATATAGTCTAATAATCATTAACTCTGTCGTTTCATTCTCTGTTCCTCACTCTTGTCATATAATCAATAAAATCCCTTTCAATCCGCGTATCAATAAATTCCTTTCAATCTTTTTCATTCGAGATCTTTATTGGAAAAAATGTACGCTTTTATCTCATGCGTTTCAATCGCATGCGTTTTATCAAAATTATTAAATGATTATAGTCTCAGATTATAGAATATGTCAGCTTAGATATTATACATCCGAATGTTTTGTGCGTCACACGCAAAAAGAAAGTAATGATATTCCAATTGAGAACACGCCGATAAAGATTTTGATAAAGCACCAGTTAAATATAATCATTCATGGAACTGATAAAATCAAATATCGCAATCATTTACGCCACGACACTCGAGTTTATATCTTAACTGAACATTAGATCAATGAAAATAGTAACGATTATCTTAATTTTTATTATATTACCATATGTGCTCTCGTGATACTTACAACAGAAATTTCTTATTATTTTAATCTCTATTATCAATGACAATTATTGTTACTTGCAACAAACAAGGCTCTCAACGTACCGTCGACTGAAGGTTGTCAGTAAGTATCTTTCTCATGATCAAATATTACAAAAAATACTTTCTGAAGATATCGTTTTAAAGTCGATGGCAATTGAGATTTTAAATTGCACGTAAGTCGATATAATCTTTAGTAATAAATAGCTTTATCCTTCTAGAAAATCTTGTTAGGAAAATCAGTTTTTTTATATAATCTCCTTGAAAAGAATGAGAGGTAACAATGGGGATAGATTAGAATTACTTCTTTGGAATACAAATGAATACGAACATTTTTATTTCCTCGCGTTTCTGAGAATCAATGTTTTCCTTAATTTATCGTAGTTATTTAAATAAGAACATTGTATCGAGAATAACAATACATTTTCTTGAAATCTATGACAGTGACTACACTATGTGTACAAACTGTTACACATAACACGGTAAAATTAAAAAAAAAAAAAATTGTTTGAAAATCAATAAACAATAGATACATCGGAAATCTCTATTTTTCACATTCCTAAAAAATACATCGTGATAATGCTCTAACAATAAGATAAATGCAATAGAAGTATCATTTGTATCGTTCCAAACAGAGGAAAAAAAGAACGAAAATAAAGATATTAAATACAGTAAGCTCGTGGAAATTCGCTGCTAATCAGACGGTGCATAACGCATTTTATAATGCTGATTATAGCACACAAATCGTGGAAAGGATTCACACGTTTTACAACCGGCAATAAAAATGCTATAAAGCTTGTTTACATTGGAGTATTTTAATGAGCGAAAAGTGCCAAATATCAGCGAGTAGGTTATTGTTTTTTTCACGGTGACGATATCGGAACAGTTAATTCATTATCTGATGAACGCGGGCTAATTCAGTTTCATTGCATTTTTAAATACTTTAACGTAATCAAAATCGAAAATATAATCATTTGATCTCGAAATTATATATTTACTTAGCTGCGCGTATTTCGATTTAAATTATAATTGTTTGATCTTTGTATAACGAATAGACAAGCGCGACACGGCAGTTAGACTTGCTTACCTCTTCGATCTTACCCCTTCAATAGAAAGTAAAATCAACTGTACTATAATTATATTTTGAAACGTAAATATGAACACACATACTCGACCTATACTTTGTGTTAACGTTTCTAATGACTGTCCTCGTCAAATTAGTCTTCAACCGACTCGCGTATCACATCGGATATGACCTAGCGAAAGACGTTCGTAAGTCGCGTTGCTAGACGTTTCAACGTCAAAAAGTGTCAATACACGTATTTACAGTGATTTCTAGGAAACAGGAGTCGATTATCAACCGCGCACCGCGTGAAATTAAAATCGCTGCATCATGTGCATCTACGATTCTCTAAATTGAAGGAGTAATAAACTCTACACGAACCGAGATATACTCCTCACTATCTGATGAAATCACTCTGAAACCGGAGGGATAAGGTGAGGAAAATAATAATATTACCCAGACAGTTGTCTCGAATCGGCGATGTAGTAGTGGAATCGATGTTAATTCAGATGAAACGTCTTTAGATGATAACAAGTTCGCGAGAGAAATTAACGGAGTCGTTGAAAAACCTTTATCATGAATTTTTCGATTTAATCTATGTAATTAACTAAGCAATTTAAATTTCATTCTCTTTTCACGACATTGCATTCGTTCGAAGCCGATTCTAATAGTCAGATTTTCTACAATAAAAATTGTAAATTATGCAGAGAAGACTAATTGCTTTAAAATAATTACGTTTGTTAATGGTTTTTAAAGAAATTTGCATAATGCTATACTATTATCATGTATTTGCTGACATCAGCTATCAGATCTTAAAGCTACACGACAACGCGTGTCGCGTGTTAGGTATTTCCCCGTTCATTCGCGAATCGCATTGGATATGACGTCATTGAAAAGAACGAAGGTAATCCCATTCGGTTCGCGTAACCGCACGCACGGAATACCAATTATTGAGAAATTCCTTCGAAAATGATCATGGTGCGAAGTCAACGGATTTACATCCGTACAATTACATTTGCATCCCATAGGATACTGTAAAATGGAGACGAATACATCTTCTCAGCCGCCATAATATTTAATCGACTGTATGTGTTGCGAATTCTCAACTAGGTGATGATCAGTCAGGTTGCAACTGATCGATTGATATCGCGAACTATGCACGCTTTTAACGCTCAAGGTGGAGATAGATTAAAGATGCCGAGTAATGTTACGTGTAATTGATTTATTTATTTCGAGGAATTAAGAATTAATTAAGAAATAATTAAGAATTATTTAAGAATTAAGAATAAAGAATCATTTTTCTTCTTACTATGGATTTTATGGGGCAGTAATCTATTTCCTTCAATCTTACTATGGATTTTATGGGGCAGTAATCTATTTCCTTGCAATCTTGTAATCACGCCCTGTTGAGCGTAGATCCTCTAGAAATTAAACCCTCAAAAGGTTCCGCGTCACTAACTTTAAAACTAAGAAAGGAACTAAGACATATTGGTTTTTCCAGGAAATTCGGGCTTTCCAAAAATATTCGGACTTCTTAAGAAAGGCAGGTATTCTATCCGAATCATAAACGGATATTTGTATCGATTTAAATGTGCCATAGATTTAATTTCACAGTTTACATTGACAATTTATATTTACAATTTGAACAATTTATATTGATGATTTACATTATAGTCACTATTTAAATACATCGACAATTTATGGTTAATATTTTTATTGACAGTGTACAATGGCAACCTAAGTATAATGACCACTCCAAATCCCTAACGGTATTTTCTTTTCTATATTAGTATTTAATCTGTACTTTACAATTTGCCCAACTGGGCATTTCCTTAACATTATTTTTTTTAATAATTTTATAATTTTATAATTAATGATTTTATAATTAGTCCAACTGGACATTCGGTAAATTTTTCTAGTTTAATTTATATGTAACATGTGGATGACTACCCTCAGCGGAATACCAGCTTCGAGTCTGACTATTTTATTTCTTTAGAGAAGTCACTGAGAGTTCTCTTTTTAGTCTTTTTCCAGGAGAATTTTGCTCGCTTCAGCAGCCAAATAATTTGGATCTATTGCCGTTCTTTCTTTGTATTTTTCAGCGTACCTGTCGATTTCTTCTTTGAGCGTTGGTATTCGAACAGTATGATATTCAACGTTCGGACCGTTTCATACATATCTTACGATATTCGTACCCGTTTATCCTTCCGTTAAAAAAAAAAGAGAAAAAAAATAGATTTAAAAAAATAGAAACAATAGAACATTATACCTCCTTTTTTCCAATATTGAATCACTCGCCTCGAGCAATTTCGCATATTAAATCGCTTTAGACAAGAAACAATTAAAAAGAGAATTACGATAGAGATCTTTACTGATGATCGAAGAACAGACGCAACAAATGAAAGCACGCGAATGCAATAATTTAGATAAATCGCTCTTTTATCTCGATCACGTACGAATGCAAATAAAATTGTTAACAACCTCGATCTTACAAGGACCAGTAGCTCGGAAGCGATTAAAAAATACGATTACGCTTCTTATGATTATTTTTGCCTTCTAACATGAACACTACATTTAATTAAATTCAAGGCTTTTCTCGAATCTATATAATTTGTTACGTGTACGATCATATTATATATATGCGGATAAATTGCATTAGAAACGCGAGAGGAGACACTATTCCAGATTGAGAATCATAAATGAAACAAGAATTTCTTGCAAGTAATATAGCAAATCGATGAATGATCTACGGTCTAGGATCTATTTACAATAAGCTCCCCCCACCACCGTCGGTCGAGATGGCGCACGTGGTATGCCCGGACAACAGTACATCGCAGCCATGCATTTGAGCAGTCGAAGTGCCAACAAGTGAAGTAAAGCTTCTTTTATCAGTCAGTGACGATCACTTGAGCGAAACAGTTGAGTTCTGGTGTCGGTGGTGCGTTTACCGTGCGAAACCCATTCCGTCATTTTGTTTTTCACCGGGATCTCTACCTCTGTACACCTTTCTCTGTACGATTCTCAGAGCGGTGGATCGAACATCGATCACAGTGTCCCATTGTACGACGAAGCCAACTTTTTATTTCGGCTCACGTAGCACGGATTGAGAAGAGTTTCGTATAAAATCACACGCGAGTTCAACAACGAGATCGAGCAGTGAATAATCAGAAGTGGCAAGGTTAATCGAGTATCAAAGAACAATAAACACTTTTCAAGGAAACGTGGACACGCTGGCGCAAATTCCTCAATACATCGTTACTATGTAAGTATTAAATCAAGATAAGAGTTTATTCGTTCTTTTCCTTTTTTTCTTGTTTGTTTCATTTTTTCAAGCCTCAATACATATTCTATATCTTTCTCCTATCTTTCTGTTAGCAATATCGTTTAGTTTCCATGATAGCGAATAATCAGCACGACAGCACAACATTACACGTGTCGAACATAAAGAAAAAAAAAACCGGTAATTTAGCATGAACTGATAGTGACATAAACCACAGTGTTTTAAATTATAACTTAAAAATTGTGTATTGTGCCAAGTATCAACGTGCATCTTTAAAGATAAATTATCGTTTCTAAAAATAAGATGTGGACATTTTTATCGAAATATCGATAGTATCATGTATACGGCATAGTAATTACATGTAATTGGTATAAAATATGCTCCTATAAACATAAGTCTGTCGTTAATTTTCATTACCTCTAGTAATACGTGTTTGCAAGCTTTCACAAAAAAGGGTGCCCTCTACATAGATTCTAGTGAAATACTGTAAACGGCTGTTTTCAGCATTTTTGCACGCATGTAATTTAAATCCGACGACACGTGGACTTAGATTAATAGTAATACAAGAACTAAGTTCCTCGTGTCGTTAATGATACTATGCTGATCTCGTATATTAAGTTTCATATGCTATCAAAACGTCTAGACTAAGAGCAACGACTTAAGAGAGTAGCAAGACGTAACTATCAGTTCATGAATATCTTCGTATATTATCAGTTAACGAACAACTCTTTGATCAATATCGGTCATATAGTATCTTAATGCTTAATGAAATTTACGATTAACGGATAGATCGATAAGCTTTAATGCGTCAATTCTATAATACGATGTAACATTAATTAATTTCTTTGGTTATCTGTTTTTAAAACGAATTCGACATTCTATTCGTGTGAATAATAATACATATTTATTTTTAAACTTTAAAGATCAAAACTGACTGAAATAGGCAGATCTGACGTGAAAGTATCTCAAGTTGATCCTGCACTTTTCCGATTTTGTAGAAAATACTACAAAATTGTTCGCCAACACCGAACTCGGTATGTGTCAAAATAAATTCGATGTGACTCCTTTGAGCGTTTTTTTTTTTTTTTTTTTTTTTTTTTTTATCGAATTATCAAATATATTCCAGATATGGTCGCTTTTCCGGAATCGCCAACTGAACCGGCACTGTCAAACATGACTATTATAAACTTAAACGATTGCACGGATTGTAATGAGCATCTAGTAAACAAAGCTAATGACAGGGGAGTTAAAGATCACGTGCTCACTATAGAGGGAGACAACGTATCAAACGGGAAGGATAATTATGCGTTAGATATCGATAATATAGAAAAAGATATCGACAACAAACTAAACGCATCGGCCGACATTAAAGCAGAACCTGATGTCGTGAAGAAAGTGGCAGGTAAGAATTTATATACTTACTGTGATACTTACAGTATTGACGTAAAGAAAATGCAGAAAGAAAATCGATGACGATTTAATAGTTATATCTGTTATTGTACGTTCGAATGCTTAAAATATTACGTAATATTTCAAAACGTCAAAAAGGCACGAGCCGTACAACTTTTATAGACATTTGTACCTTCTAATGAGAAATTGACGCGCTGTACGATAGAACGCATCACGAATGTTGTTGCCGGCGATGATAACGCAAAAGTTCATTTGTTTCGCGTACGATTTCATTGAACAAGCGGCAAAACGGACACGTCGGAGAATCGAGCGAACATAAAGATTGAAACATAACTTTGCGCGGACACATTCTTTAGATCGATATTAATGAAAATCCGTTATGTTAATTATCCGCAATCGTATTGATAAAACAGTCGCTTAGTCGATCAAAGTATTCACCGTATCGTATTGCCTACGAGAGTACAATGCAATAAAGGATATGTTGTATCGGTGTTGTAAAATGATTTATAAGTAACGGCAATCGTTCTACCGTGATAACCTTATTCGTTATTTCTTGTCTGCTCGCACGAAATAAAAAGATGAGTTTCGTGAGAGCGTCGAAGTAGTAACGACGCATTTCGCGATTTACGTACCATTGACGACATCGTGAATTTATATCAATAAACTTTTAAGAATTCGTAACAAATGTCAAATATTGGAACTGTGTTGTGACTAAAGCTATACATATGCATCATTCAGTAATTCACGATAACATTCTAACGAATGATTAAATGTCTTTTAAATGTCGTACGGTTCAGATGTGAGATGTATTGATTTCTCGATAGCGGGTCTGAAAAATCCTAACGGCCAAAAGAACAAAACGGACATGTCACTGCCCAATCTCGGTAGTGGAACAATTTCAAGTGGAAGTTCCGTAGTGACCATCTCTTCCGTCGCAAATTCAGATCCTGTACCTGACCTCCGTAATGACACGGGCGGCTTTGATAACAGACCATACAGGAACGAGAAATGGTATCAGACCACCTTCCAAGTCGCCGTTCCATTCTTCATCGCTGGGATAGGTACGATCGGCGCGGGCCTGGTGCTTAACCAAGTCAAGGTACGTTTCCTCTAACATTAATAAATGCTAAAAGCAGGTCGTCGTCTCAATTTCGATTATCTCGTATAGATAACGAATCTAAGTTTGATCGTAGTAATCGTAGTAATGGAATAAATCACGTATTTTTCCGAACGCCAGTTTTTCTTATCGATCATACACTTTAGTCTTATTATCTGAAGATAATGTTACAATACATCGTAGCACTCTTTTTTTATTTATCACACCTTTGCATTTTATCTGTTGTACATATGAAATACGATGGCCCAAGAGCAACAGGGTCGTAATCTCAAGAATCTTTTACATAAATACCTTCCTCTGATCCCACCTTTCTCCAGCTCGTCTTAACCCCTCTACTCTCTAGTAATCTCAACCCAAGCCCTTCGGTACAAACATCCGCGATGTAAGATTTTATCGGCATTTACTAATGTAGAAATTCTTGAAACGTAATTTACATTCTTGGTTGCGTTCCATTTGTAAGAATATCCCGAGGAACGTAATCCTCTAATTAAATGCCGTTTCTGTTTTAGGACTGGCCAGTATTCTACGCCATTTCTCAATTATTCATTCTAATCCCTTCGCTGTTGGGCCTGAAAGGCAATCTCGATATGTGCTTAGCTTCACGGATATCCACGCAAGCCAATTTGGGTAACATGCACGAGTTTCGAGAAATCGTAAAAATAATTATTGGTAATATCGCATTGGTACAGATACAGGCGACCGTCGCGGCTGTTTTGGTATCGATCTTCGCGATCACAGTCAACGCTATAATGGAAGGCAGCGAGTACACTTTCAAATGGAACAATTGCCTATTATTAGCCACAGCTAGCGTCTGCACTGCCACGAGCACTTGCTTTATTCTAGGTAAAATTATTATAATTGATCGTAGATCAAATTCCTATTTATATTGTATATATTTCAAGTTTGCAAACGTAATTTGTCGATTCATTACATTACGTTACTATGCTATACCGTAAAAAAAGCAAGTTAACATATTACTTAACGTATTACTTCACTGTTTCGATGTTTTTGCATTAATGTTTCTTTTCTTACAGATTTTGTAATGATCGCCGTTATCATGATTTCATATCGATGCAAAATGAACCCCGACAATTTAGCTACGCCTTTGGCTGCCTCCTTTGGAGACGTCATATCAATTAGCGTTCTATCAATGATAGCATCAGGATTGTACAACAGAATGACGCCAGAACCATGGATCTTATACGTTATACTTGGCTGTTACTTTTTAATTTTACCGTTTTGGATCTATGTGGTTCTTAAGAATAATTACACTAAACATGTTTTAACATCTGGATGGCTTCCTGTTTTATCGGCCTTGTTTATCAGTGGGTTCGTATCACTTTCAATCGTCGTTAATAAATTTCGACTAATTCTTAAGAATAAATCACGCGATACATCGTTACACGATTCTGTCGTTCTACTGTTTCAATTTTATATTCTAATTTAGATTTGGCGGTTTGGTTCTTGATCAAGTTGTTGACTCGTTCGATGGATTCGTGATCTTTCAACCAATCATAAACGGAATTGGTGGTAATTTAGTCTCTGTGCAAGCATCTCGAATCTCAACTACATTGCACCAGACAACGATTATGGGAATTTTACCGCCACACTCGAAAATTTTCATCAGTCCATGGAAAGCGCTTTTCAGAGGCTGTAAGTGATGCAACAATAACTAATATTACGCTATTACATGATTTTTCGCAGCTCGACGATTACATAATAGTGTTCACTTTCTTGTTCTTTAGCGCTGTACGCGAAAACAGCCAGAATACTCATTTGCATGGCGATTTTCGGTGAAATAATTTTCATTTTTGCCGCCGATTATATCTCAAAGGGAACATCCACGGTACATATATACTTTGTGGTTTCTTACATCGTCATGGCCATTCTTCAAGTGAGTATATAATGCACGTTGATTCGAGTGTACTAATGAAAAAGTGAAAGGTTTGTATCACGGGAGAAAAAATTCACGATTTTTGTTTTACAGGTTATGCTGTTGCTCTACGTGGCGCATATCATTATTCACGCTATGTGGCAATACAAAATCGACCCGGACAATTCCGCCATTCCATATTTAACGGCATTAGGCGATCTCTCGGGAACAGTATTCTTAGCAATAACATTTTGGTTCCTCATAAGTATACATCAAGAGTACGGAAAATAAAAGACTGATTAAAGTAACGAGATTGACAAGCAATTTTTATTGCGTGTCAATTTTTTTTGGGAGATGTCATATAATTTGAACGGCGTAAAATCACGTCGATGTAATGGTGTACAAATGAACGAGACAGTAGGAGACGAAGATTAATTAAGAGAGTGAGTGTTTCGTGAAAACGGGTACAACAATACGTTATTACGGGACGATCTGATTGATCTGAAACGGATAAAACAGCAGGATTGTTTCCCTCCATTAAAGGACGTTCTTAATGGTACGTTACACGCGTTAATTAGTTATTACACACTGAACATAATAGATTAAAGAAATACGTCACTATTCTTGAAACAGGTAAACGAATAGGAAAAAAAAAAAGTATAATGACACTGATTCTAATATAACTGGGTCGAGCAAAGTGATCTATTATCGTGTAATTTATTATGATTTAGTGATCGCATAGTCTCAATTAGACGAAATAAACAAAAAAATAAAACGCTGCCTGTTATACGTATCGACTGACGATTACTTACAGTCACTAAATATATGTATATATAACTTTTTTTTGTAAGTTTTTAAGTATATTTAATCGTATGAGGCAGCAGAATTTAAAGTATTTTAGATATATGTGCATTGTACTTTTAATATAGTCGTAATAAATATGTATAAGCAGAAGACCTAGTCAGTATTTTAACGCTGATCGATAATTGTATTGCGTAGGAAGATTATATATTAGGTTGTCTTAAAAATTTCTTTCCTTTTAGAAAGAAATAATAGATGCATAATATTTTTTTGTTTTATTGAATCTGGATTTTGTTTCAATAGAACAAAATGGATCATACATAATTAGTATTTAGTATATATAGATAGTATCATTTAGTATCATTAGATATTAGTATCTAGTATTTCCTTATAAAACAAAAGAAACTTGGGACAACTTAATACTAACATAGAATTTTATTTATACAATTGCGCATATCTTTTTAAAATAGAAATTATATTTGCAATCTGCAGAGATCTAAAATAGGTAATGCTTTCTAATTATAGACTTATTAGTTCAAAATATTTTATCGATAGCAAAAATTTGAATAATCTTTTTAGTAGAACTAGAAAGTCCTGTGTATATATTATACACCATTGGATATGTTTAATGTTGTATAGGTTGCAACAACGTTTTGATATTTTAAATCAGAAAATAATAAAGTAAATGATCGATATAAAATAATATTCGATAGTATCAAATGTATATTTAGTAAATGTATTATAGTATCAAATGTATATAATATATATTTTAATGTATTTTATAAAAACTTGCTATGATACTCTTGTAAAGATACATAATTGATATCTTAAAATGAATTACACCATATGATCTAAGCAAACTGGACATTCGTAAAATGAATAATGTAGAATAAATTAATGCTTTTGGTTCCTTAAATAGTATTAGGTCATCCCATAAGTTCGTTCCGTTTTTCGAGCGGTTATATATGTTAAGATTGTTTACATACCTTTCAGTTTCATGAAAAAATGTAATCCCCCTCTCGTTGTACAACTTCTTCCCATTTTTCAAGTGCATTGGTCCCTTATCGCCGTATGTTTATAAATCGACACATGAAATGTATATACAAAAGTCGGCACGAACTTATGGGATGATCTAATATTATTATTAAATGATAATGAACTACTACTAGCAATCTGTGATTTAGAATGATATCTGTAAAGAAAATGTACATACAATTGCACCCTTGAAATAAAACTTTGTATTTCTAAAATAATCGTTTTTATTTTAATGACCAATATTTTAGTTGAATTTAATGTAACTGATACGAATACTTTGTGTTATCTTATGTTTCACAAAATTTCCATAAAATTGATATACAAAAACCATTCTCTGTACTTTCTTAAATACTAATAAAGCTATGTTAATGATATACTAATAAAGTGAAATATAATATATCTATACAGAAATCTAATCTATTCAGACTATGTAAAATTCACGCATATTTTGCAGTTATATTATCTTGTACTCCTCATTATTTACAATTCTATAAAGTTTTAAATAAATCATCGTACACCATTTAATATAAGAAGATAGAACTTTTGTAATATGTCATGTTCTATCTTATAAACATCCAAACAGAGTTTTGATTGAACAATAAATGGTACACAATATTAAGGTTATGTCTCTTTGGCACAAATTTCAATATGATTATTCAAAGTATGTCAACATATCGCATGATAATTACAATTACGTAACAATCATATAAACAAATAAATAAAGATAGCTTTATTACTGTGTTGATAGAGTTATTACTGCTACACTTATTATTGTTACATAGTGTACGTTATACCGCCATGATATCAAAACATGAAAATAGCGCGAATTTAGCAAATGAGAGGATGGAATATAATTTTGTTTTCAAATAATCCTAATTACTTATTTCTACGTATTAACTCAATATTATAAAAACTTAGATGCGACAAAACATTGATATATAAACATGAAATCTTAGAAAGTACTTTAATTATTTAAAACATAAAATCTGGACATTATACCTCTTTCAACGAAATTTTAAAAATCACTGACGAAAGCGTATAACTATTAACAGACTAAATCATTTCAAATTCGTGTAATTATATGTGTAATAGAGTATTAAAAACTTACGTATTTTTTAGATATGATCTCGAACTTCATAAACACCAGTGTATCATTCGATTACATATAATAAAAAGTCCAAGTAGTTGCAAATTTATAATTTCAGTTGAAAGAATCACATTGATACGTTCACAGAAATGTCTTATATGTAACAACAAAAGATCAAATTTCTTCTTTTTTTGACAATTTCGTAGTAGCAGTGACGCAACCGCGTATAACGCGCCGAAGGAACGCACTCTTGCGCATACAATGCAGCGCATACATCGGTCATCCTTGCGCGCGGCACCTTCAAAACGTATAAAGGATGGTTGCATCGCGTTCACCGAAATGAAAGTTCTACCGTATCCCCGTGCGAGTCCTTACGAACCTTCGCAACTGGGTTTCTGGTCAGGTGGGGTACGTAACAAGAAGGGGGATGCTGGAACCACGCGCGACATTCTCCCGAGACATTTAAACTGGAACAGTTCCTGGTCGTGTTTAGAAGACACTAGACAAATCGTTTCGGAATTACGTTTTCACGCGGGTGTTCACCAGTGTGTAAGCAACTCAACAAGCGGAACGAAACTGAACGTCAGTGGTCGATATTTTGCAAGTGTTATTCATAATGTCGATGGTGAGTGTTACAACGACTACCAATTTATTATTCAAATACTTCTTCGGTTTTTTATGCATATTTATAACATGACCCCGTGTAGAAATTTTATCACGAAATTCTACGAAACTTCATTACTGCAATTAAAAGTATAAATAAAATCGTGCCAGAGAGCGGTGTATGTACCAGTGATAGATGTTTTCATACAATAAAGCGAAGGTTCCGAGTTTCCATTGTTCATTGCTTCTACATTTAATTGGACATAACACTTGACTGGATTAATTGATGGAACACTGATGGTTAATTAAAGTAATTAATGCTTTTCTATAGCTGACATAACATCAATACACAATTAAAATTGTCTTTATTAATGTTAATCACTTTCTTTCGCGTGACTCGATCAATCATCGCAATTATCTAATGTGTAATACTTTACGTGTTTGTATGTAACAGGTACTTTCTAAAAGCAAATACTTGACGATAAACCATTCTTTCTATGTACACCACAGTTCTACAAAAACATTCGTTTCTATTTTCTCATTCTTTTCTCTCACGTTTTCTATTTCTTACAATGTATCTCTTTCTTTGGAGAGTAATTGGAAGCACATATATGTAGCGTTTCGCAATTAAGGATTTCTATAAAAAATATTACATCCAGTGCATACAAGTGTTTGTATCGGCGGTGAAAAATTTTCCATCGTAGCTATTGCATTTCGTTTCACTGCCTTACAATGGGCGCAGAATTAATAGGAGCCACTTCTACTTCGCGAGTGAAGGTGAGCGGGAAGGAAGGCGAAAGGGTGGTTTGACACGCATCGTCGAACACACGAATGTCTTTAACTGCTACTATCTTGGCGGAATAAGGCTCTTGTCAAGCACAAGTGCACTCGTTCTATGTGAAGGTAATGAAAATGTATGATCTAGTTTCAATCGCGATATAGTTACATATTACATCAGGATAGGAAAAATATACGTGTTTCTCGATTTTTCTTAATAAATCTTATTAACCGATAACATTCCATTAATAGAAAGTAAATATTACATACCAGCATGATTTTCAATTACTCGTTGACGATGCGCTTGCCAAAGCAATGGCACAATTCGTTGAACCGTTTCGCGAACCACCAAGCTCGATGAAAGCTATAGATATGCGAGTTAGCCAATGTCGTTGAATAACCGTTTCGTGAAAGAAGAAAATAGCCCTATAAATTGGTCTTTCTATAATAAGGTATAAAAAGCAGAAATGGAGCAGCGTTTCACTTAAAATATGAACACTATTTGGACGTTTACTTTCTACGAACGTTCGCATTCGAATGTACAACAGAGTGACGAAATCGTGAATAGATATCTATGTAATCCCTTGCAAGACGCGCTGTGTACGAGTCATGTATGAGCGAACCAATTCACAGTCATCTATTGCGTACATCTGCAAACACACACAGATAAGCACAAGCACGCGAATATAAAGAAACATATACACACATAAACATGTACAAATTATGATACGCGTCGAGGATGTTGCTTCTATGGTCGCTTTCAGATTCTCTTTTAAACTCGTTTGATGTATGAAGCATTCGTGTCGAAGGATAATTGTTTATTTCAGTGGACATTGGTTCGCATGATAGTCAGTCCCGCAACATTCGATCCGCGCGTCTAGTAGTTTACCTAACACTACTCGATGATATATATCACAATAACGATGATATACGACACATGACTGCAAACAAATCACTACCGTGGAGACTCTACTTACGTCCTTATCTTGTACATATCCGTAATAAGATATGTTCGAACATGTCAGCCACAGGCTGTGATTATCGTTTACAAGCACCAGATTATCTGGCTATATTAGGCAGCACTGTGACGAGGTATACAATTAATTTTCGTCAGAGAAACCAATGGAGAACCTGCAAGATCATAGTTCTGTCTATTTCACTCTCAGCAGGGCCCACCGATGGCGTCATCGTTTCGTAAATGCGGTTTAACATTTACATTTTGTTCTTTCGATCATCCGTGTTGGTAGAGCGTAGAAATATTAGCCACAAATACCTTGACCTACTTTTATATTACCATTATAGGAAGAACAAGTTTAGTAGTAAAAGTAAAATAGGGTCCTTCAAAAAATATATATATATATATATACACATATATACATATCACGATGTTTGCTACTCTACGGCAAAAAAACAAGGAATTAATTCCAAATACCTTTTAAATTCAGATTCTACCAAGAGAAGTTCGTGGTAAACGCATGAACATCCGAGAATTTTAATTACAGATGAAAGTGGTGGTCTTCTTAGTTGCTGTTGCAGCAACCAGAGCTTTGCCGCTCTCAAAAGTGCACGTGAAATTTATTTCTCCTCCGCACATTTATGAGCACGGTATTACGACAGACGGTTAGTTCATAAATGTAATTACATACTATATCGTTAAAAATCTTGCATTATCACAAAACAACATTAATTCCTATCTGTCAGGGGATCGGACGATAGATCAGACGTCTTACGTCTCTATTGGGAGAAGAAGCACGACAGGAAACCCTACAGAATTTGGTACGATATTCCGTTCTGATAAGTATAAGAGTATAATACGTAACCCAATAATTTAACGAAGTGAATATATTCGTTAATTAGGATCTAATATTAATTTATAATATGATATATACTATAATAAATTATGCATGTTCTCACAGGGCAACGATTACACAACAAAGGTAACGTTGCACCATATATAAAGCCGGAAAATGCAGAATCTCTGTGGCCGGTAGGCGTTTTCATTCCACCAGTGGATATCAATGATCTTGGTTACAGTTCGCGAGAATCAAGGCATATGACACCTGACTTTTCCAATGGGCTTGGTGAGCAATACATTTGACACGCAAGAATACACTAGAAGAATGCAAGGATATATTGATTTGCTTTTAAAAATAAAGTGAGAGACATTCGTTTTAGTTTTAATGATATTTCAGAATACCACGACCCGTATTTATTGACCGGTGAGGAAGCAATGCTCGCTGTAAAATATCTTTATAGCCAGGGCGAGTTATTTTACGATGATATTCCACATGAAAGAGCACTGCTGAAAAACCAGGAAGAAAGGAGGCGAAACGGCCTTCATGGGCACATATTGAGAAGTTTGAGGCCCACCTCGCCATTCTCTAGAAAAGCTTAACGTAGAGGAATTTATTAACAGTAATGTTATTTATTTATGAATTGACTAACGGACATCGCATGTTGGTAAAAGAAAATGATAAGGTCTTTTTAATATCAAGCAGAAAATGTATCCCATCTTTATTTAGTATAATTCGAAAAAACCAACTTCTTTGCTTCCTATTTTGAAATTCTTCAACATAAAAATAATTACATTTTGTCTTTTTACGCAGTCCGCACTCAACAGTCTCGCAATTGTAATGTACACAAATGATCGTGACCGCTATTAATTACAATAAAACATCGTACTAATCACCGTACAACGTCCTACAGAAATTTGTTATATAAAACATGTATACCTCGGTTTCTTATAATTATAATACATAAAATACGAAGTTATAAATAAAATTAGAGTATATTTTTACAGATTTCTCGCTCATTTAAGCTTAATAGCAAATCAATACTGGCTATATTTGCAAATTGATGATATCACGACATGTACAAATACAAGGAACATTTTATACAATAATATACATTCGATTCAATTCCAGCGTTCTCAAATGAACCATCGTAGTAAAACGGAGAGCGTTGTCAGAATCAAACCATTGGAGATGCTTGATTTCGTCGTTCCATTGCATAGATCCCCGAAGCAAAGGCACATATACACCTTTTTGTAATTCCACACGGTAAACGCACATCGTTCCTCACCGTCGTCAGGTCCACGTTGGAAACAAAGCCTTTGCGTGGCGGTACCATATTCTATACGATACAATATTCCTTATAAAACAATGTTCAATATGTATATCTAAATGTGTATCCATCGAATGTTTACCGTTATTTAAACCGTGTCGTTCAATTATTTTGCCGCACCAACCAGATGCGCAAGGAACAGTGTCGACACCTTTTTCCATTTCAATCGCCGTCGAGTTCATAGTGAAAGGATCCTTACAAGATCCTAGATCTCCTCTTGATCTACAATTCACACATCTTCGCAGAAGTCCTAAAATGGAGCACTTATAAATAACACTTTTACTTTTGTACACAATCCGCAAACGCTAACGAGATCGTTTCTTTGGAATCGTTTTAGAGAATCATGAATAGATACGTTTTAAATTAAGGAAAAAGAAGAAACACCACACTTCAAGGAAAAGATGAGCTATTTCGGTATGCGGTGAAAGTATGACATTGTCCACTATGTATGTACGTATAGATGCGATCTATGTTGTGCATGAAACTCACCGGTTGCGCCTTGAAACAGAACCAGGCAAAGAACCGCGGACAGTACGAAAACCTCTGTCCTTAACTTCATCCTATCGCGAATTTGTTTGCGAATACGTTTACTTTAATTGAATTTCTCACTCGTGAACTGACATAAGGAAACAAGAACAACCAAACTCAGCCATTTTGAAACTAAACTGTGACTACGAGAAACGGACACGTATCCCATGCAGTTGTCCCTTCCACTGCCTCCTTTCACTTGGTTACCTGTAAGGTCATCGTCTGTTAAGAAGCTCCCATAAGAGAAATCGTTCGAAGAATAATAACTCGGTCGGTAAACAGTTTGCACAATTCTTATCAACTATCTGTTATCAGTCATTTCGCGAATCATGAACCTTAATATATAAATGGTGTTTCTTCTTCTTCTTCTTCTTTTTCTTTTTTAATCGTATTTTTCTTTGGAACAGCTGTGTCGAATTTATCTCTTCGTCTATATGTATAAACCAGACCACTACAGTAACAAAACGAGCAAAGTAGAAATATGAAGCCTAGATATCCCAAATGACGTAGAAATTCTATAAAAAGTAGATGTTGTAATTAAACGTCCAATGTTTTACATAAGTATTATAACTGACTGAACAATTTAGTTTTAATTTTACCTTGGGTTACTAATCTTGCCTTAGGTATAACAATGACTTTTACTTGCATCATGTTAACGTTATCGATGTAGCACGTGTAGTTACCTTCTTCGTGAGTGGAAACATCTGATAGTATGTAGATAGAAAAATGCGAAACACCATAAAGTACGATGTGTAATTTATCTCTACTTGAAGTACCTATCAGATAAAGCGTTCCAAAGGCGTCTACTATCACGCGAGCTTCTGGATCCAATTTGCGAAAGGATCGTCGGACACCCCTTTCCAATGTAATCGAATCCTTCTTCCACGATACTTGCGTATCCATAGTTGATCTACGATGTTTGAATTTTGAATTTTGCTACAAACAGTACTTTGCCAATTTCGCTCAAACATTAAATTACTCGGGACAAACGATCGTAAGATAAGCTCCTTCTGCTAGTACGAATCGTTTGATATACTTGAATCTGCGACCTTTTACTCTTTTCACGCGGGGACATTTTTTGCATGTTTCCTTTAAAATAAATATCGGCAAATGACGTACCGCATTACTAACAGCAGGAAATTCTTCTTCGAGTAAAATTGCTCTTAAACCAGTGATATTAGAATAAATATTTGTTTATACTTGAAATTTATCTTTTCTAGATAAAAGACAAGTTTGCTTACTTGCAGGGTAATGAAGGAGATCTTCGAAAAAACTTAACTATGGATGAATCACTCTTGTTGGCAATAGTCTGTAATAATAATATGGTAAGTCATCGTCTCCAGCCTTATAATTCGTCCTTCTTACCGCATTTATTTGTCGTTTTAATTGACAATTTCCAACACTCGTCTTATATCCTCGATTACGTACACAATGTTCGCATGGACCCCACGGTGCCCATTCTGAAATGACTTGAAGCAGTATTCCAACCTCTCGAATTTGAGCCAACTCAGACATTTGCGAAACCTAATGCAAATTGCGCTCGATATACAAACACGAAGAGTGTGAATATTTGATAAATATTTAGCATTTAATATTGAGTAGAATAGTAGAATTAATGGTGATCTCACGGCAAATCGTGTGGTAACTGATGCCAAATATATTTCACGATATTTCTCCCAATCAGTTATGTTTCCTTGTTCCTTATACGAGACTCCATGTTCTTTGAAAATTGCTATCATCAAATAAGTTTGTCCAATTAATTATATCTAGATATTAATTCTATCTAGATAATTGGTAAATTCAGTGAGAATTGATTACGTTCGATTCTATAGTTGAATTTATTCTCTATCTCCTGTCCTTCCTCACCATGGCATAAGTAAATACCAGCGTCTGTTACTGCAATGTCTTTAATTACTAAAGAAAGATCTGGAGTAGTGTAAATCCTATTGAACGACGCGTTGTTGTCCATTCCTAATTGAATCTCTTTTTCAGGAGTCTCTCTATATCGATCTTGATGGTACCAAATTTTTGACTGCCTCTCTTCCTTGTCATTGCTATCTTGTAAAACGAATATAATAATAAAATCTTTCGTTTTTTTTTTTTTTTTTTGGTCAGTGAAATAGTATTTTATACCAAAATCGACATTCCATCACAACAATTGTATCGATCTCAGCGCTTATAAGTAAATATTCATCGTTCTCTTCTGACGTTACTAATCTTTCCTTATTCCTACAATATTTCGTAGGTGTCACAGATTGATCAATTGAAACAATATTATCCGTACTAACTGATGAAATTATTAATAACCAAAAAAAGTTTATTTGTATCATATTAAGTTAATATTAATGTTAAAATAAAACTGCTAAATTCAGAGTATACATTCTTTAAATAAATTAGATATCCTATAAATAATGTTATACAGGTATATATAGATATACATAATTTCGTTTGTCCGATTGATTTTACATAATATCGAATCTCTTAAATTTCATTAAACTCCTTTTCAATTTATCATACAACATGTTGCGCTTAATATAGTGTACATTTAAAAGATTCCGCAAGATTTATTTCAGTATTCGAAGGTGCTCGCTAACCAATCACGGCATTTGGAACGATGGAAAAGAACCACTAACGAAATTCACCGCGAAACGTACGAGCTCGATGAAAACACATACCCATGATGCATCATTGATAGCAACATGGCGGAGATGATTGAAAGTAAGTTAAAGTTAACTTATTCTTGATAAAATTAATATAGCAAGGATTAATTAAAAACAAAAAGTAGTTGTACAAGTCTAAGAAATGTTTCAAAATTTATATTATTAATGTACAAGATCTTTCTGTAACATGTTGATGATTTTAGAGTTAGTGTTTCAATTGCGCTCAGAATGATCTGGTTTAAAATTTCAAAAATGACCAATACACAATTCAAGCGGGACAATGAAGATTTTTACCGTTTAAGATTTCATTTACTAAACAATACTTCAGGGACAAATACTTGACAATATATTTTGTGGTTTTTGTAATATCGCTTATTCTATGACTTTAGTTCTAATACGATAACTATACATACTGTTTACCAAACTACGTACAAGTTTGGTTATGTCGATAGCTAAAAGCAGAATGATTTTCCCCGTTCTTACTAAACTCTCATTTTAAATAATTTTTATTAGCAGATTTAGAAAAAGACAAAGAAAAATATATTTTATATTTATAAATGAATAGTCTATTATGAATTATATGTAACATTAGTGATAGCTTTATGCATCAATTTTTTTTATAAGTTATGAATCTTCAAAGAGTTATATGTAAAATATTATGAAATATAATTTACAGACTCTTTGAAAATAACATACAATGTAAGTGCATTAAAAAATAGTTTTTATAATGATGACTGATTATATCTTTGCATATTTAAATAGTAATTATGAATGGACTTGACAGATTTGTTGCTTTTTAATTGTGAAAAGTAAATCTTGATCTAAAAGAAGCAAAACCAAAATCATTATTGCTGTATTTTATGCAAATATTCTTTTCTTATGTATAAATAATTATTTTATCTTAGGTGAATCTGCTGAAACGCTATTATCTATAAAGAATGGAGGATATCCATCAATTGATGAGATCAAAAGTGAAGTGATCGATGATGATACAATGGATATGGATGATCAACAAATTTCAAATAATTCAACAGATTCCCATATGGACACTGAGGAATCTGATCCAATTCCTGAACTTGGCCCTGCAGCTTTAGGTTTACAAAGAGTAGGTAGCCAACCTCCTCCAAAACCAAATCCTCCTAGCCAACCAGTTCAAGTTTTAAATCGAAGGGGAATGCCAGCAAGGATTAGAAAGAAAAACAAATTATTTTATGATGATATATTAGTTAACCATCCTCATCATAGGTAAATACTTAACATTGTGAGTATGTTTCTTAATATAATGTATATATTAATTAATATCACCTATTTTTTTAGAATTAAAAAGGATCCATCACATCCGGATACGAAACATTCTCCTAAAAAAGTATCTCGTCCATCTCCTGCAAAAAAACAAAATAGAATAACCAATGAGCCCAGAAAAAATAATATATTAAGTCAACCTGTATCATCTACAATGACTCCAATTAAACAAGAGAAAGAACCTGATAAACCAATGCCACCTTCATCTCCGGATCGTAAAATTGGACAAAAGATTGGTATGAGATTAAGAAATTTATTGAAATTACCAAAAGCACACAAATGGGTTTGTTACGAGTGGTTTTATAGTAACATTGATAAGTATGTATGAAAAAAATATATTCACATACATGTATAATTTAATGTAGTACAATTAAAATATTCTTTTATGCAGGACTCTTTTTGAAGGAGACAATGATTTTATGATCTGTTTAAAAGAATCGTTTCCACAATTAAAAACTCGGAAATTAACACGAGTTGAATGGTGCAAGATAAGAAGAATGATGGGTAAACCACGAAGGTGTTCACAGTCGTTTTTTGAGGAAGAAAGACGAGAACTAGAAAGAAAGAGACAAAAAATTCGAATGTTGCAACAAAGAAAAGCTGCTGATATTAATAGTTTCAAAGATTTACCACCAGAAATACCATTACAATTGGTAATAGGAACCAAAGTTACAGCAAGACTGAGAAAACCACAGGATGGTTTATTCACTGGAAGTATTGATGCTGTCGATACTAGTAATAACACTTACAGAATTACATTTGAACGCGCCGGACTTGGAACGCATAGTGTTCCAGATTATGAAGTACTGGTATGTATATATCTGTTTTGGAGCAAAAAAGCACATTGTAATCTTATGTTATTATGTATTTATTTGTTATTTACAGTCAAATGAACCACCGGAAACGATAAGTGTAGCCTCATTTGCACAGAAGTTCAGACCACGACATGTACAATATGTACCATCTCCACCATATGCCATGAAATTAATGTCACCGCGTTTAAACAGTGATCCTTTAATATCGAATGCTTCTGTATCTTTACCAAAGAAATCTCATATTGGTGGAACAATGAATGGTTATCCTTTAAAATTATTGGAATTTATGGTTAAAGTAAATAAAATATTAGCTGCTAAGAAGGTTAAAATAAAAAAATTAAAAGAGATGAACAGTGAGGCAGAAAAAAGACGTTCGTTTGGAGAACTGTTGCCACCAGATTTTGAAAGAAAATATGCAGGGTAAGCGATTATTATATTAATCTCATATGTTAATATTTGGTGAAAAATTATTTTCTTTCTTTATTCATATTTATAATTTTAGTATCGTAGTTGAATTGGAAAAAATGAATACGGCTTTGCAAGATTTTCTTAATGACGTTCAAGAACTTTGTCAAGAAATGGCTCCGGAACCTAGTGTTGCAGCTATGTTAGCTCCTTCTCATCTGCGTGAAAAATGTAGACAGGAAGCTGCAGATATGATTGCAAGACATAATAGTGTTAATGACAGGGAACCCGGAAAAATGTCTCAATTAGTAACAGATTTAACAGCTCTTATGCTTCAAGTAAAGGTAATTTGAAACATTATCCTTAATGTGAATACATACTGTTTTATTGTTATACAATCTTCTTTACGTTTTAGAGTTTATCTGATTCAGATCGTAATGCATATGAATTAAAAGTGCTACAAGGCACAATGGAACAAATACGTGCAAAATTAAGTCCACAAAATCAACAAGTTTTTCAAAATTGTGTTGAAATACACATGCAACATATACAATTAGGTTTGGGACAAAGAGGTGCTTTAACGCCATTTATGGCCCAAAGAGCTTAGCAAATATGAAAGTAATTTTCATTAATACTTACGAAAAAATGTACAATACTAAAATAGATAACAACTATAATATTACAATATTTTATATGAAAAAGTCCAATTTTATTTTATTATCTTTTTTGTATAGGGCATATCATCATTAAAGAGCACCTATCTTATTAGGATACAAATGAGTTTAGGATAATGCGCTGTGCTGTTAATTGCATTAAACATTTAAAAATGTTCACGTTTAAAAGATTTACTTGTCAACTTTGCGATTTTTACAATACAATTTTGCAATAATTAATTAAATATCTATGAATTATTAAATCAAAAATAAACTAATATGGCTATTGTAAATAAAGCGTGCATTTTGCAGTGGCAGCTTTCATTAACTTTATATAGAAATTTATAACATTACGTCATCACAGTAGGAATGAAACAAATTTTTTATTTTGTAAAAAAGAGTTTAATATTTTCTGCTTATAGATAATTCCAAAAATTAATATATAATTAATACATTAGTATTTTAAAAAATTATTTTCGATAACTGTACATTAGGTATATGCACAAATATGGCATGACCAATTGTAAATACACTATAAATGATATAAAATATGGATCTTTTACATTTGTTTTATTATACTAGCTACCAATTTTTTATTTATATCGAATGTTTTACTTTGAAAAATTGTGAAATGTTTAATATAATATGCAATAATTTATTTATAATATGTGAGTCTACCTAATGGTCCTATTTTTAAAATAGTTACCAATATATTGAATTAAGAACATCGATTATTAAAGTTTATCTGATTCCAAATATTATGTTGTCATAAATACAGTTATATGAATGTTGTACTTATTTTTCAAGCATATTATATTTTTAATAAAGTAAATGTAAATTTGATGCAATTACATATGCAATACTAATATAAATAATTCAAATATGGACATCCCTTAAACCTTTTTTTATTATCTGTAAATAGATTCTTGTTCCAAAATATCACAATCCTTTTATATCTTTTTTTATCTTCAACAAAAATAATTATTTCGTTAGATGATGAAACAGTCATTGCATTGAGTTATAAATGTGGAAACTATAAAATGTTTTATATTCAAGAATAAGCCAAGAAATGTAAGTTATGGACTTACCACTTTTAGGTTCTATTTACATGAATTTCTCATATGTAAATAATTTTACACTAGGAAATCTATATTAAGCATGTGGATAATATTCCACAGATACAATTCTGTATACATACATAACAAAAAATTACTTTAAATAAGTTATGGTATTTATATTTATAACATAGAATAATGCAAAGAAAAAATGAATTCGAATATGTATACATTTAGCTAATTACTCGTATTTGTTTTTGTTCTAAGTATTTGCAATAAAAGTAGCAAATAACGTATATGAACTTCAAATATTCTAAGTCTTATATTTATTTGCTTCATATACATATTATGTTACTTATATTACGTATGTTACTGATACCATAACGTACCTTTTGTACAATAAAAAATATGTATAATTTATACTAGTTCTATTTTACATTACATTCTATATCAAGTCAGGTAAAAGTATTACAATGAATAGGTGTAACGTAAAGATGTATTTTGGTTTTCAGAAATTCATCAATTAATAATATTTAACATGATTTTACTATATTTCTTTTTCAAGAATATGTCATATTATCTATAATTGCTATTTTCTTTTTATTTTTTATGTTTATTGAGTGTTTCCAATAATATATCGGCGTCTTCATCTGTTTTTACTCTTAATAATACTGGTACTGGAGGTGGTGTAGATTCAGGCATTGGTAAACACAATAACATTATTGTATTTTTGTTCATCCGTTTTGTTGGAATACTTTCAGTTAATAAAGTATTGAGCAATAAATTTCCCAAAGACGTTTCTGCACGTACTAATAATTGTGTTTTTTCATTTGGAGTTGGTTTTAAGAATAGTGTTCCTATACCTCGATCAGTAAAATTACCATCTTTTTTAACAAAAACTTTACACCTGTAAAAAATGTAATAATACATTGCATCACATTCAAGTTTTAATCTTAAATTAATACATGCCCTGCTTTCTGAAGAAAGCAGGTTGATAGAAAATGTTGAATGTACCTTTGTTCATATATGGCACCTTCTTCTGTTACTGGTTTAAAATCTGCTTTTGGTGGTTCTTCATTTTCATCATCTTTTCCTTCATCCTCAGGTTCTTGTGGCTGTACTACTTGAGCTCCAAATGTAAATGGTTTGGTACTGCAAAGTTATAATATTATTAAAATATTTTTATTATACTCAAAATTTTAAATAAATTACCTTCCAAAACTAAATCCAGTTGATGTATTACTCGTAGCAGAACTTTGACCAAAACAAAAGGTAGCTGTATTTGTTGTAGCAAAAGAACTACTCATAGTGGTATTAGTAACAATAGTAGTAGTAGGTTTTGAATCTGGTTTTGTTTCCTGCTCTTCTGATTTATCAGATGCAGTAGGTGGCTTACTCAAAAAAGGATTTTTTTCAGAACTTGTACTTCCAAATATGCTTTTGCTACCAGATTTTTGATCAATACTATCAAAAACAGATTTAGGCGAGTCTGAATTCTGATCTGTACTAAAAATAGGTTTACCAGTATTTACAGTATGTTCTGATTTCTTAAATATAGATTTAGAAACTGGATTAATATTGCCAAAAATTGATTTTTCAGGTTTCCATTCAGCAGATTTTAATGGTGACTTTGCATGTGTTCTTCCAAATGGAGAACTCTCAATTTTTTTGTCTGTATTTACAATTTCCTTGTTATCACTATACTGTGCTTGTGTTGATTTTTCAATCTCACTTCCATGTTTAGCTTCAATCTCCTTAAGATATCTTTTATAATCCTTAAAAATTGGAGTCAAGATACAAAATGGATTTGCATCAACATGAGTTTTAATCCATTGTGCCACACTTTCATTTAACCCTTTTAATTTAGCAAAATAATCAGTGGACTTTTTAGATATATTTTGTTCTTCCTGATCAGAAGTACTATTTTTAATAGTGAACATAGTTGATGAACTTTGTATTTCTGTATTTTCCCTCTTATTAGTTCCATTTTCATTAGTTTTTAGAGTTTCATTGTTTGAAGACTTGTTTACATTCGTAACTGTCTTAGAAGCCATATCATTAGCACTAATATTAGTATTATTATTAGCTAAAAAGCTAAAGGGTGAAGCACTAGTTGAAGTTTTTGTTTTAAAACCTGTAAACGTACCAAATACACTTCTGGTACCATCCTGAAAAATATTGTAAAAGAAATATATACACATATATATACACATATTGTAAGGTAAAAAATAAGGAAATGTCAAAATTATTTACTTCTGAATTTTGTAAACGTCTCTTAGCTTTTTTAACAACACGTTTTTCCAATACATCATCAGAAGCTTTTTTAAATGTTCCTGCTTCTTCAGGTTTTTCTTCATCATCCCAATTGTCGTGATTCAGGTCCGTAGACGCAGCCCTCTTACCAGCCATTTCTATAAACATATTTTACAAATATATTCAGCGCTGTCTTGCTCATATCCTTTTTTCTTATGTAAAATCAAATAACAAAATTAACCTTTTTAACTAATGATGTAAAAATTAATATACATTTAATAGATATTAAGATTATTTATTTTACAAATTGACAAAAAAGTTCTGTATATTATATGTTTGTACAACAAACAATTCTATAGGAGTTGGAAGTACAAAAAATTGAACGATTCATTAGTAATATTATATTATATTAAATAATCATAATACGATTAATTTTAAGGAAAATTACATGTTTATTTTTAAATATATGAAAGAAAATTTGCAATATAACCTCACAAACTGCCAAAATAGAAGATATCAACTTTTTAATATAACTGAAAAATAAACTAAATTATATCATAATATTTACCAAAATAAATGTAAGTCTATGAAAAGTTTAATTGAAATCAATTTACTATACTTGTATTGCAGTACGGACTTAACATACATAAGAAGTCGAACAAAGTTTAACACTAAACTAAACACAATTTTCAAGTTTGCGCATGCGCATTTTTTCAATCTCGATCATACTACATATATATACATATATCCAAGGAACAAACTAAATCTTAAAAGGTTAAATGACAGAATTATAATATTTCAGTTCCATTTTACGTAACGTGTATGTGATATAAACTTATTTCAAATTCTAAGAACAGCTGTAAGGTAACGAATCGTTTTTAAGGTAATTTTGAATACAATAAGCATTATAAACTTAAAGATTATTTTTATAATTTAAACATAATCATTTTTATAAATATTTCGCTTAAAGTTATTACTTTTCCACATTTACAAAAACAGATATAAAAATACAGTGAAGTGAATTGAAGCATATAAAAAACTAGACAATTTACATATATTTTGATAGCTCATATTGATGTTTATTAGCCATATGTATATATAGCTTCAACTTGCACTTATAAATTAGAAAAGAGTGTGAAATTATGACACAACTGAAAATGTAGCAGAATTGCTAATATACAACATCTATCTATTATTTTTGCTCATTTTTGTTCCTTAATTTATCTTTTTATAAGGTGTGAAAGTTGTTAAAGAAATTGCTCGATTTGAGATAACTAGATATAAAACGATGATATTTATGTGCAAAGATTAACGCATAATTTTTAATAACATAATTAAATTTTTATAATGTAAGGGATGAAGATATTATATTTTATACATATTAAATTAGGCTATACATATAAGATAGGTATGTGATGTGTGATCACGTGATATATTATCACGTGCAAATGATCGATTTAAACTTCATATTTTCCTGTATATATATATCTTTTTTCTTTTTTATTTAATTTGTATATAATGAAGTTTTGAATAGCTTCGATATATTTACATGAGATAGAAGTTAATGACTAACAATTAATTTTCAATGTTGCGGCATATTGTGATTTATAAAAGAAATGAAAACTGCGTAACGTACTCTTCTCGTATATACATACATACATACATGTATGTAGTAGTCTTTTTTATTACGATATCAAATATTAAATAACTATTTATTCTAATTATTTTAAATATTCAAAGTCTTCTTTTTATGATTCTAAGTATATAAGATACATTATAATTACTTAATATGTCATTACGAATATAAGAATGAGTATATAGAACGGTAATAATTTATCGCACTTTATGTAAGACTTTCATTATTTTAAGTGTGTATATGTAGGAACTAACGAAGCAAATCCTTTGATATAAGTACTGATTCAACTTTATACGTTTAATAGGAGCAGCCGTGCTGAGACACGTATTTAAATATGAAAATTCCGAAACATATCTTCGGGTATCATAGAATGAGCTTGTCTCCTATCACGGACAGCATTTCATTTCCTAATCGTAAATATGTGGCGCCACTGTCGTCGGCATTACCAACGTTCACTATCGTAAAAGATCTACTTCAAGGAAATGTTTTCTTTGAACATCCTGTGTTTCTGAAAAATTTTTAAGCGTAGTTCATAGTGATTACACAAGATATGCGAACAATGTTTGTAAAAAAATTGTAATATAAAGCGATAGGCTGTTTCACGTGGCACATCTACCGGTTATAAGCTTGGCGCGAAAACTTTCTTTCAAGGAGCGCATCAGATCCCTGGGCATACAGCGCAGGAAGAGGGACAAAGACAGGAAGAAAGAGAAAGAGAGAAGAATCGAGGGTACGGGCCAGGGGTGTCAGGGGATCTCGAGCAACTTGGCACGTCCGTGTACGGAGGCAACAGTGCTGGTGGCAGCACAGACGCTCGTTGATGAGCGAACAATTCACTTTGGTGCGCGGTATAGCGACGTTGTTTCGTCTGATCGGTGTCGTGAAATAAGGGTGTGCATATGTACCTATGTAACGAACCGATAAAATATGTCTATGACATTTTTATCTGTTCGGTTTTCTTAAGTTAAAACGGTCAAGTGTTGTTGCGGTGGTACGAAGAGTTTGTTGGCTGGTGCGCGCCGTGCGTGCGGTTGATCGGAGCGTATACCGCTGTTCTCGTCAATTTGGTGGGAGAGTGAGAGTGAGAGGGAGGAGGGTTTCCCGTCCTCCTCTTCTCTCGCTAAAATCGGCCGAATTTTTGAACAGGGAGGAAAAACGAATAATCTCAATAGAAAAATATGGAGATATCGAAGAGTTTGCAAGAAGAAATACTCACTGTGCAAACTAAACTGAAAAATGCCATACGCGATCATCAGGTGAGTACCGCGGCTATGCATGTATGTCGATAACGATTTAAAGATTGAGAGTACGAAGCCGAACGAACGAGCGACCAAGTTAACGAATGATTCTTGCCTGACCGGCTACTTCATACTTCTCTTTTAATACATTTATACCCTATCGATTAAAAAGTCGAGATAGTATGTGCAATAGGTAATCGACTCGGAAAGTGAAATAGTTTTTAGACAGTTTTAACGTATTTTTCGAATGCAGTTTGTTGTCTCCCGAGGAATCATCGCAAAGTAAACGCAAACTAGTATATCGCTTGTTTAAGTTCTTAACAAATTCTTTTTGTGACTCAGTTTCCTCGACATTCCCACGCACTATGCGTGCACAAACGCATGTACGCATCGAGCACGCGCGCGCGTGCATAAATGCACACCTCCTATACTACATGTATTTACGGAACTTGTTATTTCAATGTAAATTCTATGAAATTTAATGAAACAATCACGTTGATCAAAGATGTCCGATTTATACAAGACACGAACAGAAACTAAGTCACTCTAATGTGGTATACAGTATACACCACCTTTCGATCTATTTTATAAAAGTATCCCTTTCACTCGTATCGGACGTTTGTAAACTGTATTCGCTCTTCGGTTACGTTGCGCGTTATCGAAAGTGAAAGAAGCGTAACAAGTTCCAAGGGAACTTTTGCTTGCTTTTTAATCATGTTATAAGCTTGCACCGCGCAATGATCATTTTTTTTACAAATCGCATAAACTCGAAGGTGAACGAGTGTTCAGACCTTAACCTTTGTTGGTAGAATGCTTCGACCGATGCGTCGCATGACTTTGAGAACCGACATTCTATCTCTCTCTTACTTTTTATCTTTATCTTTCTCGCTCGTTCATGCAGTTACTCACTTGTTCGGTTGATTTCCCTCTCTTTTTCTCCCGTTTACCCTAACTTCTATAGCCCTACATATATTCTCTCTTACTCCGTTTCTTTCTCCTTTATTTGCTTACTTTTGTCTTTGTCCAGTTTGCTTTTTTTTTTAACTACTGCCATATACTTTAATTTTATCATGATGTATGCACTGCACTTTTACTACGATAAACACAAGACGACTTCCACTATATTTAACTTCTACCTTATCCTGTTCTCTGCCGATTTACTTCTGAATTTCTTTATGTTTATTGCTCGATAGCACATAAAGTAAATCAATAAAAGTTTGATTAATTCTAACGGGAGTACTGTTAGTTTTTATCAATATTTTTGCACTGGCCTTTATTTAAAACTTTTAAAGCTTGTTTTTTTTTTGATACCGTCGATCTAAGCTCCTTATTAATACTAAATGATCAAAGACTAAAGGTATTCTATCGACTAAACTCCGGATGCGTATGTTAAAATACTATAAATCAGTATTACCGGATCATACATAACGTGTATACTTATTTCGTCTATTTACACTAAACTTCTATTAACAAGTACTAACGTTAGGGGGATATGTAACGCAATGGGGAAAGTTTAACGGCACACGATCCGCATTCTGCCCTGCTCTACCGACCTTGTCCTGTCTAATTCTTCGAAACTGAATATTTTCGTTCGTACGATAGTTTGAGATACGTGTAATCGATATATCTCGATAATCGATTTCTATTTATTTTCATCTCTTCGATACGAATTCGTTTTTCGACATAATCGATCCGTGTTTAGTATCATATTTAATAAAATTTTTGTTCAGCGTAATTATAAAAATAGCTTTGGATGCTTGCTTAATTGGTTAATCGCTGAATAATTTATCAGGAATTTATCAATTGGATTGTATTGGATCAATATTCGCGTTCGGCGTATTTGCGAACCGGATAGGACAAACCTGTTCTCGTTTGATACGCATTTGAGTTACACGTCGATTGTCGGGAAACAGGTGCGTAGAATTATCGGTCTGTGAATTTTATAATATTTTAAAAAACAAAGTCGGAGCATACGCAATACAGGGGAAAAACTGGTATGCGACATTTTATACTTCGTACGAGTTTATTTTAATATTATGTACACATCGATATATAAATAAACGTATATAGAATATACTTTATTTTTATTTCGAACGTGTTTACTTTGGTGGTCGACAAGATTTTTTTTGAAAATCTTTCTCCATTTTTGTTTTTTTAAGCGTAGATCAAAATGAGCCAAAACAATATTTCTCCACTGCAAAAGAGGAAACGAAAGGGAACTTTTAATCACGTAAAAACATTAATTTCACCGTTTGTACACATTTTTCAATACAAGCGACACACAATGTTACGGTAATTGCGTCATTACGCCGCAGAAGAGACGCCACGGTCGCGTGTATAAAAGCGTAGCGACCGAGGATGCTCTCGAATCGAACATTCGAACCATCTTTGTAACTATAACTAATCCTGAAATTTTCTCTTTCAATTTCAGATCTGTGTGGGCAAATTGAAGGATGACCCGAACGTAAGTCGCTCATTTTTGCTAATCCTGCGAACCATTTCGAAATTTACAAACACACGATCGTACGTACGAGTATCTCGGAGGGATCGTAATAACGGTGGTACTCTCGTACCAGGCTTGTCGGAAAACCAAGTCTCCGCTACCAGTTATTTTTGGCGTTACAATTGATTTGCTGTATTTAGTGGATGTTAAATCGTTCGTGTCTTGCTAACGTTGCTATTCGATGTTGTATTGATATTCTTTGCGAGATAGTTTTCTTCCAACTTCCTATATATAACGTAATAATTATTATCTCTGAAACAATTAACTCGCTTCCATTATACCTTATGATCGTTCTCACGTTGACCTTGATAAAAATATAATTAGAAGAAAGTTTTCGTCCTTTTCTATCATGTCGAAGGAAGTGTTATCAAAATATGAAAATTCTTGTAACAATTACGTGTTACTCGATCAGTTTCTACCGGTGACTAACTGTTATGTCATAATAACTGTAACAGTACGATCGATGCGAATACTTACAATACAACAAACAAACAAACAAACAAACAAACAGACGAAGCTATAACAAATTATATTTGTAATTAGATGTAAGAATTTCTTTCGTTTCTTTTTTGTTATTATTCCGCGTTTTTAGTAGAATGAACCTATTTGCATATAGCACTCTATTAATACAAAATATATATAGTACGCCTAATTAAGAACGTGTCCTCTGTTATTTTGCAGAATACAGATATCCTTGGTCAGATACAAAAGATTCACTTGCACATCGTATCTCTGGGAAGGTGCCAGGTAAGTTGAGAATCGATTTCCTCAAGCTTCACTCTTTCGCGATGATCCAGGACAGGCTTGCTCGGGGATGTTCCATATTTATGCCTGTCCGTTACGTGCAAATAGAAACGATATCATATCAAATTATCCTACCGATAACGAATCGTCTAGGAAACATAAAATTGTATCGATCAATGTCCCTGATTCGAGGCAAGCGAAATATCCGCTAACTCGATCGATAGACGCATCACACAAGAGAAACGTTTTAAAGATATTACAATTAAGACAACCGTAATACTATGTATTGCGGTAATTTTATTTATCGGTAGTAAATATAAGTTAAGTATTCGACATAAGAACATCTATAACAATTATTGATATTTTATTTCAAATTTGATCAAGCGTTTCACGTTGCTACCTTTAAATGGTACACTTTCTTGTAACACCAAAGCATATCATTGAAACGAATTAATTCACAAGTTTGTATAATTGATCTGCTTAATGGGACAAGTCATTTCTGGAATGCATTCGTCACAAACTGTCCATACGTTATCGAATTATGCGTCTATGTATCGACCAAGCTTGCAGTTTCTTCGTAGGATTCTCGCTAGCATGAGTAATGCACAGTTATAATTAAATAGCGAACTCGTTGAGCGAGTTTACCAACCACCTTTCCAAACTTTGTCGATCGCATCGAAGATAGAGACGAATAGACGTACTCTTTCTCCTTGCTCACGCACCATATATACCCTGCATCTTTCTAGTCTTTCGCGAGCTTACTCGACCACGTAACCATGGCTGTTACATTATCATAAGCTCGTGTACATCGCATCCAGTAACAATATCATATTTCCTACTGCAGAAACGTATGAACTTGGCGAAAGGAAACTTTCAATGAACGTTCCAAACACCGGAAATAACTGCTAAAGGCTAGCTACGCTTGTCGACGTGACAAAAGAAAAAAAAAAAAGAGGATAAAAAAGAAAGTTGTAGAACGACGCGACTAATTAATGGAAAAAGAGACGCTTGCGGAGAATCGAATTTTCGACAAGTCGCGAGAAACATATCCATTTTCTCGAACGATATCCGCGGAACGTGTGCGCGGTCGCGTTAAATTATAGGAATCACTTGGAGCGCGTTTCTTTTTGGGATTCGCGAATCGACGCGAAGAATCGATAACGGGGCTAGTGTTGCCCGAAGAGACTCTGGTGGATGCGCTTTGCTATCGCCCAGCATCCTTTTCTAAACATTTTCACGATAATCCCGTCGACGCGGATGCGCTTCTTTCTCTTCCCTTTGTATACTCGTGTTTCTCCTAAAGTCTTTGCCTCGCAACGGCTTTCCTGGCTGCCATTTTTCTTCTTTTTTCACGTTGGCAATAAACGACCGATCCAGGTAGATTGCTGTCGGAGCGAAAGAGATACGTAAACGGATAGAAATGGATAAAGATGGAGTAACTGGGAGTGAAAGAGAGGCACGTATATACAGATACACGTTGAAGGGGTGGATGGAGGTTGTACCGGGGAGTATGAGATGGAGAGAGATGTTGGAAAGAGAGAGAGAGAGAAAGAGAGCGAATGGGACTTGGGCGAAAAGGAAGCAGAGTAGGGGCCGGGCAGAGGGGCTCAATCAATAAAATGTCCCGCAGAAACGTTTTCAGCTCTTTACGAAATCTCCGCGTTTTTTCCTTTCTTCCCTTTTCTTCTTCCGCATCCCTTCGGTTTCCTCGTTGGTACGTCGTCTGCTCCGGTTTTTCTGCCGCTTTCCACGCTCATTTCACCGGGATCGCTCTTCGACCGTTGTTCATTGTATTTCAAGTTAAACGTTTTACTTCCGAAAACTTCTGCAAGTTGCTCGCCACCTAGCCGAGACACGGTGCCTCTGTGTTGTACAGAAGGGGGAAGCCATCCTACCAATTTTAACAGATTATTAACATGCGACTTACTAAATACATACTCACCACGCGTGCTGTCTTTTTTACGCGTAAAGGCGAAGCTTTTTATTTTCTATATCTTTCTTTCCTTTTTGACTGTAAATTGGAGATTATTATACAAGAGAATTAAGCTTGAAATTAAATCGATCGATGTACTCTCTAGAAAATCATGTCAGTTTTTGATTATTCGTTACGGAGCTCTGCGGATTCTTCGTCGCTAAATAATTAGAAATAATACGAACGCGCAACATTTTTCTTGGCAGAATGTATATCTCAATAAATTGACGTAATAACAAACGGTACATTCGTTCTTCGTAATTTATTAGCAATCGCTGATCTATTATCGCTTGCATTCGTATTGTCGTTGATATCCCAACGAATATTTTCTCAATTTGTAAAAAAGCGCGTTTGCTAAGGATGGGCTTGCATCTAACTTAACCGTACGAATTCATATTTAAACGATCTGCAACACGTAGTCTGCCAAGAAAGTTTTCTATGATCATCATTGACCGATGCTCTCAAGCTCATAGTTTTCTATCTGAATACGCAGAAGCAAGTTGTCCAGCGGCTGCGCAAAGAGGTCGAAACATTCAAAGCGGAGAACGCGAACGGGGCAAAAGTTTCCATCGCGTCGCTTCTCGGATTGAACAACAATAATCATATTACAAATAACAATGAAACAAAACTTAAGACCGGCAATGACTTCACTACGAAGAGTTCGAAAGAGGACTACGAGGAGATCGTTAGAAACGGGGATATTGTCTCGCCTACGCGGAATCCCGCATCTACCAAGTGAGTTTTAATTGCGAACCTCAAATAGTTCGTAGTAGTTGATAACGGGAATTTCTTTTATATAAAATCATTTATCATGTTCGTTCTTAGGGGACGGCCCAGTTCGGTGGAAACGATTTCCGGTGAAGATGACGTCATTGAAGTTTCCATGGACGAGAATTCTAATGAGAAATCCGAGAAAGAAGAGTCAGAGGAGCGTAAAATCGAATCGACTGAAAAAATTAATTTTTTAAACGCTCTTGGTCTCATTACTACTAAAATGTGCGCCGAATTACAAAACAAGAGGGCTGAAAGGAAACGTCGGAGTACTGCTAATCCGCAATTTGTATATTCCAGTCTTGAAGTGCCAACGGTAAATATAGACAAATTTTTAATTATCATATTGAATGGCATTAGATATCAAACGTTTTGTATGTTTATTCTAGAAACGAAAACGACACTCGTACCTGCAATCTGGAAATGTTCCGCAAACTCGTCAAACTACTGCTCGTATGAACGGTCCATCGCCACCTCCTGTAAAAGTTGTGACAACAAAGTCTACGTCACCACCAACGTCAAGGACAGTGATGAAATCTTTAATACCGGTACAAAAGTCCACTACGAGGCCAAACATACTTAGAAACGTAACGGAAAGTAAAGTTTTCCCTAATAAGAACAAAGTTGAAAATGGACCTAGTCAAACTCAATTACCTGTAACTACCGTAAAGTCCGTTCAATCGGTTGGCAGCAAGGCGGTTCATATACCTGGTTTACCTTCCAGCTTAACTATTGAGAGAATTAGCAGTGACTCAGCAGTCTGTATAAGTTGTAGAAATCCAGGTATACCCTTAATCTTGCTTTACATCGTTCTTGTTTCCCTGTCTTTGAATCGTAAATATTCATTTAAATTTTGTGTGCTAATAGGTACCTTAACGGTATGTGAAAATTGTGCATCGAATTACCATGTGTCTTGCCACTCCATATCACCAGCTCCATCAAGAATATGCCCCAAATGTGCGTTAATAGACGAGGAAGAAATTGGCGACGGAGACGAAGGGGAGGAGGGAGATGAAGGACGCTCATCTTTTAAAAAGGACGAGGAATTCGGTAAATCGTCCTTGGTTTTTCAGAAGATTTTTAGCTGTAGTAACGTTGATCGTGTGATTGACAAAAAAGTTCTTGTTTCCTGCAGACACTAGCTTTTATGAATGTTCGTGGCACGCTTATCTCATTTCGCGGCGGCACCGTTCGGAATCATTCGATGTATTGTGATGTATTCATGATAACTAAAAAAAAAAAAAAAAAAAAAAAAGAAAAAAAAAAGAGAGAAAAGATAAAAATATAGCGGCATTTTGCTTATACTCGATAATCAGAAATTTGCGTACACATGTATGTACTATAAAAGAGTTTTACGCGAAAAATAAAATGGAAAAAGTACTTATAAATAATGCAAACAAGTTGTATGAAAGAAGAGCAGGAAATTGTGTAACATGGGTCCACAATTTCTAGATTTAACGTGCAACGAGGTATCGCAGCGTTGCCGCAGACTTTATTGAGCGTAAGCACACAGAGAGAATAAACGAGAGAGCAGCCTGCCGGAAGAAGTGTCGCGAGTGAAACCGGCTTCTCAAATACAGCAGAAGAATTTGCAATTAAGAAGAACTTTTTGGTCGATCGTCAGTAATAGGGCACAAAAAAGCAACGTGTATTGAACGCGAAATATCTTGCAGAGGAGAAAGAGAGAGAAAGATATGAGCTGCTCAAGCGAAACTCGGATCTGAGATTGCAGGTTTACGAGTTGGAAAAACGCTCACAACTACTCGGCCAGTCCCTTCAGGTTCGTCCTGTGGCCTGCGTAGAAAGAAATTCACAAATTTTTTTCATTTGGAATGCCGTTAATGGAATTATACGCAAATATTTTGCATCTTTTGTTTTTTCATCAATGAGAACCTGCAAGATCTCTACGTTTTTCTTGTTCATTTTGAATATTCTTTTCTAAATATGTGCCGATTTTTTTATAACAAAGCTAGTTGTTTGCTTTATAAAAAAATCGATTTATCTAACGTTATAATTTTTTTTTAGCATTATTACTGTAGACATATACACGTACAGACATAATTTTTTTGTTTTCTTGAAGTAACTTATTCGCTACTGTCCATAAAATACATTATCTACTATAATAATTTGATTCGTTAATTCGTGAAAGTACGTAATGCACGATGCTTCTATCACGTACGACTTAAAACAACTTCAGTGTTTTATAAAAAAAAAAAATTAGTTTCGACGTTCCATCTTTACTTCTTAAATTTAAATTATGTATTGCTTATGTATTCTGTCTTAGTGAATATAGTCAATTGACGAAGATAGAATCGTGTATAAGAAACGTTGAAAAGTAGCGTATGTGTGTAAATATCACAATACCGGGATATATTTCAAATCGTTTGGTTAAAATTTTGTTCCGAGAGCATGTGCATCTTTATCGTGATATTATCAGACAGTAATCGATGTGAATCTTAAGTTTTGATATTTTTCAGATTCTTTTAATACAGTGATGTATGTTTGCTAATTATTAAATTTTTCTTTGCACAGCTACAGGAACGCACGCGACAGGAATTATTAGGAAAGCAAGAGAAGACGCAGAGATCTATAAAACGACTTGTGGACTTCATAAAACTGATGCAACTCAGAAAAAGCGGGGATTCTCCTCTTCCATCGGCATCGGTCAACTTCCCTCCTCAACTTTCCTCATCCCAATCTCCTCCAATAGCATCAACCAATCAGACGTTGGGACTTCTACAACAATCAACAGTGACTATCGAGAAAGTTCCGTGCCCTACTCCTCCATCGTGCTCAACCAGCTGCCCCGATCGAGCATCGCCTATGTCGATAGGACAGAACCACAAGTGTCCTACGCCTATCAGCTACCAATCACCAGTGTTCAGTCAGAAAAGCACCAATCATACCTTATCGTTAAAAAAATCACAGAACCAGCTAGAAGGGCAAATCAATCTTCCGAAGACCAAAATCACGCCACAATGCTCAACTACAAACTGCCAATCACATCAGGCTACAACTCTCGCATTCAGACCGAAGTCTCCGACTCCTCTGTGCTCATTGGTAAGCAATTGCCTGACACCGTCGGTCGTAACCGCAAGAAGCAAACAAATCGCGCAATACCCGCCCTTAATCGTATCATCGACACCGAAAATCTCTCCATCACAGCAAAATACCAATTGGAACGAACAACTCTCAATGGAAGAAAGTCCAGAACCAGGCAGCCAAGAAATAAGTTCGGTATCAATCAACTGCGATCCACCAGAGCTACAGAAATCCTATTGCCTTCCTACGATAGTACCGAATCCGATAAGCAGTTACAAATTACAAAGTCAACCGAGCCAGAGGAAACAACTCTGTTCAATAGTCGTCCAAAGTACAGGCCAAGAACCGGTGGTCTTCTCCACTCACTGTTCTCAGGCCATAACAAGTCCTATATCCTCACCGATAATTCTCGAGAATCACGAGACATCGGTCCAGGTAACAAAGATTTCTCAATCGGGAGACAACAGCTGTATCATCAAAGCTACCAGTTGGAATCAGGCGAACGAAACGAGCCCACCGTCCAATTGCAACGTGGTGCCCTCACAAAATTCTTCGAGCACGTGAAATTGGAAGAAGCGCATATACCAGCGCCATCTAGAGCAAAGCTAGTATACAAAAGCGGTACTACTTCCGAAAGGAATGAACTTGAAGTTACCGAAGTTGCCGACGAAGACACAAGTAGTAGCGAATATGCCACCAAGACACCCTTGGCATCAAGCAATTTCGAAGATGATTTCGTCGATGGGGAGATCAAACAGAAAAATTGGCTCTCGAGCAAGATCATAGCAAAGAAAGGACAAAAGAATGACAACTTAATCAAGAGCGTTGAATCGCATGATTCTGCTTCGAACTCGATGACATCGAACGACTTTATCACGTATGAACGTAAACACGGTAATACGTATGTTAGAGTCGAATGTGAACCTGACGATGAGGACGATAATGCATTGACTGATACGTTTCAAGATGATGTGACTTATACGCGCATCGGACCTCTGACAGAAATTGTATCAGAGAATCGGAAGGATCGAGAAGATTCAGCATCTCTGTGTAACGCACAAAACACTTTCTTGGAGCTTCGTAACGAGGTCTCAGTTCCTGATGATAAGGCTGATTCCGAGAGACAAGACTTATCTAGTGGCAGATGTTCGACCAGCGCCAGCAACAGTAGCAGCACGAGCGACAGCGATACTCCGGAACAAGCGATGAATGACTCCATTAAGTACTCTCGACGATTATCCGGAAACGATTATAAGGAACGTTTGGGCATTAATGCTGTATCCCCGGAGAATATGCAAGTCCTCGAGCAATTTGAATCAGCTATGCTGGAAACAGGATGTAGCAATGCTGCCACTTGCTAGGGTTAGATTAAAATGCGGTGTGGACGCGTTGATTATGCTCATTGCTGAAAATTTTTCCTTTCGTCGATGAAATTGACTATTTCTCAAACACTAAGTTTTTTTCGTTTAAAGAGAAAACACTTTTGAGATAATTCGAATTTGTATGTTTAAGGTGGGTTAGATTACTAGTAATCGTTACTGAATTTCTTAGGCAGTTCCTACTTTTTATACTGTCTCGAGAAACATTGCAATTGTTCGTATATCAATGTTCCGATTATAACATTACGATAATAGTGGTAATTAACTACCATTATATTTCAATTTATAGAGATAGATTTTCTTATTATTCTGTTAGTTTTGTTAGCTATCCTTTTATTTATTGATTGTTGTTCATCAGATTTCTTGTCTTAATCTTTTCGTAATAATTAACGATGCACGAGGACCAAGTTTGAATTTTTCCTAATTCAGTAACACAATTTGATGAGAAGTTAAGGAAAATCTTGAACCATCTGTGTACAATTATACAGATAGAACATTAATTCAAATGGATAATGAAAAATTGTGAATTATCATGCGTAGTAAAATTATTTATGTAAAAATTTTACTAAGTTTTAAAACGCTTTAAACATTGTTTCATTGATATTTTCAATCTCGATGGGTAGGAAACACGCACATATCTGACAGATACTGGGCGATTTATGAAAGGCTTAAAAATAAGCCTATGTACGTAAGTCGAGTCATATTACCATACTGCCTTAATAGTAATTTAAAAACGATACTTTTTACAATAATTTCTTATGGATAAGCTCGAGAAACGTGTACGACTCAATAGACTGATTTGAATGTCGCCATATTGAAATTAAGAAGAACGAAGAGGAAGAAAAGATAATCAAAATGCATTACCGTAATCGAAAACATAGACGTTAAGATTGCGTGAACGTTAAGTAGATAAAAAAGTTACTGAAGCAACTTGCTATCTTAATTTTATGATTTAGATAGTTTCTTACGAACGAAGTATAGGAAAAAGAACCGTGCTTTTTTTCTTTTTTGAATACCTTACATCGAAGTAAATGTTTCGATAAAGCTGAACGTTACTATTATTTTTAGCATATCGTTTATCAAATTCTTAAGCATTTTCTTCGATAAACAAATGGTAGCAGTATTTACTACATTTCAGTCCGTGATGTAGGCGGATGTCTTTCAGCAGTTAGATTGTGTCGAATATTACGATTTATATAGCGGTGGATTAATCAGTATATTGCCGTTGATATAATTTTTTTGATCGAAAATTGGGCGGTAAGCAGTCGAGTTCATTAATCTATTTATTCCGTTTTCGTTTACCCTCTTGCGGCAATTACCGCCAGCTTGTCCAATACATTTAAGTAGTGTATAAAACAAAAACAAAAAAAAAAAAGAAATTGTTATGCAATGTAGGCAACGAGATAAAAATCGAAATTCGTATTTTTATGAATAAAGTGGAACTGAAATATAAATTCTAGAATACAGATCTTTATTTATACGTGATATGATTTTTTTCTTAAATTTTTGAATTTGTTTTTCGAGAAACAGAACGTAGTAAAAATTAGTACGCGACAATGGTTTTAATAGAAGTGATTTTTAACGACACAGTATTTTGTAGAGCGTAATAACTTTTATTTCGTATATTGACGGACAACGGTGATGTAGAAGGGGAACTCCCGACTCGGACAAACACTCGGCTAATGATATGTAAATATGGTGGAGCTAATCAAGCGGCTGTGCCAACAGGATGCAAGAAGAGATCGGTAGTGCCGTGCGAGCGTTCGATAGCCAATGCATTTGTGCTGGCCTGCACACACGTATCGTGGCGCAGTAACTCGCGTACATATTTAATAGTCGCACGTTAATTGCGCTCTGTTTGCCCATTCCCCATTCTACGCTTCATCCCCGTACCTACAACCGTTCTCGTCACCCTTCCTCTATTCGCCCTTCTCCTTTGTTAGTTTCTGCCAGAGTTTAATTTTAACCAATTTATCTCGAACGTTTAATCGTTTAATCGTTTATTATCGAAATCCTACATAAAGCATGGATTTCCGTATAATTGATAGATTTATATGAATCTTTTTCGACACTTTCTTAATTTAATTCTTTGATATTATACAGCTGTTATAGTAGAAACGATACTAACGTTTTCTTTATTCATCCTATATTTAGAACTCAAATAGTTTACATAAGCGATAAGTAGCGGAAATGACGACGTAGGAATCAAAGATAAAGAGTCACTCGTAGGGCAGTTACCGTTCGAATGTTGAATTTCTAGTTCGGTATTCGCTCACTAGATGGACAAAGGTCAGTGTCATTTTTCTACGTGAAATTCAAATCGAGGTAGAGTTCAGGCTTCCCCTGCGGGTCAGACAGTATTCGCTTCCTACGATCGATCAAATCGTAACTTCGTAATAGAATGTGTGCAGTGAAATATAACCACTTCCAGAATCATCGACTAGAGACCTACTGCGGGCGAAGCTATTGTATCGCTGCGGGAAGCAATCTTCACCGAGAATGACACAGGTATATCGAGTCACTGTCCTTTCAAACGGTTGCCAATAAACTTTCCCGCTTTTAGATTGCGTTACGTCGTAACAGTAAAATTAAGATCTTTAATGACACGACAATTGACACGAAGTGAAATACTTTGATTCTTTTTCAACATCATTATAAATTGAAAATGTAGATCATTCGCTAAATAGTTGGCTTTTCGGCGCGGGGAATATCGAGACAACATAACCATAAAATATGAGATTCATAGAATGCAATGAGAATGGGAAAATGCGAAAAGGGCAAACGATGACATCTATTTAATTTATTTGTTGGCACGTTGTGTTTAAATGAGTTATTGTAACCGATAATGATTCCTCTGGTGCTGCTAATACTGCCAAACTTACAATTAGTCTCACTGATTCGAGAATTTAAAATGAACAGATTGTAACCATTCTTCGTCCGCCGATAATACATTCTTTCATGCGTAATAGGAAACGATGCTTTTCTGCAGTAGCGAAAAGTACCATATCAGCAACTTTTTCTCTCGTCGACCAAACAAAACTCGGAAAGAGTGTCGATAACTTCGTGTTTGAATAGATTTCAAATGTTATAGCAAGAGGCTGTACATTTTATCTGATCATGAAATTATATTGCATTTTCGGATAGAGGGTGTTTATTTGTAGTTATCTTCAACTTCTCTGAGATACATATAGGTACATATATCGGGTAATCTTCCCAGACGTTTTACTACTTCTTCGCAGCTTTGAACAACAGAACGCCATAGGGCATAGATCGTTAAAATCGATTCGAAATCGACAGTTTCGTCATTCACTGTACCCACTCGACGGTCAATTTTTGGATAAACCGTATTCATCGAGAGAAAAAAAAAAGAAGAAAAGAGAATAGGGGATCTCTCCGCGTCGAGATTTACTTGCATTTATCGCGTTCCATTACTGTCGATGGACGATTCGGTCGCCATCAGCAACGTCGCCACTGCCAACCAACATCGCCAGTCCCAATTAAAAGCCCCTCATCGTCGCTCCGAAATTGATATCGGGAAACAAAAACGCCAATTCCAGGCGTCTACTTCGCGTGTTACGTGTACTTGTATACCCGTTCAATACGTGCATACTCGATGACCGGTTTCCGTGTATATGTATCGTACGTTCTTGCCCTCGCGCACCTATATGTGCACGCCGCGCCGGTCTTGGAAGTGTTAATTGACCGCTGTCGGTCGTTACACGGTTGATCGCAATTAAACACCGCAATTTTGCGAACGAACGTTGGACTTCTATGCCGAATTAAAATTACAGTGCTCGGAAGATAAGGCGTCCCGTTCGAATCGTGAGTCCAATATGATTTTTTTATCGATCAACGATCGACGACGTTCTTTTCGTCGTTCTTCTGCAGTCTTTTCAAAGGATCGGATATCTCGCGCCTAGCATCGTATACGTTTGCAATAATTGCTGCATGGCGATCGAATTTCGGGCATTAACGCTCGTCGTTAATCATTACGGACCGCCACCGCGACAAAGGGGGGACACTCTCTGCCCCTCGATCCCTTGGTTTTCAACGATCCAACAGAGGTCGCGGTCGCGCTGGCGTAGGTAATGTATTCGGGATTCTAGTCGTGTCGCGACGTTATTATTCCGTCGCGATGTGTAAAACTAGTTGACGCTTCGTAAACCTCGATTTCACGCCTCGTCGACCTCTAATTAATGCAGTAGGAAATTGTTATTCCGTTACGTGCACTCTACGTTCCATGCATTATTTCGGATAGCTGATAGTAACGCCCGCTCGTGTCCACTACAGCCTTTACCGTCCATTTATCTTTTGCACGGCATTAAACGTTCTTTCGACTACGAATGCGGATCGTTCTTTCTCCGATTGATCGCCACGCTGTGCTGGAAGCTACTCGCGATGAAAGCTTAATGATACACTCCGCGTGCTATGCTTCGATTTAGAGACTTTTCGTCGATTATAGAACAATGGCAGAGTGTAAACGATATTTCTATCTTCGAAAGAGTTCTCTCGTTCTTTTAGCAATTCTGATATTTGATCAGATCGACCGCGCATACAGGCGTCCGGTGCGTAAACGAAACTCAATCTGCTCGTTTGTAAATGAATTCTGTGGGATTGCAGGTGATCCCTGAATTCGATTCGATTGACTGCAATTCATCTGTCTGGCCGTTAAATGTATTTCCTATGTCGAAATGAACGTGCTGGAAGAACGGAAGATAGTAACGATAGAGTTTAGTGGCTCCGCTAGTGGCAGTCGTAACGTTAAAATTCAAGTGACGTTGTATCTGGCAGCTAGATTGACCCGAGTCTCTTCTTATTATTTTATAGCACAATAGAAAACGAAAATAATTGTACGTTTCTTGGATAAAACGTGTTAATTCCGTAACCAAAAAATTATAGCTTACTCTGGTATTTTTGAGGTTAGGGTCAAGTGGAAAGAAATGAATAGGAGGGATAGAAAAAAAACACAGAGAAAGAAAGGGAAAAGAAGGAGAAAGAAAAGAAGAATAGCCATTACGAGCAGTACCTTTACTCGCGTTGTGTGTACGATTCAAATGGGAATGACCTAATACTTGCTTGGCGTAGGGTTTTTGGCATTTTTATATCCTACCTCCTCACCATCCGACACTGAATTTCTTTCGTAAAAGTCTTGATCGATTTTTACATAATCGTGTACGTTATGATGCTAAATGTATAAAATCAATTTGCCAACGTCACTGCTGTGAAATTACAACGACGTAACATAGTTCGTTTGCACAAAGTCTAAGGGCTTACTAGAGGGGAAGGGAGATGGGGGAAAGAAATCGAGCAAGCAATAACGAACAATGTTCGATTACCTTAATATTAGCCCGTGGGTTCCTTTTAATTTCAAGTTCGTGCTAGTAACTTACAGAAAATTTCCTCGTTTCGCTCATTACCTGACGGTATGCGCATGGCACGGTTGCGAATACACCGTAGGTTGAGCGTAACAGGCGAGTAGGTAGTCAGTGAGGATGGGCCGGCGCTACTATCGCGTATACGTGGATGTAATGCATGCTAAACATGTCAGGTAATTAACGTGAGCATTACACGTATGCTGCCACCCCTTCTGCCACCCCTCTATCCCCCTTCAGCTTCGTACACTAATTACAGTCAGCTATAATGCCAACCAACCAATCGAACAGAGTTTGAAGTTCGTGACCGTGCCGTGATCGTGAAAATGGACGTACTCGCGAACAATCATGGTTCTTGGATGCCGTGCCGCGCCGGTCCCAAGGGTGTTTTCAGGATTTTCGGATTAGCGATGTCGTCGTCCGGCTCGACTACCGTCCCGAGTCGTTTCGTCGATCGATATCAGGAATTTTGATTTATTCGTTGCTCATTTTTCGTTCTATCAATCGCTTTGCTAACTGGCGCGGTTAACGAGACGCGATATCGAAAGGGGAGAGAAAGAAGTATTGGATTTGTTAGGAGAGTACGGGACCATGAAATTTTTCCGATGTTCTTGAAATGTGGGCTCGTTTAATGCCTCGGCTGGATTTAATGTTAATAGTTCGTTAAAAGGAATCTGGGATGTAACGTTGTCCCGTAGGAACCCGCATTGGTCCGCTAGAACTACGCTCGAAAGACACGGGGTAGAGAAGGAGAAGTAGAGAAAGGGAGAGACACGTACATCGTGTATGAGGGTACAAAGAAATTCTAATCGAGATACAACCGTTGATCCTGCGACAAATTACACATACGGGTCCTATTACGCGAGAGAACAACTGTGTCGATCGAAAATCTTGTCGACGCCTGCGTTCATTCTCACCTAGTTGCATTCAAAGAACAATTTAGTCGAGTAGATGTTTTTTCAAGTGAAATTTATTGGTCTGCGAGTTCGTAGATCCGAGAGTTCCCTTTCGATTCCGTACAATTCATGATTTGGAAAATAAATGTTTATCTGACTTGCCGTGATAGAAGGGTAAAGAGAAGTGGGAAAAGAGTAGCATAGACGCATCTTTTACAGTCCTTTAACGATGATACATTGCTTCCGAGACTTTCCAATGGTCGCAATCCTGGCCACATTACTGTCACTTAGAGGATGAAACCACGAATCTGTCTCCAAGGATTCTCGCTCGCCTGCACTCGAAAGTCGTGAAAAGTAAATTAGTGTATGTTAGGAAATCTTACTCGGGCAATTTAATACAAAAGTGTTTATTATACATATATCCGGATTATATCGAAATTCTGTATATAAAATTGATACGGTCGCTTTAAGTAGTTTGAGATTTATCAACTTCAAATAACAGACTATACCCGAAATCGATATAAACATTTTAATACGTAATATCGCGTAAATATTAATAATCTGCGATTTTATTATTTGTTTGTGTGTTACGCGAAATTATTCGGTATATTAAAACGAATTAACGCCGCTTGGAACGTAGACGTAATGCAAATGCAACGAACAGCCGTGTCGGAATGATTATTCGTGATTATTCGCAAACGGGACGAGCACGAAACCGAAGAACATGTAACAACAACGAAGAAGATTCGAGAAGTTGGAACAGTCGTTGAGAGGCTGAGTATCGAAAGAGGGATTGCTTGAAGGGGAATTGAAAAGAGAGAAAGATAGAGAGGGAAGAGAAAGACCTTTCGCATGGTCCTTGTCGTGATCCTACTTGGGGCGAGTACGGTCGTCGCGACGCGATGCGTCCACAGGACCGACGAACGGTTAGTTAAGGAACACGGGAAAGCACTTCTGAATCACTCTCGACGACGCGCGTCCCTTCGCTCGCGCTACTTCGAATACCACGATACTATACACTTTTCCACGAGATATCACTTCGTGCATATATCAATTTTCCACTCACGTCACTGGCCTTCGCGTGAACGTACGGCAAAAGTGGAATATGCGAGCCGAGATACGCAACGATGATTTCGTAGCTATAGACTGTCAGGCGCCACCTTAGGTACGTTTTCATTTAGCATCGATTAATCACCGTTGAGATTTGCTTAATCGAGTTTCGGGTCTCCGTAAAGAAATTTATGAAATTACGGGCAGATTCTGCGCATGAAAATTCTTGAAAATTCTTTCTAAGACGATTTGATTTTGCGTTCCTCGGCCGCGAACGAACTCGAAGAAGACGATTGCACGAATGAATTCCTGGTACACGTTACAAGCTCGATCGAAAAAGAAAATAGTAACTTTGCTTTTAAGAAAGCGTTAAGGCAACCGCGATAAGCGTGTCGTTGGTAACTCGAGAAATAAATCGTCAGGAACAATTCTCGCCGGGAACGTTGTACTCTCCATCAAGCGCGGTTACTTTTTCCCATTTTCTCACTTCCGTCGAGATCTCTTCTCCTTTTACCTTTTCTTTCCCCCCCCCCCTCCTTTCTTCTACATTCTTCTTGGAGATCCTGCGAGTTAGCACCGAACACTCGCGCAGATTCGAACTCGGAAGCGATGCATCATAATCAGGCGGTCAACTTACTTAGCCCGGAGTGCTGCGTGCTTTAAGTTAATTAGCTAATTACTAATTTTAATCGGATGACGTATGCGCATCTCGAGGGATACAAGCAAACCCTCTTAACAGGGGGAAACTGAACTCCCATCATCCTTCTCTTTCTCTCTCCCTTATCCTCCGTCGATCTTCCTTCTCGTTGCTCCTCCCGCTCGCCTCATCTTCAACATTCTGCTATTCCCCCTGCGATCCTCTCTCTTTGATACGTAGAAGCCGAGAATGCTACCTAGCTCTAACGTAAACTCAACTTAATTGGGTCTAAGTAACTTCGCTAAAACTATCTGCTTATTTTTCATTCATTTTCGACTACCTTTTTCACCTTCTTACCAACCGTCCTAGGTTCATTTCGTAGTTGTTCGCGAAGATTCGCGACGAGACTAGAAGCGCGATCTTAAAATTATGAATGGTTCCTTAATATCCGTGGGTGTATCGGTGAGGGATCGCTATCGTTGAAAGAGTCTCGAGCTATCTGCCTCACGAACGAGGTTAGCCCTCGTTAATGATGCAAAACGACATAGAAGATCCATGACGGCAGCGTGAAATAAATATTTGAAACGATTTGAAATGTCGCAGGGAACACGTTAAACCAGTACCCATCGTGCACTTGCTAGTTCGAACTCGATTTAAATCTGCTCGTTACCCGATCGACGCGTCGTCTTACTTTGCTTGGACTTCTTTTTTAAAATCTCACGCAAATACAGCAGCTCCTTGTCTCATCCGGTCTCGCCTGCAAATGGAATTCCACCTGTTTAATGACGCGTCTCATTTGCCACATCGATGACGACATTTGTAATTAACCACCCACCTATTTATACCTAATATTCGATCAGTTATACTTACGTTCGTAGATCGGATTACCATCGTGGATATCAAGATATCGTAGATCGTGTTAACGAAACGGAAGATCGATTTGGCCGAGACAAAATCAATTGTGATTTATCGGTTCGTTTATGAGGGCGAGGTCTTATTTGCGTCCGTGATACAAGAACTTATGGTCTCCGAGCAAGGTCCCCGTCACTGACCCGATTTTCTAACTTGACAATTAAGCTGTCTGGGTCATCGGCAAATTCTCCCACTCGGAGTTTAATATTTAAAAATAGATGACGTTTCCGGGCCACGTGTGCCAGTCACCGGTGCGAGGGAACGAGCGTTCGTTTACTCGATATCCGATATTTCGTAACACAGTCTGACTTTGCAAGTTTCTAAAAAAGATGCGGCATCCTCTTCTTTTTTCCGACAGATATAAGATCTTTCAACTTCATACGTATGCAACGATCAATTTTGAACCGTCGCGTTGGTTTGCTTCGGTGCGCAGGTTATTCGTTAATTGGCGTGATCTTCGTTCGCGATGCTCTTATTAAAGCCATCAGCTTCGACGGTGGATCAGAGAACAAGCGACGAAACGATATGCGCTTATTGTTCGATAAAACGAACCGACGTGTATCTTCGTAGCTAGCTTAATTAGAATGTGTATCTAAACGAATTGAAACAAGACTCGAACGACATGGAGCGACCATAAACGCGTTCAATAATATATCATCGTGCTCGAGGGAAGAAAGGAGCAGAGACGGCAGTCGACGTCTCGATGTATGAGCACATGCAGCCTGGCAAAAAAAGAGACGCGAAAGAACGTGGAAAAAAGAAATACATGTATATGTATATACCAGCAGAGAGAAAGAGAGAAAACGAGCAGAGCAAAGTGGGATATATCAACGAGCTCGCATGCGGCTGAAGTGCACGCGCTTAATTAGCTCGCCGTATCCCTTCCCGCATAAAATTACTAAACGCGTTATAAACCAGATATCATTATATTTCGACGTAATAAGATCAAACTTTAATTAGATTCTCCGTAAGAGTGTTCGTACACTTGCGCCTGGTCCGCCTGCTTTACCCGTGCGCGCGCATACACACGTACACATCGACGTCGATCATACGCATCAGGCAGCCTCTTACCCGTGTAAAGACATCGCGTGTAATACCGAACGCAAGATTGGTCATCAGAGAGTCGGTCAGAAACAATTATTAATAACACGTGGAACCGGGGAACGTGCGACGGGATGCAAGCAGCGCTCGATGGATTGCTTACTCCCCGCAGAAGAGAATGCTGCTCGGTTGGGCACGTTAATGAGGTGGGAGTTAATTAACCGAACTGAAGTGAGATGGTAGTAGAGACGAAGGAAGAGGCAAAGGGAGTGGAGGACTGGCGGGAACGTCGGGAATGACGGGATGAGGCCGGTTCTCTCTTCTCTCGTGGAACGGAAGGGAAAAACACGAATCGGTGCAGAAGGTAGAGAAGGAAGGAGAAAGATGGACGAATAGAACGGAGAAGCCGATAGAGGCGAGGAGTGTTAGGGATTGAGATACGGGCACGGGTAGTAATAGTAGCACGAGAGTAGACGGGGAAGCGAGGATCGGAGTTAGGGTTATAGAAAGGGATGCTGGATGAAGGGGAATCAGGGGGTGGAAACGAGAGAGGAATAGGTGTACCGAGCAGGGGCATGCGGGCTCGTAATTAGGGATCTATAATTGCGTGGAGTCAGCTAGTGCGGTTGAGTCGAGTGGCAGGCACCCAGCGTCACGTCGTTCACACGTACGCGCGCATTTGCGTACCTATGCGGTTGCCTTGACGGACGACGACGCGTGGCGGTGTGTTCTGTGCGTGTACGCCTTCTCTGTCCCTTTCTCTCTCTCTCTCTCTCTTTCCCTCTCTCTTTCTCTCCGTTTCCGCAGGCTGAACTGACTCTCGACGCGGGGCATCGGTCTCAACCGGAAATGGAGTTGGACACGATGGCCGCAAGTAATACGGCCCGCTACTGTGATCATCCTTGAGATTAAAGACTCCGCGATTACATTGTGTGAGCGCTCGAAATCGCACGTGGAACGCGTTGATTTCTTCTTTTTAACAGCTGGCAGCTGTTTCTTGATATAACTGGAAAGATATTTTCGATTTTTCTCTTCATATAGCAATCAGATCAAATAATTTTCTTGTTTTTACTTGGTATGTGTTACCTACATCCTAATGACGATTTGACGAAGAGTTTACTTCGAGTTTATTATGAGCGTCGCTCATTGGCTATCGTCACACACTCGTGGCTATAAATTAACAAATCCTGTTTACGTACCCTCGCAGCTAACATCGAAGAAACGCGTCTGATCGCGTAAGTACCAGTATCGCCGCTAATTGGAGCTACGAAAAGCACCGGTTTACAACGGTTAAATGGCAAACACACACGCGATCGATTTTCCATAGTCGCGATGATTCGTTTCGCGTAGGCAGCTAGCTTCTATCGGCTCGCTAATGAGGCAGATTATTCCCGGTAGACTGGACTGACAAGAAAAAAGGAGAATGTGCATAGGAAGTGGGTTTGTCGTTCGCATACTGATAGCACGACGTCGCATTCAGCCGAGGAGATAAGTGCATCTGACGGAGATACGCCGATCCCGGGGCTAACGTTTCCCAACTTGCGCATCTCGACGAAGTAAATAACCTCGACTGTGTGCTTTGAAATTCGTGAAGTTAATTTAAATAACGCCGAACACTTGATCGTACTGTGGCGTCGCGGTGACTGTTCCACGAAACGATAAAACAAAGACGCCCTGTAAATTCGATAAATCCAGGCAAACGACGCGTATGAACGTGTCTGCTCTAAAGGAACAACGGCGAGCGAACGTAACGCACGGTCGCGACGACTGGAATTTTCACGAGTATGACGAAAGGTCGTCAACGAAGAGAGGAATTATCAGGAAATACGGATTTCAGGCTAATAGGAGAGCGGTGTATCAAAGTTGAATCAAGCGATAGCATAGTCGACCGAAAATTTCATCAGTAACGGTGACGAGTACGACGAGAACGAGGACGAAGGACCTAGCCTTGGTTCGGCCGAAGGCGCCGGAAAAGAGCTTTCCCTGGCGTGGCGCTTTCTTCGGCTTGGCAATCCTTCACAGTTAACGCCCCTAATCGTATTCATTAAAGTGCTCTCAATGCTTTTACACGGCTCTCAAGCTCTGCCACCATCTTCTCGCTTCCACTCTTTAAACACCCACGCTCCCGGCCTTCGTTCCTCTTTTCCATCGTTCGCCTCTTCCTCTAACTCTCTCCTCGTCTACCTTTCCGACGGTGCTTTCAACGCCCGAGATCTTGAGTAGATTCTCTCCCCCTAGTCTTAGCCTCCTCTCCGCCCCCCCCTTCGTCTCCTTCGTCCTTCTCTCCCTTCTATCCCTCCTCTCCCTTTTCGTTCGTCTTCTTGCTCCCTCCCCCCTCTCGGTTTCTCGTTGCGAGAGCTTTTAAGTTGGCAACAATGCGCGGATTTATAAACCAGACTGAGGGCATTGTTATCGGCGAGTGATTGGAAGGCGGCGTTTCGACACTAGCCGAATACCAACCATTGGTTACCGTCCATTGTTGACCCCTTTATCTTGGAAATTCGTGCTCCACCACCTTGCTTTTCCCCGTACGCCCGCCAGGGACTCGCTAAATCACTTGGTTTTATTGATGGACCGCGCCGCTAGAAAGGCGCGGCCAGCGTTGGTATCACGACTTTTGATAAACGGCCCATTGTGGGCCGTCTTTTCTTCGTGGTTTCTTCCTGTCGCGAGGCCGTTTCCCGTTTCCTTCCATCTCCTAATGCAGCCGATTCTCGTTTACTCTCGTTCGTTCGTTCTTCGACACAGAACGATACCCGTTTCTGCGCTTTTCCCGATTCCCAAATTTTTCGCCGGACGATTAATGATATCTCCTCGGTCACAGCCACCCCTATTTCGATCTTTATCGATTCCACGCTGCTGCTGCTGCTGTTGCAGCTAGGAGTCGAAATCCGAGAACCAGTAGAAAGTAGCTTCCGGGAAACGCTAATGGTTCGCGTTCGAATTTCGATCGCGTGCACGATGAAACGACGGGAGGCGAACGGAGCGCGTTGGGTTTGCCGTGCTGCACCTTTTTGTGCTTGGAAATTAATGCCGAAGCGTGCGGACGCGCGCTGGATCCCTTCGAATTATACGCATCGGTGACAGTGCTCGCACAATAGGATACGATAGGATGAATCGAGTTTCTACCCTCGCTTTGCGAGTTGACTTTCCCATGATGCGGTCGTAATCAGATCATCTCTACCCTACCGTTCTCCCGCGTGTCGCCGCTGACTGTTCCATCGGCGTCCGCGTACCCGTTTTTGTTTATTGCTCAAATGGTCCCATTGTTCGCCGTTGCACGCCACCGTTTTTGTCTTTCGCTTAAAAATTAATTAAATCGCCAGCCAACGCTGCGCTATCAAAACCCATTTATCTCTTTCGAATCGTAATGAAAACATGAAAATGGATCTCCAAAATAGAACGTTCGACTACCACCTTTGCGCGCGGTAAAGGATGCTGAATCTCCAATTAGACGAATACGGTGCTTCACGTCGCTAATTCATCGAGTTTCACGATAAATGAACACGGTCGACCGGCCGTTACAAATACGAAACGCGATTGCCCCGAGAGACATTCTTCGTTGTAACGTATCTAACGCCGACATAAAAGAAGACAATACGTACATACGAAGTGGCGAGCGTGACGAAAATCATTAAACGATTACGCGTCATGGGAACTGCAGAACTGCGCGATGCTAGACAAATTCGTACGTACGAAGGATCGCGGGTTGAGAAGGGAGCTTAAAGCGCGTTAAAATAATATACGAGGTGACCGATATCACGAGGGGTACGGAAGAATATCGATTCTCGTCGAAGAGTCGCACGTGTACCGGCGCTTCGACACGTGCCGGCTAACTCCGCTACAGGGAACCACGAGATGCGAGAAGGTATCGTTCACCAAGCTGAGTGTGTGGCATGCGTGTGCGTGCAGAATCGCGTGCACCCCGATTGATCTCGAATGATGGTGGCGGTCATCCCGCGTTCCGTAGCCACCCTTCGCGCGGAGCAGTTAAGAGCTATCTTCCGTTCATCTAATCCGTAATTATGCCGGTCGAGTAGCAGCTATTTGTACGGATAGGCCGGCATTAGTAGGAGCAGCACGTATGAGCTTCCCTTAGCCTAGCCGATGTTATTTTTGTTGCGTTAACCCTGCCTACCGGGGGCGCACGCATTACGATGCAAATCGGTATCCAATGACTCTTACCGTTCGATCTTTCTCCCATTAATTGGCCGATGAAAGACCCCTTAGGGTTGAGCTCCGAGTATTTCACACTTGGAGGTGGGAATCGTTAGTTCGAAATACGGTTTCGTTGAACGACCAATAGTCGAAATTTCATTTTCATCGAGGGAAGTTCATCTCTAGGGAATCTCGATTCTATATTTTTTCCATTGAATATTTCTGATTAGTTTATATTTACGTAAGCAGTTAGTTGAAAAAATCGACGAGAATCAGCTATATAAAAGAGCAAGAAGAAGTTTAATACGACTAGATACTTTTGAGCTTAATCTCTGAACTCCCTATTATTTATATCCCTCTGTTTTGAGCTACCATAGATATCTTTGAGCTTAATCGCTTCTAATCTCTTGCTGCAGTCCCGAGAACATCTCCGTCATCGGTATTTGTCTTGATCTGCAATCTTTTCTCGTCCAATCGAGCCTCAAACAAGTCGGAAGAAACTCGCTCTCCTTGCCTCTCTCTCTCTCTCTCTTTCTCTCCCTCTCTCCGTCAAGCGGAGTAGCGTAAATAAGCGAGCGAGTTTTTCTTTGCACAATATGTTGCGGGACCATTACTTAAGCGTGGTGGCGCGAGAGGGGTGGGTGGCAGCTTCTGCGCGGGGAGACTGGCTCTTACCTAAATAACCACTCAGTCACTCGCAGACTTAGCTGGGAAGCGGCGGAGAGCTTGAGAGAGAGAGAGAAAGAGAGAGAGTGAGGGTGGTTCGGACCGAAGAGTTGCCGCGGGGGAGAGGTCGTGGGGGTTAAGGCCAACGGGGGGATGGCCCGATACTATTACGTGATGTAAGAGCAACCGAGCATCCAGAAACCACCCCGCCAGATTAACGAGGCCATTCTCCGATTGATTTCTCGAGAAACGCTTCGACCGTTAACTTCAATATCGTGCTTCGCTAGGTAAAGTAACTTTTCGTACGATTTCGATTCCTGCCATCCTTTCTACGTGTCGACCATGACGCCGGTAAAGGGCTTACGTCGCGTTATTTTACACTTTGAAAGGCAGGGGGTAATATACGTTCCGATCGCTACCCCTTGGCTATATCGTTTTCAGAAGCAATTAACAAAGCTGTTCCCGAATAAAAACTGGCTATTGATACGTAAATTAGTACGTAAACAAATTCGTTTTTAAAACACGTCGTTGAGGGGTTGATTACGCGACGTAATTTTCTTTTGTCTCCGTCACAGGTAAATGCCGTGGCCAGACACCGTGAAAAAACTCGATTCGCTTTGATCTTGAACTAGCTGCTCGCGTGATGGCATAATATCGCTTCAAAGCAAACGATCTAATTTCAGCACACGTGTACGCAATTTCGTGAAACGTCGGCACGGTCGGCTTTGAATTTTCTGTTTCATCGAAACTGTCTAAAAATCATTAACAGCCTCGATACCGTCTCGACGTTGACGTTACCCGAAACGCGCCACATAGAGATCAGACAATTTCGCAATCCCCGGTTCCGTCATTGTTTCGCTACTATCGTTCGTTAGGCTTATTTCTATGATTATTTCTTATTTCTAGGCGTATTCCTATCATTGTTCTAGGTTAAAAGCTTCGATATTCGATTCAATAGGAATTCTTCACTTCGAACTTTAACTAGAGACAGAAAATTTGACTTCCGATACTTTTCCCTTCTATCTTCATTTCCTCTCTAGAATTAACGATCGCTTAGAAATTTCGTAGCGGACGCGATAGCTATACAGAAAGCAAATAAGTGTAGAGCTCGCGATCACTGGTATCTGGAAAAGTATTAAGCCCTGTAAACACTCGCAAAAAGCGTTAAGCGGGGTTAGAAAGACAAGCTATCAAATGCAGCGTACATCCAAGTTACGTTCAAGACTTGTTCACGAGCAGCGTGACTCGTCGCTTTGATGTCGTACGAGGAAGTCGCAAGTTTTTGTACAAACAGAGACCGGCGGGAAGTTTCTCCGCAACCTTTCATTACGACGCTTTGTCGCAAGTGTGTACGCGCTTTTATAAATTGCCGAGTTTAAGAAATTAGCATGCCGATCGCGCAGGGTGGCTCGGAGATACGCCAGACGCGTCAAGGTGACACTCGCAGAGAGATGAGGTTCAGATGGCGATGCAAGAGGGACTGGATGCTAGGAGGTAAAGTGAGGTAATGGCGTGTCGGAGTTAACCGGCTGATAACCATCGGTTATAATTAACTCAACCTAATTGGCGAACAAGCTAACCCTGCCAACCGCGCTAAGTCATAACCGAGCGTTTCGCTTTATAGGTATCGAACAGAGGTCGTGGTGTACAGGATTCCTCGCTGTTTGTCGTTCCTCTTCGGAGGAAGACCTCGAATGGCTTCGAATTATTGATAGGAAATTCTCTTTTTAGCTGTTATTTTTCACATTATTATTATTATTATTATCGTTATTATTTCAAACGCGACACCTACAATCGAAATAGAATGGAACGGAGAAAAAGTACTTATGCAGATCGAGCAGGTTCGATCGAGGTGTATAGAATATTCATTTTGCTTTGATAGACTTAATCTATTTGGTGCACAAGCCAACTCTGCGAGCCAACCACGCAAAGTTATAACTGTACGTTTCACTTTGTAGATATCGTGCAGCGATCATAGTACGTAATAGAATTTTTCGTATTACTTATGGTTTGCTTTCTGTAGATGTAGAAGTCTTAGGATCCTTGAGAGAAGACTCACTTTTAATAATTGTTCTTCGTACAATTATTCTCGATAAAATAGCCGTAACTAAAACAGGATAGTGCATTATAAGGGCTGCAAGTCGAACAGGTTAAATTGGAATCTATAGAATTTCCATTCTACTTTAATTAACTGAACACGTATGACGAATAATTCTATTAAATCGCGAACCGGTAATAGTCAGGATTCCTCGCGTTATTTGTAATAATCATCTTCCAGAGTCGTCGTTCTCTAACGCAACTCCAGAGGTCTCAGGAGCCCCGATAAAAGATTCTCCTTCCATTCTTCGTTATTGCGAATAAGATCGAGATACAACATACATCGGAAACGCGACAAAGTAAACTCATCTTAAGCGCGTTTAACCGACGACTATAGAACGTCTATTTCAGCTGGATGTAATTTTCCTCAAGCAACCTACGAGCCAGAGTTTCTCACAGGAACTGTAAACAAGGCGTTGCGTTACCAGGAAGCGGCTTAAAAACGACACCCGGTACGATCGCTGTCATGGCAGCCGTTGCCGCTTTCTCGTTGCATTCTGCCGAAGGTTAATCCCTATTGTCGGTTGACATAAGCCTCTAATGGATGGAAGCGATCCGCGGGACGAATGGCGCGCAGGCCCTGCGACATGGACGCATTACCAGTTCGATTCGTTCTGTTTGTTCAACGTAACGCTTGCGAGGCGCGAACAAGGATAAAACGTTTATCTTTTTTGTTATTTCATTCGCGAACAACGGCATGCCCGGGTTCCTGTTACGGATTTCTGGACGATGGCGTAGGATTTCGGATTACACGGAGTTTACATTCGGACGTGGTATCGTTTAAGGTCAATTTTAGTTAAGACACGCGGCCACGTCGAAGACGTATAATCGGAATCCGTCTTCCGGCGAACGAGGCGAGCCAGAGAGTAAGGGAGGTTAAACAGGGTGTCCGTTTCGGGTGCTTTAACGAGGCGAAACGAGGCACGGAGAAACGCGGTAAAAGGGCCAATCCCAATCACTTTTCCCGACCAATTCTGTAATTTTCGCTAAGCAGAACGAATGCCTTCTCTCTTTTCTTTCCTGTGTCGGTGGTAGCCGAGCCGGTACGGTAGATTGCAGGGAGGGCTTCGAAGGAGGCCGAGAGTTGGGACACGGGGTGGTTTGCGGCGGAAGGGGAGGGGGAGGGGGTGGAAAGGCCAGGCTGGGCCGCGCGCAATCATCGCCCAGTCTTTTAATTTCCTATACTGGCGGGAGAGAGCACGTGTAAGTGTGTACGCGTTGGCGTGCACGCGCGCATCAACGTCCGTGACCGCGACCGTGTGCGTGCGTTCGTGTGAAACGGATGTAGGGAAGATAGGGCAGGAGAGAATGGGAGGGAAAGTTTCGAGTGAAGGAAAAGGAGGAACGGAGAGGTGTGGAAGAAGTAAAGGGAGAGAAGGAAGGAGAACGTGAGTGAAAGGAGAGGGAGGGTAGGAGAAGGAGGAAGAGAGCGGTGGCTCGTGCGCGAGGGTCGGCACGGGGTGGTAATTGGCTGTCATGGCTTCCCAGTTCTACCAACCGCCCAACAACCCCGAGAGATTGGTATCGCTTATAATTAACTTCTCCGTGCCACGAAGCCACCGTTTCCATCGCGGCGTCCACGAAAAAGAGAGCCAGTTACAAAGGAGAGGGGGGGGGGAGGGAGCGAGGGTTAAAAAGCAGCTGTGCGTGGGTGTCGGAGAGGGTGGGACGAGCGGGTGGAAGTTTCGGTTGAAATCAAAAAGCTAGCCAGTCTTCTTAGTCGTGCGACGAAAAAAGAAATCGAGGTACGAGGAAGGACAATTGGTGTGGGTATGTCGATGGGAGGGAGGGTCGGTTCGTGGTCGGCTTTCCTTATTTCTTATTCGTAATATTAAGTTCTCTTCGCGGTACGCTGGCGTCTAACGGGGAAGATCGAAATTCCGTATGCCCGGGAGCGTCGAACGGTGGTCTCGTTATTTCGTAATTTTCCTTAGGTACCGTAATTGGAGCCTTTTGTACGCGCGTCGCTACTCTAACGAAGAAGATCATTAGCTTTGAGAAAATCTGGTAGTCCCGCAAGTTTCTCGGCGAACACCTTTGAAACGAACTCACCAACACCTTTAGGGGTGGCTGAACGAGTTAGAAAGAACTGCGGAAGCCGTGCGTCAGGGTTCGAGGAGGATTTTACGGGACATAGGATAGCGGTTTGCCTCTCGGATGGCAGAAGAAGAAGCGACAGCGACCAGAAGAAAAGCTCTTTCACCGTGGGAAACGTGAAAAGCTACCATTCAATGCGACTTTGTCATATTTTTAGCAACTGTCATATTTTTAGGAACAAAAAGAGACGGACACAGGAAGCGGGAAGAGAAACTGAAAGAGGATTATAAAGGAAGGGAAAAAACAAAAAGGCAAGACGATAAAATGGATTAAAGCGGAGTGGATGATAAAGAAAGCAACAAAGGAGTAGAATTTAGAAAGCGTGTTAAAGAAAAGGAAGAGAGAGAGAGAGAGAGATAGGAAGAGGGGCAGAACAACGTGGACGTTGCTAGAGAGCTGGATAAGAAGAGAGGTTGATGAAGAAGAATGACGTGGCGAAGAGAAGTAAACCAAGGGAATCGTATGAGCGACATGGAGAGCGAGAAAAGAGGAAACTGGAGGGATAGAAATGCTCCGAAGTCTAAGTAAGTAACATCCATTTCTATCCTCTACCATCTAGTCACTCCTTTTACTTTGGTTTACCTTATACTTTACGCGCTACTTCTGCAACTTTTTATTTGCAATTCCACTTTCTTCCACGACTGCCGTCGTTCTCGCAGTGGTTCTCAAGAACACCTCGGTACACTACATATTTCATGCTCCGTTCTCACAATACCATTTATTCGTTACGAAGCTTTTCTGCTTAAAAGGGCGTCCCGTGAGTTTTTGCTCGAACGAAGAACGTTTGTAACGTGTTCAACGGCGATGATAAGATATTAATTCGAGAACAGAAACGAAAGAAACTACGAGCAAGGTTGCGATAATAAATAACGATCATACGATGCAACGATCTCGAGAATGCCTTTCCATATTCGTGGAACGCATCTATTCTCAGATAGAATAAAACGTTAGTTGGCGCACCCGTTCGTTTGCATGTATGTATTCAATGTCGCGTGGGATCCGTGGAATGCCAGTACAGTGCTCCCGTAACTAGTTTCTGAGCAGGTCACCCCAATTAACGTTTTCACGTGCAACGTGCCGCTCGTCCCCTCGCTTTTCGTCCTCCGATAGTCTCTTCTCTTTCCGCCAGACCTTGCCCGCCATGAGCACACGTACCCTCAGCAGCCAACCTTCTCTCTGTACCAGCGAGCATGCTGGCACGCCACGCCAAGTCTCGCAGAAACTTATAATTACGAAAGGAGTCGGCAATTATAATTGCCTCCGGCTAGCAGAGACGGATGTAATTATCCAGACACTCGTAGGCGGCGCGGCGCGAGCGTCGTGAAAATTGGGCGCAAACAGTGCCGCGGTTGTATGTTTTCAAGGACTACTTTTGTCCCTCGTTCAAAGGGCTTTTATCGCAAAAGGCGAAGAAAGAGAAACGCAGCGATTCGATCGAATCCAAGAATCTGGTGTCTTTCGCTGGCGGGAGTGAGAATTCATGAAAGAGTATTCGTAGAAGAGAATTCGTAAAGGAGGGAAAGGCGAACGGAAGGTTTAGTGGTGGAGATCGTGCGCGAACGAAGCCGTAAATTTCTTTCGATTAACACCGCCACCTCGTAAGCCTGACGCGCAAAAAGTTTTCGCGTTAAAGGCGCGAAGAATGGCGGGCTGTCTTCTCCTTTCTTTGCTTTACGAGATGGAGCAAGGGACGACAGGAGGTGAGAGTGACTGGCGCGCGAGTAGTCGTGTCGAGGTAAGGAGCGAGAGAAACCCAAGCAAGGAGGGAACCAAGACTCCGGTCAATTAAGCGCAGGAAATTAGAGTTTTAATTACGCAGTCATTCAGAAAATTACATCGGGGGCCGTGAAGAAGGCATCCGCAATCACCAACGAGCGACGAGGGCACGGCGTGCCCTTTCCTTCCGACAGACCGTCCGACGAATTTTAAAAAAGTAAACACGGATCGATGCGCGCTCGCTCGCTCGTATTATCGTTCAACGATCGTTCGATCGAACCTACTCTTCTCTCTTTCGCCTTTCCTCCCTTTTTCGACATCCAAGTCGATAGACGACGAATATGAAACGGCGGGATTAGTTTGGCGCTTTTCCGAACGAATAAATTATATCGTGCGCGAAAACCGACTCATTTTCCTTAACTGCTGCATTTAAATTCCAACAAATGCGCAATTCAGCCTTTAATTGCTTTACGGGCATACCTGATGTTCGTAACTGCTCTCCCGTGAACCAGTAACTCTTCGCCGTACCTACAGAGACCTTTGTAATATGTTTCGCCTCCTGTTTTTATTCTTTTTAATCCACTTGAAATTCGCCGTTGCGATTGCACCACGTCCACATCGACGTCCCTCTATTCGTCTATCGTGCGTGGTAATTCCGGGCTGGCCGATAAACGACGTTACCATCATCGTCGTTTCAATATGCGAAGCGCGACCCTCGATTTTAATGGCGCTTCCGCGCGATGCCGCGCCGCGGCCCACCGTTTCCATTCGATTATCAAATCGAGTCTCGCAGAGTGGACGCGATAGCGGTAAAACGGAAATAGTGGAAAAGAAACAGGCTGGATGGGGATGGCTGGAGTATGTGGGTCACGGGGAAGGTCAGCGGATAGCGCGTTAAATTTAATTACACGTGTCCGTGACGGCTGTTTGAACGGTCGGGAAGGCTGTGGATCGGGTAAAGCTTGTCCAAATCACTTCGATTTGGAAGTCGATAATGGTATATCCGCGAAAACGCGGCCGATATTCGCTTTAAATTGGTATCGATGGTACTCTTTAGGACGACTTTGTGACACGTCCGCGTTCAACCTGTCCGGTCCGCTAGATTCGCTTGATATCCGGATTGCAGTTCCGACCTTCCCCTACAGACCCGTCGGAAGATCGTCCAGTGGTCGAGGACGGTGAAAGGGAGCGGAATAGTGAGAAAAAGAGAGAGCGCGAGGCAGAACACGATTCCGCTAGTCAGATATTATTAGCGATGTATGTTAAATGGAAAAGGAGATTGGTCGTTCGCCGCCGGAACGGAATTATTATCGTTGGCCGTTTCGGTGCCGCCACTCGCTTCCTCGTCAATCAATGACGTTTATCTTAAAACGATCTAAATGTATCGATTAGCATTTTGAAGGAAGTCTTTCACGGGCTATTTAGAAAGCACCTGCCGGCTTCTATCTCGATTCGAATTCTCATTCTTTCGAGACCCTCGTTGATTTAACCGTGTTAAGATGCTCTTTGTCGATTAGAGTAGGATCGAGAGAAACATCTGAGCGAAATCCTTGACGATACGTGAAACGTAACGAGACCATATTCATATGTAGAAACTAGAAACCAATCGCGTTCAACGTCGAATATCAATGTCGAGTAACGAGCCTGACGACGACGTGCTCACGGACGTTGAGAAGAGATAGGCGGCCAAAATCATGGATTGCGAACGATAGATAAAGAAGAGTAGAATCGGTCGCGTGACGACAAAACGCGGGACAGACACAGGCGGTAGCGGAGGTAAGTGGAATTTGAGCAAGGTGGGTCAGGCCGTGGAAGAAGGAAAAAAAAGATTGTTGGGTGGTTGGCAAGTAACGGAGAGTGTTAATTTTCGGAATGAAAACGAGACATCCATCTTTCGCGAAATACTTGGCACTCGACGCTTCAACTGTCGGCCCATTCTCTCGCTCAACGCATTAGAGTAATGAATTAATTTCCATCCGAGTCTCTCTCTCTTTCCCCCTGTCCCGTCGTGCTCCCTTCTACATCTCGCAGGCCGGCCTTTTACCACTCGTTTAGCCCGCAACGACTTCACTCTCTCTTTTTCTCTGTCTGTCTTTATGTTTCTCTCTCTTTCTCTCTCTCTTTCTCTCTCTCTCAATGCCTCGCTTCTTCCTCGCTTTGCATTCTGGATTTAAAGTCTATCTTCTTAATTATAACGGAGTGACAATGCACTCCCTCTTTCCCTGTCGTTTCCTTTCTCAACACTTCCATTTCCGTGAAAATTCCTATGCCGGTTTGCATTAAGCGGAGGAGAAAGATCAACCCTTCTCGCGCTGAATTCCTCTTCAAAGCAGCGAACGACGTCTCCAAAATTGTAAAACGCGTTCGATTTTCCGATTCGCGCGCACTTCTGTAAGCATGTTCTTCTCGAACGTCGCGTGTTACACGACTTCGTCTTTTTCATGCTCGGGACGAAAGTGACGCGTTCCAAGGTTCGTACGTCGGTCTCGACCAGAGTCGAGGAAATCTGTATTACGACGCAATCTACCACCCTCTTCTTTCCGTGACTTCACCCTCGCCACGAGCGTCGTTGCTGGCGTGTGTGCGTTCGAGCTTCGTCGATCCCTCGCTTCCCCGGCTTCTCGCCCCGCTCCCTCGCCAACCTCCTCGTGGCTCCTTGTTCTTTGGCGATGTTCGCGAGGTACACGGCGCGCTCGTTAACGTATTCATGGGTTTATGGGACAATTAACCCTTTGAGGGACAGTATAATTACAGAAGCGATTAAACATCTTAACGTATAAACACGCCGTGCCCCTGCGACGTATACGTATACGAAATTCGATGTGGCAGCCAGCCGAGTAGGTAGGCAGACCGTTAGCAATTAACATACTAATGACACGAGGTGCTTTTCGAGAGTCACTGTAACCGGCTGGCCTGCAAAGCTTTCTGTGCATGTATATACGGGACGAAGGGGTGGACAGGGAAATATACACGCGTATCGGGCGCCGCAGCAGCAGTTTCGGCTTACAATTATTTGCGATTAGGGATCGCGCGATCGAGACGTTTCCCGGTGATGTTCGTTAAAATAATTGAACCTTTTCCTCGTCGTCGTCGTCGTCGTCGATGTCTCGACACGCCGATAACGAACACCCGAAATACTTATCCTCGCCCACTCCCTCTTTCTTTCTCTCACTCTTTTTCGTTCTCTGTCGATTTCACGTCTCTACGGCTAATGGGATCGGTTAACGGAATAGAACGAAAACGCGTTAACGTCTCCGGCAAACGAATAGGATCACGAGAGAAGAAAGAAAGAGAGAGGCGGGGTAGTTTGTTTTTGCGCGGGTCGTTCAGCCAACAGAGATTTTAATAGTTTTTTAAAGACGAGAAAAGGAACTCGTTTCCTTGATTGGATTGAAGCGTATCTCGCGCGCGAGCTTCCGTAACGACTTTCCTAATTACGCTATCCATTAATTTTAATTGACCCGGTTTTTCTTTCGAAAACGTTGATACCTTCCACGAAATTCGATTAAAAAATCCATGGAACAATAATCTACAGCCGCTCTCTCTCCACCTTGTTCGTATCCTCACTTGCCGCGATATCGGTTACAGCAGAAACGAGAAAATTTCAATCGTGCCCGAGGCGCTGAGCGTACTATACCGATGGCTCGATCGGCCGACAACATCAAACTCCTAATGCGATGCACGGCGGTTAACAATACGGTCGAGCATTCGGACATTTTGTTTGCCACGAACGAATTTGATTATCGCGTAATCTCAGCCGTGCTGTGATGCTCGGGCCTGTAAAATCATGGAAAATCTAGCTGGACAATACCGCTTACCAGTGTCATTGTGAAACCTTTATCGCATACTGTGATACGGAGCACGAACGCGCGCGCTCCACTCCGAAAATCAACGCTCCCGCTTCCCCCACCCGATCGTACGTATCGGACGTGTGCACGCTCGACTCACCGAAATGCTTTTGATTTAATTAGCTAATTATAATGTCCATTTAATTAATATAATCGGACCGGTTAGCGAGCGTGGGTGAAGCTTGTATGCCCGTGACGCCGCCAGTGACTATTTCACCGCGTTGCATTTAATAACACCCATTAACGAACATTTACATTAGCAGTAATTATCGCTGTTCCGACGCACCATCCAGCCGATTGGGATATTTTCGTTCGTCACAGGTAATCGCGACGTCATCTAATTACGCGTTACCATTGAAACAAACTCTCGGCGATCGTCTCTCTTTCTTCCGTGCTTGGAGTAAAATTTAACTACGTTAAGGAGAGAAAAGAACGACGCGCTTAACGAGAAACTCTATCTGCCGACTTCTTCTCTCGATCGCGTCAAGACGGACTTTTTCCCGAATACAATACAAAAAGCCTAGGGATTCTTTATCAGTTCGTAACGTCGTTCTATAACGATTAACTTTCTTAATTCTATATTCTCCTTAATCAGTCCTAAAACTCTTGCATAAAGTCAAGATCGTTAGTCCTTTTCAACCCCGTTCCCTAACGCCCTGCTTCTCCTCCTTTTCCCCCCCAATTCTCGACAACCGAGATCTTGTCGCTTCCTGTCTTATCGTTAAATCCTCCCAAGCAATATCCGTCGGTGTAACGAAGAAATCGTGCCGGCCAGACGTAGTGGTGGTGGCAGCGATGGTTGTACTAGTAGTAGTAGTGGTAGTGGTAGTGTGGTCGTGACTCTCCGATTGATAAAGATGACTGGTGCACAAAGCGCGTGTACTAGATGCGTGTATAGTGTATACAGTGCGCGGTGTGGTGCGGCAGAACGTTCACGCGACACGCGCCGTGCGAGCAACCGCGCATGCGCACGGCCACGCGTGACGTGCCAAATGACGTCGCAGTATGGAGCGACGAGTGGCGGCCGGAGGACGAGAAGCAAGGAGACGCCGGACGAGCGTTCCAAGCAAAGTCTAGCCGAGAGTGCGCCGAGTGGTTGGCGGTCTCGCGTCGCCTCGCGTACCGTCGCGTTCCTCTTCATTCCGAAGTGAGCTGCCGTTGCGGACTAACCGGCAGCCTCTGCGCTCACCTCCGTTGCTTCTGTTGCTGCTACCGTTGCCGGCCGATACCGTTGCCGCTGTCTATCGTCGAATCTTCAGCGGCGGCGCACATCGGCGATAACGCAACGTGTACTATTACCGATACGTCATCGCGTGCACGACACCGCGCACCCGCTAATGAATTGAATTACTTTCGTGCCGCGGCTATCCACCGCACGAGACTCCGCGGCACGCGTACGCTCGATCGATCGATATCGCGCGACAAGTGACTCAAGCGATAAGTGTCAGATACCGAGAACGTTCCTCCACTTTCGTTTCACTTCCTTGCGCTACTGTTTACTCCTCCTGCATCCTTTGCTTTCTTCCAGCCAAATCCTTGCTTCGTTTTGGCTTTCTACTCCTTCGTGTTCGAGGACTCGCTTCGTTCATCGAGTGTGTTTGATGAGTGTCAACATTTGCATCGAGGATCGAGGAACCCTACCTACCATCGTATCCTCTGGTATACCGAAGGTTAAGGATTTCCAAGAATCTGTCGGTTTTTTCGGCCGGTGAGTAGCTGAATGATTTCTTGCGAAGGAACGTGGTCGACACACGCGCGATTTTCGACGAATCACGTATTCGAGCGGATGTACGGTTTAAATCGATTTACAACGCGACGAAACGGCCGATTGATAGATCTTATTACGGTGTGCGCGCGGGGCCAGAACGTCGGAATCGAGGTGGACGATGCTGGAGTGTCGATACTCGGTGCTGGCGATGTTGAGCGTGGCCGCTGATGCCGGTTCCGATGCGGGACGTTTTAATTAACGTTAGGAGGAGCGACTTTTTCATCGCGACAGCGCGCTTTCGTTGCATCAACCGCGCTGATTCATTTAAAATCGAGACGTCCCATGCAGATTGTTTCACGTTTCGCATGTGTGTGTCTGTTTACCAAGAATCTATATCGTTTCCTTCTTCTCTAGAATGTTGTTGCGCAAATGGTTTTCCGTGTTATCAATAAATTATTTTTCTATCTTTGTTACGATTATTGGAACGTCGGTCACGAGGTTCCATTGATTCCGTTTCACGTGCACGTTCCACGAAGCATGGCCGTACTCGAGGAGGATTTTTTGCACCCCTTTTTGCTCGCCACGCTCGCTGCGTGTCACGTTTGAGGTGATCGTGGTGTAACTCGAAGAGGAATGGAGCGTACGGGCCGCACGCATTCCACTCGTCGTTCCGCGAAATAAATCCGAGACGCGGTTATGAGCAGGTTCGCCGTATTACACGATATAACGTCGTCCTTTTGAATCCGGCCTCGGTATAAATCGAGCATTATCGGACAATCCGTAGCATTCAACGGCCGAATGAAACGTTCGCCGCGGCGTACATTTACGTTTCAATGGCCGAATGAAATTTCCGCGTGGCGTCTGCCAGGCAAGAAGGCGTTGTTTGCGGGACAGAGAAAGAGAGAGAGAAAGAGAGAGAGAGAGAGGGAAAGAGAGGAGGTGAGTTCATAGGGGTTGAGAAGGAGAGGAACGGCCGTCGCAACGCTCGCCAGCAACCCCCGCCGCGTTTGCCGAGGCATTAATTGGGTGGAGCTTTAATTGCCTTAGCGCGACCGACCGCCGTTCCCGCCGAACTTGGCCCGAGAAGGGTGGCTGGAAGGTCGCGTTAACGTTTGCCGACCCGAGACCAATTTCTTCGACGATTACGATCACTCGATTAACCGATAGAAATTGTACATTGCTTTAAACAATTAGGATATCACGGTTTATCGACGGTTTCGATAGGAGAAATCGTGAAAATTTCTCCGTGGTAAAATCGTCCATTTCCCGTTGGTTAAGTATCTGGAAAGAGAAAATCGAATGATCCTGTTTTGTCTCGAATGTTTGTTCAACACCGCGTGAAAGGCCATCCGAGTAATGGCGAGTGCGGTCAAGCTCCTAGTCTTTGGAGTATACACCTCTCCACGCCTCTCTCCTTTCATCCTTTCTGTATCTGATACTCTCTCCGCGACTCCCTTTCTTCCCCCGTGGCTCTCACGAAACGCGGAGGCGACTAACCCCTAAATGAAATCCTGGAATTAAAGCCGTATATTAACCTCGGGGCGCCTCCTAAATTAAAAAACAACATTTTTACGATGTCGAGGGCGGAGTAAGGGGTTGAAGAGGAACGAGGAGGATATCGAGGAGCGAGAATCGGTTCGCGGGTACGCGGGAATTCCTCTATTCCATCGCTTCAGCCCCCGATAGGATCGTGGCCTAACGTAGTCCTTGTTCTACGTAGGCCGCCTATCCTCCGCGTCGACAAGGTCACCGAACTCCGACCACTATTCTATTGTCCGTAAATTGCGTTTTTAAATTCGTCGGGCGCTCTGGCACGTGGTGTATCCGCGCGAGCTTCCAAAACCTGCGAAGCGTCCGTCGGAGTTTGGAAACGCAGCCGTAACCACATTTTGAATTATTCAAACGCTTAACGATCGATCCATAAAGAATTTACGCCTGAAACATTCTAAACAAATTTATCATTTAAAGAAAGGGATGGAGTATAAAAGGGTCGATGGTAGAAGCAGTGGTAAAATTAAATAATGCAGTTTGTTGGTTGCAAAAGGAACGAAACGTTTGCAGAGAGCGAGGAGATAAGGAGGTAGATGGTGGATGGTGGAGAAGGCGTAAAGCGTCGAGATTACCATGGAAATCCAGATCAGTCGCTTTGCATACTTTGGAAATACGTCCACGGAATCGGGTAAGGGTGTATAATGGAAGTTGAAATTGGTTGAGCCTGTCCCGTCTGGGCAAGCTATACCCGTATACGAGGTATCGAGGGAAACGCATTCCTTGCCGAAATTGCTTCGCACTCGATTCAACGGAAAACACACGCGAGGCTTCGAGTTCGGGGTTACGTTTTCGCGCATCAAAAAATATATACGCCACCGGACGAGCACACACCGGTGATCCGGTGTATACGTACGCGCGCATCCACCACTCTTCGGGTTTCTCCTCGGCTTAACTTCCTCTGTCTCACACTCGTAAAGCGTTGATTAAAACCCACCCGTGCAATGCGGTGAGACAGAGAGGGAACGAAAGGAAAGGGACGGAGAAAGAGGATGAACGAGAGAAGCCGTGGAAGAGGAAAGAGCAAAAGAGGACGACAGAAGGAAGAGAGAGGTTGAGAGGGGTTGAGAAAGAGAGAGGGAGAGAGAAAGAGAGCAGAGCAGGGGGTTGAAGGCAGTGGAAGTTTGGGTGGGTTCGCGTGTATACGCGTAAGTGGGTGCGTACGGTTGTTGTATGGGTGCGTGTATGCAATTGTATGAGCGGAGCGCGCGCGTACTCGGACGCAGGCGCAGAAGAGTCGAACCGAAACGGTGTATGTCCGACAACGACGGTAAGCAGAAAGGAGAGAAGAGAGAAAACTAGGAAGCTAGGAGGCGAAGAAGGAGAAGAGGCAGGGTTGAAGGTGGTGGGTATAACACAGGTTGGTAGGGTGGGTGAGTGGATCGTCGAGGGGTAGGGGTGGTCCAAGGCGTTGCTTGCTTAATTACTAAAAGCTAATCAATTCCGGAGGAAGTAAAGTTTAAATTGCAAACTAAAGTATAGCTAGCTCCCGGATGTAACGCTGCAAAGCGATATTACCGTTCGCTGCATTCTGCAATTAGCCCGTGGTAAATCATTGAAAACAAATTATGGGCGGAACCTGCGGATGGCTGCTGACCCTATCCGATCCTCTTCTAACCCCGCTAGAGATCCTGACCTGTATCTATAAAAATGTTGGCGGGCGGACAGCGCTGATATTGGAATTTTACCCCGGTAATACGGACGGTTCTTTCGTTCGCGTTAATAAGCCCAATTAATCCCGGCCGGTAGCGATTTTTCACGGTCCTTTTTGTCCGGGCTGTCAAAGGCGCGACCTCGCCATCGCACACCCGGTCACTATGTCCAATCCCCCTGATTCACCGATCGAAAAAATTTCCAGCCGAGGATGATTCATCGCATTAAAGATCGCTCGTGCGTTCACGATTTTTGCGATTTCTTGCCGAAGATTCTTTCCACTTCTCTTTCTCTTTCGTTGGTCGTAGAGCTCGGGCGATATATTTGCACGGGCGGAAGTTTCGTTCGATGGATAATACAGAGAGGAAAGGAGGGACGGACGGATGGAAAGTGCGTTGGCGGATGGTTTAAATAACGAGAAGAAGAAAGAAGGAGACAGAGATAATGGTAGAGGTGTAGGAGAAGGTTGGTTTCAGATCGAAGGCAAAAAGGAGAACGGAATGAGGTATACAGCACTGAAAACAAGCAATAAAATCAATGTCGTTTCCGGCGATTCAATTCGCAAGACACATCGCACAATTTCACATACAATTTTACGGCAGAACAGGCAGGACTCCTATTTACTTCACGGCCGTCCTTTCCCACCTCCCTATAACCGTTTACCCTCTTACCCTTGGTTGGTCGATCGCTCGCTCTTTTTCCCTCGTTTCCCCGAACCTCTCGCTTTCTTTATCTTAAATCCTCGGGAAAGCGCGGCCACGCGATCATCCCGGTCCGACATCTTCCCAGCCAAGATTCTTTCTCTCGAACAAATCGTGGCTCGATTAATAACGCGAGAAGGGTGACTCGCTGGAGAAGAAACGTAAGCGTTTCGATCGCGCGCAACCGATCTCGATGCCACGATATGTTGATCGAACGTCGTTCCTCTATCGCGACCGGTTCATGGCCGAACCTCGTATAAACTATACGCTCGATATATATACATACACATATACAAATATATATATATATAAATATATATATATCTATACATATATACAGGTATACATATAGCCGCGTGTAGAGGTGGAAACGGAGGTCGCTATTGGCCTGCGTTATGAAACCATTGGACATGCCCGCTGTCGCGTTCCCCCGGTTTTAATTTCCTATTATTTAAACGAGCTCGTCAGTCACCGTGACATTTATCAATCGCAAATTACGCTCGAGCACGCGCAATATGCGGATTATGAGCGCGATCGAGTCGACGTTGTTTGCAATTAATTATTGCAAATCAGCCGCGACTTTGTACAGAAGGCCACTTTCCCCGTGGCCACGATAAATTTTCTAGTAAATTGGTGGAATTAATTGCACAACGAGACTGCTGCCGCCGGCGTGGATAGAAGTTAGAGGCACCGAGAGCAAACGGATCTCGCGAGCGTAACGAGGGAACCAACACACCGCGAAGATACGGGAATAGGCATCGATGTAAGGAAATATTTAAACACGACATAATGAGCGGTCTAATTAGAGCTCGAGTCGCGATAATGGCATGACGTGGATGTGTTTAGCTTCGTTCCTAATGGACCTACTAATGAGTTCGTAATACGTGTTTATAACCTTCCTTCTCCTTTCCTTAATCTGTAGCTTGACTATCCCTGTCTTGTGCGTCGAAAGCCACTTCCACACAATGGCTATCGTCCATCGGCCAGCATAGTCTATCGACTGATGTTCCCTTGCCTCTTTCTCCCCCTTCCTGCTCCTACCTTTCTTTTCTCTCCACAGTAGCCGACCCCTTCAGAAATCACGCTCTCGGTTCATTTATCAATAAAAGTATTGGATCGGTTGCCTGGAAGTGACGCCTCTGCTAACGAAACAAAGGAACTGGGCGTAGTTATCAATTGGATATCGGGTTCTCGATTAATTATGCAACGTAACGCGCACGCCAGTCCTCTCCATTATCGTGGCACGTACTTGCGAATGGATGAATTTCAAGGTTATTAATCTTCTTTTGGCGCCGTTTCGGCTGGACACAGCGTCGCTCCTCCAGACCGAAATCCCAATTTTGCTTTCGAACGAATCTCCTTCCCCTCTTGCTCTTCTATTCACTTCGTGACGTTTGCCACGAATAACCGAATCGATCGATCAACATTTCGGAGCGATCTAATTCTTGCAGTAGCGGACAAAAGGGATATACGAGTATAAGAACGTTAGTGGAGCAACCGATCGTCTTGATCTGTCCGTAATTAATGCCGCGGTCCCTGTTCTTGTTTCCTGCGGTGGTTTCATGTCTCGGATTTCTGTACGGCGTCTCCACCGCATACAGAGGGTTCGACGATTATACCGGTGTCACGATACGACCGTTCACCGCAATAATATCGCATTACCAAGATTAACGTGATCTCCAATAATAGATCGGACAGTGAGCAACCATGCTGGATTAGCTGACAACAGAGATCCCTTGCGCTTGTCCAGGGCATTATTCTCATTATTCGATGCCCATTAATAATCACAGCATCGTTCCTTTGGTGTCCTTAAGTGCGTTCAATTTGATTCTCCCTTTGATCGTGTCCGTGCACAGTGCACGCAATAATGCCACGGGATAAATATCGGCTCGCTTGGTACCTGTATACGTGTACCACGCGTCTCTCTTCTTCTATAATCGTCCTCGAAACCCTTTGCCCGATTCTCAACAAACCCTGTTCCGTAGCCATGCGAGATCTACGTGCTTATTACTTATACCTATATGTATATGTAGATAAGTATATATATTCAGGGAAACGCTCTGGATACGAAGAGCAGGAGCGAAAGACGTCGAGCATTACGCATCGTGAACGGATCGTAGATTTAAATAGTCTTTCCCGCACCTTGGCGGGGGATTCGATTTTTAATCGGTGAGCAGTCGCCGGAAAATAGCCACTTCGTCCCAGCGCGTCGTGTCTCTGTGGCCGACTCGACCAGCTGTCTTTTCCGCCGCCAAACAATTGTCCCTTCGTTCGTTTATCGAGCGAGCCGACTCGAGAAGAATGAAGCGCACCGATGTCGAGAACATCCGAACGAATTGTACCGCGCTTCCTCTCGCGTCTGCGTACAAAACATCCATCCACGCTTTACACTCTAGTTCGTTCGTTTCTTTCTATCTCTTTCCCTGTTTTCGAATCCTGTCTTCTTCCATTATCCTTCGGTTCTCATTTTCTTTCCCGTTTTCGTTCCTCCTCCTCGATTTCTTCATTCGCCCGCTCTTTCATGGCGATTTTCGGTAGGTAAACCGGTATGGAACCAAAGTTTCGCGTTTAGGAGCAACGTCACTGAGCAAAATCGATGAGACTCAACGAGCCAGAGAGAAAAGGGGCAGATAGAAAGAGAAAGGGCACGACCAGCCGACAATACTATCACCGTGGTTCGTTGAAGCCAAGTGTAAATAAATAGATTGCATTCCCGTCCCATTTGTTAGATTAGAATCAAATATAATTTCGCGAGGCTTTCCCGGTATAGGATCTTGATCGAACAGCGGCAGCAGGCTGGTCTCTCTGCCTGCCTGCCTGCCTGCTTGCCTGTCTGCCTGCCTGCCTGCCTGTCTGCCTGCCTGCCTGCCTGCCTGCCTGCCTGCCTGCCTGCCCCTGTATCCATTTTACCGCGTAAATACGGCCAATCTTCTCCAGAGTAATCTTTCGCGGCGCGTTAGTTACGGAGTTCGATGAGAAAGTTTACCAGGGATCGCGGCTCGATTCTTTAATGCATTTTGCTTGCACCGCAAGCCAACCTGGCTGTTGGAACCAGCACGAAATATTGAAATATACGGAGCATTCGACAACACCGAGGAAACGTTTACAGCGGCTACGCGCTTATCGATTCGCCGTAATTGGATGATTAATAAAATTACCGGAGCGACACTGACACGGCAGAAGCGTCTGCTCGATTTCTCGCGGCAACGCGTTCCTGTGGAACGAAACGAGTTTGTCACGGAGAATCTTCGTTAACGGCGATCTTTCTTGTTTTTCTGCAGACGAACAGCTCCTTCACTCTGTACTTTTCTTTTTTTCGTTTGCATTTTGATCGGTCATCGAAACTCGTCAGCTTCGATAAACAAGATATACATATGTAGTCACTGGCGTATCGCACGATGCTTGACTAGCTAAGGTGATTTTTACAAAGCAAGAGCCAGCCAGTCTTTTAATATCGTATGGTCCTCTGTACAAACCAAGTGGGCGGTAGAAAATGAAATTTAATTGACAATTTCCGTAACGCATAGCCGGTTATCGTGTGTATCGTATACAAAGTGTCGGTGAATATTTTCATCAAAGGGATGATACGCTTTACAACGGCATTGGTAATTTTTCTTCTTGTTCGATGCACGTATCCCTTTCGAGAAGCAAGCAGCAGGTATATTAAGCTCGTATCGGTGTTGTTTTTATATTTCAAGCGTGTAATTTGGAATTACAGTTGCTCGATTCGATATTTCACAGATTCGGTTGGCGCAAACTCCTTTTTCGCGTTTCCGCTTCATCGCGGTGGGTGGCCATTTTCGCTATTGTATAGTACCGGTGGCTTCTACGAGAGGAATAATTATTTCTGCGTAAATGATGATAATCGGGCTATTATTACATTTACGGCATTACGATGGTACGATATTACAGTAGTACGTTATTAGAGTATTGGAGGATGAATATTAATCGGGCACGTACGAGTGGTGCTTGTAATTAAAGTAGACACGTCATTGGACGGAAAATTAAATTAAACGGCGAGATAACCGAGTAATTACGCGATGTCATTTCACCGAACAAAGCGAAATTTCTTTCGCTCGAGCCTTTCGCGCGTTGCACGATGATGCTTCACGTTGACGTTTCGCGAAATTTCGTCCACGTTGAAAAATCACCACTCCAAACCGTTTTTAAACGAAATCGTTTCCAACAGCTGAAACGAATTAAATCCCTAGCGAGACGCTCCTCCCCTGTCCCTCTGTTACACGGTTCCCCCTACCTTTTCCTCTTTCCCTTTTTCTCTGTCGACAAAGCGTTAACGAACGCTAATTCTTGGCGCAGGTGGATCGATCGAACGTCGATTTCTAAACAAATATTAAACGGCCAATTGGTGTTTTCCGCGTAGCCGCTCCCTTGTTATTATAATTATTGATTGGCTATCCCCATTTGGCTCGTGACGATAAATTAATGTTTCTGCGCGCAACAGTGCACACATACGTACGCACACGTGCAAGCACAGTTAACATACGCAGAGTTGATTTCTAACGACGTTAAGTCGCATTTACCGATTGCCCATATTCCATCCTGCTCTGGTAACTGTCTTTCATCGTTCCTCTCGTTGGCTCACGTATGGTGCGCCGACGCAACGCTGGAAAACACCGTTTTTACCAATTACCCGGTCATAAATTTCGCGGGAACCGGCGGCCAATTATCCTGGAATTAGCGTCGCGCCGAGCGTCCTTGCAAACGGTCGCGCGTCTCTGTCTAAGCGGCGCGCATTCACCTCGCTAATTAGAAGAAAACCGAGTAATTACACCAGCGACCGAGCGACCCTTTTCCGAAATTTCGCCGCGAATATAACAGAGAGGGACTAGAGAGCGGAAGAGCGCGCGTGAAACGAAGAGGAAGGGGAAGAGAGAGAGAGAGAGAGAGAATAGAGAGTATAAAAGACGGAGCGAGAGACTCGCTGGTGCGGTTGCTAGTTTCTACTTTGAGCGTTGAAACGCGAGCGAACGATCAGGGAAACACTATTACCGCCGGTACCTATATACGCGAGAACGTTTAATTAATCTTACGCGAAATCAGCGGGCTTTTATTGTCATGAATAGCCTCCGACCTGTATTTAAACTGGTTGATTTTCGAAGAGCTGGACGGTGTTTAATGATTCCGCGTGCTCGCGACCACTGGCCAAGTAATTTCCCCCGTAATCGGAAATATGGAATCGGCCGTTTGATAAAAGACATTAGTAATGGTGCTGTCGATTCGCGATAAACTATTTATTACGTTCACCCGTGGCCGATACACGGGACGCGTTACACGCGTTTCATGGCCCAGACCGCATCAGGCTGTGGATTGCCAGGAGGTGCGCGTGGGTGAGCGAGTGCGACGAGCTTGTGTACAACGTATCAGCCTAGCGAGCGAAAGACCGAGCGCGCGAGCAGGTAACACAGCGAGCACGGCGTCGACTCTCAAAACCAATTTTCGGGATTTCATTTGGAAAACATAACATGCTTCGCACGCTGTTTATGGGTTCCATTAGGAACCTGTCAGCCGGTGATCCCGCGTTGCATTCTCATACCATAGGGAAGGAGGCAACATGCGATGCTGCAGCCGATATACCAATCGTAGGGTTCGATGCCATCTTCGGGGACTTCGGCTTATCGGATACACGGCCTTGATCCACCGAATATCCGTTTGATATCAGCTTTGATATCGAACACGGGCACATTTTTTCCTCTGCCAGTTGATCGTCGCGATTTATTCATTTCGATTAATCGGAACTTATATACATGTACAACTGATTTTACTACGTAGTTATAATTCGATCGACCAACGTTATGCTTTCGGATAAAATTGATGGAATTATCTGAAAAGGCTGAGGCTCGATTTTGAAATCCTTAATATTCGTCGCATCGAGTTCGATTAGCGGTCTGATTTGTTCCCTGTCCAATCGAACGACGTTTCCCAATTAAGTTTACTCTAAATTGCGCGATCGTCGCGGTTGTTTTTCTTCCACCGTCGTTCTCTGCGCCCGTCCTGATTGCTCTATGGAAAAATACATTTTGGTACAGCCTCCCGAGTCGCTTCCAACGTATTTTTCGTATCGAACAAGCGAATACCGATGACAAACGTTTGCCACGACGAGTTACTACGCGCGCGTGGACGATCTCTCTTTTTCTCTCTGTATAATCGTCTCTCTCTCTTTCTCTCTCTTTCTCTCTCTTTCGCTTATGTGACACGAGGGCCGATCGGTCGAATCTATTCGTCGTTGCAACGTGCCGCGCTAACAAATCGATGGAATCCATTAAATTCACCGACACGCGGCGTGACGCTCGAATTATTCGTAGCTGCAGAGAAAATTAGCGATTATACCGCGGTACACTCGAAACGGTTTCCCCAGTGGCGAGAGTGCTATTGTTCGATCGGTTTGAAATCGAGGCTGGAAATTGGCGAAAAGGATATAAAGATGTTGATTTCGAGTCGGGATATAATGAATCTATGCGATAAGTCGGTGAAAACAGATTTATTCCTAAATATAATAGGGTGGCTATATTATAGAAATATTGGCTTTGATTTGTATTCCGTATAAAGAAAAAATAGGTAGATTTTTCTTTACCGAATATTAAATAAATTTCTATATTTAGGAAAACAAGGTAGAGACGATATAACAATTTCGTTGTACGATGACCTTTACTCGATTCTCTCAAACTCTGACTTCTCACCCTTAACCTTTCTATGAAAAACTTTCCCGCTTCTTAATAATTTCGCATTCTTATCGATTTCACACGCCCGATACACATTTTGTATAGTCGTGCGTGGCCATAATATCCACGTGGCATGCTCTCGCACACGCATGCATGCGTTTCTCGGTCACCATCGTTCGCACGGCTCCTCTTATTCCCATAATACGTATTAGATCGGTATATAATCGTACCCCTTGGTTTCACGAGACATCTCGATCCCACAACATCCGGAAAGTTAATTCCTTATGGTATTAATACAGAAAGTGCATCTCCGGTAATGAGATTGCGTTGCGCGAAGGGGATGATATAAGGGGTCGATTACAAGGCTCGTTCGTAATAACATACTGTACACTCAGCCGTGTATTTGCCGGAGGTAGGCATGACGCGTCGTATATACGTGGCAAATAACGTAAATAGAGAACTGTTCCGCGCGCGACGATAATTAATTCGTTGGCGGGGCTTGGTCGACCGGTGATCGCGTCGAATCGTAGGCTACCTACCATTGCCTCATCGCGAGTGATCGATCTTTCAACGGGGATATTGTTGCGGATCGACGCGGAAACGCGTGATTCCGTTGGTTTAGGGACGGCTAAGCGAACTGCGCCGCGGTGCTCTGACGCTGGCGAAAGATGAAAGTCGCAAGTCATGCGCCTAATTCGTTCGAAACGTTCTGTCTTCTCTGGCGCGCGCAAGCTGACCGCGAACACGGCGACGAACGCAGATGGAAAAAGTATTAACGAAAGATTCGAGCGTGCAGGTTTGGTACGGGCCAAGCCGCGGTGCCACTCGCTTCTTTTTCACCCGCCCTCTTCCCGTTTCTTTTTCTTTTTTCTTTTTGCGATATCGGTAGAGCGATCCATCGACGTGGCGATTCCCGTTCTTTTCAGGAAAAAGAGACGTGGCCGGTCGTACGGAAAGACCGAGATAATTACTTTCGGTTTTCGGGCGTACGCTTGAGCGAGCGCAAACGAAACAGGCGTATCTTGCGGTCGTGAATTTAATTAAATATTTTCGTGACCGAATGTCCGCCATCCGCCGTGATCATCTTGCCTTTTCCTTTTTTTTCTCTCTCTCCCTCCTAGACACCGGGCAATTTACTTTTTTAATGTCTGTAATGAATTAAACGTTTTCCCCCGTGATCTCCCTTTCTTTTCCGTCGTGTTCCCTTTTGCCAGCCGGTGTTACCAATCCCCGCTTCGTACGCCACCATTTCCTCTCTTCTTTTCCCTCCTCGCTCTATTTTCCGTCTCAATATTCCTCCATTGTCCATGCAGCTTTGCCTCGCCATCTTCTCCGTTTTTCCACACTCTGCGTGTACCTCGTGTCTTGTACCATTTTATATACAGATGAAATTAGAGACAATGCGATTTTTCTACGTGTACGTGTACTCGCTTATGGTGTCCAATTTCGTTCTCGAAACTCCCGGTAATTCGTACCTTCGTCGTTACAATTCATTCGCTAGCGACGAGAACGAACGTCACCGAGCCCGCTAGCCTCCTTAAACTTTTATCGTGGTCGGAGTTTGTCGAGCCGCGCGTTCGTGATCGCAACGCTATCCCTCTTCGCGCAGGTGCGCGCCGTGACGCGGTGTTCAAGGCGAGACCGTGTAAAAAGAGTCTCATCTCGCCCGAGGATATAGTATACTCGTAAAAACGTCGTGGATCGATGTAATCTATTTAATGTAGACACTTTCCAACGCCATATCGTTCCACGTTATATTCGAAAATTCGCCGACACACGGATCAATTTCGGTTCCCAATTAACATAAAGAAACGCGCGACACTGTGATTCCATTAGGTCGATCCTAAGATTCAATTTTATCCGCTCTTTTATTTCGCTTTTTTTTCGACCTCGATAGCGTAAATTGGATTTGACGACACCGGACGCGAGCGACGTCGCAATACAGGGGCGGATTGCACGACAGTGCAAGCAGCCCCGTGCTCGCCGCTGTGCGGGGAAGCCGGCCAATTACATTACTTAGACTAATGTTATTGATGTCGTGGCGCGGAGAGGATTGTTTTTACCGCGCGGTGGCCCGTACTGCCTCGTCGTTTCGACATTTCCGTATGCTAGTGTGTCTACTACCGTAGAAATCCTCTTCCTGTTCCACGCCTCGCACGAGCCAGTTGCTCGCGTAATAATCGATTTCCGTGTATCGTTTGACGTTGCCGCGATCGATTCTCGTCGAGAAAAAACCGATCTGCCGATACGTGATTTAATCACGCGCTTCTTCGATTACCTCCCCGCCATTCTCGGATAAAATACGATTACGCAAGGAGATCACAGGGTGGCGTGGCGCGCGATTGTTTAGAGGTTTCGAACGATTTTCGTGTTTCGAACGGGAGGCACGATCGTATCCCATCGGATAGATTGGCTAGTAACGGCAAGGAGTGGATTTTTCGTCGTCCCGCCGGAGGAAGGGATTCTGAATGAGAAGTAGGAGCTGAATCCGAAGCAGAAATAGGGGGCGGAAGGGGATAGCGAGGAGGACAGCGACATGCGTGTTTCCTTTTCCTTTCCTCGGAATCTAATTTCGTCGAATGTCATCCTCGAGACTCGAGAGAGTGCAGCGATCTGCATTCGAGGTTGAATCGTCCGATAGCAATTTCCAAGTGAGGGGGAGAGAAGCTGTCGCACGCGGCTGAAAGAGAGAAACACACCGACCGAGTGGGGAACGGAGGGGTTGGAGGGGTACAGAAGAGTTGGTTGCGGGGAGGGGTTGAATCCTGCGGGAGGATACGCTGTCCGTTCCCGGGGAAGTCTCGTCGAAGTATCGAGACCTGTATCATGGCGGCTATAATACATTTTTTATCTGATCGAGGGGATCTTCTTTATGGAGGGTGCTCCGTGCACGCTTCTCCGTCGCTCTCTGTATCGGCGCATATGTACACGCGCGCCACCATTTACCCTGTGCCGCTTTTCGAATAGCTCGGTCGCTTCGTATCCTGTGTTCGTGTTTCTACTTTTTCGCGCAGACACCGTCGCTCCCTGGAAACGGCTATATACGGAAACGCAGCCAGGTTCGTGCACTTCTACCGTAGCGTATATTTCGTACTTTCTTGCGCGACGATTAAGGCGCGCTGATTTTCTCGCGAAGGAATTTGCTCGACCAAGTCGCTCGATAAAGTCGCCATCGATGATCTTAACTCCGATTAAGTCAACCAACGTGACTAATTTGTGGATTCCTAGGAATTTCGGACCGTGTACCCTTCCCGCCTCTCCCCCTCACCCTTCCCGATCATTCCTTCGAAATCGTTAAAATTTACGACAGCGATCTGTTCGTGAAATAAAACAACGGCAATAGAGATCGAAATCGAAAGAGGCGCAAGAAAGGGTGGTCCCTGAGTGTCTGGGTTGAAGGCTGGATGTTGAGACAGAGGTATAGGCAAAGGCAAAGGTAGAAGAGGGAGCAAAGGAGCAGAGAAGCAGGGACTGAAGCAGAGCCAAAGACGGATGGTAGCGGCGGCGATGGTGGGGTGGCAAGGAGAGCTCCCTATCATGTGGGGAAGAGGGAGGGCGGTATAGGGGATTGAAAAGCAATTTCCCCGCGAGGGACGCGCGGTGTGTGGTCCGAGCTTTATATTAATGATCCAGATATATTATCGGACGTGACCGAAATTGCTGTCAAAAAACTCGGATATTGGATCGAGAGGAGATTGCGAGAAGGTCGCTCTTCTCCGGTTGCGCGCTTCTACCTACACACATACACACATACACACACACACACACACTTATGTGTATATATACATACACATATATTTATATATATTTGTATATATGTGTACATGTATGCCGATTGGTCACTGTTGAAAGTCGTTCTAAAACGGGCACTCGTTTCGAGGATATTTTGGTTTTCCGATTCGGTGTTTGTCTGCCGATCGAGCGAAACGGGGGCACGCATTTCGCGCGAAGCGACGAGTCCATTGAAATACTCGGACGAACGCCTAACGTTTCCTATGACCTTCGTCGTAAACTATCGGCGACGACTTCCAACGTTTCTATATCGCATTTCATGCACGATTCTCGTTCGCGTTTCCCCGTTGCAGCCACGTCTATTATTCTCGCCCATCACGAGATAATGCGTCCTGTCGTTCGCCGGAGGTTGGACAGATCAATTTTGTCCGCGGATTTCCCCGTTTCGAATCCGTGTCGCCTAAAGCGTTTCGCGTTCATTCCAGTCCCCTTCCGATAACACGCGAAACATGCTTGTTCATTTTCTGCCGGCCGGTTCAAGGAGACGATATCGAGCTACGACGAGAGAAGGAGGAGACGGGTTTTGCAGAAATTGGAACGCGTAGATTATCGCTGGTCTCGCGCAAAGTGGACCACGCGATCGTGAATTAGACTATCTTCCAAGCGGAATATTTATAAGACGACGAGACGATGGCGATCACATCAGCGACGTACAGTCACCGGTTTTCAGGAGGTAGAAACACGTCTGTGCGTGTGTGTATGCGGGTGCGTTAAATAGTGGATCCTGTCGCGTTATGTACATACGCGAAACATGTTTTATGCAGACGCGAGATAAGCGATTAAACTGCAACCCAGCCGTACCGGTTTCGAAATGATAAGCCCGGCTAATGAACGCACTTTTTGCCCGCTGAAATCCCTCCGGCGTGGCGTGCCTATGCTCGGTATCGAGCATCGCGTTGACGGCACGTCTAACACGTGTTCGCATTCGATCGATCTGGTCGAAGTAAAATTTGTCTCGTTACTCGCAATAGCGTTCCATCGATGATTTACTCCATCATTTTCTAGATAGATCCCCCTTGCTCTGTCTGTCTGTCTGTCTGTCTCTCTCTCTAGACTCGTACCTCGATCTCGATCGATCGAAAAAAAGAGAGAGAAAGAGAGAGCAGAGATTGGCTATTTAAATGCGATCGCATCAGCGCGGACGCGCGTCTAATACGTCGACGGAAATCGACGCGGGTTTTTCTGTTAAGATGCCGCTAGCACGAGGTCACGTTCCGACTCGAAAGACCAATTTCCGCTGACTTCTATTTACATAGTTAGGTATACGGGTTGGATAATACGGCCCTGTCGAGTTGGTCGTTCGGTCGAGGGATAGCGAGAGAGGGCTAGCTGTCCACTGGTAGAAGGATAGCTTGGCAGGAAGCGGGTCGAGGAGGGTATTACCGTAATACCCACAGTGTTTCCAGGACGGTGGGTAGGCGTAACTAAATTTCCATATCTCGGCGATTGTAATGCGCATTTAGCGGTGAACGACGACGACGACGGCGACGACGACGACGACGACGACGACGATAGATCGAATTAGCGTTTCACCCCGGTTCCTTTTTCCCATGTTTACGCTTATACTTTCTAATTTCGTAAACCGACTTCCTTTCCCTTCCAACGGGCTTCTCGCATCGTGGAAGGAGCTTCTCGACTATATACCCGGCGACAAGGTTTTATCGGCGTCGGAAGCACGACGATCCTCCGTGATTTCGTATCCTTCCGCCTTTGATCGATCAACGGACCACATCGGGCCGAAAGGTCAAGCTCACAACGAGAGAATTGCGCCTCGGCTATAAATCCACGCGGCTGTTCGAACCTGTATTTACATGCGCGAGTAGCGACGTTTGATTGGCCGTGACGTCGTCGCTTGAAAGTGGCTTGCCAGCCCCTTGATTGGATTCTATCCTGGACACAATGAACTGTACATCGTACGATCCAACGTAATCGAACCAGGACGTCGGCACTGTGAGAGGTTGCCAAGGGGAAGAACGAGAAAGGGATACCAGCGGGATTATTACGGAGCATTGTACAAAACCGTGCGAAGATTCGCCTAACTCTTGATTGATTCTCTGTCTCTCTTACTCGCGAGTCAGCTTGCAACGGCGTCTCGATTAATTTGCGGCAAGTACGAGAACGTTTTGTATATTTATTCGTACACTATTGATGTTTCGTTGTTTGTACGACCGCGTGTTTGTTAATAATTGTTTTGTCGATTATTCGCGGGCAGAACGCTTTTCAATATTTATCTTTCAGTGGCACCACGGTGTACACTGGTGAAACGGAGGAAAGTAAAAAATAACGTCAGCCGAGGATTCGAACTAGGCTGATAGACAACATAGAAGCGAGGAAAATCAAAGGAACGATCGTATATTGGTCACGTTCCGAGGGTGAGCTTGCACATAGTAGTTTGATACTGATTGACGCTTGTTCGCGTGCGGAGGGATTAGCGATCCGACTCGTGCCGGGCAACCGCGTCTGCGCGCTGATTTCCTGCCTCACCGCGGCCAACTCGATTCGCTCATCGAGTATACTCCGTGAAATTCGCCATGACTCGAAGATTTCTGCTCTTTGGTCCCGTTCCACTAAAATATTCCCTCCTCTGACTCAACCATGTAAAAACTCCACGGTCGGGAAGCTTTTTCTGAATCGAAACCACGGTCAATGGGACACAGTCATGGGAACAATCGTATCGTTTAATCGCGTGGCAATTTCAATCTCGACTTCAATCTCTTTTTCCAATTAATCCGTGTCTGGCGTGACGAGCGGACAGACGGTGTTCGATCGTGTCGGTTTTACGCGAAAAAAAAAGGTTCAAATTTGGCCGAGGAAGTCGATCTCCTTCCAGTGACACACCACTGCGGAGATATATCTATATATATCTATATCTATATATATATATATAGTTCTCGTTTAGGTCTCGTGGGAATCAGGCACGAACGGAGTATCGTGTCGAGACGAGGATGCGAGCCATAGTCACGTCGAGGAATCAACGCGTGCTCATAGTCGCGTGGTGCAGAGGGGGAGGAGTGGAGATACAGCGAAGGGTAGTAAACGTAGAATTCGAGGGGTGTAGCGGTTTGGAAAATGTCGCAGAGTCGCTTAAGAAATACGTAAAGCGGGAGACAAACAGCGTTTAATGTGGGGTAAGAAAATAGGAAGAAAAGGAAGAGGAAGACGATCGTAAGGGTCGGTGGCAGCGTGAACGAGGAACTATGGCGATTCGAGGAGCGGGGGCGGAGAAGGGATTTGTGGAACTCGAAGGGGCTCGGGGATCAGTAGGTTGGTTCGAGGGTTTGGTAGGAAGGGGTGACTGTACTTAGTTAGCGGACAATGCGGCCTCTAATGAACAGCCAGGGGCGGCCGGCAGAGCAGCCACTGGAGCACGCCATCTAGTCTGAGACAGACAGATTACGTTGCGTAGCGTTATACCGCGTTATCCTCCCCCGGCTGTTGCATTCGAGGTTCGCATTGCGTGGCAATTTCGATTACGGCCGACCGTTTCGTCGTTTACTACTCGAGTAAACCGTATCGACGTTCCTAAGTATCGTTCGGCCTCCTAAAGCGTGAAAACGTTCGCCGGGTACTCCGTCTGGCGATGGATGGACGCATCTTGGATAGGACTAGCCGAGCGTATCTGTGCATCTACTTATGCGAATACGCGGAACGATTAGTATACAGGTTGAGTTAAGTCGAGTAAGGTCTCGATCGTCGACTGTCAATGAAGAAGAGAATAGACCGTCCTGATTTTTAACTCTTCGGATTTCAGCGGGTTTGCAGCGTCTTTTAAAGATCGATAGGGTGAAAGGGAAGCGCGAAGCTGTCCCGTAGTCGCGTAACACGGTTAACGCGATGAAAATAGATTTCGGCCGGCTTGTAAATTAATCGTAACTTGCTGGTGGGTAACTTTTGCTAACATCGTTGAAAGTTGAGGTTAACGAGAGGCGTGTGGCCGCGCGGGACGAGTAACCAGCAAATTCGCGTGGAACACAGCGCGCGGATTTAAACATCTTCGCGGAATCGTAGTCGGTCTATAAAAAGAAAAAAAAGAGCGCGAAAAGTACAGTTAAAAAGAAACGAAAAATTCGCTGAACGGGGGAAATAAAAAAGGCGAGCACAGCGAAGCATCTCGGTGACTTTACGACACCGATGTAACGGTGTGTAACGATGCACTAAACGCGCGTGCATTTAAAACTTTAACATTGCAAAAACCGGTGTAAAACGTCGACATCTCGCCGACGTCGGTAGATAACGGTTGGAAAGAGCGATGCGCGTCAGCAGTCTCGAGAAAGAGATTAAAGAAGAGAGAAGAAACAGAGAAAAAGAATATATAATCGAGGTAATACAACGAACGGCGTGGCGTGTCCGCCGCAATGGAAGAAACGAGCCGCGTTACGGCACGATTGAGATCCACTGGCTGCTGCGGCGGTTGTAATTGGATTCAATTGTCCCGCGTTAAATCAGTGACTGCACTCTCCTGCCAGTTCTCCATTCTGCGTCTATCCATCCGCTACTCCTACGACACAGCTCATTGAAACGAGTCGGCTACAGCGCGCTCGGAAAACCGAGTCCTTCACGACGTTCGCGGAAGCTTGAAAAGAGCTTCCGCCGCCAGTTCCGCCGTTGTATAGAAAAACACCGATTATTCGCGTAAATCTTTGTCTCGGCCGTGAGCCGCGGACGTTCCGATTCACGCGTCAGTTTGTTTTTTCAATTAAAAAAATCGTCCGTTTATTTGCTGTTCCTAGCACGCGTTTCAATCGTTCCAGTTGCACTCGTCCGACTCGTTAAAAGCGTACAATGAGATAGGACCGGCCTTTGTAAAAAGTTCTTTTTTAATCGTTGATTCGTGCGAAATGTTCCTCTTATATCTTGGATTCAAAATCAAAATGATGGAAATTAAATATTTGAAATTTCGAGCATCGAACATGTCCCTTCAATTATATTTCTAGACATGTTCGGTTTAAGATCGAAGAACACGGAACGCTTTGAAATATTCGATGAAGCATTAAAAGTTGTCCTATCGCAGGTCGATCGATGCCATTTGTAATTACATTCCTCGGTGAATCGGCGAACGGAGAAGTAGCAGGGGGTGGATTGCGCGCGAAGCTTTTTGATTTTTCATTGCGTCGAACGGAACGGCCACTTATCGATTGGTCTTTGCTCCCATACTCGCGTATCGATAACAAGCTAAGCGGTAATTTTGCTAATGGCATTGCCGCGTCCTTTATATTCTACGCCATTTGCATCCTCCGTCCTTCTCGTCACTCTGCCTTCTGGTCACTGCACTTCCGGAAACATGTTTCGCGCTACGTACGTGTCTTTCGTATACATATCTTGCGCGTATTAAGGTGGCTCCCTGCTGGTCGAATATCTTCATTTTCTTCGTGAACACTATTCCTGGGCATTTAGTAAATTTTTGTGGCCGTTTTTCGCCCCTCTCAGCAAACGCTGATTCTAAAGGATCTTGACCTCTAACGAACACAGTGGAGTTCGAAGACTTTAGATTTCCGAGTGCCTTACGTATTCCAAGGATAAGAGACAGAAATAGGCAGTGCGGGTGAGATGGAACAGGTAGAGTCAATCGTTTCTTGTTTCTTAAATTAATACGCAAGTTGTAATCATGTTTGGTATCGCTTTTACCGCACGAATCTCAATAATTTAATTAAAGCTGTCGATATAGCGATATAATAAAAAATATGAAAGAATGATATTTTTCTTATTATGATAATTCAGTACCAGTTGAATCACGTTAAAAGATGACCGTTCGGATTTCTGGTTTATGATGCGCTATTAAGGGCTGGAAAACGAGGCATGAAAATATGGAAACTCTAACTAAACGGGCACCATTCCGTATTCTATCTTTGAAGGAATCTGTTTTTATTACTTTAGAAATAAATGTCTTATTTTTTTTTTTAATATATACATAAAATGTCTCTTTAAATACATATATTAAATTTAATGATTTCAACATATATATATACAATACTTGTTTAATACATATGGTAATACATACATCGTCCCCGATAACAATGGACAGTCCTTTATCTCCTGACGTATTGCAGAAACGAAAAATTTGTCTTGCACGGTATAACATTTTTCATCATACCATTGCATGGTACAAGGAAGGCATATTTTCGACGAATACTAATCTCTTTTTCTTTTTTTACATTATCTTTTCCCAAGGTACGAAGGTAAAGTTTGCTTTTTAGTTACGATTATATATTTTTCTTCGCACGATTCGATAGCACTTGCCAAGGTGTCTTCATTAACCTTTTATGTATGTCATCGATTTCGATTAGCTATCGAGGCACAAATTTTTCAAATTGACTAATTTTTTACGAAAAAAATACACTGCTGGCATAGGGAGCGCGGCTGGGGGTCTTGTTCCCGCCTCATATGTCACGTGTTAGACATTGCTCCTTGAAACTGATACGAAGGGGTTGTGTCAGCAATTTATTGTTGTAATCATCTTTCCGTTCTTTTTCCTAGGTGAGAACCAACAACAACAATAAATATCAATAGATATCTCTCTCAAGAGGCAACGTTTAACACGTGACACTTCAGACGCGAGCAAGACCACTACCAGCCATGCTCCGCAACTTCAGCAGTGTTTCTCTGCAAAAATTAGCAGATCTATAAGCTCGATATCTCAAACATTAATCGATATCGATAGTATCCATGAAAGGTTAATGAATCGATTTTGTGAAGTACTATCAAATAATGCGAAATGTTATATAGTCCTAGTTAAAAACGGAAGCCCACCTTCGTATCTTAATAGGAAAATAATAATGTAAAAAAAGATCGTTTGTGTTGCTTGATGATTGCGTTGAACAAAATAACGTTGACCTCCATATATCCTTCACACGTCCAACTGCAAAAAAAAAAACTAATTACATACCTGTATTAAATTTCTGCTTTCTCGTAACTAGTGTCGGACAAAATTTTATTTACCTATTAAATAATGAATAATAAATTAATGTAATGTTTTAGTTATAAATAAGAATTAAATTTCTTATTTAAACAAGTCATTTGAAGGGTATATGCGCTATTTCTTATTTGCAAATGAATTTCTATTATTTTTTCTTTTTTTTGATTTAATTGGAAGATGGATGATAACGTATAAATAAATAGTTGTTGGGTTTGTCTTATCCGTTTCATTTTGTACAGTGAAAAGATCGTGAAATTGGTATGGTTATGTTTCGATGGACAAATCGCAGTCCACAGTTGCTTCTGAAACTTTTCAAGTTGCCCGAAAGTCTAACTCATTTCGATGTATTCATCGTAGCTAACAAATAGTGTGCAGTAATCTCTCGGATTAAAATATTATATTTGTGTAAAAATAAACTTGTTTACCGATCGACAGGTAGTAAATAAAAATAGTAAATAAAAAATAAAACTGTATTTGCAAATAATAGTCAATTTCATTATTTTATGCAATGTGTTTAAACTTGTATAAATAACATGTAGTATATAACAAATGATGCTCTATTCAAATAATTATTTAAACGAACGATTTATTCAATGATGTCCAACATTGCTGGTGACTAATATCAGTGTACCATTAATTTTTTTTCATTTTAGAATTCTGTTGGCTGCATTGTAATTTTGAAATTATTGACTTAGAAGTTAGAAATGCAAGACACGAGGTATCTAACATTAACTATACCAATTCTATTGTATAGCATAAAATTGTTTATTTTCAAAAATTATTGATAATTCCATAAAACAAAACGACAACTTTTATTTCTAAGATTATCTTCGACGCTTTAAACTAAAACTTGTGCGATTAAAATTAAAAAATAATTAGTTTCTCGTAGAATTGCTCGCCCTCTGGGAAACTAAAGTACTATGTGAAAATATTATATCGTAGTTCATTTCATTTTTCACGTAATTCGAAATTCGCCGTTGCTTATACACGGACAAATCTTTGTTTCGAATATTATAAAAGAATTATCGACAAAGCTAACTAAAATGATCAATTGACGGTGAGTTTAATGAGCTTCCGTTCTTGGTACACGCAGTTCGCGTTAATGCCACGGCGTTGGAAAATTTTTTTTATAGTTTCCCGCGATTGCATGGTTTCGGCCATATCAATCTTGCATGAAAAGTGGAATTTCGCTTCTCTTTGTACTTTTATTATTCGTTGTAGCGAATTAATTTTGAAATTGCAGTAACATGTAATTATTTCCGCGAGAATCATTATACGTGCATAATACAGTATAAATACGAACTGAGAGAAGAAATGAGCGTTGGTATAAAAGTAATTTGAAGCGTACGTTACGAACCGAGCTTTTAAATCAGACACCCACAATGAATAATTAAAATTTAGCAGAATATTTTACTTCGCTAAGGTAACATACTAGCACGCGTGCAAAGCTGAGTTTTGGTCCTGTCTTTCTTTAGTGCGCACCCGAATCAGCTCGTTGGTATCGCTGCAGATTATGTGACGCGAACTAAAACATTAAAAGACATACGCGGTACAGATAACTTGTAAAACACCACTTCATAGTAATTGCAGAAGAATAGAGTGGTGGCTATCTTGTCGCGCGAGAATGACGCTCATCACCTGTTTTCTTTACCCCTTTAAGGGGTTGCTTGCGTGTACGTCTTGTTGATTAACGAAAATACCAAGGCTTCCGAGAGCTTGTACTACACGAAGCAGCGTAATTCCTAGGCTCACGCCACGTGGATGCAACATAGTTGCAAATTGGTGAGAGCAGATTCGTAATGAGTTGTGGTTATATACCGGTTATTCGATCTTTGCGTCGCGATCATGCGATTGTTCGCGTTCAACGGTGAACGGTTTACGGTTTACGGTTTACGGTTTATATAATTATTTCTGGGAATTTCGAGCGCGTCATTATCGCTAAGAAGCATCCGCGAGACGAGGGAAATTGCGATCGAACAAGCTACTCGTACTTACGCGCAATCCATCTTGACGTCCTTAGTTATTAATGTTCTCGATACAATCTCGAGGTTAAGCTTTACGCGCATACGTAGCTGATCTTACGTAGGTAGAATAGACAAACACAGACAGCTAGTGAGAATGTGTGTGTGTGTGTGTGTGTGTGAGAGAGAGAGAGAGAGAGACAGACAGAGAGCGTAGCGAGAAATCAATCGATTTTCGCGATTACGTAGACATCGAACATGCCACGCGATTCGAGTTTCCCAAGCGGAATTAATAAGAGTAAATTAATAATGAAACGAGCTTGCCCCCTCCTCCGGCCGCGTTTCTCGCCTTTCTCGATTTAATCTCTTTGCGCGTAGCTACTCGGCATTCGCGTACAAAAGCGAAAGACTTTTCAGCTGCGAGCCCGGCAACTTTAATGAAAATAGTTCTTACGTTTTTACCTGCGAGTCTCGAGGGGGGTTTACGCGACCCCTTAACGAAGATTCTAATTAAGCGAACCTCCCACATCACGGCCCTAACTCACGCCCGTCACCTACCCTTTCACCCTCTCTTCTCCTCCCGTTCCACGCGAACGTCGTTTTCCAAGAGAGCCACGTAAAGAATAAACGTTGTTGGTCGCATCTGCCAACCTCGTCGACAGACATACGTATGCACTATACACACATCGATGCCAACGTCGATATTTCCCATTCGGATGATAGGCCATTGTACCAGGCGGCAGAATAGCGTCTCGATAAATCCTCCGTGTTCAGCGTTTTAAGCTTCTTTCGCGCGTCTACGGATCGACATCGCGAGCATAGCGAGCATAACGAACAAACAGGTTGAGCAATCAATTTAATTTCTCTCCTCGTTCCTCCTCCTCCTTTCTCTTCTTCTTTCTCGGTTTCTCTTATTCGCTCTCTTTTTTCTCTGTTTTACCTCGTCCTCGTACTCCTTCGTACGGCCACCTTCTTTTTCTCCTCTCACCAAGTCTAGCTACTCGTGTGACGTAGCCCAGCTGTTAGTAGTTAAGAGCAATGGTTATAATGAGACCCCCATTACGCCGCGACTTTTAAAATCTGTCTCTGACAGCTGGACCACGATGGATTATTCTTTATCCGCGGGCAACAGTTTATTTAAAAGTAACGAGACCGGCACGGATAATGAGCCGTCCTTCTTTATTTCCATCCGCGCCTGTCTATGAACTTCTCTCCGGCTTCTCTCCCGGGAGAGAACCCGGCTTCCGTTTCTCTTATATGGCAAGCGTAATTGAAGTTTGTATCCAACGTAATAAATGTCCTCCGCGTGTACCATGTAATTAATAAATTCCGGGATTAAAGAAGCTCGCGCCGCGCAGTTCTGGCATAGTTTCGCGGGCAGCTTGCCTTGCTTTTGTTCGATTCGCCAGTGGCCGGCAACGAACGTACGCGGCCGGATCGCCTTTCCAAATACGAACGTTAATTCCGTTCCGTTAGAGTTCAATTTCAGAGTAATGGTTTCTCATAAGGGCCGACGTAAATCGATAATTCGATTCTCCCTTCGAAGATCAAAATAGAATTTTATCGTGCTATTCGGAATCTTTTCGAAAGCTGACAAAAACGCGTTAACAAATTGAATTCAACGATGGCCATCGTTCTTTCTCGCGACGTTCTTCCCTTCGTTTGCTTAGATCTCTTTTAATTATCGGAGGCGAATAATCGTTCGTTTAAAGCGAAATTAATGGATTCCTTCGGTGCCAGCAGGTAGGGGCGGGGGTTGGGGTTAGATTTATTTTTCCTCGGGCCACCCTTCTTCTCCTCGCCATTGCCTTCGTCGTCTTTTTCACGGCGTAACAACGGGGGGACATATGAGGGCACGCTGGAGGGGGAGGGGGCGGTTACGGCGCCATGGAATCTCCATAATTCTGGCTTACAGAAAATGACAGCTTTTAGCGTTGATGCACAGTTTATACCGGGCGTATTATTTTAAGTGGCGCTGTCTGTATAATTCAAGACTCGGGGTGCATAGACAGAGCGAGCGAAACAGAGGAAGAGTCTGTGGTATCCAATCCGCGAGAGAAAGTGAGAGGACAAGAGCGAGAGAGTTTGGGGGCGAGGACGACAAAGAGGTTGGGGGAGAGCACGAACGATAGAGAAAGGAAGAGAGACGGTCCATACGAGAAAACAGGATGAAGAGAACGGTAGGATGAGGCGGAAGGCGAGTGAGAGGTGAAACGGGAGAGTGTGGGTGTTGCAGGGGAGGGGCGGGAAGGTCGACGCGGTAATGGCATCGTCGTGTCGCCAGCTTAAAGCTCCAGTGATTCTCAATCACGCGAATCCATTCTCCGTGTCCATAGCGTTGGCGCCAAGTCCGCGTCGCGGATGAAACCGTCGGAGGCTGCGCTGAGATACTTTCCGCTCCGTCGATGCCGACGTTTCTTCCGAACTACTGTAAAATAAATAAACTCGGCCAGCATGTTCACGAGCTCTCTCGCTCCTCTCTGTCCCTCTCTTCCATCCGGTCTGTCCTCTTTTTTTCTCTCCATTTTTCTCCCGTGCATCGAATTTGAATTCATTCACGAGTCGGATAAAACACGGTCGCTCGCGGCTAGCTGGTACGCGAGCATAATGGACATCGACGAAGAAAGAGGGGAAGAACGCCAAACGTTAAAGAGGAAAAAAGAAGGAGAGCGAGTAAAAAGGGTGAGAGGGAAAGAAGCGGCGGCAGTGCAAGAGCGGAGGGGGAGAGGGGCTGAAGAAACGAGCAGAAGGGGACCAGCTGCGGTTTCCTCTAATCTTTGTACAGCTACGGCCCCACCGAATTAATACGAGAGCCTCGAAGAAAAGATAAACATTCCCGTGAATACTCAGGGGTATACAGGAGAGCGAGTGTGTGTACGCACATGCGGGCAACCGTAGGCAGTAGCATGTGCTTTGCCGGCAAGATGTTTTGACCGACGAGATCCCGTCGTCACGGATGTCGTTTCTGCTTAATTGTTCGCTCTCCCCTTCGTATCTTCCTTCTTGGTTCCATCGAACGCGAACGCCGGCAGCGCGAAACCGGGCGCCACGATAGGTGGAACCCTCGCCGTGTCCTCCTCCGACGTGTTCCATTGTACGCGTTCGAAAGAATAATCGTAAGTTCATTAAACGGAAGTCGATTCGCAGTTGCGAACTCGTCGTTAATATTCCGTCGGTATGCCGCTGCCGGAGAGTTAGTTAATCGAGGCCGAATTCGAGAACGAATTCCGACAGCATCGGGACGGCGAAGAAAAATCCATCTTTCTTCGGAAATAGACGCATTTAACGACGTAAGTAACTCGAAAAGGATCTAAGGCTGGGGTACGTTGTCGTTGGTTAAGGTCTCGAAAATTGGGTGGGGATGAGCGAAGATCGGGAAGAGATCACATGGCGGAGAGAGACGGTAGCGAAAAGGGGCTGACAGGGTGAGACAGGAAATAGAGAGCAACGGAGAAGGACGTGCACGACGTAGAAAGGGTGGGACGGAGAGAGAAAGAGAGTGAGAGAGAGAGAGAGAGGGAGAACGAGGGCCGATAGACGTAGGCGCCGGCCAAGTTGCGCCGCTGATTGCACCACAAAGGGTGCAATTATGCGGCCCTCCAGCAATCACCGCGCATTCTGCCCACCATTTGACCCCTCGACACCCCTCGAGCCCCTAAAACCCCCGCCATACCCCGAGATATCTACCGTCCCGGGTACACAGGCAGCACACTGCGAAGCACGACAGACATATCACCGGTCGGGCCACCGTCGCTTTTTATTTAAATGCGCCCCCTCGACGAGTCTACACCCTGAATGCCCCACGGAGTCTATGCAATTTAACCTGGTGGTGTCGCGAGAAAAAATCTGTTAATGAACGATTGTCGGCTACTGGGATTCGGATGAAAATATCCTGAAAATTGGACGCCTTTCTTTCCTCCTTTCTTCCGTTCGCTCGTTCTCTCCCTATTCGTATCATCCTCCACCCCGACTCGTCGTTTGAATTCGCGCGATGATCAAACGTTTATTCACCGGTCTTCCTGGCCGCGTGCCTCCTTGCTGGATAATTTATCGATGCGTTACGTTCGACCGCGACAGATTTATTTCTCTTTCGTTTCTCTTGTCCGTCGTCGATCTGTCTGTAAATTCAACGTTTCGTTAATTACGCATACGTATAAGTCTCGCGTTATTTACATCTCCTATACACAAGATAGCGTGCATTTAGTAACGTACGATATTTCGAACGTTCCACCGTTCTAACGAAGTACACTGCCTATAGCAGACGCGAGGCGAACGAACCTAATTTCTGGCTTTTTGCCTATTACACGAGAGCACTCACGACGTTGTAGCGATTATGGAGAAAGGGCGAGCGAAGGATGAAAAAAGCGGCAGCAAAAGAGTAGAGACAAGGGCCGAGGAACAGACAGAAGGCAAGAGAAAAAGAGAGGAGCGATATCGTGAGACGACGAAGGAGGTACGACGGAAGAAACGTTCCAGATGTGTTCCCGGCTTCTGAACAAGTTCAGAGTCAAGTTGCCAGACCTCGTCTCCATGGCCGTGGCTCGCAGGCAGGAAGTGCCGCATTAAAGCCGCTAATCTGCCTGTTTTCATGGCTCTTCGTTGCTCCTCGCGTCGCTGCTGCTACTCTTTCCCGCTTTTGTGCCCTCGCTCGTAAAGCGTATGTTTATGCCCGTTAGTTAAGGAAACGAACGGGGAATCGATACGCGGATGAATGTCAGCGCCGGGATTGTAACAAACTTATTACACGGTCACGCGATAAGGAAACATTTCTGTCACGCCCAAATTGTTCTGTAACGTACTTAGATCCTATTATCGTATTCCTCGATTCGTCGTGGATCGATTTCAACGTTCGTGTTCCATCGTAGAACACAGGGATTCGCGCAGACGTAGTTTTTTATCAAGTTATTTGCCGTGGTAGTACGCGTTGTCACTTTCTCGAGTCGTATATTTTTAAGCGTATACCGACGAGACCAAACACCAGCCAGGTTTAAAGTAAATTTTAAAAACGTATTCGTCGGGGTCCCCGACGAAAATCTCTCCCAATGGCCCGTTTCTGTAATCCGAAGACATTAATTTGTTGGCAGGACGGGCTTAAGAGTGTTGACCCGGCCTTTCTCCCGAGGGACTCGTTGTATTTTCTCAGGTTATCCGGGAAGAATCCGGGAAACATCGTGGGACGTGCCGGTCAAATTCTACGCTCGCCGACGTTTGTGCTTCCGTCGCACGATGGACGGATCGTCTGGACTGTCTGTTCTAACGCGCTTTCCAAATATTGATTTTTCGATTTCGCCACGTGTTCGACCAACGTGTCCCATCGATCATCACGATCGTTTCCTTCGAAGATGAAATCCTGTCGTCACCGAGATTCTTGACTTTGTCTTAGTTCTACCATTATAAAGTTTCCCACTTGTATCTATTACATCGTTATATCGTTACCGATCCGAATTAGAACCTTCTACCTCGGGAACCCAAGGGATATCCCTTCCGTTCGATTCGATCGAAAGTGTAAAATCGGCGGTTTCGTTTGCAAGGGTTCTTCTTCAGGGAGCGAAACGGCGCGGGCGTACAGGCGCGTATCAGTGCCGTCGGTGGCAGAGATCCAGGGGCAGAGGTGGCTCGCAAGCAAGAACGGGCGGGCAGGACGGGAGGTTATTGCCTGTTGGGTGATTTATCTAGTAATACTAGTCGACAGGCCACGAGGCCGGGGCACCAGGCATGGGGGCAAACCCGTGCCTTCTACCCCTACCCGTGGGGCCAACCACCGGCACCGGTGGAAATTAAAAACTCACTTTATTACACGTCTCATTCTGTGCTACCCCCTGGTTGCCTCTGGCCTCGCACCCCCGGCAAACCGTCTGTACGATCCTCTCCTTTCCTCTTTTCGCTCCTCTCGTCCGCAGCGCCACTCCGCTCTCTCGTCACATCCTGCCGTCCCTGCAGCGCCTCGTTCACCGCGGACCGACTTAATATGAGGCCGGCCATACCTGATGGAACGAATATTATTAAAGTTCGCCCGCACGCGAAACCCGTGAAATATCGCTGCTTTCTCTCTCTTTCCCTCCCTCTCTCCTTTCCTCACCGTCGACGCTCCACGTCTCTTCTCTTCAGCGTTTAGACCCTTCACCTCCTCCACTCTCGGCCTGCTGCCTCTTGCCACCGGGCTTTTATTATCTGCCTCTAGCTTATACTCGAGACGGTAGCGAACTCCCAGAAGCAAAAATAATCACGGGTAAGCCGCGATGTAAATACGCTGAGTTTCACCGCCACCCTCTCATCCTCGCCTCCTGCTCGCCACCCTCGTCTCCTACCTTCTACTCTTACTCCTCCTTCTCCTGTATTCCGGAATAGAGTCCTCCTCCTGGGTTTTCCATTTGCGCCAGCGGTATACTCCGATTTTTCAAGTTTTCGCGAAACAGGATGAAACGCCGCGATGGATCGAACCGCGCGCTGCCACTTCCTAAGGTACTCCCGTACCAAGTAACGGAACGTTACGCGATGGATTATTTATGATTCTATGCTTTTATCTGTATTACTTCGTCCACTGCGACTCTGACTGCGCCGCCGTCCCCGAACCCGCACTCACGTATTAAGAATGCTTTCCTACACAGTGACCTGTCGCGAAACGCGAGCCCTCTCTGTAATTCGAAACGATGCTATGATACCTTGCGGGCAAAGGTTTCGTCGATGATCCGCCTAGTAGAATCAGTAATGCTTGTTTCGCGGTTTTGTTCTACCATCGTTGCTGCTGTGTATCGTTAGGCCATGATTACAGTGGGTGCGACCAACTCGATACGACAAAACCATCGATTACGCGTATAAACTTGTACGTGTGCATGATTTTCGATTTTCCGGACGTTTCATTCGTCGAAACACTCATTGGAAACGTCGAAACATTCGTTGGAACACTCATGTACCATAGCACAGGGTTGTTACTCGCGATAAACCGAGCCAATGGAATAACAAGCGCGTGTTAAATACAGGAATTCTTACGCACGAACTTATCGAACCGAACATTATTGGCCTCTGCTTTCCTCCTTCCTCTTTTCAATCGATGACTAAATTTTCCCTCTCGGTCGGGGGACGTCTCTGTATAATCCGCAGACAATCAAGATCGGTCGGCGGAGCGAGGTGGGTAACGCGATTGATTCAATTTCCAACGTAAAGGGAGCGGTTACGGAGGGAAAATTGAAGCAGCACGTTGATCGGGCTCAAAACGGCCGTGGAACATACTTTATCTTATCGAGGAGACATTGGCAAGAAACGCGAGGTCTCCTAATCATCTCGCGTCGCAGCTGCGCGGCCTCTTTTCTCTTTCCTTTTTCCACTTCGTGTCTCGTATTTGCCTCTCTCTCTCTCTCTCTCCCTCTCGCACTCTCGCACGCTATATCGAGTGCCTACGCATTCGTCTGCACGCGTATGCACGCGTGTGCGCGTGCATAGACCTCGATGTCGTACCCATCGGTATCTGGCTCGTTTTATTAATGTCAATAAGGCAATTATCGTCGATGAATGGCGTGGGTGGGTATCTTGCTCATACCGCTGTCGTGCCGGGTTACCTGCCTTCGGTATCGATGGCTACGAACCGATGTTTTTAATGCTCCCGAATGGAACAAGTTCGTTCACCGTGCGAGCGACGCCCTCCGGTAGCTTCGGTTTCATTTAGAATCGACGAAAAAAAAAAATCGATGGAACGCTCGATTCTAACCCCCACGGTTCGTGCAAACAATTGCTTAATATTTCGGCGACGGATAATACTAGCATGGAGGGCAAACAGCGTGTCGGCGACGAAATAAACCAAGTCAAATAAAAACGTGAAAGCAAACGAAACGGGAACGTAACGCACGATTCGAAAACTAGCTTCCCCTGCCCTGCCCTTCGGTCCAGGCCTATGTGCAACTACACGATTTCAATTTACCTGTAAAGCGTCACGCTGGTGGCTGCATCAAACCGATAACATCTATCTGTTGGAGGTGACTTAAAGAAAATTATCCACGCTGTATCCACGTACCAGAACCGATTTCTTTCCGCTGGCTTCTTGAACGTTTGCGCGTTACTCAGCGCACTCGCTGAACGAAATATACCGAGGGATGGGGAGAATAATATAGGAAAGAGGGGTTTCTCCAGTCTCCGCTAAGCAATATCCATCCACCCCACATGCCTGCCTGCCTGCCTGGCTGCCTGCTTGCTTGCCTGCCTGCCTGCCTGCCTGCCTGTCTGCCTGTTCGTATTATCGGTATGTACAGACGGGCTCTCAGCAATTTATCCATTACGGTCCCAGTCGCGCGCGCACTATTATTGCATTTTTTGAAATTATTGCTCTCCCGGCATCGACGTCGCACGCCACCATCTTGATTGACAGGCTGTGCGCGCCTTTATCGCGTATGAGCGCACCCATGGGCCGTATCGCGTATATACGCGTGCCGCATCGATTTATCGTTACGCCTTTTCTACCCGCGAAACCGTAACCGTTTATCGAATCGTTTTATCGATAACGAGAGACGCTCGTTACGGCCTAAGAATCGCTTATAGGCTGCTGATACAGTGAGTACCTGTATAAATGCGAAAATCTCTCCTTCTCGGAGGATCTGGGAATGATTCACGAACGTTCGTCTACTATTCTGCTCTATTCGATCATCGGGCTTCCATACGAATCTTCGAAATAAATTCACGTTAATCCGATAGAATCGCGATTCTAACGAAAATCGACAAGGGAAGCGAGAAAATCAAAATTAAAGATGCGTAAAAAGGTACATAATGCAAGAAGAGGTTGCAGCTTGGACGAATGTATCGTTAGAGATTCAGAAAATTTCTCACGGAAACTATCGCGAAATAGAGTTCAAAATCCAATATTCTCGATCTTTTATTTTATAGCAAAGATCGTGGCACTCTTCGTATCGTTCACCCTGCGCATATCGACTCGTCAATTATTGAGATCGATAATTACGTATACAAAGGTCGCGTATTATTAACGAGCTGGTTCCGTTTTCTCGTTAAACAAACCCCCGTTTTATCATAGCCAATATTTCCATGTGGCTCTTAGGGGACGCGTACGTGCGTAGACTCAATTACCCGAAGTGTGTGTGCCTGGTTGTGTCCGAGGAGACTTGACGGGAGCGGAAAGAGGCGGGCTGAAAGGAGCGCGGTAATACATCGTGTCCGAAGCAACTGGAAGGATGTACGAGTTCGTTTGGGGCAACGAAGTCCGCAGAGGCTCCGGTAAAGGTTGGCGCGGTAAAAAATTCAGAGGGTGAATAAATCAAGGAGCGTCGCAGCAGCAAGTAGCGAAGCGGTAGAAAGCGGAGAAGCGGTAGCAGCCCCGTGCACGGAGACCGATCTAGCGACGAAAGTGCGGCCGACGCGCCACGATCTCGACGATCCTCTTCTTTTGTACATACTTTATGGCGAATAATGCGTGAAAAGGGACGGGGCCGGCCCTCGCGCGTCTCGTTTCACCCTGGACATTCCCACGTATAACGTTCCAACGTAATCCTCTGATCCGTCCTTAGACGCACGATGATTTAGGGCGCCCCTTGCACTCGCACGTTGCTTGTCTTCTATTACAGAAATACGATTAGCCACGCTAGCATATGTATATCAGAGCATTGTCGTGTATTCAACCTATCCTGTATCTCGTTATTCTTCGCTCGAACGATGCTCGGTCGTTTTTCATTCGGTCCTCCACCGTCGAGTTATTCGCTGAATAAAGGACATTAATCGTAACTCAACGCGTAACGTTTGCGCATTGAAGCTACTACGATTCTCGACCGAGTATTCCAGGCGTTTCGAAACGCGTATCTTTCGTTGGTATTAATCTACGGTTCAGGATACATAGCTTGTGGGGTGGGGACAGGGAGACGGAGCGGTAAAGAGATCGGTAATTACAGGACGCTATGAAGTAATGTCCGATACCTTTTACGCTACTATCTATTTGCGAGAAAAAGGATTAAGAGGCCGGACAAGAAGGATTGAGAAGTTGAGTGGGTGGGAGGGATGCCAGAGGCTGGGAGAAAGGTAGGGGAGGAGTGGAAAAGTGAGAAAGAGAGGAAGACACGAGAGGGAGGAACGTATCTATATAGTAGGTATAGATCGTACCGTATCGTTGAGTAAGTTGGAAACGGAGGGTAGGACGCTCGGGGGGATGGTGGCTCATCTTGTAATGGACTCAGAAGACAGGCGAGTCGGCTAATGGACCCCTGCTCTTCCAGAAAAGCTCTCAGTATCTGTGCCACACGAGCATCGATGCCATCGGGCTGCGTCCTTCCAAAATCCGCAACGCGTATCGGTAGCGTGCTGCTGTTTCTCCGCGATTCTGTACGGCAGATACGGCTCGACCGGCGTTTTTCTAGATCGATGTATTCTGTTCGGGTTCGCGCGACGTGTATCGCCTGATAGACGAAAAACTGACCAGTTGTTTGCCGAGTTCACGCTCAAAAAAATATTTGACGTTACGCGAAGGATAACTGGGTATCTACGTGTTTGGATAACGGGAAATAGCGGGTCGGAGCGTGTAGGAACTCGCACTGGATGACCAACGACGCGAGCTCTCGTTGCATAAATATTTTCTCGCGGAGACGCAAAACGGCGAGAATATTTAAGAGGATGCACGTTCTTTCGAAACAACGAACGGCGCACGATATCGTTTACAGGCCCTGTGAAACGTTTAACCTGGTAAAGGCGCGCGTAACTTCTCTTCGAGCCACGAGAACAAGACGTTCGGGAGTAATTAACGAATTATTGAGAACGAATAGTTGACTGGAATGAAAATATATTCGATTCGCGTGCGTTGGCTCGCGTGTCACAGGGGATGGAATCTTAGAGGTAGACGAATGGAACTCACCTCGCAGACAGACAGCAGAGGGAGAGAGAATTCCGAGGAAAAGGGAGCTGAGGAGAAGGAAAACGAGCCAGAGGTAGTCGTTCTACTCTCATCTACTCCCACTGAGTCGCACCGTCTTTCTTTTTATCCTTCGCCAGTCGTCCTTTCCCGGTCCACTCTTGAGAGTAACGTCTACCTTCGTTGATGGGCAACGCCACTTGAGCGGCACTAACACACGGTCCCGGACACACTCTACGTAGCTGTCCGGCCGATGTCCGATACATCAGGTCCATGCATAATAAATCCACAGGAGCGGAGCGTGCGGAGCGCAAACACGCGCGCTGCCTTTACCCGTATTGGACGAGCGGATGTTCGGCGGAACAGAGACAGGAGGATGCACTTCGAGTCGAGTGGGAACTTTGAAGACGGGGCACGGGACGTTTCTCCGCGCGCGTGTTTGTCCTCTTGCTCATCGAGAAAGCCTTCGCCCGAATATCAATATCCAGGCTCCGTTGGCGTTAGCGGGTAAACTTGCCCATCAAATTTTTGCCAGTTCGCTTGCCGTGCCCGGCGGGGAAATTGCACGTGAAAATCGGACAATTGGTATTTTCGACTACTTACCTATCTCTCTCGAACGAACGTCGAATTTTCTAACGAGAAACTTCGAGTCTAGTATGCTGAAAAACAAATACGCAATTATCGTTACGGACTCGTTAACGGGAACGGACGTTGAATTGCGTTCCCTGTTTCGGCGCAACATCCTGGCAATTACGGGGGAACGAAGGGGTGTATCGCGTGACTACGGGAAATTTAGGTTTTATCGAAGAAAAGCTCGATCGAATTTAGAAGTTGGAACCGGTGTGCGGGGCTCTCTTAATTAACGAACGCTAAATAAATCCGTTTCGGGGTGAAACTCGAATGGGTCGGGCACACGGGGGTATGCGGGTGGCAGCCGTAGAATTTATTTCGGCATCGACACGGAACGTTTCTTCGGGAGACAAGGCAGTTCTCGCTGGTCTGGTTAGGCGAGAGAGCGAGCTAGCTAGCTAGCTAGCCGAGTGCCGTTTAGTTTAATACACGTAACGCTACTCTCCGACTGCTTTTTCTCCCAAATACTCTACTTCCAACCGGTTCGAAGTAGTATAAGTCGTGGACAAAGTAGACGGCGTACAGAAAACCTCCATTAAAGTCCCTAGAAGTGATTAGTACCTTTCCCATCTTCCCCCTCTCCTCTCTGTTTTCTCTATCCCGATCTTTCTCCTTTCCCCGTTCTTCCGTTCGTTACTTCCCCGTTACTATCTCCGTTTACCTCCTCCTATCTCTATTCCTTCAAATCTTTCATCTATTTCACTTTCTAACTAGCCACGATAGCGGTTCGTCGCTCGGAAACGCACCGCGCGTTTCAAACGTACGTAATGGACGCGAGAAGGCGGACTCTGACTGCTCGAAAACGAGACTCCACGGTATATTCCCCGTGCGTATTTTGCTCGCTTTTAAAAAATCTATTCTCATTGGTTTCGGTAGTCACCCTCGACGCAAAGTCGGTTTGAAGCGGGAGAAGCAACACGGGACTCGAGTGGACGAGATTTTCGTTCAGCGGAGACTAGCTGCGTTGGCGACCGCGAGTTAAAAGCACAGACAGCCAGGCCTGCCGCAACATTCTAGGAAATTAAATTCAACATAGATAGTTTCGTTCCTGATTGCAGATGAAACCTGGCAATCGCCCCAATTTCATTTCGTTCTCGCGAGAAATAGAGGGAAAGGGAACGCTTGTACGTGTGTACGTGTACATGCGGTATCGATGACGGTGATGCCAGTAAAGGGGGGGGGGGAGAGCGGGCAGTCGAAAAAAGGGTGGATGCGGATTGTAAACCGACGCGTCGAAATCCCGATTCGAAAAATAGAGCGCCGCGTTTCCTGTGAACCGGAAACTTGGCGGACGTTAAATTTAGCCGCGCACCGATCGGGAACGTTCGGGAGAGGGTTAGATGGGATGGGTGAGCTGGTGGGCGGGAAAACGGGTGGGTAAATCGAGAACGGAACGGAGAAAAGTATAACGTCGAGTCGAACAAGTTTCAGAGAAATGTCATTTCGCGGGAGTATGTAATCCACTCTTCTCCCTGATTTAATCAGAGACCAGTCATAAATCAGCTGGTAATTAAAAGAGACCATCGTCGATAGCGGTAGTAAACATGGCCTAATCCATTTCGCAGGGTAGCTCATAGGTGTGGATAGTATGGGAGTGGAAAAAAGGTCGTAGCCTTTCTAATTTAATCTGGCGAATGATTCCGTGATTCTCGGAGCCGGCGGCAACCCTTTCATTACTTACGTCCCCACCCTAACTCACGAGGTACCCTCGCGCGCCACGGCAGCTCCCGAGCCTCTGTTCCTCGCTTTGCCCCGCGGACACCCCCAAGAACCGGCGCAGAACACTAAATCAGCGACCAGTGTAATTTTTGTAATGGGAGGTGTGGCCTCGTAGGGGTGGTAGACGCGTCTCCCGCCGGGAGAACCGGACATATAGTAGGGATGCCATCCCTGCGTTCGGCTCGCGTCGAGGAATGGTAGGGTTTCGTAGGGGTGATTTTAGGGGTGGAATTCTACGATGCGAGCACGCCGCTTCGGTGGTTAATCCTCCGTTGCTATTTCTCGACTCGGGTTCCGATCCACCACACAATCTTCCCTCTCTATCTCTCTCTCTCTTTCTTTCGCTTCACCATCACTCTCTTTCTGCACCCCTGTTATCGTTCTCTTTTTCTTTAGCCTGTACGCTTAGTTCTGTATGCGCACACTTCCATCAGCGATACAAAGCGATTCCTTCGTCGGTTTATCCTCGAAAGAACGGTAATTAGAGACTTCTGTTCCTACGAGCGATACCCGCGTGGTTATTAAATCGCGCATCATAGAAACGTTTCCACCAAGGTTTCTCTTTTGCAGGTCCAACGACCGGCATCTATCGACTTCGTTATTCCGGCCTTTAATTAGCGTACATCAAATATGCAAGTCAAATGTCGAATCGTCGATCGACCTTTTAAAAAAAGACCTCCGTTATGATCCGCTTATTTTTCTTCTCTTTTCCAATCAAATCCGCGCACTCGACTCGTGGCAACATATTCCGAACCGATATGACTTTGGCGCTTTGATCGTCGTCTTAATCGGCTTGAAATGCGGACCCTGCTCTTCGTTGCTGAGAATTTCGCTCGAGTAGCAGTTAAACTGCGCGGCAGCGTAAATGGTTCGATGATAGGCGGCCGCGGAGTGGGGCAGCGAGTGCGGGTTGCGTTTGATGGCGGGTGCAAATACGGGTTTCGGCTCGCGCGAGTTCCTCGGGTTTGGATACGGGTGCGATGACGGTCGAGTCCGACTGATGCGGAGTGGGGAGATCGTCAGTGGCGGGGAAGGTGGCAACAGCGGCGTAGGGGTGGAAATTTAATACACGGGTGGGGGTAGAAGCACGAGAGTGGGGCGGTTGGAGGGGCGAGCGGCGGTAGAAGTGGGGATTTATCACTTTCGGTGGCATGCCGCGGTCGCACGCGGTGCTCGGTAGTTTACAACTGACCGCCGAGCGGGCGGTTTCGTGACTCTTGTCGTCCGTTTCTAGATCTTCCGTTTGTCGTGTTTAAAGGACGCGGGATGTCTCGTTCCGCGGTAAAATAAACAGGATCGCGATCACGGTCGAAAAGATCTTCGAAGATCCGTATATTCGAGCGAATTCCATACCTTGAAATAAATGTTTCGATGTTTCATGGAGAGGCGAATGATAAATAGTGAACGTTGTTCTGTGCAGCTGGTGTAGTGTCACGTGACGGAGGGAATCTGGAGAACCGTGCTCGGCACAAGGTACTCGTGGAAACTGGCTCGAGATTCGAACTCTGTTAGGTAAGTCTGCAAATATTTTAATAAATTATTGCTATACGTTGTACGATGTTAATTTCTAGTAACACTTGATGCACTAGTATTTCTTCTCTTTCTCGTGGCTTTCTATTTTTAATGTAATCGCTAATTGGAGTGATAAAAACGAAACGCCAGAGAGGAATTGGAAATGCGGTGTGTAATTCAAATTTCACTAGTTCCACTCGGCCAGTCCAGTCCGGCCGCGATCACACGTTCAATTTAACAGGGGCTTCCGGTGAAAACCGCATTTGCCCTTTCCATAGTGGTGCGATTAACGTGCGCGCGCTCGCGCTTGTTCCCGCTCAATCCGCGTCGTTCGAAAATTGTTATAAAATTCCGCGTAATCCGCTTTGCATGCGAATGGTGGGAAATGAAAAAAACGGTTGAGAGACAAATGAAAGATGAAAATTACACGCTGCCACGATATTGCGCGTTAGACCGGGTGAATAGTTGGCTATTATCGCTCCCGATATTTTTTTTTGCCCTGATTCGTGTGCTTCACCATGATGTTTAGTCATCGACGCTGTCTTGGTTCAAGAGCACTAGTCTTTGTCGCCGGTGGCATCGAACGTAATGCGTTCGTATGGTTGCCGTTAGCAATACCGATTCCTTAGAAGCGAGCTTAATCTGCATCCCGTCAAATGCTGACACATTGCTACGCTTACTTTCTCAGCGTAAGGTGGCGCTCGATTACAGTTGACTCGCGGCAACAGGAGACTTTTTTCAATCAACGACCGGAATTACCGTGCGAGTCGCGACGTTTCGACGCGTTCATAACACAATACCCCTGTTATTACGAATGGGACACCGGTCGTTCGGTTTAATTGACTTCGACACGTCTCGCAACCGATGTTTATCCTCCTCACACGTCCCAACTGTAGACAAAAAATTTCATTCATGAGAATACTATTCACGACTTAAGCTGAATCGTGTACGATCGATTCTGAAATTAAAATCCCGCGATGTAATTACTTTCACAAGTAAAATTAACGCGTTTTCTTTTATCTTATACTTAATATACGCTTACTCAATCATCCATGTTGGAAGTTACGTAATCGAATCTCTTATCTATCTATTTCCACTCTATATCTTCCGTTGGTCTTTGTCCCTCTTCCAGAACGCTCGGCCACGATCCATTGCCACCGGATATCTAAGGGGCTGTCCGTTGGCCGTCCCGACCGGGCAGAGACGCGAGGGTATCCGGTCGTTTGAATTTCAATAATTGGCGCCAGTTTTAGTAGCGGCGGCGGTCTCGTTAGTCGCCCTCCCGAACGGAGTGACTTAATTATTTCGTTTGAAGTCCGCGGTAGACGAACGAGGGAGGAGAAGGGAGGCCAGGGGGCTGTCAGAGGTTGTGAGGCGGAGGCGGAGGTAAAGGAGGCATTTGGGTGATGCACAGTCAGACTCCAATCGTCTGTGTGTACGTATACGTTCGAAGACGTTGCCCCGGTCCCCACACAACTCACAAATAAATTGAGAAAACTGGAGCGAGGGAGACGGTCGTGCGAGGCAAACGTTTATTTTACACCGACAAATTGGTGCAGCTAATTAGCTCCGGCTAAAAGCAGAAGTATGACCGTGACGCCACGCCTCGTGTCGCGCCGCATCGATGTTGTTGCTGCTGTACCACCAACAGCAGCCACGACGCGATTGTATGTAACAACGTTTCATCGTTGCAGCCTAGAGACGTGGCACGATTCACAGCAATTGTCTGTTGCTTCGTGTTTTCGTTCCTTTTGTACACCGCTCGCATTGAATCTGAAACGTTTCTGTACCGGTGCTTACGCACCGAACCACAATAATGCAGCAATTAACGCTCTTTCGATTCTTTTCTTTTTTCCTCTCCTATTCCAGTTCTTTTTCGTTCTCCCCGCCCCCGCTCCCGTTCATTACGCGTTGAACACGATCGAATGTTGTTTTTGCAAAAACAACCGAACATCTTCAAGGGCGATCTCTTCCGATCGTTTCGTGACAGCGTGATGCGTTTTCGCAGGAGATATTTGTCGGCGATACCAAGGAAATTATAGGGGACCGTCAGTTGCGATATAATTTAATAATGCCGGCCACGCGTAATGTCTTTCGACACGCGTCAGCGATAATTCCGAGGCGAATGTCCAATAAAAAGCCACTTTGCCCGATCGAAATATCAAATGTAATCCTCTTAAGTCGGGTGCACCGGTCGAACGTGTATCTCCGGGACTGACCATCGTACGCTATCCTTTCCTCTTCTATCGTCTCTCGCTTCCTCTCTCTCTCTCTTTATCGTTCAAACATTTCTGTCTCTCTCTCACTAGTTCCGAGGGAACGTCCGCTCTCATCGTCCTCGTCCCACCCACGCGATTCACCGCGAACTTCTAAGTTAACTTCTAACCCCACACCCTTTTCCCTCGCTCCCCATCCCTATCCAGAGGCGTTGCTTTTACGGCGATTGAAGCTTCCCGTGGGTCCTTGGGCACTCCGCCAGGTGGCAGTGCCGCGTCCTTCTGGGCGTCGGCCCCCGATATTCCATTTACAACATTTTTTAGACAAGGCTCGAGTATCTCTCCGCAATCCGCATGATTTCCTGCTTCATCGTTTCTCCAGAATCTTCTACGGAGGCTAACCGCCTCCGCGACCGGTCGAATTTTCCGCCTGCCACCTTACCTTCGCTACGGGTAGAGTGGGGGTGGTCTGTTGCCGCACGCGAACGCGAATATAATTAACTGAAACTTTAATTCGTTCTGTTCTCCAACCGGCCGTTTGAAATCCGATAAAGTAATCGGTGGATTACGCGAATTTCGACAACGTTGATCGATACTCGAGAGATCGTTGCGATGAACGGTGATGATTTCCGGTGACGATTCGCGTCCTCGAAGTTCGATCGAACGTAAAGCCAGGACGCAACGCGCGATGGATCCGATCCACACGGACAGAACGGTAACAAAACGGAGGTGGAATGGGATACAACGGTACGGAATAGAAGGAAGAGAGCGGTCGGTGGCAACGCGCAATATCGCTGTGTTCCCCTGATCATTAAAGAACCATTTGCAGTTGCACCGATGCCGACCGACGTTGAATAATTAACCGGCCACCGACTAAAATCGATTCATTAATTAATAAAGCGGCTACGCTCGCTTCTACTAATAACGCCAGTCCACAATTGAATAGAGATCGCGTTCATTAACTGTCCGTGTACTATTAGCAGCGGTTGCGGTACATTACGAACGAATCGAATCAACTAACCAGAATGATCGAGTTTACCAGGCCGGTAAACAATTTTTCTGCTTCTGCCTTGGTTCTCTCTCAGGGTTTACCATCCGATCGTACGCGATCGTCGTCGCGCGACGCATATAAAATCTACATCTCTGTAACGCTTCACGTCGTTGCGATTCGCGGGATAGACGAGCATCTGTGTCCTAAAGCGCAAACAACTACGGCTTGTTTCGTGTCAACGAGTTAAAAAGACTTTGTTCCCTTTGTTAAACGTTCCTCTCCCGCATCGCCTCGACACGGCTGTTCGCTATCGGTCGTCGCGCGGCTCTACCGTCTCTCTTCGTGCCGCGAATTTTCTTTCCCCTTCCCCGATTCCTTCCTCGACTGATCTCGAACACAAACGAACAAGGAAGAAAGTTCCATCCTCTTGCTCGACTCTCTGATACTTGCTCTACCTATCTCTGTGTTTGTCCGTCCTTGTTTCTTTCTATCCACCCTCACTCTCGATTCTTCGTACTCTCTCTCTCGCTTTCTGGTAGTCGTTGGTCGGGCGGTGCCGTCTATTGGCCAGGATATCTTTCGATTATCAAGACTATCCGTAGCTACCGCCTTAGCCGAACGGGCGCCGTTGTCTTCTCGGCTCTTTCAATTAATGTTTTGATTGATTTCGGACCCTTGCCCGGAGGCCGACCCTCCCCTTCCGCCTGGCTCGCGTTCGATCCTCTTCAGCGCACGATTCTTGCCTCGCCGCTGCTTCCTGCGCTCGCGTCATCGATCTTCATATTTACCTTTTAAGCTTCTATTGTCTCGCTTATACAGTTCCGCGTTATTTGTCCAGGATTATTCTTGCGGCGGATAGTAAAGTCTTTTATCGAGGATGGAGCGCGGAATACGGAATACAAGTCGAACGGTTCGCTCCTTTTGTACACGAGAAATCGGTTCGATGGCTTACTTGAAATTCTCTTCGTGTTTCGTCAACCCTTGGACACGAATCGTTCCTTCTTAATCCGTTGTTTTGTTACGTCGAATCAATCTCGTGACGTGGATTTTGCTTCTGATCCAACGAAAATGAGTTATTCGTTGCGTCTTATCTCGAGTCTGACTTCGATTCTTCTGCAGAGATTATCAAATTGATCTGTCGCTTTAAAATTCAGATATTCCAAGAATGTCTCATACTTCGGTTAATCGTAAAAAACGCACCCATGTATGATTTCTATCTCACGTTCACCGACTCGCATATCAAGGTAAAGGAACGCCGGGACACCAAGATCGAAGAGTATTATACAATGGTAGACAAAACAAAGTTTAAAATTCCCACATGCGTGTACGAGCGTTGATAACATCTGTATTAGATATATTTTATCAAATCGTTGAAAACAATTTTTAAGATACCTATTATATCTATTCATCGACTTTGCATAATATTACAGTTTCGTTTTCCAAAATTATTGTTTCCCCATATTGCTTATCTCCAAACATTCTTTCATCCGCCGTTTAATAAGATTAAACTTATCCAACTTCTACAATCATCTTACACATTTGCATACGAGAGATGGGTGCCCTATGTCGCGTGATAGATTTCCAAAAGATCGAACAAAAGTTGGCCCGTGAGTTATTTAGATCAAAGAGCGAGCGATTTAAAGCGGTTCGGGAGGAAGGGATGGGATAACCGTTAGCCGCAGCTTTCTGCCCGGATTAACCGAAACTTCCGTTTCCGATTCTCGTGTACGTGCCGCATCCACGCGGAGAATGGACCCCCTGGTGCGGGTGTTTGGCAACGGGTATTCGAGGAGACGGCGACGTTGCAGACAACGTCGGCACCGTCGACGCCACACTAGGCACTCAGCAAAGGAACCAACGAGAGATCCAGCCTCTACTCGTTCGAGACGGTCCCTCGAATCGGTGTTATACCGGTGGCTGTTTTATTGCGAGATTTGCGGCGTGGCCTCTCCGTGTAACAAGACTTACTGAGATCTTAATAGAATCTGAGACCACCCACTCTCAGCGAGTCCCGTAGCACCAAGTAACACCGTCTTCGGCTACACAGTGCCGTAGCCTTTCTTCTCTCTTTCTATCCGTAGAGTTTCCTTTTTCCGCCAGAAAGAGTCGTCGGTTCTATCTCTCTTCGGTTGCTCGGCCTTTCTTTGGCTGGAAGAGGATGGACGGAGAAGGGAGTTGACCCCGGCGCTGCATCCCTCTATCAGGAAAAGGGGTGCTTATTCTAAGCGTATATAAGAGGGGTAGGAGAATGCCCGGGGTGGGCTGTAGAGTGATTTATGAATATTGCCTACCGAGAAAAGTGTATCGCGTTCGCCGCGTCGATTTTACCTCGACTCCGGAGCACTTGGAAACGCGTACGCGAACTTTCTTCCGTAACATTCTCGTCGTTCCGATTAGCGGGGGTCGACGAAATAGAAAAGGGACGGATTTCGAGTGGTAACTGTTTCGATCGGCACCGACCTATCGGATTCTCTTGTCGTCCCGGTGATTTCGATCGTTCGCTCGCTATCCCGGAATCTTTTCGGCGATCGTCTAATCCGATCTCAATGGTTTCATCCTCCCGTCGTTTGTACCGGATCGAAATTCGAGAGAAATTTCACGTTTCGAATAAATCACTGGTAATTGTTTAACGAAAAGATAAACATCGTGGCTGTCAACGGGAGGAATTTGAACGGTGATATTGGCTCGACGATCGCAGAGATTACGCAGACGCGATCGCTGTAAACCTTGGCGGGTGGCGCTGTGCTATTCTTCACCGTACGACGTAATTAATTTTGCGTTTTATCGCGGCATCGACTATTAATTACTGGCGGGAACGTGAGTGCGCGCGCGACCCTGCCCCATCGCGCTAAATGAATGTTCCTTCGGTCGACAATAGAGAAACCTTATTAATAAATATGTGTGGGTATCTTGGCCGCGTGGCGCGATAATGGCGATCGCGAAATTCGAAACACGCGTCTCTGTATCGTCTAGTCGGCTATTCACCCACGCGAACGGAATATTTGGAACGGTTATTTTGTAGCGCAAATATAAACGTAGCAAAAATAAACATTGCACTGGTATGTAATCCACCCGGAGGGTTATTGAGCTCACATCTAATAATAATAATAACAATAATAACAGTACACACCTGTTCGAAAACGATCATTGTAATTGTTCGAGCGTATAAGGAGTGGTATTTCGGCATTTTCATTCTTTTCGTGGCAACGAGAATTTTTCGTACAAGATTCTCTCGAGCTTAAAAAGATCGTTCCGGCGTGCGGGGTAAATATCTACGTAGAATAAAGAATGGTTAATGCTCAGGGCCATCGATGATCGGGTGGCAGAAGCAATTTTATATTTTATTCCTCGATTTAAATTTATCATTTCGGATGTGGCAGGGACAAAAATAAGTTTAAATTGAATTCCGTTTTCCCCCCTATCCACGAAGACAACCGCGTGCATACGCCTACCATCTCTATCCCTATATCCTTCGTATACCATCGAACAATTCTGTTTCGCTTTTCCAGCCAACCTCGAGCCTGTCGTTTCTTCGACACGTCGTCGCGAGGGCTAGCGGTGGTATTGCGCGAACCTTGTTTCTTCGAGGACGGTTTAATGGGAGCCGCGTCAGACGGGAAACGTTTCGTATTGATGCGCGTTTTACATTTTCAGCGAGCAAGCGGGAAACGTGGGAAATAAACTCGGTGGGAGAAGTAACGTTCGAGGAATTCAAAGTCAACGCACGGATTATACTATTATCTCGGTCTCGTCTCGTCCTTTTACGCGACTCTCTCTCTTCTCTTTCGTCCGATTCCAGTTTTATCGTCGTTTGGGATTTTTGTTTAATACGATAGAGACTGATCGAATAGTGAAACGTCGCGATGAAACAGGAGACGAAATTCCGTGGTTAAAACCGCGGCAATAATCGTTAGCGTAGTTACCAGCTAATTAGCGCGAAGCTTCGAAAATATCTGGACGCGGTGATACGACATAGAGCGAGGAAAAACGGAGCGAGTAGGAATCTCGTGACGGAGTGTAAACGAGAGAAAGACAGAGAACAGCTAGAAGAATATTTTATAACGAGCTCTCGCTACGAAGACAGCACCAGCGGTACGGTTGCCAGCGCGTATAACGGTAAGATCGGGAGTAGATCTGTCTCCCCAGGAAGCTTGTTAGGCGTCGGCGAGCTCCGCTATCTTCTAATTGGCGATATAATGATTCTGAAGGATGGAATAGCATGGTCCTGAAGGGGCCGAGGAGCACCCTATTCCGTACCATCCCTTGTTAGGGGTGAAATTAAAATTTGGCTCTACCTACCTTCCTGCCTCTCCTCCCTTGCATCGTCAAACCTCCATCTTCCTCAGTCACTGTTCTATCAGGCACGTTCTCTCTCTTCCACTCCATTCACCTCTCGCAGCTTCGTCCTCTACTTCCTCCCTCTGTCTCCTTCTTAACTTCATCCTTTGGCTACCTGCTCTCTTCTCCCTGGTGGATTCGTTATGCGACCGCTGTGAAATGTATATGTCTTCTGATATAGCTGGAGGATTCGACCGCGAGGACGAGGCGGGGTCGTCGTTATCGTGTCGTTCGAATTTCGAGGGCCTTTCTTAGAAAGCTCGGCTGGTCGAGCACCGAACGCGATTGCGTTTGTTATCCTACTTCTCTTCTCGTTCCCTTTTCGTTCGCCACGTCCGCGTTATTTCCGCCGCTCTCTCTCTCTCTCTCTCTCCCTCTCTCTCTCTTTTCCTCCCAGCCCTCGGGGAAACGTCGTTAAAAGATCAAGGACCGATTCGTGGCGGTCGGATCACGCGGCAAACGATCTTGTCTTCGCGCGAATTTCCCGGAAAAACGGAGCCGAGTGGAATTTCGAGATGGCGCGTCCATAATTGCGATGATTAAACGCGTCATTCCGGCAGGCTGGTTAATTGGACGAGTCAGTTGGAAAGTGGCGTATCAACCGGCGATTTCGTTTTATATCACCGGAAACTATGACTCGTGAAATCAACGCCGGGCCCTGTAGTTAAGCGCCAATGCTTAATTAAACGTTAATCTCGCGCACGATGGCAAACGAAAGTAGCGGTGTGTCGGGGCGATGGTACTGGTTGGGACTAGTAAAGAGGAACGTAAGGGGAAGAGGGTGGTGTAGCCGGGGCGAAATTAAGGCTCGCCGGTTGATTCGAATTCTCCTTGAGAAATTTCCTTTCCCTGAGAACGCCCTTCGTGCGCTCTCTAGTAGTTACTAAACTGGTCGTCTCAATTAGCGAAACTTGCAGCTACGTTACCGACTTCCAATTAGTCATAGGTTGCAAACTGTATCGCGCTTACTGGAGCGAGACTAATAACTCCTAGACCATGAAATATATGCATAGATACACGATGCAAATTAGTGGTACACGGCCGGGCGGACGTTTATGAAATACTTATCTTAAGAAAAATTTCGGCTCCCTCTGTGTAATCCTACTTACCCGCCTACCAGTCAAATATGTACGTTAGGTTTCTCAATTAAATATCTTTTCTCACCTCGTCCTCCTTATCTCGCTTCTTCACCGTGTTTCCTCCTTTTCACAGATTCAAGAAATGCGCGATACAGATTTTTTCCCGCGTGAAAGTTCAACGTTCCAAGACCAGACGAAACAACAAACGTGTGCGTCTCGGGATCTGGCACGTTTGCGTGTTGGAACGAATAGGTATAAGTATATGCGCGCTTCTCTCTCTGTGTGCGTGTGTGCGTGTGTGTATACTCGACACATAGACACACGTATTCACCGTCGATCCTCGGCGAATTTACGAAGGCCCTTGTCGCGCGGCTGATAGTTACAGGCCTGGTCTCAATTAGTAGAACTTACGTCGCTAGGGTCCAATTAGACGTAGGCTAGAAGCTACACCCTGTTTGCTCAAGTTTGCCGTACCTATGCACCACCGTCCGTCGGATGGGGTTGCTGCCCGTCCTGTACCTACCAAGCCTGTTGAAGGTGTCTTTTTCCTACGCTAATGACTAATTAGCAGCCTCTCCACTTCACAGTATAATGACACGGGATACAGCCTTGAGCCGTCGGCTGGGATCATTATTAAACCCCGAAATTGCAGTCGTGCCTGCCGCCTCGTGTTATGCACCGCCTCGTGCCCTGTACTTTGCCCTATCCTGCGTTCTACTCCCAACCCTGTTCAACGTGGTTTCGTATACCCTCTCCACGACGTCGCGACGCACCGTACTCGCTCGTCTCGCTACCCACGGCTCGATCCACGGCTCGAAGGACACGCGGCAAGATGCGGAACGTGACTCGACGAGGATGAGGGTGCGTTCTGATTTCGCCTACCTCTTATACGCACAATCATTACTTCCTGTCTTTTTCCTCATTGGTCTGCTTCTATATCTTTTCTCTTTGTTTTCCATTCTTTGTATTATATCATATTCTCTTATACGTTCTTCTGATTATATTTTGCAACCTCTTTCGAAAGATTCGATGGAACGTACAAGTTGTATATTTACATTTGATCGACTGGTTTCGCGGAACCGGATAAGGGATACGCGTGAAATTACTCGTTTAATTAATTCAATGTTAAACGCAATTAAACAGGTTTCCTCGATGCGCGCGCGCTATTCTCAATTACGCATCAGTATTTCAGGACACATAATACGAAACGAGAGAGACAGAGAGAGAGAGAGAGAGAGAGAGATACCATCAGGTGATCCTGTGATCCTGTAACAAAATCATTGGATTTTACTTCGGTTTTTAAATTAATTTCATAGATGAAACGTACATTTCAAGCCACGCTATAGTCCATTTCCAACCCTTGGCATATTATACGACGCCCACTCTCTCGCTTATTATACAACGGACAAATTCGTTTCGTTCTATGGAATAATACTTTTCCACCCTACCCGCGCGGCTCCGTGCTACAAAACCGTTCCTTCCTTCTTCCTTCAACCGTTTCTTTTACATTTATTTATTTCCTAAACGTCCGTCCCCGCTGGCTACTTTATATTTGACATTTTTATTAAACCAGACGGTAGCCCCGTGTGTCCGTAGCGACAGCGCGTATCTCAAGGATGGCAATGGCAGTGGGGACGCACGAGGCACAGCCCCGCCGTGTTATCCCATATTGCTGTTAGGGCAGTTTCGTAATCTCGCGAGGGTGCCTCCTTATATATCGAGCGAATAAAAAGTTGTATCCGTCGCGCCGATTCGTCGATCGTCGCGTCCGGTTTTCCACCCCTTGTCGCGCGGCTCGCTCCATTTCTCCGGCCACGAAAGACAGTCAGTGCGGAAACGATGGGATATTGTATCGCATCCAGAATCACCGGTACCTCCATACACGTCCCCTCCATAAATCAACTTTTCACTTTACGATTGCGTTACGTCCGAAGGCGGCAGTACCCTTTGCGTCGTTTCTTGCGCGAGAACGATTTTACGCGGTCGATCAACGGCGGTACGCATCTCACAGAGAGAGTTTTCTCACTCTCTGCCAGACTGTGAGATCTCGTATATATCAGAAACGTCGAGCGTCGTCCGGACGGTGCGGTCAGTCGGTTGCCGATACACTCATTGTGCATTGTCGCGAAATAATGGGACGGTAAATTGACAGAACTAGTTTCATTTTATCTAGCGTATCATCGAACCCGGGGTTTCGATAACGGATACTGCGTGACGGTATTAAATACTGCGCATGCCTGACAAATAACTGTACATCCGTGAGAAGTTCGATCGGCACGCGCAACTTGCTTCCGCTTAGGGAGATTTCCGTATCGATATACCGACGGTGTTATACTATGTATCACACACACATATGTAAACGCAACATACTATGTTGCGTTTTACTCCGGTTACGATTCTTCCGGGTGATCGCGGGCTGTCGGCTTGCTGCGCGAAATTTTCTTTCCTCTTTGCCGCTGGAATTTCGTTCATACCTCTTTCCCTTCTATTCCGTGTTCGCGACACGGATTTTCACATCCGCGCGTTCGATATCGTCGGGAGACGATATCGTGTCCGATAGGGAGAAAAAAAAAAGAAGCGTAAGGAGTCGTTGGAAAGGGTCAGAGAGAGAGAGAGACAGAGACAGAGAAAGAGACAGAGAGAGAGAGAGAAATCCGGAGAAAAAATGGAGCGCACAGATCGTTTGACGAATCACGAGGTGCCTCTTGGATACCAACGTAGTCGGGGCACGCTAAGAGGGGGCCAAGGGGATACGCGGTAGAGGGATGATGTTTTTTTCCTCCGCGGCGCCTCTTTAATTTGCCCTCCAATTAACGGACGGGGTCCTATTTGAAAAATACCTGCCACGAGGGCTGGCAATTATACTCCTTCCTTTTTTTTTTTTTGCGCCACGAGCGCGTTATTAGCGCTATCCGTCGTTCCTCTTGCTCCTCCTTCTCCCTCATCTCCCATACTCCTTTCTTCCACCATCCTCCCACTTTGTCGTCATCCCTCCAACTTCATTCCTCCTCTTCCTCGTATCGTCGAGTCGAGCTGTTCCTCTTCGTTCCCACCATCCTCTCGTCCCTATCCCACCCGCACTCTCTGTCACCCTCGCTTTTTACATGCGTGTGGCCGCGTTCGCGTATCCGCATCTGCGTCTGCCTGTATGGGTGGTTATATATGGGTGTATTGCAAAATGTGCGAGTGCTGGTGGTCCAAAGGGGGAGGACACGCGGGCGCTCGTATACGGGAGAGAGGAGTGGCGACGCGGTGAAGAGAAAGGGAGAGGAATAGGGACAAACTGTTGGAAGAGGGAAACGAGAGACAGAGAGGTACAGGGAAGAGGGTATAGAGAAGGTAGGAGAAGGAGAAAGATAGGGAAGGTGGGGAGGGATGGGGCCGGGGTGCTGGCGAGTTAGAGGAGTGGCGTTTATAACTCGTGCCCGGGTCTCCAAGCTTTGAGAAGGCCAATTAGCAGCATAAAGCTACAGCTCGGCCCCGGGGCCGAGGATGTTTGTATGTAATAATGGATTGTTACTCAAAGTATCCGGCTAATTAATTAAGCCCCCGCGCCTCGCCGTGCAGCCACTCACCATTTTAGCCGGCCGCCCTCCTTCCCTCGGATCGCCTTTAGAACGCGTTCGTTCCTGCGAATGTGGTTGTCCGTGTTTCTCTCTCGTACCCGCGCTTTTCACCCTCGCCGGGCCACGTCAATTCGAACTACGAACGATTCCTCGCGATCGATGCTCCCGCCAGTGGATCTGCGAAACGCGGCCACCGGATTTCAATCTCGATCCTTCGGCTGGACGTCGATTTCTTATCGATCGAAATTTAGATCCTTGGCAAATCCTGTGACGTAATGTTTCATATTATTCTATGCAATTATTTTCGATTAAGACAATACATTTACGACGTTCGTGGGAATAGTGGAATCGATCTATCGAAAAACGCAAGTACGGGAGATTTAGCGCGCGTCGTCGGACGACCGGTCCAATTAGCGTGGATCGTTATTGCATGTTGTCGGCCACTTAGCAGACGCTTATTATCGCGACGTACGTGTACATTACGCGGTGGCTGTCTGCGGGCTCATTGTTACGAACGCACAATGGCAGAGAGACACGATTTACGATGTCGCGGATTTAACGAGTCGACGTTCTTGTTCCGTGTTGCAGACGGCGTTCTAGCCGAAATCACGATGACGATGGACGTGAGCAAGTCGGAGCCGAGTAAAAATGGCGCGACGCAGCACGAGTGCGCTGGATGTGGGAAAGCGATCACGGAAAGGTAAGACGATCGCGGTCTTCAATTACTATTTTTATTTCTTTCACGAAACGAAATGGAATGAGCTACAAACAAAGGACAAATTGAACGTAAAATAGAAAAGGACGCGATTGACGAACCGTGACGAATTACTTGAAAATATAAAAACGGACGATTTAGAGAAACTTTCTAATCGGTCAAAGGATAAGCTTCTTCCGAGAGCCGCGGTCAAAGATCAGTTTCGAGCACGATGGGTTACTGGTCGGTAAGAAGGAAAACTATGGTCGGTTCTTCAGGTATCTCCTCAAGGCCATGGACCTGTTCTGGCACGAGGACTGTCTGAAGTGCGGGTGCTGCGACTGTAGGTTAGGAGAGGTCGGTTCTAGTCTGTTCACCAGGGCCAACCTTATCCTCTGTAAGAGGGACTACCTCAGGCTGTTCGGGAATCCGGGACACTGCGCGGCCTGCAACAAACAGATACCGCCGTTCGAGATGGTTATGAAGGCGAGGTCGAACGTCTATCACCTGGACTGTTTCGCTTGTCAACAGTGTACTCATCGGTAAGTTATTCAGCGCAAGAAAATCCTTCGATCGATTCGATTTACATATCGTTTCGCTGTAAACGTCAATTTTTCCGTCGTTTTTCTTTCCGTCTTCTCATCCTACGATCTCCGTTTACGTTTCTCTGCATCGAGCCGTACGACGATGCAAACGACGAGAGAAAGGGAACTGTACGCATGCAAAAGTAACAAAGACGAACAGAGTTGGGGATGAAGAAAAATAGTACGACGGTGAAGGGGTATAGAGAAATACAGGGGACGAAAAGAAAGAAGCGAGAGTACGGTTTGCGAGAGACACAGTCCGCTCGGGAGTTGCTTTACAGGTCAGCTGGGAAATCACCCTGTGCTCTATCCGTCGCGACCTCTTCCTCCGCTCGCGCTGGCATTCCACGCAGCAGGAGGCTAACTTCTCGTCGCATTATTCCCTGCGACGCTTTCCACCCCCGTCAGGGCCCTACCCCTGAGACCAGTTATGTAATTATCCAGATACTGCTGACATTTTTGTATCATATCGCACCGTGTAGCGTAGGCAGACAGAAACAATGGCTAAATGCCGAACGAGATCTCGCCACGTTTCCGGTTCAGCGTCTCGCGATGGACGACGAGAGGAAGGCGATGCGGTGGCGCGCGTCGAACAACGAAGTGGAAACTCACAGCACGAGTTTTTCCTTTCTGAGTTCGATCCTTGAATCACTCGGGAGATTTTATTTCAAACGTAGGTCGAATCGCTTCGTTTATTGTTCGCCTCTCGTCTTTCGCGATTACCCTTCGCTTCGTCCTCTCGATGATCATGTTTTATTAAAGTTCCGCAATTTGGCTCAAAGCGATCTTTCTCTTCCTCTATCCTCCATCCCTCCCCCTCTTCTTTTCCTGTTGATCATCCGGTCTCTGCCATCTGACGCGTAAATTACAACGGACCGTGCGGCGAGTAATTTGCCCGGATGCGAAATTTTATTGCCGTTGGTAACCAGGCTCGAGTAATTTCGCGACGTTACCCCCATCGTCTCTGCCGGTGCGTCGCGATTCTGTGCCTTCCACGTTGCTTGCTACTTTGGTGAATACCCAGAACAAAGAGAAACGAAGTAGACGCAGGGAGACAGAGAAGGGACATGTAACTCCGTGTACCGCGATATACAACGGCGACAAGAAATCGCGAGAGATATAGACGAAAGGGGACGGGGCTAGAAAAGAATAAGCTTCCGATAGAAATGGCGGTCAATGTAAAACGGCGAAACTATGGAACCGTGGTGAGACACAATGCCGACTTATTGACGAGATGAAAGGTTTCGAGGGTGGCAAAAGCGGGTGGTTGGCAGCGGTCTCTGGTTGTACGTAAGAGAGCGCGAAAGAGAAAAAGCGACGAGCGAGGTGGACGAGACGACGAGAGGTCGAGAGGAACCTCGTGCACGAGTACGAGAGGGAGAAGGCGAAACGGAACAGGAGAATGTAGTTTGGAGCCAATAACAGTGGCTCGTCCAGGCGTGCGACAAACGTTGTACAGCTTCTCAAACAATGCGAACAAAAGGGCATCAATTTTACGTTTTTATCGCGTGGCATTGTCTGTCTTCGACAATGGGCCGAGCGGGCAGCGACGGAGCCGCGCGCCGCCATGCCCAAAGCAGTGTCGCGTTCATCGCGGTACAACCGACTTCAACGGAATCGACGAAAACCTGCTTTTGTCTCCGTGATTCACCCCGTGCCAGAGAGTGTTGCACACACGCGACATTCTTGCGGTTCGCTGCAAGCCTTTTCGCTGGATCCCCAGGACCAATAGCCTCCGCGATTGCCCGTTTCGCGGAACCATTCGTTTTGAAACATTGGACGAACGCGTTTTCACGCTGGATAACCAGCAACCTAATTTCCATTACAGTTTGCCATCGTAGCTTTGTTCGGTTCGCATCCGAACGATGCTTATCTATGAGAAATCCAAAACGTTCTTAACACATTGGCAATTTTTGTCTCGGTTTAAAAGCTAAGTTTATACATAAAAAATCTTGTCGTTGTCCCGGTACTTTTTACGTACGATACGATACTTTGAAAAATAGAACCGTATATATTCAAGAATACGAGACCTACAAACCGTCTTTCGTTTTAACCGAACGAAATTGCCGACGATTAGATTTCATTGGTAATTTAGCGTACCGCCAATCCCGCCAATTATTCCCGTTTGATCGAAGCCCCAAACGTTCCGTGGCCCGGATCGAAACGATTCCGGGCGTTCTCGGTCGGATTTAGATATTTCCCGTGGTAGGGGAAGAGAAAGAGAAAGAGAGAGAGAGAGAGAGAGAGAAAGGGTGGATCGTTTCCAATTATTTCGTCGGTAAAAAACGGACGGGTGAACTCGAGGAGGGCAATTATACGCGGGGCGCCGCGACGTGTAACGCGACGACTTAGAGTTTGCAATTAAACAGCAACAATTACACGGGGTAACTTTAGACTGTAATAACACAGAATAAAGGGTTGCCGGTGGCGGTGCCTAGCCTACCACCCTCCTGGTTAGAGGATGATTTACCGATCCAATTAGATATCTCTCTCTCTTGCTCTCACGCTCTCCCTCTCTCTGCTCCACCAATACGCAGAAAATCGCATCGTGTGTGTGGAGGCAACTTTCTACTTACACACGTTTATTCGTGCGCGCGTGAACGACAGAGAATACGCGTCCCCTCGACGTTTCTTCGATCCTCTTGAGGAGACGTCCGGTCAAATTTAACGACCGCCCAGTTAATGCCCTCGCCGACTACAAATTGCAGTTTGCCGTCGTGGCGTCGCTAATTCGACGTTGGCCGATTCTTCGTGCTCGAGCATCGCGTATCGAACAAGCCGCGTCCGGCTAGAATCTAGGAAAATTGGAAGTAGATGTTGCAAAAATGATCCATGTCTTTCGTAACTTTGGTTATTTACCTGTTTGCCCTCGGACGAGAACGACGATCGTTTCTATAGAAGTACGTATTAAGTAAAGACGGGATTGAAAGTTGTAAGGAACAGTCGATTATGACGTGTCATTGACAGTTCTTACGTTGGATTGCAATTAGAAGAGATACGATAAAGTCGACTTAACGGGTCTCGCGCGTTTATAATGCACGGCAACGGATGCGGGAACCTGTTTTAAAGCATATTTGCTATAACCGCTTTGAATACGATTATTACTTAAAACCACCGGCGTATTACGATCGTCATCCTGTGATACGTACTTGCAACCAGTTAGCTTCGCATCGGTGAAAGCTTGATACTTAGTCTTTGGATACTACATTTGTACCCAGTATCTGTTTAACGTTGAGCCATTCCTTCTTAATGAAAAAGGAAAAGGAGCAAAACATTCGAAAACCTGCACTTACACCATGAGCACGTCATTAATCGTGCACGGCTCGGTTGTTCGAGCTGATACGCTTAATTTGCCTGGCAACGCCTTGCAGCTGGACGAGAGAAAGAGAGGCAAACGGAATCGGGGAGAAAGAGAGAGAGAGAGCTGTTTAATCCTCTTTTCTGCGCCGAGGAAACTCGTCCCGTCGCGGCAAAGGCGCAAATTAAACCGGTAACGCTGCCACCGGGTCCCCGGACGCGATCGCGACGTTGAGACGCGGCGCATATGCAAATTTTATTCAAGAAACCTGTGTCCCTTCAAAGAAAAAGATTCACAGAGACGGGCAACGGTGAATGTTTTATTTCGTTGGCGTTGGTCTGGAGCAGAGACGCTCCGGGAATGTTACAACTGCATCGAACACGTCCCGTAAAGCGGAGTCTAATGGGGTCACGCATTGGCACCGGTTACTTTATTTATTTACGCGATACCCGGCTTTCGAGGTTCCGGTCGTCCGTTTTCTGCAGTGGTTGGACGTGTCCGATTCTTCTCCAATTCTCGCGCGTCCAGAGCCTTCTGGCTTCAGCGAGCTCCGACGACCCTCGTTAAACATTCGCCCGTAGCGATCTCCGAGACCAGCTTCCTCTATGGATTGAAATTTTCTATGTGAATCAGACTACGAACCTGGTTTTTCGATACCAACCACTGTACCGATCCTCTCTGCTTCAGCTTCGTGGGTGGATTAATATTTCAAGCGCGCTGTTGTTGCGGTACGCCATTGGTGACTCGTAGATACGTGACGGTTCTGTACCAGACTTCGACCAGTCTTTGCCTCGAAGACTATTGACAATGTAACGCTGAAAATTTTAAATGATAAATAAAATTGTAAAGTCTTAGGTTATGGTTAAAATATATGCGTGTTCTGACGAACTGTCGTTCGACAAAATAAACTCATAGGAGTCTATATAATAGTCATTATATATTTGATTGTTCCAAGCAATGGAACATTTAGAGGATGACACTCATATGCTCATAAGACTCTATAGTTGCTGACGAGAGAATTCAGACGCTTGTAGGAATATTTGACAAATATATCAGGTACGTGTGCTACACGAAACATTTCTAAATCTCTTTAGCGCTGTAATCAGACTCGACTCGACGTTATTTTGGTAAAGCTTGAAACAATTCTGAAGTTGTACATGCAATCTACGAGGTATTTAGTACGAATATATATTTCACAAAGATCATAAAAATATTTAAACAGTTAATTATTCGTTATATTAATAAGCCTCGTTAAATGGGACCATCTTAGATACTTATTACCATATTTAAAATGGCTACTTCTTCATATGGTATATACAGAGTGATTGGTAACTGGTGGTACAAGCGGAAAGGGGGTGATTCTACGCGAAAAAAGAAGTCGAAAATATAGAATAACAATTTTTCGTTTGAGGCTTTGTTTTCGAGAAAATCGACTCGAATTTTCGCTCGGTACGCGTGCACTTTATCACGTCTCGTTATAACGGATCTCACTGTAGATCGTTGTCTCGATGGATATTATCGCAGTTTAAGTTTGTTTCTGCCGTAACGAAAAATTAGGAATACATAATGAAATAATATGAAGTAATCATAAAGTTTATTATTACAAAAATTGCTGAAAATGTTGCCCATTCTGCCGAACACGTACTTCTGCTCTTCTAATTAAATTTCTATGAACACTTTCTAACGTATTCGATTGTTTTAAAGTATGAAAGGCTACAATAAGTGCACGCGTACCGAGCGAAAATTCAAAGTCAATTTTCTCGAAAACAAAGCCTCAAACGAAAAATTTTTATTCTATATTTTCGACTTCTTTTTTCGCGTAGGATCACCCTCTTTCCGCTTGTACCACCAGTTACCAACCACCCTGTATATGTGTCTACCAATTACTTTTAATAAATATATATTTCCAGCAAATATTTCGGAGATTTTATGCACATTTGAAATTTTTTTTCCAGTATAATCACGATACTCGTGTTTCACTATAGCAATAATACAATTTCAATATCTTTTCTACAACACACACGATCTACACATTGTACATTACATACGATAAGTTTAAAGACTTTTGTGAGTCACTATATACATATATGTACCTATACCTATTCGTCAGAATTTGCTATTTTGCTATTTTGTTATTTCTGCATTCTTTGCTATTTTGTATTTTTGTTCCTGTTTCTCTTCTCTCGAGCATCAGGAGGCGAATAAGATTGTTCGTTTATTCTATCGTTAGAACACACTGCGCGCGTAATACGTAGCAACGAGAACAGTTAATTAGGAGGGTTAAATTGTTGATGAAACAATGCGCTCAAAATGCTAGATGGAAAACGTTAAAGTGGAAAATCAGCGGGTATCGCGCGCTGGTATCGTGCCACGACAGACAGCTGCACCGGTTGCTAGAATTAGAGGAATGGGATTCACGCGGCATTATTCGCGCGATTATAATAGAGACTCCTGAACGAATGCACTCATGCAACAATATAATTCTGGCGGATCATAGTTATGTGAATATCTAGTTCGATCCAGACTTCACGGAGGAATGACTGAAAGAATGTGACGCGAATCGTTGGTACTTGCATTCCACATTCACGGCATATTATTATAGAAAAAGTACCTACAGGAGAATTTTAATATCGTCAAATAGTATTCGAAAGCTCGGCACTGTGAATAGCACTGTGACCTATAAAAATAAAATCTCTCGACATTGTGTTCAAGATGGATCGTCTAACGTTTCAATCCTGTGACAAAGTCTTTGGTCCTAATGGCACTTCTGGCAACATCTGAACGTAAAGGATCGTTCATCTCGTAATTTCTCTACAAATTCACTTAACCAACTACCAAATAGCCAAAATTAACTGGTCATTTGGCCTACCAATCTCTCGCACGTAATAATTTCTTTACGCGTGGTTTCATAGCTGTTGAAAATCAGTCAAGGATTAAAATACGTTCAGCTTCTAATTCCATGGCTGTAGAAGTTTCTAATTAAAGAACGACCGGTTAATAACTTAACTAACCGGTCCTAGACGCGACAGTGATCCCACGATGGTCACTGGTAACCAAAGGCGTGTTGGGATTAATCGAAGTATTTAAAATGACGATAAATTTCTAGCTTAAAAATTACGACCATTAATGTCATCTTTCCTTAACATATTCAATTTCCTTTCCTTAATCTGCTTAAGAAAGTGAATCACTCATTTCCGAAGCAGTTGAATATTAATCATTTACCCAGATAATGAAATCGAAACATTTACAAAACGCCAAGTTGATCGATTCTATTAATTTTAATGCACAGAATACACAAAATTCGTTTGGTAGTCAAGTCTTAAGTATCTTATCAATCAACCACGAAAAACAAATAAAAAAAGCAGAAGAGAGAGGAAGACAGAAGCAGACAAAGAATGAAATTTGAAAGAGAAGAAATCCACGAGATGAATTCGTTGAGCGAAACAAAGTAAATAACCGAGGATGGTTAGGTGTCAGGCAATTGACAAGGAAAAGAGAGAACACCTTGAAAGCAGAAGGCCGGTTGCGGCGAGAGATGGTCTCGCGTGGTGGAGACCAGAAACCAGCAGGTGACGGCCAGCTGAATAGCGAGTAGAGGAACGACAGTGAGAGGTATAGAGGTGACAGAAGGGCGAGTGAAAGAGAGAAAGAGAGGTGGAGGTGGATCAGAGTACAGCGTCATTTAGCAGACGACGCGTATAATGGGGGAAACGAGCGAAACCCGGTATAAGCTGTGCTCGTTGGGAATGGCCGCGCGCAACGCGATAATTCTATTTGCCGTACGATTATGAGAGTATCTACCTCGAACCAGACTCTGCCGCTCTCGTATTTCGCTCTCGTATTTCCTACCGGGATCAAAGCGGATGTGAGACCGCTCGCGGACAGAAGCCCGATAATAATTATTTGTCCGACGCGTTGCGATACGCTCGTTATCCAACGCTCGTCCCCTGCCACCCTTTGTCATTGTTTCTCCTTTTACCCTCCCCCCGACTTTTTATTTTTTTATATTTTTTATTTTTTTTTGAGTCCCACTTTTTCGGATTTTCCTCCCTTTTTGCCTTTTTTCCCCCATTGTGACGATCAACCGTTTATCGACGAGCTAGCAGCGACGCGATACCTATGCGTAGTGGTTCGCGAATGAAAGAATCGTTACACACGTTCTTTTTATATCGATGATATTTTTTCCAATTTTTCTCGCCGAATAATCCCTGATTTACCTGTTGTTAATTGGCAAGAAATTAAAAAAAAAAAGAAGAAAAGAAGTTATTCATATATTAGTCAATCATATATTAGAAAGAAAAAGATATTAATCATATATTAAACATATCTTTTCTCACATAATGTCGCGAAGTGAGAACGATCGCGAGCGATCGAACAAAAGTTCAGGCGTTCTCTTTGAAGCTGGCTCGGGGATCTCGCAACGTAACAGATGACGAGAAACGTATCGCGCGGAGATCTCATCGAATCGCGGTTGGAGGCGGTGTACAAGTTGAAGCGGCGCGACACCAGTAGCCTGTGGTTTTGATTGCAGGTTTTGCGTGGGCGATCGATTCTATCTGTGCGAGAACAAAATCCTGTGCGAGTTCGACTATGAGGAGAGGCTCGCGTTCGCCAATATGTCAGTACAAACACCCGCCACGCTGGCGTACATCAAAAGGCAACTGCCTCCAGCGCCGACACCGCCTGGCCAGAACATGCATCCTGGTCACAATCCACTGCAACCTCATCAGGCACTTGGCCAGTCGGTGGGTCAACATAATCACGTGTCGAACGTAAGTTAAGAGAGGACCGTAAACGTTTGAAGCGTTGTGTCACGCACGCATGCTTAAAAGCATCGACGCCTTAGTCGCTGTGTTACTACGGTCGTCGATGACAGGCGGAGTCGGTGGTATTTTAATTGGAAGCGTTACACGCCACGCCGGAAGTTTTCGTCGCGTGATCGGTCTCGTTCGCTGGCCCGAGGGACCAGCGACGTACGACGTGTTTCAACTTTGCTTTTCAGTCGGAAAATGAAACGCGAAGTTCGAATGCTTTCCATCGTTTTAACGTTCAGGGGTTACTTCTTCTTGTAAATTATTTTCTAAATTATTTTATAAATTATCTTGTTTAAATTGCCCTCATTTCGTATATAAATATAACACAATATTAAAAAGAAAGTATAGAAAGAAAAATATAAATCCGTTTCTTGCAGTCTGGAAAGTTGACTAGCGAGACATCGCAGGGGTGATGGACGTCTACTTTGCTCACTGCTTCTCCGAACTGTAGATGTAATTATCTTAATTAATAACGAAAGATTTTTAATATTCCCTTCTACAAATCGATCAAGCCTTTCTTTCCGCTAGCCAATTTACCAGCCGCGAACAGTAAATCTGCATGGGCCATCTCTCAAATATTAATGCGAATTTACCAAATAACAATAATCCGATTCGCAAAATAAGAAAAACAAACAATCGAAAGAATATAAGAGAATAGGACTAATGCGATTCATTCTCACTCAGAATAACAATTTTATGGTGCAGGGACAGATGTCAGGGAGCACGCCGATGGTGAACGGAACGGCCATTGGCGTCGGTGGACCCAGAGCTCCTGGAGACATGAACAACAACGGGCTATCGGGTCCAGCCCTCGGACCGGTGAAGCCACCGCCGATGTCTATGCAGGCTCCGACCAGCTGAAACGAGGTGTCACCCCCTCTGAAGAAGCTCAGATGTCTCAGCGGTTATTGAGGCTATTGACGCTGACCGACGAGATGAACAGGAGGTACGGAGAGGGAGTACGGGCGAGGATTAAAACGTCGTGACGAAAGTGAACGCGAGGAACCAGAGTGATAGACAGACAGGACGCATAACATGTGGATCGGTGAGAGAAAGAAAGCAGGTCGAAACGGGGGGTGGGAAAAGACGAGTCGTTCGCGACGAGAACGGAACGAAGATGGAAAAGAGAAACGAGATGGTCTCCGCGACGGGTCTCGAGGATACCCGCGGAGGATCGAACGTTTTTGGGGGAAATAGTCGTTTAGAGGTTGGGAATAATCACTGTGATCGCGAATTGTATGAATAAATTTATGGAAAGAGATACGATAGGAGCCGCATAGGACGTGGTCATCTCGCGAAGGCGAAGAGATACACGTTTAATACACGTCTTGTAATATACGGTACAACATGTAACATGATAAAAATAGGCGATTTATGTAAGATACGTTTCTAGCGAGGAGAAGAGCGATTAGAAGCGTGCGAGTAAGCGTGGAAGGACGACCGAGTGAGAGGGTGAGCGAATGGGGCAGAGTTACCTGTAAATATCTGTATCTGTCGACTCTGCGAAACCGAAAGACTATCAGTATACGCAGACCAATCGAACGAATTTCCATAGTACTCGCGATTCGTCGACATTCGACGTTTGACGGCCGATCGAGAAGACGAGTGTCGGATAGGCGGAGGAAGAGAATCGTCGTAAGATTGTTCGTAAATTACTGTTTGCTGTTTTTCAATTTTATCGTCGACTCGAGACGGAGGTCTGTGATTCGCCTGGACAAAGGCGAACGAACGTTCGATTAAATACCAAAGGTAAAATCGAGAGACGTTGTTCTGTTCGAGGGGAATCTCGGCGACGCGAATGTGACGAATCTCTAGACGTTCCCAAAATGTCGGTATACGAGGCGCAAGCAAAGGCGTACACGATGGCTAATACCAAAGATTAACGATGTAAGTTTCGATGCCCCTCGGGAGAGCAAGTCGACGTCTCGGATTTCGAATATTCCTTTCTCGGTGATAATGGCGGTGACGGTTTACTCGAGCAGCCTGTGGTTACTTGCCGAGTTTCGCGGAGAATGCATCTTTAACGCGGTCTGCGATCGGAAACTTGCGAAACGAGGGGCTTAGTCGCGGCTTTACGCTTTAACGCCAAAAGACGAGCGAAAACGGTCCAGACGAAAGGAGAAGGAACAACGAGGAAAAGAAAGGAAAAGATCGGGAATAAGATCAGACGGCGGCATCGATACCAAAAGACGATTGAGAAAATCCGATAAACGTTGCGTGCGCTGATAAACGATCCGTTTTCAATCACCGACGAAGCAAACCACATTTAAAGGAGCCAGAATCGCGATCGTGGTACTCGTAGAGAATTTGCCTGACCGTACGCTTATACGACGACAAAATTCATCACCCTCTCCTCCTTGATCTCGACGGAGTTGTTGACGTTGTCGTTCGATCAGACTGTCTTCACGAGCCACGTGGGACGACTCGAATGTCGTGCTGATTCTACAGGATACTGCATTTCGAAACCACCGAATCGATTAAGTACAAAAGATGTTACGCGAAGAGGATGTCCTACGAAGCGGGCGTGAGGTAGCAACCTGTGACGAAGAGAAAGAGGGAGAGAAAGAACGAAACCTACACGAGTGATTCGCGCTCCGAGTACGCGCGACAGAGCCGAACACATTTTCCTCTCGTTTTTTTTTTTTTATCCATCTGTATATAAATATCATTTATTAGCGCACTACTAATATATTTACCGCCTCTATAGAGGCTCCTATTACTACCGAGAAAATATAACATTCTTATAAATACAAGCAAATCGTGAGTTTCAAGCGTGTGTTCATTTCGTTTCCAGGATCGGCCGGTACCTACAACGCCGAGTACCATACGCCGTCGTCTTTTTACTCCTCTATTTATGGCTGTTTCCGCGACGTTTGCTCCCCTCCTTCTTTCCTTCTCTCTTGTTCCTCTTCAACGACGAGAAAGCGAAATCGCGACACGCCGTAGAAGAGATCCACTGATTTGTGCGGGCCGTATTGCCCGCGTGATACAGGGAAATGGTTAGAAACGGAGATGGGACAGGTCGATGGTGGGGGTGGGACGAGGGAAAGGGGTGAGGGTGAAACAGGCAAGGGGAGGCAACGCGATTTCCCTAATGCCTTCCAGCCCACGGAGTTGAATGTTATTATGCACGGTGAAGACTTTATAATAGGACGTTGAAACTCTTTAAAACTCGCGGAGAGCGGATCCTCTACCTCCCCCCCCTTCTTTCGCATCGTTGCGCTACCCATCGAAAGGGCTCGTCACTTCTCCGACACTCGAACAATTTTCCTCGTTGCACTAAAAAATTGAGAGGTTCGTTCCGAGTATACCCCGTTGTTCGTCGCTTTAAAGTTTATTAAGATATTTTCCCCCTTGGATTTTTTTTATCGGACGGATGTAACGTAGGTTGCTTACGTGAAAATTGCTTCGTCAAAGATTCATTCGACGAATTTAAAGCGAATAGCGATACGCTAAATCCATATAGGAGTCAATTTTGTCCTTGTTCGCGTGTCCACTGACTCATTCCAAAGTCAGAGATCATAGACGGAAAGTTTTATACTGAAAACACAAATACTTCTTTTTCACGTATGTGTTATTCTATTATGCGTATATGTAGAAAATATTTTTCTTTGCGAATATTATTTAATATACGTTTTGGTTAACGAGACGCGTGTACCAATCGTCTTCTTAGACGTACAAGAACGGATAACGTTTTCGTTACAGATCGCGTACGAGGAACGTGTATGAAATTTTTCGTAGAATAACAGAACTTTTCGTCCTTTAAAATATCGGTATCAAAAAATTCATATTGGCAAACTTCGATACGAGCCCAGTGAGACAGATTTCGCCTGGATATCGCGCGTCAAGGTCTCGTAACAACGCGTCAGTTCGCATAAATTAAATCGATCAGCTTATAAGCCAGAAGGTAACACGAGTCTCGATCGCTGACGCTTTTCGACCAGCCTCACCCCCTTTGTCTCTGGTCGCATTAATCACGCCGAAGTCGCGCGGTTATAGGGGATGGTAACCGGTGTGGTAGGAGAAAGAAAAACAGAACCCCTTAAAATAATCTGGCCTGAAATGAAATCAGCCAAGGCAATTTCCAGCCCCTGTAGCCAACGGTGATGTTAACAGCGCCGGCGGTTTTATCCATCCACTCTCTGTGCCATCCCTGATTCGAGCGCGGTGCAACCGACAAATGACGACGCGGCAACCCCCTCGCGGCGGCCCACGGAATTAAAGATCCCGAGATAAGGGTGTCATCCTTCGCTATGCATTATGTGTTCGGCAAAAAGCTCAGGGCCCCCCTCGGGCTATCCTGACGCTCTGCGTCTCGTTCTCGCTCAGCTTCGCGCTTCTTCCCATCCCCACCGCCCCTTTTCTCTACCTCCTCTCAATTTCCTCTCTGTACGTCCTCTTCCTTTCTCTTACCGTTTCGTACACCACCTTTCCTCCTCGTCTTCTCTTCGTTGGCTCTGTTGCGCCCGAAGAAGGTTCCAATTAATCTCCCTCGTACTTTTTCCACTCTCCGTCCCATAGCCGCGTAGGATGCCACACTATGAAAATATTAACGGCGTTTTCGCCGTGTGTCGGATCGCTTTATTCCGCGATACCAGCTCCACGACTCGTTGCTAAGAACGTTGGATGATATTGGACAGATGCATACTGGTAAGTCATAATAAGATTATTAATATTAGAATTGTAATTGATCGAATGTGATCATGTTCGTGATTGCAAGGTTATTCAGTGTAATTGGAGAATGCGGTGTAATTGAAGCATGGAGTTGCACGTGTTCCCTGAGACGATCAAAGTGTCACGTACAGCAGGGTTAGAGGAGAGGGCTGGGGAACGAGTTGGCAAGGTGGCGAGGGGTTCCTTTTGAAACCGTCGTGCAAAGTAACTCACGGAAGCAACGGGGTGCACGGGAGCGCGCCGTGTTATGATCCGGACATCCTTTTCGGTTCGAGGCGAATAGAAGTTCGACCAGCGTACGCGCTCGTATTTCAGGTTTTATCGCTCGAAAACGTGGAGGGTGGGCCGACGGTCGTCGTACTCGACAAACCGTGTACCGAAAAGCGACGTACGCGATTCGAAGGAGACCGTTCCCGTGACCCGCGACGCCTCTCCTTCCTGATGGATAAGCCAAAGCACGCTGGTGGATCGAGCTCGCCCAACCCAAAGGTTATCGACCAGTTGATCGTACGTTTAAGGATCGCTCGTGTGAAATCTAAGAAACAGATAAATTTCATCGCGATAAATTTACATTGTTAGGAATACACTTTTTCGTGCCACGGGTACCACGAATTTAACGATTCTCATGGCTTGGAAATCTGTTTGATAAAAATGATACCAAAATCACGGAAACGAAAAGAAGATTCTTCCGTAACGATGACCAGAGAGGAATAACGAGGTAATTCGGGTCGACGCGGCGGGGTGGGTACGGAAGGATGGCGCGCGTAACTGTCGTTGGTCGAAATCGGAGTCGCTTTATCCCGGTGTATTGTCGGCGCGCATCCTAAAGCAATCACACAGGCGACCGGCCAACCCACCATTACACGATATACTGCCTTAACTTTGGACGGAGAAGCGACGTTGGCGACGCCCTGCGTCGCGCCGCATCGCGAACGTTACGTATAGGGTGTACCGAAGGAAATAACCGTCATCTGTATTCGCGATAACATCGTAATTGAATGCGGTTGACGGGGATTTGCTGTACGGGCAAGCGGCCACCAGGCCCATAACCGTTCCCTTTTACCTCGGCTACCTTCACCCTCCGTTATCCTTCTCTTTTTTTCCCCGCATCCACCACGTTTCTTCCGTCTCTCTCTCTCTCTCTCTCTCTCCTCCCTTTTCTCTACGTTTTCTTGTTTTCTCTCCTCTTTCCTACTTCCCTTCGTTCCAACTTCTTTCTTCGTTCCAGTTTACCTTCAACTTTTCTACCCCTTCTTTTATCTTCGTTCTTTTGGCCCAACACCCAACCCGCACCCTCCTATCTCGCAGGGATATTAATCATATCGAGGTGCGGAAAAATCTACTTCGCCGACGTTTCGAGCGTGTCGTGGTAGCGTCACGTATAAGTACACGGGCACTTGCGCGCGCGCCACCATTTTCGGCGCGGGGACAGGGAAACTGAATGGCGATACGAAGATAGCAAACGTAGGAAAGAAAGTTTATGAGGGGTGTTTCGTGAAAAGGGATTTTATATGTTGCCGTGTATGAAAGTGGACTAGCCGCTTGGTTGGCCCGACAAAAGAAGTCGCTGAACTCTTACCCTCGCCGGTTCCAGCAATTTCTATCTCTCTTCATCTCCCTCGTTTCTTCTTTTCTTTTTCTTTCTTTCTCGCCTGTTGTGCGACGAGTATGACGCCGCTAAAGTACGCGAACATCTCGATTTCAATTAGTCAGCGAACCCTTTCCTCTGGCTCCCTCTTGGTATCTGCCCGTTAATATCGTAGCTCTCGATGCTGCGGGATACATTTCCATGGATACGCGACAAAACGCGCGTCGCATCGTTGCGGCGCGTCATAAAGGAGTAACCTCGCCAGGGTGTATCGGAGTGTAAAAAATCAATTAACAGGAAATAAAAACACACTTGGCCGAGATAGGAAGGATTGTTCGAGTGCATCGATACCCGCTATCGGGGCTGTACAGGAACGCTAAACGGGCAAGAAAGAGGACGAATCGCGGCTATCGGAATAATAAACGGAATGGTGACTGGGTTTCGCGAGACTATTCGGGATAAATCGGTGCAAGCGCTGATGGGAAATACTTGTTTCCTCGGTACTGTCACGAAACCTGATTGGCGCATAACCATCGGATTTCGCGCTCTATTAATGGCCGTGTTTTTAATCTTTTCGTTTCTTTCTCTCTTTCTCGCAACGATCCTCTCTCGTGGTCTTTCTCCTTTTTATTCTGCTCTCAGTTTTCTCTCCTCAATTTCAGCCATCGTCAATCCGAAAAGTGGCCGTCTGATAGATCGACACAGACGCGTACAAATTATTTAACCAGCACAGATCGTGGATATGGAATTTCGTTGCTCCGAATGTCTGCTCAATCGGAACGATCGACCATCCCCGTATTTCGTTGGTGGCGGGTCAAACGCGATGCGTTCAGGAAACGCGGTTAAGACGTCGTACTCGAGTCACGGTTTCGTTCATGGGTGCCGCCACGGCGCCTTACTCCCTTCTTCTCGCCACCAACCCCGCTAAATATACTCTTATACATTATTCGCTGGTTACGTCGCGGTGGTGGGCAAATAATTCGGTCGCGAGCCCCACGAAAGATCGATAAATTGTATTACATAAATAACGGTCGCGCGTGGCGTCGATGTTATCCCGCAATACGTTAGAATGAACTATCTTGCGCCGAATCACGGATGATAGCCGTGATCTGTGGCGCCTGACTCGGTCATCCAAACTGCCTTCTCTGCCAGGAATTATAGTTCCGACACTTTTGTCAGAAAAGAAACGATTCGGGAAATGTTTCGTGACGATATTTTTCTTCGACAGGGAGATAATCGTGTCGTTGTGCTTTTATGACTCTAATATACCGGGTGTGATACATACGCGTGATACAAGCGAGCAGAAAGTTGATTTAACTAAATTCTAAATATATTTCAAATAATTTAAGAGACTAAAATACGTTGGAAGCTTGGTGTTGAGAAAAGTGGAATTTGAAAATTTCCCGATAGTTAAAAATTGTCAAAGTGGCCTTTGCCGAAAACCACATCTTAAACGAACAAATTTTATTCGAAAAATATATCTGCAGTTTATATGATACACGTATATTCTAGAAGTTTTCCAACTCGATCTTCTCGAGAACAGGTCTCTCCCCAAACGAACGGTTAAGGGACTTATTGGAACAATCGCGGATGCGTGGAAATGGAGTTCGACTGTCTGGAACTCGTCGAAGGCAATAATCGCGCGTAAGCAGGGCATTAGGGGCAAGTTAGTTGTCCGTAAGCCCCAAAGTACGAATTAGCGTGCGGCCATTGTGGAGGGAGTTTCGGCAGAATGCTGTGCTTCCGGTGGCCCTTAACCACCAGGATACGAGCATGAAGGCGCAGAATGGCGTCAGGATTGAACTAAGAATATTACCGTTGGGAAAACACGCTAACTGCGCGTACTAATTACGCGGCCCATACTAACGGTCACGATATTTCAATTTCAGGCGACAATGGTCACGTTCTCGCCCACTAAAGAGTTAAGTTTAGATATGGAGGGTGATTCGAGTATACGAGCTGATTTATATCGTCTAGCTTACGTAAGGAATTTTGAATAAATTAGTTTTGTTTAATCAATGGTATTAAGAACAGCGTCCACGTTATTAATTAACCCGTTGCTTTATGATTTTTTTTCTGTGGTTATATAAAATGGCGTGCTAAAGTTTCGCAAATTTAACTTATGCAAAACTTATGCAAAGGTATTCATATAGACGAATTTACATCGGTTTCCTCGCAAAATCGCAGGGAAATGTTAGCTACGCTTAGATTTACGGAACACGTTATGTAAGAAGGAACGATATAATAAATAAATGTTGTTTATTATTGTATATCCATTGTTTTAAAACACCGCCAAGTTAACACGATTAAGAGAAGGTGAAAGAATCACTATACATAAGTCCACGTTAATTACATACATATAAATATACTGTTTTAGCACAGTGACGACGATAGAAAGCATTTGCACGTACTTCGTTCATTTGCAACGAAGAATTTTTTATCGTCTTCCACGTTTCATTTTCCTAATATTATATTATTTCGCAGTCATATAAAAGTAGTACTAAATGATACGACATTTAACATACCTGAACTCAATTAATTGGTATATGAGTTCTGTAACAAATTTAATGGTACGCAAATACCCTTTGTAGTCGCGGTATGTCGGAAGCAAAATATTAAAAATATCGTACTTGATTCGTATTTAATAATTTTAATCTTGTAACGTTAAATTAGAGTCAGGATCATTGGACAAACTTCAAAATGACTGAGCTTTTTTATCTTTGCTCCTTTTTCCACGTTGCGTTCCAACGTGATACACGATAAAGCGATGGGTTAAACAATCTTTCGTACGAATTTGAAGAACATGTTGAAAAATTGATCGTTTTGTGATCGACGTTAACAATAAGATCTCCGAGCAAGTGCGTAACTCGTCGATATTTAAATTTTAATAGCTGTCACGTTTGCGCAAGTAATAGAACAGCGCAAAGTGTACACAACGATTAAAGTATGTTGGAGGGAAAAGTGGTACATGCTAATTAGTCGACGATACGTAGCGGGGAGAACGGTCGATGCTAACTACCTCGATATTCCAAATTTAGGGGACAGGAGTTTCGTTTGCGTAATCAATAGAGCGGCGCGAAACGTTTCGGCGCGATTGAAGAGTGTGCCAGCGAAAATTGGATATAATCAAGGAGAAAAGTGGCGACGATATTTCCATTATCGTTCGTTCGTGACACTTTAACGGTCTACCCGGTGTCATTTTCGCGCAGATCGTTGACAATATCCGGCCAAATGAGTCTATTAAATGCACTCGTGGCTGAAAATGTTGAAATTAACCATTCTGCCCGATGTTTTCTGGCATTCGTATAAACCACGTCGACCTCTCCGTCGTTATCCTAAAATAAAGCGTTCGTAAGAAACAACTTACGCGTGCCATCCCCAGCATCTTGCAAATTGAAAAGATTCCTGTGATCCGAGCCGAGCGGTTGCCTTATTCCCTTGTGCGCAGAAATGGAATACGTTAATGCGTCTCGTTTAAGCGAAGCTATTTAACAGGTTCTGATGCTGAGCGAGTTGTCGGGAATAGAAAATCTGTAATTACCCCGCGTCCTCGCGCGGATGTAATTTACGCTAATTAACTTGAAAGCATTTTTTTCCCCTCTCGTCGGTGTGCCGCCTCTCACTATTTCGCGGCCGTTCCGTCCGGATCTCGCGTCCGCGCTCACCTCGGATCACGTTTGCCGCGGAGGCTTTCCTTTTTCCCGTAACTCGGCCGCGCGTTCTCGATTCTATAATTGAGAGAGGAAGAAAGAGAGAGAGAGAGAGAGAGAGAGAGAGAGAGAGAGAATCAGCTAATCGAATGACGCAATAACCGCCCATTCCTCGTACCTAAAGCGAGCGGATCGCCTCGTAATAAGACGATTCTCTTGTCGAAAACGCTCCACCGACCCAAGGAATAGAACGATCCTTCTCTCCCGTCCGCTCGGTTTCTTTCGTCTCGCCGTTTCTATTTTCCTCCTTGGCTACCACGCGCTTTTCCTTCGCGTTTCTCCCTTGCTTGCTCCGTGGCCGTAAGCCCGACGGGGATCGTTCACGATTTTACGAGGGACTAGAGTCGAGTATCGGTGGGCAATTATCCGCGAAACAAACAGGTCCGCGAGGGAAAGTCTAACGACTGCCGGGGTCTTCCCAGCGATTACCTCAAAGCAAACCGCCTAACAAGACATTGTTCCGAATAGCTTAGCCATTCTACCCTGGCGTGGCCCTTTTCCACCCTCACACCCACTCCAGTGGAACCTCTTCCCACATAGAAGAACCACCACATCCAGTGGGACGACCGAACCCGGCAGCAGTTAACAACCCTGGTCTGGCGACGGTCGTTAGCAACCAACCTCGTGCACCACCTCCCCATCCGCATCTTCGACTTTCTCACTCTCCCTTACTCCTCTCTTCTCTGCATGCCGCATCACCGTCTCCTAATTCAAATCCGTGCTCCGTTAGCCGCTACTGGTCTGCGGACGTTGATGAGCGTGCGGCAAACGTTCGTGCATCACGGAAACGGTCCGTTAATAGCGCGCGCCATCCCCTCGTCAGAAGTTAAACGTGCGACGTTGTGTCGCTTCTTTCCTTTCTTCCAGTTCGAGAATTTGTCCCGTTATCACCGTTAAACTCGATTCGATGGTAGAGTTTGTCGCGTATTTTGGGATATATTCTAAACGCTGTCAGCGTTATTGAAATGATATTTTTCTTTTGTAGGAGTGACGCAATTTTTGTATCGGTGATATCATCGTACGTAGGTTCGTTATCAATTATTATAATTATCGATACGATGCAATATCCTTTTTTTAGGTCTGAAGACAACAACGATTATTCGATGAAAAGGAAAACGCAACAGTTGCGACAGCGGCGTGATCGAAACAATAGGCAGAGTGAATTACGTTGTTAGCTTCAATTAGTTATTATTAGACAATCTTGTCTTGCAACAGGAAAAACGAGCTGGTTGAATTGAAACGAATTTAAAAATATCGAAGACCGGAGTCTATGTCAGCGAGCGAAGATAACGTAAAGAATAGCTGGAATAGTCGGCGCGTACAAATACACGACTCGGTTGACACGGTGTAACTATGAATGTCGCTTTTCATGCCGTTTTCCTTCCCCGCCTTCGTTAAATCTTGATCAAATCATAGAACATACACGTCAATAGGAACCAGCGTTAATGAATTGAAGGAGGCGCATATATTCTGTGTATCGTCGATTAATCAAGTATATTTTTTAAATAGAACAAGAAAACATATAAAGATAAGATTCCTTCACAGCGATCTATTGTCGAAGCGAATCTCGTGGCACCGTGTCGTCGATGAGGCACCAAGAGCTCGTTCTCGATAAGAAGGGAAGAGGAAGGGAAGAGAAAGAAAGAAAGAAAGAGGCGACGGAAGAAACGGCACGGTCGACCGGTAACTCGCTCCTTTAAAAAAGTTCTTTCGAGTATATTCGCGCGTTAACGGCATTATCGCCGCCGCGATAAAATCCCCCGGGTGATAATATATTCCAGCAGGCAGGCCGGGAAAAAAATACAGATTAAGGTATCCTAAGCACGGATTTAATGCTTATTTATACGCCGCTAAGCACCAGCATTACCGGCGTATTACGATCCTAGCAGTCGCGTGAACTTTTTTCGCGCCTCCTACCACCCCTATCGTCTCTCATTCTCAATCTCTCCGCCGCGAATTAGCGAGCACGATTAATTTTGATAATTCGCAGATGCTACGAAACGATGGAAACCGCTGTGAAACCAGCCTCGATGTTCGAGGCTGAGAAACTTTACGCTGCAATTTTATCGTGCTGTTCGCGCGAAACACGTTCCGCTAGTTCTCGCGGTTCCAGTCCATTAATGGGTCCTGAGATACGACTTTTTTTCTACGTTCGACGGTTAAATCGGAGATTATACCTGTAGCGAAGAGACCGTGGAAGGCCGAGCGACACGAAGACGAATCGGTTTACGAGGCTGTCGGACTGGAAGGATCGGCATTTGCCATCCCAACTTCCGAACCGACGAAACTTTCTCCGGTCCGTTTTTCCTCTTGGTCGCGAGTCGAGTTTTAAGTATTTGATTACCACCCTGCACAGCCGTAACGCGTTCGCGTTCAATGAGCCACCGTTGCTGTTCGTTAGTAGCTAGAGAATGCCAGCTCTGCACGCGATTCGAGCCAGCCCGCTCGACAGACTTACGATACTTTGTTACTGCGTCGTTAATTTTAACGTCTCGTACGTGCCACCGATTTTTCTCCCGGCCTCTTCGATTCTCCTCTTGCCTCGAACAACGCGTACAAACCTTTGTCTTTCGTGATTTTTCTCTTCGCTTACGACGCTAGTGGCAAAGATTATCCTGATGATCGCGCAAACAATTCGAATCGGACGTAAACTGACGAAGATAGTCGACTCGTTTGATTATACTGACGGAATCGGGAAATTGCGGAGGAACAGCAGTTTGTCATTTAAATCGTAGATAGATCGACGATCGGTTGAACGAAAATCAGGACGCGGACACGTAATTACCCGTTCTCCTTCGCGTAATCGGTAAGACGATCGCCTATCTCGCGGCTCGATGCGGCGTCGTTAAAGGGAATGCTTTCACACCACCCTGGGGAGCATCACGCCGGAGACATTATCACCGGTAGGCTTACGGAATTAATATCAGAGCTCTGTCTCCCTTCTGCCTTCGTACTGTGTGTATCTCACGATACACCGAAACTTTCCAGTTTTAAATGGCCGCAGAGTAATCGAGGATCGCGACGATAAGGGTGTGCCGAAACAAAAAGCAATTTCGTCGAGATCGACGTTTGAATAATTTCCAAAATTAGTTTGGCGGTCGATATAGCGAATCGAACTGCTACTCGGCTATTTACTGTCCCATTTAACAAATATTCGAATTATCAAAATAGTCTAGTTTCGTTGTTTCGATTGGTAGATGGGAAAGAGAAGAACCGAGAAGAAAGGAAAAATGTTAGTAGCTCTTTCTTAAGTTTCTTCCTTTATTTTGTTAGAATTGCCATGGGGAAGCAATTGCTCCTTCTATTACTTGTAATTACCCTTTATTTTTGTTTTATTAGCAGTATACGGTATATCCATCACCTTTATTTCAGTAGTACAAGAAAAATGTTTAAAAACCTGCTTAATGCGAACCAATGAGGTCTTCTGTATCATTTTCAGATGCAGGTGATCATAGAAATCAGGATCTTTCTGCACGATAATTAACTAGCTAGTAGTAGTGTAACTATACATATTCGTGAATTAACAAATAGCAAAAGGGAGCTGCCTTGTAACATGTAAAGTTACTTTTCGTTACATTTATCACTGTAACTTGTAACTTGTGACCTGTAAAATTCGTTAGTGAGATTAAGCCAACTGTCCAAGAAAGCTGGCATTAAGAATTTAATTTATAGAAGCAGATACGATTATTTACGTCTGTCTATACACGCGCCACTGGTAACGTGTTCAGGAAACACATTACGAGTTTAAGAAAACATAACTATCTAGTATCTAGTAACAAAATAATTTCAGGATTAGTCTATCGGATTCCTAGGCGAGCATTTGCCAGCGAGCATAAAGCACCAACGCGTATATCGCGGGACAATTATGAGGGTGTCATAATGTTTCTCACGAAAATCCAATTTGCCCCAAAAGCTGCCCGATACAGTTGGACCCGTATTTCGATATTGCCATGCTTGTTAATACCGCGACTCTCTTCCGTCACTTTAATGGATGTCGCCGGGGAAAATCAATTTGTTCCAATTTGCCTAGTTCTTCTCTCTCCCTCCCTTCTCTCTCCGCTTCTCTCGCGAGATATCACGGTTCGTGAGCGTCACTTCGCGCGTGCACAACACGCGGTCTGGTCCATCCTTAACAAAGAAGCATCTCGGACGCTGCGTGTCGGCAAACACGCGTACACGTATGCCGTGCAGATAATCTTTTTTCCGTTACGTTGTGTTTTATTTACTTCGATCTTTCACGGTTCACGTTATAATTTTTATTGGCTTCCACGCATCGACAGTATCCGTTTCGAGCACTCCAGCGAAATGAATTGCAATATTTGCCGGCTGCATTGGCGGGCATATTTTCGAGCGACGGATCGATGGATTGGAAAGCCAATAACGAACATTTTCGCGAAAACAGACGGAAGGAATGGGAAGAGTGATGGCGGAGAATGATTGATTGATGTTCTTTGGCGTTCCTCGAATTTTTCCTGGTAATCAAATGAATTAAGATCGGACCAAATTTTCGACCGATCGAATATTTAATATTTCTTAGAAACAGGATAAAAAATACTTGGAATAGTATAAAATCGTTGCCGATCGTAGAATAAAGTATCGATTAATTTGCGCATTGAAAGTTAGATCAGACTGACTTCGTTAATTGAATTGTTCGAATGATCAATAGATTATTCGTTTGTGCGGCTAATCAATCGTCGATGTCAGATAGACAATGAGGCACGGTGACCTGCTTCCTTAATATATCACATCGATATCAATTTTTCATGGTATTCCTTCTTTCAGATCCTACTTCTATTTACATCGTTCGTTATTTCCAATCGCTGATTTGAAACAATCGGCTGTGAATTACGCGCGGTAAGATCTCTAACCTTAAATAAACAACGATGATAGAGACTAACGACTAACAGCCAGTTGGAAAAATGGCGGCTGGAAAAATCGGCGCAGATGGAACGGAAATCGGAGGAATGGGTCGATTAGGTCTGGATAGGCCTCCGGACGGCAGTGAACCGATCGAAAACCTGTCGTGTAACAACAGCGGCCGGTTGCTGCTATGTCAGGTCCACGGAGTGAAGTAAAATGGACTTGAAGGGTTATGGCCAGCCATCCGTGGGCTTATGGGCTGATCGCGACCGATAGAATCAGCGTTCTGCCTCCGTGCTTTTGCTCATAATCACTTTTCGATTAATTAAATTTTACGCCCTCTGTCGTCGATAAACATTAAATTTAACGGGTCGCTCCTGCCACGCCGTTATTACTCGTTACGGTCTATAAGCCCGCCGCCGCCGCCGCCTCTCGAAACACGTAACGCACGCACACTCATAAAACCAACACGCGAAACGTTACCCGTGTTTTGGTACGCGCTATCGTTTTTCTTTTCATTTTTCGTTTTTCTTCTGTCTTTTTTTTTCATTTTTTCCCGTTCGTTTCGTTTCTAATACTGTAGCCTGTATCTATCTCGTGCGATATCAATTTCGATCGCTGACACGTGAAGGGACGAGGCAGCAGGAAGAGGATGGTGGAGGACGCGCGAGCGGGCCGCGAAGCTCATGGATGCTGAATGGCCACGACGATGAAACGGAACGACGGCCGAATCGCGGAGGAGGACGAGTGTTAATTGGATCGAGCGTCTGCAAGAATATCGGTTCAATTAAGAATGGTAAGTGGTTCCGTTAATTTGAATTCCTCGAAGGCTTCGGCCCGTTTCCTTTGGCCCGCGACGCGGCCTCTCATAAATATGCGCTCGATAGTTAACCTTTTTCTCGTCGCTTTCGTCATTCATGAGCCTCGAGCACGAAGAAATCGAGCGGATAAAGGGGAGAGCCGATCGAGTCGAACGATTCGTTCCTTCTTTATTTCTCCGATTCCTCCTCCCCCCTACCCCTGCCACAACTTATACTTTGCCGATTCGGCGGAGCCGGCGAGACCAGCGAAATCATTGTACTCCTTAGCAAAATCGACAAATACTGAGCCATTCTGAAGTAGGGTATCCGTGGAGCGGCGCGGGGCTAAATCTGGCGAAGGCGGTAATTAAATTAATTAGCCTTCTTGAGGATGCAAGGATACCGACCGACCAAGAAAGCCAGCAGAACACTGCAACAGAGAAAGAAAGAGAGAAAGAGAGAGACAGACAGCTCGTTTCTTTTCCCTTAAAACGGTCTTAATTATCAGGGAATTTTCCCCCCCTGTTTCGGCCCACCCCTTTCCGTTTCCCCTTCTCCTTTCGCTCTTCTTCCTCCCTCTCTTCCAACCATTTTCTTTCTCGTCTCTCTACCACCTTCCAAACCTTCGCCTCTCTATCCGCGCTCACACTTCCTGTCTCGGTCTTTCTTCCGGCTATTTATTAAGTTTTTACTTATGGCGGTGACTGCATAACAATCGTCCCAAGCGACCAGCCGGTCGATCGGTTTCGCGCGCTCTTACAGGCGGACGAAACTTTTGCCGCGCTCGGCCATGGGACGGCTCACTTTCCATGAAAGAAGCAAAGCACTCAGAGTAATTAGAAGCGGAATTATATTCCGCCGCATCCTGTTTCAGTTTATAAACAAGGACTCTTAAATGAAGTTCCCTCGGAAGAGTAGGACGCTTTAATGCCCCCAACGCCATGCGTTCACGTGTCCCCTATCCACTGGTTTCATTATTTTCCTCCTCCTCCCACTCGACCTGGTTCCGCGTACTATTCGACATGGCAATTTTGATTTCTTCCTTTGTGGGGAGCAAGCTTTTTATGGCCACGCGATATCGGTGAAAAAACGCAACACTCGAGAAGACGAGGTATAGGCGTTCGACTTCGGAATTTTCGTTGTTTCGATAAGTGAACGAATGAAATTTAATAACGATTGAAATTTTGAAACACACGAAGAATAATGTTAAACAAAAGAGAAATAATGAAACAAACGTACGTTCATTTTTGTTGACTTTTTGACTTTTATGTCACTCGATGACTAAAAGAAAGTATTTCAATATAAAGCTTCAACCTACAGTGTTTTTAAAGAAATGAATAACATTTGTTCAGTCGCTACGTTAGCTTAATCCAATCAATAATAGATAAATATCGTGTAAATGTAAGTAATATTGTGAATATTTTTTAAAAAGTATTTAATTCCAAAATCAGTTGAAAAAGTAGTTCTGATTGAATTTTGAAATTAATCTTCTGTAAAGTAGGAGAGATATTCCTTTTCATCTTTTTCGCCTGTAACGTTCATTTGCGTTTTGTTTGTCGGAAAGATGTGAAATAAATTATAAAGACACATTACCAGATCAATGAGCATTACCATTACTCCTGAATTAATTTATATTCCTTTCACAGATTTTAGAGAATACTTTATGAAAATCATGTTTAACGGTATTAAAAGCTTAATTATAAAAAGATTTGTGGTGATTAAACGACTAAGCAACCACGCACAATTGCCCAAAGACGTATCGTATTAACTTTCTGTTATTAATTATTGTTTTCCAAGCGTATCGATTGGCCGGCACCGGATAATTGGACCCATGGCCCGTTAATAATGCAGCTTCCTCGTTGAGTTAATATTCATAAATTAGCGTTACAATAGAATTTGTTACGCGTACAACTACAGACTCACCAGGGACGGTACCGACGTCGAATTTCGCAAAGCGGCTTGAAATCCGATATAAAGTTACCGGTGAATCAACGCGAGATTCTCAAATCTGAAGTCTTGCATGATTTTCGCGCGCTGACTTTATCGATAAAATCGAGTTTCAGCCACTGGATATTAACTCAGTTTAAATCTACGCCATATGCAGAATTAAATGATAATTTGGGAGAAGTTGCATCAAAACTGTGAATAATGTTATTATAAAATGAATCTCTACAATATTAAATTTAATCAGTCACCGACAAAATGAAACCTCTTGTACGATAAGTTATCACCTAACTATGCTTATAGCGATACTGTTGCTGTATGTTACAACTTCATTAACTGAATAAACTTTATCCATTTAATACACAATACATATTACGTTACGTACAGCATAGTTGCATATAACGATATTATATATAGCATAATAGAATAATATAAAAAAAAGTAAGATTTGTTTGGACAAACTGACGCGCAAGTTGTAAAATCTCCTTTGCAACTTTATCCCTTTTACCGATGTTATCGTGCAACACAGAATTTATTAGTATTTGTAACTGGTAACTCGTAAAATTTCACTAATAGTATTAGCTCGTTCGTGTAAGCGGCTCCTAATATCACGACGCGTAAATGGTTAAGCGTTTGGCGCCAGTAGAAACGGTGGTAAGAGTCAGCCGCGTTCCACCGGCATCGATCTTGGTGTTATCGAACACGCGTGCACGCTGAACGATCCCTAGGGAGCCGTAGCTCGATACACCGCCAGTTTCGCTTCGCGACTGCGAAATTAGCGAGAAGCCCCTCCACTCGATGGTGTTCTATTCCGAGAAGAGAAGCTTCAACTTCCTAAGCTCGACCTAAGTTCGGTGCTTCCGCCAGACCATTCGCTTCTCTCCGCTTCCTTCGCGATCTCTTCGCCTTCCTGTGTGCACGCGTCCTTCGGCTTGCCACTCGTCCCCTAGATGCGACACGATGGTCGCCGCCAGCAGGATACGGTGTAGACAGAGAACGGGACACGCGTTTTAGTTTTTAATGATTATTGCGTCCCAACGCTCGGCCCAGGTAGCTAGACATTAGTCGACGGTCTCCCTTTCGCGCATTTGCATATCTTTCCAGCCGTTAGGAATTGCCTGCTGGCTGCTTTCGCCCGCCCTAACCAGGCTATATCTACTAGCACGGACGTACTCCAACTTTTAAGCCCTTTGCTACCCTTCCCGTGCCCCTTTAGCTTCTCTTGTCGCTTCTCTCTCTCTTACTTGCTTCTTGTTCGTTCCAATTTTCTTCGTTTCACCAGCGCACCGTCATCCCCTCTTTTACGCTGTTCGCCATTGCCTCTCTGTCTCTCCGCGTCCGTGTCTTTCTTTATGCGCGCGGCAGCCGCGCTTGTAATTCCTCTCTTCCTAGTCCTCCCCCGCCGTGCCGCTGCCTTCCTTTAATGGCACTCGGTTTTCGAGTGCTTTAATTAACGTTTTGTCAGGCGTTCTTTAATTAGGACGCTTTTGAAAAAATCAGTTATCAGAGCAGTCAGTGCACCGCGCCGTGGGCGCTCTGGTCGAGACGAGGCACGATCCGCTTGTCTACCTGTGAGATCGACTCTCGGCTAAGCGCCGCGTCGCCCGAAACCGGGTGTTTACTCTTTCGATCAGTCGCAGTGTCGCAAACCAACGGCCTGTGTTTCACGTGGAAAATTACTAAGGAAACGCGATTGTTATGTTGCGATGACGACGGTGATCCGTCTGATTTACTTTAATTTCAGGAATTCGTCCGAAAAGCATTTTGAAAGACATATACGCGTTTGTTTGTTTCGAATCTTTGAAGTATTTGACATGCAAAGTGTTTTTGTTCGAGGAAGTTATTATATAGCAAATTGAGAAAATAATACACGGACATAGACATCGAGGCGTTTTCAAGGATTTCAGATCAATCGTAGAAAGACCACGGGGGCACTGCCAAGCTCGTTCAAAGATCATCGAGGGCTTTCCTAGTGACATTTGGAAATTATTTATAATCAACACAAATCGGTTAGAAGATATTCCAGATTAACAAGGATTATTTCCGAGTATAGAGAGATTATTTTAAGACCATTCAGCTAAGTCCTGCTGAGGTTGTTTGAAGATTATTCCAGACAAAATTATGGTCGTGCCAAGCTGTTTGAAAAGGTCGTTCAGGTCCAGTTCAAAATCATACGAAGATCATTGAAGTGTCAAACCGAAAGTTAAAAGTTAAAGACGCCTGAAAAATACTTCATGTCATTCCTTCTATCAAGATTATTCGAAAAATACCGAAGACCGTTCGAAAATCATGAAAAGTTGTGTCGAGCTTTCCACTAAGACTTAATCCGTGTCTTTGATTATTATTCTCATCCAAGTATTGCCACGCTACCAATTAAACATTTCGTTCAATCCATTTCTATGAGAAGAATCGGTTGCCTAACGAGTAACCGGAGCGTGGATCACGTTCAAAGCGACGCGACGTTTCGTTCAAAACCATCGGCAGAGATCCGCTCCCCTGCACCGTTCTCGCGGCCTGGTATCGCCGAGATCGTTTTCTTGAAATCGCGCTTCCCGGAGAACGAAGCTTACGCTCCATTAAATTTTCACGCTGCGATCGTCGAAATTCGCGAATATCGTGCTCTCTCCTTATCGTCGAACCGAGTAGGTTCATAACCTTCTCGTATCGAGCGCGGTGTGGTTTACACGTTATTTAGCTGCCTCGCCGACGTAAGGTTGCCCCGGTGAAACTATTGTCCGCAATCGGCGGCTGAAACGAAACGCGTTCGCCGTCCGTTTACCTTTTCCGCCTCTCGATATTACATCTAGTTACGACCACGGAAGAAACGTTTCCCGTGAAATTAACCCCCGCGCGGGCGTCGAGGGTATTTTGTAAGCGGCAGCTGGATGGAAGAGGCAGGTGGAGCGCGGTGAAACGGACAATAGTTGAGCGGCCGCCTTCACGGACCCCTTGTATAGAGATAATATCTGTATTTCATTAACATTATTCTCTGCGGTAGACTCGAACCGTCTCTGTGTGTTCCGTGCACGCCGCGAGACCCAAACGAGGTAAACGGCACCTACAGAAGGTACTCGATTGTGCGTTCGAAACCCACCCACTCTGGGTGTCTTGCTCGCGATCTTCCGCGAAACTCGCTCCCTTCGAGCGAGGCCTCGACGCGGCTATAGTCTCTCTAATTAGAAACTGATTGCGCGACGAATCTCATTTAAATTTCTGCCTCTTGCCGGAGCAACGTTTACGTCTTCCCTTCTTCAACTTTGGTCCTTTATTTTAAAGGTTCAACTTCGTTGTATAGGCTCGTCTGTACTTTAGGTGACGCACCAGCGCGAGGATTGTCGTACAAACTTCGGAACTGCAGAATTTGTCACCGTGACTCTGTTTTTGTTCTTTTTTTTTTTTTGTTCATTTACGGGACTGTCCATTAGTCAAGAATATAATAAAGAATAGATATAATTTATAAATAATAACAGCGTCAGATGGAGAGCTAAAGCGAGGTAGAGGTTAGTAGGTGAGGTGATTGATAAGCTTTATTGGGATATATGAAGTAAGTGTAAGTTTCCGGATGAAACATTGGCGTGAAATTTGTCAGTGGTACTGACAGCATAAAGTTACTAAAACTCTCAGCGTTTTATATACAAATAGAACATTAAATTCGTTTCTCCTATTCACTAAGTTAATGTCAGATAATATTTGTTCGTAATTGCGATAGGTTACTCACATTATAGGATTCCCATTATATCTGGCAAGTTGACAAATTCTATGATGGACTCCTTCCAGAGAATTAGTATGTATTCTGTAGTAAGAAAACCAGATCGTGGAATTATATTTCAGAATTAACCTGATCAATGAACAGGTACAATAATCTGATGGATGCTCGTATTCTTGAAAAGTTGAGAAATTCGTTGAATAGGTCTTAATGTCATCATGTTCATACATCAAGTGTCGTATATATGTATACTATTAAGATAGGAACAAAGTTAAGGGAACAAACGGTGACGTGAAAAATATTCACGCTAAAAAAAAAATTCAGGACAAAAGAACGAACGAGGGATTCGTGGCGGGCCAAAAGCAAATCCCGTGGAGCAACGTAGCGGCTCGGGGGGTCGTAGTTTACCGGGATCGTTACGGAGCAGAGCCGCGGAATTCAATAGCAACAAACTCCGGCCGCGGATATTATTCGGCAGTAAAATTTTATTTTGCCAGCATTTATTGGCGCGTTCGCAAAGCCGCTCGACCAGACCCGGCCTCTCTACGCCCGCGTTTATTTGATAACGACAAATTATTGTTACGAGAAAAAATGGCGGCTGCCTTTCACGCTATCCCCCTTTCGTTTGCCGGCATTTCGTTGACCGGCTCTCTGCAACGGCTCTCTGCATCGGCTATGAACGCACGTGGAAGGAGGAAGGAGAGGGTTGGACAGTGCAAGAGGAAAAGAGACAAGAGGGGAAAGGGTTGGCTTTGGGCCTGAGCCTCGACCAGCTATCGGGCGACGTGTCCGAACGCTAATCTCTCGATATTTTAGCGGATTTATATTTTCACCGGTTGCACTGCTGCCGCCGCGGCTCGATCCCCCGAGATATCTGCAGGGAAACGTACGACAGGCATATCATTCCTCCTTCGAGCTCTTCTCGCCCTCCTCCTCCCCCTTTCTCCCCCTCTTTCTTCTTTCGCTCTCTATCGTTATGCTTTTCCGAACGGAGTGTCTTTTCTCTTTCTCCACCCCACGTTCTGGCTGCGCAGCTACATCGACGTTCGAGTAAAAAACGCAGATTACCAGAACTATCGGTAAATACGAACGAGCACGAACATTTCGCTGTGTTTTTTTTTTTTTTTTTTTTTGAAACGAGACGTATTAAGCCGTAATACGTCTCGTTACGTCGCGTCGGTCAACTCCATTATCGAATGGACCTCGTACGCGTGTATACGTACCATCGTCCCGTGATACCATGGGATAATCACTGCGAGCGGATAGATTGTCGCGCGATATTTTTCCAATTCGCGGTAGGGATTTCACGTGTCAAAAAATGGACGGCGTATTTCGCGATGCGGGAGGAGAAGAGATAGGTCGATTGGTATGGAAGATAGAAAGGTAGGGAGAAAGAGGAATTCTGGCGTGAGGAACACGTTAAGTTGTTTCGCGTTATGGTTGTGTTATAGGACATTGGATGCGCGTGATACGGTGTTGCACGAGGAGCGAAGGGTGCACCGTGCTCCATATAGGTACGCGGATATATCCTGGCTGCCGATGCTACTCGCTGCACCTGATCCTGGTCGGCTAAATTGATGATATAATCCGCCATAACTCAGGATTACCGCAGAGGCCCGAGTATGTGTCGGTACACGCGGAGGAACCGCGCGCTCTTCGGCTTGCACCACGAATATCGAGCATTCTGAGTCGTGTTCTCTCGCGACGTACTTTAATCCATCGCGTTCTTTCGCGTTACTCTCGAAATGTTCGTCTGGTCGTCCATTTTATCCAACGATCTGCCGTCGATCGTATAGAAGCTGCAACATTTTCATTTTCTCTTTATCTTCTCTTTTTTTTATTTCTATATAAATGGAAATTTTCGTATCGCCAATCAAATCCGCTTTTTGTTAGTTTCTGAACAATTTCATTACATAAGTACGTACACGATTAGTGTTCAGTCTTCAAGAAACAAACGACTTATTCGCGCAAGTTCGTTCATCGCAAGAACACGACATAAACATCTTCAATTCTTCGTACTATCTAATTTGCGGGATCAATAAAAAGTAGCCTTTTCACGAAAGTATAAATTCCCACTAAACATTCGCAGTTTACTTACAACCGATAAAAAATGCATCGCTCGTTGCCACCGCAATATTCTCACAGGTAATTTTGCATTCTTGCAGCTCTTGTATCAACAATTTCATACAAGTTGAATCGTCGAATCGCCAGCACAGTGGATCTTATCTGAATTTCCAAGCGTTGCGACGCTTCGCATTGTCGATTTATAAACTTAATCCGGTGAATGTTCCGGATATGCCCGTCCCGTAACATTGTTCCAAGGAAAAAGAGAACGAGGGAGCAGAACCAGTGTGTCCTCTACGACGCAACGTGTCCAACAGGCTTTTTGATTCTCCCTAGCGACCTGACGACCGTCTCATGCTTCAACGATTGTACACCGCTATCTCGCGGAGGATCATTGCACCCCTGCGAGCCTCTTAGGTACAGTAAATGGCTGCACGGAAGAGGGGCTGAATCCATGGTGGCGTTTGCCTCTTGCTGCCTGACGTTGCGTTGTGTCGACCAGCAGGCTACTGTTAACTTCCAACTATCGCAAAAACCTACTTAAAGCTCGTGTACACGGTCTTTGTTGCTGTGCACGATCAAGTACGGTGCTCGACGTACGACGCAACCCTCGTTGGACGACCGGTTTGTCTCATTGTTATCCAACGATCCCCGAGAGGGTGGAGATGAAGAAGAAGGAGGAGAAGAGAGGAAAGACTATGCTTCGTGCAGACTTTCTGCGGACAACGTTTATAGCAGCGGCGTGAGCTAAGGCCTCGTTAGTTTCGTGGGCCGCAACTTCCGGCGAATCGGCGTCCCCCGACGTCTCACAACGGTGGCGACGCTGAAAAAAGAAGTTGCTGCTCGTACCTCCACGACAGTTTTCTTTCTCCTTGGAAAACTCTCTCTTGGATTATAGTTCGCGTTCGTTACTCGACCCTCGTTCCATCTACGAGTCCCGCGTTATTTAACGACCAACGGGCAACTTGTAACAAGTTGTCGCGACGAACTAGTAACTAGATTTCAATAATCTTGCCCGGGGGGATTTCCGATTCGACGTGCCAATTAGCGGGACAACGATATCGTCGTCCGTGGCACGGAGCAAGATTAAGAGAATGAAGGTAAAATAAAAAAAATAGGTGACCGGGGAGCAGAGGTGAAAAAGGAAATATAAACGGGAGTAGAATCTCTCGGACGTATGGCATGGACGCTTAAGTCCTACCATAAATATCGCTCGTTTTCCGGTGTGGCGCGAAGCATGAAACACGACCAGAAAAAATCCGTTCCTCAAACACGCGAAATATCGAAATTTACAGCCTTACGTTAGAGGAGGAAGGGAGCGGAGAAGCGGCTTTATGCAGATTTTGTAGACAGGGCAGGAAATTTGCCTGTGGTCTCTACGCTTCGAGCACCGCTGGTACAAATAGAATTAACGAATTCTGAAATATTTTTGTTTGTCCGCTGTGAATGTCTGCGCTCCCTTGTCGCCTTCCTCGTTTCACGTGTAACGGAGATTAGCCGTACATTGCTCCCCAAGGATTCTTGCACGGCTTAAAGTTTCCTACTCATCTCGTTCCATTCAGTTTCGTTCGGAAAAAAACATCGGTAGAAGTGTCGTAGGAGTTTTACGACGTTTGCGTCAAACACGATCAGCCTGAGAGTGATTAAGCGAAACTCTATACAATACAAGCAATAAGCTTCGTTGTTATTCTCCTGAATCTTCACCGACGAGACTCACAAATGATTCATTCGGGAGGATTCTCTCGTAGCAAATATTCTTCCGGACGTTACGATCTTTTATCTCCAGTTTTTACGACGATATTCCGGCATCCTGGCTTACGATACGTTCTCGCATAATTGCGCTCCCGAATCAGCTACGCAGTAGTGGCCTAGATACGAATCGAATACGGAACGAGCCTCGAAAGAAGCTTCTTTATGACGTATATCGCAGCTCGGTTGACAAAGAGCCAGTCGACGAGTGGATTCGACACGATCGCGAGCCTCACGATATTCGATAACATCGCCTGAGAAGATGCACTGGTTGGCTAAAGCTGGTTTCACGACTCATAAACTCTCTTTCGTCGCCCTGTTATCGACGTCCTTGGCCTCCTATTGCCATCGATGGCGTACCTGCATCGTATCCAGGCAATTCATAATTTTTTCGCGTTATTATGTTACAGGGTATTCGATTCGTTCGTATCTCCTTGTTCGTGCGATCACGATGATAATTGGATATTTTCAAGATGGGAAAGATCATCGGTAAAATCGTTTAGATCGTGTCGTTTATCAACTGAGATCGAAATTGCTAGTTTGTTATATTATTGCCGATGAGCGATACATGTAAGATCCGTGTAATTATTGCTCTTGTAATTAATCTTATGAGTGCCATATTAGATTCAGATTTAATATTCTTAATCTTAACTAAATCAAGTTCCATTCGACTATAAAACAAGATAGCATCGTGTGCTACTTTACGTATTAATTCCTCAAAAACATTTCTGTCTGTAACCAGTAACGAACACTGAAACTACCATTAATTTCATATTTATGTAAATTCATGTTTAGAATCTTCTATTATATTCAAGTTCCAATTGAGTAGAACAAGAAATAGAACTAAATGCTACGTTGCAGCGCAATTCTTCAAAAACATTTCTAACAAAGAAGAGCGAAGGTAGTAGCGATACCAGCGAGGATTTGCTTGTATTTTACTGGTCGACGAAAACCGATGACAAAGTTGCTTCGATAATGTTTCTTGAGTCTCAAGGGTCGCTTCACGTTAAGGCTTCGGCTGTGACGCCAACGCTGGCACTCTTGCTCGGTATGTTAATTAACGGTATAAGCTTCCAAGCCACGGGCTTGTAAGGAGTCCTTTATATAACTAATTAGTACCGCTGGTATTCAGACTATTTACTTCATTTGGCTCGGCCTAGGCACGGCTACATCCAGCTTTTATTTTCATCCCTCTCGTTCTCTCTCCTTTCTCCCTTCTCGCTGTGTGTCTCACCCTTCCGCATAGTTATCGCTATTCTTACTTTTTGCCCGCTGCCAGAATAATTCGCGACGACACTTTGATCCTCGTTAGAGTTTCAGAGACGCATTGTCTGACTTTTCGCGCAAGTTTTGCTCCTCCGAAACGTCGAACGAGTCTCGCTGTTATATTCGTTGGAATATTTTCGTCGATCGAGGACAACCGGGCCGAGGTAAATTTAAATAGCTCTTGGATTCTGTAAATCCTTTGCAAATTCGTCTGCTACAGTTCTCTTTCGTTGCAGCGATTGACAAATCGTTTGCTCAGATACTTTCGTATGTTTTGGAATAATCATCAAAGTTTAGGGGATGTCTTTTGCACCGACGAATCTATGTAAATCAAATCCTATGCAGTGTCCAAATCTTTATTCGTTTGTTTATTTGTTTGTTTCGTTCTTTATTTACTTTACCACGAGACAAGTCCTGTAATACGTAAAAGGGTGAAAAGACTCTTTGTTATACCTAGATAAGTTAAAGTGACGATTACTATAATGTACATTGCAAAGAATATTTCGAAGATAATAATCATTAACCATATGGATCAATCTCAATAAATCATTCGATTTATGTATTTATGAGAACTTTGAATGTTCAGAAATACACAGCATGTGCAAAATATCCAAAGTAAAGTACCTACATCTTATGATATGTAGGGGGCGAAATAAATTTTTATGTACGCACGTCCTATTTCTAGGGCTCACATCTATAAATCGTATATAACGTACAAAATAATTCGTTACGATAAGAAGGAACGAAGCAACCAATAGAAGATATTAATGTTTGAAAGTATTAAAAGAGGAAGTTCCATTTACGTTGAATCATTCTGGATCTTTATTTACTGAAACAGAAACCGGTTAACTATGCGCATATAAAATAGTAAAGCACCCGGAGTGCTTTATTAAATATGAAATCCAGGAGGATCATTAAAGTCAGTCTCGGCTCCAAACTTTCAAATAGTCGCGAATAGAATACCATTGTTAAATCTTATGAAGATGTATGTAACATCTATGTACTCTTACATAGCGTTGTAATACGGTATTTATCAACGTGGCGCCACAAAAAGTAGCCTTCTCCGGGCATTCTTATTTCTTGGTCGGGCCGTGTTCCATCTTCGTCCGTTCGAGCACGAAGTTGGAAATTGCCGCGATAAAACCGCGCGTAAAAGTATAATAGTTTATGGAGTTAAGCAGCTACAGTGGGCCAATAAAATTTCCGGCATGGGTCTCTCTCGCTTGGTCTCGATCGTTTCAGGCCGCGGGAGATGTTTCTTCGTCGGTTGTGACGTTATAACGCGTTACGTAGGCCGGCGCATCGATTCGTCCGGGTGCGCGTGACAATCGCGATTAGCCCTCTTAACTCGCCAGATCCTATCGTTCCAATTATATAGGATTATCCGGATCGATACTACTTTGCTACCACTTTTCTCCTCGTAAATACATCCCGTTTATCCATCGACATTTCCCTCTAGAGATTTAGCATCTATCGGCAAAACACCACGTACGTAACTAACAGCTATCTCTGCCAAACGTTTGTGGACATTGCTTGAAAGAAGCCGCTTATTTTTAGCCCGCAGCGTACGATATCTCGACCGGCAATCGTATTCGTCCGTGTTCCGTCGTTACGACAAGCAGTCTCGACGTGTGTCGTTCGTTTACGACTCTAACGACGCGCGATTCCTCGTAGATAATCAAACAGCGCGAAAATTCGTCTGTCTACCCAACGAGCGTGCAATGTTTTTTCCCAAACCATTTTTATCGATAATTCGTCGAACTGATAATTTCTGACGATATCCTTTTGCACACCGGTGTCGTTAATCGTACCGTTTACAGGCGAACACCGGTAGCGCGCACAATTGTTAATTACGCATCCCAAAGGAGCCGACACAGGTCTGCGTAATTAGCGGCGGAACGAATGGAAGAGAAAAAGAAGAGAGCGAAGAGAGTGAAACGCGGGTGAATCTTTCGCGGTTTGGCGTCGAGGCCGAATACGGTTGTGGACGAGACAGACCAACAGGATTAATGACCATCCTTATTATCGTTTGGTCGTGGGTACATGCGCGACGCGGGCAAGTTTCGAGGCTAGCGCGTCTGCGGCGTCGCCTGCCGACGATGCTGTGCAAGATTTTTAATTAATCGATCGAGACGCCAGCGTCGGGGCTGCCGTCGTTCGCGGTGTGGCTGGTTCATTAGAGACTCTTAATTAACTTGCGGCGCTCACGCGACTTCGTACAATAGAATGTATATATGTATATATATAATGTATATATATATATATACTTATGTATATATATATATACTTATATGTATATATATATGTGTGTATATATATGTATATATACAGTTAGCGCAAGCTAACGCCATTTAATTACATGTTAATAATATACACAGAGCAGAGTTACAGTGGCTTGCCTTCACGCCGGAAACCCGGCGAATCGAATTCACTTTGCACGTTCAAACTGAGGTCCAGGATAATCTCGTAGGCGGTGTACGGGCTTCGATGCCTCTACAACTATCGAATCAACCGTCGAACATACGAATCGATCGATAATTGCGTTCTCCGCAACTCGAATCTTTCTCCGTTGAGAATGGACCGCGGCGTAATTGACCGGCTCGGCTCGCGTTTCGTACGATTAATTAATAATCAACCACTACGTTGGTGAGAAATTGGAACTCGTGGTCGAGTACGGAACGTCGCACATGGTCATGAACAATAAGCCGCAATCGAGCACCAGCTCGAAATTTAATCGGTCTCACGTTGCAGAAACATCGTTTCCCTCGTTGAAGGATACACCGCGGTTAAACCTGTAAAGTTTGACGTATACGTAAGAGATTAAAGAGAAAGGATACGTAATTACGGATGTCGCGAGATACAGGAACGTACGAAGTGTTTGCCTCGTGAAAAATTCAATTACAAAGGGGAGGGATAAAATCGGACCAACCAAGTACTTGAAAATGAATTCGCGTTCAATTAAAGCGCCTCGAACAATTTGCCAACGCGATCGCTTTCGTTATTTACCGAACGATAATTAACGATCGCGTCGTTAATCGTGTCTATTTGATTGCATCTGCTGGAAGTGCGCGTGCACGCGTGTGCGCACAAATTTATCAAAATGTCGGTGAACATTCACATCCAATAAAGGGATCCTCTAACGATCGGCCACCGCGGCCCGCCCACTCTTTCACCGTCATGTCCCGACACGAGATCTTTCCCACTCGTTTCACGTTTCCGGTAATTCATTGAGCCGAGATCGCGCGCGTGCACGTAACGGTGTCTTAATTATATTAAAACAGAACTTTGAAAATCGCCAAGTCTTTCAGCTACTTATTTTTAGTCTTGGAATACGAAGAACCTATTTTTGAAAATCAATAATCTATAGTACAATCGAAACTGTTCTTTGAATTAACTTAAGATATTCTTGCGCCATGTTGAACGTTCCGAGAGTGGGAATTTGTTCGACTGTTTATAAAATTTCATGTATCATCTATTATCGGGAAATTAATTTATGAATCTAACGAGTCGTTGGAAATCAAGAAATTAACAAAAATGAACTTATCATGTTTTACACGTGTGATCTTCGTACGTTATACGCTTGTAAAGGTATTATTAAATTACGAATCTCGTTTTATCGCCTATTCTCGTTTCCATTTATCTGCAGTGTATCCGGCATGGGACAAAAAATCGATTCCAGTTTAATTAGCGTGCAATTACCGAGGATTATTTATCGCGTGACAAGCGAAACGGAGATTATTAGAATCTTCTTTGAGAAATAGCGGGCGCGGGGCGCGCGCCACGCAAGAACGATGCCAAGACTAGTGGAAGGTGGCAACATATGCTCAGACAGGCTTGCCACGAACGCGACCCGTATATATTAGAGGACGACATCGGTGTTTTCCGGCGAGCTGGTTAACCGCACTCGTTAAACGCCCCATAACGCGCTACCTCCGTAACATCGGGCCACGTTGTTTGTCGAATTTGAACTTACGCGCCCTGTTATAACTTTTTTTCCTCGTTGTTTTCCCATGGACAAACCATTTTAACCGAAACACTCTTTTTATTCGTTCACCTTTCTAGTAACTACATCACAGATATTCATTACCATCCGAATTGTCCTCTAAACTATAAATTCTTAATAAATTATTTCTAATCGCTCTAAAACTTTCAATAGGATTCGAACGTTCGAGTTTAAAATGTTAATTTTGAACATAATATTGTCAGAAATGATCGATAAATGTTTATATTCAAATTCAGCGAAACACGCTCATAGAGGATCAAAAGATTGGCAAAATTGAAACGTTTCCTCCAAGTATTAGCCGAATCAATGGGCGATTTACGAGGCGAGAGCAAGAAACGAACGATACAAAAGAGGTGGAAGGAGGGAGACGGAGAGAAAGGCGCTCCGCGGAAGATCGATACGTTGAATCGGTTTGCTGGCGGCTGAGCGACTCGAAAGACTAGCTCAACAGCTCATAAAAGGGCGCCCGCGGAAAATATATATCGACATTGAAAAGTTTGTCGAACAAGCCGGGCGACATGTTGCCACGATAGCACCATAACTTAACGCCGTCGTCGATATGGGAGACTCCTTCTCCCTCTTTCTCTCCCTTTTTGCCACCATTCTCTCCATTTCATCCACATTTCAGCTTCGTCCCTTCATAACGTGTACCTGCGATCGCATGAACTTAAGGGCCGCTTCGCGCGCTATTTTTACGAAACGATGGAAATATGTCGCGCCGATTTACAGGCCGCCGTCGACACGTACCGCTGCGACAACAAAGGAAAAGAGCTTTCGTCGTCGCGGATATTGGATACAGAAGAAACGATAAAAATCGTGGCAGGATAGCTGGTAATTATGGCAACACGGTTTAACACTAGAATTATCAAGTTTCCTCTTATTTTGTTAATGATAAGAATTTGTAATTTCATTTTTATCTTACTATTTTAATTATAATTGAAGATATAACTGTTGACATTATAGAGTTGTGTCGACATTTAGTTTATGTGTACCTAAGTATAGTATACATAATTAAAATTAAAATTAAAGCTATATAATGAAAGTAAATAAGTATATTTAATCGCGTTCCTGTCTCAATAAAACCAGATGTTAATATCGCAAAACCATTTGCACGCTTTTACTTGCAAAATCCGAGAAACACCCGATGCCAATCATTTTGATTGGTTCGGTAATTCAAACGTTGATGTTCCAACGTAGAATACCAGAATTACCCTATTTCTATTTTTCGATCCTTGATTCTTAAATTCGATAAAATATCCGTGAATAAATAACATGCGCAGAATTTTTAGCGACTCGCACAATTTACGAGCAGTAGCAGGAAAAATAGCCGGAACATTGTTTAAGCATATCCGATTCGACACCAACAGACCAAGATTCTAACAAGCTTATCGGTAGCTGGTCGGATCGAAGCTAGGGGCATAGAATTGAACCGGCCTCGAGTGGCAGCGCATCGACATCGACAAAGTTCATCGAAGACGACAAGCGAAGCGGCGATCGGCTGAAACGAGTTCACCGTGGAGCATTCTAGCTACCTACAGCCCTGGCAGCGGCTGTAGGCTGGGGTCGTTGCAATTAAGGGTATTAATTAGCGGGTACTTCATGCCCCCTCTCGTCTCTGCCGCTGGCCTAGCCCACCGCCACCCCGTGCCCCTTTCCCGGACCAAACCCTCCTCTACCCCTCTCCGGTGGCTCTCCTATACGTCGACCCACCCTCTCGTCTCTGCACCCCTCCTCGTGCCGCTAAAGTGCACCGCACCGCACCACTGACAGAGCAATACGGACAAGAGGTATATAGCTAATTACATGATTTTATAGCGGTGTCCGGGGAATCAGGAAGGGGTGGTGTAGAGGAGAAAGGGGGTCCAAAAGGGGAGAGGCGGCACTGAAACACTCAGAGACGTTCGTGACGTCAATGGCGAGCAGCGCAAGCTGAGCTTCCGGCAAGGGAGGATCTAGTCGAATAGGGGAGAAGGGTTGTTGCGAAATTTTTTCTTCTCTACTTGTCTTTTTTTCTTGTTTTCTTCCGCTATCCCCTTTCCTGTCTCTTTTTCGCAGTACCTTCTGTTCTCTTCGTTTTCTCTCTCCTCCCTTTTTCCTCTTCCTCTTCCTTTTTTCATTTGCTTCGCGATACGACACAACGTCGACGGTGTAGACTTTGTCAATCGAGGCACGCGTTTGGTTCTTTGAGACGCCTCTGATGTTGTTCCGTCACGAAAAAAAACCACGTCGCTCGGCATGGGGAACCATCGTGCCGCTAATTACCCGGCGCCGTGTGTACGTAGTAACGCACGTCGCGACATCCCATGGAAATAATCGTAGCCCGTGTCTTTAAAGAAAGTTGGTTGGAACGCGGGGATTTTTAAGCCGGCCGAGTACTTGATTCGTATACGCTGATCGGAAGAAGATAGGTACAGGTGAGAAATTCGCGAGAAACGCGTCACTCGTCGATCGAATGAGACCAGTTGGCTTGGCGTGAACGCTCGTCGAGCCACCGATCCATCGGTATCCGCCAGATGAACCCGCAAAGCCGCGCGATCAGGCCACCGCCAGCTCGAGGGAGAATGGGTTAGATATTCATGTATTTAAATTTATTTATTGGCAGGATTTTTGCTCCGGCGAGGGTGTCGTCGGGAACGGAGGGAGAGGTAGAGGCCTGGCCGGACTCGCCTTTCTCGTCCCTTTTCCTTCCATCTTGCAGTCGACTGTTAAACCTTTGCCGCTCGACAAGCCCTTCTTGGTAATTTTCCCGCTTAAAGAGATCTCGGCCAATTACGCAGCCTGTCCGACGGCCGTTGAATTTTAATTGGAAAAGAAACGAGCAGAAACCCTCCTTGCCGGCTCTATTGGCGCACCCCGCGGCCCACGAACGCGCGCTCAAGAAGCGTAGATACGGACGCATCCGACGTTGGTCCGGTTTTGTTCTTGACGCGGCCAGAGGAAAACGTGGCTCGTGCTCGAAACGGTGAAACCGAGAGAAATGCCGCGTGATTCGCGGTCCCTCCGTGTCTGTGGCAGATTTCTCCTTGGTTTTCCGGGGAATTCCAAATGAGAAGATTTCACGGGGTTAGCTCGCCAGAAGCACGCCCATTAAGTCTCGCGATTAATCGCGACCTACTGAATCGCTTACGCAAATCACGGTATTAGCTATTCAGAGTTATCGGCCTGCTGTTCGGCTCGTTCATTTTTCTCCGATTCCTCCTGTCTCTTCAAATTGACACGACTGGGCAATCGCTTTTGTTTCAGTTACATTAGCGAGAGAACTGAAAGTTTCTCTGGTGTTTGTAAATTGTTCGTTTCGATAATATCGTCTCTGCAATTTGGAAGATTTATTTCGATGCAAATGTAGTTTGGACAATTTCCTAGCACCTTATAATTATTTTCTTCGGAGCAGAAGTTAAACGCGGTCTTGTTTAATGGAAAATAAAAAAAAAAGAGCGTATAGAAGAAGGACTAGGATCGAAATCTATAGTTTAAGGATAGATAACGAAAGGTTAAAAGATCGTTTTAAAATGGATTCCGTCGTAGCAAGGCACGGGTGCTGCCACGTCGCGGAGGAACAATAAACCATCTAGCCACCCCCTTACCACCCTCGTAATCAATTTCCTAAAGTATCCACATACGATCACGATCTTCCTTCGGAAAATCACCACGTCTCTTAACTCTGTTTCGTTCCAACAAACTGTACAAACATCATTATCATTTCCTCGAGACAACCTTTTACGTCAACATCGAACCTTAACATCCCGAACAAGAATCGCCATTCCAGTCTCTATCAGCGCTGCTTCTTCACCGAATAAGTGAATGTAAACGTTGCTTCAACGTCGTTCACTCGTTTCATCGCATAATTATTTCCCATCCTGATGAAATTCGCTGCATTTTCTTCATCCCCTTTAGAGAAAACGATGGAAAACCAGCTCCGTAAGTAGCAAAAGTGGACGCATGCGTTCGCTGACACACGCTCCTATATTGCGAAACTTTCATGAACGCGTGAACGCGTGAACGTGCGAAGGTGACTACGTGCGAGGAGCCGATCGACAAGGGAGAGCTAATAAGTATCGAGAAACACGGAGCCGAAGTAACTTTTAAGAAGTCTACCATCGATAGAGGAAAGGGAGAGGCGAGTGGGGTTGCTCGGTTTCCAGGTTTCACTGGCGTTCGAACTCGATGGAACACGAGGTTTCGAATGGGGGTGGTTTGGGTAACCGTAGGGGTGGTGGTAGCAGTACTTTATGAACGCGTTTCACATAAATTGTCGCGGCTCTTTAAGAAATTGGAAAAAGGCGCGAGATCCTTGGTGAAACAGCTTGCGTCGAGAGTGGCTGGAGAACTTTTTGAACTGCTGTAGGACAGCGAGCAGAAAGGGGAGAAAGGAACGCGAGAAGAGTGAGGAACGACGGGACGGGGGGATGCTCGTGTGTACGTGTTCGCGCGAGACTGTGTGTGGGTTCGAATCGGTGTGCGTGACCGAGCCCTTCGGAGGAACGTCTATGAGGCAGAAAAGAGGGAGAGCATGGGCTTCGAATAAAAGGTGACAAGGTTCTAACCGTGGATTTACGTAACAACACGAGTATGCCCGTACCCTTCGAACAATCGAGATGCCTCGTGCTTATCGGGTCCCTTTCCGTCTTCCCACTTGCGTGTTGCATCCGTTCGAGCAATTACGCAACCGCCAGCAATTTGGATCTCGCGGAACTTTACTCGTGTTTCCGACGAATTAACGATTAACGAGCCAAAAGAAGGATCATGAGGACAAAACGATGAGGATAGTCGAAAAAAAGCACGACTGTCGTTTTGTAAGTTTCTGTTATATAAAGTTTCGGAAATGGTAACAGAGACAGGCAGAAATGTCACAGTCAATACATTATCGATGCTCGTCCAGGAGGGTAATTCGAGTATACGAAAAAAAAAAAAAAGAAGAAGAAGAGAGGAAAGAAGGAGAAGAGTCAAGCCGGAGGACAAAACAAGAGTGGCGGGTCGTCGAGGCGCAAAGGAAAATCGATGCGTACCTGTGGGACACATTTTCCAAGCAGGTAATCTTCGTTGGCGGACGAGATATTACATTTGAATAAACGTCGCCGTCGATAACCGCGACAGATCGCAAATACGCTATCGATCTAAGCGAACTGCCGCGCGTAAATATCCCATGGGAAATGTTTGCTAATATCGATCATATTCTCATTAATACTATATGGCTTTAGGCAGGGGGGTTGTCTCTTATCGTCTACGAGCGTCTCGCGAAGTCTCTGCTACCCCTTTCGCAATGGTTCTTTGAGTATTTCGCGCTTTAACCGGTGCGGTACGAGATCGTCGTTCGCTATCATAAGAAAAAGAATAAACGAAGAAGAGAAGAAGAGGCAAATCGAGGGGAGAAAGCAAATATGTACACGTCGAAGGCAGACGCGAGCGTGAAAAGTTCAGAGGCGCGCTGGCACACGTGCACGCGTACATGCGTGTACTTGTATGTTCGAGAGCACACACAAGGGACTGGCGAACAAAAAGTTTCGGGGTGCGGCGGGCATTTATCTCGGCGGACGATGATAAAGGGAAACAGAGGTTCGCGGCGTGTTGGAGCGAATAAAACGTAGTCGCGGGTTACGTCGAATAATGCCTATCACGGAGAGTAAATCGGAATTTACCCCAAATGCGAGCGAGCGAACGAGCGAACGAACGAACGAACATGCGACCATATCTCGTTGGGCCCACCCCCTGTGGCCACTCGCCGCGTCCGCCGGTGTTTACCGCAATTATTAAATGTAAACTCATATTTCGTAATTGCCAAATATTGGCGGTCCGATCGGTTGGTCGTGGCTCGATGCATCTCGCGAGGGGATGCTACTGCTCTCGCGCGTTTTCATCCCTTCTCGCATAACAATCCTTCCCAGCGGCCCTTTGAACGAATTAAACCTCGACGAATCGATAAATGAATTTGCTTCAATGGTTCGTTTCTAGATACACTTTGCCTTCTGACAGAGATTCGATAAAGATTTTGGATTTCGCAGATCACACTATGTCGTTCCCTCGTTGTAAATCCACTTATTCCAGCGAAAGATATTTCGTAAATTCAATTCTCTATCGATATTTTTGGGTGCAACGGGTTTTCACTTTAAAAAAACAGCACGAAATGGAAGCTCGCGAAGAAGTTAATCGGATATGCGATTTTCGATAGCCAACCGGGGGGGAAAGGTTCGCGCTGTTGACGAGGGTTGTCAACGGCGTGGCGTCAGCTTGTGTAACTATCGGTAATTAATCAGAATCATCCCCGTATATCGTGTCCGTCGGGTGCGGTGAAGGCAAAGGGAGGGGAGGGTTGGTTGACGGTGGCGATGCCATGTGGTGGTGGTGTTGGTTGCGAAAGGGTAGTTAACCAGTGACGTCACGCCCGTGGCGACATCTGGTCCGGCACTAACCACCGGACACTGCAGGACGTTGAACACTGGACACTAGTCTGTCCCTAATTCTGGATCAGAATCAAAATTACCCTTGCGCGATCGCGTCTAGCCTCTCCATGTCGGCAGCTGCTTCTAATTAATTCCGCGTTCGGCACGTTCTACAACCGTTCTCTATCCCTTTCAGTCAAAACGACCCGGGGAACGATCTCGGGTCCAAACGAGCAATAAATTTTTTATTTCAAAATTCGTTCGACCGCATTTAGACTGAGATATCGAGACAAGATACGATATCAAATAATTACGTCGGACCTTTTCATGCAATTCGACTCCACGTTTTCTTATTTCATTCTCCTTTTTTTTAAAATTCTTTCAACTAAGCTGTTTCGCTTATTTGCGTATCGAATCCGAGCTGGGTTCGGTCTAAACACAGTGCGCAAACTTTCGAAACGGTTAAAACACGAATAGTTAAATGGTCGACGCTTTGGTGCGTAACGCCAGGTTCAAGCACGTTCCTCCATGCTCGTGGCTATCAATTGCGGCTAATCCTTTTCGAGGATCACCGGGAAACTCTTGTCCTTTTTCCCGGTGGTTCCCTTTACGAATCCCGGAACAGCATGGTTGAAAAATTCGTTGTTAAATTTCCGCGTTACCATGTGAATCTTTGCGCGTTACGTTCGGTAACGCGCGGTCTCGTAATTGGCCAGCGTTTACACGGTAATGGCGGGCTGGCATCGTTTTAAAAGGGCGAAACGTAACCCCCTGGTGGACAGTTAAAGTCCGGCCGGCCTGTGGAACCGGTCATGTATATTAGATACCCAATTCCAGCGGTAATCCAGCCATAAATATCTTTGAATTATATTTTCCACCGGGCTGGACACCATCACGAACGATTTGTTCTAAAAGGTGGTGGGGGAGGGAGGTATCGGAGAGAGAAGCGGCAGAGGAGGGATAAGCGGCACGAGGGCGAAAGAGAGAGAGAGTAAGAGAGAGAGAGAGAAACGGGCTTTATTTAGCCGTTAATCGCTCAATTAAACTGAATCGCTCGAATTAGCTTTTAATCCCGAACGTGGCGGTAGCGTGAATGGTATTTAAAAAAATCAAAATGAAATTTTCAGAACGTTCAGCTGTTATTCTTTTTCTTTCAAACTTGCCCTTTTCGATCGTTCATGCGTGTCCTTCGATTTTTTACGCGGTTTACAGTTCCACCTTTTCCCCTTATTATCGTGTTTACACGTATTAACGAACGTAAACCGTGGCGCGCTCTTCAACGTTCTTCAAAAATAATAAACGCGGAATGTATTTATTTATTTATTCAAGCGATCAAAACAGCGTTAATTTTCATAAAATCGTATTTCAGCGATAAATTCTCGACGATAAGATGGGTGGGGAGAGCCATATCGCGAATGGATGTGTGAAAAAATAGCGAAACAGTGTAAATATTTACGATCGAGCGATATTTGCCAACTGGGAGAAACGATTTCGCGGTGTTTCTAGGAAAATTTAGTATCCACGTCGAACTCTCTTCTTCTATATTCGAAACGAAATCACATTGACGAGAATTTTCATCGTTTCGCGAACAGCGTAACTATTTTTCTCTTTTTTCCTTTTCAGGCGATCACCGAACGCTGGCACGATCTTTAGGCTAATCTAATCCTATTTACATCGCGGCACCACAGCCAGATTGACGTGCACGGAAATAAATCGGGACGGGGCGAACGCGTGCACCATCGTGGCCGTATAAATTCGTGCTTTCTCCCTGAACAAATCGAACGTCGGGCCTGATGTAAATGAATTCCGCTCTAATTGCAATTATGTGCTCGGCGAGTGCACATAAATGTTCGTCGTTACGCGATATATGACACGTCACTCACGACCGAGCCGTGCGTCATTGCGAATTTATGAAATACTGATCGATGCTATATCCGTATCGCGCTAGTCTTCCACCAGCTACCGTCATAATTGCAATCAATAGTTGACGTTATATATAATTTGGCCAAGTCGAGACGACGATCCATTACGTATTTACGCGTCCTTGTCGTTTTCTCCCCGTGGGTGAAGAAGAACGTCTTCGTGGACGAAAGCTTCATAAAATCTAACATGGTGGTACGGATTATAGGTACGATTACGTCAGTCACAGACGATTAACGTTAGTCTGTGCTTGTCAAGTTAATTTTCCGCTACACGAAGCTTCCGCGGAGCAACGAACCGCTGCCATTATTTGAAATTCCTTTGCTTCAAGTGGGAGCTACGTCTGAAAAGCTTCGAAACTCCAATTTTGACTGCTTACAATCGAATTACGTTTACTCGGCGTGAATCAATAATCGGCAATCAATAATAAATCACGTTACATCGTCCTAGGCTAAATGCCAGTCTCCAAGGGTAAATCATTAAAACGTTGGTAGCAGCGCACGCCAATCAGCAAGCATAGCGTGTAAATACGTGATGGAAGTACCCCAAACCCCCTTCGCCACCGTGCCGGGCCGCGTGCTCTTCCCTGAAATCACACCATCCTCCTAACTGATTTGCTGTTTAGCTAGACCGATTTATTTATCGGTCGGCCGTGATTAGACTTTCGCTTTACCAGGGACACACGACCTCGTTAAACATTGACCGGTCCGGCAGATTTGTTAACGATTGTTCTGCACTGCTACCGATCGTGAAAAACACTCTGCACACCTCCGCATTCCTGCTTCTTTTCGCGTAATACCAAATAACTTCCACCTGTTGCTACAAAAGAAAAATACGTTGCGTCGATCGATGACGATTGGTTAGCTCGTGTACACGAGAAAATGTCTTCGTTCACTTATCAGCGAAATCTACGAGGCAGATGCACATAATCTATATCTTCCAAATAACAAACAAAGAAAACACTTACAGAAAAGTAGCGAAGCTGTTTCTCGCTGATACATGTTCTATTCGAATTTATTTCGCCGAATCTTCGCCGTCGTTAAAATTCAAGACCGTTCGAGCAGACAATAAGATCCCTTAGCCGTTCACGATTCCCTGTAACACCATCCAAAAGTTCAGAGCATACTACGTGGCAAAAAGTTCGATGAATAATACGGCGACGGGTCGCATTAACTATCGGCCCGTGTCCTCCAGAGTCTTGGGCGTCGTTAGTTTCCCTTAATTACCGCGCTTGCCTCTATACCCCCTGCCCCACCCTGGCTGGCAGTCTCTGGATCGAAGAAGTCAGTTCGCAAGTTCTCGAAGCTCGAACGGGAGAGAGCGGTTCTCACGCTCGTTAGAAGCTTAAGGAAAAAGCACGTTAGGGGTGGGATAGCCTAGGAATGTGGACACCCACGAAGACGTGCCCCTTTCGGGATGTCCTATCGTCACCCCGAGCTTATTCCGCCCCTTAAGTTCTGGCCACACCCGCAATCATGCGCAGTTTCCACCCATCGGCCAATGAAAGCTCGAGAGCTTGCAAGCTCTGCTGAACGGCTTTCGAGCCGAGCCACTCCGACAAACACCACGTGCCACGCGGCCGAGTTGCACGTGCGTCCGCGGAGCTGTCGAGCTTTTGCGCGTCGTGGCCGTGAGTCGAGCCCTCCAATCGACGCGTCTTTAGAGGGACGAACGTCGTGTACCGGTATCTCTGTTGATTTTTCTGTTCTTCTTTCATCCAGACACACCCTGTTCCCTTTACTTGCGTCGTTGATCGTTGTACACATTAGTTCGTTATTGCACTGTTTCGTTTTCTATGCTGAAGAGAAAAATCGTCTAGCTGACGACATAGAGGAAGACACCGAGACTTCACGATCCTGAACACGCTGACAGAACGGGGCCCAAACGTAATCGGGCAGAGGCAGTTGAAAACTCTGGGAAAACCACGAAGAACGTAAGTAAGAGTTTCTTTATTTCTACAATATGATTGGAGTTCGTTTGGATGAGAATCGAAGGTGGCAGTGAACGTGAGAATTGATCGTGACAAGCCTGGCCGATATTCAACAGTTGGTCCTTCTTTTATCTTCCAAAACTCGACCCTTCGTGCTACCCCTGCGTCGAGCCCTTAACAGGTTCGCTCTTACGTCACCCTCGAATCTTATAGCAGTAGATCGTACCTCTTGGGTAAGAGGTTGTCGACAGCTTCCGTTTTGTAAAATAAATACTACTGGGACGCGGTGATATCGTATTTAGAACTATTCGATATCGTTACTTTTAATAAATATTCCATTTTAATACTAAAAATCTCAATTTCCTGTCTTGTCGTGTCGACAGAAAATATTGTTCCGTTCTTTCCATTACGAAACGTATATAATTCAAAAAGAACATCGTCGTGAAATCTCGAAACACGTAAAAGCAAACGGCTAAACGAAAAAAAAGACAGTAGCCACGAGAAATAGACGTCGCGCGTAAAACGACGGAACCGCATTTATCGCGTTTATCCGCGTAATTCTTTTCGCGGTCCGGCCGGATGCTGGCGGAGGAATTCGCGAGCCGTGGGCAGTAGGTGTGGCCATAGGTGTAACATATTTATGTTGTGAACCGGCCGAGTGCGGGCAATAAATAGCGAGCGCACGACCGGCCACGGCGGGGGGTGTGATGGCGCGGGGAAGGCAGGTACGAAGCGTAGGGGTAGTTCGTCGAGGCGCGGGGTTAGAACGATTACGCTTTCCAAACCCCTGGTCGTTCGACCGCGTCACTGGCACCGCCACTGGCACCACCATCGGCACCACCACCGTATCTACCCCCGCGTACGTCCCCCCACACCCCCATATACGTCCTATCACCATCTGTCTTTCTCTCTTTCTTTCACTCTGTCCCGTGTCTCGTGTTTCGTCCCCGCTTAACCCTACCAACCCTTTTGCTCACCTACATCCCCCTGTCCCGTGCCAGCGGAGGCTGTATGGTGCCCGAACAATCCTATTCGTTTGTTTCCAGCCCGTATGCACGCATATACGAAGGCATGCAATTTCGCGTTAGGAATGCGCGAACGAGCGCATCGCAGACAATGTTTGGGGTGGACGGAGTACGAGGCGTGCTTCTTTGGAAAATGCCATGGCGAGAGGGCTTTAGGATGACCAAAGGGGTTGAAATACTGTCCGGTCCGTTTATACGCTTCAACCTTCTAAAGAAAAAACAATTTTCGTTGCTCTTGTTCACTACGATGTTATACAGTAAGATATCCGTACCTGGGTTCTCGGTATTGGTTATTTCAAATATCCGTGGGTAACCGCAGTTGGAAAAAATAAATACGGAACGAAATGTGTATACACGAAGGTATGAATAACGTTGCATCCCGTACGCCATTCATTTTATTTTACCTTATCCCATAGATATTATCACATAACGTTCATCACTATAATTTTACCGCTACATCGTATTAAATTAAATCCTGTTATACCATAAGTAATAATATACTACCAAGTTGTAATATACTTATGGTAATAAATATGCACAGTATAGTGTAACGTTATCTACTAATCGTGGAAGAGTTTAGTACTTATCCCCCGCGAATATGCAGATTTTACTGTATTCTCATTTAACGAGATTAAATAAAAATTGGACAACGTGTCGCGTGCAGTGACAATTTATATCAGGCGAATGACGAGTACGCAAGTGGTAGAACGGAATCGCCTGTACAGACAGACGCGAAAGCACGCGTACGCGGCCTCGAGTCACGGCTATGCAGGCCATCTTAGGAAGCGAGCACCCCTCGGCATTCCAGCGATCTCGACCGATCGAGAATCGAAGGATAACAGGAACGCGGCGCCGAGTGGCCGCGTGTGTGTCGGCTGTCCGGCAATCCTAATGATGCATATCTCTCCTCGGCCCGTTATGTCTTGAATGTCACGACGATGCGATATCTGGCGGACCGGTATCGGTTGGTGAGGCTGTTGCTGGGGGTCAGTGGGGGGGTTGAACAACGGGAGAAGCACGAAAGCTAGCCGGAATCAGGGTGGTATATGGTCGCAATGAGGTTGAGAGCTTGCGGCCGGATGCCAGTCTAACCATGTCTAGCGTACGTTTACTTGCAAGCTTGCCAGACGCTCGTACGCATCGCCAGCATCCGAGCAATGCGACTCAAGAGTCCGCGTCGCCGCTGACGATGCACTTCAAGATGCAGTGTCTTGGTAAGCATGCTCCTGCCCCCAGGATTGGCTCGTTCGTCGTTCGCCAATCCGCATCAGGTTGTTTTAACGTAAACGTGACTTGGCATGTATAGAGAAGAGGAATCGCGCTGATCCGTGCTTCGGATGCTCGAGTTTTTAGATTATACTTTTTCAACAAACGTTCTGGATATTAGATTCCATATAGGATGCATCTTGTTTAGAGTCGACGTACGCGACGAAGGAACGATACTAATCAATGTTTGGAAAATGAAATTTTTCAAGGGATGCTTCCTGCGAACAGGCTTTCTTGATAGTAATATTTTAAGGTATACTACCGACTGTATTAGGAGATAGAAAGATTTCTTATGGGATGTTCAAACAGGTACTCTTGCTATGAGATTGCCTAGAATACTTTCTATTTGGTGTTAAAGTATATAGAAAAGGTATAATGGAAACTGCGAAATAAAAGAATTTTCTTAAACGATAATTTCTAAATTCTCATGATATTTGGTTCCGTATAGGATATATTTCACTTACTGTTGAAGTACGATTGAAATTGCAGATTCTGCACTTCGACAAATCGTTTCTCTCTCTCTCTCTCTCTTTCTTTTTCTCTCTCTTTCTCGAGTTATTATTTCTGTGGTTGAAATTTATTCGTGCGAAAAATAAACGAAAACGCGGTGTCACCACTTCTTCACCTTTAAACTCGTTATTCCTTTCATGGAGGAGGCGTGGTCGCCAGCTCTACATTCAATGGAATGAAAAAACGCGAATTCCATTTAGCATACAAACGCGGGCCCACGCAAATGAATTTTATAAGTGTCCTTTTCGCGAGAACACGCGCGTATTTCGACGCTTTGGCTGCGTTAACCCGGCGGGATTCGAGGACGCGCGATGGGTAATAGGCGGCCGCGAACGAAATTTCCACCCTCCTGTTCCCTGCGCCGGCCACCCCCTCGCGCGGCACGGTGTGTGCGTACACCTCGCGCATTCCGCAGCGAGATTGCGCAAAAATCGGGCAAAACAAACGCAACTAATTTAACTGCTTTCGAACAATTAATCCGAAGCATTTAATTTAATTGCGCCGCAGCCCGTCGAGACCGGGCAGCGTCAGTTGAAACAACAACCGATGCGAGACCCGGCCGGAATTTTCGGCTCGTCGCGCTTGACTCGAATTCTTTCGGATGCAAACAACCGAAAAAAAATATACGCGCGCCTCTGCACGCGCGAAATCAAACAGCAACCCATGGACATCGAAAGATGTAAACCGAATATCGAATCGGCGAGTCGGAGGAAATCGTGCAAGTAAAAGTCTCATGGATGACGAACATCGAACTTCAAAAATATGGCTGTATTTTCATAAAGGGGAGAAAAAAAAAAAAAAATTAAAAGTAGTTACTCCGAGATGGAAGAAGATCGAGAGAATCGCGTACAGGAGTTTCAGGCGTTGGTGGAGAACGAGCTAGTGGGTAGGTGTAATTAATAGCAAACCCGTATAAATCAGAGACAGGCTGGATGCAGGTTGGTATGCGCCGTTCCCGATGCGGGATTATGCCCAGAGGGGCGGTTACCCCACGACCCGCTAATTTTTCAAACGGCCGCCATAATGGTCCCGGCTAATTACTGATTTTTATCTCCACGAGTCGGTACTGTGAGAAAGAGTCGTTCGACCATGAGGAGAGGGACAGAGAGAAAAAAAATTGAGCGAAAGAGACGAACGCAGAGAGGGTGGGATAGGGAGGCTACGGAAGAAGAATTGGATTCGGGTCAACGCTCGTTCTGTATTGCGATTTTAAACGGCTGAGAAATTTTCTGCAGTAACACAGTATATAGTTTCGCCTTGTTCCAACGATAGTCGAAACGATCAAAATACGTTTTTAACGATTTTATCGAACCTTCGTGATAGCTAAAACGTTCGTTTAACCCTTTTGACGAGCTTTGTTTTCCACGATAACGTCAAAACAAAATAACCAACTTTCGTCAAATAACCAACACTTATCGTAAGAAAGTTAGAGCGAGGGAATAGTTTGGAAGCCTGTGGCGTTAATGCTACCGATCGCTGTTAGTCGGATGCCGCTTGGAAACTTACCGAATTCACAGGAGAATTGTTGTTCACGTGTACGGGACGTTTCAAGTTACACATCGACCGCGTATTTTGCGCGGGTGAATACAGCTAACTACCCCCAAACACCTATGTACTTAACGTAACCCATGTAAGCTCACGCTAGAACAAATTTACCCCCTGAAACCCCCGAGACGGGTCGCGTCTCTTCCGACCATCCACTTCGAGTCCCTTCTCACCCCTCTAATTCTCCTATGGAACACCGATGTTATGAAGTTGTGTTGAACTTTTCGCAAGCATAGTTTGCAGAACACCCTCCGGTGACTGCAAGGCTTACCTTGGCTCGTGACATATATCTACGCGCAGTTCTAACAAACCGTCGCGGAAACTGAGGGCGGGTCACGAGAACGAGGGGTGAGTCGCACGAAATTTGCGGAAGAACGCGTCAACCGCGCGTGGCTCTCTTTCGATTTCGACCACGTCCCTCTGGAAAAGTCTGCAATTCTCGTATCAGCTACCTGTTGCCCGGCCACTATGTCAATCGACATGTCAATGCGATAATTCTGCTTTTAATGAAATTCACAACGCCGACGCATGTGTTTGATTTTGGAAATGATGTTATTCGACTCTCCTGCGCAACAAAGCGTACAACCTTGCGTAACAAAGATGTAAATCGGCTGGGCTATTAAACTCTTGGAAAATTCTTCTTTCGTGATATCTCGTCATTTCGCCTACGCAAGAAATTATTAATGCTAAATTCGACGATTTGCTTAATTCCTGTACTTCTTTTCTAACTTCCTTATTTTCCCCGAATACGACTCGTGACGTGGCTTGTTTTTCGAACGGTAGCGTACGTACGTGTCGCGTATGCAGCCGAAACAACGCACGCGTTAGGAATTCTCGGCACGGCAGTCGGAGCCAACAGGCCCGCTAGAAACTTACGGGCCAACTTTGAGGGGGGTAACAGCATTACAACGTTATTAGATTTACCGCAAGCACCTACCCCCAAGGCACTCCAGCACATTACACACATAGCCCTTCTGAAGTATAAGTAACCCTAAAGCGGTAGAGCTAAAGCCCAGCTCGTGGTCCCGGTGTCTTGTACCTTAAATTATGCGCGTGTGCCCGCAGGTACGAATGAGAGGCATTCCTCCGTACTTTGCCCCTTTGTGTTACCCCTTTCGATCGCGCTCGTATTCGAAATTTCAATTGCGAATTTTCAAGCAAGGACAACGTCAAAATCGTTGAATTATTCACGAAGTGAAAAGAAAGAAAGAAAGAAAGAAGAGCGAATACAGAGAAGAGTGAAATGAAAGAGAGAAAAAAAAAACAGAAAGCACAGTGGAGATAGAACGGCAAACGGGCCATAGAACGAGGAAGAGAGAACGGTAGAAATTTCGGTGCGAGTAGCTATTGAGTAGCTACCCTTAAGATAAGGGTGACTTCACCCCGTCCCTCATACGTTTCCGCTATCTGACGCTAAACGGCACCGCTGCTCGTGGCCTTCCACGTAAAAGGGATGGTCCTGGCAGGATGGTTCTACATAATACACCGGCACATTACTGTCGAAACCCCATTAGATAAGCGGAATTTAGAACGGCGAGACAGGATTTTTGTACGGACGACGTACGTGAAAAATCACCCGAACGCTCAGCTTCGCCGCGGATATTTTTCTTCTCGTTTTTGCGTCTGCGGTACGTTTCGAACGAAGATCCTCCTTTTAATCACACTGCTTTGCTGCGTCTTTCTCTGTGCTATTTGTCCGTGTTGTCGCGGCATTGTGGTAAAAATGCGAGTGGGAAAAGTAGAAGATGATCTTTCAAATTTGGAATAAAATCGAAAATCGATTTGTGCCGCGACACGTTTAAAACGACGAAAGCTTCTTTTCGTCGCGATGGATAGTCGATCTGTTATCGCGGCGAACTGGCATCAGCGAAACTGATTTCAAAAGCGAGAAGATGGGATCCACGCAACAAAAGCCTTTACACGTCTCGCCCCCTCCATCGGCTCATTTAAGGCTAACTGTCCACAACGGGGGTGCAAACTACCCTTATCTGCGGACGTTTATGCCCACGCCTTATCTAGCAACCCCGGACTGCTTCGTGCTTGCTAACAACTAGGTATTCTCTCTTCCAAGCCAATCTCCTTCCTCGAACAAAACGACCTTAAGTTCTCCCGTCTCTGTTGCTCCACCTACCCAGCTTTGTCATTTATTTCACGTCTTCTCTGTGCTCCACTTTGCTCTGGGTTTATTTCAATTTCCTCCGAGTGTTATTTTTAAAATGTCAAACGAAACTTAAAGATTCTCTTAAAATACTTACATCGTAGGAAATTGCGATTATTTATTCGATGAATTTAAATTGTTTATTAAAGAACATCTACTATGCAAAAGGATGGCGAGTCTTTCGTGATTTTCAGCCAAACACCATAACGCCTGTCTCTTGACAAGTATTTAAATGACGATGTTCCTTTGCGAAACTATTTCTTGTATTCTGAAAACCAACAATCTGTTGTTCGTTCGTTCGTATTGAAAAATATTTATCGAAAATCTGCTTCGACAGTAAAGATCAACGGAATAACAGCAGCCGTGTTAGAATCGATCTTCGAAGCAATGTCCCTTTTATTTTTCTTCCTCTACAAATCTAACGACAGGAAAGGTTAGGAAACAATAGCGCAATTTGGTTCCGCGCAAATCCATAGAGAGGAACGGAGAAGGTGGCGATACGGAAAATCGAAAGGTACGATGTTCCTTATCTCGCAAGTTCCCTCAGTCGGGTTGGAAGAACGGTTGTTGAGAGACTGAGGGTCGCTGGCCGGAGGATGTTGCGGTGAAAACAAAGACGTTACTCGTCCCCTATCTAGGGTTGTAAAATAACCGTCGAACGAGAGCAAAACAGCGGGAGGCAGGGGGAGTAATAAATGAGATAAGCTTGGGATAGATTCTTGCGGGAGCAGAAGGCATTATCGATGCGTTTCGTCGAATTCCTTCCTTTCCTTTCAATCCGACTATCTCCCACTTTCTACGATCTACCATCGTCAGGATATGCGTTCAACGAACAAACGAAACTACAAAAAATAAAAAATACATATTTCGACTCTACAAGTTTCCTAGATTCTCTCCAATTTATACATTTTTTTTTTTTTTTTTTTTTTTTTTGTTACCATAGAGAAACATACAGGGGCAAAATTGGAAAACACGAACGGAGCTCGATTCGTGGAAAATAAAAACACGTTGTTCCCAGCTGGTGCTCGTGCCTCGCGTCCCGGGAATATTACAAACAACCGGCCGATTTTCCGCTGATTTTCCTGACTGAAACGCGCATAGCCGCGTATTGGTATATCGAACTAATTGGAAGTCTTAATAGCACTCGACGTAATAACGCTGTCGGTATCCAGGCGTGTGCATCATATCGATTGGAATCTACAACGGACCCCTCTTGTTTTCAGCCCGCTCTTCCGTGCACTCGATCTACCTCCGTCGACTGGTAGCGAATCAACAAACGGGACTGATTTGATTTCATTCATTAATTCCGAGCGACTTCGTTCGCTTCGATTTAAGTTCATGCGTACTTGAACGCGTTTGCGGCTGTGGGTCGTTCGGTGATTTCGCACGTGTCGCACGCTACGGGGACAATTCCGTCCTCTGTCGAGGGTCGCAAGAATATTTTTAACCGAACTCGACGCCTATTTAACCTACCGAATAATGTTTTCGATATTTTTAAAAGATTCGATAAACCGATTCGGCAAATACGAAAATAGTCTCTGTCGGCGAGTTATTTTTCATACTCAATTTAATATCGACTTGATAGAAACAGAATAATTTGCGTTCCGCTGAATATAGAATCGCGGCTGCAGCCCGTCACCTCGATGATTTAATTAACCATATATTCTTTCCAAATTGCGTATCGATTTTAACATTATCCTCGGGTCACGTCGAAAATATTACCTCGAAAGTTATAACAGGTTGAGAGATTTTCTCAACTTGGCCGAACAATGTCATAGAATTTCCCTTTTAGCCGATGCCGGGAAAAACATGTACCACGCGCAAAGAAGAAAGACACGTCTATTGACATCCCGTAACCGTGCCGTGATTTAATATAAACTGCACAAAGCTCCACCTTTGATAGTCAGATATGAAATACTCCGGACCGAGGAGTGCCCTTTCGAAGACAGCCTGCCCCTGCTGGAGGGTGCGTTCGAGAGTCTGGTCGGACTGCATCAAGCGGTGATATCTTCCTCCTCCTTCGTCTGTCTCGAGGTCGAATATTCTTGTAGCAAAGGGGCTCTACCAGCTTCCAGTCTTTCAAACATACGAATATGAAAGATAGGTTGGAATGTTTGGACCTTTATCGTGGACGAATATCACGTGTCCGAATGCCTTCCCGAGATTCACGCTTGATATAATACGAGTCGTACATTGTAGAGAATCGAACAATCAATTAGAAGAAGATGTGTCACGCGATCAGCGATAGTTCAAACGATTTCCGTGAGAATCTTTCCTTACGAACTATGATTGAATTATTTATTAAAAAGTTCATGGTACCCTTGGAGGTCTGTAGAGACAGCTGCTCGAAAGTTTCGGATCATTTCCAAATAGAAATGAAATATAATAGTTTAGTATTTCTTATCTTTAGTAGGTTTCAAAAGTAACCTTTCAGTAGATTAAAGGACTTGTCATTCTTTGGTGCACAAAATCGAATACGAAGACAGGGAATTAAGAATTACCGTGTGGACAAACAAATCATCGAAATATCTCAGCATGGATTAATACGTTCCTACCTAACGACCACAATTCGTATTAATTAATAATTATTTTCTGCTTATCAATTAAATGATTCTAAACTGTCAAACGGTAGTGCAGCTGACCAAGCGATATACCATTTCTTTGTCAGCGCAGAGAAAGCTAAAAAACACAGCAGATTCAAGAGGAAAGCGGTTTTCTCCGATAGACGATGGTCCCGTGCGCGTAACAGCCGCTTCAACGGCAGACTTTGATCCTTTATTACATTTTTACAAGCGATTACATTGGCCAGCCGCTGGCGATTCTTCGGGGCGACCTTATTTTCCTCGGCCGAGGACGATCCACCGCGATCGCTCGGCATGATCTACCCTGCCACGGCCTTACCCACCCCTCCGTAACGAAGTTCCAACGAAGGAAGATATTGTTCTTGTTTGTAGCGAAGTTAACTCGAGTTCCGACTCAACCGTGGCTCACTCGCCCCTAATTAGGTTTAAGGGATTATAGAATTGCCTGGCAAAGTCGATTACGAGATTGGAACGGCCGACGGAAGGGCGGACGACGAAGAAGTAGCCGGAGAGTTTTCAAGACACGAAGCCTCTGCGAGCTGAAATTTATCGGATTTCGCGGAACGCGGCAAAGCTAGCTTTGAAGAGAGAGAGCGTGCAAAATATAATCAAAGGCTTGAGTAACTTTCTCGTCCATTTCACCCTTGAATAGCGTTAAAGAAGGACGAAATTATTCCATTTCCTCTCTGCTTCTTTTCCTCCGTTTCGGGAACTAAACCGAGACTAGAAACTACGAAATAATAGAAACATCGGTCCTATTATTTCTTATGGGAAATTAGCTTACCATCGAAATTTCACCATCGAGATCCTTTCCATCGGCGAGAAGCCAATCAAGACTCGCCTATGGTTCAAAGCGACTCGGAACTTTTTCATCGAAGTCAGAACTCGCAGGTACGGTATTAAGAGCCGAGGTTGGTGAAGCGAGCCTCTAATTGAAAGCTGTCAAAGTGGTTAACGGGAAATCATAGGTTCCGGTGAAGAGAGACGCGTGCGACGAGCTACGAGCGGAAGGTCGCGGGAAGGCACCGTTGACGGATCAGCCGACGCTCTGCTGTTGGAAATAGAGGGGTGGGTTACGGCGGTGCGGACACAGAGAGGGAGAAGGGCGGGTAAAGAGAAAGGGACGAGGGTTAGCAATTTTAAACAGTCTCCGGCGACTCGATCGTCCAGCATAGCGTAGTCCGGCTAGTGAGGCTGAGCGCGCAATGATTGATGCCAGGCCGACCGGTATGGAGGGGTGAAAGTGAGGAAGGCTAGAGGATCGGTCCTACGGCCTGGGGAAATTTAATTAACGTAAATGCCGCCGCCACGGCCGGCGTTACACGCCGTGTGTGGCAATCGCTCATATGCAACTGGCCCCTACCCCCCCACGAACCCTCTCTACCTTCAAACTCATCCCACACGGAGCCTCTCCTTCCCTCTCCGTCCACTGGCTATCCTACTGTTCACCCTCTCGCGATTCACCCTCTTTGTTTCTCTCCATCTCCTCTTTCTCTGTCCCATCGTCGACGTGAACGCCGCGCGCGTTCAAACCTTTCCCCCAAGCACATCCACGCACGTTGCCGCGTGCGTCGGCCTGATCGGCCAGCTGGGGGTTATTAAACGTTCCGAACAGGGGTAAGGGGTTTCGATTGCGGGCCGATTGATGGATCTTGGATCCTGTGTTGCCTCGATCGACCAAATATCCGCGATCTCGTGGACCGCGATAAGTGAACGGGTTACGGCGCCCCTGGAAATAGTTCGCTGCCGCACAACGAACACGTATCGGTGTTCCCCTTTGGTTATTTGTTTGGCTTGATTATTATGTTTCGTCACGGTTGTGGCGAAGAAGATTTTAAAAGCGAGAAACGAGGAAGACTTTTAACGTCGATATGGAGTAGGTATCGGAGAAAATGATCATCGAACGATCAGACGCAACGCCAACCGAGACCTCTGTACAACGAAACACTTTGTAAATAAAAGAGGTAAACGGAAAAGAGATCGATCGATCGTCAAATACGCGTATCTAAGATCGAACGATCGTTTGCCAGTGGCGATTGTCAAACAGCGTTTTTGCCAGGCTTTGTACACGTAAGTATCGCGAGGTAACGGCTGCTGCGGTGCGTGAGAGTGGGGTGGCTTCGTTCGAGGTCGAGATAGGCCGTGAAGGGTGAAGTGGGACGCGGGACACGTAATGGCCGCGGCACGTGGTGCGTGCCCCCATTAAACCGATCGCACTCTGGATTGATTTTCAGCCTTTCGGCATTTGATGCGAACAAACTTCGTTGTCGGTATAATTGAATCGCCGCGAGTGTCTACCTGACTCGAACGCAAATTAACCGGAACGCGAATCGCGGCGTCGTGAGTTCACGACCAAGGGTGGATGCCGACAGGAGAAAAAGAATTCGTTCCTGTTCGATACAAGAACGCGCGTAACACGATGATCTAATTATTCTCGCTCGTTGCCGACCGATTCTTTGACGATTACCAACGGCTCGTCCGGTTCGCTGAACTCATTCTTCGATCGAGTCCACTCGAATCTAATTCTCTGCCAGAGCAGCTTTCTATCGTAACTTCGTTACCCGTTTTATTCCCAACGATTTAATAGCTTTACAATTTTAATCGTAGACCGCCGAGTCGATTGATCAGAAAGGGGTAGAACGGCGGTTGATCCCGTTCGACGATCGTCGAATCAGGTGGACCAGTCGATTCGAAGGGGTGAACGAGTTCGGGACGAAAGTGCAACGTGGCAGCATGCGAGCAAGCAGCAGAATGCATTCGTGCGGTCTGCGGACCGTAACTGCTAATTAGCGCATACAGGTCTGTATGGCAGGCTCGAGGGTTGGACGACTGCCGGTGCAGGCTACGCAATGCGCCCCTTTATTAAATACCATCGAAATTAAAATTATAATTGCATTCGCTAACCCAGGGGGGTTAACAGCGTCCGTGAGCGCGATACTTCTTTGCACGGTCGTTCCCCTTTGCCGCAGTCCCCCTATCGCGGAGGATTTGCGAAGAATTAAAAACAGAGAAAGATGGTTCGAATCAAAGGGGAGAACACGGATTTCTGTATTTAAAAAGGAGTAACCCTTACGAACATATTGCATCAAAAATAAAGATCGTCCGTGATAAAAAGGGAATCTAACGTTCTTACTAGAAATTAGTTGGTGAAACGGATACGCGTTGCCAGGCACAAAAGTTGTAAAGCGCTTCTTGAAACGTCGATAGTAACGAGTGGTAATAGTACCGTTGGATATTCTAATTAGGGGTAACACGAGCCGCTACTTCGGCAGTCGAGTAAGGCATATGCCGATGAGATTGTAGGTGGAAACGATGCTGAAGCCAGAAACGGCGGAGGTAGAGGCAACGGCAGTAGGTTGTATAGCCCCTGTCAGCCACTGTGCCACTGACGGCTCGCTAATTGCTCGACCAACCTCTAATCCTCCGAGCTGCCCCTGCCTCCGCGTTCTGCCACCCTTCAAATCCAAATCCATCCCTTCGTAACGGCCGATACTCTCCGGTGCTTTCAGAATTGCGAGCATACATTCGAATATCGTGTGTATGATAACGAAATTTCTCAGCGAACGATCGGAATAACTGCACGCAACTTCGATCGAGATTTCTCATCGATCGTGCACGGTGTGAATAGAAACCAACCCTCGTTATCCCCTCCCGCAGAGGATCTGCGTTTCTCTCGTTTCACTAGGCCGGTCCACTAGAATTCGAAATTGCCTCGTCTATCCGCCGCTCGGTGGCTGTATCAATGCGATCATGATAAAAGGGAGAAAATTCCATTTAGGATCGTTCGAATTGTTTTGCGGTCAAGCCGGTTTTCCCGTGTTATCGATTCGATTTTATATCGACACTTTGAACCAACGGGACGTCTTGCTCGTTTTGCACTTTTAAGGAGGAAATAATAAGAGAAAACAAATATAGCGAAATTTCGGGTCCTAGGTTAGTTCGTAGGTCGAAGGGTAGATAGGCTGGTCACGGTCCGGAAATGAAAAAATTGCAAGTTGCACGAAGCGCAAAACGCTCCTATGTGAAATCGATCGTCGTGACCGCGCGAACGAATGGGCGAGTAAGCGAACGAGCGTATCAAGGGTCGGTACGGTCGCGAATTAATCGAGCATATAATCGATGTGCGCCTGTCGATATATATGTATGTATATGGAAACCATCCGCCTGGTCACCCTCGTGAACTCGGGCCCCTCTATCGTTAGTCAACAGTGCACGCGGTAACGCTAATTTCTGTAGCGGACGTGTCCTCCTGCTTCGTTAAAAAACGTTCAATACTCTCGATATATACTTACTTCTCCACCTTACCTTAGGTAATTACCGTACAAATGACCATCACCTAGTATTTATTACGAAGGAACTCTGTCGTCGTACGTTCGCTCGAATAATTGTAATTAGAGTGGGACTCTTGACTATTACTCATCCATTAGGTCGTCCCATAAGTTCGTGCCGACCTTTGTGTATACATTTCATATTTTAAAGAAAAACAAAAGAACTTTTATCGAGACGGAATAATGAAAAATGGGAAGAAGTTGTACAACGAGAGGGGGATTACATTTTTTCATGAAACCGAAAGGTATGTAAACAATCTTAACAACCGCTCGAAAAACGGCACGAACTTATGGGATGACCTAATACCTACAAAGATTATTTCAGATATCTCGATTAATCTCAAGTTAGAAATTTCGTTATTACTCGTCGATCTACACATCCGCAAGGCATTTTTATCATGATTATATTCTACGAATGTTTTTTAATCAATCGTATTCGTTAAATTACCACAGTGCGTAACTTCGCATATGGTGCGTTTCCTCGCGTGTAGGTTATGAACAATTCAACGATTAGATCGAACAGCACGCTTACCAATTCTTCTATTCCGACAACGGGGACAAATCGCAAGGTATCGAGGATCGATCGACGAAAGGATGGAAAAGGGGACGCGGCTGGGCCGATTGGTTGAAATTAAGAGCATCGAATGACATCATCGCGATATCTAGCGCATCTCCGCGGCCGCGAACGAGAACTGGCTGTCGGCCGGACACGGTAACACGATAGCACGATCGTAGTCGCAAATTTATATCTGATTTTCCGGCGGGACGGAAATCAGGGAACGGCGCAAAATTGATCTGCCTTCTGATTTATTACCACGAACTAATAAAGCCAATATCGAGCGTAGCCCGCGGCATTCTACGGAACACGACCGATAGGTAGCCGTATCGCGGCACCCGCTACCGCGACTAGTTCAAATCCATACTTTACAAAAGCCACACGGCTCTGTGATTTCGATGTCGCGTCAACGTATGCCGTTCGCGTGGTGGCAGCCGCGACGATCGACCACGATACTGCGACCGATAAACGCGTCGAATCGTGGATTAGTGGCTGCCACGAATCGGACGATATTCTCTTTTTTCGGGGAGGCAAGCGACGTTCGAAAATTCAGAAATCCACGGCTCAGCCGTCTCCGCTTAGTTTTCGTTCGCCCGGTTCAGCGTGCGCGTTTAATTCGGGCGATATTTTATTTCGGCTCGCCGTCCACGGGTTCGAATATCAATAACTTTTCGACCGGCACAGTTGGAAGCACGTTTCAATGTTGTTCAAGCCATATCGCGACGTAATTTCATTCTGCCCTGCTGAAAATAGTTTCGTTATCACGGCCATACAATTCCCGTGTCTTCGCGTTTCTGTACACCGTTCAAAATTTATACTTTTCACGCGGTCGGATTCGTAACGCGGCAAACGGCCCGAACCTGTCCGTTCGTCGAATAATGTTCCGCGCACCGCCAACACTCCGCCATTGATTCCCTGACAAACTAAATTAAACGACGACGAATCGTTCCATTCTATTCGCGCTATCAAAAACAAGTCATCCTGTTAATTTTCACTTATGAGATTTCGCGCGCGTAACCTCGATGGTCGAACAGATCGATGGATTTTGCGCGTTTCGATAACCCGTCGTTATTTTTTACAGCCGTGCCATCGACCGATGGAAACTCGACATAGGAGCAATTGGATTTGGTGAACGCGTGATTCCTAAGGATTCACCGATTTTTCACGACGGTTATTCTGTGTTGGCTCGGATCGATTTCCTTCGTTTCGTATATTTATCGTCGGGGCGATTTAAATCTTTCGCGACAGCCAATACGATCTTGGCGATCGAAACGACGTGCACGATCCCCGTGGAAGCTTAACAGGCAGACTGTAATTAAAAATGCAATCGGCAACGAGCTCGTCCAGCCGTCCTCGTGTGTACGAAGATAAAGGAAAATTAGTAGCCGACGTGATTGGTAGGATCGTACGGGGATCTTTGAAGCATTTGTCAAGTCCCCTGGACAAATGAACGAAATTGCAAGAAAATAGTTCTTTTTACGTAGAAGCTGTTGGAAAAATATTTTTATTCCGAATTGTATATAATATCGCAAATTCATTGCTTAAAACTGATAGCCAAGAAAGATTAGAAAATTGGCAACGAATAATACGTTCATTAATAGTAGCCGTAGTAAAAATAATATATCTCGATGTCATGTGCTGGTTTGATCTGAAATTAAATTGGCAAGGAAATGACTCGAATTTTATGAGTATTTGATAAGTTTCATTACAACGAAAATCTTCAAGAATTTCCAACTGCATTTCAAACAAACGATATACATTCTTGACACAATCTGAAACCTGGATCTCAAATGGATATTTCATGCGTTACAACAGGCTATTAATCCTAGCATTCGTTAAAACTATCGTCTTCCTACGATCGAAACGTTCGTTACAGATTAAATGTCTGCAAACGGAGAAAAAATATCCAAACACACGGTGCAACAATTACAACCGATAGAAACTGAAATCGCGAGCAAAGGGGTTGAAAGAGCGGAATGAGAGAAAGGAAACGGCAGGACAGGGTCGAGGATAAGCAGCATTATCGCTCGAAGGGATTTCAGATGCTATTTAAATCGGCACGCCGGATCGCGTATATTATATTTCTCCGTTCCATTTGCGTGAAACGTAAAATTAATTAAACAGCTGATACGTCGTGCCAGCGGCAGAGAACCACCTCGTGCAGCCTCTGCCCGGAGGCAGGGGCACACGCCGGGAAAACAAACACATCCCCTTCTGGAAATAGGTACAGGCCGACCAGAGCAGATTTTCAATTTACGCCGGGCCGCTCTAAGGGGATGTAAAAACGCGTTGCTCGCTCCGGTGCATTCTGCTCCGTTGCGCGGAATACGTCAGCGTGCATACCTGTCAACGTGGCTCAGCGATAAGGAGAACCTGCCGAGTGGTGTGCAACAAAGTAAAAATCGATTCGGTCAAACGGACGAGTTAATCGAATCGGCAAGTTCTGACTAACCGTCGAATTCGACGTTGCACTGTGAAAAGCCACCGACAGTCGGTACTACCCCTTTCGAACGTAACCGTCGCTGTACGGCGATGTTCACGGTAGAATTGATCGAAATAAGCTGATTGATTTTTCAGTTAACAAGTATGGAGAAGTATAGTCTTTGACTATCGAATTAGGATCGCGCGGAATTTTTCTTTTTTAAATAAGATTGAGAGATTAGAAGATCTGTGATAATAAAGTTCGTCGATTACGAGAACGCGGTGTACGTGTGCATATATTATGTTTTCTTTCCTGGTCTTTGTTACATCTCAAGTATCTCTTCGATATATGCGTGTTCCTTGTGCACTGTCTCTTACTTCGCTTATATGTTATCAAATATCTTAAATTTTTGTCTTCCTATCTGCTCGGAATTTTGAGTGGTCTTTCTTCTTTAGAAAATTTGGAATTACATATCCTTCCCATGTAAACCTAATGACTCCGAGGTCAGGTAAAAAACCCGGGAAGAGCCCAGCCGGAAAGGCACGATGGACAGACGAAACCCAACGGCTGGTAGGGAGAATCAGCAACGTAGGAGGACAGTTCATCACCAGACATCGTACTGTGCGGGTGAAATACTTCACTCCCAACAAGATCTTACCACCGCCGTGTCCATAACATCACGCTTTGCTTTTATACAAGTGCAAGTACAGTGCTAGATTATTCTAACACTCGATTTGTTAAACCTCCTGCACCTTGAGCGTTAAGTCATTCGAGGTACGCGATATCGACCGATCGGTTTAACCTGACCAGTTGCTCTTTAATCGAGAATTCGCAACAGTATCAATACGATGATCTAAGATGAGCAAGTAACTGAAACAAATTTCGGATTTCTTTAACAGCATTCGAGTTGGGTGACTTAGCTGACAACGAGATTTTTGCTAATATTCTTCTATGAGAGAAACTTCGTGACACGCGTGTGACAATAATTTCATCGCTACATATACGTTATAATCTATGTATTTAATAGTATACGTGGTACAACCAAAAACAATTTGCCATTTATAACATAGTGTTGTAGTTGGAAAATTGAGTTCTGCATGTGGTCCTAATTCAATGACCAGGGGCTGTGCTATGTTGCAGCATAGTATGTGTGGCAATTGCGAACAGCGTGAAGATTGTTTAATAAAGACAGGGGGTTGCAGTAGCAGGTCGAAAATGGTACGCGAAAGGAGATTTGTCGCTGTAAACGAGAAGGGTGCAGGCGCCATTCCTAATAGCGCGCGTTTTACCTACACGCCGAATTCGCAAATTACATTTGCATGTATCCGCGCCTCCCCGAGACAATTTGGCCTCATAAACATAATTAATGGCGGAGCATTAATTCAGAGATTTTTCGCCGGTTGCGAACACATGTTACCGTGCGCCACCAACTGTCTCGCAATTTAGCTAAATAATTACCAAACTTGCTCTCCGCGGACGACGACGCATTGCCAGCCGCCGACGAAACTTCATTGGTAACGGAGTCATACGTACCACTGTCGCATTGTTTACGACTTCTTGCCAGTGAGATTTATCTTCCATTCTTTCAAAATATCACACGAATTGTACGATATAGTACATCTTACTCTTATTGGTGTGTCTGTCTTAAACCTTCTAAGAATCGAGGAATTGAAATGGTAAACGATGTACGATAAAAACAAGTAGACGATTTCTTTAGTAGATAAGAATATAAACTTCATATACGAAATATGACGAAGGAAACTGTAAGCGATGGAATGATTTATTTCAGCTCTTAGGGCCATCGCAAGATAGAACTACGATAAGTAAGCAGCGATTAAAATGTAATTAAAAGAGATGACAGTACAATCTTGCGATATAAATTAATATAACTTTTTTACGAATACCATTCGTTCTTCTTATAAATCTACGAAGATGATAGGAGGTGAAGAACACAAAGAAGCATCTTTCGAATTCCATTGGGAATCTCTACTTTTACCATTTACGCCATTTGCTAAGTAACTTCAACTCCTCGATTCGCTTTCCGTGACTAGAAAGGTAAACTTAACGCTTCAAGAGAAGATTACAAATCGTCCCTGATACCGTTCGTGTCTAATCAACCCTCAATCAACATCCAAGATAAAAATGTCCAACTCGAAGAAATCTGCTGTTCCTCGCGAAAGAATGCGACAAGAACGCGTGACCAAAGCTCGTCAGAATTTTAACCCGTGGTAAAATCACACTTAAGCGTTAGAGTTGATGGCTCAACAGAAGCCGACAGTGTAGCCATTCGCGTGTGTTAAAGGCAAGGCATATACGTGTATATATGGACCCTTGTCCCGAAGCAGGGCTGCCATCCTAAGCCGGCTTGACTAATTGGTAGCGTTATAATCATGGGTACACGGTTAGGTTGGTATTACCGCAAGTTATAGCCCCGTCTCCACATCGGCGACCGCCACGCACATTCACGCGTAAGAGGGGTGCTTAATGACCCCGCCGTTTACGCAAATTTTCCCATTATGCGACGCGGTTTTGGCCCGCAAAACGGAACGATCCTGGCGACCGTCGGAACGAGCGTCATTTTCTTCAACTACGAGGGAGATTAAGGCTTTTCGAAACCGCGAACACCGCTTTTGACGTTGCCTCGTCGGCACCTCGCACACTATCGCGCGTTCCCGACACTATTCATTCAATCCTCAATACGGAAACGCCCAGAACATCTACGTTTGTACACGATCCTCGTTAAACCGTGCACTCTTCGTGCTTTCATTTGTCGACGTTTGTAATCGTACCTTGTATCAAGTTGTCAATTAACTAAGCAACTCTACATTTCCAAATTATTCTTATTTCAATCATTTCTAAGAGGTGACAGCTCTTTGTGATTTTTATTCCTTGGTAGATTCGTAACACGGAAAAAGCAAGGATCTTAAAGCGATTGTGTGTCAATTAAATTACGTTCTTCGGTCAGATAATCTTTCGACGGTACAGTAAAGTAAATTCAGAACAAACAGCTTGGAAAATAATTATTAACTAGAGGTCTTGCGTGTCCCATGCTAATGAGAAACTACTGCATTACGTATAATAATATTCAAGATGTTACAGTTATAGTACCATACTGTGAAGAAGTCAAATCCTGTTTTTATTTTTTACTCTTTGGCATACTGATTTCGCAGTGAAATAGTGCACGAAGAATTTTTTCGCCACCAAGAGTATTCTGTATCTACGGTAGTCGCGAACGATCCGATTTTCGGTACACGTAGACGCAGCCGTTTGGTCACGCGAGATATTGATAATAAAAAATCGCAGGATATAAAATAATTCAAACAAATGCGCTCGCACGAGGAACGGTCCTGCCACGATATATTCCAGCGGGCTTATCCGCGTCCGGTCATTCATATACGTGGGAAAAAAAGTGACGCTCTAATGGCTGGCTATCTGTAACGGTTAGGAAGTGGGGAGATTTGTTGATGCCAGCGCAAAGAAGGGGAAAAGGGAATCTTCTCTCCGGTGGTTGTCGTTTGACATTTACCGATATCGTACGATATTCGCCTGTCATAACGACGAAGAAATAACGACGAACGTACAATATCGCCACGTTTCACTGCGTTATTATATTCACGGATACGAAAATTTGGTAGTTGGAAAGTAAACGCAATTACGAAAATGCTATTATTATAACGAAATCACCGTAGAAGGAAATAAACGCTGGTACAAAACGTGAAAAGGTTCGAGGAAACTTCATATCAGCGTACTGCGATGTCCCATCGGTTCGAATCCCGTGGGTGTGATCGCTGCTAACTAAACTTGTAAATCTCTCTGACCGACCTCTCGCTAGCGCGGGGCTAGAACCTATTCCAACTGACCAGAACGCATTTGTCTATCTTACGAGCGTGGTAAACGGCGCCTGTGGAAAATCAGTCGTGCTGTAATCTTCGTTGCTTTGATCGAAACTAACTTTTAGCCAAACAATCGAGAAATATATCGCCTCTGTGAACAGAGAGGAAGAGAGGAAAAGATCGATCAAGCAGATCAAGCAGATCAAGGTAGTTAGGTAGTTCTCCATCACGAAGTTAGGTATACGTAAGTGGAAGAATTTCGTGGTAGGCGCAGTTTCGGAGGAGATTGTCGCGACATCAGGGCATTAGAAAGAAAAGCTGGGCAAACGAGAAGTTACGAGGGCTCTTTATACCTTTGCCTTCGCATCCGGTTGTCTCGCGTATTATGACTGATGTCTTAGTTAACCGTTGCGGCGAACCGCTCGAGGCTTTAATGCCGACGAACGAGAGAAAAAAGGAAGAAACCAGGCGAGAGATACGCGAGCACTTGTGTCAGCCGCGCTCCATGCTTCGCCCCCAAAATTGTGAGGGATGGTTATGGTGCAGCGTGCACGCGATACGATCCCGCGAGCGCTCACAAATCAAAGCTGCCGCACGCATTTGCGTCATCTTTCCGCTCGAACCAAGGAATATCGCAAAAAGTTTCAAACCCAGTTCTCCGATCGCTCTACCTGCTCGTATATTGCTGTTTCGTGGAAATCGACTTGTGGCTGAGGTACATACGCGCGTCGTTCACCTTACGAAACTTACACTTTAATCCTTTGTCGAAGTGGTCACCTTTTGTAAGAAAACTCTACATCTGATCTTTTTAGTTTTCTCAAGCACTGAAGCCATCGACAGCGTATAGACAATAGACTGGGACGATTGGGCAGACCATAGACAGTAGACAGCCGACGATGGCTTCGGAGTTTTCAGTTATAGGGTAACACTGCTGGCGTGCGGATCGAGACCAGCTCAAATTATATTCCTACTTGTATTTACACTTCTGTATTAAAATATATATTTTCTATTTTACAATTTATTCACGCGTTCCTCTGTTCATACATCTAATAACCTCAACATCCTTGACTCGTAGTAATTGTAAGATTCGATATTACGCATGGGGCGTCTACGGGCTAACTTTTCATGTATCGAAAATATTTAAGCGTCGGTCTTTATACATCGTCGTGTTGAACGTTAACGGGATACGAAATACAAGTAGCTCCATAAACGTTTGATTTATCGTCGATTACCATATAAATGGCTCTCGAGTTTGATACGTCGAAGACACGAAAACAGTTTAATATAGATGTTATGGATTCTACCCTGATCACGAATAATTAACGAGTATTTAATATTTTCGCAGCGGCTGCGGCCGACCGGTATCACGTAACTCCGACCCCTTTTTCTCGGTGGTTTTTTTATTCGCGCCTCGAGCTCTAATCGCCGCCTCGTATCCCGCGGTAATATTTAATTTTTAATCCAAGCGTATTCAAATGCGGCCGGGCTCGCTCTTCGTGGCGCTCTTAATGGGTATACAATTTATTCCCTGGCCACGGCTTATTTTACATTTTATGCTAAATAAGCGTCCCGGCTACGCGCGTCGTCTATACTCACGCCAACAATTAATTACACACTGCGTGCCGTTGGGAAGCACGGTTGTTACTTCTATAAAAAATAAACAAAGGAATAGCCGCGTCGATGGCCGATTAACCGGCAACTTCCCGGCCATTCGCCAAACCAGAAAATGCTTTCTCCTTTGGTTATATACCGCGTATTAAATAAGACGAGGAGCAGCACGCTCGAATACCATCCGAAGTGCATTATCTTCTCACGGACCCTTGCCCGAAAGTTCGAGGGGGTTATATCCGACCCTCGTAATTATCTACAGGAGAAATTTGGTCAACGTGGCCCGAGGGTCGGCGCGAAACTCAGTTACAGCTTGGTCAGCCACACTTGAAAATTCCCGGAGGCGCCTTTAATCCGTGATTTTTAATCCGGGATCGATTAAAGGCTTAATAGGCAATCCTAAGCGAAAATTACGCGCGACCTGGGGCCACAACCGTGTCCACTTTCGTCGACTCGATCGCCAATCCGCTCGTTACAACATTCCGCTTCAGTCTTCTTATTTTTAGCTTCGTTTCCTCTATATTTCTGTTGGCTGTGCAAACATTTCGATGCAATTGAATCGGACGCTGTTCCGCTATCAACTTGAAACGTTCCTTCCACTTCATTTCCCCGTTTGACAAATAAGAAGCAACTTTGTCAGTTACAGCGCGCGAGAATCGTTCGACCGTTCCATGCACAATACGGATGGCTGGCACGTGAAAGCGGCCGTAAAACGAACAATTGTTTCTTGCTAATCGACAAGTTCCAGAGCAGGCCGTGTGCATTGACTCGCCGGCAAGTTTACACGCCTACGTCGAATTCCGACGAACGTCGCGAGGGGAACGAACCCAGTGAGCCGTTTGCGAGTGTCGAACGCTACTCGTGTCCGTGTCGGAACGGTCGTCAGAAAAAATCGCGACAAGTCTTACGATTCAATTACGACGCGTATCCGTGCAACATCTCTGACGGCGGATGTCCGGCCTGAATCAGTCATGAGTAGCCTGCTCCCTGTCTCCGTTCTCATTTCCGACAGGATGGACAGGAAAGAAGAAAGAAAGGGACCGCCTTCCGGCTCTATCCACTGCTCATTTTTCGGTCGCCACTTCATGCATTATTTAACTCTCGAACTTTGAAAACGAGCGTTAAAGTCTCTACGGGTGGACTCGAACGTTGCCTGTGGCAGCTACCTCGAAATCCACTATTTTCTGAACTACGTTCTCAGCTAAAGCAGAATATTCGAAGCAGATTGCGCACGGAAACAGATTTGTAATCGATTTGTTATCGATCGAAGATAGAACACGCGAGTGTTTAGGGATCGTACGAAACGTTCATTGATCGGACGCGCATTCTTTGAGAACTCGTTTCTCGTTTACCGATCGAGTCGCGTGGCTGGCGTTGCATTTGAAAGCAGATCGCTGCCGGGACGGTTCGTGTATGCGTTCGTTGCAAAATTCAAAGCAACGTCGAGCAAATTTAGATTTCCTCCCTGGGAAATTCCGGACATAGCCTAGATCTCGATTTAGACCAGCCCAACGAGCTGGCGAGATTGAATAATTGAACGAATTCTAAACCTCCGTGTCCGGCTATTACGAACGTTGAATATTAAAGCAATCGTTTCTCCGCGGTGCGGCGGTTACACGATCAGGCCAGTTATAGACACTCCACTATATGAATCTACGTTCTACCGTATGAGTTTCTTTCGGTACGAAGGTGAAACGGCAGATCGCTGAAAGATCCAAAGGGACGTTACGTGCGCAACTTGAAGCGTGTTTCGCAGATGTTTTATTTCCATTCTACGAGGAGATCTACGACTCGTAATCCGAGAAGAACATCGGATAAAAGAAGAGACGCGATCTTTTGCTTGGATCGTTCGTTTAAAACAGTTTTTCACGGCGTGAGAAGCGATAAAGACGAGAATTAGATACGAATCGTCTGAGATGGGTAGGGGACGCGAAGCTGGTGGTCGCGCCACCATCCTCCATTCTTCTCGCGCACACCTCGGATTCTTAAGCACGATTTGTACGAGTGCTATATTTCTTCCGTAAGGGCGCCGTTTGGTGGTAATAGTTGCAGTATTATTTACTGTTAACGGCCCACTTTGCTCGCGTAATGCCGGTGAATTAACTTCCTGCGAGCGCACCTTCCCGTACATGCGACACGGGATACTTTATGGTTACGAGACTGACTACTCGGCCACCCCTTTTCGACTTGTTTACTTTTCACGCGACCTCGCGAGCAATAATCGAAAGTTCCTTTCGCGACTGTGCACGAATTTTTCACGATCGAATCTGCCACGAACGATAAAACACGAGGTAAACGTTACCTGTTCTCGAACGAGCTTACGATACTTTAATCGCGGCCGGGACGAACGTTTTCCTTAAAGATATACGAGCCTCGAAGCGTTAATCGACGAAACGAAACCGCAAACTCGACCCACCAGCCATGGATACACGCTTTTTTTATGGTACTTTTAGCTAATTGAATCGATAACTATCCAAAGCTGTTATCGAATTATCCCGCCATTGACTGGAAGGATAATTACGCGACGGTTGGGTAAACCGCGCGTGGCCGGGAACGCATATTTTTACCGGGCTTCTGGTGAGAAGGAATTTTATGTGTACCATAGAAGAGATTTATCGGGCTATTCCGGGGATAATGCCGGTTTCGAATGTAATTTGGACACTTTACGATATCTGTGTATGGTATTTATTAACGAGCAAGGTATCGATCTTTATTTTGCTTAATCGTATTTTATCTTTGCAAGATGTCATAAACACGTACCGCTGGCATTCATCTCAATAATCGTTTATGAGAACGAACTGGCGAACAAGCTAAGTTTTATCGACGCCACAACACACCATTCGTTTAAACAGGCCATAAAACGCTGCCAACATAATCCAACGTACCATCAACGCACGAACGAGATCGAGAACTACCATTAACGTTCACCATTACCGTTTCCAGTCGTTCGAGATCGTTTCACCGCGAAAGGCCGAATCACGATGTCAAAATCATTTCGCTGCATTGGAATTAGATAGAGTAGAAACAGACGCCTGAGCGGATAGATAGGCTAACGGGCGCAATGCCCGGGTCCTGCCCAATACCTAAGATAGAAAGATATATATTATACGGATTATTAAGTGTTCGCGCATTCACTTAATCCCGTAGTGAATATCCCGTGGTATATCTCCGAGCCGATCAATCACAGAAGGGAGCCGTATAACCCCTAGCCAGAGGCGAGAGCCAGAGGGCAACGTGGAGAAGAGAGGAGAGGAGAATAGTGAGAGAGAGAAAGAGAGAGAGAGAAAAGGATAGAGCAGGGCAGGGCAGTACAGGGCAAGCCCGTCGGTTTCGGTTCTCCTCTGTTATTCGCACCGAGTCATATATCATTTCGTTATCATCGACTCTTTATATGCGGTTGCGCTCCATTTTCTGTCTGTTTGCTCCGTTAAACGGCGGCGCTGGTTTGATTCAGTGAAACCATTAGCCGGATTTCGGTCGCCGGCCGCATTTTCCGTTCTCGCCTATCGGCCCGGTTATCTCTGCCGCATCATACGCGACTGACTACCCGCCATTATCGGTATGGTCCGGCGCGAACGATAATACCCGGGGGCAACGGAAAAATATTCCCCTGGCTCGCGAAGCCGATTTACTATAAACAAAATCATTGAGCGAGAACGCGAGCCGCTTTGATTCTTGCTGTTGTACGCACGCGAGACTAGTGCGCGTGTAGCTGTTCCACGCATACGTACAATTCGCTCATAAACACGGAAACACACAAAGACAGGTACGCGCACACAAAGAGATGCTTTAATTATTATTCGGTCCTATTGCCCGTTGCATTTCATGTACCAACGATCACATTCCTTTATCGACGAGATTTTAACGTGAACGCGCGAGTTACGCTGGGGCGTTAATTCGATGCTTAAAATTCTAACCCCGTAATCCCTTTTAATTGCGCGATAACAGCGGTCGCATCGTGTTAACGAACATCACGATGGGCGCAACGCTGGACCGGGCATTCGTTTGAATTTAAATTATAGCGATCATATTTCTTGCTTGTACCGACGGGTCACGTTTCCGCTTCTCTCCGCCGATCCACCATACCCCACCAGAGGACTTTCGATTTTTTCCATCGGCAGGCGATCGGCGCCTGTGCATATGCGTTCACCGAAAAACCAGCTGTGCGCCGCTGAACCGCCGCCATCTTGCCGAACCAACAACGTCCCAAAGCGTTTGCTGAGCCGGAAACAACTGATAGCGATGCCACCGATCGTCGCTCGCGGTCGTTCGAGGATGGTTAACGCCGATATTATCCATTGTCCTACGAATACGGTCGATAAGCGGACCGATAATAGATTTTACGGGACGAATTCATGCTCCGTTTCCTCTGGCAATGGCTCCCTGCCACCGACAACGGTACCAATAAAATTCCTTGAAAGACAGTTTATCGTTTTCGCTTCTCCGCGCCACTCTCTTTATATTTTTCTTCGTTCCGGTTCCTAACTCTGACGCTTTATCGACGTTTTAGTAAACCGAAGCGAAGGATACAACGAAAAAAGTCGAAAGATTTTAGTCAGCTGCAAAAGTGGCTTCGTTGAATCTCGCGAATCAACGCGAGGTCGTACAGGAAATACCGTGAGAGCCGCGAAAGGGGATGAATAAGATTCACCCTGGCGCACTTTCGGGGCGCAGTTCCGCGACGGCAGAGATTGCGCCCGGGGGTTGCAAATGGGGGTGTCAACGGCATCAGGCCTGTATTGTGAAACGTCAATGCCACGGAAACTAACACCGTTCCCTTCGCTTCGACCCTCCGTCCCTTTGCCAAGCCAGCGAACCCACTATGGCACAAGATCTGTATTCTGTTGATGTTTGATTCGATGCCATCTTACGCCTCGTCCCGTTCGATTAACCGACATAGAATTCGCGCATCCATTGATTGTTCTCTCGCGTGATATTTCCGAACGTACGTCGAATTTGTAGAGTAAAAGAGTGAAAATGGAAAAAGAGTAGTGGAGTAGAAAAATGGAGAAATCGATTCGATCGTCGTTGTCGCGTCGAGTGTATTTGCATTAATGAAAGAAGCGATCACGTCGTCTTCTGAAGCACCGATAAATTCGAAAATTACCGATAACCGATAACTGGCTGTCAGAACAATCCACTTGTTTTGACACCTGTGTCACTTCCGGTTATTCAAAGCCCGCCGGCGTGTTGTCCAAAACGATGACAGCACCTTTGTCCGTCGCATTCGAGTGCCGAGCGTGGTACAGTCGTCGACCATTATTGTTCCAATCATTTGATCAGTCTCTTTAGACGATCCTCTCGTTCATTTTCTCGTTGTAAATCTCCTCCTACGTCTTATCGTTTACGCGACGTAAACGATCGTCAACTGACGATCGTAACACGAGGTGCTATCGAATGATACAACACGCGTGTCAATTTCGTCTGCCTTTGCAATTTCATCCTCCGATTTTATTATATAAAATAACGTGTCACCGTGACAGTAGCGTTTATCGTCAAAAGAAGGGTAAAAACGGACGTTGCTGTTCATGACGTGAGCACGATTTTTCAAAATCTTCCGTAGTTTTTGAACGAGATTAATTCTGGTGTTGAAACGGTGAACGGTGTCTTCGGATTTCTAGTAGAAACACGAAGCACATTTCAATTAACAAATGTATCGTTAATTATATCGAATTTCAAAACAGAACTAGTGATAAAAAATATATCAGATTAGCTACATTTGTTTGCTTGAAAAATTGTACTATTTTTTAAGTACAAACTAGTTGCCATCTACGACAAATTCTTTCTTCCGCGGTATTCCTTTCGAGCTAAGCCAAGTTATAATTTTGTTCTCTACGTTCCACATGAAATTTACACTCTTGCCCACGAGAAAGCTGTTTCTTTTCTCTTTTTCATTTTTTGCTTCCTACATCGTTTACAGTTTCAACTCTTCGATTCGCTGCTGAAGATGCTGATCTTTCCGATCGTCCGAAACATCGTGCGAAGAGTGAACGTAGAATAAAACGATTATATGGGAAATCTCGATCGACTCGAGTATCTGAACGGGGTAAAGAGTACACGAAATACCGCAACGACTTTGAGTGGTGTGATCCTAAGAGGCCGGCAAAGGGTTAAGACTACCCGCGTTTCCTACAACGATCTCCACTTTGGCTCGAGTCCTTATTAATAGAGCCGGATTAGCATAACTGCTACTCGGATCCGTCGGCCGAACTCCGCATAATTAAGCCTCGCCGATTGCTATCTTCGCCAGTGGAATTTCTAGACTGCGAGATAAGCCGTCGCGACAGCCTACTTGGAAGTAGATGGTGAAATACGAACGCCCAGGGAATTAAACGATGCTAAAATTTTCGTTCGCCGTGTTTCGCTGGATTTTCACAGACAGATTGCTCAAATGTATCGGTTTAAACGTTTTAGATTCGCGGTAATGGACGAACGATAAAATTTTCAATTATTACGCCGCCACGTTCTACTTCATCCGCGGTGTAATTGGGGTTGCGATAATAACAGCGATGATATCGCGCAGAAATATTTGGAGAGTGGAGAGAGCGAGACTGCGAGAGACGAGCAACGTGACAGAGGGGGAGAGAAAGAGAGCGAATGTACCCTTTTCATATACTCGCGTATAGGTTACGCTCTGAACACGAGAGTACACGTGGCTACCGATAACGAGTTCTGTCAGTGACTGCTGCCGCTGTCACGAGGATCGTCAACGAAGAAAGGGTGCACGTTTGCGTTTTGCAAAGCAAAAACTAGAGGCTACGTCACGACGGTATAACGGCTTATCGGTCGGTGCGGTACATTAAGCACGGCCGTTTACTGGCGCTACCGCAAAACGGGGATGCTGTCGGTCATGCTGGCAGAAAGGGGGAGGGGCGGGGACGAAGAAGGGTGTCGAGAGATTATCTTGTCGTATTCAATATTCCTATGGAACGTTCGGGATGATAAATCGTCTTTCTCGATAGGAAAGATGCGCCGGAACCACGTTCCAGGACCTTCATCGACTCGCACCTCAGACCACCCCATGAAGTTCGCTGTCATACGTCCGTTTGCCCCGTTCCGATTCAATATCAAGGGCTCCCAGGGATTTGGCTTCCATCGAAGTGGCCAATAATGTCTTAACATTGCCTTTTTCTCGCCTTCGCTCCGTTAACGCGCATTTGATGTATCAGCAGATTATGTTACTATATGGAACGCTTGGAACACGTTTGAAAGAATCGTCAGGCAAGGATTAAACGTTGCGAGTTATAGCGAATAAAAGAAGAGAAGAAGCAGGAGTTCGACGTCGAATAGGATTTTCATTGAAATGGCTCTTTGGCGAGTGGTGCGCGCTTTCCTCCTGACGGAGATTTCTGAGTCGCGGTTGCGATCGCATTGCGAATCGTGGAAACCGCAGGATCGGCGAGGACGCGGGTGCGAATGCGTCCACCAAGAAATCCCGCGGGTATCAGTATAATAAAACCATTAGAATGATCCTCGTACGTGCATTCAAACGGTATAAATATCCGGCGGAATCCCTCGCGCCGTTTCCAACTTCTGTGTAATGTTAAACTTGCGATAAATCCAAAGTGCCCGGGAGGAGCGAATCTCTTGTCCGTGACGTTTAACAGGGATCGTATCGTCTTCTTCGTTGACCACGGACAATAAATACTCTGCAGCCATACGTGAAACGCGTGGAACCCCTATGGCGCTGTCGCTCGTATTACGCGCGATATATTTTTTTCTCTGCCAGACCGGTGTACTTTCGAGGTTTCATTATTTTATGTGCATTCATCACGAAAACAATAACTCGGTTGACCTTTATTTTTCCATTTGAATCGGGATCGGTGGCCGTTCGATCCGTAGGTAATGCTATACCTCGACCCATTTACCATTCACACTTTTTCAAAAGTCATTCTCGTCGCTATCGACTCATCCTCAAGTCGGATATATCATGTACGAGTCACCATGCTGTTTATCGTCCTCGTGACAGTATTTTCTGCAACGTTGAAGGAAGTCGAAGCATTCACGTTATCGTTTCGTAACAGTAGAATGCTTCGTTATAACACCGACCGTTTTGTTTATTATCTGCCAACATTTTTGTTGATGCAATTACGTTATCCGACCAACATCCGACGAACCCCAGTCATTAGAGTCCTAAGTAAAGGCTGACATAGCACTCCTGCTCGTTTGTGTAGACGCGTATATAATTATCGAAGCGTACACCGAGACGATGTTGGTGTCAGCAATGGTCATTTGCCGCTATCGGCTGGTTCACAGGCTATCCTAACTGCTCTGTCCTGTCTGATTATTCTCCGTACCCATTCTACTCCATAAAGCCTGTTAGAGAGCCGCGCGTACATTATCAGCGGTAAATTAGCGATTTCAGAGTTAATTAACGCCACGATCCATTGATCGCTACGATTTAAGAAGAGTGGCAATCGGGCATTGCCGTTGAAGATAATTATTATAATTATTATTCGTAACAGACATATCTCCTCGTATTTCTCTATATGTAACAATCGCTTTTCCTGGAAACAGCAAACAGTTGTTCGTATCCTCGAAGAATTAATCAGACCGAGTTTAGCCCAGTATTTTGGCAGCTATTCCAAGCGATCGATCATTTTGTCGAAGAATCAACAAGTACGGTTTACATGCGACCAGCGTCCAGTCTTCTTCGTGCTCAAACCACCGACACCCGTGGCGTGTGTTTCAATGCTCCGCCTCCAAACACGGACACTTCTCGCGAATATCGATATATCACGAGGCACGGTGGCAGCCTGACGTTTCCTGTCATCGCTTTAACGGAGCACCACTCGGATTAAGTGTTCCTGCTTTCGTGAACGAGTTGTACTCTTCGACCGGTCAATAACGAAACTACTTCACAACCGGACGCGTAAGAGACGGCTGACCGAGAGATCTCGTCCCCTCGCCTTTCGCTATCGCTTTGTCTTCGACATCGTTCCTTCTGATCCAACGCAACGTCAAAACTCGATTCCTACCCTTGTGATCCACGATGCCCTTCTTGCCTCTATACAATTCCAAGTTCTAACTACGTTTTAGAAGATACGCGTTTAAATCTTTGACTTTAGTATTCAATGGATGCAAGTTCCGCGTCTACGATGACTATCGTTCGACCATCAAACAACGATCGTATATTCTGGAAGTAGAACTAATGATTTTTCGAACAGTGCAGTTGATTAATTTAACTTCCATGTGATTCCATGTATCTAACATTCGCTCATTCTGTCTGCTTCTCTTTCACAATTTCGCTCTCTTACTTCATCCCCAAACAGTGTAAACTTTCTCAGAAAATATTCGATCAGGTCGACTCTTTTCTTTCGCACAAGGCTCCATTACGTCGTAATAAACAATCACTGAAATGTTAATGTTACGTTATGAGGAAGACACGGTGTATTCATCAACCAGAATATACTAGTAATTCGTCAACGTTGAAGTTACTTTGCGTTGACCACCGTAGCGTAAACGTGTCCGAGCTGACCGAGAACCGATCTAGAGTTAGACACAAGTGTAACGTTGAAGATAGCGCATCTATCCAAGTAGAAGGGTAGTCGAGGAGGGTGTCTAGGTTATTTACCGACTAGCTGCTAACGGCTAACCGTTCCTCGAGAGGTCCTAACTCACGCGCAACGGCCGAGAATATGTCCCGGGTGTCCGGACCTTCGTCTTATTGCGGCGAGACCGTCTTGAATGAGTTATCCGGACCAAACCAAGGCCTGGATGAAGTTAATCACAACTCCTTCCTTGTATTCTACTCGGATTTAACGAATATTCATGACGATTATTAAGTCTACCATGGTCTGTGATGATTTCCACTTTTCGCCTTTACTCGGAATTACTGATTCAACGTGGCTCAAGCGACCGACAGATATGTAGTAGCGCTAAAATTGGAATAAACGTGGAATTGTATCGTATCATTGCATTGTATTATAATTCGCACGGAATGAGTAACTATTTTTACTATTTCGGGAATATTTTCTAAATTGTTGAAAAAAAAGGAATAGATTAAGTGGAAACTTTGCTACCGCTGCATCTATCCAGTGGAACTGGTGGATTTGGGTTGTTTGAATTTAGACGAAACAATTTTGTTAGAATTTAAGCGGGCGTTGCTGTAATATACTTTTTTCCACCCATCATTGGTTTGACCTACCAGAGTGTTGCACTTCCTAACAGTTACTGTTCGTATTCTTACAATAAGACGAGTTGCTAGTTGAATTCTTTGCTAATTAATTTTTTATCTAGTTAAAAAATCGAGTCGATGGTGGAATATTATACCGTTTCGTTGAACAATAAGGTGCTGCAACAGTAAACCGGGGAAAATAATTAATAAACATTCTTCCGCAAGAGATCTCGTGTTCCTTTCTCTGGGGCTACGTTTGCGTTTGATTTACGCGGACTCGTAGGAATGCTAATTAAATCGTTGCTGAAATTTCTCCGGAAACTTTCAGTGAATTTCCCCGGCCGTAGCTCCAGCGCGAAACTGTCAAAATGCTAATTTCCAAGTTGATCGTCGGGATGCGTTTCGTGGGAACGATCGAACCAGAATCATCGTGAAGACTCGACTCCTGGCGTGCACTTGGTAATTTCGTCCCTGTAGGATACAGAAGATGGAGGACGAGCGGCAAAAACGCAAAGAAACGTTGCTCTCTCCGGTCAGAGAGTCGGACGGCGACGAATTGTAGAGGAAGGGGTGGAAGAGGGTAGCGTGGCTCGCTTCAACTGGCGTTATCTTGCAGCGAAACATTAATAATAAAAGTTTTCGCTCATTGTCTCGCGGCGTCGCGCTAAACGGCAAACGAACGATCGTGAAGGGGTGGTTGGGGGTAGAAGGGGAGAGGAAGAGGAAGAGCGCAAGCACGGTAGCACGAGACGCGCTGTATACATACAACTGTGGCGAGCGCGTTTTGTCTTTGTCATGAATGCTCCCTTATCTTTCGCGAGTCCATCACCGGAGACCGGTTTTGTCCTGACTGGGTTCTGGCGTAGGACTGTCTGCGAATTGTAAGGAGACAGGAAGCTGGACACACCGGGCAACGTCTGGACGCTCAGTTGGGAAATATTTCGAAACGTCGATCAGCCGCGAAACAAGGGTCGTGAGTTATGCGATGGGGCTTCGGTTTACGTCAAGTATCGCGTATCTCTCTTTCTGCCCTTTCGTTCGATGTACTCGACTCTCCCAGCGTCGATCTAACGGCGAGGAAACGCGACATTGTTCCCTGGATTTTTTCTTTTTTTTTTTGGCGATTTTATATCTTCCCTTCTTTGATGCTTATGGCCATCGATCTTCCTCGTCTTTGGTCTGCCGGCCTTTAAAGAACTTGTATCGTGCGTATTTTTAGTCTGTTACGTGGTGAAGTATAGACTATTGTGTGGCGGGGTTAGAGCAAATCGATGTCTCTCGATCACCGGCTACATCTCTCGGCCGACCACAGTTTCCCGGCTCGCACTCGCTTTCGGTAAAGGGATACGATGTAAATCAGTCTAACGCTCAGCCGCATGCACTGACCGCACATTAAGTAGCCTTGACCACCCGAGATGGAAGCAAGGTAATCTCACAGTCGGACTGCGCGGGTTCTTCGTTCCTAAACGGAATATGCTGTTTGATCGAGGTGATCAAGTACACGACAAAGTAATCGGTTTAAATTATAGCTCCGATGCGATTGAGATTAGAACCATGTCTTTATTTGAACGATACTGATTTGGATGTTCATCGGTGTTTAAAAATAGATTTGTCCGCGAGAAAAGGACAATGTCAATGGCAAAAAGGCTAAATTCGACGATCTTGGGATTTCTATATGACGTGTAAAATCCACTTTACGCTCGCCTAAGTTCCAATGACTAAGTTAATTGTCTACCTCTACGACGTTCGCCGTTTCCGACGATTCAGACACAAAATAACCCACGAAATCCGATTCACCAGGTAGGATTATCTTCGGAACGGGCCATGCTCTCGTGTCAATGTCTCGAGCGAGAATTGCTGAGCACGTATGTGGAAGGAGGACAACCGATCGATCGTTAAGTTTGTGCACGGCTGCCGGGGACACTTACAAATTAGCCAATCAAGTTCTAATCCCAGCACGATTTACCCCAATCGGCCCGTATCCCACCGCAAATACTTTAATCCGTCCATTAATCCTACAAGATAAAAGTTTCCGAAGTAGTTACGGCCCCTTTGTCGTCGGCATCGGCAACGTATCGACTCGCGGCCGTTCAGCCGACTCTCTAACGATAAGGACCGTTTCGATCGGTTCCTATCTGCGTAATTAGCGTTCGCTGAACGCCCATCAATCGTTGACCACGGACAGTAGAAAAGGAAGAAAACGGCCGGACCTCGAAAGCTGAATTCACTGTCGGAATTCCATGGATTCGTGGAATAGCAGAAAATGCCTTCGAAACGAAAATTTCGGTACGGCAAACGATTCATTTTCAACAATCTGCTCTTATATATAATACTCCGTGAATATTGCGATTCTAAAAATTCCATAATAGATCGCGCTGCGGTTTAATTCGTGTCTGTTCTTTCGTACGAAAATTATACGCACACTTAAAACGTATTTCGTAATTAGAGATTTATAACGATTAAATAAACTAATCGCGTTCGAAATTAATTAATGTCTATAGTATCCCCGCGATTGAACGTAAAGGGCTTGCTTCTTTCCTCTCCCTTTCTTTCTTTTGCATCGTTTTTCGGCACCCTTGCATTTCGACGCCCTCCTTTGTCTAATCCGAAACAGTGTAGGCCTAACGTATCTGTATACGTATAAGAACTACCCTTCGTCGACGAACTTTACAATACATTACAACACATACTGCTTAAAAATATCTAGAAAAATATCTCGCGTGTATCCGGCAGACGAACCGTGACCTCCGCTGGAATAAAGAGAAAAGAAGGCGGGGAAAAAATTCACTTGGAGTCTTGATGACGAGGATTTTCTCCGTTTGACTGAAATACGTATCCGCGCGGCATAATCCCGATGTATTTAAGCGGACGGGTCGGAATTGAAATCCAAAAGAAGAAAAAAAAAACGGGAAGAAGGATGGGTGGGATCCGCGAGGGTGGGCGGAGAGGTGCGAGCTTCGCTTAAATTTATGCTCGGCATCCTAGCGGTCGTCCCCGGGCAATTTTTTTTTCAACTTCAACCTCGGGCGATTCTCTGCCATCCACCCTCCCCTTTCCTGCACACCTACACCCTGCACGCCACTTTCTACTCCCCGCTATCCTCCTCTCTCTCTCCCTCCCTCTCTAGAGAGAGCTGCCCTCTCTCTCTCTCACTCCGTTGGTGGCCATATACAGAACGCTGGACAAACAACAATAAATACATTTTCCCAAGCGGGTGGCAAACCCGGTGAGGGGTGGAACTTCCATGCGAGCACGTACGGGCATAGCTTAGCGTAATCTGACTGCACACCACCCCATTTCAGCCACCAACCCTCCGCGTCACGACGTACGCAAACCCCGTTACCCCTGCTCTCTACACTCCAGAAGACTGTGGCCACCCTCTCTCGTGCCGTAGAAGAGGAACAGAGGTGCGCGGCGGGCGGTGGTTGGCGATGGAGAGATAGCAAGAGAGAGAGAGAGAGAGAAAGGTGGACGGATGGGTTAGAAAAAAAACAGGAAGGAGTACAAGCGAAGAAGACAGAAGAAGAGAGGAAAGAAAGAAACACAGAGGCCTGACAACGCGATGCGACAGGGAAGGAGGCGGTAGATGGCATTGCCACCTGACGAAAGAATGCCGCGACCTGACTAGAATTTCATTAACCGCGGTCTGGCCAGAAGGGGACGGCAAATATGAAGAGAAAAAGAGTGGAGACACGACGGCCGCGTTTATCGGCGCGAAAGAACTTGTTAAACAGACCGTTTGTCCGTTCCGTCGTTTCCGTTATCCTTACACGGCTCTTGGACGAAAATTATCCGGAACGATGACTGCTTAGAGGCTGGCTAACGTTTTCTTTTTTTCCATTGCGCTCGAAGAATTCTCGGCACCGTCAGTTTTCATCGGCAAAGTAAAAAAGATGGATTTCGCGTTAGATATTTTGCCAGGATTGTGCGTTTTGAAACTTATGGAGGGTAGAGCGACAGAAGAAACAACGTGGCTAGTTCTTTGTTTCGTTTTATTAAATCGCAGGCAGTTTGGACGATTTCACGTGACCGTGGGGTGTTTTTCGTCGGTCGTTGGACCGAAACGGAGGAAGAGTTTAAGCGACGTTCTCAGCCAGCGTGTTTTCGGTCGACATCGACCGTTCGGAATGCTAATGCGTGATTACGGCACAGCCACGGTCGTAATACGTGAACTTTTTGTGCGACTCACGTGTGCCACGGCCCGCTTAAAACATCCCTTAAATTACCCCCATTAGCAAGGGCTGAATGCCGGGTAAACGAGGATTTCACTGGCGCTGTTACGCGAGATTTATTCCGTAGGAAATATTCCTTTGGCCCGTTAAATTACATCGTTACGGTCCACTCCTCCCTTCCTGGCCACCTCCGCGTGTGTTGACCTAAACGTACGCGTAAGCCGATTTCCTAACGCATTGTATAATATAAAAGTAAGAACTTGCTGAACGACGACCGACTTCAAATTTTTCTACCCCAAGATATACCGTTCGTCGATGCTTGGGTTGGTAAATGCTTGAGTTATTTCTCGTAGAAATACGATCGTTGAAATATTTTATATTTGTTACATAACATCTACGTATTGTACTAATTCGATAGACCGATGTATGTTAAATGTCATATCACATATCGTTAGTAGCACGTGTAACTACAAAAATTAGATATTTAGAGAAAATGTAGAATCTGATAAAAAAAAAGAACGCATCATTAGAAAATACGCAAATACTTTTTCCAGACACCGTATTTGTCGAAAGTATCACATCTACAAGTAAGAAGAGGTATAGCTTCGCATGATCAACGAACGAGGGAAATATCTTCCTTGCCCCTGTATCATCTCAAGTAACATCTTCTCAACGACGAACGGGACTTAGACGTCAGCTGAAAAGTGTCGAGACGCGTTTCGTTATTAATAACGCTTTCTTATTTAACGTAGATTTTGAACTTTACGTTGCATGTTCATCTTCTATCCTCGTTGTTAACGAATATTCAGGAACATCAAGTTATGTAATCTTTTAGCAGTTACTCAGCTTCTTGCAGCTTAGAGGAAATACAATAACTGTCGTAAAGACTTTCGAACGGGGTTATACGTTAGAATACCATAATAATTTTCCATCAGACGACGTTTGAAGCCAAAATACAGCGAGGAAGAGCTACGAACGAACTCGAGTCGTAAAATCTCAAGGTGCCAGCGATATCACGTGGAAAGCTAAGTCTCGCGTGTCTTTATTAGCAAGACTCCTTTAAATTTCCGGAAACAAGTAACAGTTCCCCGTGTCCGTTGAACAGGCGGGATGAGGGGGATATTCAGGACGATTTACAGAATTTAAACAGTCTCTAGGGATAAGGCGGTAGCATGGCAGGTCGGATTAGCAAGCTGCCGCCGTCGAAATAATTCCCCCACTTGCCTTTGCCTGGCCACCCCCTTCAACCTCCAGGGGTGGTTACGTCCTTCCTGCGGGATAAAACAAAACAGCCAGCGGAGTATATTAATGCTCGGCTTAATGTGGCCCGCCTAATTAATGGACCGACTCACCGGATGCCCGTACTCTCGTCCTAAAAGTAAAAGATAACGCTTCCGCAGAAGCATTATTAAAGACAAAAGCGTTCGTGCCGGGCGAAAGCCGGTTGGAAAAATTTCCAGCCGAGCCTCTGCTCTCTCAGGTCGACGAAAACACCGGCGAAAAGGCATCTCGTGCGAGAATATGACGCGGCTTTTTCCTAGGTATATCACGGTATTTACAAGCGCGTGAAGGAAACGCGGAAAATTTTGTTTTTCCGTCGAGGAGATTGCAGGGGTGGTACTCTGGGAGTGTCACGGATGCTGCGAGGGCGGAGCCTTGAGAACTGCATCGAGACTGCCCAGTTACGTCGATAAACAGAGACCTCCTTTCCACGGTTTTCGTTTCAAGGAAATCTTCTTGCGTCTTTGTTATCATCGTCCTGTACATAGTTATATACCTGTTTCTTGTGAAAATATGTCATAACGAGATGTAACGTGCGATATGACACTGGCGACGAATAAGATTCATCCCATTTGAAGATAATACGTGAAACGTAACGAAGAGATAAATATGGAGAATGATATCGTTGGAAGTTCAAAGTCAGTGGACGAAGCTAGGAAAAAATGGAGGCTCGATCGGCTGAACACAGATTACACGGAACTAATTTAATTACATTCAGGAAGATGGTCAACTAAGAAGATCTACCAATTGGAGGACATGTTGGCGGTTGTCGAACATGTACGAGATAATCGAATTATCGTCGCTTTGAGGAGCAGCGTCCGTGGATGATCTGATCACGTACCTGATGAACAGATCGCCAGCGATGCGAGCCGCTTTCGAAGGGAAAGCTCTCGTTATGGACCCTTCACGGTTACGTTCCAACGAACCGTTACCACTGTGCTCCGTTCGCTTCCCGACGATAGTAACTTCTACCGAGTAATTAAAGCCACGCGAAGCACGAAAAGCTAGCGGCGCGATATTGCTGAATAACTGACGTTAATGTTACAAGCACAATTGCGACCGCATCCGCGATAAAGTTGCCATCTAAATTGCTAATTAAACGGCGCAATGCTTTCAGACGATGTTTCTATCTATCGCAACGATAGTTTAGTCATGCGTTTCTATTCTTTGCCGGCGGACAAGGCGTTTTCGCACGGCCGGCAACGACCGCGACTGTAAACTACGAAAATTGTGGAACAAAGTGGAAATTGACCGACCGCATGCAGTCGGCAAAGGTTTTCCAGGTCGTCGCTGGCATTCAGGTTGGCTTCCGCAGGAATTTCTGCGGTGAAATTCCAGGCCTAGCTCGAAAATACTTTTGTAGAATAAGCGTTATACGTGCATGTAGAATAAGCGTTCGCGTTTTCGAATCTCAAAGGAAAACAAGTTCCAGTCACTGGACGGTATTCACATGCTTCTCCGTATCCAAGAAACGCTCGTTTCCTCGAACGTGCTGGAATATGAAACGAAGGACAATAGTGTTTTAAAATTACAAATATACGTGTGATCGATATTCGACGTATAGAATTCTGTACGTGTGCAGGCAATAATACGTACGCCGCTCTCATACTTTTCGCGATGGACGTATTAACGACGACTTTAATCAACCAATAATAACAATAAAATATATTAACGTACGACATAAATTCAATGTATGGAGCATTCGATCGTTACCCAATTATTATGTGGGCAACTTTGGGCGCATTCGCATTTAATAGTTTGCATAATTTACCTGGCTAGTTAGTTGTTCTATTAATCACCTCCCTTATAGCGGTATAAAGTTACGCATAATAATTGTACCATTATTTAGATCATATTCGATGTATCGATAACCAGGCTAGTACGCAATGAATTCAACATAATTAATTAACTCGCTTCGACGTATCCATCGAATTTGAGGTTTCGTTTAGTTTCCAAACAAATAGTTTTGAAAAGATATAGTTTAGAAATTGAATGTATTCCATAAATAATATTTTGTTGTGAAAAATTGTAGAGTAAAGTGTAGCAACACTGGCAAAGATCGAGTCATAATATCGTTCTAAACGCATGAGTTTCAAATATTTCCGTCTTTATTAATTAACGTATCAAAGGCACGGTATTAATATTTGCTTCGCAGTCTCAACCGCATAGAAGATATTAACGTCCCTGTAATATTGTGTCCAGGCTAGAGGGAGAGGACATATTGAAACCGCACAAACTTTGCTCATAGCATCCACCGGGTACTCGTAAATATACAGGGTGGTTAAGATCGAACGTCCCCGCGGACGTAGACAGAATTTAAGTCCGTTGTGAAAGCACTTTGTGAAAAGTTATGGAGGCGTTCGAACTAATCCAAGATGCATGCACATTGTGTTTGATTAGTATAAATATCCAGTGCTATTACACCTTTCCCAAAGCTACATCCAGAAATCACATACAAAATTAACTATCGATTACTCTTCTAGAATACGTTAAATCTTGGACTATCGGTGTGAACAAATTAGCAGAAAGTACAACTAACGAAAGATCGACTGTTTCTTAGAAATATCACGTCCAAGGGAAATACGATACTCCGTTTAATGTAATATTCTAGGATCTACGTGGAGGGATGTCGTTCAACCGAAACTGTTTCAAACATTCTTGCCTCGAAGCTGGAACTTGCCGTTTTCCCCCAAAAATTGTATTTTCCATCGTATGATATAACAAAGTACGAAAAACAAATGATAAATCAAATACTGCAGGCTATACTTCAATCAGACGTATTTGCACTCTATATCTAAACCTTACTATCCTGAAAACGGACGATATTTTCGCGTTTCAATAACCGTGAACGACCGGTGAAATAAAATAGAACGGGAGAAGGCAAACGCTGCCGATTAAATAAACGTTAAACCCCGAAATTTCGTTTAAACGGCATACATAGGGGTGGATTAATACATACGTCTTCCGGCGAAAACAATTAATGTTTATCGGGAAGCTCGCACAGCCGTTACCCGACAAGCCGGTGGTTGTTTCAGAACCGGTGCCGCTTAAACGTGCAATAAGTGGAGAGAAGAGAGGGTCAAACTAATTCGATTCTAAACTCTGACCGCATCGCGCGAGAAAGAGGCGACCACGAGGACGGGCAGAGAAAGACCCGGCTACGCACACCACGATGGACACAGATGGCACTAACCGCGCCGTTAAATTCTCAACCTGTAACTCTAATTGCTCATAGACAAGCCGACGTCCTAGTGCCAGATGCCGTTGAAACTTGTTAAAAGCACGCAAACGCGATTAGTCATTTGATTCTGTTAAACGATGATTTACCGTGTTAGCTAACCGAGTGGTAATACAGGGCAGAACTAATTGATCGATTACGTATATAATAATTATCGTTCTCATATTAGTTTGCTTGTTCAGAGTTCAGGTGATCAATAGAGATTTTGTTATGTTGCAGGAAATCCGAGTGACATCTGAAAATTAATTAACAATGGATGTGACCAAAAGCGAGCCGAGCAAGAACGGGGCAGTGCAACGAGAATGTGGTGGTTGTGGAGAGGTGATCACAGAAAGGTGGATATCAGGCCATTCCATAGAAAACTATCGTCTTTGTATGTCTAAAGCAAACGCGAGCGAATGTCATCTGTACTATCTATACGACCATATGTCAAATACACGTAATATTATAAAACATAAGAATAACGCGATAAGCGACGAAAGGAATTGAAAAATTTGATTCGAAAAAGAAATTGAGATATAATTCTGGAAAATATCAGACGATAGTCGTTTACTAATAGAAAACGATAAACTACATTTTCTACGAGGTTTTATTCAACTTGATACGTTTATTTTAACTTACGAGCAATTTTTGACATACTCCTTTAACGTCTCAAAATAACGATTAATTCTTCATCCATTTAATTCTTCGAATACCGGAGAGATTATAAATAAACTAAATCTTTCAAATTGCAGGTATCTTCTGAAGGTATTGGACATGTTCTGGCACGAAGACTGCTTGAAGTGTAACAGCTGCAACTGCAGACTCGTGGAAGCTGGCCCGTCGCTTTTTATAAAGTCTAATCTTATATTGTGCAAGAAGGATTATCTAAAGTAAGCAATTTGCCTAGCTGCCATTTCTCGAAACGCATCACAACATATATACCCGTGAAAGAATCGCGAGTTTGTAATATTATAATTCTATTGTGGTCTGGCCACGTTGACGTTTCATATTTCATTGTGCCGTGGTGCACAGTGCGTCAATAAAGAGCAAAGTGGAAAAGGCGACGTTAAGCACACGTACGGACAGACCTCGACGTGGCGAACGGAAGCAACAAATCGAATTTTACAGATGAGTTTCCCTTATTGAATACATCCACGTCCCATATAAACAGGCGAGGGCAAATAAACCGTGTTGAGATTACAAAGTCCCGAGGGAACACGCGCAGGTGGCGCGTCTGCAAAGAGCGTTCGCTGTCGAACCTCCGTGGCCTTTATTAATAGCCCAATATTTGAAGATGGCATATTCCTGGTGGTCGTAAGCTTATTGCTCCTCCTCAACTAAAAGTCTATCTACCCCAATGCCATGACAACACATTTTGGCCTGTCGAATAGCATAATATCGTGAAAGAAGAAAATAAAGCAGGAAATTATTATAAAACCTTTGTCTCGTCGGGTTTCTTATCATAATAAAGTTTTGTTTTTCGATTTGCGCAGACTCTTTGGACACACTGGCCATTGTGCGGCCTGCAATAAAACGATTCCAGCCTTCGAGATGGTGATGAGGGCGAGAACGAACGTTTATCACTTGGAGTGTTTTGCGTGTCAACAATGTAATTACAGGTGAGGTGCTTGACGATCTCTTAGAACAGCGGTACGCGATACTCGAATGTTTCGAGATATAACACGGTTTAAGATAATAATTCGAGCAGAGGAAAATCAAACGAAAGAAAAATAGAAACTTTGGAAAAGTGAATTGTATGGAATCTCGTTAAGGAGTTGTTGGAGAACCGGGTATAGTCTTAGACGTGCTAGCGATATTATGTTATTAAATATAACGGGAGGCTGTGATTAAACATTCACACCCAAGGGTGGTGGGAAAGTCACTGGTTTCTGGGAAGTATTCGTCGTGGCAGCTCATCCGTATAACAATTTAATTCGAGCCAACCCGGCCGTGTGCCTGGGGGCTTGGCAAAACTTCTGCAGCACTTCGCAACACTTCGCTTACTTATTCACAACAACCAAGTTAAGCCCGAAGCTCGTTCGAGTCTGTGTTTAAATCGAAACACCTCGGTGAATCCGGCGGATGAAGATAATCGGCGCAAGAATCGAGAAGCCGTGAGTAACTGTCGTGCTTTCTCGCCGGACTGAACAATAAAGTCAGATTAATTACACCATTCTTATTCATATACTTTCTCTTCTCTATATTATCATCGATTTTGCGCAACGAGATATTTATGGTTCAGACGAATCTTCAAAAGTATACTTGGCGATATCGAACAACAGTTTTTAATTTCCGACGAAAACAGCTTTAATTCTCGACAGCAACAGGCGTATCCTCGTTTACGTGAAAATTGAAATTTCTGAAAAATGAATTCGCGTTCTACGTGCAACGAAGAAGTCCGGTGAAATTTCTGTGACGGGCATAATTGACGTGAGGACGGCACGGTGGGGGTGTTGAGACATCTAGCAAGAGAGGAGATCCGACTGGAAAGTCGGGAGAGTTCCGAACTATGCGAGCGACGTGTAGGTGCCTGGAGGTGCACGTCAGATGCAAATCATGCTGACTAATTCCCCGGAAAACTAACGAATCCCGAGGGCGCGCGAGCCAAATATCCGTCGTTCGCGAGAAACGTTCGTTGCGTAACCGCGTTCCGATAATCTGAAATTAGCAAATTAATTAATTTTCCTGCAGGAATTATTCCTGGAATATTCGACGGCAAACGGTATCCCCGAAATTAACGAGCAGCCATCGATCGTGCAAAAGCTTTGAAAATAATAAGAGGGAGGATTAGGTTCGTATTCGTTCGGCCAGGTCGAGAGGTTTAAAGGGTGTTGACGCGGCATTTCGTCCACCTAATGTCAGACTATGGCATTTCTTTGACCTTTCTCCCTACGAATGCTTCCGTCTTCTACTAGCGGGCTCCTGTTTCACCGATATCAACGTATCGTGCGTCTCGCTTCGGATACAAACAAGGTACACGTGAATGTTTGCGCCATCGTCGCCGGGGATTAGTCGAGTGGCCGTTTCTGTTCGAACGAGTTACATGTTCTCTGTTGAATTTAAAATATAATCTACTATTAAAAATAGAATTTTTTTACCATGTAAGCGACTCGTATCGCGACCGCGATGCCGAGAATAAAAATGAAAAGAAGAAAAGAAAAATAGGTATGAGGTATGGTGCCGCATGGGCAAAGGTTAGCAGCTCGGCGTGCTCCTACGGTAGCACGTGACTATCGAGCAAAGCCGATTACTGCTTAAAGATACGTCGAAAGTATACTTTCTTTCGTGGTCGAAGGTAACGTGCAACCCTTAAGGCGAACCATTGGTTAGGGGTCGAAGCGGTTGACCGTAGGTAAAGCGGAAACGGATGTGGCCGTTGGGTCACGCGATCTCTACGAGCCGAGCATAAAACACCTGAGTTGTTTAATCATACGCTCCTAAGCTGAGTCGTACATCGTAAACTCGCGGGGGTTGGTCTCTTTCTCTTCTGTTCTCTCACTCGATCGCTCGCTTTCACTCACGTGCTTTCCTCTACCGAGATGTACGGCCGGATAAAAGTACTCCGTTTATCCATTAACAGGTATGTTCCGACGAGTTAACGGTATCAATAAAAGTAACCGATACAATTGTCGTGAAATGTAGGTTTACCGCGGAATAACTCGGTCGTCCCTTCTAACTATTCGAGATTGATAAAGCGCTACTGTATCATTATATTAATTTAAGAAGGATGTTGCTCGATCACTGCATGTTTCTACAACTTACGATATCTTGTCTCGTTAATAACAACGATTATTACATTATATACGCCGTATATCGGGATAAATGAATTTCTTACACGAATTACAACAGTAGATAGATAAACGACAATTGAAGCCGTTTAAACGTCGCCAATGGTAGACATAGCTTTTTCGACTTGCGATCCAACCGACGGAACTTCGAGCTCGCCTTTTGTCTATGAAAGCACGGCAGGTATTGTCGAGCGGCTTCTCCCTCGCAAAGCCCATTGTTCGTGCTTATATTGTATTTAGGCATTACGAGTCAGGCTGGTATAATTGTTATTGTTCCGTGGCGCTTATCGAACACGCTGCTCTGCTGCATTCCCACGCGAGTCATCGCCTGGCCTCGTAATTACTCGAAAATCATTAAACTTCCACGGTGTACGAAACGCCTGGCAAGTCATGACGTCCGCCATTAATAGAAACGTTTCCGGATAATCTCTGGCGCACGGTAGAAAACGGCTCGAGAAGTAAACGGTAGAAATGATATATCATAATATTTCGTTAGGGCTGTATCCCTGGCAAACAGGAGCTGCCTTATCGTGGGCGCGTATACGCCAAGAGCGACGAACGTTTCGATGTTCGAGCGAGACGACCGCGAAGCCGCACAATGCAAAGTTAACTCTGCCGTTACGAATTCACGCTCTTTAGGAGGGTTGCAAAGAGAGGCGTAGGTAGGTAGGTAGGTAGATGGTAGGTGGGTAGGAAGGTCGTGCAGAGTGGAAAGAGGCAAGTCGCGTAGAAGGGAGCGGCCATTTTGTTTCCGGTGTCCCGGGAGCACTTCCGGTCACCGTCACGCAGTTCTGCGTCGCGAAGTGCCCTCGAGCTCCTGAGATCTCCTTTCACGATTATATTCAAATTAAATGCGGGAGTCTGACCGGTAATATACTGCCACCAATTTAGCTACAACCCCCCGGAGGGTGGTTCGCCTTACCTCGTTCGCCGACCATCCGACTTTAGTGGCCTGGAAGAATCCCAGAAACCCGCTGTTTCTATCTATTCTACGTTAATCGTCCGTGGCAAAAACGTAACCGTGTCCAATGGGGGAAAATCTTTCCGGGTCGCCTCTCTGTGACCACCCCCCGCCGTAAACGATGCCGAAAAATCTCATAGATCGACGGGGACATTGGTAACCGTACACCAAAGGCATCGATCGGAAGAGAAATTTCGATAACGGGAAAAACAACACCGGTTGGACTTTTGTGATCGCCAATAAATGCGCGGCAGACAAGGAATTTGCTTCCGGTTTTCGATGCAAAGCTTGCCGTATCGCGTTCAAGCGCCGCTGCATCCGAACAGTGGGGTTTCAGTTGCACCATTTTCAATGGTGATAATCCGACGTACCGAGGGCCTCGTTGCACGAACCGAACCAGCTTTGTCACCGGATAACCTAGACTCGCATTGCCAGCTCCGGTAGCGGCGGCGATAGACCCCCCCCCCGTCTCTCCCCCTTTTCCAACCCCTTGTCACTACTCCTCCTCCTCCTACTCTTCCTCCTACTCTTCCTCCTCCTCGTGTTCCACCCCCTTTTGGCAACCCGTTTCATCCCCTTCGCCGAAACTGCCTTCAACCGAAAGCAGCCCTGTGTAGTTGAACACTACGGACGTGCAATACTCTGCCCCACTCCTACGCTCTCTATCACACACGATACACAAACTCGTGGTAATAGACGTTCCAGCGCGATTATAAATGAAACGCGTGACACGCGGGATCGAATTACTTCAACGATCAACGGATTCTCTGGCAGAACGATGGTCGCGCCGTGGGAAATCCGGAGCTGCGCGCTTCCACCGTAACGAGCTGGTATTTGTTTTCGTGCCATCAAAATGTGTATCATTATTCATGCGTTTCGTTGTTTCGTGGGTCAAAAGAAACGCGAACACAGAGATGGAAAGAAAATTCAACAGTCAGTCAAAAATGAAGCTATTACGCGGAGATATAATTTTCTTTCTTGGAAACGTTGTTTGGTCGTACATCAAGTTAAACGGACGATATGGACCGCGGTTGATAGGGAACGCCGTGATACCGACACGATCGTCCGTCATGACAATTTTACGACTACGCGTGTATACCTTTGTGTTACATGGATGCCACCACGACGCAGCGCACGTACACTCAAGCTATGCGCGGTAATCGGAGCCAAAAATTCTCTGAGTTTAATTGAACGCGATAACCGATACAAATTGAACATTGCGGTGAAATGGCAACAGGTTCGGTAAAAGGCGCGTGGCTAAACCAAAGATATCAAATAAAAGATCACGATGATCCGACTGAACGAAGAAAAAAGACAAATCCGAGGAAGACTAACAGTATTTTGACACTCAAGCTCGAAGTAAAAAAAAAAAGAGAAATACGTTATACGAGTGAAATCGATATGTACACAACGAGAATTAAAATGGAAATAGAAAAGAACCATCCTCAGAATCCTTACTCTTATCAATTTCTAACTCGAAAATTTCCAAGCCAACTCGAATAATTCCGCTACCGAAGAATTCTTTTAGCAAATAAAATTCGTCAATATCAGCGGTACTCGATAACCGGGAATCTTTATGCGAAACGTTAATCGATCGCGCAGTCCGTGAACGTGGCACATTTCACGCAGCCGGTACGGATTGTTCGCCGGCGGTGCTTTTGGCGCTGACAATACCGCAATGCACAGGTTGGCCTAATAAAACTATGATCGCCGGATAAAACAGTGCAGTGCATGCTGGTAATTAGCGGTATACATAAATCATTGGCAACGTAGCACGTAAATGCATACACACACGCCAACGTGTACCCGCGGCCACACCGTCACCCATTACAAACCCCCGCGCACCCTTTCAACCCCCGACAGTCGAGCAAACGAGAGATCTGTGTGTATGTATAATGGGCTACGCAATGTTGCAAACTTGGCCCGCGTATGCGACGCCACGCTGAATCTTTGCTTTTTGTTAGATTCGTGTCGACTTAAATAGAGAAATGAGTAATACCTTTGCACGAAGTCGAATAAACGAAAAATTCATATTAGCTTTTTTGTACGTATCAGAGAATTGCGATATGCAGGACGATATTCAAAAGAAGTTTTAGTTTCTCCGATGAAATTCGAACGATTTTTTCATCGATAAAAGCGGATAATACGAAGGACGAAAAAGTTCCATTGTAGGGAAAAATGGACGAGGCAGAGATATTGCTCTTAGCGTCGTAATTAATTCGCAGTTGCTAACGACGCTTGCGCCCGTATCGGTGTCTAGACGTAAGCCTTGGATTTTTGAAGCGCTCTCATGCAAAGTGATGACTTAATCTCTGGTTTAGGGGCCTTGTTAGAAAATGGACGTAGCTAAGCCTCGCATGGCTTAAACGGGGCATTAAACTCTTCCCGTATAAGGTATACACATGCCCTATATCACTCTGACAAGTTGCGATTAGTTCGCCCCGAGTAATGCGAGCTTACCGCCTTAACGATGCCTCGCGCTTTCTGCTTTTATTTTAATATTTTATCGTATGCATTGTCGCCTGATCGATTTCTGCGTGATTTCAACCGAGGGCGAAACATCGCGCGTATCCCTAATAGGGAACGTAGAACGTAAACTAATCGAAGATTCTCGTCGAGAACGAACTCGAATAAAAGACAAACGTGCGATTTTGTACAGTTTCCCGATGTCTCGATCAATGGGACTTTTTACTTCCATCAGCCTGGTGTTTTATTTCGCACAAATTTTCGGTGATATTTTAAATATGAAATAGTGGGTGTAGAACGAAAACTGACATTTATATCGTTCTGTTAGAAAAAAACAAACAAACGGGGGAAAAACAATACGCATAAATTACATTCGCACCAGCTGTCAATTCGGACGGTGATATTAGCGGATCGCGGTGTTCTCCAGCAGCGATACGATAGGCGGCAGATATGGCTGCATGCAAAAGTAGTGAACGATCACCGGGGGCGAGAGCTGCATGCGTGTCGGGGCGTGCGTGCGGTATGAAACGCGCACGACAGAATAATTAACGAAACATCAAATTCCGTTAAACGCGGGAAATTAATCGAGCAAACACGAAATTAGCTGAGGCGAACGGTAGATACGCGGTTGTACACGCGCAAAGATCCCTGCACACCTATATACGCTTCATATTATATACACACTGGCGGTCACACAGATATGCGCGTATTTGCGTTACGTGGCCGCCGATAAAACGATACCGAAATTGCCGCACCGCGGTGAATGTCGTTATAGAAATTAATGCGATTTCCCTCGGGCTATCTACCCCCAGCTTAGATTTACTATAACCATAATCGAAATATAATCGAGTGCATCCGCGATGCCAGACGCGTGAAACGCGACTCTTCGTGTGTACGCGCCGCCTATTCGTCCGTAATCGTTGCGTTGCGCCTGTTGCGAATCCTGTTACGAAATTCCTTCCGATGCGTCATGCTGTAAACTGGCGGAGTGGTTTGCAGCTTATGCGTGCGATGGTAGCAAACCAGACGTCCATCGTTCATGCTCGAGCCTCGTGTTTTACAAACATTTGTTTTCATGCAGCGGTGTACCTGCACGTTTATAAACAACGCGCGGCGTGCCGCGAAATGTAATTCTTTTTCCCCTGTGCATGACTCGGCATGAGCCGAGCCAATTAGGGAAAACTGCGCGTCGACGGTCGCGCTGTACGCCTCTGGACGATATTACCGAAGCGAAACGATACGAAACATGTTCGACTTTGTAATCGGACTCGGTCCTTGGGAAAATAACGGGAAAGCGCACCGACATTAACCAGCGATCGGTATGGGAAAGTGGGAGGGGGGAGAAAGGCGCGCGTATATGTAGATGGGGTTACGAATCGAGCTGATGTTTGCGTCAGACTCGAATGCTTTGTCGGTTGACAAACTCGACGTGTGCAACGTAATGTTAGACGGCTTGTGTAATCACAGAAACGCGGTCTACCCCTTAATAGGAAACTTCAATTGCAAATTAGTTCGTGGAACTATGCGGCGAACGCTTTAATAGCCAACATGTGATAATATCAGGCGAATTTACGTTTGTCCGCTAAGCAAATTCTTCGAAAAGCGGTGGTGGATGGAAGCGGATGTGCCGTTGGTGAATCGAATACGGGAGCCAATAAATAATGAGAGCGCGGGAGATCGGCCGCGCTCTCGCGCGTGACCGTCGATAAAATAATAATTACCGGCGACAATGCGCCCGGTACAAATTGCCCGTTAATTTTTGCCGATAAACATTCGTAAGCCCGCGTAGAAGCGAAAACCGTATGCACGCGACGCGTAAATAATGGTGAAAATACGATCACGAAAAGCGCGTGTACCTCTACGCGGACACGTTCGATGTGCGAATGGCACACACTGCGCATATGTGTGCGTGTACCTGTGCACGACGCGGTCGAACGTGCGGCGCTGGAGGTTAGCCTCGGCGTAAATATCGCTAGACAATAATTTGGGGTGGTTATTAGCGATAATAAAATGCCAATTTATCGAACGATGCCTTTCCCATCAACATCCGCGATTTATAATCCGTATTCTCGATGCTTTGTCACGATCGCGTATTGCAACCACCCAATGTCCAGCTATTATTCACAGATGGAAAAAATGTGTTGTACGTTTGCACGCGTTTAGCAGAATCGAAGATCCAGGAATCGGTGGTTTCGTTCGGTTCTGTATGGTTTAAATGTCTGTACGGTTGCTCATTATGGACCGATAAGCCAACAGGGGTGAAACAACACGGCGTCGACTGTCTCGGGCAGGTCACAATGAAACTAAGGCGCAATCTGAAGCCCCGTTTCTCTGTGACACATTGGTTTCTGAGTTACCGAGCGTCTGTGTCAGACACCCCGTATCTAGTGGGCTGCAATGGAGTTAGACGACTCGGTATAATATCACTTGTCACGTCCAACGTCAGTTCGGAAACCTAGACTATTCGGTCGCTATACGGTTGCAATAACACTGCCTATAACTAAGCGAGCGTATAATTCGCGCCGTCCCCAACAGTCTGTTCGTTTGCTTCGTCTCGACAGTCGTAAAGGAAATAACATTCCTGAAATTTCGATGATACTTTCGAACCTTACTAATTACATCGCGTCTTAATACGAAAGTATCTTTCATCGAATATCGGTACCTTTTACAAACCTTTACGGCCGTTTTATAAAATCAAGATAAATCGACATATCGCTATCGAATCGATAAGAAAAGATCTTTATAGACACGTCACAGAAAGCTAGATTACGATAATAGATGGGCGTCCATCGACGCAACTTTCGAGAGGAAGAAGGTGATGCTGGGAGCAGCTTGCGACACGTAAACCTCATGGGTTCAGGGTCCCGTCCAGTGCATCAATTTCAACTTTACTCGCCGTCTCCCTGTTTTTAGAAGACGCATTTTCTTCCACTTAACTTTCCCGGCGATAAGGGCAAGCTCTACGTCGAGGACCTGGCGGCGACAGGACGAGAGAGAAAGAAGACCAGGGGTTCGCGTGCAAAGTAAAGTTGTTCTTTAGTTCGTTAGGTCGGATCTACCGACAGCCAAGGGAGGCTGCTTTTCCGCTTTACTTATGAGACTCGAAGGTGAAAAGATAACCTAGCAGCATTATTCACCGCTGGAAAGGAGCTGCGGTTGTTACAGCTAGGTTTAAGGATTCGCCGATGGCAACCTGCTGACGTAATACAATTTGATCAGCCCTCGGTCCCCTACGTTTCCCTTGCTTACATCGCTACAGATAGAAGATTACATCGCTGCAAAAACTTCAACAAAATACAGTAGAACCTTGTTTACTCGCACTTCGTTTATACGAAGAAATTAATACTCGACTTAAAACATACTACTTCGGTTACACGAATGCGTATTCTTACAACGACTGCAAATGTTTACGGAGTATCTAGAAGGAATACTATATCTCGAATATTTTATATACTTTTGCGTATTATGTGCATTTTTGCATCCTCAAAATTTCCGTTAATGCATAAGAATCCTCGGTATTCCTATAATAAATATATGCGATGGTTTGTTCGCATCGAGAATAAATTCAACGTGTTAAAGAAGAAACAGCTAAACAGAGAGATAGAGAAGCAACTGGTCCGCTTTAGTTTTCCAAACATTATGTTCCTTTTTATGAAGTAGTATAGGAAGTAGAGGGTGAATAATTTGGTTATTCGTCTTGACCTGTTCGGATGAACGATCCTGTACAATTTTCTATAACATTTCTTCGACGATAATGCGACGACAGTAGTCGGACGATCGTCGATATTCCGATTCCACATATATTGTACAGGCACAGGACGTTTTTGTTTCGTATAGTTGGCACTGTCATTATGATCTCGTTAAAGAGAAAGTTTTGCACAGCTCATCACAAGGGTAAAAGAGGATGCCCAGGGGCCAGTCTACGGATGGGCTTCTGTTCGAGGGTACAGGATGGATTCGAACTCCCAAGGGTGAAATGGCTCATTCCGACGCACTTATCCGGCGCACGCCGTAGATAACCATAGATTAATGGGGCTTGGAGACTCGAAAGGCGACGGAAAGAGACAAACGAACGAGAGCCGAAGGACGACAGAAGGGAATGAAAGACCAAGGGCAAAAGCGAGTAAAGACATGTGTCACGGAAAAGAGGAAAGAGGAAAACTCGATCTATAAGAGAGGGCGTTATACCTTACTCGGCGTCCTAGCTGATTTATTGTTTATTGAGAAATATGGCCGTTACTTCGCTCCTAAGAATTAACTTAACTCTCTTCTTTCCTCCTTTCATTTCGAACAGTTCAACGAACTTCAATCGGGGAGAACGAAAAAAAAAGAAAAAACGCGACGAAATACGAAACGGTTGCCATTACTTTCACCATCGGACGAGAATCGATCAAAGAGAGAATAGCCGAACGATGTTCGCTCGCAAAGTTCGAGTCGGGATGAAATTTTCACCAATTATTAGATAATACTGTATTAATGCATCACTATATATAGTCTTTGAAACTCCTGCAGCTTTACGCCAAGTTGATGGACTTTGCTTAATGCAAAGCCGACCCACAGAAAGGATTAGGCTAGCTAAGCCCGCTACCAGAACTCTATCTCTTCCTCTCTTACTGTTTCTCCCCTCTAGGATATTCAGGATATTCAGTTATCAAGAGCTACCGGTCAGAAGGAGGTACTGTTAGAAGTCAAACAAGCTGCCCTAAGCGAGATAAGGCTGTTAGTCAGACCTGTAAGTTATCGGATAAGGAGCTCATCCCGTGTTTTTCAAAAATAAGCGATCGTATTAAGGAAATTAACACGTACGAATCCCGACAATACTCACGATTGGCCATACAGTTTCTCTGTATGATAATAAACCACGGCTTACGCACACATTAACTCGAGCCAAGAAGTTTGCAGCCTGGTTCCTTGCACCTAACTCCGGACAAGATTTGGTAATTAAACCATGGCCTTTGCAACTTTGAATTATGCGTGTTCACGGTCCTACGCAGGAGAACTCCTAGGGGACCAATTTGTTGATTAAACCTTCGAAGCATCTTACCTTCTAATTCCAAGACCTTCTGCTTCTCAGCCACCATAGGTATTCCAGGTATATGTGAAAAGTTTGTCTATATTTCCAACCAATTTAGTATGGTTTTCATTGAAAAGACACTCTTAAAGAATGCTCGATCAACCTTACGAGAATAAACAAGAAATCTAAATCATCCAACGAGTCTCAGCCACTTAAATCGACTCCATGGATCTCTTTAATTGTGAGCTTAATTTTGGGGTTTACGTTCATAACCCTTGCACGAAGAGGGTCGCATTATTCTCCCGTGGGGTGCAATTTATTAAATCCGTTCCGGAATACGCTCGATTCGTATAATGCGACGCAGATTTCACGCTCGCGCATATAACAAGACGAGAAAGAACAACAAAAGTTAAACAAAACTAAAACAAAGAAAAAACTAACGGCACGAAACGGTCGAACGTTTGGCGGAACGTTGGCTTTCATCACCCATTTCCGTTACACCGTATCGCTTCGAATAAATGACTCGCACGGACTGCTTTGAAATTGATTTTAACGACAGAATTAACATCGAAACAATCTACAGTTTTCGATAGAATTACGCGAACGATTTGGATATTTTCCAGCCAAATTACAGGAACGTCAACACCATCGCTGGTATCCCTGTCATCCACAATGCACAACTATGCGTCGAGGGCAATGCCGCTCTCTTTTCGAGTGTAAAATTGAATCAGCGCTTTTTAAACGTCCCGCACGCTTACTTTTACGCGTTTCGTTGGCGCGTTCCTGTACGTTTGATGAAAAACATAAATCGTTCGCTCGGCGCTCGGACATACGTGAAATTTTCAAACTTATCAACCTTTCTGAACAAAACTAAAATATTCAAATACAAAATCGCCACAGTCTTTGTCTCGTTGTCGATATGAATTATCCGAGATTGCGAAGAAAGGTCGTACACGTAGATCAATTCGTCTCGACCGTGATACTCGTCGATAGTCCAGACCGTGGACCAACTTGCCCGAAGCTGGCTCGTGAAATGACGATGAACGGAACCGAAACAAAACCTCGACAATGCCCGCCGGTTACAGTTACTGTTTTACTGCTATAGCTGCTGGATAACTTCGATATTCGATATCGGTACATGGAAGATTTCGGAGTTGAAAGATCAAGCTTGTACTAGGCTGCTACGGGCTACTTCATGGTAGGAAACTTAGGTAGCAGCGTAAGTCATGTTTAACTCGGTTCCCCTTAGTGGCACGTCAGCTCGTAAACCAAAGTGACTTAGCGGACCTCGGACATCCACTTCCGGTATACGGTCTCTCGAATGCGGCTGCTTCCCATTGGCCAATTCAAATTAGCCGGAGTTTATCTGGAATTATGGAGTACGGTAGCGTACTTCTCGACGATGCTCATCGATGAGCACGAGTACGTGCTTCCGAGCAGATCGATCGACTATGGGCCGCTGCCATAATTGGCAGATTCCCTCGTTATATTCACCAATTAAGTTCTCGCCTGGCTCTGCCAAAAACTGTTTTGTCAATTTCCAGCGGGCTGAAGGACCATCGCGTTTTGTTCGGCCGCCGTTGGGAAACAAACAAGGAAAAAAAAAGGAAAAATCGATGCCTGCGAGCCGCAGGGGAGAGGACGATGTCTGTCCAAAGCGGAGTTTACATGCGTGCGTCCGACGCGCGTGTGAGTTCATGCCAGCGCATTATAGTTCGTTGCCGTTAACTGGCAATTATGCAGAGTGGAAGCTTAGCCTTCCGAAATGGGCATCGATCGTGCCGACTATCCATACCGTTATGCTGCCATATCCAGCCAATACGCTTCCGTGAAACGGAGATAATCGCGCGTCGAATCGAAACCGCGATTCCTGTGCCTTTCAACCGCTCGTACTGTACGAAGCGATGGAAAACGTTGGAAACGCCGGAACGTTTCCTTCGATTCGGATGCTCTATCTTCTCTCATCGAAGGGAGACGTCGCAACAGGATCTAGAAAGACAGCGACGCGATCGACGAACATGGTTGAAGATTGACGAGCTTGCTTGGAACTCGATGTCAATTTCCAGAGATGAGAGCCCGCCAGGCTTTTCTCGCAGTCACCGGTGTCGCGGATGATCCTAGAGAACTGATAAGTACCTGCTTCAGGCGAACGGTAGATTTATTGCCGTGCTTGTCGGTCTAACCTCTCGCTGCCACCCTTCCCTCTTCGGTTCTATCTTTACCCCGTCGCTCTTTCTCTCTGTTTCTCGTGTTCCCCCTCCCGTTTTCTTAGTATGGAACTTGCCCTCGTCTAGTTCCGCGACCGAGAACGATTCGTACAGCCTCCCTCTCTTCTTCCGCTTCCGACCAAAACTCGACTTCCGTTTTATTGGCGGAAATAATCTTTGATGTGATTGCGTTTTGCCTTGGAACTTTTTTCTCCAACCACGAGGGCGACCAAGCCGATCGATTTGTGATACGCGGACCCGATCCAACTTCAACAGCCGCCAACCGCTCTCGGCTCCGCATATTTACGATAATGCGTTCCTTTTTTCCCTCTATCTCTTTTTCGTCGGGGCTCGTTACATATTAATACGATTTGCATTAGCATAACAACGAACAATATCGGCGAGAAAGAACGATAGAACGATATATACAAGAAACTAAAGAGTTTGAAAGGCGGGAGACGAAAAATCGCGGTGATTCTTTCCTGTAAAGTAAAGAGCGATACGTAGCAATTGTTCGATAAGACAGAGGCTTTATAAGGCGTTCAAACGATGACGAAGGGACAGTGAACGTGTCGCATAGAAATATCGCAGTTTCATCCAGCCGATTCAACCCCTTCGAAGCAACAAAGCCGCGTTCCTAAAGGTATCAACGACCCATCGTTGTCTTAATTTCCTTCGTAATCTAGGTTATTAATATAGCTTAGGGTCGGCGGCGCGTAATTTCACGCCGCATAGAAATTAATAGAAAGACGAATGCTCCCTTCGCGTACTTTATAGCTGAATACCCAAACGGAATATCAAATGAACCCTACACTGGTGGATTTCTATATTCGTTTTAGAAAATTTCACTAGAAAATTTCATTAGAAAATTTTATTAGAAAATTTCATTAATTTCATTCTTTAAAGTTAACTACCAATATTTTTCTTCGTTCGATAACGCGTTACGACATTCATCCTATTAATTAAAAAAAAAAAAAAAAAATCGTCCGCTGTATTCGGAGTCTTGAGCCCATCGGTTCGACGTCGATGGGATGCGTGACATGACGTAGGGCCCGTGAACATTTCCATGTCAACGTGCACCGTACGGTCGGACAATGAGTCGCGGATTCGAGACGTCGCGTTGTGTATTATCGAGTGGCATTCCGACGCGTCTCTGCAGCGACATTTAGATAGCGACGTCAACTGTCTACGGGGGTAAATCTGTCTTGGAAGCAAAGGCAGCGCACTTCCCCCAAGCGCCACAGCGACCAGCCCTCGCTACCGAACCGAGCGAATTCACTTCTGATCGAATTAGCGCGTCACAGTTCCCTGATACCCCGACAGTCTGAATTAATTAACAGGAGAACGCACTAGGTAAGCAGCCATTATCGAAATAAAGCGGTCAGATATGAGGTGGCATCGCGAGAAATAACCCGAAGGATCCGATGAATCGTCAATTTTTGCCTGTATAAATTTAAGGTGTTCTAGAAATCAAAAGAAATGAAAAGAGCGAGTTTCGAGTGCTAAAAATACGAGTACGAGTGAATGAAAGAACAGAGTATAAAATAGAGAAAGAGACGCGTGTCTGTAACTTTTGAACCATACTCTTAATCTTTTTTTAAGTTGTATTGTATTTGAAAATTATTATTACATCTAGCTATTATTTTACTTTTTGGTACCATAATAAAAATCCCAACAATATTTTGATAAAACTAGTTACGACGGTGGCAGGAATTCTTACTGTTTCTTAAACAGACAAGACTACCTAACGTCATATCGGGAGAACGTCTCGACGCGAAGGAACAGCGTCTTGACTCCATTAACTTCACACTTAGCAGCACCTTAGAAACCCTGGTGTCGGCGGAAGATCTGATTAGGGGTTCGAGTCTCTGCTAAACGCGTTAGTCTCGACTGTAGAACGTCGAAGAGGGAGGGGAGGTGGAGTGTACAGCTCCATCAGGTGCTAGAACGGTAGCTCTGCGAGAAGCCGCTGGGGTGGGACGTTTGGAGGCGGGGATGGTTGTCTCTCCATAGTTTGATGCAAATTGAGTAGGAGCACCGGCAACTACCAAGAATGTAGACCCTTTCTCTGGCTCTTCTCTGCCGCGTAGGGATTCCGCGATCAAGTACAAAATTTATTCTCTGCAACCACCTTCTCGCCAACGTTGCACCACCTCCCACCTCCTAGTCTCAGGTCTTGACTACCGCCGAAGTGTTGCCTTTTGGGGTTTCTCATCCTACTGCTTCGACAACTCGCTCTGTTTGCCAACGAATCTCGGGAGCTTCCTCTCGACTTAGCAACGTTAAAGTTGAAACGCGGCGAACGGTTAACTGTTTGCAAGACAACCCCTTCGCAATCATCTCGTTTTCTAGTTTTCCTATGCGTTAATAGATATCAAGAAAAAGATTTCAAATCACTGGACTTCTATTTCTGAAGCTCTATGAAAGAAAGCTGTATGAAATTGGACTTTTTTTCCGAATACGACATCGCCTGGAAATGTCATTGCCGCGAACGAGAACGTTTCGACGCCATTTAACGTCACTAATGTTCGAAGCGTTTAACATTGCACAGACGTGTAACGCGTATCTAGTCAGAAAATCACAACACCATTACGCTACGATCTCGTTGCTTCCATCCTTCTTCCTTTCTGTAGCTTACCATCATCCTCTCGCTCTAATGTTCCCTTTTTATGGCGCACGATTCGAAGCTGCCCCCGGGATCGATTTTACTTCGCACCATGGCACTTATCGTACCCCGTTACGGTGGAGCATTGCTTTTTATGGCGGTCCATGCTAGATGTTCCGATCGCTCTTCGCTTCTCTCGCTGTTTTCTTTCCCTCCCGTAACCCTCCGCTCTACCCCACGCGTTCTTCCGCCTGTTTCCCTGTCTTCTCTCCTCTCGACCGTTCGGAATCGCGGAATTAAAAGAATGGAAAATCGAAGGGTGATCACCGTTCGCGATGTCAGTTACGGACGCGAACAGATGCTATCTCAATTCATTTTTGATGACGCTAAATCATCCTGTTTGCTATCGATCGCGTTACGTATCGGAAATCGTTCTACGTTTCTTCGACTGAATGCAAAGTAAACATCGTTGCTAACTCTGTCGCCATTTCCACGGAATTTAATAGCATAACATCATCGAGCTCGAGAATATTTAGCCCGAGGCAACTTAAAAATACATATACATTTGTTGGCTATTACTGGTGTTACGATTGCTGGCCAGGCTCGTTTCGAATGCTGCAAATGCTCTGCATATTCGTGCAAGTGGCCCGGGGAGGTGCTGAAAAAAATCACGTCTGCATTTACATAAGCGCCGGTATAAACCACTCGACAGAAATCCCGACATAAAACTCAAACAGGATCCCAGCACGGGACAGCACATCCGTTGAATACGCAATGCCCGTATGTACACAATGTACTGTTCCTCCCCCCCTCCCTAAAAAAATGCTTTTATTATTCACCACTGAGTTACGATACTAAGATACACCCCCTACGTTTACACCTACGAGAAGTTTACGCGCCTGAACGATGACTTCCCGTCATCTCCAGACTTTGAGCTTTCAGCGAGAATCGAATCGGGAAACAACGTACGGATATTACAATATGTTGGAACGTGAATGCATAAATACGGCATAATGGTACGACGTCTATGGTTAATAATTTGTATATATATGTAACAAACTTTCTTTTTGCAAGTTATTTGGAATTTTAATTATGTTAATCGAGACGGGATTATAAAGGAATTTAATCGATCGTAGAACAATCTGTTCTATTTTCTATGTCTGAACGATAGTATCTTTTGTTTTGCGGTGTAACAATTTTTCTTTCTTCTTGTCCCGAAAGCCATAAACGCGCGAGCAGAGCGAAAATTGAAATACATGTAGATTATGCAGAGGACAAATCTTAAAATCCGTCGTAATAGTTTATAAATGCTAACAATCATATTTTACGATGCGAATGGAATAAAAACGCGAGGTAGATAACGGAATTAAATAATAAGGACTACAGCGTTTCATTCTTGGAAGACAAATCGCGGAAACTGGCTCGTCATACCGCGGTCGATACGAAGTACGTATAACACTCTGAGAGCGATGTTCACGGCACCTGACGAGAATATCAAGGCGTCGCGGTATCCTGACAAAACGATTTTCGAGTCCCTCGTGGATCCTGTGAGGATCTATTGTGTTCGTTGGAAAGCAGCCACCCTTCGTGATCCTCGTTTTCCAAGGTTCTTTAGCATTTCCGGCGTATCGTCCTTTATGCGGACATCTAGAATTCCGCGCCCCGTTCTCTCGCGCGGTTACAGAAAAAATTGACTTTTAAGCCGGCAATAAAAGGGAAAAATGCGAAATCTTTGATTTTAGTAGCGCCTCTCCCACGCGTCTCTTACCGCCCGTCCGGCGACAGTTGGTCGATGCGTATAACCCTCGCGGCAACCTTATTTCTCTTATATCGCAAGCCAAGCACGTTCGTACTTCGCCACCATTTCGAAATCTGCGTTTCTGTATATAGCGTACACCGCGTAGGATCAGTAGAAAATACCATGGATTTCACTCGTTGAATTTTAAATCACGGTTACCTGCGCGTTATCAAAACTCAGTCGAATCATACATATAGATGTTCCGTGGTTTACAAGCTTTACAATATGGATGCGTTAAAAATGAAACTGCCGTGGCGACAAAGTAAATGCTATTGGCGGATCGTTGGAAAAGACTTCGATTCCGGTATTCAACGTCTGCAAGGGGTGTGCAGGAAAGAAGGTTAGAGCAGAAATGGACTCGGCGGTAATCCAGGTACGACGTAGCGTCTGCGAATCGAGTGGAAATTTACATTTAAAGGACCTCGAAGACACTCTCGGAAGCTACGGGGTACCGGTGGCGTTTCGCTGCCTGTTTTTATTTTCTCGCAATTTCCTCGACGGAGCAGAACGGAAAACGGTCTTAAAAGGAATTAGCACGTTTTACTACTCCGCCTATCTCCGACAACTCTTAGCCGAAATTTCTTCAAACCTTCGCCATTTCTCAGCCTCGTCATACTAATCCACGCTACTCTTACTACTTTAACGAAATGCCATTCCGTAAAAATAATTTCATTTTTCTCTGTTCCTAGATTCTGTATAGGCGACAAGTTCTTCTTGTGCGAGAACAAAATCCTGTGCGAGAGCGATTACGAGGAAAGACTGGTTTTTGCAAACATGGCGGTGCATCCGCCATCGACCGCGACTCTGGCGCACATCAAGAGACAAGTGATTCATCTTCAACCACAGGTAATTAAACGCTTTGAACATCGAGCATTCGATACTTTTCAAAAGCAGCGTCACGCGTGGCGATCATCGATTACGCTTAGTCCCGCGATCTACATAATCCTATGGAATACCAGTTGACATCCTTTGACAGTGATACCGCTATAAACGTGGTCGATATCCCTGTTCTGTCGCAAAATATGTATGCTGACCGTGCAAGCGTATCACTTTCACCCGCGCGACACTGTCCATGTCTCTGCTTCGAATCTGCCGGAGATTACGATCATCGGATGTTCTGGAAGGTTCAAAACTCCTTAAGACGTAACCCCTTAAGGTGGGTTAAAGTGGCAGGTCGCTCGTCCTGACCCTCTCGACAACAAAGGACTCCCTCGGGACTTCAGCTATGCTTTACCATCCCGCCATCATCTTACGAGTTAGGATATCGCGTGTCCTTATTAATTAAGCTCGTCCGTTAAGCAAGCCTCATCGCATACCGTAACTATCCATCCTCTTCACGGGGACTGGAACGTGCGAAAGAATTTACTCTTTGAATAAGGATTTGACAGCGTCTTAAGTGGAATTACCCAGCTGAAATTCGTTGAAGAACTCGTGCTGCCGTTGTCGCGAAAAATGTCCTCCGGAGCGAAACATCAGCGAGTATTTTAAGCGTGTTGATCGACAAGAAATTGTGCAGAATGTTTATTCTTAGTAAGAGTAGAGTTAGTAGAGTAGATTCTTCGATGTATAATACGCAAAGTTTTACCGTTTTCTATGGATAAAAGGTAAAAGTAATGACTCTTGTTATCTCGATAATCATAGGGCGCTACTTTTCCTTGCAAGTTGGAATTTTAAGCACGTTGATTGATGAAATGAATTTACGAACAATGCCAGTCTATTCCTTCTTTTATAAATGAAAGATAAAATAGAAATTATTATTCCTTAGATATTATCGAAGATAGCATAGAAGACTACTTTCCATCTGCAAGTTATTTGGAATTTTAATTATGTTAATCAAGACAGGATTATAAAGGAATTTAATCGATCGTAGAAAAATCTGTTCTATTTTGTATATCTGAACGATAATATCTTTTATGCGTTAAATGTCTAAAGATATGGTTGTATTCCGATAACCATGGCTACTTTCCAAGTTGGAATTATAAACTCGTCGTCTAGTTAAGCCGTTTGGGTTTCTTGATTATCTTAAGACAACAGTCGTGCTTCGAAACAGTACCTTAAGCCCTTACCATGGACCTCCGCCTGTCTGACCCAAGGTGGATCCGATCTACTTAATCCGATCTCCGTCTTGCAAGGATGTTTACGTCCCTCTGCATGCTTGCGTCACGTACCAAAATTTACCAAGTGCAATATTTACCGATAAACTATCGTCCGACTTGTTATATCTCGTACAGGAGCCACGATCGACGACGTGAATCGGCACGATAATACATATATTTCATATATAAAACTCGCATAACACGAGCTACAGGAAAAATAAACGCATTACGCTTGTAATTTTTCAATTAAAGATCCAGACTTCCTCTTAGATTCTTTCTCCAAACTCGATCGTGTAAAATGACTAACCAAATTTTGATGGTTCAACGTTTTCATAATGAACATCCTGAAGAGTATAGAAGCATAGCGATACAAATCTACTACCAGCGAATACGACGCAATAATTATTTTAAAATTCTAAATTCTACAATCCAACGCCAACGCTTTCCTTTGACAACTACTTCATTTTTAGTAAGCCCTGTCTTAATCCTGTCTATAGAAGAAACGATTCGCATAATTGCTGGAAAGTATCGTTAAGGAAGTTTCAAGACAAACTTTTAAGAGTGGTCGAAGAGGCTAGATTGCCGGTGCACACGCTCGAATTGTACGCATGCACAGAATAACGAGGTCCCCAAGCCGATGATATCAGACTCGGCAGCGTGTACTACTTATAATATGCAAATTTTCTCCCCTTAACCGTTCTGCCGGGGAACTACGTGTAATTCAGGGGTTGCTAACCCTTGCGACTCTATTTCTACACCACGTAAGTGTTCATGTTCTCGAACGGTAGCCTACTACGCGTGTCCTTCGTTTCCGTATGCGTGGCTCGTTCCTCGTGCGTGAGTGTTTAGTTCAATTAATATCGGTTTGCACGTACGGCTGGTGAGGCAAAGTGGCAGGGCGCTGTGGAATCCGCATGTTGGACAGAAAAACCAACGGTGGCGAGGAAACGTCACAAGGGAAAGAGGAATTACGTGCGAAAGTAGAACTGGTCAACGATTGTTTCTCACGTACTGGAAAGAAACGTCGCGCGCGACGTTGGAACGCGTAAATCGCGATGTCCCGGTCGCACGGGACTGAATTTTTTTCTTTCTTCTAAGCGACACCTGAGACGAGTCTAGGGTCGGCAATGAACACGAACGTAAAAGAGAGGCAACGTTGGGAAACCGGGAAGAAAGTAACGCCTGACGTAAAAGCGTCGCTGCATTCGTTACGCGATTTCTCAGGATCCTACAATTTTTCGCGGATCGATGAGTCGGCTGTAATATCGATTTCATCCGAGGGTTTATGACTGAGGGTTATAAATGACCGATGCCGTGAAATAACGGTATGGCGGACTAATGCCAATAATCGACGCGGCATGCTAATGTAGTTTGCGCATCTATTACGTTAAGCCTGATGGATCTCTCTTGACATGTCGTTCCTGAAGCGTGAATACCTTCGATCGCAGAGAACACCCCGAAGGTGTCTGCCCCGGCGACATCGAGAGCCGTTCTATTTCCTCCGGTGAATGTCATTCTGACATTTAGCATCTGAATGGAAAAGACAATCGCCGAGACAGCTGGTCTCCGGCGTGAGTTTGACGCGGTAGATAATGTCAGGTTGCGAATCGTTTCGCCGCGCGTGTTTCTCATTAAGTGTCACGAATCAACGTAGCGCTAGTACGTTCAGATTGGAAACCAAGATTGTCATCGGCGATGCTAATTTTCCAGATTTACGCAGCTACAGATCGATTCGTTTTATTATCGTAATATCGATCAATGACGTGTCGTTACGGAGATATTCTCAGACGACGTTTCATTCGACTGTATAAAGATCGTGGGAACGGATTAGGCGGAAACGACGATCAACAGGAGTTAGGGAGGAAAGGATAGGATAATTCGACCCCTGGAACAGCCGGCTCGTTGGTGGAATTAAACGTCGCGACGGAATGCAAAGTGGTCGTGCTATCTCGACTTGACAAAATCAAGAGTAAAGAGGGGCAAAGAAGGAGGCGCTAAGATTCTTAAAAACCGCGAAGAGGGTGCGCATCCAGGCCGTGGCAGCTGCCACCCTTAACGCTTCTCCTTAAGCCGTGGCTATGGGAATGGCGAAGTTACCTCGGCCGAAGGAGGTGGAAGGTAGTTTTTCTGATTGCCTGAGAACGGACAGCTGTCCCAATCTTTCTCAGCCGAGCACTCGGCAGCCTCATCGGCTCTTGTAAATAACGCCTGACCGTGCAGCGTTTACGAATAACTCGAGCGTGCCAAGCGATCCTAGGTAAACCGGTAATGGAGGCGAAAAAGGGAAAGGAGAATGGAAAAAAATACGACGGTCATCACCCTCGATAAATTCAATTACCATCGTCCCTCGAACAACCGCTGCTCCGTTTCTACTTCTCTCTCCACTCTCCGCCAAGTGGAAAGAAAACGTCTCGCTGAAAAGAAGCTCGCCGTTCATCCATCAAACGTGTCACGTGGCTCTTTAAACGCGTTTAGGAAAACCGTTCGAGAGGGGAGTTTCTAATCGATTCGAGATCGCTCGTCTTTTTAAGGCATCCCGGCTAACTTCGTTTCAACGGCGCAATATCCCTTTCCCACGGAGACAACTGTAACGCGTTTAAAAATTGGCGAGAAGTCTTATTTTGATCTAATTTTCCCCTCGAGACTCGAACGGAGAACGCGGCGTGGGAAAGGGATACGCCGCGAAGAGGTCGAGATGAAGAAAGAGAGAAGCCGAACGTAACGAGGAAGAGAGAGAAACCGAAGGGAAGGGAGTTGGAAACGATTATCTGAGTTTTAAAACAAACTCTCAAGTGTCTGCAAAGTCCTCTGCGAATCAGAGGGTCGAAGGGGGTGGAACTAGGGAACGGAGAAGGGGAACGATGGAGAAGGAGGTTGCGGAAGATAATATGCTAATGCCAAGACGGAGACTACATGGGAATTTAAGAGGATCAATGTGCAGTACGAGATTCGTACGGCGAATAAGGTATTACAACGTCTTCTATACTTCTTCCAGGCGATTAGACCCTCTAAAGTTCGCGGAACGTGCACGAGGAACCTGAATTAAATTAAACTTCCGAATATTCGTCATTCTTAGTGGGCGTAAGTGTACCGAAGCATAATTCGCTGGGTGAAAACATTATCTACGAATCTACCGTAACGATAGAATTAATCTACTGTTATGATATGAATTCTTTTAAAATAATAACGAAGAAAAACGAAGGGACTTCTATGGGACATCGGGCGCGTATATGTATCGTTTTTGTTGACAAACGTATTATTAGATTCACGGTACTTGACTACATTTCACATAAAGCTTCCGCCTAGCCCTTTACACAATACACGCGGAGAAAGCTCGCATGGGAAAGCCCAGCTTGCGAGCTTATGTGAGATTATGAGTTTAGTTACGAAACAACGGAACGCTACGTGGCCTCTACTCTCTTTTGTAACGATTATTACACGTAGCGCGTGGTCTTACCTACGCATTCACTTATCCGCGACAGAGAACTCGACCATCGTCGAGTTTATTTAGACCGACAAAAATAGAACACTAGAGAGAATAGTAAAATATCAGTGGAGACGTTTTTACCGCCTAATAATGCAATTACACCTATGATAATATAATTTCACGTTCTAATAATAACGAACACGCTTCCTGTTAATTGAGAATCGCTAAGCGTGACTCTGTATTTCACGAGTAACTCTGGAAATCCCAAATGATGAAGCACATTAAGGAAATCCTACGCGATATAATAATCCCTGGTAAAATAGCGAGGTTCACGGCATTCTGTTCTAAATGATCCTCCTTCGATAAACGACGTGGCTAATTCTCATCTCGTGCTTCGGGCGGTGGATAGCCGGGCAAGGATCGTGGTACCGGAGCGGCGAATGGTGTAGAGGGTGGCGCTAATTTTTGCGCTTAAGAAAAGCAGCACTGTGGAGGAACTAGCTTGCACCTGGCTGTTTCCCAGCCGCGGGAGATCAACGGACAAATGACACGCGATTCTCGTAGCTCCCGGTAACCACCGACAACCCCCCGATGCTCCGCATTTACCGTCAGTTACAAACTGCCTTCACCTCCTCTCGTCGAGTCGCGATTAATGTCTTATTCGTGGCCAAGGCGTAAAGATACGTTTACGCCGGTGTAGGAAATTTCGCAATGGAGTTAACAAAAATAAATTGCTTACTGTCTGATGTACTGAATTGCAAGAAAAGCGCGTGAAGTATTTGAAACGACGAATGTATTAAAAATGGAACGAGTTAAGGGAAACATTAAGCTTAAGTGGTTGTGGATCTAAAAGATTCCAGACCTATTAAAGCAGAGTCAGATAACGTTCAACTTATGATCCGAGTGTAGACTCGATTTTACCTTCGAAAGAATCATCTACGTTCGTAGAACTTTGCAGTTCAAGGCTTACGTTGAAGAAACTTAGAATTCCAAACGAATCTCGGTCCTCTTTGAACTTGAATATCTCCGTGAGACTTGCAGATCAACGGACAACGGATTCTACGAGTTCGGGATTCACTCACAAGTCTATATTTCGAATGTTCAGGATGATTTTCACCGACTCCTCTAAATCTAGCGTCTAGAAAACTGAATTTCTATAGGTTACGATGATTTCTATGGAATCATATAGATCTGTTATATCAGGATTTACAAATCTAAAACACCATGTGGTTCGAAGCCATATTTTTCACGAGACAGTGTCTGAGATGGAATCTGAAATCATCTTCGAACTTTGTCGCTGTAGAATGTAAATTATTTTTAACGAAACCTACACTCGAATGACTTCATCTTATTAGAGTACATACTATTCTGTGCCAGCAATCTGTATCTGTGTAAACGATTCGCAGAGCGCGTGCCGTTTGATTACAAAGACGGCAGTAAATCCACGGGACAGTAATTCCTTCTCTGGCAATTGTAGATAAAACTTGAATAAGTCATAGACTTAATTTAACCCGTGGTACCGACCAACAGCGGTCCGGAGCCTTCCACGGAGATTTCTTAATTACGTGCGGGCTTCTGGCGGGGATGGGGTGAAAAGAAACAGAGCAAAAGGCGAGGAGGAAAAGAGATAAAATGGAAGGGCGTTTGTATCGAGAAGAGAGGAAGAAAGACGATGGTCCCTCGTCGGCTCGCGAAAAGCTAAAAAGGGTTTCCCGTTGCGGCAAGAAGATTTAGAAATTCTTCCAGAGGAGAAAGTCGCCCTTGCAACGGCGATAAAGCATTTCTTCAGCGGTGCTTTGTCATTTTTATCATAATTATTTACGGGTTAATTACTCGCTCCCGTTGGGGCTGTGCGAATTTTTCTCCGTCAGTTGCACCTTAGATTTTCCAATTAAAAACGCCGTACATATTTCAACTTTCCTTTTAAAGCGTATATCGTATTCGAAAGAATTACTAACGAGCCTTTATTTTTCTTTCCCTAACGCGCCCCCTAACTGTTCAGCCACTTTGTGGACACGAAAGTTCACGCGCATGAGGGAAATCATGAGAATGGCAGGTTCGTTCATCGTGCGAAAGTTAGCATGATCAACTCGCGAAGTAAAATCATGGTAAGGGTGGATCTCGTCAGTAAGGGCTGTGCCGCACGGTCTGCCGAATTTTAAGCCTGTATAATTTAACACCTTTGCCGGCGAAACTAAGAGAAACTGATGGTGAAGGGAACAGCGGAGCTAGAAATACCAAGTTTGAAGTTTTCAACGCCACTTATCTATCCTAGCGGCATCTCTTGTTCCCCGTGGTACCCTCTACTTACTACTTCCACGAGCACTTCTTTCTCCCTTTCCCCCTTCTTCGTCGTCGTTCCAATGGATATGGCTTGCAGATAGAGACGGCTAAAGACCGAGACAAGTGGCGCGGAGAAAGAGAAAGAACAGAAACGAAAGAGAGGATATCGAGAGGGAAAAGATAGGAGGGACGAGTGGAAACGCCCAAGTTGAGTTGCTCCGTCTGAGCTGAGATACAAGTTCGTTCTTCTGGCCTTTTGTTTTTGGAGTAGAACCGTAGAGACGGCGGAGCAGGAACAAGAACACCGTGTCTAAAACGAATTCGTTAGTGGCATCAACCCCTTTCACTGCGCGAATACCTTCCCTTCTTTCGAGTTTTAAGTCTCTGTCGTGAATAATTGCTCGAATCAGATTAAGGCGTTGCCCGGTCGATTGATTGCTAATGTAATTAGAAGGCTACCAGTTTCTATCCACCTTGACGCTATCGTGGATTCGATTTAACAAAGCTTCGAAGCTATCCTCTTCTGCAAAAAGATTTTAACGCCAGGACTAGAGCGGTCAAACGACGAATAACATAATTTTTCGTATTCGTCTTATTACAATGGCGAATGTTTGGACGTTTGAACGATGTTTCGTAAAATTAAATTTCTTATTGATTATATGTCAATGAAGCTAGTTCTTTTTTCTGTATCGTGGAGTCTTTCAGGTATCTGATGATATCTACTATTTTGATTTCTTTCGGACAAATTTTATACTTTAACGGTCGTCGATAGATCTAATGTTAACGTATAATATTACAACTACCCTTCAAAATGCTTCCGACCAGTATTCTACCTTCAAATTAATCCACACCGCGTGGAGTCGCTGCAATTTTTGAACACATTATAACTTTGACGATTTCTGTCTTTCAGATCATGTCTCCGGGAGGCCCGCAGAGACAAGTAAACGGAGAGGCGACCCATAACCACAATGGATACGCAGCGCCAGCGAGCTCGAGCGCCCATAACATCCTAACCTCCATGAATAATTTAAACGGTATCAATGCACAAGCACCTTACGATACCAAATGACAAACGAAGTAAGCGCCGACGTATCGATCGTATCACAAATGCGTTGCCAAATTCGTTTAACGACACGGACGTCTTCTATCATCATTGTCGCTATCGTAGTAACACTCGGAATGTTCGCTTGTTACTGGAGTCTCAAAAGTCTGCTTACACGTTCGAGATTCGTTATTAAACAACAACCAAGAGTGGTCGTCGTTCTAACGACCAATAGACGAACATCCGTAAAATCACGCATAGACAAAATGTTAAACACTTTCGCAATAGCAACTTCTATTTCTTTAAAATCTACTAGATGGTACTCTGATAAATAGATGCCTGTTACATCATAATTTCTAACGAATTTCAATGGATCTTGGAATCAAGTTGATCCAGAGAAACAACGTGCTGATTTTAAATTCGCGTTTGAAGTTATCAAGATAAACGTTAAGACGTATTTTATATCATGGCGTAGCAGGTGACCAGACTCTGAAGACTGTACGAGTCGACATGAGTGAAATCATTGGTGCTGTTTAGAAGTTTAATTGCTCGAATTTCGCAGGCTAAGGTAGAATATAAAAATCAACAGGAAGGACAAAGTGGCCAGCGAACAGAAGAGCAAGGGAGAAAAAGGGGTTGAAGCAGGATGAGGTTAGAACGCGCGAGGAAACAATGCGGGTAAACCGAATGCTCAGGGGTGATCAAAGTTTGGCTGTTCTTGTAGTCGACTTTGCTGTCCGTTGCGGGTAACGCCGGTAAATCTAGCTTTACCGGACTACCGGACCAACGAACTACCGGAGGTAGAACTGGAGGAATAGCCAAACGGAGTGAAATTGGTGAGCGAGGTTGGCTTGGCAGATCGGATCGGTAGCTCCGGCTTCGCCATCCAAACCAGCCAGAACCAACCTCGCCACCCCCCTTGGGGCTCATACGTTAGGGGTGACTTAAGCATTGTTTCAACTTCGAATCTCCCGGTAGAGGGCCAGATTGATGTCGCGAACTTTTCCGTTGCCTTATTTGCGAGTCAGATAACGAGGCTGAGTTATGCCGAAAGTTCTCTCTTTCTCTCAGATTGGCCGGGGCCGCTATCAGAAACGAGCAGACCGGCCGAAGAAAATGTTTTATTTCCTTGATGCCATACGCTGCGGAGATTTGTCGGTGGCACGCCTCCGGAAAAGAGTTTCACGATCGCTCGAACGATAATAGGCTTACGTCTGTCGGATACGATAATTTTTACGGGGAACGAACAGTTTTCCATTTCCAATGAGAAAACAGATACGACTGCGATTTCTTTCGTGTTCGATCTCTTTCTTATCGACGATTGCGTATTTTATCGCGTGTCACGATGAAAATACTGTCGAGCGAGCGAGCCTATGATCGTTCTATCGTTTTTATCGAATTTTCTAACGTTCTGTTTTGTATTTTGTAAGCATAACGAATACTTCCACGATACTCTACGATTTTACGAGTACGCGCGTAGTTCCTAACGCTAAGCGTCTCTGGGACGAAAAATGAAACGTAACGATCAGTAAAAAGGAAAAACCCATATCGTCTCGTACGACTACTAACCGATTGTCTAACCAAATTAACTCGTATAGATTACGATTAGCAGTGACTGTGGTAGGCGATCTCTAGTCACACTATCGTTACCTACATCATCGAGTATGTTCCCTTGACGTACATTGTATCCAAGCAGCTTGTCTAACGGGGGGAAAAAAACACCTAGTCCATTTCGTCTTAAACGCTATGTACGATGCATGTAAAATCTTTGACCGAGAATACGTAAGGAAGTGTGTACGTTCGCTAGTATAGATATGTTTTGTATCATAGTTCTATCATAGAAATATTAATTAAAATAAAATTACTGTTTCGATGTTAAACGTGTCGTTCTATACACAACCTGCCTAACATCCCTAGCATATAGCAAAGAAATTACGAAAACGCGAACGTCTATGATATTGATTTCGTAACTTTAAAGTCAATTCTTCGTAATATCTTCGCATCCCCGTTGCTGTCCCGAGATTTTCCCTGCGTTTCTCGCATCCTTCGCGCTTCCTCTGAATTATTTAAGGGCACTACGTGATTGGCCGACAAATCCGATATACCTCAATAATTTACCAATCATACGCAGTCCTTTGTGTTTTATACGCCACGTTGCGAATAAATCGCATTGCGTATTCAGGAGAGCGAGATCCAACTCTATTCGACTGTGAGCGCGAACCCTCGCTGTATTCGCCTCGAGAACAAAAAAAAGAAAAAAAGACGGAAGAGAGGCGATGGTCTAGGATATGAGAAATCGAAAAGGGAGCAATTTTTAAGATACCGCTCGAGGTTTGCTGAATGTGTCAATAACATCGAGATGGTAGAAAATTTAAAGCACGAGCTAGTACGTAGCTTAAAATAATTTCCTCTTTCTTTCTTAACATAATTTTTCGCGCAAATAGAAATTTCTCGATTCTACCGAGAAAATAACGCGATTTCGGTCGTAAAATACAGTCTGATTTCGTCAGAGAAACGGCTTATCTAGAATCGAACGACTGCGGCAAGTAAACTAAGCTGGAAACGGGCAGTGGAGAGAGAGCGGGCATTCGATGTAAATTGGCAATTTTTCCTGTGCGACCTACGGTAATCATTGGCAATTAGACCGACGGACTACCGATAAATGTTATTTATGGCCGCGATTATCCGCGGCGCACCTAGCTGCCCGAAGGTTCGTCTAACTATAAAACCTTGCTCGCGGCCGTCTAATTGGTCGACGATTATTCCTGTTTGTACAAAATGTCCGTACAAGCGCCACTTTACTTCGCCACAAATACAGGCGAAACTTTCTGGTGAATCGCGTGTACCGATTTAATGCACGCGAATCACGGATACCAGCGAACAACTTAACCGAATTCGGTTGTATCGCTTAATTAGTACAATGTTCCGATTATATTTGTTTTAATGTATACAGAAAATCGAAAGATCAATATATTAAATCAAAGGATATAATTGTCAAATTGCAATCGAATACAGCGATCACCAAAGATATTCGCGTATCCCCATTGCATTTATTACGGCGTAATAATTAATTACCTTCAAATATGTCAAATTTTGTATCGTTTAGCAGTACTTCCATGTAGCTATAAAAACTTGATACTGCGAAAATGTACTACATATATAGAACCTGATACGAAAACTTTTTATTGGAAAGTATGGCTATGCGAAAATCTCTTTTGCGGTAATTGTACGTGGTTGATTTAAAATAATTTCAAGCAAGATATTTTTCTTAACGTCAATAGCCCATCTGTCAGTTGTATTTTTCTATGGATACGTGTATTTCGGACAAAACACGGATGAGAATACGGCGGGTAGCGTGGTAGCCAGCCGAAAATCGTATTCCATTCGCTGAACGTGATTAAAAGGGAAGAACGTACGCATCGCGGTCCTCTCGCGGCCCTTGAAACAATATTATTATTAAAAGCTTTGCGCGGTCCGGTGATCCACGTGAGTCGACGGAATGGTGAAAAGAGTAGTGGACACGCCGGAGGAGAGGAGGAGACCAAGCTAGAAGGGAGATAGGGACAGAGGGTGGCTTGGGAGAGGGTCCAGCGACGGAACAGCGATTAATTAAAAGAGCAAAAACTGTTTTCATAAAATTCATTTGCGGAAATATGCGCCGACTGAAATAATATCCGGCCGATGAGCGCGCGTGTCCTGGCTCGCCCCGGTGTTCACGGGGACGCGGTGCTCGCGAGTGAAAAACCGACGCGAATAAAAATGGAGGCTGCACGAAATACGAAAGTTTTCGCATTTTTTTACGTTCGTCCAGCGGACCGTGGTATACGTTATCGCGCGATTCTGTGTGGGTGAGTACGTTTATTCTCTTGACCCGGCATCGTAAGCGTATCGTGCATACACCGGTTACAAAGCAACCAATCTTCTCTGTCTTTTCCTTCTTTTCTCTGTCCTTTCTCTCGACCCTCTCACCACCACCGTCCTCCTTCCACTGTTCCGCTATTGCTTCTCTCTCTTTTGTTGCCACATTTCCCTCGTTCCCACTTTCATTCAATCTCACAGCCGTTCAGTCATAAAAATATTTCTACGCCTTCCTGGATATTTTTTCTTTCCGTTGCCATACCTTGCACACTTTTCCAACGTTGGCCGTCGCCCTCCCCCTCGGCGCACCCCTGGCCCCTATTATTCTCGACGGCTAGGAGTGGCGCGAAGTGTGATTTAAACGCGCGTAAAAGTGGCCGTTAAAAGGCAAGAAAGCTCCTTAACTCCCGCTTTGATTGGCCAACTCGGTTTATTAAAACGCCCCGAGCGATATTACATATTTTTCTTCTCGCTTGAACCGGGCCACTTCAACGCTACCGTACATCTCCTTTTTCCTCGTCGTTGCCCATTCTTTCGTATTCTTTGTCGAGCTATAAGGCTAGCTGCTCAAATAACCATTTTCTCTTTCTCAGTTCCTTTTCTTTATTCCCCACCTCCGGCCCACCTTCGGGCCAGTGTCTTACTACGCCTCCAACAACTTTCTTTCCCGGGCCTCCGTGCAACGAACATCTTTCGACTCCTTCTAAACGATATTCTTGAAGAGCGTCGGGTGGAAAGAATACAATCGTCGAAACGGATCGTTGGAACGTAAGTGAGAAATATGAAGAAACGGGCAACGAGAATTAAAATCGCGTTAACGCGATATCCCCTTGTACAAACACGATTACTCTCGCTTGTAAATCTGTTCGAGCCGCAAAATCGAAAATCACATCGAGGTGAAACGTGTAATCGTTAAGCGGCTCGCCCTTTCTCCGCCACGACAGCTGGACTCCCTTTTGTAATATTAATTAATAAGGCAACTTCCGTGGAACGAGATACTTGCTGTTAATTAAGAAATACCTAGCGAGCGCTCTTTTCCAACGCAGGGGCGAGGAAGCGGAAAAATAAGAGGTAGAAATTCCACGCTGCTCTGGCACCCTTGGAACGAGGTAAACTTAATCCTCGGCCAAGTTAAACCAACTGCTAAGCTTTTCATTATGCCAAAATGAGCACGCGAAGAAGAAGGCTGGTCGAGGAGAGGCTTGTTTTTCTTTATTCCTTTCTTAAAATCTTCATATCGAACGTGATCTTTTATCTTCGCTTTTGGATACACGGATCATCTTGGCAGATTCTTTAAACGTCTCTCGGCTTCGTTGCATATTTCGAGTGGAAATTTTCGAGTTTTAAAGTCTCTTTATAGAATTCAAATTCCTTTTGTCGGTTTGTTCTCTTTTCTTTATTTCCCAGAGGGATCGTTTACGATAAAAGAAAAAACGAAGGGAGGGAGAAAGAGAGAAACGAAGGTTGCAAAAGAAAACTCTTGGAACTTCGAATTCAAGCGAAAGGCGACGAAAAGTTTTACGAGCGCCACAGCCGTCCTGGCTGGCTGGTTTGAATTGCATCAATTAAAAAAAGCCGTTCCACAAAAATTCCATAACGCGACGGTTGGAGGGCTGCGTCAAATGTCCCTGCACATTCGTCCGCTTTCCATTTCTACCGGATAGTAAAACCTTTTCATTCTCCTCGCACCTCTTTTTCGTTGCATCGTCGATAACGATTACCCTGCCGCCGATTTAATTTAGCATTTCGTTCGCCAAAATCACAGTAAATATATCTCTCTTTATGACGCGTACTATGTTTTAATTTTTCGATAAAAATACACGTCGGCAAAGCCACCGTATTGAAAAGCATCGTTTCGATGACTATTATGAAATAATATAACGATAGAAAATATGTGTACAGAAATATTTCGAATAAATATAAACGTAATATGTAACGGCGTGAGAATCTTCGCTTCGATAGTTGGAATATTTCTGGAAACACGTCTGAACAAAGAAACGGGAAGAATACTATTCTACGAGAGAAACATAACAATAGTACCTACACCTGTAATAGTACGTATAGGATCGGCACTCAAGGTATGCGAACTATGTTCTCATAATACTTTGTCCGGTCGCAGAGGATATATGAAAATATACGAGAAGGGTCGATGATAGCAAGGGTGAGATCTATCGACAGGGATGCGACGTTTAAAAGGATTTTTTTCTGTTTTCTTTCTTCTAACAAAACGATACATTTATTTTATCTACTTTTGTTCGTTTCGTTGTGCTAAAATTGAAGAATAAAAATTGGTCCACTGCCAGGACTTCTTATAAAACGCGTTTAAGGTATTTCCAACCACCTTTCGCCTTTGCTACGAAAACAAAATTACGGTATATCGGCAAGCTTGAACGAGAATGTTGAAAGGTTTCGATATAAGCCAATCGAAGCCTGTAAAAAATCGCACCTAGAAAAAACTCGTTACCCTCTCCATCGAAACGACACTTGTTCCATCGCGTGACGCAATTTAATTTGAACATTTCGCCGTTTAAATCGTGCTTTAAACAGAAGTTCGCGAAATCGTATTCTGAAACCGAAGATCGCGCAACTTCCGATAAACGCTATTGTTTCAACGACGACTGAAAAGAGTCTCGAGTTACAATGGATTCCGATAATCGTTCCCGTCGTCTTACTATGAAAAAAAAAGAAAAAAAATGAAGAAAGAAAGGAAGAAGAAGAAAAAAAACGAACGGACGATAAACAGATCTTATCGCATTAAATTGGGGAAAGACCATAGCGAGGTACTAATCGGCTACGATTTTTCCCGAAAAGGCAGTGGAAAAAAAGGACGATTCTTCGGGGAGTTGTCGAATGAATCGAGCAATCTTCGGGTCCTTTGTTTTCGAGATCTGCCACTTGTAAATATAATTACCCCAGGCTCCTCTTGGTTGTCCTCCAGTCCAACCCCCGCAGCCGCTAGTACTTCCACCTGGCCCATCCCATCGTCTCTAATTTGATTCCGCGGTTGTTTTCACCCGCCTTCGCTGCCTCCTCTCCTCTGTTCTCTGCTCCGCTCACGCATTGTCTCTTGTCTCTTCATTCAAATTACCCTACGCTTTCCCATTCTCGCGCCGTTACAGCCTCTCTCTTCCCTCGTTCCTCTCCTCATCCCTGGCCAGACCCCACCGTTTTCACCCTTATTGTTGCGGTTTTATTGAATCCGCTGTGCATTGTCTGCGCGCGAGCGAGACGCGGCCGTTGTTCAAAGAAAATTGGCGCGTAGTTCGAAATACGCGAATATATTCGTCTTTCAGCGGGCTTACCCTGTGCGGTCCGATGAAATCGAGTTTCACGGCTGCGTACGTACGGTCAAAAGGTACACTAGGCTGGCTACGTTGTTATTGTACCGTGACGTACGTGGTACCATTTTTCCGCGTATGGGTACGGGTGTGTTTTTTCGGCAGTTGTCAAATCGTAAAATCGTTATCCAGGAAAATAGCTCGGCAAGAATAGAAGGATGCTTGCGATGCGTGCTTTAGACCGCCGTTCCGATGTATAAATTCGTTGTACGCGGAGCACAGAGACATCGTCGATCGTTGTTGCGATGCGTGGAATCGCTGTAAATACGAACGACGTTGTTTCCTCTTGGGTATCGAACGGTCTCTGCGAACGTCCATTTCGTTCTAACATTTCCCGGCTTTGTCTCGTTTCCTCGGATGTATAAATATGTAAGAAAGCGGAATTCGTGACTGGACTGCGTTACACGAGCAAGGAAATATTCGCCGGGAAGAAATCTGTGCATCGAGGGTAGGGCATCGGGGAACGTTCGAGGGGAGACCGAAGAACGTTTACATATCAAGAATCAAACGGGAACTTCGGACAAAGTGTCAACATGCAAAGACGGATTGCCTTTATTTATTTTTCCATTACTTCCGCGTGTACATTTTATGAAAAACGTTAAAACCATGAGCCCGGGCTACTCGATAAAAGATACGCAAATATTTTCCAATAAGTTTCGAGTGCATGTCGATAGGTCGTTTCGAATGTTTCACCGAACAAAATCGCTGTCGACAAACAACGGAAGACAGGGGCAGCACGGTGAGAGAGGGGTGGTGTAGGTATGGTGGAAAAAAGGGGTGCTTAATAGCCGTCAGAGACGCGATTGTTGATTCGTGTAATGAAATCAAGAGTAATCGCGAGGGCGATGGCTTTTGTCCGGGATGCATGAATTTTCGACGAACGACCATTAATTATTCGAAATTAAATATCCTCCGTAGGTTTTAATTAAAATGTTTACAATGTCGCCCATCCAGATTACCAGCGGCATTTTATGACGTCGATATATTAAAAAGGTGCGGATTCATTCATCACGACTGGATCGGCGGCTGCCTGTACAACTTTCCAACGAGACATCAGCCTGGCTTGTGTATCGAATAAAGCATCGAGATAATAGCGACTACGTAGAGAAGAGAAAATAATAAAAAATCAAAAGCCCAAGACGCCTAATATAATGTCCGATGTATATGAAATTATCAAGGAATCAGCTTGCGTGAATCACACGACTCGGTTGATCGTCAGTTTCCAAATCCAATAATGCAATTATGACGCGTCCCGATAATATTCGTGTAATTAAAATTCCGCGCCCTCCAGCTAGAGGCTCGTACCTCCGTTACCACGCTCCCTGACTCTTGTGAGCAAACGATTCTTGTTTGTTTTGCAAACAAAGGGTTTCTCGTAAGGGTTGGAGAGACTTGGAGCAGAGAGAAAGAAAGAGAGGATGGTGAAGGAGGGCGAAAGTGAAGCGTGGAGGAACGAGGGGAAGAAAGAAAGAGGGGTGGAAAGTGAAAAGGGGGTGCTGGAAAACAGGGGGCAGAATTATTACATCTTTTGTTCGAAGGCTCGAACCGCCCCATTTGCGGAATTGCGGATCGCGATCCAGCCGCGATTGCGACCGCTGAATACCACAGGGTCGGCATGGCTTTTGTTAGTTTTGACTAATTTCCGCCAGGTAATCTGCTTCAATTCGAATTTCCTCAACCATAATAGCGTGTTACATAGGAATTTGATAAAGTTGTCTATGCGATATCTGCATTCCTGATTATTTTACGATCCGCTGCACCGTGTTATATGGATAAAATATTTTCTCGTCTATTCACTTACGAACGGCTCGTCAAATTATTTCGTTTCGGCAGATTTATTCCGATTGTTGAAGTTGAGGTTGACTGATCGAAGAACGAGTTGATGAATTTGTAATAGAAAAGTATATTGAAATAATTAAAGATATAAGTATAAGTATAACGTGTAAGTATAAGTTTATGCTGATTCAGATCCTTACTCTCTTAGTGTTACTAGACAATGGAATGATAGAGAGCACGTTCTTATATTTAAAGCAAAAGGACATTACCAAAAAAGTTAAAACTTATAGCTTTGACTAGAGACTACAGGGAACATAAATAGAAATCTATTTATTAGTTCCTTTGCTCCTAGACCTTGCAACTCAAAACACAATGTATACTCAAGGGTACAATAATATGCACCGCTCCTTATTTAGAATATTTCTGCGTAATAGCAATCTCCAGGCCACGGATATACATAAATAAAGATATAGAGTTTTTCTCGAAATTACTTCAGCATTGATAAAGAGGCGGATTCTTGAATTTTTGGATAGCAAATATAAGAGAACAGAGTATACGATGATCGTAAAATTTTAATCCCTATGCGACGCGACGTGCACCATCGACAAAACCCAGCCCTTGAGCAAGTTTAATTCTTGTGGGTCCCATCGGTGACTTTATCGCGAGAAATTGCCACGGTCCGGAAACCGTCGTTACAGCATCGTTACCGTAAGAACTTACTGCGAGCATTGTTACGGCTAATGTTACCGAACTTGGTTAACTTTCAGTTTTACCGTCGATTCGGATTAAGAATTTATGGTAACAGCCGACTCTTCGGTTTATTCCCCACCGCGGAAGAACCGAGAAAACGTTTTCGAGATACACTTTAATTACGCTCTCGGTATGCTTGAATATTTATTTTTATGGGGCAGAAACTAGACTTGAGTAATGGGACACGTATCGTGAGCATTTTGTTCGCAACGAGACTAAAAATTCGAAGAAAAATTGCAACTACTGTCCCAAAGCCTCTAAGCCTTGCTTACGGTGCTTCGTATTGCTTGAAGAAACGAGTAATCAGAGAATAAACGACTCGAGACTGCGGTTAGAAGTGAATGCGCGCTGGCCTAGAGCCTGCTCTCGTTGCGTATAATTCGATCCACGCATCGTATCGTGTTACCGTCGATTCGATAAATCGGACGACTGGCTTGGACGCGACGTCAACGTCGCAGAAACCGAGTAGTCTCGTAGAAAACCGAACGTACTGGTCTCATGTATCATCTACTTGCTGGTTCGGCACTTTCACCGCCAGTCAATTATATTAACGAAGAAACACGGGGTGACAAGCAAGCAAGAAGAGCCAGACCAACTTGGAGACTTATAACTTCACCCTGATGACTTGTTATTTTTACTTCGTCCAACTGGTTCCCATACTGGCGTACTCGTGATATGATGTTACAAGAGTTTCTCGACGTTAGCTCGACTAACTTCTGCTAATAACAGCGAAACATTAATTTCATCCGATTGGATCCAACAGACTTAAATAACAAAGACGAAGATAAAGAACGACGCTCTTTGGAGGACAAAGGAGTCTGTCCTTGCTCAACCCTCACATCTCCTCAGAAACATTCGAATTCTCATTCCATGACGGGAACAGAGAGGACTACTTTAACCCTTCTTCCTTACCCCGTATAATCTTTCCCTGTGGTAGCTTTCTCTTGGCGGTCGGTATAATCGCGCCACACCAGTATTCCCGCTGGAGCCGTTGCTCTCGACACGATTCCTCCAAAGGATGAAACGACGAAAAGTTTAATGAGTCCGCCTACCACGTGTCCTCGGTCGGTAAAATTGCCTTTTCCTTCTCTTAACAACCTTGATTTCGGACATCTCTATAATCGAATTACGAACAGACGTATTATCTTATTATACGATTCGACCAAGAGATTCAACGTTTCTTACGAACGACATACAATGCAAGCACGCTTAACACTAAAACTACCACGCCAGTCAAATGGACTGGTTTTACAATTTTATTTTAAAATTTCTACTTTATGTTATATTTTTTCCCGCAATGATGTAATGAATTTCGCAACGATAACTAAAGAAATAATATAATGAATTTTATTTTGTTTTTTCGTATTCAAACTCAAAAGGTACTTGTCAAAGTGTAAAAGGGTACTGCAATCTGTTTATCGAAAATTTTTACTGCGTATTATTCAATATGATGATATCAGTTATCAGGAAAATTCCAGATCGATCGCTAGATCGCTAGATGTTAACACTAGAAATACCACACTAGTGAAAATGACTGGTTCTACGATTTTATAAATGTGTCAACCCTCGTTTAGGGATCATGGTCCCAGATGGATTAATAATACCAGAAATGTACTACATAACATGGAATTCATTCTGTAAGAAAGTAATAAAGCAATAAATATAAAAATATTCTATTATTACGTATTTTTAAAGACCTCTTATTTTCACTGGTTTCGATAGAAATAGCTTCGTGTTAACTATCGGTAGTTCTAGTGCTAAGAAACCTTTTACGTATAAGAATATCCCATTTTTCATACAACTAACAAAGAGAAATAAAATTATGCGTAGATGTCTTATGGATAGGTAATAATAATTCACGGTATATGTATGAATAGCGAGAGCGTTTCTCACAATGGTCCTCAGTAACTGTTATCTTTTTCCGAAGATTATCCTGTGATAAGCTACACCACGTTAAAGATTACGCGTTAGGTGTAACATACTCGCATACGTTCCATTTCGCAATGCTTCTTAGACTTTAGACATTTATACTGATATTTAATAGCTTATTTAAAAGTTAGCTGCAACAGTCTCAACGGTAAGTACAATCTTTGCGTTTTCTGAATCGATGCATTTCAGCAAAATGATTTAGGAAGACGAGCTATGCAGTGAACAACGAAGTAAAACAAACATTATTATTTAAACTATGAATGTCCGAGAAAAGAATGTATGCAAGTTCCTAGTAGTAGTTCTAAATAGTAGAAAATGTGTTAAGTTAGAATGTAAGTTTTCCATTTGCATGAAAGACGATTATCCAGACATGTATGACGTAAATTACTACGAATTATTACAACAAATATCGAGGTTCGTTGTGCTTGTGTACAAAATATCCGTTGATTATTGCCTATTCTATTTCGTTATATCCGATATACAATAAATTAAATCACAAACCAGTAACAAGATACGGCAATACGCGATAATCTAATTAAATCCATTTTATACAATGTCAGTGATAAAGGACTCGCAACACAACAGACGTATTGATTGTACGCCACTCGGCAAGTTTCACGAGCGTTTTACAGCATTTCGAAACATAAACGCGACTGAGCACTAATGGACCGACTTAAATATGTAAGAGGAGCCTGCCCACCGGGTAGCGGGTAACAATAAACTAACACTTAAGACGTACTTCACGGCACAATGCGAAGTCACACTCTTCGCGCTAACGATCTCACCTCCAAGCTTCAAGCTTCAAGCTGCTTGTGCCACTGTCTCCCTGGAAACTGTTTTAACTGATGCGGGATTGAGAAAACGCGAAAGAGCTGCGAAATATCGACAAATATTTACCCCAACGATTATATATTCGCAGAATACGTGAACAAGAAACGAAATAATGATATAAATGTTATTATAGGAGAAAATTTTATATGCAACATTTTTAAACGATAAGGGATTATCTAATTGGTGAAAGTGGTTAATTTTTTGGATCGTGTGATATTTCATAAAGTAAACCGTTACATCAGAAAACAAAATAAAAATATAGACGTTATATAGATGTTGTTGGTAATTAATGAAACTATTCTTTGAGAGCGAAATAATAAATGTCTGGCGTTACAGCAAAATCTTCTAAACTGTAAATGAAAGAAACAGACGACACCCGGTATGTCATAAAAACTAACAATGATGGAAATATTAGTTTTTAAAGTCGCGCAGGGTGTCGTTAACGTTCCCAGTCTTTCCCGCTCGCGAGCTAAAAGTTGCTGTCCCCTCGTTGCTCGTCGCTTTTCTTAACGCCCCGCGTTTATAGGCCTTCGTGAGCTATAATTCCTTTTTTTCTTTCGTATACTGTTTGATACGAGAAAAGAAAACCGTGTTCCCATTCGCCTAGTTTGCAACAAGTTATGGGACTTTGTGTTACAATGCACATTGAAGTAATCCTTCGAAGTGACCGTTTAATTTTCTATAAACATACAATACTGTTTTTATAGATATTTAATAGCGAATATGCTACATAACAGCGATAAATTTGAAGAATATGTATATTAAAAAAATCTTTCAGATGTTAAACGACATAAGTGGTGATTAAATAGAATTTCCATTCGTATACAACGATTCAAATGGAAATCAAGTTTTCTGTCGTGCATCCTTAAATTCGACCGTCGTACCTTTCGATCGCGACGGCCGATAACGGCGATCATTATAAATTTAAGCGCTTTTAACAAAAGCCACGTTAGCTCACAGCCGTTTCGCACGCAAGCGGCACTTTGCATGCCGCATTCCGGACGACTTGCCACCCTTGTTTGAACTGGCGAACTGGTGTTGCGCTCAAAGTCCGAATGTATAATTAATCGGGTTATCAATTAAAGGAGCGGCGCCGATTCGTGACCGCTTCCTACAGTCGAACCGCTATTATACATATGTCGATATTTGATCGTGATACTGGAAACGGAAACGACGTTCGTATATTTTCGCGGTGACGAGATCGCATAGTTCTGCTTTCCAATTATAATCGATTCACCTTATTGAATTTTCACTTAAGGATAAATCAATAATACCGAATACTATTACTTATTATAACGTATATTAGAACTTATTATAAATTAAACTTTATATTTTGTATATATTTTGTACGTATTTCTTTCAGACTACTATTAATACCTGAATATTTTTCAAAAAATTTAACCTAACCTATACGTGTATATAAGATTTGAACCTTCAGTCTTTGATTATTTTAAAGTTTCAGTATTTTGCGTCTTTGAATCAATTTATGCTCTCTACGAAGATAGAGACGGTCGATCAACTGAATTCTCATTGGTGGAACGACATGGAAGCCGGTAAACTCTGTTTGAAACCGGCGAACTCAATCATTCTCTCTGTTCTACGACACGGCAAGGACCAACACAGTCTATGTAAATACAGGGAACTACTATACACAAATACGTGCACTTTACTCGATATTTAATGGGAATACCAAATCCTTCCAGTACATTTTTTATTAGCACGAAGAGAAATGAACTAGATACACGATCCTTCTATGGCGTATTCGCAAGTTTATAAATAATCGATAAATTTCTGAAGATAGTTCTCGATATAAAAAGTATATTATAATGTTATGAAAAAAATATCAAGTAGAGAAAATATTTGACATTTTATACAATGCCAACATAAATAATTTAATCTAAATGTTACACGTGATATGTTTAAACTTACCTCGTATAGATAGACATCTTGTCAAGAAATCTTCAAATGGAAAGTACTTATAAGAAACGTAAAAACAGATAGTGATCACATTTATATGACACACAACACGTACTCGATATAAACTACGTTATATTATTCTTGTAGATGTATATCAAGGAATACTGGATAATTAATATCACACAATTACTTCAATTTTCTAATTATTTACGTCAATATGACGCGCACGTTTCAAATCACTACTTTAAACTAGAAATTTTCTCTAGCTCTAGTGGCGCACTCTAGTGAACGAGTGCTGAAATTAACCAAGCCTTGCTGTTACACGGTAAACAATACTGGATTATCATTGGCTGACAAGATCGACAAGTAAAATAACTAATTTTATTATCGCTGTTGCCACTCTTATGTTTCATAATTTGCTTATGATGAAATAAGTTTGAATCATCTAGCGGCGTAAAATTATAATTTTTGAAATAGATCGACTTTTGAAGTTTGAAGTTTTTTTAATTAATAATCGTTATCGACGTTACGAGTGTAAATAAAAGACGTTATATCTTATAGTTTTTATAAGAAAAAGTGTAGTGGAACATTTTGAGTGACTAACGCACGCAAAGAAGAAAAATGAAGTAGGCGGTGAAATTTATATGCTCCAGCTTTGACCACACATAGCTTTATCAGTAAGAGGTAAATCAATATATGATAAGTATTAAAGTAGTTTTCGTTATATGAAAAATGCGCCTACCTAAGTCGAGACGTAGTTTCCATATCCTTTGATGTAGTTATTATATGTATGTGTATTTATATATACATATATCGATGCGTAATGCGCATTTATGTCATCCGTAAAGACTCTTTGATCGTTTCCTGCGAATCGATTATGAGTAAGGAAGGTCATATATTTCCAAATTAGAATAACTAAAAAATTTTATTAGTTACGTTAATAAAGTTCTAGGGGAAAAACAAAATATGCTGTTAAATCTTTATTATATTTCACACAATAAAGGTAACAGTTTTGTAAAAAGCATAGTTTCGTAAAAGATATATGTATACATTTATAGAATATAACAAATGCAAGAAATAACTTTTAATACTTTTATTAAGTGACATAATGACTGCTCGTATAATATGTATTATTATTTATTCTTTGCGATAAAATTTTGTAATATTAATGATAATAGTAGTAGGGGAAGCATGAGTAGATGATGACATCTAAAATTGCAACATCCATTCTCGGTGTTGATCAATTTATTAGCGTCCTGTCTGAACTTTAGCATTTACAGGGCTTACAACTACACTGTCCGCCAGATTTGCAAGCGCATTTGTCTGTAACACAAAATACAAAAATATGATTAGTGTTAAGTATTTAATGAGAATTTATTTACAATAAACATTAAGTATAATAAAATGTAAAACAAACAATAATTCATGATTTAAAAAATTGTAATGTTTTGAACAGTTATTTGCAAAGAAATATTTCGTGAAAGTACTAAAACTCGTAACTTAACCGAACTATAGAGTGAACCGACATTAATAATGGTCACGGTTAAGCGATCCTTGCTCAAGTTTACAAAAAATGGGATATGTACAGTCGGAACAGAGAATCATTACCACATTCCTTCGAAGAAATCTTTCTACCTTATCACAAGTCTAAAAGTTAGAGTATAATTTTTTTAACATATTGTTTGAAAATTTAAATTTAAATTCTGGAAATAATTTAAACTAAGAGTTATTACCTCCACATGAGGAGACGCAGCACTTGCATTTGTCGCCACATTGACATTGTTGGCATTTATCTGCAATAAGAAATAACATTTTAAATATTAGACAAAGTAAAAAATAAGTATTAAGTGTAGCAGTCAATTTTATTGAGGAAATTTGCGTTCACTATATATAAATTGGTCAAAATCATCAATTGAGCACTGCCCGTAATAGCGTTTGATGAATAAATTATTTCATTACTTCCTGTATAAACCAATAAAGCTAACCGCATATTATAAAAATTGTAAGAAAATTTCGCGTAATTCTAGAAATTTCAATTATCCCCCATTCATTCATATGAAACAAAACTGTATAAAATATCAAAATATCAAAATGCCTTAACACAAAATACAAATTTTTTAAAATAATTTGAAGCAAAACGAAGAAACAGTTGTCGTAAATATAAAAAAATCAGTTGGATCTGGTAATAATTACAATTGAAAAATAAAAAATATTATAAATGAAAGTGTTAAAATATATGTAGCAAATTAACAAGCATTAAACAGGTATATTGAAAATATTGGCACTCAACTAAAAGTGAGCAAGATTACTAAAAATTTCAGAATAATTTACTGAATTGTATATATCCAAATTGCATTACATCCAAATCAGATGATCGTATAATATAAGAAGATTCTTGGAAGTGAAAGTAATTCTTACCAGAGCACTTGTCGCAACCTGGTCCTGGCATTTTGTAGTTTTTACGTAGTTACTTGATTCGAATCACTTGGAAGCTGAATGATCACTTGTTAGTTCCGGCGTACCCGTTCGAATTTATCGATCATCTCCTACCATAAGCCCTCTTATACTAACGCATCTTAACGGCGTGTGCAACTAGCGTCGTGCGTGCCATGCGCAAAGCAGGAGCGTACTTATTCACACTAGCTTCATACATTAAATTTAGAATTATGGAATTTCAAATACTCTTTATATTATACCAATATCTGTCAAAGTTTTCTAATATGATAATAATTATATGGAATTGTTTGGTTTTCTGCATTAAGGTTTTTCATCATATATTACATCGCAGAATATTGCAATACACATTTTACAATTAATTAATAAAAGTAACAAATAACTTCAAACTATGACAATTCTACTGTTAGAAATTAATGCGATTGTCTGTATATATTTAATTTTAAATGCTACTAAGTAGAATTACTTAGATACACAATTTAGATACATAGGGGTATATAGATACACAATTTACGTCCCTGATTTAGTGCAGCACGAAACCAATGAATAACATTGCACGTTACACTACATTATGAGATAAAAATATTAGTACTATCAGAGTCTGATACTACAATGAATTAAAGTTTATTCTAGAAACTTTATGCAAAGACTAGAGTAATGACTTACAATTAGAATAATAAATAACTAAATTTCTTTCCATTCTTTCCCCAAAATCTATTAGAAAGTCTATTAGAAAGCATAAATAGGGGAATATGTATTTTCACTTGTATGTACCTCGTTTTATGCTATATATTTAATATTTATTTAATAGGAAGTAAAAGTTGTAAAGTTCACTAGGAACTTTTTTAGAATATAGAATTAAATTAAATGAAATTATATGTACTTCACTAAATATTATTGGTTTCTACCAATGCTTAAGTTACTTATAATAAAAATATGAAATATTTATTTTATTGCAAATATTTAAATAGAATTTAAGCATTTCTCCAATTGTTAATAAAATTCGTTTTTCTGGCTGCTTCTTCAACATGTATGGATTCATCTTCAGGTTCATAATTAATTTCATACACCCCATTACTTGCTGCATTCTTCCCTTTTTGTGCTGAATTTATCCGGGCTGAAAATATTTTTCATACACATAGATTTAAATCATAAAGCTAAGAATTCCCACATTTTCTTCCATAATCAAATGTAATTATACCTTCGTGTCGGATGACAACTTTGCTTTGAGCAGTTTCAAGCAATTTCTTTACACGCATTCCATGTTTTGGCGAATTACTATTCCTTATCTATAAATATGTATAATGAATTAACATATTTCCAAAATATAGAAATGGTATATAGAAGTACCTACTGTTTTAACTTGTAAAGGAAGTTTATATGAAACCTTAGGAAGGACAAAATTACTTGCAGGTGTATTATCACATTCTGGTGTTTTTATTGCATGTACCTTATAAAAAAAAAAAAAAAAACATACACACATAAGTCAAAAATTACCAATACAGCATTTAAGTAAATTTAGATATATTTATATTTACCTCCTGTTCATTTGTATTTATTCTAGGAGATAAATTAAACTTGAGAGCTGTGGTTTTTTGAGTTTTATTTACAGTTTTTGATGAAACATTTTGTTTTGTGTTTCTGTTTGATAATGATTTAGTATTCTGTTTCACAGGAGTAAGCAATAAATTATCTGTTTTAGCATGTACATTTTTTATAAGTTGCATATCTGTGCCTCTTATATACATACCCACTGGTGACATTATAGTATTATAATTCAAGCGATACAAGCCTTCTGCATGTGGACTTTTCAAAATGTGTCTTACTTTAGTATTCTGTACAGGAGTGTTCATATCAGGAAAATATGTTTTTTTCTTTCTACAATTCTTATTTAAAGGAGATTTTCCGGGTGTCGTAAAAAGTTTTGTCTTTGTACTTTCTTGTATCTCTTTCTCTTGCATACCTTGTTTTTTTAACAATGGCGATTTTACATTTGGACTTAAATTAAATTTTGTACCACTAGATGTTTTTTTAATATTTACGGTTTCTTTTTTAGAAACTATATTTTTTTCATATTTTGGATCAGCGTCTTCAGTTTTCTTTAAGTTATTTTCATTTACAAAAGAATTTGAATTTTCAAGTATCTTCAAAAGGGATTTATGTTTTTCTAAACACATTTGATAGTCTTTACAAGAGACTAGAGTTTGTAAAAATTTAGTTTCATCATTCAATGAATTTGATTCATTATCATTAGCAAACATAGGAGACATTCTCAATGTTTTTTGTATCTGTATAATTTCAGGATCTGCATTAATTTCTGTAATAATTCTTGCTGTATTAAGACACCTCTTCCTTTTTTCTGCTATGTCTTGTATAAGTGATTTGTCTAATTCATCTAGATCTAGTATTGCATAACTATTTACCTTATCAGGTGTCTCCATATCCAAAACAGGCTTTTCATTAATTCTTTTAGTTTTTTTCTTAGAATATGAGATATCACTACACTGATTACCTTGCGATTTATTGTATAATTCTTTTAACTTCGAGCAATTAAGGTCTGTTTTGTTTGTAGATGGACTTTGACATATATCCAATAAATTTGGAGTACTTAATGCTCTATTTTTTGGTGGATTTACATCATCAGACACATTTAATGATGCCATTTGTTGCTCACATATATTATGAATATGACTCATACTTAACAAAGAAGGCAATGACAAAATTTTTTGTAAAGGGGCAGAACATTCTTTTTCTTTAGGAAATAATCTATTACACTGATCTTCCAAATGTTCAAAAGATGTACTACTTGTATTATCTACATTATTAATACTCTTATTAGAATTACATTTTGATATTTTAGCGAAGAATCTTCTTTTAATTACATCTATACCAGAAACAGGAGTAGTACATAGAGATGTATTTATGGGAGAACATAATTTTTCATTTTTGCAATTTGTCGTGCGAATAGATCTATTGCATGCAGGGCTTATAGAAGCTTCTGGATGTGTAAGTGTAGACATTTGAAATGAAAGCCATTCAGGAGCAGATTCATCTTCAATAAATTTACACATTTTTCTAAATTCTGTTGTTAATCTGCTTAAATTTATTGCAGACGTTTTGTTTCCATCATCATCATCATCATACATGACAGACTCTTCAATGATAGTTAACAGTTTCTCAGTAAAAGTTTTTGGTGACTGTTCGAATTTATCAGATAAACGTTTTAATATTTGTTGTGTCTGTGAAACTTCTTGTGCTTGATTAAAGTAATTATCTAATAAACAAAGCATTGTCTCAAATTTTTTTGTTTCAATATCCACATGTTCATCTTTATAATTTCTAGAAAAATTCTGTTTGTTTCCATCTGTATAATGGGGAGAAGCAAATGACGGTATCAGTTTTGTATTAGATGCATTATCCGGAATAGAACTTTCATTTAATCTATTACTGTTTACATTGTAATTGGTATCCCTTCTTAAATTTTTGCACATTGAATTGGATTGTGACTTAGGATACAAATCTGTGGTTTGCTTTTTGACTGCACTTGACAATTTGTTAGATGTATTATTTGTAAAATTCTGAGGATTACTATTTTCTTTATTATTATCCGTTTTTACACATAACTGTTTATCTCGAAATAAGTCAATACACTTATTTAAATTTGATGTAGAATGTATAATTGAAGATGAATCAATTGATGGATTCTGTATACAAGAAAGTTTTGAAAAGCTGCCAGCTAAAATGGGAGAATCTTTATTGTTGCACGTAGTATTATCAGATGTATGATTATTTTTATCTTTACTTTGAATTTCATTCAAACTGTCTTGAGACATTGAAGAAAATGTATCGAGATCAGTCTCACAATGTTCTGAAAAAAAATGTTGTTTTATTATTAGATGAAAGATTAACACGTAAATTAATATCTTTATTTAGATAAAATCACTTGTATCATTAATTCTGTACTTACGAAAACTATTTAGCGAATCTATGAAATCAGCTCGCCTTCGTCGCCGACTCATTTTTCGAAATTTTTGAAAGTGCACTACATAACTCCTAAAAACGTTACGAATCACTATAATAAATTCATTTTGAATCATCAGTAGTGCCAACATATCAAACAATTGTATATAGGAAATAACCTGTACTTTATGTTGGTAAAATAGGGAATGCTAGTAATTACGATGTGAAGATAGTTAAATGTACTTTTATCATCTTTTGACATGTTAAGTTGTTTAAAGTAATGTGATTCAAATTAAGATAACTTTGTGTTGGCTATTTATCAACATTTCTTTTATTTATATTTTTTGTACAAAAGTTACATTAAAATATGTACTTACATAAAACGTAACCTTCATGAGTGTAAACAAAAAATTAGCATCAAATGCACTTCTGTCTAAGACGTACGATATAAAATATGCAGAGTTTGTAAATAAAGTGCTAAAGGAAGCAGCTGACAGTTTTAAAAAAGAACAGAAATGTATACATATTTACTATGTGATTATATAATGTTGCGTAATTATCAATGGCAAATTTTTACACAACAATTAATGATTTTAGTTTTAGATGATGTACTATTAAATCTGTATAACATCTTTGGTGATGCATTTGAAAGGGCATTAGAATTGTATGAACAAGGACGTATAACTTATATTTTTCCTTCTGAAAGTGCTGGTGTTCCACCTCATAATGATAGACATACTGCCAGATATTTAGTGCAGGTTAGAGGATTGTCAGGAGCAATATATATGCTTTTCCCAGATATAAACTATTGTCTTTGTGCATCCTTTAGGTATAAAATATATAACTTCTCTAGGTATTTATAATAACAAATATTGATGATTGTAAAATATACTTCCAGATGTCAAGTGCTAAATGATAGATCTTTATTTACTTGTAAACATGTTTTAGCAGTTTGGTTAACTGCCATCACAAAAGATAAATTGTCTTATCAATATATAACAGAGGAACAATTTCAAAGCTTGCTATTATTTCAAGTTTTAGATAAAGAATATGTACACTGAAGTAGAAAATTACAATTTAGTTGCGAAGTTAGGAAATCTTAAAACTATAGTATTGTTACTAAAAGCAATTAATTTTAAAGAGGTATAATAATAGGCCACTTTTTTTTAGATTTCTAGCAGAGACAAAATAGATTTTGATATAAAAACTTTTTGATTTTCTTCAGAATGCCACATGTTTTGGAACTGAGAATGGTTTAAAAGTAACAGTAGAAGATGCAAAATGCATGCAAGCTAGTGCTTATATACCAGCTCATGTATTTCAAGTGTTTAATTTAAAGGAAGATGTAATATTTAGAGTAAATTTAAATATATTAGTGGAGTGCCTCTGTATGTTTTGGAGTAATATAAATTGTCAAGGGAGTTCTGTAGCTTTGCAGCTCTTCTATGAAGTACATATGGTCAAAATATATTATAAACCTTGTATTTAGCTATTAATAAATAGAAGTTTTACTTTGCTATTAACAAATAGAAGTTTTTATAACAGGGCAATGGACATCCTGTAACAGTTCTGATAGAGGAAGATGGTATTATAACGGATTGTTCTTTAAAAACTCAGGAACCTGATGAGTTATTAGATTTTCATCTTGAACCAGAAAATGTTTTGAACAAAGTAGTCCTCCAAACTGAACTATTAAAAGATATCTTATCCGAACTTGATTCAACTAGTGATTTGATCGAGGTAAAACATAATTTAATGCTTAAAAATTTTATCAAATTATAGCTTAGTAATTTTATATTTTGGTAATATTGCAGTTATTTTTATCACCTGCTCCACCTTTTTTTCGTATTAGTACAACTGGTTTAGCTGGAATTTGTCATATTGAATTACCCCATGATGGTGAATTGGTTGACAACTTTCAATGTACTTCAACAGCTATGTCTAGTTATAAACTTTCACATATTAAGCCAGCTATGAAAGCATTGTCATGTGCAAACAAAGTTTCATTGAGGACTGATACATGTGGACTATTGTGTTTTCAATACATGGTTAAAACCGATGAAGGACATACTTGCTACATAGAATATTATGTAAGGGTGACTTATTCTTGCTCAGTATTTACAAAGAAATATAGTGTATAGATAGATATAGATATATAAATAAAATTTTTCAGATTTCTCCAGTGATAGATCCTAATGGATAATATTACTTAATAAATGTGTTACTAGGATTGTAAATATTGATCAGTAAAGTTTTCAAAATTGTTCTTTTATTTTGTATTATTTATAATTAAAGCTTTCTATTCATTGTATTCGTTTTCATTGTATTTATATAAAAAAAATATTTTGATACAAAGATGTTCAAAATTATTCTTTATTTGTTCTGAAATTTCGTTCAATGTATCCATAATGGATATAACATACATGGAAGCATATGAATAACATTTAAAGATGCGTAAAAAATATAGAAATATTTGATACTTTCAAAATGCAACATAATTTTCGTCTTACGTATATGAATATGAGTAACATTATATTCATATATCGTATCATACTGCGAAATATTAAACTCTTATTTGAAAATAATACCAGCTGTATCATATTTATGCGTTCATATGTATTATTCTGCGTGTAAAAAAGTTTATTTTTTTACAGTTATGAAAACAATATATTGCCCTTAATTAGCGAGAACAACTTTCAACATCATTAATCAATTTTTAATTCATTAAGGAATATTATTTCCTTAAATAACATCTTTATTCTTGAACCTTGTATACTCTTGTACATACGATATCATCAACTTTCATGATCTGAAACATAAAAAATATTCATTTCTTTAATTCGATAAAAAAATTACATATATGTAACAAATATTTTCATATTTTAATAGTTTCATTGAACGAATGTAATATACGATTCCTATAGTTTTTTAAACTGTCTTTCAAGGTTTCGAAACAGTTATTATTAACTCTATTATTGAACTTATTACATTGTTCGAGTCACGAAGAGCAAGCGGTAATTGGCGGACCTTTTGACCAATGACAGGCATTGTTATTATCATCAGATGTTCGCCCTGTTATCTTTCGTAGTGTCGTTCAACCCTGCAGAACTTCCATTGCACAAAATGTAATTCAATTGAAACACTGAGCTTCTAATTCCTTAATGATCGAGATTATGTAATTTATTATGACCATGGTTTTTATTAGATTAAACGTTTACGATTGTACTGAGATAATAAGTAAACTGTTAAGATACAAAGGTTGCTGATAATGTTCTTATAAGATTAAACGAGATAATTTTTTTCTATTCTCTTCCTCTGTCGCGCGTAAGTATATTTTTTTTAGGCATACATACCGCTTTCATTTCTGTCGGCGTGAATTCTCTTTCAATAGTGGTTTCCTTTTCTCCTTTTTGTACTTGAATAAGTTTATTTCCATCTAAAGTGCAGACACACTTCACTTTTCTTCCGTCTGCTGTTTCTTCATCAAATTCTTCACCAAGCTTGAATTTTATTTCAGAGTTCTTGAATGCGCTAGTCGTTTTCAACGTATACACTCCATTGTTCTCTGTTAGTTCAATCACGGGACTCACGCTGCTTCCCATTTTACGTGTCATTATACCTACACCTAAAACAAAAAAAAAAGAAAAAAAAATACAGAACTCCAAAGGTTAGGAATATACAGTTAAAAAAAAATCAAACAGTCATTTATAAGAACAGCTTCTTTTCAAATTAATAAATGCAAGCGCAGATGTTTGATTATAATGTTTGAATTACAAATTAAGTTTGAATTACAAATAATTAATTTAAGATACTTTTTGCTAAATAAATTTCTTCCTTACCCAAGGCTTTCATGTAGTCATCAAAATTTTCACTCGATTGGAGTTTGTATTGTTTTCCGAAAACGGATGAAAGCATTTTGAACGAATAAAGCACGACACGTTACTAATGAAAGTAAAAGCAAGACTGAACACCACCGGTGTTATTATCGCATCTTATATCGTGAATAATGAGAACCAGGTTCTCCATAATCCAAATACCAATATGTAAACTTTGAAGTTTGAACTTTTCTGCGATTATTTACGATATCTACAACGCATCGCGCATACATATCTTTAAAAACAAAATATGAAACAGGTTACCATAATCTTATTTGTTCGTTTATTCGCATCAAATTACACCGGTTATGTGATATTTGTTTTCAACGTACTTCATATGCATATCGATAGATTATGTAATTGCGACCGATATCATTAGCCATATTTTTTGAAATGTAAATGATAGTATAAGATTTAAAATATCATCGCGAATCTATAAAAAGTTATAATATGTTTTTACACACATCAATCATCAGCACGATTTCAGCCTCCCTCGATTCGAGGAAGGAATAATTTATATTCCTTGCTCGTATTAGTCAACACTTTAACGTGTGGGCGATGTCGATCAGAATGAGCTTGCACTTTTATTTAATTTCCGGTAATCGTATGAAATAACCGGTTGCAATATAATGAGAATGTGAAAATGTTGCGGATGCGCTTATACGACTGTTGTCACTTACAATGTGACGAGTAAATCATACGCATTTTGTAATGTTATGTATCTTGTTCTTCGCTTAAGGCCCCTATTCGACTATTATCAGGCAACGCGGTCAGTGTATTTTTATTAAGTTAACTCCACAAGTACCATACATTAGTACGATTCGACTGACAATTGCGATTTATTAATCTTGCTGGTAAATTAATTCAAGTGTTAAATTGGAGTACAATCGGACTCTGTCTGTGGCACATGGCGGGAATTAAGCGTGAGGTCAGGTCGTTGCACAGCCACAGGAGCATAGTTCAACATATTAAAATTGATTATCTTATTTATCATTACAATACGTTGCGGACACTAATATTATAAATGAGATCGTTCGTTTGTGGTGGAATTAAATTTCCCAGCAACAGAACCGGCTATTTTATAGCATTGATTGTGCATGCCACCCACATTCTTGAGGTTTGTCTGACTGTATCAAAATATTTTATTATTTTTTATTTTACTTTAATCTTCCGTCATTAATAAATATTTTTATAACATAGGTATATCACAAGTTCGTTCTAACAATCGAGTATATCGATTATTACTACAATACAGGAATGACATTGCAAGTTGTACTTTCACAATTTCGTTACCAGATCGTAATTGAAATATCTCCCTTATCAAACGACAAAATGTCGTTACTCGCATATGTGCTGTACAATGTTTATGAATATTTCATTTCGATTATGGTATTTACGATTTGTTTGCCACATCAGTCGGCGCTGATAATAACGTTTGATATCATAATCTAACGGATGAAATTCATGCAACGATATAGAACGTCTCGTGTATTATCATTCACCTTTGTATCGTACGCACACGTTTAATTATGAATCACGTTCTTCGAACTCAATTGGAGCAACTTACTTACGTATATATTATCAATTCATACGTACCGAGCGCCTTCATGAAATCGTCGAAATTCTCGCTGCTGAACAGCTTGTATTTTTTTCCAAGGAACTCCGGCATGACGATCGATCGAATTTGTCTGGACTCGAACACGTGACCAAAGAATTAGGTCTCAAAGGACGATAGCTTCAGTTGGACAGAGAAACGAGTGTAATGAAACGATGTTCACCGTCTTGTTGCCGGCTCTAGACTGACTAGGATCTGGGAGGACGAAGAGCGTTAAAGGTACACTCTGTCTGGACTGACTACACATCTCTCTCTCTTCTCCTTCCCTCTTTAGCTCTCTACGTATCCTCTCTCACTCCTTTTCATTCACCCCCTTTTCGCCCTTCCCTCAATCGATCTTTCTTTCTCATTCGACTTTGCTCACGCTCTTTCCGTCTTCTATTCGAAAATCTTTCATCTCTGTTCCATCATTTAGCTTGCGTGTTTGGGCGGCCCCCTCTCGGGATATTTGCAGCTGCTGCGCAAAGTCTGTCCTTTTCTCGTAGCTTGGAACTTCGTTCGCTTTTTTTTTATTACATATTGCGTTGTCGTCAAATCGTTTTTGGCGTTTGTTTAGTTACGGCTATCATAGTAATAGTTTGGTTTTATTTACCAACTTCAACCATATTTTGGTAGGAAACAATATCTAAGCAGTTTCACTTTGACCTGTATTGGTCAAGCCTATGTATAGTCTATATTTTACAGCCTTGTTTTGTTACGATAATCACAGATAATGTATAGGAGATGTTTATTTTTCTCTTCTCTTTCTAGGACACTTTTTTCTTTCACGAAATGTTTTTGGATCGTAACATCGTTCCTCAGAGTTGGATTCTTTCGAATTATTTTTAAAATGCTACTTAATCATTTAAATATTTGTCAAAATAACCATAGCATCGACCGTCGTCAATTATTTATATAACGGTAAAACAACGTGACATTGTTGATCACGTGCAAAACATATTCATCCGACTATGCAAAGTTTGTCGTTTATTGGACAGCAAGCATTTGCGCGCGATGTATCAATTAATTCTGATATTTTACCGTTAGATCGTAAACGTAATTATTTATGATCTCAGTAGTACGTCAAAGCGTTTCATTTAGTTTGTTCTTTCATTTTACTCTTCGTCATAAAAACGTGTTGCTATCAACGCCATGAACTTGCCCGATAAAACAATCGCCAGCGATATTATACAACTTCGGACGTGTTATAAGCCGATTTTCGTTAATTCCCAGTTTCTGTTTGTAAAAATGGTCGCGAAGGTGTCTTTACTAGATCGCAGGCGAGATAACAGGATATAACGTTTCATTCAGCAACCAGCCGGCGTCGATTTCGCTGCGTTTGCCAAACGGCCGGACATGGTCGATAACGGCGCGGTAGAAACGCGACGACGTGGCCGCGGCGCGTCCGCGTCCATTCTTGTTGAGCACGGTGTCTACGATCGCGTAGCAACGCGCCACATTCGACGTACTTACTCGTACACTTAGCAACACGTTTGGCAACGTCGAAACTTGCGGCGAATTCCGCATCAACAACGACGATGAGAACGTAATCCACCTGTATCCGTCTACATACGTACGTGTTCTATCAAAACGATCCGAAGCGTTTGCTGGATCGTACGAACCACGGAATCACCGATGTGTTCTCGTTTACCGTAGTGCAAGCAATCGCATCGTTTGATAATGATGTTTTGTCTTTCGTGAGATTACGTAAGTGCACTTTGAATTTTCGCGATTTGATGGTCCGATCTAATTATAGACGCAAAGACGAAACATGCGTTTTGTTCACGTACGAATATCGGACTACCTCCTACAACCGGTTCCAGCCGATCACCGGTTTCTCTCGCAGCGTTATTATAAACCCGGTGCGGTCGATGAGCGCCAGTATCACCGCATTGAAAATGCGGCGGTGACGACCGGCCAACGAGGATGCGTCGCACACACATCCACGCAGAGGAAAGGAGGCAATCGCGACGTGCTCGCGGGTTTCGCCGTCTTTTCAGTCTCGACTGACCGGGTAGATTTGGCAACGCTGCGGCATAGCAGCGGCATAGATTCCGCTCCGCAACCGCAACCGCACGCCAGCCTAGCGCCATGATGCCAAACCAAGCCAGCCGTACAACGGTTTCTCCGCAGTGACGCGCAAGCTGCCGGCGACGGCGTAGCGTACACAAGCCAAATCGCTTGCGGGATCATAACGTTCCGTCCAAAAATTTCTTTTTCCAATTCTTTTTCTTAGTCTTTGCGCGCTTCGATCGTCGACATCGACCAACGCACGAGTATTCACGCGCGATACGAACAACCTTCGTTCTTATTCATTGGCCGCGAATTGGCCAGCTCGTGCGATCGTATACACGTTTAGCTTAATCCGAATCGATACACTCGTATCTTGCTCGTTCGACCGTTGAAACACGATCGACTCTAGTTGAGTCGTGTCATCCCCTTTTGTAATCGGTATCGTTAAGTAGCGGCAAATTTCTCTTCTTTGTTACATGGTTACGTTCTTTCCTTTCCTTTCTTTTGTTGTTAATATTTGAAGTAATTGAACGACAAAAAGAAGAGAAAATCTATAAGGAATAAAAAAGAATCTCGAAGGTGACTTTGATAAACCTTCCCACGATAAGCACCATGTTCGATACTGAGAAATTTATCGGAGAAATCGAGAAACGACCGGCGATTTATGATGTGAATCGTAGCGAGTACAACGACCGTAATGCCAAGATGACCGCGTGGGACGAGGTCTGCCAGGTGATGGTACCGAATTGGGCGCGCTTGACGGACGAGGAGAGAAACGTAGAAGGTATACAGCCTCTTGCGATCGATCGATCCGGATTCCTCGACTTGCACTTACTCGACCCTGGCACGAGTTGTCGTGACCATACCTGCAGTCGTTTAAAATTAGTACAAATTGTTTCATCTATTCAATAGTTATAACAATAACTATCGTTCTACTTGCATAATCTTTAATAAAAAACAAGATAGAAATATCTTGTTTTTCCCAACGCAACTGATCATTTTTTATAGATTTTCTTTAAAACCATCGTAGAAAATAATCTTTAGTAAGAGTAATTTTGTTTATTATCGTTAGAACATGTTATATATCTACAACAGAGTCCCATAATTTGCAGAGAAAAATTTACGTGGGAAATGGAGAAATATCCGTGACTATTTTATGAAAGAATTGAAGCTTCAGAAATCACAGAAAGTAGGGCCGGTTGGTCGGAAACGAAAGAAATACATGTATTTCGATCAACTGTTATTTCTAATGCCAACGGTGGAGAATAAACGGTTAGTACCTTCCGAATGTTGTGAGCGCGGAGATCGTTCTTATTTGAACGACACATTAGCCAGTCTATAGTCGTATGCCCGTATTCCTATACATTACAGAAATGCCGGTACTACATTAAGTAATTGCAAATCTGAGGAGAGCGAGGGTGAAATTGACAATCCGGTGATCGAAGAATACGACGTACCATTGGCCCATGCTGCTCCCTCCATTACCACTGGCAGGGAATACCTTCAGCCGGGCGCATCCTATAAAATGTGCCCCCGTTATCCGAAGCAGCTTTGTGAGACGTCGTTCGCGTCCTTCGATAATGAAATTCACGATATCCTGTCGTCACACAGCAGCCAACGAGTTGCATACGATGAGGATGACTACGACAAAATGTTTCTACTCTCGTTATTGCCGATCATTCGACAAGTACCGGAAGAGAAGAAGCTCGATGTCCGGATACAGATGCAACAAGTCTTGGCCCTGGCACTTCGTCCTCCGGATAGTATGCAATGATAATTCTGATATTTCGAAGATTTTCTAACAAAAGCACGACGAACTAGGACATGTGAGTATGCTAGTCCATACGAAAAATTGTTTTTTTTTTTTTAACGTTGTTTCCGTTAATAACGATAATCATGCAAACGGAGAAACGATATTTTTATGAATTTAGTATCACGTATTTTTTGAACTTTGGAACGTTGCAACGAAGTTATATCTAGATCGCACTTCAATTGTGTTCGTTTTGATAACGGCTAATATCATCGTAGATGTTATATAGATTGTTTATATCGTAGACATAGCGAAACCACGATAATGTTTGAGAACGTCTCGAACATAAGCTTTTATGAAAGAACCATGACTTAACGGATTACACTTCGAGTACCTATATCTGTGATATTACGCGAGAAAAACTACTTTTGACAAATGCAATACTAAAAATAGAATTTATAATGTGTCCTACTCTACTATAGGAAGGATGATATACATAGTTGTTTTTCCTACATAAGATAATGATATAATATGTATTTTCGTAATTTGAAATAAATGCCAGTGGATTATCGATATTTGTCCAATATGGATAAGTGTGTGGATGCGTTGCGCAAGATTATAATGAGTATGTAAATATGCAAAAAATAAACGATACGTAAGGTTACTTCTCGTCGATACAGAATTCGCTTGCGTTTAGGGAAGTATGGACAGGTGGCAGCACCAGTACTGTACTTTCGAACTTTTCACTTTCCGTACTTCATGTAACGCATATCGAACTACTTAATTTAGCAATTTAGTAGATATTTAATTGAATCATGGAAATTATTCCATTAAAATGCGCCTACTTAATTTCGCACTTAAATAATGTACTTGCAGTAAGTTTTATCGTTAAACACGATTCGTATTTACTCATTTTGTACTAATCTATTATTTATCAGTTTAAAATAAAATTATTGTCGAAATATGATAATCACTGTCCGTATCGTATAAATTCATCCTTCGTTCGTTCACGATGGCAGTAAATTCGATGCGGGAAGAAACTTTGAGGTATCCATTATTTCTCGAGGAACTTAATGGTGACGTGAATGGTCGTAATATCATTTACATCTTGGTACGCTGAGGAAATTTTGAAGTAGCATTTTAAGATGACATAAAATCTTATCAAAAGTTGGAAAACCTATTTCAACATGGTTGACTTTTAATCGTTAACTGGAATAAGATGTAGATAGATCTTTTTACGTAAAAGCAGGTTAAACGTTATATCGATCCTAAATCGAACTTAACTAAGATTATACTTCAAGTATTTGTTAGAATACTTGGTTCTAATCTAACAGATACAGAAAAAGTAACCCGATATCATTGAATAAGAGAAAAATGTATTTGTTCGGATATCGTATCGTTTGTCGCTCCACTTTTACAGGGTGCAAACTGTATTTAATTAACCTACCATCGCATCCTCTAGTGGGTGGTATCCTGTTGTAGCATAACGTAAAATGGTATTCATGCAGCGCATCTAATTATAACAAATAATGAGGTGCATCCAGAATCTAAATTCACAATGTCCTATTTTATTTTTAGTCAAAAGTACAAAGGGGATAGAAATACGATGTATACTTTACTATTTCGTTAGTTTAGTGGGCGTACAGCGGTAAATATCGATTAAAAATTCTATAATGTAAAAATACTTTGTGGTTTCTGCAATCGTTGTTCCTCCAATCTCGATCGCCGATATGTATGTAATCTCTATTGTTGATATAAAGCAATTTTAAATGAAATTTTGATCCAAATCTCTTTAACAAAACTCACCGAATAAATTGAATTTCGATTCGATACGACTAACCACGACTGTTCGTTTACCGAAGTGCTAAAATAATGTACCTTGGTAACGAGAACGATGCGTACACCTATTAGCTGTTGCGCCCCCACTCATTTAAATACAAACTGCCAATCATTGGCTTTCGATGTAAATTGCATAGATCGCAAACACCTTCGATTATAATATTTGACCAATTTCGTTTTACAACAGAACAAAATGAAATCGTTAGAAATTTCGTTGACTCTATCATTTCTTTTGTCATCGAGCGTTTACGACCTGAAAGTTCAGACAATGGAGATGCATCGCTTTCCCATACCATTGTCTCGGTTTTTGTTTTTCTACGGTATTTCATACTCAAAAAAAAAAAAAAAAAAAAAAAAAAAAGGAAAAAGAAGAATAAAACCAGAGTGGACCACAAATACAGCATTACAATACGTTTGAAAACAAAGAATCGTTTTTTCCTATCATACATTTAATCCACAAATAAATTACTTCGATGAAACTTTGCCTTTATATCTACGTTTATCGATTATTATTCAACAAAATGTCCTTGATCCGTATTCGAAGGGTGAAAATTAATTCAGCGATTTCTGACTGGAACACTAGATGATAAAAATGGCATTAACGCATTGACAAGGACAATCGGTAACCGGCTTGGAACATCAGGCGTGTAAACATGCAAGGGTTACCAGCAACTAGTGGCGTTTGTTGAAACCCAACCCCTCGGTGAACCCTCCTTTCCCTTCCATTCACTCCCTTCCTGAATAGACACAGCCACCCCCTCGATCTCCACGTATCCACCCCTCTCTCCTAACCATTTCTCTCACCCTTGCTCGTTCACCGTTCCCCTCTTCTCGCTATCTGTCTCTTTCCCCCTTCGACACGCGCGGCTTTCTCTCGCGCGCGCGTTCTTCTGCCTCTGGAGCAACTCGCAGCATCCATCGGCCCGCTCCGGACTTCAGTCCATGTCGAGAACGCGGCACCGCCGGGACCCTAAGGACCCTTCGATATTCACGAATCCTTGGACCTTGCGAGCTAGTGGTATCGAGACAAAGCTGTTCGTTCGAAAGCCACAGCCACGTTTCAATCAAATCGTCGACCGATCGAGCGTATTTTTCAAATAAATCCGACACCGCACTCCTGTCAGTGGGAAACTGATCTCGCTCCACTGGAGGACTGGTATCCTCTATGGTACCTGAAACCTGAGCCTTCTTCCTCGATCGAGCATATTATGCTACCAACGAAACAAAGAATCTCGACCACCTCTCAATAAGCATTTCTAAAGCGTTGAGATCTGTTTACGTATAATACGTGGTGGACGTATAATACGAAAAAAACGAAGCTTCCGATACTTTCGAATTCATTCGTCATTTTGGCCAAGAACCCGTGTCCCGAAGGATCAGCGATCAGCTGTCCGATTTTGACGGATGTTTTAAGGGGTTGTCAGAATATAAAATTAGATAGTTGAATTTGATGCGGATAGAAGTAAATCGCCTAAAGCGTGATCTTTGAGCAAGCGACAGTTGGAAGGGAAGAGGAGCCACGAGGGCTCGCGAGGAGACTGAAGAAGAGAGATTTCCCGCAAGACTGCCGGGGGTTGTTGCCCAGCCCCGGAGAAGCGGACATCAGGCCCGGATGTTCGCAAGGACGAGACGCCGAAAGCGCTGCCATGCTACAAGGGAAACTTTTCACGGCCGTCAACAAATTCCTTACGACATCCCCTTTGGTTAACAAAATCAAGTTGCTGATTGTAAGTTTCTATTTCTTCTCTCTGTCTCTCTCCTTCTTTCTTTCTCTGTTTCTCTGCCTCTCTGTCTTGCTGTCTGTCTGTCTGCCTCTGTCTTCCTCTCATCATTTCCCTTGTCCGTGTCTGTCTTTGACCTTCTTCTTCGCTGGCACAGTTTCTCTTCGACCTTATTGAGAAAAGTTGTCAGTCGCTGTCTCCGGTTTGATTGTATTCCGAGCCGTCCCGAGGAAACTGTTTAGAAAATTGTCGTATATATCTTCGACCAGCCAGATGGGGAGATTATTTGTTGTATATTGGAGTCACTTTTCTCCGCTATGATCTTCTCCACTACCTTAATGGAGAAAATGCATTAGTAGCTGAACGTATGAAATTGAAACTATATTTCGGACCATTTTCTTCGATGAAAGAATATAACCTTGTGGGTAGGAGGAACGTAACGTGAAATGTTTGGAAGGGAGGGTGGAATTTCTCGAAATTCCTCGTTGCATGCTTAACTCGGAGTACGTTACATTCTGCAGAAAGGCACCAGCAGAAATTCGCAATACAGATTTTTTCTCATGAGAAGGAAAATAGCTCGGATGATACTACAACAGCGATAGTATGTTGGAAATGCAAGCTGTACAGTTTTTACGTACCCTTCCTCCAGTTCGAGAAAGTATTTATAGTAGCTTTCCGAGAGGGATCTTTTTGTTTACCTGACTACGAAGTGAGAATTTTGTGCCAGCGAAATGGCCCGTGGAAACTTCGAACTTGTTTTTCCCAGTCATGAATACGACCAGGGTGGCACCTTTAATTGCACACAATTATCTAACTCCACGCTTGTTTGAGCACCATTATACCTTCTTCTACCACTAACTCATTCAACTTTTTACTTTCATTTACTTTTTCCAATTATTCTCTTAGGTCTCGAGTTAATCTTCGCTAATAGTAAAAACGCGAGCGTTAAGAAATCAGAATATTAGAGGGCTTAGTCATCTCCAGTATATATTTCATAAAGAATTACGTGGGAGAATCGTAGTTTAAAATTATGTAGTAAAAGTGCAGCGATTTGGTAACAAAGAATTTTCATGTCCTATTAATCATGTAATTTCATGCACGTGCCTCGAAACTGAACGAAGTCATTGATTGAACATTAATGCAAATCGATAATGCTTCTATCTACGAGAGTCGTTACATGCGCATACCTTGTAATGCTCCAAATTATATAGCGATACACGTCAGTTATTTGCCAGACGAAACAATCAAAGCACACTCCATTTCCCTCGTTTTAACTTGTTGCTCGTCGTACCTCCATATCCTTCCGTATGTTTATCATTGGTTCTAACTGAATACCATATTCCTGTCACTGATAAATCCTATGGAATTCGTCTTTGGCATGTAACGACGACTACAAGCGAATGATCAAAGGCACACGGATCGTAATTTCATGTCGTATTCGTGAAACAACAACGTATGATTCTACCAATTTACCTTGCACGTTTGATACAAGATAATCTAACTCATCTTTAATTAAATTTAATCAGGGAACAAACTTATCGTGGGGGATTAGGGACAAGCAATCGAATTCTCCATCGTGCACGGAAATGATACATGCCAAATATAGGAATACATTTTAAGGGATCATCCTTGTCGTATTACATGCGCCAATCCCTGTATCGTCTTAGGATTCGTTTCGAAGATTCCACGTGTAATCTTCGACGTATTATGTAAAATATTCTCTGTCTGTTTCATTATGCGATACAATCAAAGTCATAGGTATAAGACTTATATTTATAATCGCAAAAGTTTATTGCTACGAATTAATTACGGATTTATAGTACTTTTCCAAAAATGTGAGTTTGCTTAAATTATTAGAAAATGCAGCTGCCACCTTACTGTCAGGATCTCTTCAATTAGACGTGACCACTTTTGTTAATCATACTCCTAGAACTGGAAATGCATGCGAGATTCAGCTCACAATCTCTAATTCATTACTGACTAATTGAATTTGCGTTTCTTCCGCTCGTCCTCTTACCAGTTCTGCAAGTTACCTGACTTGATGTTTCTATTTACAAGTATCAGACTTCCGATAAAGCGCTTTGATCCGATTGCTCGAGTACTGTTTCGGACGTTTCAACATTGTCCTCTATTGGAACGGAACGAATTTCTAGGAGTTCTCGCGTTTCTCCGTCATTCTCGACGTGCCATTATCATCGACGAATGTTCACCGCAGAACTCGAAATTCCGACCGGGCACGATGCTACACGCGAAGACAAATGATCAGATCGTAAGCAGATACGAGACGCCGTCTAAAAGAATGCACTGGTGGACAACTTCTGGCCCGAACTGCATTGCGAATGAGCCCTTTGAATAGCAAGGCGTAGCAGCCACGTTTGTTGCAGAGTGTAGAGTCCATCGTGCTTTCATCCTGCTTCCATAGTTTGTTACTTTATCAGTTTACGTGAGCCACACACAGTGGTACAGGTCAGTCTGTTGACTTCCCCAACGAGATTAGCATTGTGTTCTTTCACTTGCAGCGTTCCTGTGATTCTATTAGCCCGAGCAGAGTTTTTCTCTACGTGCCGCTTTGTTGTGTTTTATTGCTGTTCATGGTGTTTTATGTTGCAACTTAAACTCGCAGAATCCACATACCTACTTTTTTACTCGCGTTTGGCTTTGTGGAATTTCAACATGAACGCGTGTTACTGCTAGGAAAGAATGATCTTTGGTTTGAACATTCTACCCTTTCAGTTTCGTCAAACAAGAGAAATCATGTTTGTCGTTCGTTTAAAAAGCTGTACAAACAATTTTCATTCTTTGGAACTCGATATCGCGTGTTTGGTACCGATATATGAAATATATCGGTTGAGTTAGGACTTTAATCTTTAATTGGTTTATTTACCTGGTCCGTCTCAGATTATATAGATTGTCGATAGATTATTATCAGCTTTGAAGATCCAATAATTAATTTTTCAAAGAAATAAGCTTTGCAGCAAATCTATCTTTTATCATACGTATTCATACACGTAACAAAATATTCGAAATAATTTTAAACGAATTTTCAGCTTAGCTTCGTTCATTTGACAGCCGTATCACGCGACACATGATTGGTCAATTATCAGCATTTATGGGCACATGTTACACGCAAATTGCGTTCCAGATCAACGGAATTTTTGTCAAACGTCTGTCGAAATATCCACTGAAAATCTCAGCAGGATTTTCCCGCGCGTTGAAATCCCTGGAAGTTCCAGTGTATACCATTCTATCGAATCAGTTCCCATCAATTTGATCAATTCACCTGCGAATTATGACGTTATAAATCTGAATCATTCGCATTACGTTTTAATAGACTTTCTATGAGATATCATGAGTTTTCATTCTTTCTTTCTTTTTTGTGTCGATCGAAAATTTCCTACCCGATAAAGGAATAATTAACTACGACCAACTTCATCGAACAGGGTAAATGTTTAAAACAAACGATCCGGTTTGGCTTTCTCCGGTTTCAGCCGACGAAAACCGTCGGGCCAGTTCAGTTTCAGGCGGCGCGCCGTATGTGCATGTAATTGCGCATCGTTTAAACGTAGATTAAAGGAACATGTTGACAACCGTAACATTGCACGTCCAAACATCATAATAAAAACCGGGCCAATCCGCAGCGTTTTGGCGATGGCACAATTTCGTACTCATCGCAAAGCACGTAAGTTACTTTGAAAATGTTAATGAGTCAGGACTAACCAAACCGTTAGCCCATACTATGATTATATAACTTGGGTCTTTGAAATGCTCAAGGAGAGGAGAGTTATTAACATCACTGGATGCTCTCTTCAAATTTCTGAACGTGAAATTTAGAGAGCGAAGTATATGCTCATCTAGAAATTTAGAAGAAAAGTCGCAGTTATAATTATGTATTTCCATCCCAATTGGTTAAAATATAAGATAAGATAAGAATTTTACGAAACAGATCTCCCAAGAATCATCGAAAATAATTCGAGCTCACGATATCTAGTATACATTATATGTATCGTTCATCACGTTTACGTACTTTATCTCTTAGTTAGCTGATCATATCTGCCTAAATATAGTTTGCATTTTTCCTTTGGTAGAACACCCGCGCGTTTCTTCATTCATTTGCGATGTGCTTTACAACGATTCTTTAATAGGTTCTTTTTATTCTGGCGCAGAGAAAATGGAGGAATGTGGTTTGAAGAAGACAGCAAGTGGTAGAGTAGTGGAAGGTCGAATTTAATTAGAGTATTCCATTTTCTGTGGTAATTTGTAAGAAATAGGCGAACGTTTCATTATTTTAATTCGTTCAGAGCTTTCTCTAAATTTGTACCCGTCGTAAAGGAAAAAATTTCCTGTGGTTCGTTGCAATACGCCCACTTGACTTCTGTTTGATTTATAATGCTTAGGCACTTGATTCCAATTTAAAAAATTGAGTAAAAAGATAGAGAAAGGATAGTATGACGAATACCTCACGATATGAAACTTGTTAACTCGTTAAAACATTTAATTTCTGTTTCGAAGCATCGAGTACGATAAGATAATTTTGAAAAATTATCAGCACTCATACTTTCTGCAGGCATTGTGCTATCAACAATACGCTATATACGAAATTTTACAACGCTGACCTATCTGCTTTCATCTTACGTAAAGTAAGAAACGTATAGCCAAGATGCATTCCATTTACCGCTTTGTATGTCACATCTTATAACGAGCTACTCAAAGGTAGGAAAGAACGGTACCGGTGGAATGCGCAACAGAAGCATGCAATAGCCTGTAAGCTTCGATACTTCTCCCTTGTCAATTTGCATATCGACGCAGATACCGCGTGTCGTCAATTCTTCGACCAGGATCATCCTTTATTCTTTGTTTTCGCTATTGCTTTTTATCGCCGATCAAAGTTTTCATACTGGGTGTTTCGATTAGAACGAACACATTTAATACAAGACGTCGTAAAATGTTATATTTCGTCGAGTTAGTGGCAAAAGGAACGATCCGCGATGTATATTTATTCCCTGCTAGATCGTAAAGCGAAGAACAGGCCAAACGACATAATGTTTACGAGGACGAAGAGTTTAATTGATATCGACTCATAAATTTCATAGGTTTTCATATCCTGTCGAGATATATCTTCCCGCGTCGCAAAACCCAGAGGAGCTTTCATATCACACGCGTGCACCATCAAAATTTCATTTTTCTTTTGAATTTTTTCGCCGATTGCTTCTCCAGCTGTGGTCCAGAGAGATTGTTCGATTTAGGATTTAGATTCGATTCAGGCCAATGGAGATCTCGCACGAACAGTTCGGATTTATTCGAGAATATCTTGTGCAAAGCGCGTTGAAAATCCACGGATCGGGCGACTATTGGATACTTCGAATTCGAGTATCAGGATTCGACGATTCCTATCGTTTTCCAAGCTCCAAAGGAGCATGCTTTCTTGGAAATATTCTGACTGTTCGCGCGCTCAATGCGACTACTTGGCCGCGAGTTTCGAGTCCGAGTTGCTTCATGTTTCACGCGCTCTCCCCCCCAAAATCGAATCTTTCCGTTTGATCGCTTTCAGCTTTGAAATGAAAATTCTTTCGTTCTTACTACGTGCTAGCATCAACCTATATATTATTTTTCTCCGTTTTTCGACGAAAACAACTTATCATCCAGCTCGTATTTCCTATCGATTATTAATTTCTCTTTAACGATTGCTCCATTCTTTCAGAGCTATCGATTAAACTCGGACGCTAACAGAAAATATTCGACGAGAGTATTCATTGATATTTCACCGAATAACAAATAAAATTAGCTCTAGAATTTAATTCGATTGATTGGACAAATAGCAAGGTGCTACCGCGGTGCTCGCAGCACGTTACGAATTATTTTATAGCGATACACGCGGCCACGTCCCATTTACCATGCCTCGCCATTTGAATACCGTGCATTCTAATTAACCGCACCGTACTCCTGCATTTGTATGGATAATTAGTTTACTCCATGTCATTAATATCCGTAACGAGACGATAACTTCTCGAATACCCTGACTTCGTATAGCTTCGTTTGTATTGTCGAACTTCGATGAACAACATCCTTCAAGATGAGTGATAGATTATGATAGCTGCGAGATAGTTCTTGCAACGTTATCCATCGTGTAAATGCACATCTGTCCGTTACTATGACTCTGTATATATTAAGCAAACGAATCGCTATTTAAATCAGCTTCGTTATTCACGGTATTGCTCGCGGCCTACCCAAAAGACGTTTCGAGGTAACTTCGTATGGTAACTCTATTCATTGTCCTAACTTTCTTCCCAAACTTCTCCGACTCTTGTGCATGCGTCTCGGTTCTCGTGGGCGTAGGAAACGCTGGGGTGGAATGTGGCTGAAAAATTTGCGATCGTCGAGAAACGTATCGCGAGGGGTAGCCGGCGGATTAGCGAGGAATATGCAAGAGGCCTGGGAAATTAAGGGGACAGAGATTTCGCGTTTCGTATAATGAAGGCTTTACCGTGGAACAATAAGATTCGCAAAAGTGGGAATTAAATTATATTTAGGTGTTCTTTATGGCAGACGCTGGGAAGACAGGACAGGAAGGAATTTAATCGACCGAATTCTCGATCCTGTTTCTATTTTATACAGTCGAGAGAAAGAAAAAAGGAACGAAAAAGAAAGTGGCGAGGAAAGTGATAAAAGATGAATTCTTACGATTGTAATATTTTCTTCTGATTTTTAGAACTTACATTGTTCACTTTGATCGATCGATTCGGATATACGTACTTCAAAGATAAATATACCTTCACGTATAACACGTCTGTTGTTGATCGAGGATGAGATATAAAAGACAAGATTAAGGTGGCGATATTATTTATCTTGACGACACTTATCTTTAGTTATTTATATATGACGGGCCGGTCGCGGGTGCTGCAAAGAGATCGCGATAAATTTAAGACAGCCAGGCTCGTTTATCGAATATTCGTCGTAAATAGAGTATTTTCGAAGAGAAAGCCGCGGGAACGAAGACAAAATCGATATAACCATAAAGATACCGATCATCATAACGATTCGCCATTTATCGTCGAGTTTTAATGAAATTTAAGAGCGTTTCAAGTTGGCTGTTTGTGATTTACGCGTAGCACGTTGACAAAGCACAGAAAACGAAGTCAATTTCGTAAATTAAACCTCGCTCTCTCGTATCCCCTTGTCTACAATAAAATTTCGGGGAACGCGTATAAAACTTGCGTTATCTTCGCGGCTAACGATGCGCACCAGCGTAATAAGTTTGTCAGAATGTACATAACGATATTTTATTTCGTCATAGAATAGCTAACACGTTCACTCGTTGCTAGTAAAAAACGGCCGACGTCTTTTTATTATTGAGCAAATAGAGGCCTGGTCGATAAACCGTTCACTTTATCAAAACGGTATTGACCTGACCAGGTAAACACTGTGGCAATACCCATAGGCAACGCATATCGCGCTGTAATACATACGTGTTATATCCTACATTTCCTAATTCTAATCTACGTCGAATCAAATGTCACACCTAAGCCATCGGGGTGTGTTTTCCCATCGGCGATGTCGTGACGGGTATAACACTGGTTCATTCGTAAATGTCATTCATTATGCCATTACGTGGTACATGTCACGAGTATTAGTGGGAAAACACGAGATACATCGAAGGCAATTAACACGAAGGACATCGCGATAAGGCGATAGCCAGCGGCATTTAAGACACGACATGCATCGATCTGGTTTAGTAGATAACCAGGCCGAGTTTCCTAATCGAGATTTTGACACGATGCATCGCGATGCCTTCTATTGCCATGCCGCGAAGAACAACCAACAGCAACGACGATAATCAATTGAATTTTTCGACAATGCTGATGCGTTGGAGGGGATCGAAGCTTTTTTCTTCCTTTCTAAACTACCCAGTAGCGAGAAATTAAATCGCGCCATCGATTTCCGTTGCGTTCCAATCGCGTTCGGCGAATATTTCCCAACCGACGGTATACGTAACCTAACCTAAACCTCTTTTTTCCTTCTCCCATTCATTGTTCGATCCCAATCGGCGTGCCACGTTTCATCTGCATATCCATCGATTGAATATGCAAATGTTTCGTGTATCGTGAAACACCACTTACGCCGCGCCGCTGCGACCCTACGGTCTTTTGACTGTTCTCGTCGCAGAAATACAGTGCCGCTTCTATCAGCGAAGAATGATAATGTAGCTTTATTTCGGACAACGGTGAGAAAATAACAGGGCCATTGCTATTGCTAGAATGGCGAAACATCGACCATTATACCCGGAAAATTCTTGGCCAAGGCATAGTCGTAAAAGAACAGTGGGAAGCAGAGGGAAGCACGCGTTTGGTTTACCGAAAGAATGAATATCGAATAGGTAAATCTGCCGAAGGCTTCTGCTAGTGGCACGGTCGTAGCGGAATGTCTGAATTTTATGTAACGTACGATATCATTTCGAGAAACAGAAGTATAGGATTAAACATGGATTTTTTTTTCATAAAGGTATAGATACAGTATCTATTTTTGACAACGCGTAACATAATCACAAATGTTACAGATAAAAGAATCTTTAACGATTTTATACTTTATAATTACTATACGTGTGTCTGATAAAACAGCATGATGATTGATTTACGTGTAGGAGCTAATGCATCGATAAAATCAAAGTACATAATGATCGAAGATCACGGAATTATATATGCTATTGATTTGGTAATAATTAATTTCCTATCAGATAAAGAGGATTTCTTTAACTTGATACGAGAAATAGCGATATCATTTCGAAGAGTAACATATAAAATCGACGGGTATATTATTTTAAAAAGAAAAGGTGTATATTTTTCAAAGAAGTTTTTTTATTAACCGATTTAAATTTATAGCTTTCTAAATCCATAAACGCTGATTCTAAATTTTGATAAAATTCGCACAGTCGTCGTAAATCTTAAAATTTCTAAATATTTACAGACGTTACGTCAGAACGAATGCGTATCAACGTCTTGAGAATTTCTAGGCCGTTCGTAAACCGTAAATTCCTGCTCGAGTTCCCATTCGAGGACGAACTTCAGCCGGCAATTAAAAATCTCCTTGGTAATCGTAGCACTTTTAAACAATTAACGAGCGAGCAACTGCGTCCGCTGTAATTAACCGATAAGCAACCCGTCCGTTCCTTTTCAGTCTCACGTCGCATTGCATTGTTTCCATTTTCGCGAGCTCCTCCAGAACAATTCGACGGGGCTAACGAATTTTTTTCACCATAGAGCGAAACACAAGCACCCGTAACGCGAAGCTACATTTTCAAATTTTATCTTGCCTCCTCTCGTTTTTCTATTCGATACGGCGAACGTGAAGAAAAAACAAACGCGAAACTCTCGTTTTTCTTTAAAACGTCTCATAAAACGTTCCGATATTAACCCGAGTTTGTCCAAAGCTTTGCCAGTTATCCACGTCGCTAGCTTATTCTCTGTTTGTTCTAATTTGCATACTCAAGTTTCACAGGATGACTGACATGAAATTTTAAGTTTCATCGCTGCGCAAAGCGCACTCTGTCAATTCGTCATACTCATTTTTTAGTGTCCACACCTACGTTATACACGTATATATATATATTTCGTCGTTGAGTGAAATTTACGATGGCTAGAAATTCCAAGACGCTGTCAGAATGTCTCTGTGCACCGAAGTAGATGCGTTTCTCGCTTCCCGAGCTCGATGCGTTGCTTCCTTCTTCCTCGTTAATTCTAACGAATTTGAAACGAGATACGAACGATTTTGAGATAGATGGAGTACCGGCGGTAGCATTAAATGAGAAAACTTAAGCGCTCTTGCGGTGTTCGTCGTGTTACGAAACCGTTGCCGCCACTGTTAGCCATACTTTGGCCCGCTCTTTTCTTCGCCCGTTTGCTTTGTGCACGTTGATCCAACCATGCTGGGAGTTCCCGGTAAGACGTAGCAGTGCGTTAGGAGGCTTTTCGAAAAGCTTCAAGCACGTTACGGTTGGAAACACACACCTACTTTTCACCGGGTGAAAGTCCCCGGAGAGAAAATATCGCGCTACACCTACTACAGGAATATAAACCTCGGCCGTTACTCCCATCCGGAACCAAATGGGTGAAACGATGCTAAATTCTTCTCAAAAATGTCGTCGTACTTGTCACGTAGGCTCGTGTTTCCACTTAGGCCGTGATTCGAGGGATTCGCGGAAAATGTTCAAACCTCTCGCGGATAGAGCATTCATTGGCAGCCTGGGAACTCGATCATATATTCCTGTCTCAATTCATCTGTAAGGTTCACGAGATACGTGAATGCGAAGATTAACGGGTTTTTCGATCACACTAAATGGTACAAGGAATTTAATGGACGAGGCAATGAACGCGTGTCATTGATCTGTCGCGAATAATCACACCATTGTATCGAGAGAACAAGGACGTGAATTAGCCGTATTTCACAGGCGTTCCGTCGATCAATTTTAGTCTAGATGCTTCATTGTTATGGCTCGTAGCACAGTTACTATTTTCACGAACATAATTCTTTAATACTCTCCTATAAATAAAAATTTAATTGCAGGGAAATAAAAACGAAACGTGTCTGTAGCGAGGTGAATAAGAAACGAGAATAGTTTTAGTAAATTTGTTATGTATCGTTGAAATTTTAGTGCAAGTTCATGGAACGGCATCTTGTTAAAAATTAATGTTTCATCAAAAGGTGTGCTAATAAAAGAGGCGAGAAAAAGGCACGCGGTATTATCGAACGATGAATAGACCGTGTGTTTTCTTTCGATCTACCTCTTTCTCTTTATTCTTATCCTAACCGTACTTCTTCTCTTCGAAGAATGTGTCGTCGAAAGATAAATTTTCATCCCGCGTGAAAGAAAATCGCGATGGCTGTTTTCTCGACCCTTACCGAGAACGTAAAATGTTGTCGTTCGATCGATTACTACAGATATCGGTTTGTTACGAAGGAAAAGAATTATTTTTCTTCCTTTAACGGAGCCTAACCTACACGATGGCCTATATAATATGAATCGTAAACTGTGTGTATTCCATAGTTTTCCTCTGGCAATGAATTGAAAACGAAATCGGCGCTTAATAGCTGGCACAAACACGGGCAACCGTGCCGTCGCGCGATCATTTCCTTTCTCATAAGCTGAATTATGGCGCAGAGCGACGCGTTTGCGTGAAATCGGTCGTAAACGGGCGGTCAGCCGCAGCGCTAACGAGTTCGCCCTCAACGCGTTTCTCTCCCTTTCCCGGCGTGTCGATTAATCGGTTAATTCTTGGTAATTCCGTACATTCCCAATTAGCACTCGGCGAGTACGAGTACGGTACGTGGTCGGCGATCAAATTCTGTGTACAATGTTTCTAGTTGCGAGTTTCAGCTTGTAAAATCGTTCGGAACTCGCCAGTTGCTATAGTTCAGCTTCTGAGGACAGGTTGTAGCGCGTTTGGTTCGAGACTTCGTGGAAATTACACGAGCGGAGGGTTGAAAATGAGAGAAAGGTCGTGAAGAAGGGCGACAAGAGCGCACGAGGGTGTTTTATACTTTAACCGCGTACCTCGTTCCTGATACACCGGGCTGTGTCTTATCTGGTTATCTTGAGAAATGCTCTTGAATATTAGAAAGATTTTCTGACTCGGCCGAGTGCCGGAGGAATCGTCGGGGAAACTGCTGGTCCCTCGTTGATTGAATAGTGTCGAGCAGGCGGTTGCTTACATGCTTACAAGGTACAAGCTTGTCGCAGCAGTTTACCGCATGTAAATGGAATCACTATACCGCTACAAGGGGAAGGTAACTACATGTCTACAAATTGTACTAATCCGGAATGGAATCGGTGAAATTTGCCGTGTCGCAGTCAAACCCCCGAGACTCCAAACACCAAATGCGTACGTATAAGCAAATATCCTTGAACTTAACGCTCAGTTGGCGCTAAGAACATCGTATTTCACGTCCAGACATTTAACTTTCTTGTGTACTCGTACATTTCGCGAGATATTTTTTCGAAATATTATCTCTGTATAAATCTTGCAAGATGATTTCTCTTCTTCGTAATTGGCCGTTTGTAATGTAAACGTCGCAGTTTCTTCGTTATCGAACATCAATTATCGAGCTACATACTTTCTTCCCTGGATGGCCCCGATGGTATTTCATCCGAGGAAAAATTAAATGTTTAATAGCAACATAAAACGCTATCTCTTGTATGCAGGCCGCGCCACGTAATAGTCGCATGCAAATCGTCAGCCGCGCGTTCAAGTCAGTCGAAGTTTTCTCGTTTCTCGTTCAATCAAAATGCGAGACAGTGTGATCGAGTGCCAGGTCTTATCGCGCCTACGGCCTAACCCTCGTAAACTTTTCTCTTCCTCGGTCCATTCCTTTTCATCGACCTTGTATCTCTGCTCTACGTTTCTCGTTGTACGTTTCTCGCGTCGTTGCATCGTGCTTGTTTCCCCCACCCTGTAATTCTTTTCTCAGCGAAAATTACATTCGCTAGTTGCTTGTTCCTAGTGCTTACAGCACTGATTTACGTAGTGAGCATATCCATTCTGTTTCATCCACAACCGTTCCGACGAACTCTCGAAATTCGCTTCACGCGTTTTACAAACGCGCTATACAAACACCCTTTGGCGTTAATTGACACGGTTTTCGAAAGCAAACGATCAACGGCGGCATATAATTACAAGTCTGCCAGGAACGCGTTTCCATGACGTTTGTTTACTTCGATCCACGCTCAAATTCAACGAAATTCGCATAATTTTGAACGAACGTTTCAGATCGCGCGATTTTCAAACGGAAGTCTCCGATCGCACGTTTTAATTAAAACGTCTTAACCCATAAAATTCCGCGAGACCCGAGCCGCGCTATAGCATCAGGCATTCCATTTTGCGACGTCCTCTCATCGGTATTCAAAGAAAGCGTTCTTTTAATCGCCACCAACATTCCACGATCCTGCGGCAAGATTCATGCATCGGCCATTGCGATCGTTAAGTTCCTTATACCCATCTAATTGTCCGTCGATCTGTTAAGTATTCGATGCTTCAACCATTCGACCAGATGCTCGTTGCTAAGACGAGTTAATTAAGCGGCACGTTTATTACGAGACTTAATCGAGTTAGAACGGTCGCGTCGTCCAACCGATCTTCGTGCCCTCGCACGAATTTCGTGACTCTTTTAGCCCGAGCCAAGTCTCGATATGAAGAACTAGGCTGATATGACTGGCACAGCGATAATGGCCACGGCTGCGAACAACGGTAACATAGCGACGTTCTCTTCGCCGCTCTTCCACCTGTTCTTCCAGTTGACGAGTAATAAGCCGGTCAATTGGCGTAGTCGTTGCCGCTAATGAAGTTTCCCCTCGACGAGGAAATATCGAGAAACGAATTAAGAGCGTGCTCTGAGTTGAAAAGACTTTCAACGATGCAATGTGTATTACCAATTCATCGAGCGACTAAAAGAATACGAAATGTGAATCGATTGATGATTCGCTAAGGATACACTCGGTAGAGCGAAACGGATAATCTGTGTGGCTACGGTAAAATTTCTTCGAAATTAACTGATACCATGTTAGAAACGATCGGCAATGGTGCAATTTCTGACTGAAAGTTCACCGGTCAAAACGTTACGCGTATCGTCCATCTCGCTGTTGTTTCATTAACCAACTGGATAATGGACCGTCTGGTTGTAGGGGTTGGTCGTAATTGAATTATCTACATGATAGATTGCAACGGACAAAATGGTTCTTTTTCTGGTCCCGCGTCCATCTATCTCGTCCTCCGATTTCCTGGTTTCGTTGCGGTTTCTACGGTCTCGGCATGCGACTTTGTTTCCAAAAGAAATCGTGATTGGTTAGAGAGACGAACGTTTGTTACGTAGTTTCGAAAGTGCAGATTGCTCACGGATTATTTTTATACAATAGTGTCAGTTGTCCGTTTACGATCGCAGGAATTTTAATTATGCGGCTAATTAAAGACAACGTTCGATAACGGCTAATCGGAAAAACGAAGGGATAGTTAACGGGCGATTACGAAGAGAATTAAAACCGCTTTTATAATCACGTATCGAAGACGTTCCCCTTTATGTAGTGGTCAGCTAGGACGAGCAAAAAGGAGAAATATTCGTTGGTAGATCTCGACCGGAATCTGAAATCTAATCCAGTGAAATAGGCTACGGTCACCTTACCCACGTTGGGTGGCACCGATAAAATGTAATTTAAATCCGAGGAAACGTCGAATCCGAGCACAAAAATGTCAGGACCGATCGGGAACGCGTGACGAGTTAACGAGAATCCGATTTTGCCACTGTCTTTTTACCGATGGCTATGCAGATGAAAATAAATGGATAGAAAAGAAAAGGGAACCTCGGGAGCTCGTTCCACGTACTTTTGTTACTAAATTCGCGAAACTTTTCCTGTCGGTTGATTTCAAAATTCGAAAGTTCTGGCTGGAGGGTGGTCCGCGTAATTCTCGTTCTAGCCATCTATGTCAGTTGTGAGAAAACTGCACGGAATTCAATAAATCGGATGTCTTTCTTCTTGTCCGCTCGGATCACCGTGATTTTTCCGCAGAGTTATCGATCGCTCATGCGTTAAGAGAAATTTAATCCGTCTTTTTAATCTGAAAATAGCGGCAAGAAACTGCTTGCCTGCGAAAATTACGATTTTATGATCGATCGTTTCTTTCTAAGTGAGAATACGAAATTTATAGTGGTCGCGATACGCGAGCTCGATCTCAGCGGAAGATTAGGGTCGATTCGCGCTCCGAGCGACGGCTCTCTCATTCCGTTCGCAAAAACGCAGCAATTTGGCGAGTCGTCTGATCCGAGGTTTATCGCTGTGACGTGTGTATGTTGTGTCGAACTGACAGGGAAAAAAGCCGCCGGCTCGAGCTTCTTTTATTGTCGCGGGAAATACCACGGAACCTGGCGGTTTCTAAACAGAGTTAAACGCGTCGTAACTTGCGCCCTGACGTTCGAAATGCTTTCAACCGTTGTGCGCTTTTTCTCTTCATAAATCAAGTCGACTTGGAGTAAGCACTCTATGGCTGTTCTTACGGTTATTAAATCCACGTCTCAATTACTTTCGTTAATAAAGTTCCGAGCGATAAAATTTTTTAATTTTGGAGATTAGATAATTAAAATTTCTAAGTTTAAAAACTGAGGCGGTATTATCTAGGAAAGAAGGATACAGGCAGCTTTCGATGAGATTATTTTAATCAGAAAAGAGAAGCGACCAATTTTATGCCAATTTAATAAACTAAATTGCCAGAGTTTAACAAGAGCGTTTCCCAATCGAAATCCAATCGATGTTTCTGTTACGAATCGCATCAATTACTGCCATCAATTACTCGGCTGTTGATATTGTCGACAATATATCTCGCACAGAGGAGGCTGAATGTCAAGCCGACCATCAAGGCGTTCAATCGATGTTCGTACCTACAACGAGACACGATTACCGTGAACAGCGCAAAAACACGTTCGTGGCTAGCTTCTAAACCACACGACCGATAAACTTTGTACGCTGATACGCCTGCGGGACGTGTCTCCAAGTTTATAACCGCGAAACAACGAATACCTGTCACTTCGTGATCGTTACCCGATTCCTGTACATTTTTCACTCCAGTTCTGTCCGAGTTTACTCAGTTCCTTTCTCGCAAACTGTTCGTCCACATTATCTTTTTATTATTAAATTCCGGTAATACGCATCGGGCCAACGTGCAAAATCATCGATGGGATTGCGTGTTTTATTGCGAGCCAATAGATGTGTCTTTCTTGGATTAGAACACATAATTTCAATCTTCTTTTTTACGTAGCTTTATCCAGATTCGTTCTATTGTGTCTTCTATGTCACGGTGAACTGTCTGCCCATCGTAACGCGCGTCGTGCCACCTGTGGCTAGCGAGCTAGCTCGATTCATCGACCATCAGAGAACGTTAAATCGTTATCCACAAAATTCATCTGTCTTCTTTATTTGCCACGCTTTGTCTCGCGTGATTGCACTCTATATTCGCAAATAGAAACCGTGAAATCTCGACGTCTACCGTTTCCCTAAGCATTTTCTCTCTACAAATTCCTGAAACTCTGGCGTAGAAAAGATGAACAAACGGTTGTTCTCACGAGCGTGTTTATTTAAAACGTTTGCAGACGAGACAGAGCAGCGGGACGGTAGCGAACAGCGAGGGACAAGAAGGAACGACGAGCAGCTGTTCACCGAGGACGTCGGCGGCTACGATAACGATGACGATGACGACCACACCGACAACGTCGACGTCGACGTCGACAATGACAGTCGCGTCAATGGCGATGCCATTTGTGCCCGTGGAATCAGAAGCATCGATATCGTCCAGCGCGACAGACCAACGGCAGCAATGTCGTTGGCAATGGCAACAGGCCCCACAGCCCCATTCGGCGACTTGCCCGATCACGGCCACGTCGTCCTCCACATATTTGTCGGCCTCGTCGTCCACGGAGGCCACCAAGCTGTCAACGAACGTTCTCTTTTCCTTGCCCGCGTCTCCAAAGAGATCAGCCCCTGAATCGTCCAGCAAGACGCCTACTATATCGAAATCTCAAATGAAAGGTGAGTTAGTTTAACGATTATGAAACGGTCGTAGCAATCATCGTTTGCACAAGTAGACTATGTCTTTTTTTAACGAGAGAGTATTGATTTACGTATTCCAATAATCTGCAGTAAACTGTCAATTTGAGGAAGACGATTTAACTGGTGACTGGGACTCCTAATTTTTTGATATAATAATTTTCCAATTTATGGATCTTCCTTTGTTCAATTTGTCTTATCGTTTTTTGGTTGAAAGTAAATTATATCGTATTTCCACTTGCGAGGGCTGAAATCGATCTAACTGGAGTTAACTCTTAATCCTATAATTATAGAAATGTCGGATTTAAGAAATGACCAGATTAACAGATTAATCGTAGAAAGGCGAAGAAATTTACAACATGGTAAAAAGTTATCGGACTTAATATTTTGTCCTCGCATAGATCTTATGTAAACGACAAATTACTCAGCTTGTATTAGAATTAGCCCACTTTTGCTCTCGATGCTTCATTTGCAGCCGAATACGATATAGGTTTTTCAAAGACAAGAGAGAATTGGTGGGCAGAAAGTGGAGTGGTATTCGTTTGTAGCCGAATCTGGTACCTATAGGTTGTTTGAAGGCGAAAGAGAACTGATGGACAAAAAGTAGAGTGGTATTCGATCTATTTTTACGATCTTTAAATGACAGATAATCCTAAGTTCGTAGCTGAGAACTCGAAGAATTATGTTGGTGTCACACTCTATCCATATTAATGGCTCGGAACAAATATAACAGAGATTTTCTTTCTGTTTGAATTTCGAGGATTAAATACGATATCGCGCTGGAAAGCTTAATATGAATTTAATCTGACGTATCTTAACAATGTATAACTTTGCTCTTGTGTTATAATTTGGAAGGTGTTGTGGCGATGAAATGAATGTACCTGTGGCATATTATTCGTAGGATTACTTTTGAGAATATTTAATCGGAGATGAAATAAACATAAATCATGATCCAGGAATATATTTAAACCGTGTAACGAAATTTATTACTTTAATAACCGAGCTGGAAGTATCCGGGTGAATTCATGAAAACATAAAACGACTCTCGTTTTAAACGCATCCATGACTTTTCAGTCATTTTCCATAACATGAAGGAAAATTTTCATATATTGCATCTGTAATTAGTTCTGTTATATGATAGAAATATAGAGCCGAATTTCGTACGAAAATTTATTTTATCGTTTGTGAATTAAGTTTTAAATATTATCGTGCCTTTTGTTTCATTAGCTTATTATCAATTTAATTAAAATTAATTACGATACCTTTATAATTCCGAACAAAAAGACGATAATTAAAATTTCCAATATCGTATCCTTTTTACTGTCATTAATTCCAGCGAATCGTTGAGCAAAAGAAATTCCAAGAATTGTTTTTGTTACGCGGCTTATCTTTCCACGCAAATTGGAAACAACCGAACCGTTTTGTATTTCATTTATGGTATTCAGCCATCGTTACGAGCCACTACTTCGTTAGCGTTGTCAAAACAGAAGAGAAATTCGCAAATGCGCAGCAACAAGATGGTGCAACCAACAGCTTTTTCGTCATTGCATTCGTATACTGCTGTTACGTCGCGTGAGAACGAACTTCACTTCTTCTACGATATCAGGAGGGTCAACTTAACTTCTTTTACTTGCGCTCTAGACTTTTTCCACAGTAACATTCAAGTAACAGTTAAAGCTCATCAGTTAGTCTACATCAACTCGAGTCGAAGGACAGTGCAAGGAACTGCAAGAATCGGAAATCAAGCAGAATCTACAAGTCGAAGGCAGTCAATCGACAGAAGATTATCATCGCCGTCGTTAACACGAAAGGAGTCTCAGGTCGTACTCGTTCGTGGCGTCGATTAGACAAATCGTAATGGGAATTTACGACTCCCGTTGGCGCGCTTCTTCGAGATCGCGTCTCCCCGTGCACGTTCGAAAGTTCATGGTTCTTCAAAGGTTGTTCTTCTGCCTGTTGTTCATCTTCGTAGTGTTCCTCCAGTCTTTCCTCCTCTTGTTCGTCGATCTGTTGTCCCTCCTTCGCGTTGATAAAAAGTATAGATTGCTCGTCGTCCATTTCCCCACCTACGCTACCGCCGTAACTGATGCTTCTTGTTCTATTCTCGTTTCACATTCTGCTGGTACTCTCGATCGGTAGAATCGTATCTTCTTGCTCTTCCACTACCACCGTACTTCCGTGCATTGATTGTCCTCGTAATTCATCATACAGTAGGGTTCAATAGTACCAGTTTGGGTACGATCGTCAAATTGACCCAGGCGATCGGCATAACAGGAATTAAGCCGGTCGAATGGATCAATTCGACGATCATCCCAAAACTGCGTATTGAACCTTACTATACTATCGGTAAGAGTGTGCCCTTTGAACGAAGAAGGTGAATTCGTTGTTCACATTTTTCATCGGGAAATTGAGAGTAACGATCTGCGATGCCGATTGATTATGACCAACGTTAGGGATGAAGATAGGAGGAAGAAGCCTCCTACTAACGTGGTTCATGAGCGATATTGTTCATGAGAAAAGGTTCCTGCAAACTAATAAGATTCAGTTTATGGTGGGGCCTTAGGTTTACGTATAATGCTTGGGCCTTGACGGTCAGACAATGAAGAACGTCGCACGGAGCATTTCACGCGACGTAACAACTGCAATGCTTTTGCGGCAGTTGCTTTTTTTGACATTTGCGTCACGCGCAATCAGAAATATAGTTCTTCGTGACGTATATTCGTTTAGAATCCGAACTGTCGCCACGATTTTAACCGTTTTTGTTTTTGACAGGAAATATCACCGATACTTAAGCTCGACTCTTTTCAGTATTTTTCCCGTGTTTTCTATATGTAGACCGTTAATTATAGAAACGTAAAGAAAGTCAGCGCAACGTTCAATTACACAAAAAAATTTCTTTCGTAAAAGATCTATATCGAAACAAATATTAATTTCAAACGAACAACAAAATTAGCAAAAGATTCGGTATGAGATTCTTATGCCGTACGATACACAGCTACAAATTAATGATTGCACCTTTGACAAATTTCAAACGCTTTTTTCCAGCTGCAAGATACTTTTATAGAGACAGGATTAAAACGTTTGTCGACGATTCGTCCAATGGCAAGATAGCGCGACGTTAAAAGCAAAAGGATGTCGCAAACAGAATTTTTGGATCAAAGAAATCTCGTCTACGTCGCTTATTAGAGAGACGAAACGCAGAAATATGCCGGTCCCTTTACAGCAAAGCGATACGCGCGTCGATGCTGACTTAAGCTTCTTCCTAACTTCCGTTTCGTCTGATATTTTTAAAGAGATCCTTTATACTAGAACATTTTATGCGTGCGATTCTCAGTTAAAGATGCCTAGCTATTCGTTCGAAGATTAGGTTACTTTCTATAGAATACCATTCGCATGTTTCGCGCAAATCCTCCTCATACGATGTACGGTCGTTGCCGAGAGAAATTACTCGCGTTACTTCTTTCGAGAGACGAATGTCGAAAGTTTACTCTCAGTTCAAGACCCATCGAAACGAAGAGATAGCTGCAGCACGTGGAAATTAATGGTTTAATTTTCGACTTAACTGTGTCCTTATTTATGCTGCCAATTCGACGAATCCTGAAAAACAACTTCGAAAGGACTATCGCGCGAAATATATCGCAATTCGGAAAGAACCATACCTTGTTCCTTAAACTTTTACTTTACCTCTGCATTTTAGTGACTACATAAATTGACTTTATCTATTTCCTGTTGTAACGTTGTATTAGATATAAAAATGTTTGATATCGTATCGTATCGTTGATTCGCCAGAAGAGTGATGCGTCTAAAGCAATATCAATTTTCGGATATGCACAAAAATTAATTGTACACCGAGGTGTATAATATTTTATTAGAAATCCTAAAAATCCAGAGGCTATTATCTAAAAATGGCAAAGAGAAGGAAATCTATCTTTATTGATAAATGGACGCGATATTAATAATTACGAACTACAAACTTGTTGCAGATGTGTCGATATTATAAGGCGAGGGGTTAATTCTCTCGGATATTGTCGAATTATCTCAGCACCGTTTCCCTGTCGTTCGCACAGGGTAAAAGAGAACTACGAAAAAAGAAGAAAAGGAAAGATCGGAAAATCACAAATCCGTAACCGGGTTAAGCAGAATCTATTTGTCGACGTTCCTTCCTGCGCGGTTTTTCTTCGTCGTTACCCATTAGCGCGAAATCGCGGGCATCCTCCGGCTTCACTCTCACTCGTTCTCTCTATCTCGGTCTGCCGCTAGTTGCAGCACAATAGCGCGTGGATACGCCGGTGGAGAATGTGCTTATAGGAAAACCATAGCCGCCGGTACGAACAAAATCAATGGGCCGTGAAACGAGGCTATTAAACGGTCGAGTCAAGCACCGACGATCCAAGTCCGACCAAGCTTGTCCCTTCTCATCGTGCTCGCCACTGGCATCAAACATCGCAGAATGTTATCGACCGAACTGTTTAATCAGCTCGAACGTCCGATCTTTCTAACCCTACGTAACGAAGAAAGAAAAAAAAGAAGAGTCGATGGACGGTTGCGGATTTTACGATTTTTTCGATTCGTCTTCGTGACTTGCGATTCATTGTAATCCAAGTCCCTTGATTGTGCTACTGTCAGCGTAATTAGCCTTGGGGCTACTAGCGTCTTAATCGCTTTTCATTATTTCCTTTGTTGTATATATCGCTCGATCGAACGATAGTGTTTCAGAATAATAGATATTTTAATATTGCACTCTGCGAGAAAAAGGTATTAAAATACGGTCGTTGAATCGGAGCTAATTAAAGAATCGCCACGTGATTGTGTTGAGGGATGACGCATTAAGACCGGAAGGAAACTCCGCTTTGTGCCGCTATGCAGCACGTTTCTTGAACGCGTTTCGCCACTTGCCGGTTGTCGCCTTTAATCTTTCCTTTCTACGATGCAACTTTTTTAAATATTATTCATCGAGAAAGGAAGAAAGTTGGAACGAAGGGGTGCGTGTTTTATTAATCGCACTGAATTTCGCTGTTGTAGAGTTCAGGGAAGCTTTCAGACTATTCGACAAGGACGGAGACGGAAGCATCACCAAGGAGGAACTCGGCAGGGTGATGCGCTCGCTCGGACAGTTCGCGAGGGCTGAGGAACTACGCACGATGCTACAGGAAATTGATATCGACGGTAAGCGCACACACATCGAAACCCATGTATCTACGCAAAAAAACTTTCCCATTTTGAAACTAAGAAACGTCACGCTATTCTATTAATTCGGCTATGGAAACAAAGCAAAGTAAACGTGGTGTGCGACAAAATAGACAAATGTACCGAGAACCACGATGGAACGTGGCGTTAATCGAAAACTTCCCATTAATATTCAACGATACTGTGAAAACGAAAGCGCTTGGCGATCGGGTCGAGCACAGAGGTTCGTTAAAATTCGTAACGGTGTTTCCAATCACCTGGCTAAATTCATTAGCAACACGTTCGAGTGGAGCGCAACACCAGTCCCTTGCACCACTCCCGCACGTAAATCGTTCCGCTGTTGTTACGATCCTGTGGTTATAGTTTACGAACGTGAAACAAATAGGGATAGCCAGGTGGATTCGTGGATGAAGGTGATAACCGAACCACCGGCGAATGTCGCAAGTTTCGTTCGTTCGTGTAACCACGTTGGCCCACTTACAACCTTTCTGCCCAACGGCATCGCCTTAATTGCGGGTAATTTTCGAGAAGTGTTCTCTCGTCCAACAATGGGGAGAATGTTCGTGAGTGGAGCCTCTTTATTAAGCTAAATCCATTTCTCTCTCCCCGAGAACCCCTTCCCATCGTTACATACTTTTACCCCTTTTCCTTCGTCTATATCGCCACAAAAGCGGCAGACGGTCGTTCCGTTTGCTCGTTCTTATTTCGAAGCGTGTGGCTTGAAATTATTCCCGGCATATCCGATCCAACCTTCCTATCTTTCCGATGTCTAATCACGAGATTCGTTGAAACTTAAGGACCAAATCGGGGACCGTATCGCGACCGAAATCTTGTCAGCCTCCTCCATACTTCTTTATCTTTTTAAAAGAGACGGGATGGTGGAAGATATCTCGAACGGATAAGACGCAAATTTTCGGTGAAAATTAAACCGCGCTCGATGTTGTTTATGTCGATTGCTTCGTTAAGTGAACCGAGGCGAGGTTGAAGCAATGGAAGCAGATATTGGTTTCCGCGCCAAGGAGCGATGCTCTCGAGTTTGCCGTACTTTTTCGCCACAATACACAAGGTTCATATAAGAGTATCGGGACCTGTTGCTGATTCCTCCATCGCCAAAAAGAAAATTTCTTTTATCGCAATGCAATTGATCCTTCGCTTTACGATCGTGCTTTGTCGCGGTACTAAAAAGCACAAATTTCACACTGAAACTGGCACAGTGATCGAACCGATCAACTCGTTGATCAATTCTTCGTAGAAATTTTATAGATTTACGGTGGTGTATGATTTTTGGAAAGTTTGCTTTTGTACAAATGTGTACGTTATTTCGTCCCTTTCTTTTTCGCTTCTTCGGTAGAAATACAGGCGCTTCTTTGTGCTTTAGTCGTTGTTAATTTCGATGTTATAAACTTCCGATCTGAATGGTACATTGAAATTCCAAGTAATGTAGCAATGGCCACAATCTCGCGCGAGAAGCCTTTATTCAAATGGAATCTGTGTTTCGCGGAATTACTTGTACGTCTAAACAAACAACGACGGCTCATTTCCCATGACGAATCCGAAAGCTGTCGTCGTCAATTGCGAGTCGTGTTTATGGCGCGTAAAATTTTCTCTCTCTATGTAACGTCTATCGTCGCGCGGCAGGTAGTTCGTTATACGTCGACGAACGGCTTGTTCGTGAAAGATTTTATCTCGTTGACAGGGTTTTTATTAACTATACGACCCGTTGGAAATAACGAAACGCGAGCGAACTCCTATAATTTACAGCGTTATGAATATCAAGAATCATTTAACTTCTCAACACTGATAACCAGATTTCATAACATCCAGATCACATAGATACACGTTATTTACCTTTAAATATCTTCATTCCTTCGTTTGAAATCTTAGTCGCCGACGCAAGTCCATACTCTGCCTCTTTAGTTTCTATTTGCAGTCGTTGCAACACGTCCTTTACTTCGTTTTCTTATCGTTTGCTTACTTGTCGCAGACTTACTTAATAGTTTGCGACTTTTTAACAGTTTTCTTCTGTCAGCTTCAGCGCGACTCGTGATTACAAGTCGGTCTACTTTAACCGTTGTAGTTTCTTCAAATAATGTATTGAAAAGATTAATTGGACTGGTTTTGCAGTTTATAAATAATAATAAAAATACTCGTATTATCTTTATTTTGTTTGCATTACTTGAACGTGTTTCTATTGTTTCTTTCATCGCTTCTACACGTTTCATCTTCCTCGTTAATATCCCACATTTCACGGACGTTCCCTCTAATCGACAGGTTCGTGTAATTCTCGCGTCGAATATCGTAACGGGAGTGAAGAACTCCGTTCGTGAACGTCATCCTCGCCGAATCAACGCCTGGTTTACCTGGTGAACTTTCGGACGTTCGCGGGGTGACGCGATCTCGAAGAAGCCAACGGGAGTCGTAAATTCCCGTTACGATTTGACTAATCGACGCCACGAACCGTTCGATCCCTTATTTTTTCTGGAATAATCAGGGTAGTTGATTAAATATACGGTCAGACAATGAAGGACGTCGCACGGACCATATTACGCGACGTAACACCTGGTTTCACGCGAAACCTCGGCAGGGTCGCTTCGAATTTCGATACTAAAACCTCGTAGCATGTACGAGTAATTAGAAATACGGATCTGCTGACGGCCCGCGACACGAAACCATTGCGCGCGTCTACGTCTAGTCGGGCTCGTTTCATCGTAGATGCATCTCATCTCGATGAATACGTTCGCCTGTGTGCATCATATAGCATTGAATAAAGAGAAAACAGAAAAAAAAAAAATGGAGGAGAGAGGAAAAATATTCCTATGCGCGCAGATACATCGGCGACGGGACAAAACGGAAAGAAAAGCCGAGAGAAAAAATATCGCAAGATACTCCGACGATAGAACGCTCATGTAATCGCCCTGATGCGACATCCACCGCGCCATTGAATGCACCCACTCCTCTACGAACACGAGGAATCGTTCTTTCCAACTTAGTCGGGCCAACCAGACCATTCGTATGGATGGTTCGCGCCACATCGAATGTCAATCGTCACGTTGCGGTACTTCATGTTGCGTGGTCGCGAGTTGCGGTTTAGTTGCTGTACAAACGGGTAACAGGATGATTCTATGCTGTTGACTAAACGACTATAGCTTCCATGGTTTAACAATGTTTTCTATATGTAAAACTTAATAGATGCACTCTTTCTTGTAAAGGGGAAATTGGTAATTTAGTTAATTAAAGTCAAATTAATGTGCGACGCACAGTGTTTTAAAACAGTTACCTGACCACGAAAATGTATACTTATGATCATCTTCTATTCCTCAATTTTTCGTTTCTTTAAGTCTCTATATGTTTATGGATCCTCAATTAAGATGCTATTTAGCTACGAGGATCATGTAAATGGGCAACTAAATACCATTACCAGTAGACGTTTCTTTTTTCTAAAAGAGACAGTGTTTACTGTAAATTGTTTTATTAGGTTGTCCGAAAAGTTTCTTTTGTTTTATGAGGAAATAATAGACGTACAACGTCTTTTGTTTTATATTATTTTGTCGAATTACGTACGATTCATTTTGTTCTTTTGAGATAAACACCGTGACATTTCACGTTTGTATGACGATGCACTGTTGTAAAAAACACGTTCGCGAAAGAAAGACACTTTTCGCACAACCTAATACATCTCCACTTTCATGTTTCTAATAGTCGGGTCGCATGCCACGCGTATATTCCATCGTTAAAACCATAATCCCGTCAAATCCTAAAGCGTCCCCGCTGCGAAATCGCAACAACGGCGCATTATCTGTGTGTACCTAGCCTTAGTCGGGACAACTAGATTACTCGTATGAATGACTCGTGGAACGTCGAACGTCGATCGAATGGCACGTTGCATCGCGTCCTGATATTTGGCTTTTCGTATGGAGGTTCCGACAGGTCGATCGGTGACGGCCAAAACTAGTCACTGTTACCTGTAACTCGAAGACAGGTTTTCGCCGACTGGAACATTATTCATCGACGGAACAGTTTTACCGCGAGAAAGTTGGAGAAACGGGGCGTAAATTGATTTTTGCAACCCAGTGGTGTTGTCGGCTACTGCGCGGGCCTCTGACTTTCGCGGCAGCCAGCGGATGTGAAAAATTGACTGAAGCCTCCACGGGTTGTTCTATAAATCGTAGTTAGAGATAAAGTAATTGGACCGAGGGATTGAAAACAAAAGCTTCAGGTACCTTTGCTCGATTTAACACTTTGATTTATTCGTAGTCGTATTGTGCTTATTTCAACACGGTTTTGGTTGTTCGGTATCCACCTGAAAACTGTAGGTCCCTCGTGGTCAGCTCATCGTTACATGTTCGGCGTCTAAACACCGAGACATTAGTTAAAGTGCTTTAAAGTACTGCGGATAACAAAGGCTTTTTAGTCTTAGACTATTAGAGCCTTGTACAGGAGTATGATTACGACAACGATTATCTCAAAAATAACTGCTTGTTAGCAATCTTCTCTAACAAGAGCGAGAATATACGTGTGAGTTGTTTTAATACAATAGTAGCGCTAATGATCTTGGCAATCGACGCGACTTCAAATAATAATAAAAAAAGCTTCAGGTTCGGATTTTAGTTTATCTCTTAAATTTGATTTACGAGTTAGCTTATAGTTATCAAAGTTTTACGTGATACAGCATCCAGATATATCAGGTTTAGCTATTATGTTATTACGTTAAGCGCTGCGAATGTTTTTAAGCAAATTACGCGTTGTTCCAGTGGAAATTGATTGTTGAGAAATTAGTATCTAATTGCAAGTATACTATTCGTCTGTGGTCTATTCTAGAACAGCGTGTGTGTAGAATGGTAGATCAAAAGTTAGTCGAAGTTCATTTTAAAAATAGGCTTTACGTTGCGATCGATCCACTTCAACGAAGTGTTAATTAAAATTCGTGACGTCTGCCGTGTTTGCGGAACGAGACTTCACGTTAGCTTCGTGTTAGCCTCTCGTGCTTCATACATATTTTTACAAAAATGCAATTCAATCATACGCAATTAATATCGAGACACCAGAAATTCTTTCTTCTATGCATGAAATTGATTTTAATGCTCGAAACGTTTTTTTATAAAAATTCCTCAATGTTTAAAATACAATTAATACCACGTTTTATTAAAAACGTACAACAGTGTCCTGGAATTTTCTATGTCGATGTTGCACCACTAACCTTGTTCCCGCATTTAAATATCGCTGCAACTTGCTATTTCATTAGCACTCGAAGTACGTGTCAGGAAATCAGTTACGATTAAAAACGATTTGTTCGATAGCTTCTCGATCAATGAATCGCCACCTATACGCGTATATACAACGTTTCAAATTCACCGTTACTTTTCTCCACGATATCTGAATCTGTTTGTGTAACTGCATATGCGAAAATGGCCAACATCCATCACCGTATTTGCCGACGTTCGAAATTTACGAAAAAAAAAAAAAAAAAAAAAAAAATTGAGAAGATTAAAATGTTACATAAAATTGGAAACGCAACTACTACGATATAACGTGGCTTCCGCGAGACAGTTTCGTTTTCGGTAATACGAGTCTGGTTTTAAACCGAATCGTCGATAACGATTCGCCACTCTGATTTGCAAAACGATTGTAAATGGAACAATGATTCCACGAGGTCCAGTAAATAACGAAGCCTTGCACGACTATTTCACGTACATATTCCATTTCAAACGGCTATTTGATACACAAACAAAAGTGGCGTGTTTCGTCACAGGGGTATATTAGGTTCCGTGATCTCCCTCTGTCCATCTTTGACTCCATTTTCCGGGGGAAATATCGATACGACGTTTGACTCGATGATCATTACTATTTATTTCACACGACACATGTTACGCTCGTTATTTGCTTTTTCGCGAACGAAAAATAAAAATATATTTTATGTATATCGATATAATCGTAAAATATCATTGTAAGAATGAGGTGGAAAAACATCTGCCCGGAATCTTGATTTCACGAGTACGCCTCTATTTATAGGGATATGGTTGAATAACATTCTTCACGGTTCACGGTTAAAACGAATTGGATGACCGCGGAGGATGCAACCAAGGTTCAATTCCATTCGTTCATCTTTTACGTTTTTCTCATGATCCGAGGGGAACATCGTTCAACAAATCCTGGCTTATTTAGACCCCGATCTATTTCTTCGTTTATGTTTGCATGCCGTATTCCACTTCTGTCGAACGCACGACGAATTTAAATTTGCCGTTTCTGCATCTGTAACGAGCAATCCCCTGGGTTGCTGTCACAAGCTCTATAAAATATTCCGCTACTCTTTTTTCCCCTTTCTGCTCGCCCTTTATGACACGTTTATTCGCGCGCAATTATTCACAAGTTTAGCGGTGTTTACGAATTACGAAAAATCCGTGGATAGGGAGCGATCGAAAGCACTTCTATTCGTCGCTTTAACGCAAACAAACGAAAATAACTCTTCCTCCCGAATGCCGACGGTATTCCGCGATATAGAGTGAAGTATCGTTTCGAGAGGGATTGTAAAATGTACCAACAACCAACCGTTTGCCTTTTCGATGGCAAGAATTTCACGATACAATTTATTCCGAGAGGCGGATGAAAGTCACGAAACAGACTCGGCTAATTTTCGAGAAGAGCGTCCGTTTCCCGTTTGTGTTTCTCGCCACGCTTATTGTCGATGAAGTCGCTAACTTACGACGGTGCTCCCTGCTCAAGATGCGTCAAGAGATTGCAAAGTGGCGGCACGGTTACTCTGGTTACGTCAACCGCGCGTCCCTGGAATTTACCATCTGATGTCCGGATAGGTAAACCAAGAGCACTTCGCGTGAACAGTGTCTGTATGTATCTTGCGTTTACGTGTCTCTCCGCGCTTGCGTTTACGTGTAAGTATACTATAGTATATACAGAGGCGGAACAAACGGAGCGCCAAGGCGAGCGGTTAAGCGTGACGCAGTTGCGCGAGTGCAAAGGTAACAGAGGTTCCTCTACTGCCAGACTATTAGCGTATCTAGACAGACTGCATCGCGTGTTTGTTGGCCTTTTGCGCAACGCCCTGCTTGCAAGGCGAGCACGCGTTAATTCGTCGTAACAATATACTAATTAAAACTTGGGCATCCGCTTGAATAGCACGATCGTTTACGCTGTACAATCTACGGCAACTATTTCACACGTCGAGGTTGTTTCTCGATCTCGACACGTTCCCCGATTCTGTATGACTCACGTAATTTTTAAACGCAAGAACCTATTTTATTTTACAGATTTTTACAAACATTTCAATGATTTTGACAAATTTTACAAATGTATCACTGGTAGAAATATTCGTTTATTATCGATTAACGGGCTACAGTCCAATTATATGTATGCACTACATGCCAGTCATATAAACAACGTATAAAAGTACAAACACAATGTCGAATCGCCATCTGCATTGCGAGCTTACACAAGGAACATTTTAACGAAGAGATATTTCCGGCGAAAAAGTCCAGGCACTCGGCAAAGTGGTTAGCATATACAAATAACGTACAATTAGCAAATTAAGAATACACGGTACACAAATCCAAGCTGTTGAACGTACATTGTTAACATAAAAAATATTGCTTCTCCTCCTATTTTTAGAAGGTACGCGGGTATTATTCACGCCAAGGAATGGAAAATCAACATCAGTGGTTAAGGTTTGTTTTTTTAAAGAAAGATCACGTCACGTATCTTCCTTTCATCTGCAAGCGATGTCGTATTAAGCGTACCAAGATCGTTCTCATAATTATACTTAACAATATTATATCGTCGAAAATTCTTTTTAAATTACGTATATCGTTGGGCATTTCAAGTACAATTGGAATGTAGCTTGGCGATATTGTCGTTCATTGTCCGTTATCAAAGCAGGTTTCATTGTTCTCATCTTTTTCTCTACACACGCTGTTATACAGTTATGTAGTTTTTAGATAGATTTTTTGTTTAATTGAAATAGGTTACTCGGAAATTGATAAGCCGTTCGAACGTTCGACTCCCACTCAAATTTTCGACCGATAATCCAATTTGTCGACAAAAAAAAAAAAAAAAAAAAAAAACGAAGGAAAAGCGCGTTCGAATAATTCTTCACGCCCGGGCGTTTAATCGCTCGAACAAACGAACCTTGCTTATCTCTGTACACGTACGCGATAACACGACGTGCATAAGTTCACGTGGACACGAGGCTGATAATATTAGACACGTGATTGTGCACGTTTTATGTGTAGACGCGTTCGAAATCCGGCGGATTTTAGAAACATAATCGCGCGTAAATCGCCCGGAATAATATTTCGACCGTCTCAGGAGGACGAGAAATCCTGCAACGTCACAGAAAATTGCCGAGTTTCGAAAACACGACAGCTTTACTCGGAGAAGACACGTACGAGTTTTATAGGTTGCGTTTTGCCGTATCTTCGACTTTTCCAACGGATACGCTTCCGTGCAGATAGCGCTGTGCCCATGTTTTACTTGACATCCTTTACAAGTGGATACGTGCACGAAATTCAACGCGATTATTCCATTTAAAAAGCTGCTTTAAATACGATTTACCGGATGGCATAATTAACAGTGAATAATAATAATAAAAGAAGGTTGTCTGACGTTCTTGATTAAGTAAAATTTTCGTGTAATTTTTATGGAATTCCTATAATTTAGTTTCTGCGCGATTCTATGCAACTCGTGCAATTTTTAAACGCACGACAAATTATTTAATCCTTCGCCGTCTAATGTAGCGCCGATAGAAATATTATACCATGGAAAATGCTTGCCATGAACGAAGAATGAACAATTTCAATACACAAAATAATTCGCCGCCAATCACCGGAAGCTCGAAACAATAGTCAATATACAGTCTGTACACACTAGTCGTTTGTTTGATCGAGGGGAAGTGGCAAGAAGGTGCTTTTCTATCCGAGACTGTGGTTATTTATTTAAAGATGAAGGATACGACCAGAATGTTAGCTTTCGATGGTCTCCCGTCATGGAAAATTGTCACACTATTGAAAGCTCTCGGTGGGTTCTCGTGTATTTTCGTCGGTGCTTTCTCGAACGTGTTTCCCACGGGAATTATCACCGAGAGAATTTATATAGTTGCTTAACCACGAAATTCTTCTTCCTTCGTATATTTTGTCTACTGTTCCATATTTTACACGCGGTTGCACGATCGCGACAAAATAGGCGGCCAGGGAAGGGGAGATAGAAAAAGATGCAGATAATGGAAAACGCGATTTTCAACGCGATGGGAATGCGAAAAGCGTGGAAAGCAGCTTTCGTACAAGAACGTCGAGCTTACATCCGAGTCGCCAAGTTTGTTAATCCGTCGATGTCGCGGCTTATGTCTTCTCATACTTTGCAACGTTCTTTTCATTCTCTCTACGAGAGTTTCTTTTCGAGTGGTAGTTTTGAAGTAAACTGAATCAGAATTGCGACTGTAAAAGGCGGGAATGATAAAATCTTTCTTTTGCACGGGTGAGAGATTGTATCTAGACAGGATGAATAGCGTGTACGCTGTAGAGCCTCATTTTTTTTCTTTTAAATAGTTGTAACAGAAAAACGAAAAATGGAGAAATTCCAGTAGAACGGCGTTTGAGAATAAATGGTAGCCATGTTGCTGGCTGACGCCGAAAAAAAATTCTCTAAAAAAAGAATCAGACGATGTTGGTGTACATGATGCGTTCGTTTTGTTTTTGTCATTTTAGGAGATGGAAATGTCAGCTTCGAAGAGTTCGTGGAAATCGTGAGCAACATAGGTGCGAGCGAAACCGCTCCTACCGATCAGGATCAGGAAGAGCAGGAGCTGAGGGATGCGTTTCGGGTACGTTTGCCTTTTATCTTTTTCCCTTTGTTCCTTGGAATCTCCACTCCACGCTGTTTCAACGTGATTGCCAGCATGGAAAACACGGTACAGATACGATTTCACTGAACGACCAACCAGTTTCATTTAACTATTTAACAATCGCTTGATATCGTTTTGAGTGTACCCGCCGCGTTCTCCACACGGCCAATCTGCAATGGATCGTTTCAAAGTGTTCTGACAGCGTGAATTTTCCTATTGAAATTATACAGAGTCACGGGAGTTAACGAACAGTGATGGAAATCGATAGATTAATCTGCGTGTTCATAGCGTCAAGTGTCAAGGGAATAGATTTATTAGTCGAGCACGAAGGTGTGAGATAATGTTAATCGTAACGATAGACTGGTTGATAATTATTTTGAACCGTGATGAGAATTAGCGGGAAAAGATAAGAAATTGAAAATTTGGAAAAATTCAAATTCAAATAATCGAGAATAAAAAAAATGTGAAACTCCAAAAGATCGAAGATTGGAGAATTTAAAGATTTAAAGATATTTAAACGCAAAATCTCACGCGTTCAAATGTACGATATCAAGCGAAATAATTAAAACTTGTTAGGTTTCCGATGCTGGAACTAGAATGATCACGTACAAGAGCAAGGAAATCGATTTATGTACGAATTACACGATCGACTCCGGGTCTTTGCTAGTGAACGAGACACGTACGGATTCGAGTCTCGTGTTTTCTGGCGCTGAAATTTTCGGTACACGTCCGCTCGGACAAGATATGTATAAAACAGCAATGATGCCAGTAGTTTACATTTCCATGCGCATATATGTACCATAACGTAGTGTCTCTACGTGAAAAGTAGCAGGTCCCTTAGGAAATGTAAATCCTTGCAAGAATCCTTGCATGGGAACAGCTTCAGGCGCGAAATCGTGCTCGATGCTGACACCGGTCTGTTGTTTTCCGGTAAAGTAACGTCAATGTGACTAGTTTCTGAGAGAGTCGAAGCGTAAATCCGTTTAACGTTATCGAATCACGAGTTCCTCATTTTCTCCTTATCGAACGATATCGTTTTCTTCTATCTATCTTCCATTTATCATAAATTTATTCGGAACTAAGAGAGTTAACGATAACGATGCAACGATACGCGACGATCTGTCGAAGGAATCGTCCTCGAAAGAAACGCAGAATTGTCGCATCCGTCGAAAATCTCCACTTTCTATTCCACTTACATGGAATAGAATCTATCGAAAGGAAGGATAAAAAACACGATGATTGAAACAGTTAAGTCGATCGCGACATCGAGGACGCGGCCCTTTGTTCCCGTAGAACGACGACGCGGTTTGCGTTCAACTGGTCCGTCAAGCGTATCGTACCTATGCTTCAATACAAACGTTAATAATAATTGTCAGATAACGAGTAACGAACGACAGATTTCGTTCCAAGGCACAAAGCTTTTGCGCGCAGCAACTGCAGAAGTGTTCTACAAAGAAGCCGCGTCCGTGTCGTTCCGTCCTGTTCTGACCAATTCCAATTAATTCTCGCACGCGCGCCACGAATTTGTCCGACGAACGCGCAACCGACTACCTTTGTTCGAATGACATCGAATATACCACGCGTAGGCGGCTGCCATTTTTGGAATGTATCTTCTTTGGAAGAACGTTTCTATGTTACGAATGAGTTAGTTTGGTAGAGTAGTTTCGGCTAATGCTTCAAATTTTCCGCAAGCTGACCGTCCTAGTTAGCTTAATCGTTGCATCATTAACTACAGAGACGAGACTAGGAATTTATTGATCGTTGGATAATTGAATTATCAAGCTATCGAAGCGATCCACTGACAAATAGCAGATTTTACTTTGTGCCAACGGGTCCGCGAATATCTCAAAAGGTTCAAGCAATTAGTTCCAACGAACGAATCTTTGACTCTCGTTTGATCGCGAAAGACGTCCGAAGAAACGGGATAGCAAATGCTTCTTTGGTGTTCACGATGCTTCTCGCGAGACGGACGAGACACTCGCTTTCGTGTTTTATATCCTTTGAGAAGCATCGCGACATGTCGGCGATTTTAAGTTGCCATGCAGCGATGCCCATTAAGTGGAAGTTTTTCATTCGACGGAAGAAATTAGATTCGTCGATGTCGCGTGGCATTTGCACGAGACACCGCACCGCTTTATTACTCTGAGACGCTTGTTTCCTCGCGGGTTTCTTTTTTCCAAACGATAATCGTATCTTTATCGACTCCGCTTTGTATCGCTGTTTTTCTCGATGTTTGCGGAAGATCCTTCCCTTGTGCGGCAGAGTAAACGGTACACCGATAGGTTGTACTTAAACAACAATAATGCGACTGGATATTGTCATTCACGATCGTGGCTCTTAATAAACTGTGTAAAAATAGAATAAAATATAGAAATAGGGAAGAAGAAACGGAAATATAAAGAATGACGCGATTCTCATCTAGCGAAGAGAAATAACTCTTACCAGCCTGTTCTTTCCCTGTGTGAGTTTCTAAGGCTCTCTCGTTTCTTGGACCATGCAAACGTTTGCAACCTGTTCGTCGGTGATTTAGAACGAGCATATATTCTCCTCAATGTCCAGATTTGAATCAAACGAAGAAATTTCAATCCGATGAATCCACATTTGCGAAAAGAAACGAGCGTTCCCCGAAATGGCGTTAATAACGGAACGACGACTGGAAAGGCGTCCATTTCCAAGTTCTAATTGATAAATTGAAGTCTAAACAAGTTTGTCTCGGCAACGAAGCCTCTTGGCTATTGCGCAATACGGAATGGCTCAAAGCGTCCAGCTTCGAGTAATTTAAAATTCCCTCGAATCTAAGTTTTCCCATTTGTGCCACGAAATCCATGAATTGTGTTCCTCAACGAGACCTCCTTTCGTTGACTTCGTAACGGGTTTCTTCTCTTTTCGCTAAACGGCGAACACAGGAGTAATTGAAGAAGAATTTCTCGCAGCTGAAACTACGTTGGGTCTGCTTCTCTTTTCGCCCCTCTCTGTGCACACTTTATAATAATTTCAGGTTACAGGGGGAATACTTGACGAGCTGGATAAAGCTCAAAAGCGGTCAGGATCAAAGAGGATAGTAGCCGGGTTAGAAAGTTCTTGGCCAGGAACGTGGCGGCCTCCGAATTCAAAGCGAGCGACACTGGTTGCAAGATTCAAGCCGAATCCTTCCGGATCATCATCGTTCTTCTCTGCCGCGAGAGAAGTTGGTCGCGCATCGACCGAATAAAGAAGGTGACAACGAGAAAACGAAGAAAGTTTCAGTCTCCTCCGCGCGTGACGTAATCAAACTCGGAGCGAACCAATGGGATTACCTTGGTCCTTGCAAATCCCCGTTTAACGTTTCGTACCGTGCACCCGCCTCGTTTGTCGTTATCTTAATGAAGAAAGCGTGTGCCACATTCGAATAGTTTCTTCGAGAGATTTTCCCAACAACATCTCGTTTCGAGGATATGTCGAACTTACGAGCTAGTTATTCTCATTTTCTCGATTGCACGGCTCACGAAAGTATCTGAACACTTATCACAGAAAACTTTCACGTATCATATGTATAAAATATATTAATATTTCGTTATCTACGTGAGATACAGTTGTCACGATTACACTGATAGAATTTGAGATCAGTTTGGAAAATATTCAGGTTTATTGATATAATTAATTTTACTTTATTTATTGGATAATTGGATAATCGACTATATAAATACCTCTGTGATCTCTATGAAATAAAAGATTGCACTAGATATCTTGCAGATTACAGATATTTTCTATGTGAATTTCCAGATTTATTCCAAACTTTAACAACATAACCATAATAGTTGAATCTTATTACAGTGTTAATGAAATTAGCAAAAGAAGAAAAATGAGCAAATTAAAAAAGATTTCGAATGTTTCCTGTAATACTACCAATACATTTGTGTAAGGTATTTATAAATGTTTGAATAACTTTGCCAGCTATTATATTTTTCTGATGTATTTTTCTCTTTCTAATATTTACTCCCTTGTTGATTGTTAAAACAACAGTTTTGCGAACATGTAACCATTGTTTTTAGATGCGGTGCGGTGTATTACGCTGTGTTATGGCGCCTTAAGCGTTGCCATAATGGGATGTGTTTTTACAGGTAAAACTGTTTGAGATCTTGTATACTATAGGTTTGTAGGTTTGTTGAGGCATTGTTGATCGTTAGAATTGCAAAAGCAACAAGTTTCCGTGTATCGATTTTACAGTCCACAAAACTTCACTCTATCTAGTTGTTATCAATTTGTTACACAAACATTGTATTCTTGCTGCAGGCAGCCGCTACTACTTTCACGTGCCTATTTTTTCTTTTGTACCGTAGAGCTCCGTTTATCTAAACTTGATATAAATTTATCAAGAGATAAACAGCAATAAAACTTGAGTTTATATAGTAGAAGTTTTCCGAGCTTCTCTATCTATGATATTTCGTTCATATAATAGAAATTCACCTTAGGAAATGTAATTTTAATCGGCAGAAGTTTACTTAATCAATTCGACGCTATGAATTTATATAAGAATTTCGAAAAACGATTCAAAATTATTTTTACCGCTTAAAGCTGTATTGCTTCAAAATAAATCTTCGATTTACGACATGTATCATTTATCATGCTCAAATCAAAAGATATATCTCAAGCCTAAAAGCTATAATTTGTCATTCATATGTCTATAATATATGCTATAAGCGATGAATTCATAAAATTTCATGTTTTTCGCACTTTGACTGTCGAGTAATTTCGACAGCGTAGCGCATGCTTTATCGTAATAAGTAAGCAGCGTAATAAACGCGCGTCGACAAAACATCTTAGCGTTGAAAGCGTTAAACGAGTAGTAACTAATATGTCATTTCGATATATATATTTGAAATAAATGTACAAGTTCTACTGGCAAGAGTAGCATCTTTACGAGCCTATTTTACTCGGAGAAAATTAGATAACAACAATCGAAATACGACATAAAGATTTTCTCATGCAGCTGTCGCTTTTCATTTCGTTTCGCAGCCGAGAACGAGAGAGAAATTTCGTTCCGGTAATCTAGCGGATCTGAGACGCGAGATTTCGCAAGTTTTCCAGTTGCACGCTTAATGCCCTCTCGGAACGGGTCTGAGCTTATCTTGAGCGACAATGAGCAAGAATGCCGCGTGGTGTAACGACCTACTTTCATTTACGTATGTACGCGAAATTCAACGAGTACTCAGCGAAAAATCGGAGCCATTTTTTAACTGAAAATCTCGCGGAATCAAACGGTGATTAAACGTAGGTACGAAAAGATTATCCTTTTTGAGGCTAACTGAATCGAATAGAAGTTTTCTGCTGACCAGGGTGTAACAGGTTTGTCAGTTATCAACGGGGAAATTGATAAAGTCGAGGAGGAGGAATTATCGTCACCTTTGGAAAGCGAAACGCGCCAAGGATGGCGCTAATGGAACCGCCCTCGATCGATTTCCGTATTAAGATTCGCTTTCAATATCGAGGCCGCAAATAAACCTTCGACGGATGTGTCGATGAATAATTAAAGCGTCGAACGATTCGTCATACCGGGAGAAATAAACACGGAAGAGAAAGTGCACGATGTTCCTTCTTCGTGAAAAATAATCTAATCGAAGAAAACGTAACTGGAAGAAAATGCCAGCTACTCCAGTTACCAAGAATCTTTCGTCCGATGGTTAGCTAAAAGGTAGCTTTCAAGCTTCGAAAAAGTACTGCAACGAAAGCCGCAGCGAATCACTGGTCTTTCGTATAGTACAAAGGGAACGTCCATTAGTCCTTTCGGCGTAATACGATTCAATCTCGTGGCCATTTTTTTCGTTCGATTCTTTTGGATTGTTTAAATCCATCTCGTATACATCGCTGAATTCATGGAACAATTTACGGCTGGTCGTTCAATGAGTAGAATCGAATTCCCGGTGAATTTGATCGTAAAACAAAAACAAAGTGATTGCATAGAGCGAATACTATTGTATGGAATGTCTATATTGTTTTGTATCAAATGGGTTGGTTAGTTTCAATGCGAGTGCCATCGAGGAAGTATATGATTTCGTCGACGTATCGTAGATAATTCGATTAAATTCTTCGAAGAAAAAATAAACTCTTTGATCATATGTAGTGTACGGTAGATTTGATGATCGTGGATACGCGATTTCGAGATGGAAATCATCGCGAATTAAATAACCATTTAAATTAGATTCCCAATGAGCAATAATATCGTTAAACACACTAATTTGCAAACGTAGGGTTTCGTATATTTCGTCGTCGACAGTACTATGTGATTACTGTCAAATTCTGTTTGATTCTACGGATAGGAAATACATTGTTAGTTTATTATACAATTGGTTATACGGCCACAATAAGTGTGATAATTGCATTCTATGGAATTTGGGTTGCGTGGATTTTATACGACGCAAGGTGTGTACAACGTGACAATGTCGCACGGAAAGTATAGCACCAGGCGCATTTGTTAATTATGATTTTTATTTTCGTAAGAGATGCCGCGTCGTAACGAATTCTACAACATTTCACAAAATATACGATGAGTCATATGCATACGTATGCTGTGGAATAATACAAGGAATGCTGAAAAATCCCATTATTTATTCTACCGCTTTTTCCATTCTATAAAGAATTCTACCGGCAACTATGACAATTATTAAATTGTCAATCTGCTATTTTCTTATCCTTCGTAACGTTATTTGATTATTAATTTAATTCACTTATCTTTTCACATTTACTATGTATACGACGAAATTAAATTATCTTCAAAGTTGATACAAGTTATACATATTTGTCTATATCATACAATTTGATTACCAACTGATCAACTTTTTATTTGTTTCTTGACAATACGACGTCAGAAATATTTATTTGTGAAACAACTTAGAAATACTCTCCGGTATATGCTGAATTCAGAAATATTTTTCCATACCTACAAAGTATAATATATGTTAATTTAGATACAGAGGCAATGTTTAGAACGAATTACGTTTGTATGCACTTCGATGCACGCTAGAACGAACTGATACTACAACGAATAAGCATCCAATTTGTACATTCTAGCGTATCCCACTGAAACAACTTTTTATCACGAATTGCGTTTCCCTTGAAAACATAGATTCCCCGGACTATTCGTTGGAACATACGTTTCTCCAGCCAGGAGTCGATCGGTTCGCTATTCCGCTCCTTTTTTTTTTTTTTCACCTGGTCTGACTCGTATGTACTCGAGTTCCAGAAGTCGATAACGTACTTTCGACACGTGATCGTACCTATTCGTCCTCATTTCCAGCGCAGCGATAATGTACCACCCACGCGCAGTTATCGTACATATTAGTTAGTTGAACGAGCTTAGCCACCTCAATACGCGTTCCGCCGAACTAACTTCGTCTTATGATGGCGGCTTTAAAGGCCGTTTGTCGTTCATCTTGCCGATGGCAAGATCTCCCGAGTCTCCGCGTTTCCATCGTTCCAACACGTTCCAGCCATAATTCCGAAATATATTTCGTGCAATTTGTCTCGCTTGTGAAGCGCGTGCAACGTGCAATTCGTAAACGAGAATTTAGTACGATTACAAGCGTTTTAGTTGAAAAAATGGGAAACGAAAATTGTCACCTCCTGTGGGAGTATATTCGGTGAAATGGAGGAAACAAGTGTAAAATGGAGTAAAGCAGCCGCTTTTTTCTCAATAGCCGCGGTAACGAGGATTCGCAAATGCTTGTAATCTTCGGACATAGCGGCGCAAACAAAAGGAAAGAAAAATTGTTGAGAAAATACCTGGGAATTCATCGGTCGGTTGCGGCGAGCTTTGGATTCTTACCAGACACAGACTCGCCTTTATTTCCCGTTTACACGAGTTGTATGAAGACATAGCTCGTGTAATGCGAATCAACGTTGTCGGAAGTTTGTCTGCTCGTGATTGTTCCGCAAACACTAACTTGTTAACCGGGAAGGACAAGTTAAATTGTCACTTGGATCAGCACTCTCTTGGAGATATAATAATTCTGTTATTCAGAGATCCTTATTTTTTACGTTTTATTTGTCTTACAAATAAACGATGCTGTGTTTATATGTATTTACAAGTATATAACAAATTGTCTTTATTAACTTTTAACTCCGTCATTGTGGAAGGTTTTAGTTGACCAGCAGGTTAAAAGTAAAGATCGTCACGAATTGATTCGCGATAATACAACGAGAGATTGTATCATCAAGTATCGGACGAATTAACTGTGCTTAGTTAGCTTTGACTAACAAATTTAACAAACCCATGTTAGTTACCATTTCCTTGATTGCACTGCCAAAATGTAATGTAAACAACGTCGATTTAACTATGCAACGTCGCAACAGAAATAGAAGTCCTCCGTTTCTCGTACGCCTTTGCTCAAGAAAGTGTTCTCGATTTGTTGATATTCGACGGACAGAGGCGAATGAATCATTTGCGATTCCTGCAACTGTTGTTCAAATAAATCAATCGCAGTTATGTACTGCGTGTCGAGATATAGCGAAGTCGTAAATTAAACCGAGAAGTAGTAGCGGCTACTAATATTTTAAGCTTCAAATACACTTGAGACCATTGCATTTTGTTTTATCTGTTGTGTATAAAAAGAATAATGCGACCTACGACTAATGGGTTCTATTCACAGGCAGAAAACCAGTAAATATTGATTGCTGATTGCAAGTATTAAGAAACGAAAAGAAAATGTCAATACAAATATAAATTTTTATTTCAATATATCGTATAAAATGTAAATTACGTTGACTCTACATCGAAAGCTTATTCTCAGTGGAATCTAAGAATGTATCAAGGAAGTTTTCATTATTATTTGTATATTATTTATCTAACACTATTAAAATTATGTACACATTATTTAGAATATTAGCATCTCGTTTTTATCGATTGAAGTACGATTATTCGACGTGAAACACCAAGGATTAGGTTGTCCGAAAAGTTTCTTTCGTTTCATAAGGCGATAATAGATGAACAACAATTTCTGTTTTATATTATTTTATTGAATCAGGTATGATCTATTTCATTTTATTTCTATTATTATGTTCGTGCATAATTCAATAAACTAATATAAAACAAAAAACATTGTGCGTCTGATATTTCCTAAAACGAAAGAAACTTTTCGGACAATCTAATAGTACTTCCATTGTTAAGGAATTAATTTCCTCGATTGATTCTACGATTCCGTTATATCATTACCCAAGATTATAATAATTTATGATAATAGCTATAAAATTTACAAAATAGTCTGATAGTCTGCTTCTGCTATCTACGAGTGCCTTTACCATCTACGCATTCTCAGCACTTTACAGCAGAGCTGACCGAGCCACGGTCCACAAAAGATCAACAAAAGTATAGCGCTCTGCTACCTATTATTTAGTATATTAGAATGACCGGTTTATATGCATCAGGCGCGCAATTCTGTGCATCTGCCACTGCGTAAAAGTGAAAAGGTCTTGGCGGAGATAAACTTTCTGGAGAACGAGAACCGGAGGTATGTGGAGCGGCGCGTCGCAAAAGGGAGCGTGTCAAACCGTTGAGCCACAATACATTCTAATGACTGTACCATCGCAGCTCGACCACAAGGACATTCATCCTGCCGTCGTTTTCGTGCACCATTCTTCTTTCCGCCGCGCCGTCTACATACACTTTCCTAGCCATTCCGCGTCCTTTGTTGCCTGATCTTCCCTTTCTTCTCTTTCTCCACCAACCAACCGTTTCCACTCGTTCCCTTTTTCTCCCTTCGTCTTTTTCCCTTCTCTCTTTTCGTCTTGGCCGGCTGCGTTTATACTATTTCCTCGAGCGTTTCTCGATTATCAGGGAAAAAATCTTCGTCTCGTCGTCCTCCCTATGATCCTTCATGCATATATTCAAGCTGGAATCCGGTAAGAAAAATCACCACCGCGATATCAATTTAATCATCCTCTGTTCTTCCGTTTATCCAAGAAATCGTTGCATATTAATTCGAATACGATACCATTTCCATGGAATATTCGTCTCTTTTCGTCCGTTAACGAGGCTCGTATTACCATCCCTGGTCAGGGGTCAATTTGTCAGCCAGATAAAACTCGAGTATTATTTCATTCGTTATTCGATGTTGAATAACAGTACATTTAACCAAGTTATGGTTTTCATTGCGGTATCACGTGTATAAATTCCCGTTCGTAAATACACAAAAGGACATCGACTGGTCTCGTAAAGAACATAATAATTGATCTAGTCTAGAAGGAAACTAAATATGTCAAATCATTTACAGAATTCGTCGGATCAAAAAGTGACAAATACGGTAAGAAGACGAGTGATATTATTGAGAATTTTGGATCTTAATTGCCGAAATAATGGTATAGAAACACTAAATTTACGCTTAGAATTTATATTAGAATAGTTATATATTTATTTGATAAACGATTTCAAAGATATTCATTAAAGAAACCCTTAAAGAAAGACACGACAAATATAAGTAAAAAAGAGATTTAATCGAATTGCACGTAACTGGTATTATTATAATATTGAGTGCATGAGTTCTTTAAAGCGTAGGATTTCAAATGAGATTTGTTAAAGACTGTAATAATTTCCTAGTAATCGTTCATTTTATTACACAACTTAACCTTTTATAAACGTCTTAATACTTATGAACAGACATATACGTGTACATACATACGTACATAGATATAACAAAGCAATTTGCGGTATCCAGAGAACGACCTGTTCGCCGTTGCGTGCGGCCTACACTCAGTCTTGCTATTAACGACCCGTTCCTCTTCCTTCTCCTCGTTCCATTCTCGAAGCCATTACGTGCTTACGCGCGGACGCACGCTATCGGCCGACGCTGGTCACTTTTACCGCTCCATTTAGCTTCTCGTATCCACTCACGATCGCGGCCGCTTGAAATTTAAAAAAATAATTTTCGCCTCGTTTTCAAGCAATTATCTCCACGAGGAGACTAACGCGTGGACTTTTCTTCCAGCTCCTCGACCTACGCGATCGTAAAAGTTATCGAAATTTTTTAATTGATTCGAATGAATTTTCAGCTTAATATCGAGTGCTAATGACTTCTCGTGGTGCTCGTTTTCCCTGCTCGTTTTACTACGCAGAATTAATTTAGTTTTAGATCCGATGATCGACGATCATCTCGTTGGCGATCATATTGTCTGGAAATCAAGCTTGTTGTCAGGCTGAGTATCTGGCTTCGTAATAGGCGAGGCGGAATATTTATCGTGGGAAGTATACATATATAGTGGACCGCCTTTATTCGATACGAATTAATTAACTTCGTTTTATCGCGCATCAAATATCCCTTGGAAAATCAATGATTAAATATTAATAATGACGAGGAACAAACATCGTATCGAAATCCCTAGGTACGTAATACGCTTCATTACACACGTCCTATCGTTGATTATTCGATTAACAATGGTAGGAGAATAAATGATGGCGGTGTGAAAGCGCATGGAGTCGTTGGCTTCGCGGCGTGAGAGAGCGATTCAACCCGTCACTCGCGTTGAAAGCTTCGCCTCGATCGCTTTAAATCGCCTAACGCGCGCTTAAAGAGTTTAGCGAGCCGGCATTGGGGTCAGACGCGACGTATCGCAGTGTCCCGAGTCGATATTTTAATCTCCGTGGCCTGGCGAGCGCGCCGGCAGCCGGATTGTAGCCAGGCACCGGCGAATGAAAAAAAGAAAGGAAAGGGAGGAAGAGAAAGAAAGGAAAAAGAGCCGGAAAACACGGGAGAAAAAAGTGAAAAACGAGGAGCAAAGCGAGAAACAGCTTCGAAAGAACGGGATAAAACGATCGAGAGTATAGTGGATGATGACCAGTAAGATTTATTACGTTCGTCGAGGAAGGGGAAAGAGACGAAAGGGCGAACATTAGAGAAAAGCTAACAAGGACAAAAATATCGAGAGAGAAAAAAAAACGCGACGACGATCTCTCGCCAAATGCCATATTCCATGATCTGCATTCTGGAATGTTGGTCTTCTCCCTTTTCTTTTGTTTGTTAAATACAAACCGTATTTTGCGCGGTTCCGGGAGTCAATTCGCGTAGTGAAATATGAATCGTTTTAACGTATATAATTAATGGAGTATGTTATTCATTGCGCGATCGATGTTATTCAACCGTGAACAAATTAAATTCCAAAATGAAAATGTATTGGTATTTACACGTGGGGGGTATGAGTTTTATCAGTTAACGATATCGAATTTGTAAAACAATTTGATACGTTCAAATTAATTATCTGTAATTTTACGATGTCAAGTAAACGATAATAAAGCAATAAATGAGTTGCAGAAAAGAATACCCAAACAAATCGAAAAACAACAAGGTTCAAAATCTGAGAGGTCGTTGGATATGCAAATCGCTGCACCGAATAAACAATTTATTGTCTGTAAGGAACACGTATCGATAGGAAGAAAAATGGAATAATCTGTGAACCGGAGAAATCTATGACGAACGGAAGAGAGTCACGGGTCAAAAATCCAGATCGTGTGCCAGGAGTATTGGTATGCAAATATTGTACGTTGCTCGCTCTTTGAGTCAGTTGAAAGCTACAGAGAGTCCAATTTAAGTTAATTTAAACCAGCAAAGGACTACTGTAACATCGTCAAAAACGAACATCCATCGTGAGTCAACGGTGTTTCTTCGGCCACGGGAGAAAACCAGAAACGTTATCTTCTCGCCTTGCTAACAGCGTAATCGCTCCTTAATCGACAAAAGTGGCTTTTCATTGGATTTACGCGAGGCAAATAGAAAAGGTACGCGCCCAGCTAATAGAAAAGATACGCCCTTTTAAACGAGCCACTTTTAATATCACAAAGTGTATGCTTTGAAAGAAGAGGATGAAACAATGGGCTAATTGGTTATCACAAAAAGAATCGAAGGGTGCGAGGAATTGGAGCGAATCTTAATATTCCGGATGCGAATGGTCCGACACTTGGGAAATTTTTTATACTCTTACAGCCTCGATTACGTTCGTCACGTTCCAACATCCTAACGCCCCGCGATTATCACCTTATCGCAGTCGCGACTGCCATTCCCTTCTATAATCCTTTTTTCGATTTTCTGTCGTACCTGCCTCTGGTCGTGCCAAATTTCGACGATTTGTCCGGGATTCGCGATAAAGCTGAGGAACTTATTTGGTTATCTGACTCGTAGCCTGGCAAGAGCCTGGCGTGATTTATTCTGTCGCTGGTACACGTTTGCGCGAGACAAACGAGCGTATGCATGAGAGAGCATCATAAGGCGATCTTAGATCAGAGATCATAGGGTGAATTGGATACGAAAAATCGGCTATTTTAATCTTCGTCTTTTGCATTAGCATATATATGACACAGTTTCTTTTGTCGCGTTATTTCTGTTTCTCGTTTTCTCTGTTTAGTTTCTCTGCGATTTGTTTAATATTCCAGTTTATTATCGTGAATTGTAAAGAGAACTAATTGGCAACGGCCCCGATCAGCGACAGATTTTTTCCTCGTTAGCCTGCCTCGTTCGGCCGTGACATTGTTTCAAGAGGGTCGACGTAAAATACGCGATAAGCGCGTCACAGCGTGTATGCGATTAATCGTCCTTAACCTTTGCAACGCAGACTTAATCGACGATTGATTAATTACGCACAGTTTACACGTCTATCGCCACGATTGGCGTGTATTCCAGGCGCTGAAAACCAATGTCTACTTTTCCGTTTTCCGAAACACGATCTCTTCCCTTCGTTTAGTTGCTGAAATATCCAATTTCGCGGCTGATCGAGACGTTCCAGAAAAAAGTTGATCATGAACAACCGTGGATTAATCAAGCAGATCGATCGTTCCGATCCAAATGCTTCGAATTCGATTCTCCGCTGAGACTCGTTCGATAGGTCGATCAACGATCCGTTCGCTAGTCACTCACTGATGAAACTATCGCGCAAAAATTGCGCTCGGATCTCGAGTATGCAAATAACGATAGTGTTGATTGCGACGTGTTATTTGTTGGCTCGACGACCACATGACGAACCACTCGTGCGACCAAATAATGGAATAGTTAGAGAGCTAACGATTTGGTAATTGCCGTAATGGCTGCTTGATTACGATTTCCTACGTCGATGAATGTGAGAATGTCACGTCGAAGCGCGTCGTCGCGATTCGAGACGCGGCATCTTGCTTGAAACTTTTTTTCTTCGCCCTTTCCCATTTCCTTGCACAATGGAGAACAGTATTCCCCTGTGATCGGAAACGGAGCTCAGACCAACGATTTCCAGTCAACGGAGAAACAGAAAAGTGTGTGTAATCGTTAAGCTGTAATGGGAGACTCGGCGAGTTCCGCCACCTGGAAACTGGTCGATTCGCAATCACCGACTATCTACCCGACGTTGTTACCTTTGACCTCAAGATGCTGTGGAAAGGGAACGAATGGAAGGGTGTTCAAGCGAGCCCTTATTCCTACCTCGTCTAAGAAGGACTCCGTGAATTGGAACGCATTGCGTAATTGCCGAGGGAGGAAACTTTTGGCGCCATTGTGCGTATACTTGATCAGACGATGGAAAGTTAAGGGGGCGAGAACGACTATTTAGTTACTCGAGTGTTCTATCTCTTTGCTGAATAAAGCTAAGGCACATTATTCCATAAATAATCTTCCATAAATTGTTTTGTACGCTGTTGGAAAGTAGGTTTCCGACTTGCAACGAAGGCGTTACCTTGTAAGCGAAATAACGAGGAGAATCGATGCATAGCTCCATTTAAATAAATACCAACTACATATTGCGCGCAAGCGAAGCGCGGTATCGTAAGGAGACGATTCTCGTTAAGCAACCTAACTTTTCTCTCTATCAATTTGCCTATCTTCGTTTAAGAAACAGGTAGCGTTCCGGGCTTGTTCACGTTCCACTAACAGCATCATGGAAAATTAAACTTCGGATAGTATAATGGTTCTGAACATTATGAAACGCATTTATTATTCCGTTTATCGCGATGTAATATTTTGAACAAAAATCGTTTAACATTGGAACGATGTTTTCTTTATATCGCAAATAGTCAGAGGCAATATCGATTTCTCTTTATTTTTAATTAAATAGAAACATGTTTAAAAATACGGGATCAACGTGATTATGTGGATCTGGACGGTTTCAAAATATCCGATGAATAAACGTGGCTGTGCAATTTCGTTAGCCAATAAAAACAGAAACGCAGATGGAATGTCGAACCGCCAGACGAATTGAGATATTCGTGTAATACCATTTGCATTACAATATTTGTATTATAACTGAATAGCGATCAGCTCTCTAATTCAATTATTCTTCCTACCGTAACAAATATCCCCCATAATCCCAAAACACCGATTGATGGCTCAGGAAAGTGTTTGGATAATTAACATAGAAAATTTCTGCGTGTGTATTGTGTGTTTCGTATCAAACGTTTTGAAATATCGTTAACCCTGTAACAGGACGCGGCTGCCATGGTTATATCGATTAATAAACGTTGCAAGATATTTATTGCAAACGTATATTTTGTAAAAAGGAATGGTATACGGTACACAGCATGAATAGCCATCTGAAGCATATAAAATATTAAAGATAATCCCACCGAATACGGAGACTTATTAATATAAATATTTTTTAATTTGTTTGAAACTCGATTAATGCGATCGTGAGATACTAATCGGATTTTATCAACTTTCGAAAGATTTCATATAACGTACCCAATATATCGTAAAAGATGTTTACCAGTGTTCAAATACTTTCGCGAGCAACTGTATTCCCACGATACCGAAAATCGACCATTAAGATCAGCGAAAATAACCGTTTTTCGATCCTGTTTACTCCCCTTTCCACCCCCTCGTTATCCTCGGTCGATGAACTTTACTTGTTTGCTTGACAATTCAGTAGAAATCTCGACGACGTTGGTCGCGAATGGACATCGTTGCTCGACGCTGTGGCTGCGCACGTGACTCCTTGGAAACGTGGCCTGGTTTCTCTTTCCATGGAAAATGCAAACCCATTAATTTGCTGGTAACGAAGCAAGCATCGGAGAAGGACGTTTGCACCCGAAGCTAGACGAACGAGTCGAAGGTCGTCGCACAGAGAACGTTCCCAGGAGCTGCATCAATCCCAATTCTACTTCCACAAAAGTGCGATGCTTTCGTGATTGCGTCTGCGACAGCGGCACGGCCCGACAAATAATAGAGACGTGCGCCTCGTTATTATTCCCGCGTCGGCATTTACTCGCGAGCCTCGTCGTCCGCGCGATTATCGACGCCCTCGAAAAGAGCCACCCTCCCGTTAGGCTCGGAGAGAGAAAAGTGCCGTCTGCCATTTTCTTTGCGCGGATATTCCATTTACCTCGAAATAAAAGAATCTATCTCGGCCGGATGATTCAAACCCGAATGCTCTAACCGATGGCATACGGCGTAGAATGTTGGCGAGCAGTTTTCTGTAGGGATTCGTTGTTTGCTTGCAGGTGTTCGACAAACACAATCGAGGATATATCACCGCCTCCGACCTGAGAGCCGTGCTGCAGTGCCTCGGCGAGGATTTGTCCGAAGAAGAGAGTACGTATCTGTTACCGTTCTCTGTTTATTTTATTTATATTTATTTTATATTCTATCTTATACTACATTGTATTTCGTATATTATTTATCCTATTTTATACTACGTTGTATTTCGTAGTTTGTTCGTTTTATATTTATTTTATTTAATACGTTTTCCACTACGTATAGTACGGTGGACGACGTATTTATTTTCTTCTCGGTCCGTCTGAAGCTTTCTTTAAATTGTAGTCTTTTATTCAGGACAAACAAATCTCTGTATCTTGCAGACGTATCGAGTTTCGTGATAGTGTAAATGCGTTTTCCTATGCAGTCTGTTTGAAGTTGAGTGTGAATTTTATTCTCTTGCCCAGGACAAATAAATCGAAGATGCGAATAAATAAATCGAAAGGACGAACAAGGTCTGGATAAATAAAACAAAAATGGAAATAATAATGGACAGTGTTGATAGTAAAAACGGTGGATGAATGGAACTTCACGGCAGAATGGTGTGACGTGGAGCACATTCAAGAGTATTCCTTGTGAGGATAGAAAGCAAGGGTACTATAGAAATATGTGGTACTCAATGCATAGGATGTATATACTTTAAGAATTGGGGAAAACCGTAGGAGTCATAGTAAGTGATATATCACGAGGGTCGTGGTACCAAAATTTTTATTTCCCATAATTCTAAGATCCCCAGCTTTTTGTGATACCTTTCCCAGTTTATTTACGATCCGTATGTATTGCCGGAGTATCAGAATCGTTTGTATAGACGCGTCTTGGCCGGGAAGTAAAAGTATAAGTAGATGGTGTCCTGTCGAATAAGACAAACGAATCTTCGAATTTTAAGAACTTGATCTTAGAAACAGATATCGGTGTAACGCTATAAATCTGAAAGATTGTATTATCTGGTGCTTCCATTATCTCAATTCAAATCGTCATACCCAAGTCAGATAAAAAGTTTTCTACCTTTAGGGAAAGTTATCGAATTCCAATTTCGAGTTATTTTTATTTAATAATCAGAGATCCGAGATAATAGTCAAGTATTCAATAATTTTTCTAGAAACAAGTTAGTGAATAAAAATTTCATTGTTATTTACATGGGAGTCAGTTACCAGTAAATTTCAAAGAAATTTCTCAAAAATCGAAACGATTGAAAAATATGAATTTTTATTTGTTCTTGTTACGAATAACCATTACTGGTTACCAGTAACCAATATAAATGATCGGGATTTTTCGTGGGTACCAATAACCATTATCGATGACCAAAATTTTATTTTGGTTACCGATAACCAATATCGATGGCACAAATTTTTGTTGTACGATATCTTTTATCTCATTTTTTGTTTCATAAGTTTTCATGTTTCTTTGATTTAACGCTACGAATTCGTAGAAATTGTCATTGAGTATTTTCATTGTGTTAAACTAACTTTCCTTATGTATCCATATGTTAGGTTGTCCGGAAAGTGTCTTTCTTTCGCAAACGTGTCTTTTACAACAATGTACCTTCATACAAAGGTGAAACCAAGTCTGTGAAACGTCGCGGTGGTCATCTCAACAGAAGAAAATGGATCGTACGTAATTCGACAAAATAATATAAAACCAAAAACGTTGCGCGTCTATTATTTCCTCATAAAACGAAGGAAACTTTTCGCACAAGCTAATATTTTATCAAAGATATGCCGCAATAAATCTATAAAATTTCTATGAAAGGTTACCAGTTAGTTATTTCATTCTGATAGTTCTAGCGTGAAAATACACCGTAATTATATCATACTAAACGATTTCAGATTGATTAAACGAATCGGAGATATCGAGATTCGTCGTTCGTAAACTGTCGAACAAGTACAAACGAGAAAGAGGCCTCCCGAGAGGCAAAAACGAGAAGGGAAGTTTGCGGAAAGTTTTCATTCGATAGCAATTCCGCGCTTGTCTTTCGTTTCCGCGACAAATCGATTCCAATCTCGCGTCGCGCTGGTTAAAACGCGCGGACGAAGATCGTGCAACGCTCTATCTGTCGCGACGAATTTTCGCCAGAAATCTTCACGAACGCATCCTCGAAATATTTGCAATATTCGCGCCGCTAAAATTTGTCCAGATATTCTCGTACATTTCCACTACTCCATATCCAAACCCTGTGGAATTTTTCGTTAGGAAATCTAAGGAAGACTAAATCGAAAAATATAGGTCGTTCCTGGGAACTAACTTGGGAAATTCAAATATTATTTCGAGTGCAAGCGAGTCTGAGAAAATAAAGGGAAAAATGGGAAAAGACGAAAAGACAAAATGGCTGTTATTACCACGAAACGAAATAAAATTCCATTTGGAAAAACATTCGTCGCCGTTGTTCTCGTTCCTCTTTGTTATCTCGTTGGATTAGCCGACACGCGTGATCTCTAATTTTATTTGACGTGTCCTTGCAAGCTTCCGCAAGTTCGACGAGGATTTCCTCGTCCGAAAGAATACGAAGAAGAATTCTTTGCTCCTTTCTCGATCGACTCTGCCAGAATTTCGTAGGGTCACGCAAATAAACAAAGACTACAGCTCTTCTGAAGTTATCCTTCTTTCACACGACAATCTCGCAAACTTTTTTGCAATTTAAATTGTACCTCATGTTCCCGTCGTTTCGACCGATCGCCTGAGCACTTTCCCAGAACACTTTCGTAAAAGAAGCTTCGTGAGAAATTTCGTTACGCGCGATCGCGTACCGAATGGCTGCCAAACTCAGTGATACAACATTTTGGGAGAAATAGCTATGGAATACGCTAGATACTTCGTCTTTGCTTAAAATATCCCTCGAGCGTTGAAATGTGAATATTAATGAAAATTAAGCAAGCACAGAAGGCTAGGTATTAATTCACTCTTGTTGAACAAGTCGTGCATACCAGGTGGTGAAATACGTGTCACACCATGTCATACATAGTAACGTTTACAACTTTTATGATGTAGCGTATCTGCAACTTCGGCACATAGTTTTACTAATACTTCCAAGTGAAACTTCCCAAAACCATAAGCTTCGCATTGAAAAGGAAAAAGATGCGCGAAATATTTTTTTATCGGCAAAAAATCGAATAAAAACTTTTTGAAGTTGTTTTCACAGCTATGGAACCGCAAACGGAATACAAAGAGTTAAACTTAGGATTATTTTTTGATTTTTCAATTCTTTGTGACTTTAGCGCCCAGCATTGATTTGAAAATTCACGGTAGAGACGATATTTTTCACTACGTTCAGTTACGGTGACCAACCGAGCTGAATGAGCCTGTTAACAAACTTAACTCGCTCGAATGGGCCAATAAAACAACAGTGACCGCGCAAAAACAACGAAACTATCCTCCACTCCTGTCTCTCTTTCTCTTCCCTATTTCCCGTGCTTCTAACCTTTGCGAAAGTTTTACAATAGACAATCAAGAAGCATCTCGAGCAAATTTGTCGAGGGTTGAGTTAATAGCGCGACCCGTTCTGAGAGACGGTAAATTGCGTGGCTTCATCTACACAGGGCAACGTAATAATCCGTCCAATATATGGCATGAGGTTACTAATTGACTGGAATCAATTTATGCTCTATATGTATTTCTGCCTATCTAGGTATTAACATTTGCCGTAGGCTATGAAACCGATTACGATAATAGCCCACCGAGAAAATTGCCAATTGTATAATTTAGTAGCGAGTGTTATTAAATATTCGTAGGTCACGCGGTATACCGTAGATGTTTTCGAAGAAGGAGATACGGTAAGAAGTGATCTCAAGTGATCTCGACATCGATACTATAGATCTTCGTTACGTATTAACTGTTCATGATCGTGGAATTCGACTTGATATCATTAAATAACTATTTGCTTCAAAATTTCGAGAAACACAATTGGGATCATCTCCAATTTTTACCCTAAAATTGACCGTCAACGATCTTTCAGTTTCTCACGATATATCGCAAGGGTTGCGATTCTCAAGTCTCTATTTACGATAATATCAAAATCCCAAGTATTTGAAGCCTGAAGGATATCCTTCCCAATCTATTTACGACTGATCCGCAATACTGCAACATCTGCATCATTTGGATAGACGTGTCTGACCGGGAAGTAGAGTTCTAAGTAGATTACTTCGTGTAGAGTCAGACAATATATCTCCAGATATTAAGAAACGTGGAAAGAAATATTAAAAGCTAATATAGAGGAGTAAATATTAAAAAGAATTGTCGAAGAAATACTAAGGATCTGCACATTTCGAGAACAGGAATAAGTTTGTCGTTACAAATTCCTATTTGGCATTGAAGATATTTCACGTTTTTTGTTCTCATGTATATTAGGGAAGAAGGAAAGAGGAGATAAAATTGTTATACAAATATAAGTCGTTTAAAACTTGATTAAAAAGTTATGAGAAAAATGAAATGAAATACAAAGGGAACGGTAAAAGGCTCGCGCTTACTGCGATATAATGTAAGAACACATCAGCGACACATACATTCGTTCGGTTTATGCAAATGTAACAAATTCTCCGTTTCAAGATGTTTACGTCTCAACATGATTACATTTAACAAAACGAAATAAAATAGAAATGAAATTCGCTGGATAATAAATTCTACCTTCAGCCGCTTCAATCCTGAATTATCGGTTTTGATGAACATTTCGAGATGGTGAATTAGCTGCCTTCAGATAAACAGATAGAACGTAAATATCGCTGATGTATTCCTACGTTATGTCGCAATAACCGTAAGTCTGCCACTGTTCCCTTCGTATTTCATATTTTTGTCGTAACTTTTTAATAAAGTTTCAAACGACCTATGTCTGTATAAGACTTTTTCCCTATTTACGCGCACAGAATTTACTGACCACGTTTGGCCGTTAATATCTGGGACTCTCTGTATAATATATCTTCTCAACAATATATTTCTAAATTTTAAAGGAATAGCTATACACACAAAAAGGTATATCTTTTTCTTTTGAAAGAAACAATCCAGGTCAGAATGATTCACAAAGGGTAGAAAAATCAGATTACGTGCGCGTTATTTCCAGTCAAGGTAACTTTTAAGAAGAAACAGTAATCGTCTATGGGAACTCGTACTGGGCCATTGAAAACACTTGTGTGACTTGTTTCGTACAATTATAGTGATCGTGATGAGAATTAATAGAGTATTAGCGGATACGAGATATGGCGTTTATCGTTCGCGGAAGATCGTGGGAATTCGCAATGACGCAGCTGTTGCATTCACAATGGATTAGCAGTTACAATTGAAACTAAGGTCGAGTGGGATAATTACAGGGATATAAGTAGTCATTTACAGTCTTGTGGAAAGATCGAACTTTAATAACGAGCAAAAAGCCAATTATAGAGTAATAAAAATCCGAGGAAAGAATAGAGAAAGAATCGTTGGAAGAATAGGCAAAACGTCGTGGAAGGATAGAAATAATAATCTTTTAGACAATCTCGCAATCTCAAAAATCATGTACAAATTTGCTGCATTTCGTGGAATTACAGTTAGCGAGTGAAATATTAATTACATAAAATCAATATTCCGTCTAGAAAATTCTAAAGGAAAAAGAAAACGGATAAATATCTGTGGAAGAATGGAATTATTGGTGAGAAAATTAGCAACGATAGAATTGACGCGACGATTTATCGAATTATCAAACGGAATTAAAATGGAAAATTGTCGACGTGGTTGCGTCATGTCTGACCACGATCGGTCGTTTTCCACTTTTCCTGTATTACACTGGTAACACGTAGCGAGGAGAAGAGCGGTTACATTATCGAGGTGTTTTTCGCGCGTGGGAAGCGCAGGCCAGAATATTAATCGCTTGGTACGTTGTTTCGAGCGCTAATACTTCGAATTTTACGGGAACGAGAGGCCGAACCGTGCCGGTGAAAAATTAAATTGGCGCTCGTTACCAGCAACCGTTAATTAACATAGGAACGTTCATAGGTGACTCTAATCAGACTAAATGCAATATTTGCCATGTCAGTGAATGCCTACGGTGCGTATGTTAACGGTGAAGATGTTAATTTCAACTTCTCGTCAAGCTGTCCGACAATTTAACGATCGTTCTACCCAACTTGTAATAACCTTGCATATAGTCTGTTCACAAAAATCAGCGAGAACGAAATTCATTTTGATGGTTTAACGAAGGAATTTTACAAACGAAAGTTCGGTTGGTATTAAATGAGAAATCTGCAGCCGTAAAACAAAATTTTCAAAAGTATCATTTTACGATAAAAAAGAAAAATGAAATTATATTGCGTTCCTGAAATAGAATTACGTACATATTCTTCTTTTCGTGTTGTGGAATTACGTGATATCATATTTTTCAATTCACTTTTCCGTGCAATTTAGGATATAAGGTAAACGTCCACGATGCAAAATATGTAATACAATTTAAAAAGGAAGATTATAAGAAATTTTGGGAAGAAGGAATTGTATTATCGTAATATCGTGAAAGAATTTTCAGGTGTTCTTTTAACATCGACAGGTTTTCTCGTGAAACTATCGGAGAAGCCATCTCGAATATAGCTGATTCGATCCGCATTTTGTATACACGTGCAAAATGCGGCAGAATTTCGCGCGTGTAAACACGTATGACAATAGCGAATATCGAGATAAAGCCAAAAGAAAGAGGAGAAACCGTAACCATAATCATTTTATCCCTGTTTACTCGGGCATTTAGCTCGCCTATAATTTTTAAACCATACTAGAAAAAGAAAAGATGTAAGCTGCTTTTGCTGTGTGTTTCAGTCGAAGACATGATCAAGGAAGTGGACGTGGACGGAGACGGCCGGATCGATTTCTATGGTAAGCCCAATGCCCCATAGGAGTTCCTAATAATCGGAGAAAAATACGAATGGCCGAATGGAACTGGGAATTCCTCGAGTACGTGACGCGTGTGATACGAGATCGCGATTGATCGATGTATGTTTGGTCGGGGATAGACAAATTTTGGGGGAACGAACAAACAAAAATACCGAAGAAGTATTTCGAGTGGAGCAGAAAGAAGATCGACTGTTGCGAGTTTGGAGAAATTCCATCATCTCGATGATGCGGCTAACAGAGAATCGAGAGGAAAAATCTGTCTCGCCCTTGTCGTTTCTATTTACATTCTAACATTCTGTTCGAGTATTGTATCTTCGAACATATTATGTGCATGAATGAGGAACGTACATTGTTGCCATCTGCGATAAACCTAAACATTTCGATCACGATTACCCTTTATTTACCCCCTTTTCCCTCAAAGATGGCCAAAGCTTCAGTATATCTTTCCCTACGAATTTCCTTAAGTGACGTGGCACGTGGAATTGCTGATCCGTTGTAGTATTGGGGTTGGAAGAAGCATCTCGTTCGTGATCTCTTGCAGCTGGATTAACGTATCTCTGGAACCCTCCACGAGAGCAATGGTAATACAATTTACGTTCATCGAATTTGTGACACTGGACCATGGGACACATTCTAGAGAATTTATTTTATTTATGGGCGCCAGCTGCACAGGAAATACTTTGCACGAACGAATATACCTCTAAACTAGATACAGGTAAATTCTATTTTATAGGAGTTTTTGAAACGTACGTAATTCTATACCGGGTTTTTGGAGCTCGCGTTCGAACGGAGGGTAAGCGTTGAATAGATTCCATAAGCAAAGGGTCGACATGAAAATGGTATTGGCAAACCTATTTATTTTTGTGACGTCTTTAAGGACACGTGGTTGCCGAAATTTCAGCAAAGGTATTTCTGTTCCAGAATTCGCTCATGCGCTCGGAGAGCCTGGAATCGACGACGACGAGGAGGACGAGGAGGAGGAGGTGCTGTCCCCGGGCTACTAGGATTTTATCTATTCTCGTGTCTGTATTAGATAGAACGAATTAACATCAAGCCAACATCAACGGACAATCGTGTTCGTCGCACACTTTTTTCCCCTCTGACATTCACCTCGTTGCATGTATCGCGAACATCTCGTGTCGAAATTCGGCCTGATGTGCATCGAACGAAAATGATATGCTCGTAATGTCCGAGCCTTCTGCTTGCGTCTGTTAAATCTTTGAGCGAAGAAAAAGTCGAGCGTAGAATGTAAGGAAAGTCGCGGATAATGTTTAAATCGCCGCCGACGCGGAAGATAGTTGCGTTTCGGACCGACAGAGTGCGCCACTCTCTGACCAGAGTTCACGGCGCCACTTTGAACTTGGCTTAATCGTAACGCTCGTTATCTTCGGCCAATGTCAGAGGACCTTTACGACAAGCTCTAATCTCATCTGCCACAAGATTCGTAGATACGTCTGGTGTGATTTTACGTTACCCATATCCGAACAGCCTCAACGATACATCGATCGAGTCTATATGTTCTTTTATCAATTCGCAGCAACGAGTATCGATTTATTATAGCAACACGCGAAGGAACGATTTTCTTTTCCCCATCCCATCCTCTTTAATTGCAACGGTACAGTCGATCGTTAAAGAAAGAAAATCTACGTTGATACACCATCAGACGTCATAGTGCTGATATTTTTAAGCGTCTTCGTAGCAAGCGGAATGAACGACGCAGTGTGTAACGTGAACGCGAGAGAACCGGCTCGCGTTTCGTGTAACATAAGGTCCCAGCAAGCGACGCGTCGTCTAACTTCCTTCGTTAACTGCGCTACAGTGTCTACCGATAAATCTCTGCGAATTGCGATTCGCGCGAAGCAAGACACGAGAGGTTGGTGGGAGAGACGGAGACACGATCGCTAATTAAACGATCTTGTTGATTAAAGAACGCAAGAATCGTGCTCCATCTCTCAGATAAACGACGATTTTCTCGACTAATTAAACTCTATTCGAGTCTCTTGATGTCTCGATCGCCTGTGTCACTGTAAAAGAAAGGCGATCGGCTGATAATCGATTTCTTCTCATAAGATATATGGATTTTTCGATTTTACTCTCTCTCTCGTCTAATCTAAGTGATGCACCGTATTCTTCACCTAAAATAACGTAAAAATTAAGAAGATCCAGCACCGCAATAAACTCGATATGTTCGAGATTGGGTTCTCCGTTACGATGTCGCTAGAGATCGATCGACGGCGTTTGATCGCAACAGCTATTGGTATCGCGTTCCCGCCATTTTGGCGAACACGCGACGAAACACGTGGACGAGACGAGAACTCGCGCTTGCACTTTTCGAAAACTCTCATTGGCGCGGGTCTCGAACGATACCCACGATCCGATTCGTTCGCAGAACGTAGGGAGCGAGTCGAGACCGCGAGGGGGAACGGTTGAATTGTGAATTTTAAATCGATCTTGATCGCTTCGCTCTCCTTGAGCTTCGTACTCTGTACCTTATTAACGATATCTCACTGTTACGCCAAATAACAAGAGCCGCACGCTGTTTCAAATATTTTAAAGGGTCTAATAAATCTACTAAACAAACGTTCCTTGTTATGTCAATTTTCTTTACTACTCCCTTCCATGAAAAGAGAAAAGAAGAAATCTGATAAAAATAGATATCAGTGTAGAAAGCAAAAGTGTTACACTATGGTTAGCTGCTAGCATCTAATTGATGTATGCCATTTAATTCACGTCGTGGTTCACGCGAGACTAACGCACGAGTCTCGTAGAATTTTAGAGAATCCGATTAATCGAGAAACAAATTGAATTTCTTGGAAGAAAGTACAAGACGTCTGTAAAAGATGTAAGGTCAATTAAACAACGCGTTCTTTGATAAGAATGGATCACTAAAGTAGAATTTAAAAGTTATACCACGATCGGTTGTTAGCTTCTAATTGATATAACTCACTGTAATTGATTTAACATTGAAAGGTTGATATCGGATTAATCAAAAGATAGGGCGAATCGCGAAAACAAAGATGAATATAGATCGCTTTCATTTCATCAAAAGGGGAAAGAAAGAAGTGGCTGTAGAAGGAGCAAGGTAATCGGAAATTGAACACGAATACATATATCCACTGGTAGCCACGTAATTTTTCTTAAACGTTCATTTTTATTAGCGATAAATAAACTTACATATCTTTACAGTAACAACGTCCTCTCGTAACCCTCGGAAAATATGGTAATATCTATCCGCGAAAATCCATATAGATCGAGACTTCCGTTCTTTCATATTTCACGTGTGTTTCTTCCCGTTAAATGTTGTTTCTGCCTCTATGGCGTTCCGTATCTAACACCGACACATTCTCCGTCCCGTAAACGGATGAACGGGCTCGTTAGGAAGAATCGGTACGACGTGAAACGTACGTACCAGAAGTATCTACGTTTTACAGTGTGTGTTTTACATGCGGCCTACGTACGTACGGAACCTTACGCTTCCTTAGTTAAATCCTAACGATAGCGAGCATACACAGCTGTCAAACATAAAACGAAACGAAAACGTAAAACGAGTTCGTTAAGTATCGAGCCGAAGGATATTTCGATCATCGAACCATCGACGCCAACGGCCGCGACGATCGCGACGATATCGAGGCCACGAGCGTCCGTCCGGCTGTTTTACATTTTTAAGTTTTACTATGCCATCCTGCTTTGACCGTTAACTGGTTTTCGCTCCTCGGTCTACTAATATAATCTAGAATGGCTGGAATATATCCTCGTTACACGAATGCCAGTCCGTTGGGCCGAACACGGTTGGCGAACGCCTTACTTCCGGCAAACATAATCCGAAAATAGTACGCCCGCTCGGCCACGGTAAATCGAGAAGAATGAAAGATATCATGCGATCGTCGTAACTTTTTCTTTCGCGAATAATTTGACGTTTCTTACGTGTATCCTTTTTTTTTTTTTTATTTTCTTTTTTGTTCACCGACGAAAAAAGAACGGCTATACAATATTCGAAAAATATGATTCCGCCAATGATTTCGAACAAGGCGACATACATGATATATATGTATAGATGTAGTACGTATATTTTACCAGTTAAGAGGAAAAAGCTTTCGTTTAATGATTCGTATATGTATATATGTATATATGTATATGTATATATATATGTGTGTATATATATACCATGTTTCTTCGGTTTACTCGTCACAGAAGCAATATATGTATGTACACGTACATGTTTACGAATATACGCGGCTAGGCGTCAAGTTTTGTGTGCGTGCTATCGAAATACAATGCGATACGGCTGAGAATTTGTCAAAACCTTCACTCCTCAAATCCTCTGTCCGGCTTTATGTAATCCGAGTGCGATAAACGTTCACATTGAGCGAAAAAACAGATCAAATTGAGAAATACACATGGTTGATTGGTCTGCGCATGTATGCAACATCGAACAAGCGCGTTTTCCTTTCCGATTCTTTTGCTTTTTTCCATCGTTCAATTTGTTCCCGAATCGTCAAGGACGACATTTTTCTTGACCGCAAAAAAATGAACGTCCTATCGATTCCAAACGATAACAAAATCCCTGTATCCTTTTTAAAAATCCACTTACGTTCTCTCTCCTATTGAAAGACATCGTGCGAAGAATCGCGTTCGATCATCAAAAAATGCTCGAAAAAAGAGGCTCGTCTCGACAGTGATCGCGAACACGATTTTACAAAAACGTTCGTATCATAAGCAACTAATTCTAATCGTTCACCGGTGCGAGAAACGAGGCTCGTTGGTTTATCAAATCGCAATTATATAAAAAATCAAGCGTCATTCGTTTAACTTTAACAATACGGTCCGTTGAGCAGTCGAGGTTTTGGCGCTTCTCAAATCACTCGAGTTACTCTCGTTTACCTAGTGCCATCCAATTATACAGATCGTACAGTCATGCACTTGAATCCAATTGGTTTGTCAAACCGACTTGTATTTATTTTCTTCTTTTCATACTTTTATCTCTGTTTCTGTCAACGTCAGTTCCATTTTTCATTATCCAGGTCCATGCATCTTCGAACGTTGCTTCGATAAGACAAGACTCTGGAGTCGCCATCGCGTGCTCTGAACTTGAAAAGTACAACCGAAGTCTCAACATGTTGGTGGTTATTAAACGCTAAGTGTCCTTACGTAAGTAACATTTAAACGCACACAACGTTTTCCTTAAGTAGCTTACGAAGCAATTTATGTCGTTACATATCTAACGATCCGCGACGACGGTTTCCACGATCGTTCTCAGACTTTGACAACCATTTCTTCCGAGAACACGAAGGAAAAGGAAATATTCGACCCGTCGTTGCGCTCATTGTTCGAGCGAATGTCCTACTTTCGTGCATCGACATCCCGTGAGACCGCTCGTGCGAAAATCAAAACGCTTCACGACGCAACGTCAAATCATAACCGTTACAGCAGCTTCGTATCGAAGTACAGAATCGCAAACATATTCACGGAATCTTAACGAAGCTTCGACAAATCGCAGGAGACTTGGAGAAACAGAGGGTCGCCAAACGAACTTCGAAAACCCTCTGGTCTACGCGTCGATCATTTGAAAATAAGAAAACGATCGAACGATCGCTACTGGCAGAATAGTAGCCTAGCAAAGATAGTCCAAAAGACCGAGTACGTTCTCGTACAGCTATATATAAATATGTATCTCATCATCGATCCATTCGTCGCGATCTTTCCCTCTCTCGCACGATCGATTTCGTTTAATGAAACATCGATCTTAGCATTCTCCCTCAGGATCTTGAATTTTCGCGGTAGCGGCGGCGCTGGCGAAACGTAGCCGCCTCCTCCTAACTATGGAGAATGCCGATAACGGTGGTTTTCGACGGTGATGCGAGGATGAGATAGAAGCACGATTGAAATCCCATCTCGCGACGGGTCTCCCTCAAAGGACTGGTTCTTCGTCGGTCTCGTCATTGTCGTCATGCTCCTGTGCCTTGTATTGAGTCGTAACTACCGAGACAGAATTTGTCTTCGCTCTTCGCTGTCTCTTTTGTTGACTGTTAACACCAGTGGGTGCATTGCCCGCGCTGCTGGCGGTCGAACTGCAACTGGATCCGCCAGAATTGTTGACCCCGTTGTTTCCCACTGGAGATACGAGATCGAGATCGAGTTGCTGGCCATGGGCGTCGATCAAAGGTCGCAAGGCGGTCCTCAAGGACCAGTAAAGTCGAGGATAAACGCGTTCCTGTTGCAGGATTAGCTCCTTGCTTTGTTTCTGTCTCTGTAACAAAACCGAAAAGCGCATAGTTGAAGTGGATATTCTAATCGGAACGGGTCAAGAACGAAATCATCGAGGGGAAAGTGCGTGAGAATTATCGATCGCGTTTAATTAAAGGACGAGCAAAGAGATACGCTACGACGAACAATCGAAGATATAAATAAACTGTAGGAGAAGCTCACCTCGGGAATTTCAGTTGACCTGATTTCCCGTGAGACCAACAGCTTCTTACTATCGGCGAACTGTCTCAACGCTTTTTCTCGGGTGTATACGAATGGTCGTACGACCCTGAGATCTTGACGTCGTATGTAATAATGCGCCTTCATGGTTTTCAACTTGCCACCGTGAAACACCGAGACGAAGAAACTCTCGGTAAGATCATCCAAGTGCTGGCCAACAGCCAGCACGTTGTATTTGTGCCGTTTGGCGATCGCGTATAACTGCGACCTGGTCTCTCGGTTGCAGAAGCTGCACGCTCCACTGGCGTCCACGGCTTCTTCTTCAGGCTGATTGTCACCGCTGCTGCACTTGAATTCGCTGCTCTGTTCTTCGTAGAAGTAAGGGACGTCCAGAGCCTTCATAAGATAGCTCGTTAGATCCAGAGAGTCGATTCCGTTTGCGCCCACCGTGGCTGCTCCGATCTCGAAGTCCACGCCCTTTGATCTTACGTAGAATCGGTACTGGTGCAACGTGTGTAACAAGGACAAGGAACTCTTGCCGTTAGCGGACAAGCAGACCAGCACTCTATCGTTGTCTCGAATCATATCGAACTCTTGCATTGCCTCGACAGCTGGTTTCCAAATGTTCTTCGGCGGACAATGCCACTGAAGTCGGAACAGCTCGGTGTTCCCATCCTTCGAATCAAATGTCGCTCCCTGGTCTCCATCTTCTTCCTCCTTGAGATCGCTCGAACATTCCTCGTCTTCAGAGAAGTCATCGTTTTGACGGACTTGTTGCTTGCAACTTGATTTATTGGATAACGCGGTCATCGAACTTGCTTTTGGTTTGCGACCGTAACTGTTGGTCGAATTGGACTCTGCGCTGCTGCTACGCTTTAAATCAACCGAATCTAGAGACTTGTCGCTCTCGTGGAAAGATAAATTGATACCACTGTCTTGCGAACTAACGGAATTCACGGCGGAATAAATTTTGGGAAGAATCTTTCGCGCGTCTCCGATCTCCAAACCACCGCGTTCTTGAGAATCATCGTCGTTTAAGTCGTCATCCAAGTCGTGTACCACTTCTTCGTCGTCAGTTTTCGATTGGTTGCGAACCATCTGTTCGTTCTCAGTTGGCTTCATCACGTAAATTACCGTCTCATCCGAAGAACACTCGCTGGACATTTTGCTTTCCTGTTGAGTCAGTTCTCCGATCTTCCCAGAGATCTCTATTGGTCCACTTCGTCTGGTGCTAGACATTCTGGGCGATGACGAGGACTGAACGATCCTCCCTCTATCCGGCGAGCCGCAACCATTCGACGACACATCCGAAGCCGAAGCATCCGGAGAGTGTCTATGCAAACCGTCCACTGCATTAACCATACATCTGATCTCAGACTTCACCTCGCTAGCCATTTCCTTCGAGAATTCCATCAAATATTCCGCGATATCGCTCGCAGTGAACGAATCGTGTCTCGTCTGTTTGTCCTCTACGGACAACTGACTAATGGCGCTTAGATTGCGCGAATGATGTTGCGGCGTGTTCTCGGAAGTGTTCGTTTCCGACAGCGCATCGTCGACCTTGGATATCACTTCTCGGATCTCTGACTTAATCTCCGTCGCTAATTCCTTCGTCACCTCTTTCACGTAAGCTCTCAGATCGTCCTCTGACTTTTGACCGCCGTTCGCTGAAACTGGCGACGACCTACCTCCCCCTACGAATCTTTCCGTATAATCATAGACAGAGGAATACGAAGACGGAGGCGATGTTGCGTTATGACAATTTAACGACAAGATCGAATGACTGGGGCTGCTATTGTCCAGATCTAGAGAATTCAAATCCGTTTGACTGCTGCAACTGCAGTGATGTCGTCTGTGCTTCGAGGAGTTGCCATTATTTCCACTTAATCCCAGACTAGTCAAGGTTTGCGGGCTCAGCGGAAGCAACGGAATTGGGGAGGACGAGGACGATGCGACGTTTCGGTTCCCCGAATCGTTGCCACCGCCGCTGGTGCTACCGAGAGAGTTGCACCTGGCACGACCAGCGTTTGTGGAGTCTATCGGATCTCTTTGCTCTTTAATTGGCCTGCTGCCCGCGTGAGACATCGTGCCGAGAGCCGATGCCGTGACCGCTTCGCCAACCGCGAACCTCACGGGCATCGGAGAACTCGGACAAGTAGCCGGTGACCTCTCACCGGCTGAGTCGGTATTTCGATCGACCACGGTGGTAATGGACGACGTCTGTTCCTCTTCGTTGTTGTTCGCTGGATTGGACGAAGAAGTCTGGAATTCGGCCGCGTTCAACAGAGTTCTCCTGACTGTACTCAGTACCGGAAGACTTCTGTGTCTAGGTGAATTCGACGAGATCGGAGCGTTTCCCGCTCGAGGAATGTCGCTGTTCAGTCGACGGATGCTATTAGCCAAGGCTAGGCAATTGACCAAGCTGTCGTGCGTTGTAGTCGGCGTGTGATGGCTGTGCTTGTTCCAAGATAGTATCGGATTGAAAGGCACCTCTTGCTTCACGTTCTGCGAGTTACCCAGAAGGAGATCCTGCGCCTCGCTCGGCAGCATGAACCATCGTAAAGACTCCAGCCGTTCCGACACGATGTTGTAGCTACGATCTATCTGCAGCGGATACCTCTGCGCCATTTTCCTAGCCCGGTTGAAAATGTTGCGCGCTGTCTGCAAACAGTCGCCGTAGTTCTGCGGAAGTACACCAGTACCGGATACTCGTCTCTCGGAAGCGTTCATCTTCCCGTCTGTGTATCTGATCGAGCTGAGCCACTTTCGCTCTTTGAACACGCTATTCGTGTGGTGGCGCCATTCACCCGTATCCGAGTTGAGCACGTACTGCGGCAGCAATTTCCAACCTTCCGTCGCTACCATTTTTAATGCCTCCAGTACGAACGCCACTTCTGCCTCAGACATAAAGTAAGGGAAGGAGAGTTTCGCGAAACCCGGCCTCAGACCTTCGGTGTTCGTTTCTTCGTTCTCGCTGTTCCGTTCCCTGGAAACGATAAGGTAACCCGGTTAGATCGCGCAGGCAAGTACGTTCTATTTAACGGTGTCATGCACCGTAATTATTCGATACGGTCCAAACGAAGTTTTCAACTTTCGTACCCCTCTATCAACGCCTTCTGGTATTCCTTGGCGAGTTCCTGGTCGATTCCCATCAGATCGTGAGCGTAACGTCCGGCACACGCGCACCCGCCACGCGCCTGTATACCGAACACGTCGTTCAACACGGCGCACACGAAGTTGTGGTGAAGGAACGTGCCCCGCGGATGACGCACCATAAACGAAAAGATCGGCAGCCTCTTAACATTCTGCGAGCCGCTACCGAGCAGAATTAGTTCCGGAATCGTGCGTACGTGTGCCAACACTTGCCTAGACAAACAGGAAACATCGATCATGTTTTACAAATACAATCCACTTGCAGCATCGATCGAAATGATCTTTGAAAACATTGTGCGCGGACGTCCTTCGTTCAAAGTCGATCACAGCCTTCCTTTATATCGCGTGGTTGCTCAAGAACATTGCAATTTGGTTTTGTTATCTCGCTGATTGTCATGCAAATTTCATGTTTCTTATCTGCAGCACCGAAGTACTGTCATTTATACGCGACACGCTTATTACGAACATCTTTTAGCCACTTTCTTATGTAACCAATATTTTACATTGTTAATCTACAAATTTAGTTAATCAACAATTGTTAATCTACCATTTTTTCTATCAATTCTCACATCACCAACCATCGATGCTAAAGTCTAACGACTGATCGTCAGTAACGACCATAGCAACCGACGTCTTAATGTACGAGAATCGGCCGGTAGAAATTTAAAAAAAGAAATAATCGAGTTATTTCCATCAACGATTCGCAATCAAGGAAGCAGTCTCGTACTGCCAATCGATTTCAGTCGAATCAAAGCCCCAGGAGGTCTGGCGTTGAAGACGTTCCCTTTCCCGATATCTACCATTCTCCTATATAAATCGGCTATAAATATTTCCACGATATCGGTGACGTTTCCTCCTCGCAAACACCGCACGTGTCACATATCGTATTTGAAACAAACAAGTTCACCAAACACGAAAGAAAAATGGTAACCAGATTATACGATTTGCTACGATTGTACGAGGATTTGCTTTTAAACGATAACAAGCTCGATATTCGTCGATTTTGATCGACTTTTTAACAATGAAACTGTTCATTCACGTTACATTTTTGTTGCAGACGTGTAAAAAACGTACCTGGAAATCTTATCTTGACGAGTGACGATCGCTCGCGGCGTGACGTTCTCTTTCAGTTGCACAGCGAGTCCGCATCTGATGGTCTCGACGACACCCGCGGTGCCACTCTCCTCGCAGAGTTCCGGATCCCGGTGATAGTGATGAGAGTCCCGCATGTCCTCCGTGGCAATTTTATCTTTCAACAGGGACCGTTTGGTCACGAGCACGCCAGGGGATTGAACTCCACCGATGAACTTGTGCCCGGCGAAAATAATCGCGTCTTTGTGCACGGTCGTCTCCCCGACGCCGGGCAGATGTGGATTCATATCGATTTGAATGTACGGGGCTGAAAAATAGATGTGTTTCTAGAATATACGTTTCTATAAATGCTACTTTAAGCTTTTACAGCAAATTCGTCCGATCACTTTTTAGCTGTCGTCTATGAAATAATCATAATACTTTGAAGTATAATATTAATTGACACTGGAGATATAAAAATTCCTATTGATTTAATACAGTGGTCGTAAAGACGATCTACGCGTACCCTTATTTTTACTTGCTTTTCAACGAACAGGTTTTCAACAAGTTCTACGTTTCATTCAAATAATACTTTGTAGCAACTGTGCATATTCCTTCTATACTTTGATAACAATAAGGAAATTATTTTGAACGGAGACACGCAAACACACTCGTCGTTCCTTGAAATAGTTTCTTTAAAATCAAAAAATTGCGAATAATTATACTCGTTGATGACGATAATAGCTCTTATCAATTCGTTAATGGCGATAAACCGTGGCGATTAGTCGTTCTAGCGTTTACATATCCTTTTGTAGAACAAGGTATTTAACATCTCTTTTATCTGTGAAAAACTGTATTGTTCCTACGTCTGCCACTTTAAAGATCACGGTATCCGTAAGTGATCGTCATCCGGTAATTACCAGTTTCATTGATTACGACCAGATAAATACCAGACTCCTCAGCGGATAACAACATCAATCTGATCGTCACCGTCACTTTCTACTTACATGCGTAATCGCATTTCCAACTCAAGTTGCATTCATCTTCTCTAAAAATCAATCTTCAAGCACCATGTACAAACAAATCTCTACAGTTCCCTTATCTTTCTATAGATCGAACTTCCAACGGAATCATACAATTTTTCTCCGATCTTCTATTATGTAGAAATGACATTTACAACGACATTGTTCTATTTCAGGTAACAAAAGAAGAAAGAAATTTCATACGATACGGAGATAACAATTTTTATGCGACTGATAATACGCGTGTCTGATCGATCAGGATCGAATGGTCGTGATAATACACTTTTGTCAGAAAAGGGAGCAAACATTACGTCACGTTGAATCTTTCATTGTTTCGACGCGTATATCGACTTCCACGTGCATCACTGTTACCTGTTGTGGTGTAATCCCAGACGCTAAGTGCCCCATACTGATGCAGTAGAAGGGTCGTGGCGACGTCATCTGCCAAAACCCCGGTTATGCAACTGGCAGCGCTGAAGCATCCGATCATTTGCGTAACACCTTCGCTTCGAACTTTGATCAGGCTGCGCTCGAGATCGTTCAGATCTAAGAAACCTTCTCGAGTCTCGGACACTCGTACTATCTACGGTAATCGTTTTACTGTTACAAACAAATATTATTCTATTATAAAGTATTATTCTAGTTGCATACACTTTGCCCTATTTTTAGTGTTCTACTTTCACGGTTCCACTTTTGCCGTACGATGTTATCGATCCTAAGTCGGTACTTGCTCACGCGAACGCACGATTACACTTACAGTATAATCTCTATTTCTGAATATTCTATGTTCTTCGATGACTTGTTGAACGTTCTAGCAATTTAAAAACGATTAACAATACGCGTTTGAGAAACACTTTTGCGTCAGTAACGCGGACAAAAGATCGTATTTTATTTATACCGAGAATTTTATAGCGATGCCTGGCGAGTTGGAGTCACTTCAAAGGAAAGAATTGCAAATGGCTCAGTTCCGGAATAACATGTATCACGCATTCGTGTTCTGCGAAGTGTCAAAGACTCTTCAAAGTTTCCCGACGAGTTTCGTTCAAAAGGCACATTCCAAAGAGTTCTCTTCGCTCCGAACAAAGGCGCACCAGAACTTATCACCGTAGAAACTTCTTCTTACTTTTAAATACAACGCCTATTCCAGGGAAGTATCGATTATTAAATTTTCAACAGCCGGCTCGAAATAGACTCATTTATTCCCTACTGAGACAGGAAATAAACAAATTATTCAAAATCATATCGTTAAAAGGTTAATTCATTTCCAGCTACTTAATAGCTTATAATTCACTAACAAGGAGATTGTTGGAAAACAGGAAGGAATGATTACTCGAAAATATTCTCAGTGGAACACTCAATGTCTTTCACAACATTTACGTTTACATTGAAACGCATCAAACGTTTTCATCGACGAGAATACTTTCGATTCGCTGTTTTCAAAATATCGTATCGTCTGCTTACCCTGACGCCATGCTCACGCCAAGGCCGGAGATTTGCGTGATGCTCGAACGGTCCCACGAACACCACGGTGGATTTGGAGACATCGAGGTGTCGCAAAAGCGTACGAAGGGCAGCCGCTGTGCCTTGACCCGTGAACAGCACAGCATCCTGCTCGCCAGCTCCCACCGCATGTCGAACAATGTCTCTGGCTTCGTGTCTGTAAAGATCCTTGCCGTCAGGATACGTCGATTCGTCCTCCCGTGGCTATTAACGATCGTAAAGTCGCTGCTGTTTGTCCAATCGAGAACAAACGACGCTCGTTCGCGTTTCTCAAGAAGGTCTCGAGATCTCGAGTTTCATTGGCGATCGTTGAGGTCGCCTCGAACAGAGAAACGCAAGTAGGGCGAAGCTTATGATCGCTATAGGAAAACATGCTTCTTCCAAGTTCATTTATACGGCAACGAAATTTTAATCAGATACACGAATTTCTGTCGATTAAGTTCATTTGTCTGAACGAGAGATTGCATTATACATTATACATATTGCATTATAACGTAGGAAAAAACGATGCACTTTTGCTACGTGAAATTCGTTTATACGAACTTCTCTCGATAGGTTTAGATAGAATTATGGTTGGCAAAAATATCGTGGTTTTGAAAAATACGCGTGGTAGTAACATCTACCACGATGATACTCTGATCCCACGTGCCATTTGAACGCGAAAATCTACACGCGCGTCTACTCTAAACAAAAACACGTCAGCGGGTGGAAAGATAAAGCTACGGATGCCTTTGCCAGCACCATATACAATTCCTAAAAAATATAACACCTGAATCGGAGCAAAAGGATAGCCGACAATCGTTAGGAATACGATCACGAGTCTCGACACGCAGAATGTCAGTGCCCGTTACTCGTGACGTGCAAGTAAATTACGTTATATGTTTCTTAATGTAGCGAACGATAGCCGTGATGCTCAAGGAATAAGCTTTAGGTAATAAATTATTTAGATCTTAGTAAACGGTGCAATGTTTATTCGCCTAATCGAAAAGCATCCGTCCATAACCACGTCAGGGTTGTATTGTGCAACATATCGTTCATACCTTTACCGCTTGTTACGTGTACATTGGATAACAGCGAATCATATTTGCGTTACTCTGTTTCTGAAGCTGCTTCACTCGCTTAAACAGAAGATTTAAAGGGGTGAGTAGAAAAATGGTACAAGTGCATTTTTCTCCAAGAATATCAGTATTTTTCTAGTAGATTTTACGAGCGTTTTAGCGCTACAACTGTGGAGAACCAGCAGAATATAAAACTTGTACCAAAGGAACTTAAATAAAAGTATTGGTATAAAGAAATACGTACAAATTGTACGGAGAAATAAATTTTTATCCATACACTTTGCAAATGAAATTTATAAAATTAATAAGAAAAACGATAGCAACTAGTCATTTAAATCATTGCGGTAGTATTCACGTTAATATTCAGAACCATACGTATGATTTCTCTCTGGCAAAGTCCAACTTTCGCCACAATTTTCCCAAATCAGAAACATTCTTGCTCTAACCACTTTCCCTCTGACCTCTCGCTCATCTCCGGTTTACGTGAGAAACGCGATTCGGATGTAACCATATAAAAGTCGCGTGACGAAAAAGGCGCGTTATTGTCGTGACTGGCTTGGTGGTGCAGTTGGACAGCCGGTAAGCGGTCGGGAATCGACTCGGTGGGGATATTGATCTGGGACATGAGCGCCAGGGTATGGGACGCTGTGCGGAACCACCCCTACACGTTCGACCGCGTAAGATTTAGGGATAACGGGGTCGCTTCGCGCGGGACAATCTTTTCGATCGAAAACTATGCCAACAGCGAGCAAACGGACAACTATCGGCGGCTATGATCGACTATGAACCTGAGATATGAAACGAAACGTGTCGCGAGCGGAATGCGTGGAATGGAGGCGAAATTGTACGGGTCGGCAGAGAAATAGAAAGGCTCGTGTACGGTCGAGTGGCGCAGAAAACGAGTCTCGTTTACCGCAGAAACGGTACGTCAACCGGAATCGTACGTTGCACGCGGTACGATATGCTAATTTCGCGTAGGAAATCGACGATTACAAATTCATAGCGCATGCTCGGATACTTTCTAACGATGCGATCCGCGACGTACGTAAGTACACAACGGTCGCGTACGAACAGCAGGACGAACGATCGAACGGACGACAGATCGTGTTGGTCCGCGAATAGCTACAATATCTCGATTAATAGGCTGACCAGTAACTGGAATTGGTTCTGGGAAGCGGCAGCTGGTGAACGCGGATGTGTCGCGCTCGATAATCGTCGACCGTGTATAAATGCGTGCGCGTGCTTCTCGCCGCGACCTCGATCGTTATCGTGATCATTCAGTGGTCCAGTCACACGCTGATAGCATAGATATATATATATATACCAAGAGAAAGAGAGAGAGAGAGAGAGAGAGAGAAAATATGGACGGAGAATATGGAAAGGAGAGGGCGTCTCTCGATCCTCTTACCTGAACAGAGAAGACTGAAGGCTGCAGATGGACGTGGACGCTCGGGTGTCGCCCAAATATGGCAGCACCTCCTTCGCAATGTACTCTTCGAGAAATTGCAGCGACCTTCCAGAGGCGGTATAGTCGCAGTAGACCACTGTAACAATAAAACGCCAGTCGTTTTCAGATGTTCCGAATACATACAGAAGAAAGAACGAAGGAAAAGGAGGCGGAGGGCGCGACACACCGTTCCTCCTTGGCAAGTCTCGCGCGTGGGAAATCGATCGACGTCCATGATAACGCTGCCGCGTCTTTTATTCAACGGGCGTTGCCAAGTGTTTTTGAAAATTTCATACTGTATTGCCGTGGAAATAGCTTGCACGCGACCAGGTCAACGATTCTACGTTTCTCACGAGAATAAGATTTTCGATCCCATCTTCTCAATCTTTTTTCCTTCTTACGCTCGTCTTCTTACACACTGAAATATCCCACGCGATTCGGACGACCACTAAAACTGCGCGCTATTATTCATGCTCCGCGTGAGCACCGGCGCCAGCGACGGTGGGCCGTTTATTCGAAGATATATTGGGTGTGACACTTGATAGAAATAAGAAAAATTGCTCGACGTATGGGATCAACACTCGTAACGCTGGTACGCAACGCTCGTCCAAGGTGTTCTATTAACGTAACCGAACTCGTGGAATTCAAATTCGCGCGGAGATCCAGAGAAGAAAAAACGAAGTAGGTCGCGGTGTCAAGGCAACTGTAAGGTCACCGAAATATCGGAAAAAACTGATTCGATGATAAATACGTTGCGTTTTCAGTTCCTCTAACAGGAAGAAGTCAAAGGTCGTGGCATCGCGATTAACCTTGCAACGACCTTGACAAGTCCATCTATATTACAAGCTTTTATCGGACCTACATGCTCGTTTTTCTGCATATATATCTATATGTAGAGTAAGCCAGCTCGCCGCGTATAAACCCACTTCCGTTCGACTCCAATTAAATCGTATTACAGGTTTTCGCGTGAAAAATAATCCAAACGTGCCTCCTCGAGAGTCGAGGAACGAGATGACTCAGAAAATACAGGATTTTCGGAGATCGATGGTGACAAATCTCGAGTATCTTTTGCGAATATTTTCGGTGGTGCCCGATGAATTAACGAGGAGAATTCGAGAGAACAAGCTCAAGCGCAGCTCGAGCTTTATTTCAAATATCTCGAATTCACCCCTAGACGATTTTCCTGCGGTCGACATTCGCACGTTCCACCCTGTACATCGGTGTCGAGGCGTCGAAGCCGCGGTCGTTGCTTCCGTTGCTATTTTCAGCCCGGCCAGCCAAGCCGAGTTTACCAGAAAATGGAAAATGTTTATTCAGAGGAGAATGGGAGCACATTCTTTCTTGATGCTTCTCCATCCGTTCCTAACAAAGGACTGTACGTACACGTTTATTTTGCACAGACAGATTTGCCCCATGCGAAAGGGTTCGAGGGAAAATATTCTATCGATTTGCGAAACAAGCACTTTAATCAAGGTGGCATAGTAATTGTCAAAAATCGAAGTTTCCGAGGTAGGTAGGTTTTTAAAAAAGAAATTCTGACATCCTGCAAGCATTGCGATTGACACGATCGAATGAAAATTTCAGACGACGAACGATACTAGAATACACCTTAATTCTACAAAATCGAATCGTATTAGACAAGAATAATAATATAAACGACACGAATTTGTTTAAAGATTCGTTCGAAGATGATCGTTATCATATACGCAAGCGTAGACATTGAACGTTCTCTTGACCAGCATTGTAAGTTTCGTCAGAGGTTGAACTGATACGACACTGATACCAGCACGATGATTTATCAACTAATAATATTAATAAATTAAATTACATATTGAATCTCATAAACTTCTGAGAAAGTAATAAACTCTTGGTAATCTTGTCTTCTACGATATTATAATACGATTTTAGAAAATAGGATAATCGAGTGACTTGCCATTTATAAAATCCACTTGTAAAATCTTGTTTGTTTTATTATCGTTACTATCTCACAACAGAATCTATCTGTACTGGTACAAAATTTCGCTAATAATCCCAATCATATATACATATAGGAAATTAATAACAGCGTTAAAAGAGCGCGAATAGCCATAGGTCGTGTTATGAAATACTTGGATCAGCGTCGACGTAGAAACGAACGTTCTCCGATATAACATTGACGAGAGGCGACGAGAAAAAAAGAAAGAGATTTGGCTATTTCGCGCGGCCGAATAGAATCGCCTTATTGCCGGGGAAAGCCAAGGTAGGCGAGAGATAATGATTCGCAGGTGTGTCTTACGAAACAGTCACGATCGGTAACCGGTCCTGCGCGGGTTCGCCAGCGAAATTATGCCCCGGCCTATAGCGGCTTCCGACCATTTTACCCGCGAAGGGGATAAATTGCATTGATTTGTTTAGGAAGGAACGCGTGGAACTAAGCGAAGTTTAATGGCCGTTTCGTAACTGTCCAGCGCCACTTACGTAAAGTGTCGAGCGCTCTCGTCTAGAACGCGAATGGAAGCGTTATTCCGCGAAGTTGAACGCCGATTAACAAATGGAAAATAGTCTTCCGCTTTTACTTCTTTTTCCTACGTGACCGTCGTGCGGAACGATCCACGAGCACGCGTTCTTACAGTCGTTAAACTCTTGTTCCCGTTAATTAATGCTATTAGGAATTTAATAACCGGTAATTTGTAGCGAGAATTGCAACAAGGTGAAAGTGTAAACTAGAGAACGATATCTGTACAGTTTAAAAATCGTTAAGAGGCTGAAATTTGCGTAAGACTCGAAAGGAAGAACGATTCGGCGCTTAATTCACTTTCGATGTATCTTATCTATCCGCGTGATAACGATTCTTTTACATGCACAACATTGTCGGCACAATTATTCGCTCGTTAGCGATTCCAACGTTTCTCGAGAAATACTCCTCGATTGCAAGGATACACGTGTTTTGGAAGAATAAGGAGAGTTTTATTTATCTACAGATCATGATCGGTAGTTTGTAATCGAGGCACCGTGCCGTTAAGAACCAAGCGATTCAGCTTGGCGCGCGAACTCGAGCGCTGATGCTCTCGACTGACGTCAAAATCTCGTTACTTTATCGAGTTGTCACCGGTTCCATCAATGATCGCGGATACTAAATCGCTCGAAGCAACGTCTGCACACACAGTGTCGCCAAAGCTCCTTGGGAATAATTCGAACGCGTCGTGACGGCTAACCTGAATGTCAACTACGCCTCCGCGAATGTAGACGAACAGGGTCGCGCGATCGCGCGACTACATCCGCTCGAGGCGATCCTTTTGCCAAGCTTCTTGTTGTCAGAACTAACAGTGAAACGTGCAATATCCCTCATCGATCGGTGGAATATTACGCGAAAAACTTCGCCAGATGATTGACGGAGCTATTTAAAGTAACGTCTAGCCACTCGACGGCCGTCAAAACGAAGTTTCGATAATTGATTTTGAAGCTGACTGGCGAGAGGCGAGTCTTCCGAATGGATTAACCGCTGTGCCGGCAGGCCCGAGACGCGACCAAGGCTCGTAACCTCGTTGCAGACCACGCTCGGAACTTTGCATACTGGACGCTTTCTCTAGCTTGCAGGCACGAAGCCAGCCTTCGTTCCGTTCGTTTGAGAAGGTTCGACAAAAAACGTAAGGACGGTTGGTTAATCGCGTCACGAAAGGCAAACGACATAACCAAACGAATCGACTAACGAACGAACAACCAACTATTCCACGGAGGTGCGCGCGAATTGTTTTACGAGGCACCGGACGGGTTCAAGGTACCAGGAATTGCAGGGAATTCGCTTCTGGGCGTAGTTTGACCTAAATCCCGAAGGCAACTTACTACGATTGCCCGAACGACCGTTCGACCCCGAACCGGCAACTATTCGCGTTCGAAGCACACACCGAAAGAAATCCTCTTCTTTGTAGAACTAGAGCACACGGGTGAATCTACAAAGAGAAGAAGAGGAAAAAAATAGAGACGTTGGATAGAGGACGCGTGCGTGCGCGAACTTAGATAGCTGACGTATCGCTCGTCTCGGATAAACGGTAAATTACCAGAGCATTCCGCTTTCCAATTAGTCTTCAATTACACGCAGACGAGTTGACCGACGACGGCACGCGTCCGGCAACGTTTAACTGCTAAACGACGGGTTCCTCTTCGAACCAACCGTCTTGCAATTAATTCGGAGGAAAGCTTTCGCCGCTAATCGATTAATTCGGCTGACCGGATGAGAAAGCTCGGCTCGCGTACGCAGTTCGATGGAAAACACGTTAATTGAATCGGCAAAAGATCGGCTCGTAATGAGAATGTTGATACACCGTTGATCTTATCATATGGAAGGATTCATTGAAAAGCTAGACGTAGCAAATAACCGTTTGAGAAATATGCAGCCGTACGTTTGGCGAGCTATTCTTTGCACAATTAAATATTTACGTAACATCCGCACAACATGGCGATAATTTGTTTGAATGATGCGCGTTCTATCTACCTCTTGGCAGACACGAACGTTATTTGAAAAATGTTAAATCTCTTTCTCTCTCTTACTCGCTATACTTTTTAATATTATTTAAAGAACAGTTTGCGTAACGTCAAAGAGAATAATTGAAATGAACGTAATAGAATTTTGGGATACGGATAATACATAAGCGAATATTCGAATCGATGCAGTCGAAATACGTGAATAGACTATGGTCAGCGAATAAAGTCGGTACTCCCACTTGATTATTCCGAGTGCCAGTTAATTGGTCGTATTTCCGCAACGTTATTATTCGCAATAACGAGACTGTATATATCACTTGCGTCCTTCGATACGTCGTGCGTGACGGTTCACGAGATTTTATTCTATCACGTGTATCTCCTGGTAGGAATGTACGACTTTAACCACGTATTCTTTCGTTGATTCAGCTGACATAGCAAAACTATTCCACCGTTTCTATATCCTCCTAAATCTTTCACATTTCCACGCTATCAAATATCGATCAACGAATATGTTCCTTCAAAGGAAATTCTTCTGTGAAATATCAAAGTCTACTGCTATCATATTCGAGCAATTTAAATTCCGTAAATGTCGTGGAAAAGTTGAAAAAAGGTAATTACTACCAATACTAACTATTTTGTACATAATAGTTAACGTTAATTTAATTTAATTTCAGAACAAAATGTCCGAAGAAAAACGTAAGAATCTCTCATTATCATCTTCTATTTTTACACATTTGCCAATTTCTCTTACAAGGAACCATCCCGAATTTTTCTTTGATCTACGTTAGTCGACGTTCTGTGACAATTATAATCGAGGTCTAAATCTATCGTCATCCAATTCAAAGAATTCGAGTCGCAAAGTTTCTTTGAAATAGAAGATCTCGAAGAAGAGTTAGCGGAACTGTCGCATGAGAAGATTCGACAGATGATGCAATTCTCGCGACTATTTTTGGCGCGTTTAAGTGCTGTTTAATGATATGTGTAATGGAACGAAATTAACGCTCGCAATTATTGTCAGCAGCTGACTCGAGAGCGAACGTTTCTAAGCGTTCGTGAGTGTCGACCGACTTGGCTAACTGGATTACGCTTCGCTCGCGTTTCGCGGCGGATCGTTCCGGCCGCCATTCACTTTGTTCTTAGTTATACGGCAATCCGAGAAATTGTCCTCGAGGCCGGCCAAGTCGTTCTGTGCGTAACCGCACGTGTACAGTGTAAGCGAACGTTTTGAGGGAGAAAAGCCTACCAGCCCGTCTTTTGGGAACGAGTGGCAGACGCCTGTTGCGTGCTCGTACGTTTCCGCAAATTCCCTTTGTTTGTTTTCGAAATTTCGCATTGTTGATACGATCCGAAGAAGATCGCCATGATATTTTCAATGGTTCGTCGAATGTGCTTAATGTACGAGAAAATGAAAAACAGAGTCTTCCTTGGAAGAAATTCGAAGAAAATCGGAGAGAGGAGAAAGAGCTTTTAATAGATACGCACGATTCCCTTGGCTTTTACGATTCCGCAATTTTTATGCTGCGATTTTGCTCTCCTTTCAACAGGAAAAGATACTTTCATATTCGATTCTAGATTATATTCTAATAAATTCTATTCGTTATTCTCTTGTACTTTAAATGGAAAAATACATTTATGTCAGGAATGTTCCAAGGAACATTAATCGTTGAAAACTTCGTTTTTACATGCATTAAAAGGAAATGAATTTTATAATAATTACCTCGGACGTAGAAGTAATATCTAAAAGGCGAAGGTAAACGAAATAAGAAAAATTCGAGTAAATTATTCTCCCACGCTTCAACATTCCGCGGAACTATAATTACTACTTAAACCTAGAGCCAATATGCACGATATCCAGCCTGATTAACCAATAATCTCTTTATCCCCTTAATCGCGTGTCAGCTGATGGGAAGCTTCTGATAACCGAGCTACTTCCTGATTAAATCATGTACGAGAAGCGCAAGAAAAATAGGAAAAAGAAAAAAAAGGGAAGAATGACCTACGACGAGACGCGGACAGAGGCCTCGAGTCGTGCAGCGATCGAGTCGAACGCGACCTAGTTTCCACGTCTATCCGTGTTCTACGGACTCCTTGGATCGCGCGATAGTACGATCGACCTGGCCGACGAGTTCGTACGATCAGTCTACCGTGTGGAATATTGTTCGCACCTATTTCGGTATAGGATCGGTACGACCGACTTCTATCCACGACCCAGATCGTTTATTCCATCCTGCAAGTAGTTTCTGCGCACGTTCCCTCAGAATGCTTCCTCGTTTCGTTCCAAACGAATGGATACGATCGATCGGTATATACACTAGCAAAAGTTTCATAGCATCGGATGTGTCTTATAAAATCCAAGAATTAGAAAAAATAGCAGCTACTTCGGGAAATACATCGGTTAAAAAATTATCGACGCAGAGGAAATTATTTACTATGGATACCTGTATAGTATTCATTTCGAACGAGTCCTGTTGCACGATAATTTACTAGCTAATAATATTAACGAATCGACGTGACGCAAATTATAAACTCGACTCGCATAGTTTTTACGATTTTGTAATTTTACGTCGAACAGAACAGTCAGCTGACCTGCCGTTTCAAAACATCGGACGTAAAACTTTTATTTATCACATTACTAAGCTAGTCGCTATTATTACGTGTAATTTATCAACACTGATGAGTTGTAATTTGCAAACCCGTAAAACGTCGCTAATAATACTATTTGTGCAAGAGGATGTGGATGATTCAACGGTCCGAATTTTTGGCTAGTAGTGTACATTCCATTCCACTCAAAGAAACTGCATAAGAAAATAGGGAAGCGGCCTTTCCGTTTGCACATGAGCGGTTTGGATTGCTTCCACTCGCGAGATAAGCGAATCGATCGTGGTCGTTCCAACCAACAGATCCATGCTACAATAAGAGCTACTCTTTTCCGCTGGATACACTCGAATCGCTAATTAACGCGCAAGTGTTTCGGAGTGGAACGGTAGCGGATCGATGGCCCTCGCCACGCTTCCAATTACGCGGGCCCTGAGGAACAGTGTGGGCCGTCGCGTGGGCGTTCGAATCGTCCTGCTCACTTTCGTTCCCACACACCTGACCTTCGAGAGAACAATAAATTTCAGATTAGTCAATCGTGTCGTACGTCTGTCCCATATTTACTGCATCCGCTATATCTGTTACGATGCGAGCGGTTTTTCTCTTTTGCAAGAGAAAATAGTCGAAGGCCGAGTTTTACTGCTGCTCCGATCGTACTTCTGTTAGGATCGAGCGATATTTCTCGCGCCGCGGGTATCGTGTGGTGAAACAGTTGCCTGATAAACTTTGGTAAACGTGCAAGATTGTGCTCACCGAGGGGGAAAAAAAAATCGTATCTGATAAGAAAGTGCGAGGGAACTCGCGCAGCTGTTGGTAATCGATTTCTATATCGAGTGATGTCATTTATAGTACAGTTTCTTCGAAACAGCGTTGTTAATCTACAACGTTTACAGACGTACATATGAATTACAAACATCAGAATCCATTTCTAAGATTTCGAAACCTGATCGAACGATCAAAATCATTTGAAAATCTTAAGCGTCTCTTACAGAACGGAAGTTGTCTTTGTGTAACGTAATATTCTGCATGGAAAAATATTCATCCGCCGTTTCAACGTTTCGAAGTTGCTATTGAGAGATATACAAATAATATTATACTAAATGGTATTCAACTATTCTAACACCTCGAAACGTATACGAATATTCGTCATACCCAGTGATTGCATCATAGGAGATATCATCTTGTTTCGTATTATGAGGCAAGTTTCGCGTATAGGAACTACTTTAGCGTACCCGGAAGAATCACGTAATCGTACGAAAAACCATGTCGTTAGCGACAGTCTCGGCCAAGATTATGCTTATCGCGTGACAATTAGCGCTATAAATAAAGCGCGGCGATATAGGTGAATATTGCAGCAACTTCTCGCCAAACGTTGTGCGTCAGTAGCAAGATGACGAGTTGCCGATGTTGTACGCGATGCACGCGACAAACGTCAAATACGAGATGGAGGACGCTTCCGACAAGCGCGATGTGCCGCTGCCGGAATATTTCACGAGCGCCAAAAACCTCCGAGTCGAGAAGTAACGTGCGAAACCGGGCTATGGCGACGGGACGGGAGGATGGGGAAGAGAGGGTGGAAGCCTTTCGAGATCATGCCCGGCACTAAATTTGGAACAAGGCTCATATCCAACGTCGCACGGTTCGCCACGGGGCAGAGGAGAGATCGTCGCTTGCGACCTAAATACGAAGGGACCCCGAGAGAGCGTTTCGCCGTCCTAGCGTCGCGGGGTCACTTCCATGAAATCGTCCCGCGCACGAAAATAATTCAGTCTTTGTTCGTTAGAGCGTATACGAGCGGAAAGCAAGCGAGAAGTTGTTCGCTGCGAGAGCCACTTGCTCTCCCAGTGCGAAGAATAGGTCGACGAATGGCCGTACGATCGATTCCAGAAGGAACAGTCGCGGGATGAAGGTTACGAGAGAGTCAGCTGTTCTTGGAAGTCATGTTTTCCATGGTTAAGAGGTTGTACGCGAAACTGAGTTGGAAATGGAAAAAATAGATAAATTCTGAAAGATTCTTTGTATCCGTGCCTCTAATCAATCTTCTATAAAGAGATACAAAAGCGGTGGTAACAGTCTGGCCATTATTGCGAAAGATAGGTCATCGTGTGAACTAGAGATAACAGCAACGACGGAGGAAGAAATAACTGGCGTTGAATTTTTTCATCGTATCTAGTCGAACAGCTGGTCTTTCACAGACACAGAACGCGTGTGATCGCGAGATCCAACTGATCGAAGGAGGATCTAAGACGGTCAAAGCCAAAGCTTTCTGTGTTCTTCGACCGATCCTCTCGTGATCTTCGATGGATCGGAAACGGAGCAGATCGCGCGAGATCGTGACTAGATCTAACTACCGTTGTGCAGCGCGCAAGGTGGCGGGGAGCGAATAAAAACCGAAAGTGATTAAATCACCGCGCCACACTTCCTTGGACCGTTTAACCCTGGAGCAATGACGCATGAATGGAGACGACCCGGTTGAACTTGGAACCGTGAAACCGGTTAAGTGCGCCGGATACCAGGGTCGTTCCATTCCGATGTAATGCGCGCTTGATATTTTTGCCCGGTTACGTATTATTTGTTGACGAATGGGATCATCGTCGGGAACAATCGATGCTTTGGCTCTCGTTGTTTCGACAACCACGGGCCATCAACTGTCGATGCATAACAAATATCTTGCCGTGCAGGCAACATTTATTGACTTATGCGAGAGAACCTGGGCGGAAAAGATTGATTTACGCATAAATAGATAGAAATGTTAATTTTAATTGACATTGATTTATTTTATGAAATTGTTATACTAATACGTTTCAACGGATATTGTTGGAGTACGTCTCGTTTCTGAATGTCTCAACTGGATCTTGTTGTTGTAAGATGATCTAATAGCTTCGTGTGCCTTAGACGTTCACAATTAGACCGGAATAGGTAATCTATTTGAATGAATCGATAGCTAGGTACACAGCTTTCAGAGTATGGCAGCTATGCAATAAATATTAACTAGCCGCTGACTCAAGGAACGGTGATTGTAACAGATACGAGAAGAGTGGGCATCGATTACGTCTTACCAGGCGTGGAAGTGACACAAGAATTGTCAGTATATTACGTTCTATGCATGATTTCACTTGGTTATCGTTATTATAGCTATGCTGAAAGACTTCGTTGTTAATTATCGCGACATTTAAATTTTTAACTTCTCCACGTATGAACAAGCATTTCATTTTCATAATTCAATACCGAAAGTGGAAAATACCTGGAAGAAAAGTAACAGCGCCGTAATAACAACGTAACCGCAAGTTATCTGCGTAAACAGTCGATCGAGGCACGAGTGGCACTCTGGCCAAGCGCAATTACCACGATAAACTCGATTAAACCTCTCGTTTCGCTTGGCGTAGTTTATTTTATGCACAGAAACTGGGCGCTCTGTAATCTCAGGGAGCAAGCGGAAGTGATCGAACGGCGCAGTTCGCCTCCGGCCCGATATCCACACCGATAACTTCCGCGTGCCGCTATGATGCGCCGCGATAATCGGCCATCGCTTCGGTAACATTATTAACGAGCTCGGTGCACGATGACGTTCGAAAACGCCTAAACCGCTCTCGCTACACGATTTAAAGTCAGAGTTCAAAGAGTGGCCGTGCATCCTCACGTGTAACAACTCGAATATCCTGTTCCAGGATCGAAAACCGTTGCGTCGGAGGTTGATCGGTTTCCATCGAGATTCCGTGCAGTGGCCTTTCGTTTGAACCGTTTGCTCGGTTCGACCAACGTCCAATCAATTAAATTCCGTTCAATAAATCTTCGACAGATTTCTTTTCCTTCGTTCGATTCCTTCCTCTTAAACGACAACGATAGACACGCTCCCCTCGATCGAGACAGTGAATGCATCCATGATTTACGCTACGTGCAGCCCTATGTCGTGACACGAGCGCATATACACGTGCACGTATGCGAGCTAGGGAAGTGTACAAAGAGAGAAAGAGAGAGAGAGGGGGAGGGGAGGGGAGAGAGAGAGCAAGCAACCGCGTCAGCAAACCACATTAGGTGTGTGCTACATTAACACGTGGTTGGTCCGTTGGCTGCGTTGAATTACATAAGCGTGAGGTAACCGAGGGCAATGTCAAGGCTACAAGCTTTACCAGTGATACATATCGCTGCACGATGTTGTTACGATCCAGATTTACGTTTGTCAACTCTCTGTGGCTCCTCTGTGGCCAGAGATAATCACGCGTGATAACGCGTCTTCTAACGTAGTCGTGGGTGGACGGACACAGGAAGTCTCCGTCGTCGGTCCAATGCACGATGACGCGGTCTCAAAGCTCAGCCAATTCTTCAACCAGTCATCCGTGGACGAGCGAATACGCGAATCTTGCGTAAAGATATTTGGCAACGATTCGATGATATCGAGCTCGTCGAAGGTTACACACGTCGAGCTTTTCTGCTTGATCGCGTGGGCGTTCGATATGGGGAGATAGTTTTTGTTTGGCTTCGAAGGTGCTCGCGATGAGTTCACGAGATGCCGCTGTTGACGGAGCGATTCGTTATCCCGGTGACAGCACGTGCTTTCAAGAGCCCTGCTCCACTTACGACTTATGACCCGTATTCGAGAAAGCGCATGAATGAGCTAGTGTGGTCGACTACTGTTACATAGGGATTATTCGTTACGTCAAGATTTACGTCAGAGAACTATCCATGCCCTAGAAAACATTTTCAATCGTTCGCAGAGTACTATACCCTGTATACCTTTCGCTATTGTTGCAATTTACTTCACAATATGACGATCCATTGCTTCTTCGGTTGGCTGATTGGACAGCGCCCGGCCGTCTTATTCTACTTACAGAGGAAAGGTTTCACTGGGACTAGAAAATAATCCGACTAGAAAAGAACGTAAACACTCGTTGAGAAGTGCAAAGATAACGAAAATATTAGCTCGTATCGATCGTATACTTGAAATAAACCCGAAAAAGCGTTCCAACTGTTACCGAAGCAGAACTCCAAGACAAAGCTAGGTCTTTCGAAGCACCTCTTCGATTCAACGTGATCGCTCGATTTATATTTAATTTCAATCGTCGTCTCGGTGCAATCTTATCTACAACGTAAGTATTTTGTTAGAGAGTCCATTAACAAGTGGCAAAGGGAGAAAAAGAAAAACGGGGAAACCCGGAGAATTACATAAGGAGACGAAGTCATTAACGAGCAATGTCACTATTAGAGGTAGCTAACCAAAACACGTTATCAATGCTCGTTCGAAAATCTATGCGATTCGCATGTACGATATATAGGATATCGAGTAAACTCTATACTCTTCATCCAATAGGTATCACGGGCTTAACGTGGAGTTAATTGCTTGTTTCGCTGATAAAATATTCTTACGATTTTTGCCAGTGATAAACGCGTTCTCGAACGCCGATAAGAATTTTGTTTTTTTCGCCTCTCGTTCGGTGCCACTGCGTCTGCTGGTGTTATCTAACAATTAACGTCCCACTAGGACAGAAATCTGTACATCTGTTTTGCCGGCTGTGTTATTCATCGCATAAGTAATTACGACGCAAACAGTTCGGCTCATTGTTTTATTCTTACTGCGCATGAAAAATTCTCGATTTACCGAACAGGGAAAATATCGAACCACTTGATTACCATTCGCCACGAAGGCGAATTAATAATGTCCGACAGAATACTTATATTCCAGCATGAATGCAGTTCATCGGCGTCGTCGATCGCTCGATTAGTCGTCGTAAAGATAGTGATAGCTGTTGACGATATTACCTTGCTAGATGATATTTTCCAACAATATCGCAACAGCTCGCTAATTATATAAATAAATGGCCTTTCCAACAATATCTATTTTTGTAAACTGGATATTTTCACCGTGGTTTCGAGTTGGAAACTATTTCAGTTGTCGAAGCGACACGCGTTGTCACCTTCGATTCGCGATTTATCTATATCAGTTTACGCTGCGCCAAAACATCACGCATCGCGGCAAGCGGACATTGGCCGGGTTCTCTGCTGATTTCAGAATGCCCGCGACTGGAAATTTTTTAGCGTCGAAGCAAACACGCGCCGTGTCTCCATCGAATTTATCGAACGACATCGACTTCAATTCCGTGACAAGACGGTGCTACTTCTCGATTACCAAGTTGCGTGTTGAAGAATCTAAGCTTGTCACGAATGACACCGCCGGTGTACGAAGATTGACCGGTTTTTCCGATAACGTACGAGAATCGCTATGTCTGTTCGTCACCTTTTCTCTTATGGAAACTATTTTCATGAATAATTCATTTATTAACAGGAGTAAACCCTTTGATTAAATATAGACACGGTGAGAAGTGGTAAAGAAAATTGAAAGAAAAACGATGTATTCCTCGTTAAATTATTCCATTTTGTATCTATTTGGAGAGAAGCCACGACTCGTTCTAGCCAGTAAAATCGTCTGTTTACGCATGAATCTTTTAAGAAACGCCTTATCTTGTCTTGGGATTGCACATAGTGCTTCCTAGCTAGGAAAATCTACTATACTTCAAAGACAGATTCGCCGCTTAAAAACAATATAAAAATTTCATACAGGCTGATTCCGTTACAAGCTTTTTAATCAACGGTATCAGTAAAAAGGTTCGTATCTTGTCTATGACATAAACACATCGACTGATCTAAATGGAACTTGTTAATTTTTATTACAATTTTTCCAACGACCCACGATCCGTTCATTGGTCAACTTTACCTAGTAATTACAACGTTAAGTCGTGTCCAGGTTATTAAGTGTAGGAATGAAAAAGTCAATCGATCGGATAGAACTAGAATTAGAATTTTATCTTGTTAGGCGATTGCTTCGCCAATTGAACTGTACTTAACTTTTTCTATATTCTAATCTGCGCTGATGTAACTGACTGGTTTGAGCAAAAGGCAAAACGAGAAATTCCAAGGAAAAGCTGCGTATGTCTCTCGAAAACTTATAAATGGTTGAGAAGAACACGTTTCAGACCGCTGATCTATTCGCGAGCAAAAATAAATCGACTCGTGGTTATGCGCAATCCATGAATTGTTTATCGTGAATCATTTCGAGTATGGCGCAAATCCATCTCTTAATTCTATAAGCGTCCCATATTTGTATGCACTTCTGTTACTTTATGACATTCACAAACGCTTTGAAATATTTAAGTATTCCTCCTTCACGGCGCAGCGTTTCTCGCTATCCAATTACGAAATGATTCGTGGATTGTCTTTTCTCGTACGCTTTTGTCCCTAATTACAGCGGTGTACATATCGCTCGTTAAGGAAATCTTACTTTATTTTCCAAGCTTCGAATCAACCTCGAGATCGATTAAATCGAGCAGATATGACTTCCCGCGATATCTTCCGTCAAATCGGAATCTAACTTTACTGTATCTACAACGCGAACAAACACATCGAGAATGGAAGAAACATCATCGATGTTCAATTTTACGTTTGCTATTATTACGTCACGGTCCAAGTGGCTCGAGTAGAGCTTTCCTCGAGAAATTGGCCAGTTGTTCGCGCGGCAGCAGATTTCTCGTTGCTGTCATAGCCTCCGGAGACAGCCAACCGGATCGTCTTCGCAATAAAGAACGGCTAATAAAGCGATAAGCGTCGCGTTCTCGAATTACCAATCGAGCACGTACACAGTTGCTGTTCGCGGCCGCATGCTTACGGTTACGTAAAGTAAATCCTCTCGTAACGAGGAGACCGACCGATGCGCAGGCGAGTCGATAAACCTGTGGCCTGGAGTCGAACGCTCGGGGAATATATCGAAAACCAGTTGACACGTTCGATGGAAACAGTTAACACTGGCGGATTAAGGTCGACAATAAATCGACGATTAATCCATGGCCACGATAAGCTACTACTTTCGTACCAGTCTCCGTAAATCTTACGAATCTTATTTTTAGAAACGTCTGAAGAATAATAGGATTAGAATATATTAAACAAATACGGAGAGAATTTATGAAATATTATTTTGATGTTCGTATGCGTGTACGTTACGCGGAACGAACGTAGTACGGAAGTCACTTTCGGTTTCAACATGAAATGCATTGTTATGCAGCCTCTTTGAAACAGGATGTCATTCCGCGTATCAAATAGATTGGACGTGCTGGTAAACAATCGTAATTAACCTGATTTGCGAATATTCCGAGTACACAGCTATTTCCGTCATTTTCTGTCGTGCACGCAGAACGCAACCTGTTTGCGCAATCTACATCGATGATGGAATGTTATCGATAACGTTATCGAGCGAAGTGCCACACCGGAAATGGTAAATTTACGGATTTATGCAGATACAGAATGGTTGATAAAACGAATCGACTTAAGATGAGTGCTCGTACGGCGAACTGTAGATCGATAAAAAATTCGTACGGGTGACCTCGCTTCTGTTTTCAGCGATCTAAAGATTCTCGCTCGAAGGCGGAGCTAACGTAACCGGCTCTGAGCAAACATTTGCAATCCACGCCCGCTATCTTGTGCACGATCTCGTTGACTATTTGTAAACACTGTCACAACATTCTGCGTATCATTTCACCGAGTTAACCCGATAACGATATCAAAAATTTCTAATATCAAGTATATCAAACTATATGGCAGGGAAAAAAGCGATTTTGTCGTCCAGTTAAGTATTGGATTATTCTATAAGTAACGCGATGTTTTCCAATATACGTGTACCAACCAGGTAAAAATAAACGACTAGGCTTATAATTAACCTTATTAACCTTCACTTTATATTTCTCCGAGTATGTATATACATCAGCGTTAGCTATTTAGTGTGTCAATACATTATCTTAATCAAAAGAACGAGATATAACGTACAATTTTTGTTCGATGATTTACAGTATTCTAATTTAGAAGCTGAAATAAAATTAAAATTGAGTTTTACGAGTACGACCGATCTTCGTTGTATCTGATGCATAAATTCCACTTTACACCGAGCGTGCATCTCGATATTATAAAACAAGGGGTTAATCAATGATATATCTTTTCTACAGTTGTTCGTCATCTTTTTTATTAAGTTTCCTATATCTCTTTTATAAATCTTCTATCATGACTCATAACGATACTGTTACGAAATCGCGTTGGTTAAAGGATAAACCGATGTTTAATATCTAGATGATGAGATTTGATCACCAGAAATCATCAGAAACGACCGGCAATCTTTACAGAAGTACGTTATAAGGTTCAAAATATTTATATACAATCTTATCCTAATTGTGACAAGCATCGTTTCAAGATAACATCCAACTATTTTCATCGTGGAACGACGTTACATAAGAAACGCCTTCGCGCGCGCGGAACAATACGGTCCCCTATACGTGGAAACTCCTGTGCATGACTGGTCGTCGCTTAACTCCCGAGGCCATTTTCTAAACGAGTGGCCGAGGAAAACGGAACGTGGCGACGCGAAACGTAATGATGATGCAACACCGCGAGAAACAAACGAGCCGGCGGATGCGCGACCATTGCTGCTAATTACGCCGATCAATCTACGATTTCTTCGAAAATGATCATAGCAGCGATCAACCAGATCGTCCGTAATATTAGACGATTGCTAGGTTACCAAATAGTAGAATCGCGTTTAGGAATCGAGTAGTACATATACGTAGATCGTAGATAGAATTAGAACGTTATCAACTGTGTCACGATAACGATGTATTCGTATTTGTAAATTTGGTAGCAGTAAAGAAAATGATAATCGTTGTGTACCGTTATTCGAAAAGAAATAGGTAATGAGAAAATTTAAAATTTAAGATTGGAGCATCGATATTGGATGGAAATTTATTCCGAAAACGTTAGTCAGGCATACTGCATCCGATACGGACGACTACGTCGAGTCTCTATTAAATACGAAATAATTGCGAAATAATTGCGAAATAATTGCGACTGTATTTTAATAGACTGGGAGAAATTTACGAAATTCCTAAACACAGTGTTTATGCCGTATCTGTTGCCAAAATCGCGCGTTGGTACACTTTGACAATCTTCTTGCGTACACAATTTGTCAGAACGAGTTATGGATCGTTTACTGTTCGATCCACCTAACGTCTGCGACACGCTGGATTTCACGAAATGTTATTTTTACGAGGGTTAGACGAACGTGTAAATATATTCGTAGCGTTCCGCGATTCGATTTCGACGACGATATCTCGGCCACTTGGCGCAAGGCCGACCTATGAATCGGTCCGCGATTATTCGCTCCGTGGTTTCACCGTCGCGTAAAAGTGGCCACGAAGTGACGGAGGTACGCGTGTCGAAACTGAAAAAGCCGATACAATTGCAGATAATGGAAAAACGCTCGGATTTTTGCCGCGATCCGACAAACTTTTACCGATTGCCCTCGTTCCTTGCTGTAGCGCGTGGATCAAAGCAGAAAGTAACACTGGTTTATGGTGTTTTGCGATGCGGCGTGGCGTTGCTTTTGCTTCCACGCCCTGTTGGAGCACGTCGCGTAAAAAGACAGAGATCTCGACCCTCCAGTAATGTAAAAACCGATGCTCCGCTTTTACCTCGTCTATACCGCAGCGCGGAACACGAACGCGACGCAAATAGAACATCGCTGCAAGGTAAACAGCAAACGGATGTCGGAACGAGCGAAATGTGGAATACATTAGCATTAGTTGTGGAATAAAGGGAACAGACGTCGAAGGTGACGCTCGTTTGTTTCACTGATCCGGACTAAAGTTTAACTATCGACACAATATGCATTCTATGGATAAAAATTCGGAATCTAATAGAACAATGTTGACAGAATACCGTATGCTGTGTATACTTTCATTCGTAACTTCGAAACTTGCTGGTTTTATACGAAGCACGATGACTGACTCAGATTATCAAGAAATTGCTTAATTGATAAAAATTCTACATTAGTCACTCAAGCTAATGGAAAGCTAAAGAACAATTTGCAAGAATCGCAGAAAAATTATGAATTAATATTCGTGAGTTGCCAAGCACAACCATCGGGCGCAAAATTTCATTAAAAGAATCTTTTCTGAATGAAGAAACTTGAAAAGCAAATAGCAAGAAACGGAATAGAAAATTTCACAATACGAGTACTAATGATATATACATATATATATATACGCGTGATTAAAGTTTTATCACAACAACAAACAAATGCGTTTTTTGCAATCCAAAGCTCCAGTCAGGGTAATAATTCTTGAAAATTTCACTAGTTTCTTGCTATGTTGTTTTTCCGTATGCGTGTCCTCGTACTTAAATATGTATATATTTGAAGATATTTGATCTGACATTTCAAGAAAATGACAATGAGTTCTATCGAGTTTTTATCGGTTCGATTTGCAAACAGATAGTGCTGTTCGATCGAGGGATTACAAAAGCCGACCTTCAGACACTCAGGCGAACACACTGAACTCCATTGAGCGTAATCTCGTTTCGCGTGTGTTGCAATATTCGAGAGAAAAGGAATGGGCAGATCAGGTTTGCCGGGCCCGAATTCGAAACCGAATCTTTTATTTCTAGGACGACCGCCAGCCGGTTGTGGTTGCTTGGCAGATTCTTTCTGGTCAAGCCTAGCGCGTCGAATGATTGTCGCTTCTAAAAAAAGCGCGTGCATCACGAGGCTAACTGCAAAAGCAAACCTGGACGAGACACCGAGTAAATCCGCGATTCTACTTGACCTAATAAAAGGCCAGACGACGACAGACTGCTTTTTCTCCCGTTGAAATAAGACGGTCTCCATGGAAACAAGGAAATCGGTCGATTTATGTACGAGCGAATAAATAATGCACGAAAGCCGCCGCTTCGACGTGCGTTTCTTCGCGTCTTCGCGACATCGTAAGACAAGATCCGTGGAACCCATACGAACAGAGACGAATAAACGTGTGAATGACAAACCATGAGTCGCGCCTATCATTGAAACGTTGTATTATCACCTTCGAAAATACGATTCGACGTATTCCGGTTACGTTGCCGAGTACTAAATACGCTGGCGCCTGCTGACTAGTTCACTGGAGATAAGATTGAAAGTGACGAGCCGGAGAAGCTGTAGAGGAATAGTTCGAGTTTCGTTCGAGCCTCTTAGTTACTTCGAGCCTGTAAGTCTTGCAATGCCAGTTGGTAGACTTGTCATCGACGATACCATCTTCTGCGAGTCACCTCGCGAACGATCATGTACCTGCTGTATATTGCTTTTCCAGATACTTCGTCTCTCTCTCGACGCGTGTATGCACGACGTTTCAAAAGTTCTACGTTCGACGTCTGACGAGTCCATAAGTCCGAGCGTATTTTTAGTTACAAGGAAACTGCAAAAAATGTTCAGCTTGATATTTATTTAGAAGAATTCCTTTCCATTTCGATGAATAAATCTTTACCTCCGCCTTCGTAACTCGTTCCACGAGTCACGAATCACTATTTTTAATTATTTCCTCCGAAAATTATTTCAAAATTGCAACCAGTTATTCGCAATTTCATTTGCCTGTTACACGACAAAATAGCAATCCGTCGGAACGTATCGACTTTCAAGAACGTCTATGATTCTATCACTAGCCTCTAACGACGTATTGTGCTTTTCACGATCTAACATTATGCTTCATCATCCTAAATACATAGACTAGAGAAAACAAGAGACTTAACGAAGCTCGAAAAAGCTCACAAGTTCATAAACATTGAACATTCTTGAACACACCTGAACATTCCTTCCATAAAAAAAGGCAAATCTCTGTTACCCTCTATTAGCCTAGCAAAATGAAATCCTTTCCTAATCGCGCAATCCATCAGGAAACGATGCCCCAAGCAATTTCCCTTTTCTCGTTCTCCTCGTCCCAGTAACTTACAGAAGGCGTGAAACGAGAAACGATACATAGAAGAAACGGAGCAATGTTGATCCACGCGATATACGACCGCTCACCATTCAAGGTCCACCGTTCAGGGAAACATACTTACATATCCCAATGGATATGTGAATACACACGAAGACAAGCGTCGTATTGTGTGCGGAGCCTGTTTGCGACCTCCTCCACACAGGCCGAATCGAACACGTAACCATCGACAGTTTCTCTGGTACGCGCTCTCGCGAGATTATCACAGAGAAGAGAAGGGCGTTCATAGTGATGTAATCGGCAAACGTAAACCGCGGGCGACGCCGGGTCTGCCGGAGTCGGCCGATGGCCAACGACCAATGGGAAAACGTGGCACGTTTGTTTGTACCTCGGCACCGCGTGTATGATTCCTTTCGCTGGCCTCGTTCCCTAAGCGCCCGTTTCTGATCGCGTTCCATAACCACGCCAGGATCAAGGATACCTTGTTCGGGAATTCGCCTGTTGGCAGCCGTTCACGACTTTCGGTCGACGGGTCTTTGTCCCTCGTGACCGACTAGTCTGGCTGGTAGGCGATCCTTTGGAAGGTGAATTGGTCTATGGGTATGAAACTAGTTGGTCCCTCGAGGCCGTTCAGGAATAGGTTGTGGTCTACTATTTGGATATCCTCTTGCTTTGCTGTTTCTGTTAACTCCTTAACCCTTTCGTTCCTGGTACCATCCACGAGATGATGCATCGGTACTAGCGACAATTTTTGCAGAATTTTATAAATCTTCTTTCTTTTCTTTTTTTACTTTTTTGTTTTTTAACAATTTAAGTGCGTATTTTACAAGATTATTCTGTTCATGATCGTGAAATTCGTGTACTGACTTGTTCAAATATTTTGTTATTTCGAATAAATAATATCGCTGAATAATCAATTAATAATATAATTGAACGAGTAGTAAAAAGTTAAAATCTTCGGATATAAGTGCACGTAAATACATACATACATATGCTCATGTGTGATGCAGCGAATTTTTGTTGGTACATTTCAACGAAGAATAAAGGTATATTGTACGAGATAAAATTATTTCCTGACTTCATAAAATTTCTAAAATCTCGATGAAAAGTTGTCGCGACAAATAATCTGTGTAGAAAACAAGCCGGTGTTCCATAATCTGCAAACGAGAATATACTAGTATTTTTGTGTCGAAGAATAATTAAACACGCGCACCAAGGTCGCGAAAGAAGTCATTTGAATGCTATTCATAATTGAAGAGATGGTAGGTTTTGGCAGTCGATTAATTCCAACATATAGAATACATTTTCGCTTATTTATGCCGCAACTTGGTAAATGTCAACGAAAGGGACTCCGCTTTGACACTGTGATATCGAATAAAATTGCCATCCGCTTGGTTACATTCCACTGTGATTACAAATGAAATCTCATTACTCGCGAACGATATAGCTCGCGCAAAGCGAAATAGATTGCACAGCTCGTCGAGCATAGCTCCGGGCGTTCTTTAAACGTTCTCCGCTGTGATTGTACGTGAGCTGCAGAACGATACGGACGATCTATTCGAGAAACTATGTAAACGCGACAGTACGCGAGATTGGTGGGAACCACGAAGAAATCTCGCATTTAAAAGCGGCGCGCAGAACATGGATTGCATATTTTGATGGTCGGCGAATCGATAACGACCACAACCAAGAACGTAACGAACGCAATAAAGCGGTCAAAGCGGTAATTTAGGACCGACGACGTTTCGTCCAAGGAGAATCGTTATTTGCATATAGCGTATATTGCCGTCGCTTTTTAACGTCTTTGTTCCTCTTTGTCTCTCTCTCTCTCTCTCTTTCTTTCTTCGGCTCTCACGAGACTAGAATTCACGCGGACAAAAACAATGAGAACGTAGATTATGCTCGTGACTGACTTCGCCGCTCGTCAGAAGTGAAGTGGAAACGGACGACGAGGTTACAAGGAGCGATGGAAAAAACACGGAGGTCGTTGATGGACAATGCGTAATTTACAGCGAAAGAGACGTGCCAAGTACAAGCTTCCGCGTTAGAATATGTATACAAATGTATGTACAACAGGAATATGACGGATAGAAGGGGAACGAAGACTCGCCGACAGGAAATCGGTCGGTGCGCTATTAGAAACGCAGCCATTTAATGCCACGTCTAACGATTGTCAGCGAAATTGGATAATACTACCGCGGGATTTCACTTCCTTTTCACGTGTTCTTATGTAGTATTAATAGAAATGGTTCAGGTGTCACCAGAAACGTAAGGTGAATGATACGGAAATTTGTCGGAAATATTTTGTAGTTTTAAAGGGATTAATTGGAATGTAAAGCAAATCTAATTCTTAAACAAGCTGTACTACAACGAGGCTCGTATTGCCGGTGACTTTATCAAATTCGTAACACGACCCGTACCACTTCCGGCAACTTCTGCTTCGGTATTACTCTCCCGATGCGAAGTCGATTATTGAGTTTCACGCTGAGCCTGTCGCGCTGGTAGTTCGTAAACGAAGCTCATCGTAGAATTTCATCATCTTAAACGAGCTTGTCGAGAAGATAACCACGTTAATATCCACCCCTTCGTGCCGGCGCTTGAAATGGCTGTTTCTCTTCCACCTCCGGATGGGAAAGAACCGTTCGCAGAAATTTCTTCTCGCTGCAACTTCCAACGGAATCTAATAACAATATCCTTGACCCGGTTTCCATGGCGATTGGTGTCGCGTTTAATCAAATAGTTGGAGTCTGATCGAGTTCGTCGTTGGACAAACAACCGAGTAAACAAAAGATGGACGCGCTGGATGGAAGAGATAAGAGAGTCTTGCTCAGTTACCAGGACACCCCCCGGCCACCTCGATCGATCGACAGAACAGCCGGTGAAAATAACGCGGGCATTATCGACGATAGAAAGTCCGCTACTACCCGGGGAATGCAGATAAAATCAATGAAAGCGATTCCCTCCTGTCCGTGTTTACGGTCAATCGCGGGGACTTGAAAAACTCGATGTAACAATAATTTACAGGCTCGGCCATAAAAAGTCCCGTGATCGACTTTATCGTTGGCGGCACGACCCCAGATAACGCGCACCCCCTTTTCCTCTCTGCTTGCTATTGGCTCGGCCACTTTCCCCGATGCTCGTTTCAACGATCACGACGATTGCACACGCAACCCAGTTTCCAGCTGTCAGAATCAGTGACCAAGACGAGACGCTACGTGGAGCACGATCTCCGCGTAGAAAGTGATCGAGCGTTTCCGGGACAGGCTGCGCGAGTCTCGCCGGAGACGCGAGTGATAACGAAAGGGAATAACCGAAGGTGGCATTCGATTCGATAGAAAGGGAGATGAGATATCGTCCGGTTCGTATTGTCACGAACGAGAACTCTCTTAAGAGCGAAGAAGATCGAGAGGAAACGAACGACATCGACGAGGACGTCACGTCCGTCTGATCGAAGCGAAAGCAGCGAACAGTTTTGCCGCGATACGGTCGACTTGGCACACGTGTGTCTACGAGCAGATGGTCTGGGCTTTTGTACGATGGATCGACGACAGTCACGAACTCGATAGAATCGCGGCTACTCTACGCGAGCGGCTAGCAAAAAGGAAGGAAAGGAAGAAAAACAAGGCGACGAAGAAGCAGAAGAGGTGGAAGAGGGGTTGGAGGGGGTGGAGGCATGACACGCGTATGTCGGAGTAACTGACGACATCGGAGGTGGGGATAGGCTGTCTACTACGCGATAGGTAGCTGTGCTCGAACGAGAGAGTGGTGTATAGGCTCGGCTTGGCTCATCTCCAGGGCATTGTCTTTTTACGATGACGAGTAGCACCGAGGGCTGAAGCGACACCGGTGGAAGGGTGAGATTGCGAGCTACGAAGAAAGATACTCGCGGCCGAATAAGAAAGGAAAACAGCTCTGTCTATGAATGTACCGACCTGGAACGGATCATCAGCGAGTCGTGGGTCAACGTTCGGACAAGAGGGAGATATTCTTTTCTTGGTCGCTTTTAGATCGTGGTATAAATATAAGCGGAATCGGTGCATGGCTGTAGCCGTTCCGAACTCTGTGACTCAAAGGAAATAACGATGGACACAAGCACAACAGCCGTAGCTTGATGCAACGACCACGCTTTATTGCATGAACTCACGCAGGCCTGGTCATCGTTGGACACGCCGCGACCCTATGATTTTTAGTTCGAGATGATTATGAAACCCTCGTTGTTTGAATTACGATACACGTAAAACGGCTGCTTCTGCATATTATTATCACGTTGTATACGCGACCTAAGTCAATTCATGGATTGTCAACTGTCCACCATCCAACGATAAAGAAATTAGATGTAACAGACGACGTTGCAAAAATTTTATCTAGTCAGTTCGAACGTATCCAACACGGATTGTGTTTCGCATTCTTTATCTCGCGTAGCGTCGACGTGTGTCATACAATATATCGTTACCTTGGAAAACAAATCGTTACTGGAAAAGTTTCCCACGTAGAAAACATTCGCGGGGAAATTTTCCGCGCTATATACATTGTAGAGGGTGGCCGAAAATAAAATTACGATCCAGCAGGAGACGCGAAATGGGGAAATACAATATATTCGATTCCTGCCACGAAAGCCAAACACAGGAATCGCACCTTTCGATAGGCACCTCGCCAGGAATTCGCTTCGCTGACTGAAACAAGTATCCACCCTGCGTAGTCTGGCGTGTTGTTTGTGCGTAATGGCGGTGCGTGGCTTATTCCACTGCATCGCGCGCGCATGCGACACGACGCAGCTTATCGGCTCGTTTGGGGGACAGGAGGACTCGTGTGCATGACAGATAATAAAGGTTCATCGTCCCTCTACGGTACCAATTATTTCTCGTTTCGACGTTCTCGGCGGACATTGATATTCGGAGAAGCAGATTTGAGCACATCCGCTCGGCTGAAATGGTGCTTTAACGAGCTCGTAAGAGGTTACAACCGGTTCATGCACTCTGTGAACCATTTTTACTTCCGCGACCACTGGAGAGGAAGGAAGGACATTGTAACCGAACAATGGCGCGTAGAACAAAAGGGAAATTATGAAAGATGCACATTTAGATTGACACATTTTTAATCAATGTACCAAAGCAAAACTACGCGTATCGTTATACAAGAAAATTCATTTACGGGGGAATAAAAGGACGTATAGGAAAGATCTGTATGATATAACAACGACGATTCGCTTTCACACGAATTCGATGATTCGGGTAATAAGAGTTCGGCCGGCGATCGATAAAAATTCCATAAACGGAATCAAGAAACGTGATACTACGGATAGAGAAAGTGTAGAACCAACGTGGATCGCGTATACGAACAACTCCGTTTGATTTAGGGATAATTATGCGCGAGAAAGGTGGATTTTATGAATATTGATGTATTTTATGGGTCTTTGGTTGTCAGAGACACGGTAAAACGGCTGGCGCGGTGCAATTGATTTCACCATAACGGGCCGATAACGAGTCAATTGCCGTGGTTCGCGCACTTTCGTTCCTGATTGCAAAATCGGTCACGCGGATTATGTTACGCGCGCCGCTCGTTCGACTGTTGCTCGCCGCGGCAAGGTTTCCAACTTGCAATGGAACACACGGCGACTGCGAAATCACGCCAACGGCCGTTCACAATTTCTTCGGGAACATCGGAATGCGTAGTGCGACGCGTCGTTGCTTAAAGAACGATGGAAGAATCGGAGAATCGATTGAACTGCTACGAAAGATCGGTTATCCTGGTGACGTCTAACGGATCGGGACAAAGGTATCGTCCTTCCCTTCTTTTCTCTTTTCCTTTTAAAGATATTGAAGAATGACAAAAAAAGAAAAAAAAAGAAAAAATGTAAGATACAGAGGTGGTTGAGAAACAGTCACGAAAATGGAAACTTGGACGTCACAACGAGAATTAAAATCGTCATGGTGTATAACGCTCGTAGGTGTTTTCACAAGAACGTCGATGTTCGTTTACTTTCGCGGGTCGCCTTCGATCAGTTTGTGTGCATAAGTTAAAACCCAGCCGGTTCATCCTAACGAACTTATAGGTGCATCGGCCTACTTTTAGGCTCCGTTCGTGGGAGCGCATAAATAAAGGAGTCAGTGTATAATTCAAGGTCCGTCCACGTTGGCATTAGGAAACGTTTTTCGTTCTAGAAACCGTGTTTTCTTCGGGGCCTTTCATTTCTTACGGTGTAATCTTCCGAGCCAAAACATGTAAAATCGGTCGCAATTTATCAAACGGATAAATTTTCAAAGGAAGTATCACTACGCCTGCGCCGCGTTTCATCCGCCATTCCCTGCCGGGTATCTCGCTGGCATCGTTGACGTCAGGGGAGAAGACGCGCGCGCTTAGCGGCCCAGTACCGACGACCGATCCTTTTAACGAGTTCCAATTGAAAGGAAATGAAGTAATGAAAAGCGCAGCGACGAAGGCGCCCTTCGTAAAAGGGCGCCAAACACGACGTCTAGCAACTACTTTGTGATTCTAATAGTCGTATCCGTTCACCCAGCTGACCTGCTTCGCGCTGCAACGTTGAATTGCAGATTCGTCGAAGACGCAAAGTTATGAGTATCCTCGTTCGTGGACACGAAGGCGTTGCCAATTATCACGAAGAAAAAAACCGAACGATTTGACCCGAGAACGAGAGCTAAGTAACTGTTTGAGTAGGACTCGGATCGGCCATGAATGCTTCGCGTATCGACGCTTGCGTTGGGATTGCTGGCTCGTCGAGTGGTTTAAGTGGTAGCAAATTCTAATTGGCTTCTCGTCTAATTTAATCGACACTCTGTATCCGGAGAGCTCGCGTCACTGAACGCCTCCGGCTCGTTAGTCAGTCCCGATCTCCAAGATCGGAATTGACGGACAGTTTTGGGTCACGGACGCACGTAACGCGCGAATATTTTCGGTGCGTTTATCGAACCGGTCGCACCGCGTGTTCGCGCGAGTGTGCGTTACCGTTAGCCACCGCGCGTCTCGCGACCAATCGCCACGCGCTCGCCTCGTTTCTTCGAAAACGGCCGTACCTGGACGAACGCGTCCTCACGCTCCATTGCGATCTTCTCAGGCCATCCGCGCGCGTTACCGCCGCGTCCAGAAATATTTGTCATGTGACGCACGACTAGCGGTGATTAACGACGAACGAGACACCGCTCACGAAAATGCTCAGTGAAAATAGAAAGCGTAATCGGGACATCGCGCGCGATCCTCTTCCATCTTCGCTTCTTCTGTTCCAACCGATCCGTTCAAACGATGACTAGACAAATGTTTAGCACAATCCGTGCCGCTTCTAGGTCCCGCCTTCCTCACTCGATTGCTCACACAGAAAACAGCCAATCGTTCGGCGAGATTTTTTTGTCAAACCAATCGATCGATTCACTTTGCGGATGCTTTTAGATGTTAATGTAAAGACCGTGCGATTGTGGGGAGTCCGAAGGTTTTTTTTGAAAAACAACCGTTACCTTCACCTTTCCTTCGGAATAAGCGGCCACCAACTATAAGAATAAGGCACGGAAACCGATATCTTTCCTCGAAAATTGTATTGTTTTCTGAAAGGTGTATTAGTGACAGGGTCTAGTTTAGACTATAACCGACTGACCCTTCTTTGTTTATCCGTTTTGAAAGCGGCTAAAGATAATCGATTTATCGATATCTGGGCGTATAATGTAGCATTGTTGAAGTATCATTAACTCGGCTTTCGTAGGAATATCTTGATGTATAGCATAGTACACGTGTCATTGTGTCCGCCTTCTTCTTCCAACGCTGTTAACGTTATTATCGCAACCTGATGAGCAGGTAACCAAGCAAGAAACAGGTCCCCGGACAAAACGCAGTATCGATCCTTTTATTTCCCCGGGTACGATTTGCCAGACCATGCTACCTCTTGAAAATATATGATTAACGATCGATGCCCGCGCAGATGTAGCTTGGCACTCGCCACACAGAAAGAAAAGCAAAATTAAAGCGCATTATGACGAATTCTAATGTGATGACTGTCTGTTGTTGTCGTTGACGGATCACAGCGTTCACCATTTTCGCTCGCACTCTCATTTCATGCAATCCATCGTCAAGCATGCAAAGCAAGTTACACGGACGTGGTCATGTGTAGAATAAAAATATCGACTGGCTTATCTAAGATCAAGTTTAAATTTATAGGAACTACGGCTGTTTATTTATTTCTTTTTGAAGTATTTTGGAAGATCGAAGATAGATGCAATATTGATTTTGGTTCTTAAAACAGTCATACCGAGTAACTGTTTGCTAATTCGATTATGGCTTATTATCGATTTTCAAATGTGTTCTAAGTTATTTTTGACTGAAAATTGATTTTAAAACGTTTCTAGAGTCAATTTTCGTATCGATTTTGCGACATTTGGTTTTATTTACTTTTATCTTGTAGCTGTCAAATCATAATCATTCGTAATATACATATCTAAATATAAGTTTCGAAACTTATGTTTTACACAAGAAATAGCATGAAAACCTACGTTTCGTAGGTTTCCCAGAGGTTTTCCAGGGAAATCTGATCTGTGTCAGTGCATTTATATACAGATCGATAGCGTTAAGAGAAGCGTGGAAAGCGACGGCATGGATATCGATATCCGACTTAAGCATGCAAATGAGAGATCAACTGCAGCAATTTAAGAAATAAAATTAACTGGCACTCACGAGCCTACACAGGTACTCGAGCGCGCAAGCTTGTGTCGATAGATTATTTGCACATATTTCCATAGAAACTCTCAGGTTTTCCTCTCCTTTTCCTTTCTCTCTTTCTCCACCGTGAATCGTGCGAAATCGCACGTACATTTCCAACATACACACCCATATTACAACTTCTCGCACAACAACACTCTCGTTGTTTCGCGCGTAAGTATACCTTCTCCTCTCTTCCGGAGGTATCACCGTTTGGCAGCGCGCGGACTTTCGTAATATTTGTATAGAGAAGGGAAAGTGACTGAAAGAAACGAGCGGCAGATGAGATCAGCATGGCCGCGGGTATCTCGAAACGACCAGCTTGTCAAAGCCTTTTTTGTCAAGTAACGGTACAAGCATCGTTTATCGAGGCGAACTAGGAAATTCGTGATGTCTTTCGCGAATTTTTGTCTATTCGAGTTTAAAAGTTGTGAGCCAGATAGGGAACAGGAAAGCCGATCGATCGATATTGCGAATAGGCGAGGGGCCATGGTTGCTCATGCGGCACGTTGATTCGAGCACTTTCACCTAGACCCGTGTCGATCCAACTCTTCTGGATCTTGCATGAAACGTAATAATTTAGAAACGAAACGTTTGGCTCGAACAACGTTCCGTACGCTCATGCTGATCGTTTTCTTTCTTTTCTTTTTTTTTTTTTTTTTTTTTTTTTGTCGTATCGCAACACGAAGCAACATATAGATACGATCGCATTGCTCGAGTACCATATCATTCGCGAACGTCCCGATTAACCGAGAAGCAATTCGTGGAACGACTTCGTCGGCTGTTAAAGTATATCGAGATATTGTTGCCAGGTTTTCGTAGACGAGATCTAGTACATGGCCGAGCCGGTGAATTTTCCAAGAAGCAACGACAACGCGTGCATCTTGGAAAGCCGATAGACTCCGCAGAGTCAACAAAACCACGCGAATCGAAAGATATAATTGACACAGATAACTGTTCGATCGGTCGCCATGCGGAGTAACGTTTTTGTGGCAATCGCGTGCGGTGAACGCGTCGATCGTTGTAGAACACACGTCGATGTACATATGCCGACGGTGTACAAACAGTAATAGTCGCATTCATCTTGATTATTTTCAATGCATTATGCATTTAATTGGTAAAAGCATGCATCAAGTTGCGCCACTCGCTAGCTGTTCCCCTGTAGTATTTCCCAAACAGCTCCGACCTTTGTCGAGCACCGTTATCCTTCTTTCTACGCGTCCAATAATAATGGACCTTGATCTAACGCAAAAAAAAAAAAATAATTTACGCGCGCCGCTAGTCCAGCACGTAAAATTTTCGACCGTTGTTCGATTCGGTCCAGAATAGAGAACCCGAAGGATCGTATAGAACGAAACACGAATATCCGAAGCTCGGGTGCGCGTGCGCGCAAAAAGCAAATTGCTGCTTCTTATCGAGGGCGTAACACGAGACAAACCGATCTGATTACCGGCGAACGACCTTCCCCGAGAACTATGTATCAAACAGGCGTTACCTGCTACCAGGCGGGAAGTCAATGAACGATCATAACCCGTAAATGTCGCCTACAATGGAACCAGTTTCGTCCCGTTCCATGCTGTTCAGTGGCATCGATACCGGTGACGTCAGACGTTAACGGGCAAGAGGGCTGTACGAGCACGAGAAAGGGAGAAAAAGAACTCGTGACACTCTCCGAGAGCAGATAGAGAGCTGGAGCAAAATAAATCGGACAGAGAGTGGCAAGGGAACCGCGAAGGGTGGCGGATCGATAGCACGACCTTGAGACTCGTCGTCGCCTCGGTACGCCCGAGCAACCTCCGGTTCTCATAAAAGCGAATTACCGTTGGGAAGAGGACAGCGCGTGGACGTATACACAAACGCGCAAGTTCTCTGGGTCGACAACGGTTTGGAGAGGGAGAGGAACGAACGAGAATGAGGCGAGGATACGGCGAAGAGGCAAAGGGAAAGAACCATCGTGCAGGGTGTAAGTGAAGAGAGAAACAGGGACGTAAGATGAAAGAAAGGGACCGGAGGGAAGGAGGAAACAAAAGATGGTTCGAATGATCGTACGACGTCGTGGATACGCGTTTTATTTCAAGAGGTACTTTTACGGAACGGGTCTCGTTGAGTAGATTTTTCTCGGTAGAAACCGTAGCTATTTACGTACCACGCCCGCGATAATGCACGTTTCGACGCGATCGTTGGCATCTCTGACGTTCGGCCATTTTGGATACACGGTGACGTCAGCGACAAAATCTGGGAAACGATCATGGAGAAAGACGTGTCATCCATCGTGGCACGGTAATTTTCTCCGCTCTACTGGTACCTTCGTGACCTCACATTACATCGATTAGCGTCTCTATTCGTCCGAAAATCAAACCGGACACGGTCGAGTATGTTCCTCTTGTTCGAGATGTATTTTTATTATCTCTGTTCCTGAGAGTGAATCGAGAATGTGCCGGTGCCATTCTTCGTTACAGCCAAGACAACAAAGATAAAAACAACGACGAGCAATACCGAGCTCGATTTTTTCTCTCACTATAGATGGATTACTTTCCTTCTCTCTTTATTCTCTCATACTTTCTTCTTTTTTTGCTTTTCGTATGACAAAGAGGAACAATGCAACAGAGCACGGCGCTGGGTAACGAATGGACGAGCATTCACAGACGACCGATGTGCAACCTCGCGTTCTCATCGAAACCGAGAAACTTCAACGTGCATCCGGTGCATGCCATTGTGCGACCTCACCGGTAGTCTGTTCGTTCACATACGTATCGGTTTGGAACCGAGACGCTTTTTCGTATGCTTTCATGCAAATATTACTGTGACGGAACTCAGTTGCTTTCAATCGATTTAACATTGCGAACTTAGCCATTAACATAAGACGTAATGGCCGCCGAAGGCGTAGTATTTTATGAATGTATCGTTCGTTTATATTCGAGATATTGTGGCTAGTTTCTAAGCGAAGATAAAACGTGCTAATAAAGAAAAAAAAAATGAAGTAAACAGCTTAACGAGAATTACCTTCTTATAATATAGCGTCTCTAACGAACGACGGGTTTATTACTTTATGATGACTCGCGCCGTCACACGTGAGAAATAATCATGTTACCGGAGAACAGCCGACGGTAAATCTAATCCGTTCTTGTCTTCTATCAATCCAAGGAGGAACCATGGTTTCTAGAACCATCCTACAAACGCGATATTCGTTCCTTCGATAGAAATAGAAATTAAATAAAAATTAATTTATGTTCTCTAATCTGTTTATATAGGTATGATAAATTATATGAAAACTGATGTATGTTTTCTATATAAAAGATCTGATTAAAAGTACCGAGAAGATTTTAATTGAAACTAGGTCAAAATCTAATAACAGAGAAAGCTGACTTCAAAACATATCGGAGCAACGTTCGATCGTTGGACCAACCTAACCAGACAGAAACGAGTTTACATAAACGAACAGCAATGAATCATCGATATAATTGGCAAAGAGAGAAAGAGATCGCTCTCGCTCCATCTTTCCGTTAGCTACGATTTCGAGTTGGAAGCCAACAAAAGGAAGAGAAAATAACCAGCAGAACTTTCTTTTCGACCACACATGCGAGGGCTACGACGAACAGATAGCTATCAGGTGTCGCGTCGCGATAGCACTCGCTTCCTCTTACCGGCCGCGGAATTTAGATACCCAGCGACGCTTCTCTTCCGGCTGCACCGCTTACGTAGTGCGTACAAGCGTTACGTAACGCACGAGAAGCAGAGCAGACCGAGCAAAGCGTAACAATCTATCGGATCTACGCACGGTTGCCGCGCGGGTGAACGTTCGGCAATGTTCGTGGATTCCCGGCTGAGCTCGTTGGCCGCGGCTCGACCGATTTGCAATTGCACCCGCGCCGCGCATGCGCGCGTCTTTCGTGCATGCAACAGCATCCACGATTTCAAATCTATCGAATTTTCCTTTTTTCTAACGCAACACTCTACGTATCTTTATTTCGTTTCGTTCCCTATTTATCCGGCTTTATGTAACGCTTCCAATATTTTCAATTTCTCTGCAAGCTTGTTACACCCACGCGTTCGTTTATTTATCAACACGTGTCGACAGAGCGCGACATTTTTCAAAGGATGCGCCAAACGCTTCATCGCATTGACTGCGAAACTGTTTTTGGGATATGCCACGTTTCGGGTGCAATTTTACTCCGCGCGTGACAATATTGCATTACGTTACTGCGGTGCAATGCGCACCGCGTATTTCTCCGTTCCTTTTCCACGAATGCACGTACGCACGCTCGTTTTTGCGCACTGCATTTCAACCGGTGTTTCTTTCGCGCCGCGCGGCCTTTAAGAAACCACATTTCACGCAAGCCTCGTTCCTTACCACCCGTTCCGTAATGCCGGCTTCTCTCATTTTTTTCCCCCTCTACGCTTCCTCAGTTCGTACGCGCGTATACAAGCGCGCTCGATAAGCGAACCGCGGACGGATGGGTTGGCAAAGGTCAAATATTTCGAAGCTTGTCGATGAAATTATTTAACGAGTCGCTACCGTTCGACGGTGTAAAGTCGTTATTGTAGCTGGTCGGTTGAAGAGTGAGAAGAGTGAAGGGAACGTGTCTGTTACGATTTGCGCGGATTCTTTGCACGTGGACTTTCTTGCGCCCAAATAAGCGTCCTCGACATATAAAACCTTACGTGTACAGAAACATTTAAGTTCTCGAACTGGAAAGGACGGTCTCTTAGAAACATATGACGTATCGCTCGATCCATCTTAGTCCAGGATCTAGATTGCTGTTGGTTCTTTCTTTTTTCGCCGCTCCTATAAGGCTTTACGGTGCGTTCTAAAATTAGAGGATGACCGAGGGTTCGCGCTTTTATCGGATAGAATTAATCTGCCGAGAAAGTTTCACTTTTGGTCGCGCGAGTTTAACGAAAAGTTTAATTAAAAGTAAAAAACGTCGATTAACCGTGTCGAGTAAATAATGTTTAGTTGAATCTTTCGAAAATGTTTCCGCAACATTATCAATAATAGAATAATCGTGGGTCAGGAGGATCAACGCCCATATAATTCCTATGAGACGTATCAATAACCAGCCGCATCTCTTCGTGCCATTCTCTGATACGTAACACTTTGGTAAATTATGGTCCGAAGCTGCGCAGACTGATTCAATACAGGTTATGAAAAGCAAATGTATAGCTGTGTACCTTCGAGCAAAAACTATGTACATCATTTTGCAGATACACTCGTGACCGCACGTTCGTATTCACGTTGATTTTTTCCTTCTTCTGTTAAGTAAATTTTGCACATTGTTTACACTGTTAATACAGTCAATAGAATCTCGATACAATAATATCGCGAATGACATCATAGACAAACATTTAAATGATTATGATAAGAACGATCAACAACGACAAATATGACATCAATATTATATAATGCCCATAATGCCCATTGGAAACATTAAAAACAGTTACGTATATCTGCAAACATGAAATGCCTTTAAAACCGGATCTTTCGCATACATTCGCATACCTTTTTCTAATACATATCTTCGATCCGTAAACGTTTTCACCCGTTGACTTCACTTCTATAATTCCTCTAACGCTAACCTCTCTCTCGCTTTTTCTCTCTACGACGATTGCTTCGTCGTGGAATACTTTCTCGCGATGACCTAGCCGTTTAGATAACAAACATCTGGACAAAATGATGTACATATATGCCTCGATAAATCAACGATAGCGATACTGGTACATGTCACGTTATTTACAAACACGAGCAGTCGTTAATTGAATGGTTTCTCGGTTAAAATCATCCGCCACTTCGAAGTTAAATAAATGCACGAAAGCCAATGCTGCATCGTGAACTTAAACCAAACATTAAACTCTATCGAAAAGCTATTACTTCACGTTTCGTTTGGTCGTACTCACGAACGTCGAATTCTGAGTCACGTCCGCGAATAAACGTGTTACGATGATTGTTATTCTTCGGTGGCGACTCGTTTCCACGAGCGATCCGCTGGTTGGTCTGGAGCGACGAGAGGAGTCGCTAAAAATCATGTCGCGCCGTATACGCGTCCTTATGAGGAAATCGGGACGTCGGAGGACGAGGCCTGGCCTGCCGGATTTCATGTTATCCCGTTAGCAGACTCGGGGGCAGCCGCGACGCAGCCAGACGAGACGCTCCGCGACACGCGCCGCATCCATCACCTACATACGCGCATAGATTGCGATCGTTTTCCGTTCCCGTTTCCCATCTTCGTGCACGATAAAACCGTTTTGCGCCTCTGTGAATCGCGACTGCAGCATGCGCCTCGCACACTGACCTCGATACATACGTCGCGAGTCTGATATCTGCTCGCGTTGCTCGTCAACCTCGATTAAACCGCAGCCACCGAAAAATGTCGAATATCGCGGCCCGTCGCCACGGACCGTGACTATCGGTGCCGTTCCGACCCTCGGGGAAACGCTGGCTCTCATTCCTCCAATCAACTAGCCCGGTCGCTAGCATTACCAGCTATAGCCGGGTAACCGTCATAGCAAAGCGGATATATCTTCCAGCGTACATTGGCGAAAAGCGGTGAAACTCGAAGACACGTCGAAACGCGTAAATTCAAGCAACCGTGCCTCTCGCGGTTTACCTTTTTGTGAAAGTAGATCTCTCTTTCTCGACGGGTCACCGGGCGTAATTCCTCGTCCTTATGCAGCGAGATTACGCGCTCGCGTCGGCCGATGTTTGCGCGCATTCTTTTCCTCCGCCGCGAAAGGACATTATGCATAAACGACGGTGACAATGTGTCGTGCCATGCGCGGTGCTCCACACCGTACCGCACCGCACCACGCCACGCCATACCGCGCCGCGCCATACCACACCGCATTACTTTCCCGCGGTGTGGAATTATTGCGGCCCGTTGGCAAATGGGTGTGGTAAAGCGATTTCGCCCGCTCCTTCACGAGTCACGTCGCAGCCAACCGATTTTAGAGATCGCGACAACGCATAACACGCGAGATATAAACATTTTTGTCGTGTTACGTCGGTGATACTCCTTTGGCTGATGGCACGTTTTTACGAAAGGTTCGCTAGGGTCCGTTTCCGGGAACAGGTCTACCTGTTTGAAAGGACTCCGAAAGAATTCTCGCTATGCGCGCGCTGAATTCCATGCCGCATCCTTTTACTGCTGCATGACATCATATCTATTTTCAGTAGCGCCAGATATCTAATATCGGACATCCGCTGTAATGGAACCTGAGATCGTATTCCCGGGGTACTCGGCATAAACAAACATAATTGTTATCTCGCGTGTCTTATTCAACTATATTCCAAAGGAAATACATATATGATACGAGAATCATCGAAACAACCGCAATATCCACTACTTTCCACTGTCGCTCCTACTTTATCCCATCCATGCGATATCTAGGCGACCAGTTATATTTCTAGCGCATTCATCGATCGTTGGTTCTCGTAACGAGGTGAGAAAAGACTAGAATTTCATTCAACTACGTTGGCGTGAGGCTGCTGCTCGTAACACTAGTCCAAGCAAAGATACAATGTCCGTCAAGGTGTTACTCTTGAGACCGTGAGAAAACAACGTGCGTAGAATGTGTGTACAATGATAGCACTAGCTCGGCTTCCTCTTGAGGAGAGATGGTTTCGCGAGCCGCGCAATCTCTGATGTAACACGAATCTTTCTCTCTCTCTCTCTCTCTCTCTTTCTATTTTTTTTCTTTTTTTTTGTCTCGTAGAACGATGTACAACGTATAATACACTTCCTACGCGGCTTGGCGAAATTCGACGCCGGAGTGTCTCATTAATATTCTACGCCGTCGATTCATTATCTAAAATTCAAATTCTCGGATAGAAGCCGAGCATCGTAAATCGCCTTTCGGTCGGAGAAAATGAGAGAGAAAAAAAAGATGATAAACATGAAAAAAAGAAACCAAAAGAGAAAAAGAAAGAGATGGGTAGAAAACAACGAATGAAAACAAAAATAAAGAACGGCGAAAAAATACAATAACATATAATGTTTGGCGTTTTCATAGAAAAAGAAAAAAACCATCAGAGCATCGTGATATCTGGGATCGCGCGATTTCTCCGTTCCTTAGGTCGAATCGGAGTCGAATTCTGGATGTACACGCCACGCGTACACACGAGTAGCATCGTTGCGGCACGTGAACGAGATACCACCACATGTTCTTTGCGACTTTTCAACAACACTGATGTGTTGGACTTTCAGCTCTACGCGATTAACTTAGCGGATACTAGACAGTCATCGGCGTGTAACGCCCAGGAGGACGCAGCGTTGCCCGCAATAGAATGAGCCCGTCCGATTAATGATACGGTCAGACGAAAGAGGACGCATCTACTTCGACTACCCGACATGTTCGACGATGTTCTATCTCAAGCGCACAATCAGATTACTCTCTCACATTTAAATCCTGTGCTTTCACCGCGTTACACATAACATGGTGATAAAAATGCACGAGCATAGAATCAGGCAAATCTTTCCATCAAATGGCTGGTCATATTATCGTCACGTAATTACTCAGCGGGATTGTTATTCGATGGAAGTTACTACGAATGGTCTACGTGGAATGTCAAGTAGTTTTGTTCATAGCGGTTTGCATAGAACGCGAAAAAAAAATAGAAAAATAGAGAGACGGAAAAAAGAGGAAGCAGGGAGAAGGCAAACTCGCCCGAGCGAAATTACGATGAATACCGGTCGTTGTTTTCTAGTACAATGGCCGTCGTTATGTCGCCGCTTTTATTACGTTCATGCGAAACTGCATTGGAAATGAAGCGACGCACGCGATTGGTCGTCCGTAATATCGTTCGAGGCTGATTTCCATCGGATAAAACGAAGCAGGAGCAACGTTTGTCAACTAAGATTCCGTGGAAAGTTGCAGAGAGCTCAACAAGGGGCGCTCGTGGGCGTTACTTTGCTATTATACGACGGAAGGGCTGAAATTAGGTCAACAAGGTGTCGGTACGCATAACGAACTGGGTCATGCTTTTACAGATGCTTCCACATGGCGAACAATCGATCGGGCTTCAGTTTCCCTTCTATATATCCCGTGCTTGCAAAGTAATAAAACGCAACAGGATAGAAGAACGATGAGAATATTTGGCGTGGATACGCGAATACACGAGCAACGTCGGAATTTGCTCCGGCGATTATCTTATCGCGAATATTCCCGCCGATACGTAGTTCGCGTTGCCAGAAAACATAAACAGAAATTCGTTTGGCCCACGCAAATAAACGATCATTGCAAATTGGGACACAGATTGATTCTCGTATATCTATCTCTGAATTCTCCGCCAACTTATGAAAACTTCTCGCGTGCGATAAAGAAATATTATTCCCAGTGTCAATAACGTAGCAGCGAAGATATCGATAAAGAAAAAGATCGTGATACATCTTACCGGTTGACCTTGCACTTGACGAAACTATCCACGTGGCTATATCCGCCTGATGACGACATCGATGATGTCGGTTGCGGCTACAGGCAGAGGGGGACTTTCGTTTTCATTTTCTTTCGAGGTACTCGTCGTCGAGTCCTTGACTGTGCTCACTTCGATAACGCTACTCGCATAGTAAACCCGCTGACTCTTATCACCTTCTTGCATTCGCGGCTATCGTTTCTCGCTCGTTCGAGGTGAGTCACTTCAAATGTTCGCCATTATGACATTCGTGGCATCCTCGTCGAACGATGCTACGTTACATTATTTCCTTTTGTCTATATTGCGTCCAGATTGTATATGTATATACATATTTTCGTTACGTGAGACACGCCAATGGTTTCTACGGTCGTGTTATAAGACTTGCACGACTCTCAAGCGATATGATATGTATACATCATACCGGATAAAACGGACGACCTTGCGTATCGGCGTTCTCATGACAAATCGGTACATCGGCAGATTGGGCGACCGACACACATCTGGCCCATCTGTCGACTCGAGAAACTTGTTTTTCGACCGTTGGTCCGACGTGTTTTTTCGACCTCCTCATGAATCACGCGTCTCGTCCACGCTCTGGGCTATTAGCGCTAATAATGCCACTGCCTCGAACGGGATTAACCCGATGGCACATTAATTTGGACGATATTCGCGATCGCTCTTCGCTCTACCAGAGAGCGTTACGTCTGCTAGCAATGACGATAATTGTTTGCCAGATTACACGATCTATTAATAGGTGGAATATTTCTGAGCGTTACCACGAATAGCTTTCCTGTCAAAGAGAGGGAGAGGCTGTCGATTTTCTGTAATCTCATGTGTTCCTAATTTCATCTCCAAACGTTTCAAATAGGAATGACGAATTTTAGCTATAAACGTATTTTTTCCCCGAAGTATTTTTAAATTTCCTTTCCTACGATTTCAGATTAAAAACACTCGGAGCTAAACAAATTTCTAAAAATTCTGATTTTATATTTGCCGTTATTATTCGCGGGAATACCGCTAATAACAAATGTAAGCTCGTAGTTATGATCTTGGAATGTACAACAAACATCGACGCTTAAAAAAGGAGATCGCTTTATGAACGATATCCAATAAAAAAAAAAGAACGTATAATACAGTACTGTTCACTTTACTCGTTCGCATAAAAAGCGGATCAAACGTTGTAATCACTCAACAACTCGGCATCTCTGCATCCCAGTGAATCCATTATTCAACGAAAAAAAAGAAAAGAACGTTTAAGTAGCCTTGCCGCGTGAATCCCGTGGCTAAAAGAACGATCTCGAACGTGTTAGTAATTTCCTGCGCAATTGCGACACCGTCCTTTATCTACTGTTTACATAAATCCGTCGCCAGACACCTAAGAAACGATGATTAGAGAGACATAGCTTGTGGATACTTCGCGAGGAAAATTAGATCGGCGAGCGTTTAACCGGAACACGAGGCACACTCTAATGGCGAATCGTTTAAAATGGGCGGCGGTGGCAATTTATTTGCATCGCACGTGGCCCTCCGTGGGCGGCGGTCAGAAAACGTGTGTACACGAGATCCCGGAACATCGTCGACATCGACGTACCCTCTTTCTCTCTCTTTCTCCCTCTCTCTCTATCATCTCCTTTTCTCTCTTTCTCTAACGATAGACACACCCGAGTTACGCTTTGGGGTGGAACTGTACATATAGTTAACTCGATCAAAACGGCGACGGGCGACATGGTCGCCATGATTGATACGAAGTCACCCGGAAGAAAGAGGCAGAGAGCCTGGCTTCCGCCCTCGATAGATCGACACCTCTCGAGTCCCTTATCCCGTCATAACGTTCCCGCAGATCACATCTAGCTTGGGCCGTGTTACCAAGGAACGAACCTCCACGGACAATTTCGGCGGAGGACAGAAGTATGGATATTCTTCGACCGGATTGACCGTAGGCCAACGACACCGAAATAATACGACGCGCAAACATTGTCATGCCTTTGAATATTTAACAGAATCAACATGCGAGTTGCCGTAGCAGAACGCCGGGTGTTTACGTTGACGAACGAACGCTTATATTATCCGCGCCTCTCGATATCCTCTCCTCTCTTACCGCTACTCGAAAGCGAAATACCGAAGGGAATTAATTATGCAAGCGTCGTACGCGATCGAGCCCGGTTCGTTCATACGTATATACGTTCGCTACTCGCCGCTTCTACCTGCAACGAAGGAATGGAACACCCTCGGGTAAGAGCGATCTTCGCGAGGTTGTACCTCGCACAGAATCTCGCGTATCACGCACGCGATCGCGTCAACAACAACAATCGGGGATACGCGGAGAAACGATCATCCTCGCGATATCGATCGCAGTTGCGGCGAACAGGGCACGACGCGCTTTTACGTTCCTAATTGGAGATACATACTCGCAACGCAGAGGTTTCCACGCGCGGCTCGCCGAAGTATCGTGTTACGAAAGGTATATGCCAAGTGCACTTGTAAGGTATCCCCTCTGTCAGTCCGACACATAGCGAAACAGACATGGAGCAGAAACACCTGCTCGAGAAACATCGAGACTTCGTCAGTCTGATTCTATGAAATGCAAGCGTGTTTAGGTGGAACGATCTAGAATCAAGGTGGACAAAATAAATAGAAAGAAACGGACTGGAAAAGCGGTGCAGTAGACACCCTCGTATGTAGTCAGACTCGGACTCGTCGAAGCTACGAGAACCTTCGATTTTATTGATAGGACACACACAGCTCGTAATGTGTCGCGTTAATCGAACGATGTTGACGACCTTAACGAGAGCTCGTGGACCCTGCTAGACGCGCGCTTCTTTGTGTCGTGGATCCATCCGTTGCGTAGTGTCGGCTATGGGAAGAGGGAGAAAGAGAGAAACCGAGAGAACAAGAAAGTCACGGAAAGCGCGACAGAGAGACACAAAGAGAAAGAGGGAAGAAGCTTCGAGGGTTTTGGTGGGGGGCAGGGGGGGCAGCAGGGCTGGAGGAGGCGGTAGGGGCAAAGACTATATTGATCACTGACCTTTCCTGCGGCCGAATGGTCCGAAGAACGTGCCGTTCTTGCCGATGACGTTATCGTCGATGTACTTGAGCAGTTTCGTGGTATCCTCCCCTTTTCTAGAGGCGATCGACTTGACAGGACGCGGCGGCGCAAGCCTCTGGTTACCGCTGGTCAGCGTGCTCGGGCTGACGGTGTTGGTTGTGGTTGTGGTGGACGTGGTGGCCGTGGTCGACGTTGACGTCGACGCTACGGCGTTCGGTTGGCCCGCTAAGCCGGCGCAGCTTGTGCTTCCAGTCGTAGGGCACGTCGTTTCCTCCGCGAGGGAATTGATCCTCCGCTGCGACCCGCTCCAGTTCTTACCGCACGAAATCTTCACCGAGCAACTCATTCTCTCATAGTAATCGGGTACCTCTCAGTGTGCATAGTAAGGGTAACGACGATTCGACACACGCGATAACGCACCCGATCGTTGCATGTACTCTCCGCGATGTGCTCACGGAGCTGAACGTACAGACAAACACTACGGAATAAACGTGTGTACGATGTATTATACGTGTATATATACGTTTGTATGCCTCCTTAGTTAGAATTTGTCACTCGCCGAACAGCAGTAGCATCGTCCGGAACGAGAACGAACAAATTTGCCTGTCTGGTTGCCCTTTCTCTTTGTCCCTTGCACTCTCGGATACACGTGTTTATCACTGGAACGTTAATTGGAACGGTGCGAGGAACGCGAGGATTTAGTTATGGTTCGTAGCCTGATTTAGAAAAAAAAAAAAAGAACAGACGAAGAGGGACGCGCGCGTATCGCGTGTTAATCGTCCGTTCAAACGATAACTACAGGCGGAACGAACGAGCTTCGCGAATATCTCTTTCGTTCTTTCTTCCTCCTTTACTTGTTCTTTTTTCCCTGTTCCTGGCTCGTTTTACACCTTTCGTTATTTGACAATGTTTCGATCGATTTTGACCGATCCGTTCCAGGCGAACGGGACGAGGAAAAATTTAACGTTCACTCAGCCTCGCGATATTTGCTCGAATTTCGACGTCACGCGATCCCGTTTGTTTCGTGTTTTTGTACCTTCAAATACGTTAGCGCGACCACCGTCGGATTAACTCGAGCTTCGACTACTTCCGTGATATCTTGCCAAGCAATGTGCGCACCGTGAACACATACAACCTCACTCGATGCTGAGGCGAGACTGAATGTCTAGCGGACGAGCTGCCCGGTTCGCCAATGGCGTCACATGGTCACGCAGGCGCCGTCGAGTCTCGCTTCGCTTCGGGGCATCTTCTCTTTGGATCGGACGTGCGGGGTACCGCGAAAACATGGAACTCATTTTTCCGCGAGTCTCCACGCGGAATCTACTTAAATGCTGTGCTCGATATTGCGATTATTATTGCTATTTCTTTTATTTCTTTAGCAACGGGAAAAAGCTGCCGTGTGAATTAAAACGCGCCGCTAATCCGTGTAATTCCTTCTTTTAAGAGCAGTGGATTAACATTTCTTGAATGAGTTTGTTTTTTCGTACTTCTTATAACGTTAAAGTCTTGCACGATACAGACAGATATACATGTGTACATTTGTTTTTCTTTAATTCGCGCGTGAGTTCTTAGTTCTGTCAGGCATTTCGGGATATCATTCAATATTATTTATCTTTCATTAATATCGACAGCCATACTGTAGGTAAACATAACTGAAAAACAAAAATAATTAATATCTTTTTTCGATCTTAAATAAAGTCTTCTTTGGAAAAGTGTATTTTTAATGAAGCGATTCTTTTAATCGGCAACTCCGTATACATTCAAAGAACGTATTTTTGCAGAAACGACTGCTCTTTAAGTTTCTCAACCTGCCATTGCGAAAATATGACACAAATAGATGTCTCGTGCTTCAAAGGAGAGTTTTATTTCTGGCAAACCGCACTCTCTGAACTCGAATCGTTATACAGGAAACGTGCAACTCTTGTGCGTTAATCTATATTCGTTATTAAGAGTACTTAAGGAAAAGGAAAGTAAGAAGACTACTTTTTCTTCGGTTTATCGTAATTACGCAAACAGCTCCTAGTTGTATCGTTATGATCCTTTACGCGTTAAAATTCGATCTCCCTCGTTTTAAACATAGAAAATTGAATTTCCTACAAAAACCATTGGCTTTGTATCGTTTACCTTGATCGTCTACTTCCACGTTATACATAGACAGTTATTCGTGTAACCTCTTTTCCATGATCTGCACTGGCAATCTCCAACCATATGGCCCGATACGTTAAATATAGGTCAACCGAAGGCACGTGCGTTTTCCCATTAAGCGAACAATTAGAATCGTTAGCAGCGAATACAATACCGCGATCGTGTTAACACATTGTAATAAGAGCGCAAAATTCGTGACAGCATCGATATTCGTTTGCATTGTTCGAAAACTGTTGCTCATCGTTGAACGTCGTTCGATGACGCATAGAAGAATATCAATGGTTGAGGTAGTCGTACGAAACTCTCAACGCGAGTATCATCGAAACGTTTCCCATAATCATCGTGGTAACGATGTAATTAACAGGAAACAGACCTATCGTACGGAATAAACGGATCGCTTTTTCCTCCGGTTACGTTCCTGTAATTAAGGATCAGTGAAATCTCGTCTGTTAGTCGTCTCGTTTCTTTTTTCACTTTCCGGCAGTATTAACAGCATAGCGGAATCTTTGGATAAAATAAGAGACACAAATTGCACCGTTCGTTCGAATCGATAAAAGAGGAAACGAGGCGAGTATTTCCTTAAAAATCTATGCCAACGCGTACCAACAGCGTATAATATTCTTTTCATCGTGTCCAGCTGGAAGCCGTAAAGAGGCTTTGCCTTTCACGACGATTTATTCGAGCTTCTCGCGATTTGCGCAAAACGATTTGAGCCTAGAATATTTAATAAACGATGTCGCGTTCTCGTGGCTTCCACGTGTCTTCCACACCCGCTTTAAAATCTATGCTTGCGTTTGATTCGTAATCCGTTCTCATTACCGAGTTCTCATTGTTGAAGAAAACGATACGACAACGACGGCTCCGTGAGTCACGATGTCACGCGAAACACAATGTCCACACAAAGAAATCAAAGAAGGCGACTAAATTCGTTCTTTATTCCTGTCGTAAGCTGTGCAATTGTAGGCGGTCGCCAACACGCTATGAACTATGTACATATGTATATACGATCGATACAGACGTTCACAGAAGCGTGATAATACAGAAACGTAAAGTCACGAATCATCCGTAATGACTTTCGCCGAGTCAACAGATACGTTATACGACACATGTTTACTCCTTCAACATCTGCTCTTCACGTGACTTTTTCATGCAAATATTCTTATTAGCACTCTATATATGTACGTCAAATAGATGCTACTATCGCCTGAATTCGAACATGATTAACGGCGTTAATATCACGCTTTATATAATATAATCGCGTGTTTACGATTAATTAAAAGCAGTCCAACATTATCGAGCGATTTGAGTAGGTAAAAGTAAAATTGGCCAAATTTCTTCTTAATCGATAAATAGGAATCTCTCGTCCTCTTCTTCGATTCCGCGAAGAATCGCGTTAGATTTTGACAAGGTAACGCCATGTTTATCGCTCAAACGCTCCATGGTAACGAATTCCACGTGATTCTTGCGGCTTTCGTGGCTAGCTGACACTCGGGCTCTGGTTACGCTCGTCCTCACGTAGATCGAATTTGGCACGATGCTGAAGTTTCAAACCGCGACCAAAGAAGACCTGAAACTGGCCGCATCCATTCAGCGCAGACGGCAGATAGATGCGGAAAGAAAGGAACGAATATTCAATCCACGATTCAGGAAAATCGGAGTAAGTCTGAAGGAGCAAAGTGTTTCCATCGAGCACGATAACCTGTTACAGATCGATCGTGCATGAACGACAAAAACGATAAGTGTATACGCACGCGAAAGAACGATATATCATGCTGCGCTTTCGAGAACGTCCGGCATAATAATTTTTATCCGTAACACCCGCAGATAGACAAGGAATTCTTGGACAAACAGGTCGCGGAAAAGAAGCAGCAACGCGAGCTGGAACAGGCCCGAGAATCTCAGCTCGACGAGAATTTGATTCGCAGTAGTAAGGTCGCTTTACTGCTGGAAAAAGAACAAGAAGAGGTAAACTGTCAATTATGGACGGTAAAAAGTAAACGGCCGGATGATTAATTGTCTTTTGCAGTGTCATCGTTAAAAATTCCGACTTTGTTCGCGTACTCGTTGCTGTTTGCGCGTTTTTTACCTTTTCAATACTTTGTTGGCGGAATCCACGTTACACCTTGTCATTGTTGATTTTCCAGGAAAGGCGAAATATAAATAAGGAGATCGAACACTTTAGACAGCAGTATCAGCGTGCTGAGCAGCGTCGGGATTTCGATCTTTACGATCCGACTGCTCTTAAAAAAGGCGACGTCCACCTTTCTTTTGAAGCTGGTTTTGGGCAGAAGTAAATGTTGTCGTAGTAAATTTCATTCGCGTGAGAATCTCCTCGAGCTTGAGAAGGAAGGTTATTAAATATTTGATCGTCGAATGCTGCAGATTCGCTGGCGAGGACGATAATGCAAAAGAACGGTCGAAAGCGCAGAAAGAAGAGATGAGGTGGTGGATCGAAAAGCAAAAGAACGAACGTATGCAGGCGGAGAGGGAACGCGAGGAAGCCGAGAAAGCCGAGGAAGCAGCTGTCATCTCCAGGGACAAGCGTGCCATGGCGTTAGATCAGATGGAACGGGACTGTCGTCGAAGATTGAACGAAGCCACCGCGCAATTTAATCGAGCTCTGGTAAGGCTTTCTCCTATTTAGTCCTTCGACGAAACAATCGGGAACAAAGCGCCAGGAACTGCAAGAAAAAGATAAGAATCTTATTATCTGACGATTGTATTTTACAAGCCGGGGAACAGAGAGAATCGAATTTCCTTCTCGTACAGACGGAGATCCGTTTCCCTGTTGTTCCTCTTCTAGGTATTTGCGTACTAGTCGTTGTTCGTGGACGACGAGAAAGTGTAAATTCAGATAATTAAGTGCTTGATGGCACTTCGTCTCATTAATTGATTTAAAACTCTCCCTCTCTTGTTGTCTCTTCTCTCGTCGCGAACGAGCCAATGACGACGAACCGTGAAATGTCAGAGTTCAACGGTGGCAAAATCTCGTTGTACTTGATACGGCTGTTCTATTCTGTTCGCTGATGAATTCCCTCGGTGTCACTGCACCGACGTGACGGAGTTATTGTCGCTTCGTCGTTTAACACGTCCCGAGCACGGGCTACACAGTTAACATAAACCTTCGCCGAAGGTGAGCACCGTTTACAGCAACGACGAGGTTGCTACGGTCGATGAGCAAACTTGGTGACGTCATCGACGTACGAGTCTCTGTAACAACACGACGTACGATCCTTCGGTCGCTTCCCCGACTCTTCCTACACGTTCTGATCCTTGACTTTTTTCCTCTTTAAATTGTCACGCTCCGTTGGATCGTACGTTTTAGTCGAATGACCGGCTTCGTTTTTCGTCCCCTTGCGACAGGCTGAGGAGCAGAAGTACCGCCGCCACTGCGAAGCCCTTCAAGAGGAGGAGGACAAGAAGGCGGATATCTACAATCACGTGACTGGGGACTTCCTTACGGAAGCCAAAGAGCAGGCGGAGAGCACTCATGGACCGCACAAACCGTTGGCCTCACGTTACAAGGGCATGACTGCGGACGAGCTTAGGGTTTTCAGAGAGGCGCAAACACAGCAGCTGAAAGAAATCGAGGTAAAAGCCGATGGAATGAACGGTTGTTTTGCGCGGTTTTAACGATGCGCCGCGGATGGTTGAAACAGTGCCAACCGTTGTCACGGCCATGCGAGGGCACGGCCAGGGGAACAAAAAATTTGGCTCGCTCAGGGTAAACCTCTTTTTCCAGAAAATGAGATTAGAGGAGAAGCAAAGGGACAAGGAATGGGATCGGTTAATGAACACCCAGGCAGAGATAGCGGATTCGTATCAACGTGAAATTGACCGGAGAAGAACGTAAGAGGTTTAGGTTAAACATTTGTTGAATTATAACAAAACAAAGAGAATTGAATAAATCGATACGTTGCAGAGAGATTAAGAAGAAGATAGCAGAGGAGAATTTGGAACTCGCGCAACAACACAAATCTCATCAGAATTATTTGAACCGTGTGCTCTACAAAAACAAACCGACTGCAGCCTTTTTTGAACAATTTAACAGAGACGCCCGTTAAAACGAAAGCTTATACAATGATACGAATAAATGACTTTTTTTATATGGATACGTATATCTTATACTTACTACTCATAACTTTTATATTTTTACCTTTTCACGCGCATTTTCTACGTGTAATCGAATACGATTATTCGAAATGTTGGCTTGTTGGTAAATGATAAATTTGCCGCTTCATGAATCATCTTCAGTCGGTATTATATCATCTGCTTGCACGTCATGTTTTGTATTTTGTAACAGAGAAAGTTTTACGGACAATCACATGAATTTAGAATTTTAATGTATCATTTTATTACAATGCTTTAAATATACTGCAGGATATTAACGTTTTATGTATTATTATCGACCATCCTGTTGAATGCATGCATTTATGCGCTATCGGTAAAATGAAACATTGTTGATGTTTACGCGTCCGGCTTCGATGATGTTGCTTGAAATATCTCCCGAAACATTGCAAACGTAAATTAAACGTACAATATATCTTTCATCATGTTCCTTGGCGCAACATAATATTGCGAAACATAAATCATTCTAGCGATAAAATGCTCGATACAGAACACGATGATGCTCGGAAACAAAGGTTAGCTTTAAGGTTATATATCTTCCTGTATTCTTTGTTTTATTTGTGATAAATATATTTGGTAAGCTTTTTTTTATCAATAGCAGCGAGCGGGATACTTTGCTCGAAGAACAATATGAAATTGTGGAGGACCTCAAACGAGATTTGCACTTATGCAAGGTATACCATTTGTACGAATTAAAACATTCTATATATCCACCTAAAAATATTTGTTATATATCCACTTTCTAGACAGAACAATACAATATGCGAGTTGAATTAGAAATTCTGCGAAATGAGAATCAAAAGGTTACCAATATAAAAGAATCCCTGAATCGTATTCATTTAGAAGAATGTGATGACGAAGATGCACATAAAAAGGAAATAAAAAATTTACAAGAACGTATTAAGCTGTTAGAAACAGAAAAAGATTCAGCTTTGCAATTATGGCATATTTCCCTGGATACTGTAAGTGCCTTAGAAGATCAATTAAAAGGATTTCATGTATATGGGAAAGGGACAAAATTTTATCAAGAAGAAACAAATGCTATTAAGGAAAGTTACTCGGAAGCTATTAGAATGTTAGAGGAAAAACTTGCATTGGCCAAAGATAATTTTATCAAACATCAAACACTGTATGAAAGTAGTAAAGAAAAAATTAACAGTTTGACTAATGAAAAGGATAAACTTTTGGAAAAATATAAAGATCTTGAAATGAGCGCCCATGATAAAGGTCAGTAACATCTATTTATAATTTGCAACAACAAAGAGAGACATTATTTTTATTTTTTAAAAAGATAGGAATAACCAGCTGACGATAGAAACGTTAAAACAGGAATTAGCTTATGCCAAAGCAGAAACCAATAAAATGGTACAAGCAAAATTAGAATTAGAAAAACAGTTGAATGAAGTTAAAACATATGCTACAAACGTAATGGAAAGAGACAAGGAAACAAAAACTAAGATGGGAGAAGTTATTGAATTGATAGAATCTGCAGTTAGAGAAAAGGATTTGGTGCTTCGTCGTGAAACTCTTGTATTGGAAGAAAAAGCCAGATTAGAACAGAGACTAAATGTAATAGGTAATGAATATGATGTAAAAATACAAGAGTTGAATAAAAAAACAAGAGATGAGATTGAGTTAAATACAAAAAGGTATCTAACAGAGATCAATGAACTTAAGGCAGAACTAAAGGCAAAAATAACAGTAGCAGAAAAAGCTCAGAGAGAATTGAAATTTACTGAAGAAGAATCAAACAAAATACGTAGAGATTTAAACGTAAAAGTATTAGAATATGAACAGAAAGCAAAACGTATGGAACTTCAGTTACAAGTATATGATGAAGCAATAGCTAAAAATAAATATGATATGGAAATTAAGCAATTAAGGGAAAAGATTATTATTCTTGAGAGTAAGCTGGGTACTTCAAATGATAAATTACAGAAGTTAGAGGAACAGCAAACTAGTAACATACAAGATCAGATGAATAAAGCTGATCATGAAAATAAAGATATAATGAAACAATATTCGGATTTAGAGAATCAATTAGCTAAAACATTAGGTGATAAAGAAAATCTTGTAATACAATTAAAGTCATTGAAACATGACTTTGAGTATGAAATACAGAAAAGAGATAATGAAAGGCATTCTCTTGAAAATAAAATTCAAGAACTTGAAGTTAATCTTCATAAAGCAACTTGTATAAAGGAAAACAAATTTAGAGATGACATTACTGATGGAATAAATCCATATGTCAAAAATAAGCCTAGTTTTGATATTACGTAAGTAAATACAAATATTTATTAAGTCAAGCGATGTTATAAAAAATATTTCTATTACAGAGTTGAAAACAAATGTCATTGTTGTCAGTCTGCATTATCAGATTATATGAATAAATTGCAAGAGAAATTTGATAGGAAAACAAAGGAGTTAATCAATCATGTTCAAGTTCACCAAAAATTAAGTAAAAAGTACATAAACTTTTTCCAGATATAAATGAGAAATTATCCGTATCTTTATGTTATTTTACATTTTAGATGGAGGGATGAAGCAAAATCTTTGACAGTTAAATTTCAAGGGAAATCTAAAGAACTCAGGGGAAGGATAAATTTCTTACAGAAGGAAAATAATGAATTAAATAGAGAATTATTAACTTGCAAACAACAATTGGCACAACATGCAATTGAGGATATACAGAAGTCTGTATTTACTGTATTCATGTAATATAAGATATTTTAGACTAACTATGGATATTTTGTTTTAGATTTAATGAACCAAATGAAATTAGATGATAATATTTTTCTGCACCTACAAGAACTTTATAATGGATGTTTCATCATGTACATATTACAGGAATATGTAAATTTATTCACATTAAAAATACATTTTATACTACAGATATCCTTCTTTTTAAACACTGTCTATCTATATATAGTAAAGTCAATATTGTGCTTACTCTTTGGATACAATGCAGGCTGTAAATAAACTAGGAAACCAATATAATGTTTCATTTTCACCTTGTTCATCTAACCATGCCAGTCCTTCTTTTACCATGTGGTCCAAGGCTTTTTGTGTTCTATCTGGTTCCCATTTTAACTCCTTGCACAACATATTTCTTGAAATATATGCATTTCCAGATAAACTAGCTTGCTGTAACACAGCAGTATGGTCCATACTCAATTCACCAGGGATAGATTGTACTAAATGCTTGCCACGTCCAATTGGAACAATGGAAAATCCATTTCCAAAAATTCGTAATTTTTTGGCTGCAGCTAATAAGTCTTCATTTGTGATCTCTTGGTGTTCTTTCCTACGACCTCTAGCTTGTATCAATCTTGTCCTAAGTTCGTCCAATGATATCAATCCACCATTTTTATAATTTGTAGCCATGCAAACTTCAACAATTTGAACAGCAAGTTCATAATAAAAATCTCCTATGCCAAGAACTGACCAAAATCCTTTACCTGAGGCCAAAGGATCTACACCTATTGATGCACACATTTCAGTGAATTGCCGCCGAAAGCGTGCATTCTTCTTAATTTCATTTTTATACTTTGAGGCGAATTCTTCTAAATTCACGCGAAATGTTTCCATATGCTTTGTCATTTGCTCAAACTGATTTTCTTGAATCTCAGTTCCCTTATCTCTATATTTTTCTCGCTCCAGCTTTTGTTTTTGAATAGCACCAACTCCTGCCTTTCGCCTCATCGTGCAATATATTTTATACTGTGTTACGAATTACAAAAGTACAGATTAGAAATTACACCGAAACAAAATTAAAATGGTCTTATCTAGTTATTAAATGGTCGAAGTAACTGTCATGTTCCTTCATGCATTAGGTCCTCTTCAAAAACATAACCTAATGTCGATACAATGACATGGTACTATATGTCGTTTCTACAATAGACACTTTGATTCCTAAACATTGTTTTCAATACAAAATGAAGGTATCGATGTTTATATAATAAGACAATTTATGACGCGCACAAAATGTATAATAATTGAAAAAACTTGTAACTTGTAAATACATTCGTACAGCCTTCGTATCGCCTGTACATTGTACTTTGAATTTCTTACACAAGGTGTCAGGTATCAGTTGGCTTCAGATATCAAAATTTAAATATGGCGTCGGCAATGGAAATTGATGATGAAGAAAGTGATTTACCAACTTCGAGTAGTAGTAAAGGAGAGAAAAAACGTTTCGAAGTAAAAAAGGTGAGACGAAGAAATTAGGAAAATATTTCATAAATCTCCTATAAATTTAAAAAGTTTTAAGAAATTAATCCACAAATCCTAACCTCATTTTTGCGTTGTCATTTTTATTATATTCGCATAGTTTGTTTGTAATATTTAATTGAAAATACGAAATTTTATATTACAGTGGAATGCTGTGGCCCTTTGGGCATGGGGTACGTATTCGAAAATTACATTATATATATAATTTATTGTAAAAAATAATATGTTTAATTTAATACCTATGGCGCAAGATTATTCCAATAATTATAAAATTTATTATTTTACAGATATCGTAGTAGATAATTGCGCGATCTGCCGTAATCATATAATGGATTTGTGCATTGAATGTCAAGCAAATCAAGCGTCAGCTACTAGCGAAGAATGTACCGTAGCTTGGGGTGTATGCAATGTATGCATTCTATCGTTATAGCATTTTGTTACAATACACATTTAGTATCAACAGCAGAAGTAAAATATTTTAACTTTTTTATTTTAATTTTTTACACTTTTTTTTCGCATAGCATGCATTCCATTTCCATTGCATCTCACGTTGGTTGAAGACTCGACAAGTTTGTCCACTTGATAATCGAGAGTGGGAGTTCCAAAAGTGAGTACAATTTACAACAAACAACAATACACAACAGGCTTCTTAAAGCTTTTGAAAATTGTGTGTTTGTAGAAGAAGCACAAAAGATTTTCATATATTTTGTATAACTTTTCTGTTTTATATATATACTAACTCCTACATGCAACTGTTATATTTATTTTAGATACGGTCATTAGCTGAGTGTGTTCAACTACCACGAACATCTGAACCCTCCAGAATGCCAAAGCCGATGCAAGTTTAACTACATATGTGAATAAAAGACATTTAAATAATCTATCGTAACAGCATCATAAAAAAAAATCGGCGGCATATCTACAAGCGCCATCGCAGTGCTTTTGACAAAGAAAATAAATTACAAATTTGCTTGAAACACAACGTGATTAAAACATTATTGCACCAGCAGTATCAACTTGATAATGATCTATCTATTGAGTTAAAACAGCGAATACTAAAACTATGAGCTACTGAAAGTTTCTTATCTTATCGGTTATGCATTATATGACAATGTACTTCTTAGTTCTAAGAACATAAATAAAGGAAATTAAACTAAATAATTATTTAGTCCATATATTCTTTCACATCGTTTCATTAAAAAGCACGTAACTATCGATACCTTTACACACAACAATAATATTACATTTTTTTTCACAGCATCATTTGGAGTTGAAGAGCCGAATACAAAAATATAGAAGTATCTTACGCCGGTGCATTTTTCCCTAGGATTATTTTTTTACCGAATTTTCCAATGATCCGCTTATCTGATTGTAAGAAATACCATCTAGCAAAAGTTTTGTCCTTGCCCTTCTCAAGAACGGTGAATTCACGTAATCCACTCTTTCGATCAGCAATTTTTTTACTTTAAATAGATATTGGTTTCACCGACACACACAAGACCTATAAGAAAGATGTTTCAATATCTTTAGGTAAAATATCCTTTACATTAACCGTGTCGCAAAAATTGTGTACACGCGTATTAAATATAGATAAATTTATATATAAAAGTATACGTATCAAGTATTGGTTTCTTAAGATCTACTTCTTTGGAAAGATTGATGGATATTTTTCTCTCGAGATGTTAAATAAATTCAATCTCATCGAAATGGCAGGTATCATAATAATAGCTTTTACGTTCTGACAACCTACATGATTCTCCTGCCTTTATGCTCTTATCATTAATCCGCGCTATTATAGCACCTGGATTTTTAATGAGACATAACAGCTGCCTATCCCCGTGACCCGTAACGTCACGTCGAGGCCAATCGACCGCTTTGAGATCATCTCGAATCCTTTTCCCAGTTCTAGTGTATTCAAGAGGTATGGGGCAATACTTATCAAGCGGCATACCGTGGAGGAGCCTCCGACGAGCTGGCTTCTAATCCGGGCATACAGTGAAAATTACATCCATGGAGACCAAGCGACATTCAGCAGAGCTGCGAGGGAGCATTAGTAAGTCTTTCCGGCTCCGACTTTACCTCGTCTCACCTTCCTTCTTTTTTTCCTTTTTTTCTTACGCTAATGTCTTTTTTATTTTTACTAAGCTTACCACTCCTACCCTCCTATGCAGCCACTGCTATAATAGAAAACACGGTATCATCGTAGAAATGGGATTTGTTTAAGTTCCAATTTGCCCGACGCATAGCCATGTATTTCAATAAATCGCAATAAACGGTCGTCCAATAATGATAATATCGCTGTCAAATTACAACGTCTGCTTTCAGTCGCACATTTCGGTCAGAAACTAGAGTTTCGCGACATCGATAAATATTTATAATTTAAATATTTGAAAGAGAGCGAAACGTGGAAAGGGACGGAGCGAGATGGATGAGGAACGAGGCAGCTGGAAAGAGCGGGAAAGCAATATAATTCAGCAAGTGGATTTCAATGATTTCCAGAGAGCAAGTTTCGCACGAAACGCGGGTAACTATGGCTGCTTGAAATATTTACTTGGTCGCGTGAGATACAATATAAATACGATTTGCATTCTCACCCTCGAGATAGAGAGCGATAGATAGCTCGGTTAGGGAAACGGCCATAGGCTGATCGAAGAGGTTCGAGAAAGCGTTCAGGAGGAGGCAAAATTGGTAGCGGAGGATGGGAGTACGAGTCGCGAAGGTCTCATTTCCGCCGGAAACAGAGGTTCCCTCGTCCTTGCTGCCAGTTACCCTCCCTTCTTCTCTCTTGTCTCGTCCAGATGGAGGCAGAGTCCAATCGAATTAAATACATTCCCGAGGATCGTCCAATCGACGACCTCCGCCAGTGGTATTTGTCGGGTAGAGTTGTTCTACCCAATACCACTGTCATATCTTTTCGTCAAAGTCTACCCCTCCCTCTCCACCTTCACGCTCTTTCTCCTTATTTCAGTTACATCGACAGCGACCGAATAATTTACTTGTTTTTCCTCATTCTTTTTATCAACGAGTCGTAGCGGGCAGCTACGACCATATCGAAAATTCATTAAAGCCTCGTGTAATTGGGTCGAGAAAGAGAATCGCCGCTGACCCTTCGCATGGCTCCTTTATGCTCCGCTCTCGCCGAGATAATTTTATTTCGAACGTTTAATGATTTCACGTGTCGATACGTTTTCGGTCTTCCGCTGATGGCCGTGGGCGACAACAAGAGGCTATTCCTTTTGGCGAGTGATTATTTTATTGCAGTATTTACCGGAGAAAAAGACAAAGAGGAAAAGGTATAAGCGTATTTCAATTCGCCATAAAATCGAAGCATTTCCGCTAGTTGTACGTTATATTATTCAAAAAAGTTCGCCTGCTGGGAGACCATCCATTATCTGCTGCTCCGATAAATCCGCCAAGACGTTCTCTCTTCTTGTGTTTGGAGGATATATCAAGGTTTCCTCGTCCCGTCGTTGTCGCATCGTCTTTTCTTCCTTTTCCATGCTTGGTTCCTTTCTGCCAACGTGGACTTTCGAATCGACGGGAGTTACAGGACAGAAGCCGATAAATTGCAAGATTTTCCCGTGACCGATACAAGGAGCATCGTGCCTCGTCCAAGAATTATCGCGCAAACGGTCAAACTCGAGCGAAAACTTTCGTATTCATCGAATGTTAAATGCAAATTCACACAGTCCTTGATTATTTCGCTTTCAAGGTGTCCCCGCTATAAATAATCTCGTCGTTAATAATAATCGATATTCTCGTTGCGTGGCCGATTCAGTCCGATAATAACTATTATCGTTAATAGATGACTCGTTACACGACAATTACGGTCACCGCTTATGGTGCAACTTTAAATTCTACTGCCAATTAAATTAGGTAAATGGATTACGACCTATGGCGCTAGATTGTCCTACCAATTTCATTCATTCTGCTTCTTCTGTTCTGTCGATCTTTTCGGACAAATTCCTAAAAACTCGTGCGCGAGTACTTTTTACGTAGTTCACGATATCCAACGAAAGCCGGGCAAATCTAAGATTTCACGTTTCCTTGGAAGCCGAACGTTTTCCATGCGCGCGTTGCAGATTGTATCCGATGCTGGTGGTGGTAGGTCGCGCAGCTCGGCGGTCGTAGAGACGGTAAATCCTGGTTAAATCCGTAAAAAAAACAAAAGCTACGACGAGCGTTAGAGGATTGTGACGGCTGTTACTAACACCCTCTGTTCTTTCTGCTTTCGCCGAAGATTCATACATGTTTTTGTGCAACATTTTTCCCAACAATTATTGCTTTCAGCTTTCCAACTAATAGTTACGCTTTCTTCCGATGAAAGAAACCCCTCACCCCCGTAAGTAATTAAGCGTGTTCCGGCCCTTTACTTGAAAAATTTATTTATACGAGAGCGAACGCAATCAGGTCTTCGAAATCTTGACGCGGAAGGCAGACGAGCAGTAAGTGGAGCATTAAGTTGGAAATTTCGGAACACAAGGTACACGGACGGGACGCGTACACGGTATTCTTGGTGGACGAGTCCGAGAGCACTCGATAGGCTAAGTAAATCAGAAGCCTTTGGTCAAGAGTACAGCCTCCGCTACGTTTAGGGTAGGAGTTAAAGAGGGCAGAGCAGAGGGGCCGGCAGGGTGATGAAGGAAGAGGGTGCAATAGTGGTGGCAGGAGCAACAAAGGGTTGGCTAAGAGCTCTTCACCGTCCACTCGCTCGCTTTCTCCAACCACCGAAGCATCACCTACTTCTCGCTGCAGCGAGGCTTGCTTGCCTCGTGATGTGATTGCTACCGAAATGTGTTTACCGTAAACCGTATCAAACTGTCGACCGTCCACCATCATCGTTACCGTCTATCTTTTCTCTGTGGTACACCGATAAAAGTACGCACCTCTATCGATTTGCGTCGAGCATGGCACGTCGCGTCCTCGTCCTCGTCCTCGTCCTCGCCAACATCGTCGCAGCCAACGAAGAAGGCTTTGAAACGGCCCTTTTACCCTTTGTCTTTGGCGCCAGCTTAGAAGTTCCCGTGCAAGGTAGTAAACGTTGCGGACAAGTTTGCCTTTTGTGTCTTGTAACGTTGTTATTTGCGAAGGATCGCCAGTCCTCTTTTCTTCATTTTTTTTTTTTCTGTTCTCTCAGTCTCTCTGCCTCTCTTTCTCTTTCTCTTTTGTGTTTGCCAAGTTAAATGGTAATTAAGGAACGTCGAAGGATAACGCAATTTCTTTATGTGTTTTACTTATACTCTTTATGAAAAGTAACAATTTTATCAAAATAACCGTACTATAAAGTTATCGTTTTGAATCAGATAACTTAGTAAGGAGATTGAACGACGCTGTTGGACCTACATTTGTAACACGTCTTCCATATTTCGAACAGGCATATCGCCGAATGAAACCGATAGAATATAGCCAATGGCATAGACACGTGCGTTATGATGGTCCATGCCCATACACCGAAGAATCGTAAATGATCAGGACGGACGCCAGCCCGAGATTTCTCCAGTGTGTTCACTGTCCATAAGGCGATATTGACGACTATCAGAAAAGTGATCAGTTCCTTGCCAGGCTTGTCGTTTCTGGAGCAACGTCTTCCCCATGCATTCTACAAATTTTTGAATAGTCGAAAGACAGTTGTTCTACCTGTCGATAGCGCGAGATTTTATTCTTCGTGCTATTAATTTCTTACTTTAATAAGCAGTGTCTGGCTCGTGCTCTGTAGCAGGGCCAATAAATCTGTGATAAGCGATAGTATCCAGGTCGGACCCATTGTCAATATATCACCAACAACTCCGAACAGACAATGCAGATAGACCCCAGCTTGAGCTGCTGCCAACAGGGTGGTATCCAAGTCCGATGGCTTGATAATCTTTTGCTGCAACGCTTGCAATTTCAATGTTCCAGCGACCGAAGCGATCATACCTACGATAGTTGATCGTTTCTTTGATTTATAAGAATAAAGCACAAAAACATTGGGATTTTATCGACGCGACTTTAACGCATGATGTTCGCTGAAATTTAATATCGAAAATATCTTGGTGACAAAGCGGATCATCGATCTCCGTTAACTGTAAATTTCAAAATAGCGACATACGATACGATAATTCCATAAAATATCGCCACTTACCTAACATAAGTATAGTCGCGTCCAACGAGGTAACCTGAACGATCGCGATCTTCATCTTGGCCTCCTTCAGCACGAAGAACATGATCAAGCTCAATATCGTCGCGGCAACGACTAGAATTCCGCCAAAGAGACCTCTGAAAAACGTCGAGAAGGAAACGTCGGAACGAAACAATCTTGAAATCTCAACGATATCGCATTAACAAATTAACGGGGAATTCTATCGGACTAATTAAATTTCCAGGCTGACTTGTGAGAGCTGCTGCAATCTATGCTAAGGTGATACGACGATCTCGTCGGGATCTCGCTTTTAGCATCGATCTTCTCGTCCACCCTCTTCCACATCTCGAACAGTATCACCGCGCAAATTAAACTGAATTCAATTGTGCACGGGAAAAGGAACGGGCTGGCGTCTCTCAGAAGCGACTTGAGGATACCGTCATCGTCGTCGTGCGTGTAGCCCAGTTGATCGATCTCGTGTTGCGTTTCCTCGACCAACGCCTTGGCAAACAAACGGAATGCCTGAGGACTCGTGAAAAATTCACCTTGACGCACGCGTATCGACGTGACGGAAACACAACGGTGAAAACATCGGCTGCGTGACAGAAGCGCGTTGCTCGCTCTCGCGCTTTTTCATAACACAAAGATCAAAAGCCACGCGTTGTAACCGTTCCCGGTCGTTGATACGCGAGTACTTCAATTCCCACGTGAAAATGAGACCTAGTGTTGGTTAAAACCGGTACCGCGCGTTTCTATGAATACAGAAATAAACAGCGAATTCAGCTTTGATAAATGGTAAATACGTTTAATCGACACTAACCGCTCGTTCATACTAATGGTCATCGAAATGCTGGCTGACGTTCAAAGCGATATCATTTCTGTTGCTGGTATGTTCTTTCCTCTTTATTCGAGTTTGGTTATCATTGAAACGTTTTCAAATGTTGTCGGACATGACGCGATGATCACTGGCAAATTGACTCGAATCACTCGACTATGTAGTTGATGCAACGATGTTTCGCTTTTGAATCGCGTTTCGAATAAGCACGATGAGTGTAATGTATCAGGTTGTTCAAACATCTTGCGTCTCGTGATGACAAATGTTTCTATTTTATTCATCGGTCCACGTACCTGCAGCCATTCGCAGAGATTAGTCGCGATCATGTGCATCAAGCCTAACTTGGCGAGGGCGGCGTGCTTGGCCAAGTTGAGACTTTTACTGTTGAGAAATATAAAGTGCATCTGAGCCGTAACTAGCAGCAGCCTGGCACCCGGTGTAATCGCCCTGAACGGACCGGAAGCTATTTCCGCCCCAATTTGCAATCCCGTAAATACCAACGAGCCAGCGCCAAATCCCACTGCGCCGAGTCTCAGACAAAAGCTGCCGTACTGTTGCGTCTAAGGGAAGAAGGTTTTTTTTTTACATCTGTATATTGTACGTGTGTTACGTGGTTGAATGCGACTCGTTAATCAGAATGTGCCGGACTGTTCGCAAATTCACACGCTCGATGAGAAATGTTTTCGTACAAATTATTCAATGGCCGAGTCGGTGTAACGAATGATTGGCCTGTCAGTTAGTGAACAGTTGCACAGGCCGAGACACCTGAAAGGGATTGTCTCTGATCGTTTCTGACACTTTGACAAAGACAAACATTCGCGGGTGCAAAAGGTAACGGCAACGTTGGACGTGATTCCAAGTTCATTTCGGAGGCGATTAAATATTTTCGAAGCGCAAATTTACCTGACACGCGTTCACGCGATCGCCCTTCTCGTCGAATTTTAACGTCTCTTCCTTCTCGTTTTTCCGCACCATATTCTTCTCGGCTTTGTCCCTCAATACCATTACGTACATAGAGATCACGAACGTGACGCTGACTACGTATAAATACAAATAGAAACCCTAAACAGATTCATTATAGCGTATTTCTCGAGATGATATCCTTTCTAATGACATTAAAGAATATTTATAAGAAAACTTAGCACCTGATTCAACGAAGCTGGAACTCTTTCCGTCACATTAGCAGTGATAGGTACAGCAAGTCCAACTACGATCAATAAATTCGCGTAGAGAGTACTCATAATGGACACCATTTCCGCATGACACTTTCTTTTCTCTGTCAATTTTGGTCGTTGCTCGATCATCTGTTGCTTGACTATCGAACGAAATTTTCAATATCGTTCAACATCCCTTAATTGCTTTGAGTGTGCACTTTCGTAAATAAAAACGCGCTCACCCTTCGCTGGTTCCAAAGCGTTTACAGACACGTAAGCCGTGTTGACAGGTGACAATGGTAGGAAATTGGGTCGTTGCCTTTCGTGATCGTTCCTCTCCGGATGATTTCGATTGTTTAACAACGGTATTTTACATCCTGTCGTGTGTCCCGTTACAAATTCCTGATCCTGTGGGATGCAGGAGGGTAGCGACATGTTACTGCCTAACCCTGAAATCAATGCCCTATCGGAAGGGAATCAGTTGGCGTTTCGCGTTTGACGTTCATTGGATTCGAGACAGAGATCGTATCGTGACGATTAAAACATATAGCACGCGATTTCAGTGAGCATATGTGAAGAACCTGGCAGGTATTTAACCGTAGTGAACCGGTCGATTTCGCGTCAATACACTCAGCGAAATAAATTCAAACGAATCAGTGGACCGTCACGTTGAAAATGTTTCATTGGAAAACTGAATTCAATGATCGTAAAATTATACGCTTTCCGCGCTCTTGTATATCGCGTTGATCGTGCAAGGCCCTATAGTATTTTGGCTTCGATACGTTATTAATGTCGTCGATGATATAATATATCAATGGCGTGCATGTACGTATGTATGATGGAATAATATCTGGAAAGAAAATTAGAAAACGAGAAATTGGTATTACCCGAGAAGACCTCGTCGATGGTTTATAACGGCAGTCAAGGACATGTTTTGTCCCCGTGGATGCGACATTCTTCCTCGAGGCGAAAACAGGTACTCTTTTCCATCAGCCTCTGACGATAGGGTTATCGCTGTCGGCGCATCGCGAGTTTTCAACTCGCAACTTTTTTCACAAGGCATAGTTATTTGAAAATGTAGTTTCGATCAGGATGCTATATCGTTTTATAGCGCGATGTACATTGTTATCAGTTACTCACGTCGTCGTTATATTGGATTGACTATTATTCATAGTCTATCGTCGTTGTCCTCGATATGGATGAATAACACGAGCTGAAAGAAACGGTAGCTTTGAAACGTTAAAGAAAGCCAACTAATCTCTCGTGGTTCATTTTTTTCTTTCTTTTATTATTTGGCTATTATAGAATTCACGTAACACACGACGTACAGTTAAAAAAGTTCTTTCCCCCTTTCTTTACGCAAACGTTGCGTAACAATCGTTTCGGTTTATTCACCGGCAATGCGTCAAACTTTCTAGCTCCTTCCAGGGTTGGATAAGCTCGCGACGCCGTATTTGCTCGGCTATTCTCGCGAAGGAAACTTGGAAATTTATTCCCAAGGAAATTCGCCCGCGTTTTGAATTTTTAGTAGGCTGGCCAACTTTCTTTCTTCGTCGGTCGCCTCGTCGCGTTTAAACGGCCGCGACAAAAGCGATTCTTCGTTTCGATCGTGACGGAGCAGTACCGTCACACCTGAAAAATTGTTCCAATTACCGGAACGCATCGTCCTTCTCCTCGTTACTGTCTCCTTCTCTAAATCCCACCGACTTGTCCAACGAGACTGATTCCGTTGCCGACTAATTTTTCGGAGAAGAACTCCAGCCGAAGAACTTGTTCGTTGTTTTCGCTCGTTTAGAACGCGAAACTCCGGCGACGAGTCGACGACGACGAGGCGAACTCGCGAAAGTTGCACTTTATTGAAGGCGATTTCCGACTTTGTGCCCGCCGTACAACACTGACACTGCCGCTGTCGTGTAACCAGACCAACTTTGCCAACTTTCGTTTGAATCGCGTTAAACGAATCCTGGTGAACTGTGTGACGCTATCGGCGCGTCACTCGTTTGAAACGCTTCGCGAGAAACCGAGGCTAGGCGTGGTAATGCCATTGGTGTTACGCATACTGGCAACTATTCTTGTGACGCGCGCCGTGAATCGCACAAAAGCCACTTCGAGCACGCCTTTGCGGAAGGTAAGCGCTTTCATGCGTCCGTCGACGATGCCTCGTTACGTTCTCGTCACGAAATTTCTAACGGCGAGTGTCTTTTGTAGACTGTCGACTAGTTTCGCGGCCGTAATTAACTTTCCGCAATATATACATATACATATATATAACGTTTAATACAACGAACGAAAGGTCACTCGAATTTATCGTATTTATTGTATTTATTTGCGCGCCATGAAAATCCTGGCCGTTTAATACGCGATGTCTCTGTTTTTCGAACGGAATTCGTTACGTTAACAGGGAACGGACGGTGGAAATGCAACGCATAATACAATAGCACGGGTTATTACCTCTAACGTTGACAAATCAACTGACACCGTTGCGAAGCGTTACAAACTGTCGCTTTGATTGGCGAATCGAGGCGAACGATGCACGAATGAAACGGAACAGTAAATCTCGCAGAACGATGTAATGACTTGGAAAAGAATAATTGGCTATTTGTTCACGGTTACGAATCGCACGAATCGTCCAACGATCGTTCGACACCGATCAACCCCGAAACACGTCGACGCGAACAGTGACGAATTGGACCGCGACTCGCGTGATTCTGACCCGAGAACCGCGTCCGCGTCCGGTTCGACGTAGAACTCGCGACAAACAATTGGTGTCGCCGCGAAATTAGCGAGAGATCGCGAGAAACGTCGGAACCTGGCATTCTGAATATCAGAGAAAAAACACCGGACGATATAGTTCGACGATCGAACGTGCGTCAAGATCGTTGATTGATCAACGACGCCCGGTTTAACGGCAACACGTTGGCCGATCGATATTGTAAATGAATGTAACTCGTAGCCGTCGATTGTTTATTTATGCGGAATATTTCGAAGCGGTGATAACGCGGCCGTTCGAGCTGGTATTTGCATTTGTATTGCTTGATTACCTGAGAATTCAATTTCTGCGACGCAGTTTTAGGAATAATCGAAGCAAGAAATCGCGCTCGTTCGACGAGCCGCTCGGACCGTGTAAATTTTCATACATCGGTGACCGTTCACCGGATCCACTCTGGGAAGAACGATCGCGAGATTATCGCGAGTGCGCATCGAATCGAGGATCGCTTCTGTATCTGTATCGAAACGAGTGTATCGATGGAATTTGCGTTAATAGGAAAACATGTAATCCGTATGGAGGCGGACGTCGGCCCGCCGATACGTTCTCATAAGTGGGACCCAGCCGAATTCTGCATAATTTTACGAGACTTCTGCTCGCGATCCGGCAGAGTTTATAGGGCGATCTTCTCGAGCATAATCCGCACAAACGAGCCGGTTAAGTGGAGTATAAACTGTTAATGAAGCCAGTATCATCATCCACGTGGAACGCCACGATGTGTTTGCCGAAACAGTTCGAAAATTTAGACCGTGCCTGCTAAAAGACACTAATTGTAGGCGCAGCCGATAATAGTTAGTATCTGTGGCCTAATCACCGCTTCGATGTGAACGACGATCGATTCGACAAATCCCGATTTACATCGACTCGCCGTTGTCCTTGTCACTTTTGCCCTATGCTGGTTAATCGGTTAATCGGTTATAGCTGGTTAATCGGCTAATAATTTTTTTCGCTCGACAATCGGACATGGGAAAAGATTTTACGATTATTCACGACCTGGGGCAAAAAGGTAAACGTGCTAGCTATTTCCTGGTTTCCGTCGCTTTGCGTGATGAAATTGCACGGAAAAAGAACCGAGAAGAAAAGAGGCAAGAGAATGGATCAAAGAGACCGCAAAGCAGTGCACACGCCAATTCGGCTCCCAATAGAGTACAGATTGACGAGAATAATTTCGCTAGATTCGTCAGTTTGACGGCGGTGTGGCGATGAATAGTAATGCGTGGATTAGATGCGCTTCCAGTTTAATAATCAAATTTTATCAGTACTCTGGGGAACGAGAATTCGGAAACCTGCCTTCGTTCGAATTAGAAAAAGCACGAATCGGAATTAGACACGCTCGATGTTAGGAAAACCACGAAAATCAAGGAAAACAATGAACGATGAATTCGTTGTAACTTTCTGTCACGTAATTTTACATAGAACATCGCCTGCTTGACGATAACACAATTGTGCACAGATTATTTTGTCAAATATAAATACCTACGTATAGCAAGTACATGGATGTGTACAAGCTAGCAACATTCGATAAACAAATACAATAACGATAAAAGCATCGAATATGCGACTATTGATAGAACAAAACGGAATTTCTACATGGTAGTCTATCGAATGTAAACACCTCCACATAGAGAAGGAACGAATAACATTCGACAAAGGATTATAACAGCAACAATAGAATGGAGGATCAGGATAGTGCACAGGTGAGGCTCCATTCTCAGCAAGATCGGTAATGACGCGAACAGCCCTAGTAGGACGACGAGCAATCAATCGAAATAGTGCTTGTTGCTGTCTATCCAACCTGCGACCTCTCCGTTCCTCAATTCTCTCCTGTCTGTCCCTGGCTTCTCTTTCTCTCTTTCCCACCCTTTCCTTTTCCTCTACTTCTCTCTTTCTCTCCAGGAGAGAGAGCTCTCTCTCCGTCCCATTTCTCTCTCTCTCTCTCTCTCTCTCTCTGTCTCTTTCAGTCTGTCAACGTTGTTCAGGTCCCTAGCTCGCTCTTGAACCGGGCCATTCAGCGAGGCCGCCCTTTCGCCAGATTCCTCTTCCCGGGGGCGGAACCAGGGAGAACCGGAAGTGCCCGGATATGAGTTTCCGGCGCGGACAATTTGCAGCGCAAAATTGAATGATCGACTCCGATAATCGTCGTTGCTCGTGCCTACCTATGTAGCTCTGCCACGCTCCAAATTCCAAAGCGGCGGCGTTGTCGCCAGCAGTCGACGATCGGCTGCCTACCGCCATTACGTCGATTCGTTATCGTCATTACCGGGGTTCCGAACGAGGCTCGTCGAAGCTTGGAGACGGTTCAACCCTAGCCAGCCTGATCCGCCATTTTTCGGCTAGTCACTTGCCAACGTTTTCACACTCGAAACTACACCGTATTTTTCTCCTCCGCTTCATTTTCTTTGTTTAATTAACTCTGCAAATTGTACGTGCATTCGCGTATTTTCGCTAAATATGTGAGCAACCAGCGTGTTCCTGGAAGTTCCTAATTCTCGAAACGAATAGTTTTCAGTTGAGGATGAAGCCTCTTTCCGAAAACCGCTAAGTGAAACACGAAACGGTCGAGACTAACGATAATAACCTGTTACTTTGTGCAACCGCGTGCACGGTCGAACACACGCGACCAGAATGGCAAAGAGAAAGAGCACGGTCACAGGTGAACTCCATTTGCCGCACCGACGGAAACGCTGATACGGCATAAACTGTTTCGACGGCTACGAAATAAAGGTGTCCCTGCCGCTGCTGGTTTGGTGGGAAGGGAAATAGGCGCGAGATTGATTCGAATTGCCAAAACGGTCCGGTGACTGCGACAAGGCGGTAGCCATTTTTGAACAGCGAACCTTCGCTATAAGCTCGACCGCAAATGGCTATTTACCTCTTCTGGCCCGCTCGTTGACGTTCGTGTCCCTGTTCCACTCATCGGCCATCCAGTTACTCGTTCCAACCCCGCTTTCGTCCGCCCCGCGTCCCATCCTTGCTCTGTCGCCCTGTTTTCAACCCTCCAACCCCCCCGTAGCCTCGGTCTCACCCCTATCTCTTGGCGCACTGTGCCTGTACAGCCACTGGTTCGCTCGACAATGTCTATTGGAAGATTTATTCCAATATTTTCAATTAAAGTTAGACAAAGCCGTGTTTGATAACGCCTGCGTGTTTCGCCGCTCTAGTTGCGAAGGTAAAAATAATGTAGTACGCGCGAATGATCAGGAGTGGTTTTCAGCGGTGTCGCTTCACAGGGGAGGGACGTTTCAGGCAGTGGGCTCGATGTGTGTAGAAAACATCAAGTATGGAAGAATGAACCGCCATCGCGAACGCTAAACAAAGTTCGGTTTACACCGAATATGAAATTTTCGCGGAGGACGGGTTACTTTTCTTTTAAACAGAGCGATTTTAAGTTTCCTGATGGACGGAGTATTCGGTGCTTTGTTTCGAAACAAATGATAGTTTCGCGTTGAAAGTTCGACTGAATGATTTTCTTTCTATGAAAATAATGATAAAGTTTTTAAGAAGTTAATAGCGAATATCGTTCGAATCTTTGAACGACCGTAAAATCGATAGTCCACGATTATCTAAAGGGTGCAATTAAACGGTTGGGCGACAGGGATGACAGTGAAATTATCATTACGCAAGCTAAACGACTGGATATCGTAATTAGCAGCGTCGCATTACATTGATAATTGATTGCATAACGACTATTCGAGTTACTTATAACAAGCTGAAATGGAAGTTCTGCCTTTCTGTTCTTCGAAAATCATGGAAGCAAAAAAAAATGGAAATCGTTCAATTTCTCTTGTTTTCTCTTCTCTTTGGAAGAGAAAATGGCTCGTGGAAATCTTCGCAATCCTCTCATTTACTTTCTTATGTATCTAAATTTACGAAAGAGAACGATGGTCTTTTATTGTACGTGGCGAATGATAATTGGATGCCCAGTGGAATACCCGCAAATGTCACGTGGTTGTCATGAGAGCTGTCATTGCCTTCTGTTGGCATACATGTGCGTGTGTGTGTGTGTGTGTGTATGTGTGTGAGAGAGAAAACGGGAGATCGACGAGAGAGAGAGAGAGTAGGAGGAGGAGAGGTATGCACGTATCGGGCGGCACACTGATTCGCTCGGACAGTTCGATCACTGGCTCGTATACTTGCGACAAGTCCGGAACACGTAGCCTCGGGGAACGGCGGTTGAAGGCGGTGAAAATGGAATTTGAGTGGCATCCGGGGGATCGTGTCTGTATTTATGATTTGATATCAACTTTCCTTTCTGACTCGACGTTGCCGTGTTCCCAGTTTTGCGTCACTGCGCCAAGCTTCGTGAAATTTTACCCCAAATTATAGGTTTATAGAATTAGAGATCTATCAGTTGGCAACTGTTTAGAAGAGGGAACCGTCGCGAGCCTCACGAATTCATATAAATGCAATAATTCACTGATTAATTATACGAGCAATCCGACACAGAAATGGAAACACATAATTTTCGTTTTCTTTTCGTCGTAATCAGAAATTTAATCATCGTCAAGTAAAAAGTGTCAAAGAGAAAAGAGTGGCTAGTGCGAGGAAAAGATTCGCGGGGTTTGCAAAGGTTGAAGATGCACGCACGCATTGGCGACAGGTCGAAAATCGATTCTTGGTTGAATATGTACAACGCGGAGGGTAGGATGACCCCTGGTAATGCGAAATATAGTGCACAGGCGGAGCGAGAGAAGGGAAGTAGGACGTCTGACGTCGAGGGGAGGCTGATGAGGATGAGGATGTTAAAAAGAAAAGGAAAAGCTGGGAGGCACCGAGTATTCGAAGAACAGAAATGGTCTGACGAAGTAATAGGCTCGCCATGGCGTGCCCAGGTATTGTGCCAAGGAGAACAGCTTCAATAAGAAGGGGATGAACGCGTACACGTAGACCAGTACCGATTGACGTCGTATAATCGAAACTTATTAGTCGAACGCGATATAGTCCATCGTTCTATATGTACATATATACATATATCTGAAATTCTCTACTCTTTCACTTTGATGAAATTAATCGTTCGCTCTGCTTCCCTTTTTTTTTTTTTTTATAGAGCTAGTTATTTACAAGGTCGTTCACGTGGAGGAATATAATTTTATTTTTTCAACATTTTTTTCAAGCGTCGTTCACAGCATTCTATTTGATCGGCGTGTCGGCATCAAAATGATTTTCGCAACGACCGAGAGTCGATTTCACGCGAACGACTGGTCGACGTTCGCGCTACAAATTTGCGTTTTGATAACGGTCGGGTTGCGAGGGTGTCAGAGTCGAAATGGGTCAGAAAAAAAATCGCGAAAAAACTGATAAAATACATATACGCAAAATTGAAAAACTCACACGCACAAACTTATACAGCGGCGAAATCGACCAGTAGAGGTTTAAAAATAAATACGACGCGACTGGGGAAATTTTCGATAATGCTTTTGGCGTTTGTCGTAAATAACGTAGCGCTGCCGCGTCTGGTGACACACAAAAACGGCCAGGCGAAAAATTCTCTATCCCGGCAAACCCTCGTGTAACCGGTCGCGACTCGGTTGACGGATACAGTATGTGGCGTTTAAATGATTCTCACGCGCGCGATACGGATCGCGCCTGTTCGACCACCCTCCTGCATCGCTATTCAGCTTAGTGATTTATATAGAAACGCCGAATGAAAGAGAGGGACGAACAGATTATATTGAACGACGATGGTTCACGTGGAATTTATCTAGAGTGTATGGGACAGCACGTACGTACACGTGTCATCTAGCATCGGCGGGAACTGTGTTGGTGCATGTACCACGACACGCGTCCAGCCATTCGTAGGTGATAGAGAATCGCGAGTTCGCTTGTTATTATGCTATGCGCGGTGTGATTTCCAATATGTTGCGAGCGACGACCGTCATAGCGACCCGTTTCGACCTTCGATGCCCAAATGACTGGCCCAGTGGCTAAGAGAAGAGTGCTCGTTCGATCTGTCGCGTTAATGGCCAATACGCGACACATTTCCGATTGGTTCGACCTCGTTCGCCGCGTGGCATCGATGGAATTCGTACTCGTTGTCACGTATAACCAGATGGATGCGTACGTGTGTGTAAATACTGGCGAATTGTGTAGCGACGGTCAACGATAACGTCGTTAAACGGATATTAACTTCGCTGAATAACTGTCTGCGACGTGTGATCAGCTCGAAAATATTGTACATTTATTTGTATCATTGACGAAGATGTTTCGATGAGGGTAGCTTTAAAGGTGACGTAGTATCTACGAGGAAGTCGTTTCTAAAGATTTTTATTGGAAATGCGTTGCAGAATTTGTTAGATTAAAGACACCAAGGGAAGGAGGAAAGGAGATGATAGAAAGGGACGAAGTCAAGGTAGAACACGAAGGTAACGTAAGATCGAAGTTTAAGTGGTTCTTGACTCGAGAGCGAGAAAGAGATTGCCACATGCTCCGACAACGTGACTCTGGTAAACTGGTAATACTGATGCAAGTGTAATACCTAATAGCAGCCCGAAGCGGTGTCGGGGCCAACTCCTTCTAAGTGAATTAACTCTGAGTTAATCTCGAGTTAAGTAAACCCCTAAGTAGACCTCGAGTGTCTTCCGTTCTTCCTTTCCTGCGAAGCCCGCTTCGTCTAGCCTCGTCTAGCCTTCCATTGCTCGAGCGTATGTAGCCGAAGTACCGTGTGATCGTTAACGATTAGAATCTTTCGAGCCCTCCGCGTGATTACTAGTCACGCTAACTCCTTGGGATCTTTCCGTTTTACTCGCCTACCATATCCCTCATCCAATGAAATAAACGTTACGCCAAACTAAACCAACGAAATACATACTAACCCGTTTAATGAACACACTTTACAAGATTTCTCTGAATTTACCTGATTCGCGGATAAATTCACTGATTCATCGCATTTTTAATCTTCCCTCTGTTCATTAAGATTAACCATAGAACGTCCCGACGACCGGCCATCGTTATACTCAGCAACCCTCTTTTCTCCATCGGGTACAGACGCATATTAATCACCGCGCGACCACACTCCGCTCTCGCGTCATTTTTCCTCCGTTTCGAGATTTTTCCTTTTTCGCGTCTGACAGCATGGGGGCGGAGCGAAACCGCGTTACCGTTATTTTTTGCGCCATTTTTCACTCGCTCGTTTCTCGCACCCTCCTTTACCGCCTCTACCCAGCCACTCCGTCCAGTATATGTGGACGTTGTTCCCGTGCAGTTTCGCTTGTCGCCGTTTCGAACACGATATTTATACAACGAATGGAAAACGTTGATCAACGTCGTTGACGTACCGTCGATTCGGTTGCAGATCGTGCAGGTTTCGTTGACAACGAACCAAGTCGTAAAGAACGGCTCGCCTGCCACGAAACCCAGACGTTTGCATCCATGTCTGCAGTTTTTCATTCTTGATGCTCCTTCCACGGATGTTTCTTCCGGATGTTTGCTTCTCTCGCGTTCACCAGGACGAAGAAAGGTCTCGCGCTTCGACGAGGAAACGTTCGAGAGTGCTCGCGGAAACGTTCCACACCGCTATATGCGTAATTGTTACCAAGTTCATTTACATCGCATTAATGCCCAAGCAAAATTGCTGCACTCGCACGCTAACGGACCGATCGTTAAATACAGCTGCCGTTTAATCGGCTTGCACGGTATTACGCCGGGTGTGTGCAACAAAATTATAATCTGCCGGCCTCGTTGTATATTCCGGCGACTATTAATCGTCTACCGAATATGGTTAATAAGCATACTCGATGCGCGCCGATCTATCGATTATTAGGCGTTGCTTCGAAGGTGTGGAGAGGCGCGGCCGAAACACTGGTATTTGGAGTTGCTCGATTATCGTACTCTGCCGGAAAGAATATATCAGTGGATTGCATCATTTCAATGTATTAAAGTTTTATTTTTCTGGCGTCAAATACACAGTACGGTAGAAGCCTATTTATCCGAATCAAAATTGGACGATAAAGGATTTTGAATCGCTTCTACCGAGTCGAAGAATTTACCTCAATTACTTTGGAAATAAAGATCATCGTTATGTGTTTGCTATTAACACTGAACTAGTAACGAATTTAGTAGATGATTCCCATGATCGTGCAATAAGATTCCACTAATTCTCCACTATCATCTATGATGTTTTATTCACACGATAGCAGGTAAGAATAGCAAATAAACAAAATCGAACAACAGGGATTCGTTTAATCGTGTACTAATCAAAGATTCATTCCAATAAATGAAATTTTACTCTGTGAAGCAAAGTAATTTGCTAATCGTTTAAACGAATCGTACATTTGACGAAACAACACTTTCAGCCTGTTGGTAAATTCTTACGATGTATTTTAGTATCGTTACCAGAAAATAAGCGATGGACCAATGTGAATAATGCACGAGGGCTTGAGAGAAAGAGGCGGGTACAGAGAGACATGGCGTGTCAGGGTGGAGAGCGACAGGAACCTAATGAAATTACGATGTTACTTGCCTGAAAGACACTATTCAGAGGAGGGTACAAAGACAGCCAAAGCGGTAAAGTCGGTGTTTGTGTCGCAAGCTGCTCGACCACGTACATACACGTACGAAGACATAGGGCGAGACGCGTGCATGAGGGGAAAGTACACGCGCGTCTGTGCGTGTGTGTGTATTATACGGTAGCAGCCGTTGACGCAGAACCGTACAGGTGCACGCGAGATACGATGCTTGCATGTGCATGTAGGTATAGGTAGGCGTAGGCGTGCATGCGCTGAGATGCGTTTCTGCTCTTTCCCCATAGAAAGAGCTGATGCTCGCAAAGCAGCGGAAAAAGAGCTTTGTGAAAAGCGCAATTGACGGGCTTTCTATTAGTAGACGAGGAAATATCGGCAGAGGAAAAGAGAGATGAGACGAGGTGAGAAAGAGAGAGGGGACCATCGATGGAAGACCGGTTGGGGCTAGACTTTTATGGAATGGACGAGGAGAAAGAGCGCGAGAGACAGAGATCGAACACGGAAGGTGAAATAAAAAACAGAACGAAAAAAGAAAATAACGAACGAAAGGAAGAGAAAACGGAGAGAAGGAGTGGGGGAGAAAGGGAAAAGCAAACGACCCTCCGTTTTACTTTCCTTCTCTTCTTCTTCTTTTTTTTCTCTTCTTTTCTTTCGGCCTTTTTCCATTTTTACATTAAGCGACTAAATTTCCATGTGTGCCCGGCTACGTTGAATATTCGCCCGGAAAGCCGTCCGATCGGTTCGCATCCTTTGATGTGCCGCGGCTTTTTTTGTTGTACACCGACTGAAAACACGAATCGATTTTGCGCTGATTCGCGCCGAGGTGTAGAGCTACCACCTCTCTTTACCTTCCACCATCTGCTCCATTTCCATTCCCTGTTCCTCCATCCGTCCTTTCGTTACCAGGTTTTCCCGAGGATCGTCAACCAGACGCAGCTTGCAACCGTCAGTTACAAACGACAGCCAGCGAAGGTTTCGCAGTGAAAACATAAAAGCTCCACGACCTTCCTCGTGCATTGCAAAATGTCTTTTAACCTTTAAGCGGCGCACGCGTTTGCGTATATCGATCGGCCATCACGGGAAACTCCATTAATAAATCGTATTTACGAAGAAAGAAAAAAAAGGAAAGATAGAACGCGGGCCGCTTTGACACCGGGTGTTTGCGATCACGACGATGTTCTTTTTCTATTTTCGCCCTCCGTCGCTACGCGAACCATCCGAAAATTAATAGCTCGGTCCGGTGCCGTCTGGTTGTACCGGATATGGAATATTGCGCGCAAGATTCAACGAGTAGCCCGATTGACGTTGGTTACACATCCTCCCAACTGTATCCTGGCGCCTGTTTCTCATTCCACGCATACACGTTCATTGTTTGTCGAGTGGAAGGCATGAGATTCAAACGGAAATCAGTACACGAATCATGACCAAAGTTCGACGTTCTCCATCGTTTGTCCCGAAAGCATCGGGCCACGGAACAATGCGACAACATCCTATAATTATGTTAAGTACGCCACTGGAACACGGCAACTGTATAGTATGGCAACTAAACTAGCACCACCAATAATCGTGCACTTGGTTTGCTCAGATTCCCTCTTGTAGACGGTGAAGAGGGTGGGGATGGAGTGCATATTACGAGCCAGCCTATAACATAACGTTGTTACGAAGCATCGCGACCGACCATCTCTGTAGTGATCAGACACTAACTAACCACATTTCGATAGCGCTCGCGCGTGCCTATACTCGTGAACGCGAGTATAAACGCGTGTGCAAGTATTTATCGTCGGTACAATGGAAAACGTAAACACATATCGAGGAACGAAGGTAATAAATCTTATCGGTAAAATGAATTAAGCAGTTGCTTACGACGGTGTTTATATTTCGATTCCTATGGAATTAAGTACCAGATACATATACCTATATAGTATTATGTAAATAGGTACCCGATAAAACGCACGATCACGAGCAAATAAATATTCAATCAGTTCTGTCACCCTTTCCCGTTGCACCCGCGCGGTACAGCCACGACAAAACAATTAAATTGGACAATAAAATTTTAATCTTTCGTTTGAACGGGTATCGAGTTTGTCCGAGGGGGAAAAAAAAGAACAACTTCAGCGAGTTTCGCGAAACTGGTTGCCATCTGGCTATACCGCAATAACGCGTGTTGTTTTTTCCGTGCAGTTGCCATCGTTTTGTAAATTAATGCCCGGTTACTACATCGGTATCGTTCTTTGACGATGCGTCCGTATTGGCTGGCTTTTAACACGTCCCTCGATCATTACCAATTAGCGACTGACTAACGAACAAAATAAACTCACCGTTTTTCCACTCCGCGAAGCTACAGCTTTTCGTTCGGTTAGCGGAATATAATATCTCACGGAAATCAATTAACCACGGATGGAAGGAATCGTTGTTTGTCTGGCAACGTTTGCTCGACCGTTAGAATTATGCGTTAGCGGGCAATTATCATCGACACTCAAACGTGGACACCGGCTGTACCTACCTGCTGGAAATATCAGTTCAAGCAGGCTCGATCCAGAGGGGGGAAAAGGGGGGGAGCGTTAGATCGGAGCAGAAGCGGTGATGGCTGACGTATCCTGTATTCCACAGTGACGGCAGACAAGCACGTATATCAAATAATTAGATTTCGGCCTGAAACGTCAATAACCATGTCAAACCATTACCCGTACGAGACCCTGTCGGCCGGTTCGTTACTAAATGGTTGGTGGACCCGGCCGATGATCGGCGGGGATGTTAGGCAGGAAAACGCTCGCCTGTCTGCCTGCTCGTCCGCTTGCCTGGACGACTGCTCGCAAATTTAACCGTGTTAGCAAACAACTCATTTAACGAAATTAGGGGCTGGAGCGTCGCTTAAAATCGGAGAAATAAAATTACGTTTGAAAGGGGTGGCCGAGTGGAAAGTAACGGGAGGCCGTACAGAGCACTGTACGGCCTTCTTTTCTCTCTGTCTGATGCTCGCCGTACTATCCAAGCGTTGCCTGTCAGGCGAATTTCTCGGTCGCCATCGGCCACTGATTGCTAGAGGGGCACATTTCTCGGATATTTCTTTGGAAATGAATTTTATCGAAGGAAATCTTTCAGCTACGAGGATCGATGTTCTTGGAACCTTTTCGTATCGCAACAGAGAACGATGGGGAGAGCTCGTGGGATGAACCTCGTGAAATCGAATCGGTCAATGGGAATAGGAGCGGATTAAGAAGATCTTCTCTCCGAGAGTAGAAGAGTCTCCGTAAATCTCTTCCTTTATCGTTTTTAAATGTAACCAGTCTTGCGATTCTTAAACCAGTAACCAATCAGCCTTTCGTAACGTGAATTCAAAACATTGAAAACGAGATAAAATTTTTCACGTAATTCCGATTGCGAAACGTTGCGTAGATTAGTGGTACAGAATGTCTGGCTGATAATAAGGGAATGGCAAGAGTAAGCGAGGCGCGGTGATAGCGGAATAGGTTTGTTTAAAGCGCGAAGGAAACGTCGTCGATGTCAAACGTCGCAGCCCCGAGTGTAACAATGGACGACGTTGCGCCTTCCGTTCGAGATACGATTCGTCGTAGTCGTCTCGTCGGTCGGTCGGTACGCGCTCGCGACCAGGCAATCGCGCACACAATTGTACACGCGCGCACATTGTGTGTGGCCGCCCATACAGCACCGCGCGAAACCCAACCGTACAGCTATCACTGGCTCGCCATCTGACAGCCTTCCCTCGACTGTTCTCCTCCTTCCTAACGTCATTGTTCGGACGTAACCGCGTACGGACCAAACTTGCGTGCAGCTGCACGACAGGAAAACTTTTGGGAACTCGTCAGGCTCACGACGGGGCCGGTAGCTGTCCGCTCGAAATTAGAGGCACACGCGTGAATTCGATGAACTCGTTTTCAAAATTAGGCGTCGCAATTGAATTCTAGGATCGTCACGAGTCGGTTGCTTCAATCGAAAATAAAAGAGATTTAGTTTTTATAAATAAATATAGTTCGATGGGGATCGTCGGGGTTTATTCACGCGGCTATCAGGTTAATTTGCTGAACTTGTTAAAAGTTGTTAACGCTGCTAATGTATCGAGTCATATTCCTGACGCGGATCGTGTGAATTTGACACGTGTTTATGACGCAGATTATGCAGCTATTTTGATATAATATATTGCGAAAATACATCGTGGTAGTTAATGTGGTAAACAATACCAGGAGAAGTTATTAAAAGAATCACAAGTTTGTTGGTTAATCGTACTAAAATATCCGAGTGTCTAAATACCGTGTTTGTGTTTCGGCACGATGAAAAATAAGCGTATTTCTTAGGTATCGCTAATTAACAACGTTGTAATTGTATAATTGAATATAGCTGATCGATCGGATATGTGAATTGGAACAGGAATATGTAATGTGAACATTCTGCACGCGGTAACGATGAAATAGAAAAGAAAGTGGAGTGGAAAGAACGTCGCAGTGAAATATTAAAACGAAAGGAACAAAAAGGCAATATTAAAAAGCGCCGTAGTTTAAACGCTGGACAAACAGACGAACGACAAAACATGTTTTTCTATTCGTCAAGAATTTTATTTGCTCGCGCAGCCGCTGGTCGTTATTAACCGAGTTCGCTGACGGAAACGTTTTAATAAGTTAGCCGCGGGTAACATGATTTTTGCAATTCGAGAAATTGCAGTGTCGCTGGTAAAGCAAAGGAAGAACATGGTAACAATGCCTTGAATAAGTGGACGAAAGCGCGTGCAAGGGCCCGCTTCGAAATTACGTTGTGCTAATTGTGAAAGTTTGCGATCCCCGATGGTATATGGGCGTGGAAAAGGAGCGCGTGCTTTTTTCCAGATTGCCAGCGTCGAACGTTTATTTGAATTCCTCGCATAACTATGCATGTTTATGTATCCGTTACGTTACGGAAACCGCTTGCGGCTGAAGTTCTTATCGATCGATAGCTACGCAACAGCAGCGTAAAAGAAAAAGGAAATAATATGTGCACATGGCATAAATATCCCATATAACAACGCGTTAATCTTTCGCGTTGAACGATCGACGAACAATTTCTACTTTGTCGATTATCCTGGCATCCATCTTCCCACGCTCTCCTTCAATTTTCCTCTTCTTCTTTTCCTTCTTCTTCTTCTTCTTCTTCTTCTACTTCTTCTTCTTCTTTGTCATTCTTATTCTTCTTCCAGCTTCGTTCAACATTTCCTCGTTGTTACCTTCCTCCTCTGTTTCTCTCTCGTCGCCGGCCGAACAAAAGATCCTTCCAAGTTTCTTATTTAATTAAACTTCGCGAAACAACCGGTAATGAATTTAGATATCCTGATGCGTTTCGTTCGCGGCAAAGAGATACGTCCTGACCGTCTCCTCGGCGGGAGTTTGCGTTTCCACTGTCCTGACATACCGTGAGACGTCGACCCCGTGATTAAACTGGTCGCAGTGGTGCGAGTCAACCATGGAACAGGCACGTTACGTAAATGGAAACGGACGATATTTCTTTCGATTTACACGTTAAATATTATTTCTTACGGTAGAATTAAGATGATATAAATTATTAATTATTCTTAGATCACGAATATCGTAAATAATTTCGAAATCGAATATTCTAATCGATAGTCTTGATATAAATTAAAGTTCCTTGGGTATTCCCATATAGATGTCTCAAGTTCGACGATTGTTTCCCGCGGCACGCATGAACACGTATCGACGTCAACTCGTGTCTCGTCGCAAGTTTCAGTTTGTCTTGCGGCTGATTGCCAAGCGTATCGCAATTATTGGATGAGCAAAGAGCCGTGGGCGTAAGGCGGTATCATCGAGTTTCACGCAACACGCTGTTTCGTCTGATCTCTGAGGGCACGAATCGATCTGACCCGATTTCTGGCTTCCCCTTCGAGATACTCCAACACCTTCGGTAAAGCCAAAATCGTCGTCTGTTATCGACGTGTATTTGGAAATATTCGATCGGAAAGTAATCTTAAAATCGCGATTTCGCAATAGTGATATCTGCTAGGTTTTCTTTCGAGTCTCAGGCTTTTGTATCTGTGCGTAAATATTCTCTTTGAGTTCATCGGATTATTACGTTGAAACGAATGTTATGGTATCGTATCGTTTTAATATTACGATGCAGAATCAGTTAAATCTTCAGCATAAAAAGGAATTTACATAATTCTATGAGAACGTTTCAGGTATAATACGTCAGAAAACCGTACGACTAAAAGAAAAGTGTCTAGACAGGCACAATTATCATAATAACGCGAGGTACTGACAGTTTATAGCGACGCTTTTATTAACGAAATTAATTTCGCTAATATACAATTAGTTCCGTAATTGAGTGATTTAATACGGTTTGATTATTGAATGCGTTAATAATGAATTTCATTTGATTATAATATCGTATCGGTGAAGATCGAAGAGATTATAACACAGATAAAATGCTCCTCTTACGGATTTCGATTTTCGAACAATGCTATTGCAAAAAGACGGGAAGAAATAATGTCGAAAGACTTTTCGTACTCGAACTGTTCAACAAATTTTTACCAAAGTGAGAACGAGGATCGATTTCCATTTCCGGCTTCATTGCGTTTTCCAATTAAAGGTCGCGTCAAAGTTTCTTAAGCGGCGGACGTCAATTTCCTCGCACTTACTCCGCAAAGAGAGTGACTAGGGACGGAATTCTCTCTAAATTAAGTTCTCGATGACTTTGAGTATGGGCTGCGTTGGATACCGTTGACAGGGGACCAAAGGAGAAACTGCAGGACGCGAGCAGAACGTTAAATACCCGCGCTCTATTCTTCGTTCTTAATTCTTTCTCAATTAATCGGAATCGCGTGTCACGTTTAACGTTGAAAAATTCCAATCGCAAAGTCACCGTGTGCGGCGGACATCGCGAAAACGAGCAATTTTTCCGGCAATTAACTTTCGAAGCCTCTAGAATCGCGTAACGACGAAACATTACTCTCGGACAATTATCGATTCGCGGCAGGTGGCTCGTTCGAATTCGAGTCGGTCGTTTTGACCGAAACGCGAAACACGCCATGTTAATTTTCGTTGCTTTTGCGTAAATAGGCGTTAAGTTTAACTACCCGTGAAGGCGGCGCGACGCAGCCATCAATTCCCTCGCATCGACCGGCCGTTTTCCTGTTTTCGTGACTTCACAGAGCCTAGCGCTGATCCTGTAAACCGTTTCGCGAAAAACTCTCTGCCCAAGCAGTTAGAGATCGCTTCCGTTAAGCCCGTTAACTGAAATATCACCCCGATAACGAGAACGTACTGGAAGAATGGGAAAAGAGATGGAGCCCTGGAGAAAGAAAAAAAAAACGAGAAATAGTAGGGTATACATATATACATATATATATACGAGATATATATATACATATACGAGAGAAAAAAAAAAAAGAGAGATGCTGGAGATGGAGCAATTGTATCTATTTGTTCGAGAGTACCAGATCCAGCTAAAGCATAGAGTGGGTTGTACATAAACTGGTATATACCGCCGGATACACATACACGCGCATAGTACAGGCTACGGGTAGAGAGCTTAACGGGATCAACGGTCGTTTAGTATCATTTTATCCGTGGGCTTAAGCGGTAATTTTTGCGAATAAACTAGGTGAATTGTACACACAGTTCAACCATCGTGCGTGCGGCTATTTAACGAATTTACAGCGGGGACCGATCTGTTTCGGATTTGCCCGCGAACTACGACCTCGAAAATTCGATTGCGGCTCTCTCGATGATTCATTTATAGTACCGGTCACCTGGACCGCGATCCCACGTTAATTACGAACCTGCAGTGAACTATCGCGAGTTTCACGCGCGAGAGGGGGAAAAAAAAGATAAAAAAAGAGTGTTCGATAGGGAATTTTCGAATCGCGCTACGGCTCGTCCGTTTCCGTTTAACTTGATCGGTTGGCAATCGTCACGTTTTAAGAGTATCGTTCCGATTTGGACGCGATTCAAGGGACTAGCTATTTCGAACAACGACAGGAATACTATCGTCCATTCGGTCGATCAGCGAATCCGGGACGGCGCGTGCCGGAAACGCGGTTAATTGTTTATACGATGCAGATTGAATACTCGCTTAATGATTCATTGGATCCAATAGATCTTGAAATTGGATACAAACGATAATGGAACCGTGACAGGACAGTTCGATGCGATTGATGAAACCGTCCGCGGCCACGTTGCGCGCCGTTCCGTTTAATATAAATCCGATTTCGAGCATCGATTTATACAGCTGGAAAATAGTTCTCCGCACTCTGAAGGATTATCATCGTTCCTCGAGCGGCAACGTTATAACACCTATAAATTTCGAAACGCTTTACTCATCGGCCGGATTAAACCGTAATTAAATTGACGATCGTGGCTGGCGAAGATTTCGTAACCTCCCGGATGCAGACATCGTCGCGATCATCTTTTTAACATCTACATCACCTCCGTGGAAGGGCTTCGTCGCGCAAACCACCATTAAGACTCTCTCTCTCATTCTCTCTGTCTCTCTCTAGCTGTCTGTCTGTCTCTCTTTCTCTCGTTGAAACCTTAAACCTTCGAATCCTCAAAGGAAGAGACCAAGAAAGCGGTTACTCGGCAAATGATACCAATTACCAGGTCCAATCGGATAACTTAATCCCGAAGCGATTTGCCGAGTTGGCGCAGGTGGTTTGCGGTTTAATCGTGACTGGTAGCAACCATGCACAAGGCAACGTCGAGACCAAAAAACACGATGCTGCACCATCCAGGCTGGCAGGCTTACCTACTCGAACGGTCAGACGAGCTTAGTATGCATTGCATGAAGGCACCGCGTATATCCATTATATTACGATCCCTTCCTCCCATGCTACCTACTCTTCCTCCCTGCAGCTCCGTTCTTCCTTGCAGCTCCCCGTACTGCTATATCCACTGGAAGAGATTTTCTGGCGGATGGTTCTCCGCTATTATCCGGGCGCTATCTGCTTCACTCCTCTCTTCATACCCCATGTACCCTCTCCTTTATGTGCACCCGTTATATGGAGAGGTATTTACCTGAATACGATCCCTGCAGTGTAGCTCACGTGCGTCTGCAGCCTAGGCTCACACAGAATACCCGCGCCTATTCGCGTTACCGCCAGATATATTCGAGCAGTCTGTGCCACGAGCCAAGCACCTATGCCCTGCTTCAACCGCAATCCAATGCTAGAGAGCGTTGAAATGCACGAGCTTCGTCTGTGTGCGGCTGCGTGTACGTATATGTGTTACTGTGTATGTCCGTACGCGTATGTAGAACGCACGGTAAAACGGGGAAGCATAGAATGCCGGTAAGAGGTGGCGGTACGCGTCAACGCGTAGACAGTATTCTACCGTGGCGCGACGAGATCAAACTACCAAGCTCGGGGTAAATCGGTCGAGCGTGGTAGAGGTGCAACAGCAGAATCAAACCTAGTTTAACGTCAAACGTTTGGCGTATTTACATTGTCGTTAATACCAGGTCCACCCTGTTAACTTAGCCCAGCAATTTCGCTGTTTCTCGCTGTGCAACCACATTTTCAACCACTAACGGTATCTGCAGATGTGCACGCAGCACCACCACCCCTCGTTCAAGCCGCGCCACCTCCCGTAAGGACGAGATGCCGTGCCCATGGACCCGGTCGTATTGCCTTCCGGGGTGTAAAATAAAATTTTACAACATTTCGAGGCTTCGTCTCTAATTTGATCGTAACCGGTTTTCCCACGGACCGCTATCACGGCCCATTACCAAGAAATTTCATTTTTTTCTTGCTCAATTTCACTTCTTCCCCCCCCCCCACTCTCTCTCTCTTTCTCTCTCTCCTTCTGTCTTTCTCCATCTCTCCGTACGTCTGGTATTAACCGTTACTACCACCACTATTTCGACCGCTTTTCGTAAACGATCCTCGTAGCGTTTCGCTGCGATCGCCAGGAGAATGAGGATTCGTGGGTCGGCCCAATGTCTGGAGATCGTTTCCCCTAAGTCCAGATATCGTTATATCGTATTCGTTGGCCGCTATCGAAACGATCTCCGGAAACTTTAATTGCGACAGAGTTTGGAATTCGACGAAAGATGGAAGGCATTAAATCGTACTGGGATTTCCTTTCTTCTCTCCATCGTTCCTCCTTTTTTGTTCTCCTTTTTTGGGGGATATTTCACTTAAAACCGTATAACGTTACGTCGAACGTAACAGCTCCGGAAACGGTTTCTTTTCATTACGTTAATAGACCAGGCGAGAGTTAATTCCCTTTTTCTAGCCGCAGACGCATCGTCTCGTCACGGTTCGCTTTTCCCTCGATTCCTTCATTTATCTCAGTTTCTCTCGATCGATCGAACGTGTCGGGACCGCCGGCGGCATGTACACGATACGAAAACTTGCAAGTCCGTACAAACAGCGGCAAGTTCATTGCCTCGATCCGTATATGATACGCGGAGAGGAAGTTCCGCGAGAAATCCGCGCTCGCGGTTTTATTGCTCGTTTCGCGTCGCCATCGAATCACGAACCGCTTGTCCGATACCTGGATTCTCTTCGCTTTCGCGGCTACGACCGACAGAAAGCGGGAGAGAAGGGAAACGTTAATGTCCGTCGAAAAAAACCTGCGCTGCCGGTAGTTTCCCACGGCAAATTGATTTAATATACGCGCGGGCAAGTGGGTGACGCCGGCGATGAGAGCCGCGTCGCCTGTACGCATCTCGATTTTCGCATTTCATGAGCATAACAAATCCGGTAAATCCGATTTCGCCTTCGCGGATGGAACCTCTCGTATTGGACAACGTTATTTCGAACGGAAATTCGCGTTGCGTTCAGCGTTGATTTCGCGCCTCCTCCTTTTGATCCCTGTTTTCCTCTTCGCTTCTATACGCGTCTTAATTGCGAACGAACGCCTCTCGACTGTGAGTGTGTGTGTGTGTGTGTTATTTATCTAGACGGAAAAGAAATACGCCGTTGCAATCGACCACGGAATTCCATAGACTGAAATCAATCATTCTCTGAATTCAACGTTGATCCCGTATTCGAAAGAGACCTCAGACCGTCTTCACGGGCCTTTCACGGTTCCTTTCACGACTCTGCCAATCCCCTTTCCATCGGCAGGAAAATACGTAAACGAAGATAGACGCGCGTATTCCCAGATAGGATCGGGGAATATGTGCATCCTCGGAGGCAACGAATCGTTGGATGTTTGCCGACTGTACGATATAAGGTGAACCGTTGGATGTCGCGCCGCATCTTGTCAACGATATTTCGCCAAATGTTATTAGGGATCGTTTCTTTGAACGTTTCCATAGGAGAAAATATCCCGTGACATCTCGGCGTATTACCAAATTCGCAAACATTTGCATGACTGAGATCGAGAAATCTCGCAAGTCCCTCGACCGTGTAAGTGGTGCGTAAACGGTCGCACGAAGTCGCGATAAAAATAACTTCTTATATTTTGTTGCTTCACGAGGCTAGAGGATCGTCGTTAAATGGATAATACGGTGTACGTTTATAAACATATGATAGCAGGTGGAAGAATTGGAAATTCAGGTTGGAAACGACGTTTTATTTCGGCGAAACTTTTTTCCCCGGAGCCCCGCGGATACGTACGTCACGCGGAATATCGGGGATCTTGTTTAATTTGTTTTCAGGATCAATGAATTTTTATTAACGAACTGAAATATTTGAATTGGAAATGTAAACTGAAATAATTTATATTTACCAAAGCCGCTCGTTCGAATGACAATAATATTTGTACGAAGCGATGGTATCTGCCGAATTAAAACATCCGTGATTTATGCACGAAACTACGTGCAACAAAACTTTCTAAATGAAATCCAATAAAGCGAGCTTTAACGAAAGGTAGATACACGCCCCTGTTCGATCGGTTTTAAAATCAGGTTCGTTTGCAAAAGAGTACCTTGTAATGGAAACGTTCTCTCCTTTGCTATTTTATTTTAATTCACCCTCGACGAAAAATCGCGGCGTTTCGAACGGTATCGTCATGCCGCGTGTCGTAAATAGTTTAAGACGTGAAAAATATGAAACTCGTCATATCCTCGCCAACCCTCGACGAATCTTCCTCCCCTGTATAAATCGTTCCAGCGACCGATTCGTAACGACCTCGACGCTTAAACGCGTCGTTGCATCTGCTCGCGGAAAATTAGGGGCGTCGGCGCGATCCTCCGCTTCACTCCGTTTGATTATCGATCCAAACCACCGAATCGTCCGAGTATCCAAGTATCCACGCTCCAGCCACGTCGGTGTGTACCTTTGCTCTTCCTCCGTCGTCTATTTGCCTTCGACTTTCCATTCTCTTTCCACCCCTTTCCACCCGCCTGTGCTTCCTTGTCCCCTAACCCTGCTGACTAGTGAACCATGTAAGAGGCTGCTTGCTTTTTCTAATCTAGCTGAGGGATTGACGGGCAGGATCGAGCTTTAAGCATCAATTTACATGTAAGTTTCCGGCCGGTGCCTCGTTCGTACCGTAATTACGTTCGCACCAGGGGTAATCGTTGCCTGTCTTTACCAGAAAATATAGGAGGCGCGAGTCGCGTCCGATGATCGCGTCTACATCGCCCGAGAGACGCGTCCTCCGAGCCCCTGTCGAGGGGATTTTATCGATTCTCGGTCTCGCCACCCTCTCTTCCCTTTAACGCGCGTTTCGACGCGGCCGTGTCTAAAACCTGATATAGAGCTCGTTCTTTCGCTTCGAAGGAATCGTTCGCAGTACGTAACTTATCGTTCGATTCGTCGAACATTCGAAGGGGAATCGAAGACGAATATTTTGATTTTAACGACCCAGCTTGAGCCCATCGTTTCAGTGAAATTGAAGTTGCAAAATTTGAGAATGTTTACCGTTTGCGAATACGATACTAACGAATTATATATTCATTATCGTGACTAATCTTGTTGCTAGTTTTCTAATTAGAATATACCATATATATTGTACCGTTAAGTCCAGCTATAGTTCATGGTGATGGTTACGACGTGACCGTTGAAAGTTCCCACGTAACGCTCGTTGTTTTAAGAATCATACCGTAGGGTTAATTGATCACAAGATGCAGGCGCGGCCTATTTGTTCTTCCTCTTCTATCGTTACTCCTGCGTCCACACTTCGTCCATCGTTATTACAGTTTAATAACCGAACGTCTCGAAGTCGACACTGTCGTAGCTTTCGCCTCGAGCTTCTCAAGCTCTAAAAATCGATCCGAATCCATATTGCATTCCCGTCGGATTTCTCTTTCCATTCGAACGAACGTTGTAACAATCTTCTCTCGTCCGTATCCATGACGAAGAATTTTAGCAAATAGGTCCACCCGTGACAACGTCGGAATCTCCTCAGGATTCACATTCACCGTGATTTAAATATTCTTTTCTTGTCGCATTTTCGATGATTTCGTTCGTGATTCGCGCTCACGCATCACTCACCCGCCATCCTACGAGTAGTTCGAGTATTTCGTGCAAATATCCAGTGGTCAGAGGAGCGTTTTATTACAAAGCGAAAATAAAGAAGGACGACAACAAACCGCCGTGTCGTGACATCGGATATCCTTGCAAATTAATTTCTATGGCGGATTTCTGGATGGTATTGGTGCAGCCCGTGCACCAATTCAAGATAATATCGGTCGAACGGAAACGGAAAAAACTGTTCACCGTGGTTCGTGGGCTGCACTATTAGAATAGGTATCCGTTCCTTTTCATTTCGTTCTTTCCACTGTCTCTGATTTGTAGCTGGTGTTTCCATCGAACGAGCTACGAGGCCAGGTTGCCTCTCACGGTGGAAATCATTCGTGCATCTCGCACGAGCCAGACCCTTCCTATCGGTTTCCAATTTTTCTACGTGCGCGTGACTCTCTATACGTGCTGTCCTTTCTTTTTTCGTCGTTTTATTTTACGTATGCGCTTCGCTTCCACTTTGTTTGCTCCCGTTTGTTTCTCGCGAAAAAGACAACTCCGGCTGTCTAATCGTCGATGGCCGGCGCGACATCGGCAGCGTCATCGAGGCAAATTAGACGGATCGCGGAAACGTATTACGCGAACAATGGATTCGTTAGCGAGCACGCTTTAGTTTTTTGGTCGATTCTCTTGGCCGAAACGCACGAAAATTTGACCGGAATATTGAAAAGTATCTCGGTCGTACTCCAGCGGGTACGTTCTAACGAAAACAAAAAGATGAGATAGGAAAGAAAAAAATAAAAAAGAAAAAAAAAGAAGAAACGAACTCCGACGCTGGTACAACGAAACGTTTCGCTGAAGAGAAACGGTAACTTCGTGAAATATCATGCACGCTCAATTTCACTTTGTCGAAAGTTTCTTCGTAGTCCCGGTCATTATAACGACGCTTTGTTATCCATCGTCTCGTCGTACTATAGCTCTCTTACTCGTAGCTCGCTTGCTCGCTTGCACGCGTGCGAGTGCGTTCGCTCGACCACGCTCGAAACTCTAACTTTATGAAACAGCTCGCGGAAGCGTGGCTCTGGCTCGGCGCGACTCGGCGATTGGGCTTGCGTCGCGTCGTTTCGCAAAAAAGAAACCTGGAAACCGAAGGTAGTGTAAATTGAGCTTACAATCCAATCAGCCGCCCCTGCCACGCCGCCTCTGCCGCTTCCCTTCGCCGCCCTCCCCCGCCCCCTCCCGCTGGTATCTCGGGCTCTACTCGAGGTTCGTCAGCTCGAGAGGCGTAAAATAGAAGCAAAAGGAGGCGGGAAAAAAGTGGAAGGGAAAAAAGGGAAGAACGAAGGAAGATCGCGCGATGAGGAGCTGAAGAGAAACGACGAAAGAAGGGGGATGGTCAGGATCAAGGAAAAGGGTGGGTGAGAAAGTGGGAGCGTAGGGCCGCAGAAATAGCCCCGGAGGGTTGATACAGTGTCAGCGAGCGAAGAGAGAGAAAGAGATGGAGAGGATCGAGAGAACTCGGCAGCACACAGATATTTCCAAGTACATTTTTGATGGGATTTTTAAATGAGCCCCAATTGCGTTAAACGTTACGGTGCTCGACTTAAGGCAAGATTTCCTTAAACGATGTTTCAGATTCTCAAGGATTCTGGTTGGTCTGCCTCGTTAAGGGGTGAAGATTAAGCCGGCGACGTCTTGTATTTCTTTTTTCGTCGCAGCCTGCTTGTGGATCGTATTAATCGTATCGTACCGTCGATTTCACTCTTAAAATCTACTCGAATTCTTACGACATCCTGTACCGTATCCTGGCTATCGAGTATCGATTCACCGCCGTTGGGAAATCGGTCGGCGTAGTTGCGAAACAGGAATATACAGCTTCGACACGACCGTCGCGTAATTCGCTGAGCTAGTTTCTCGTCGAAAAAATCAAGCTCGAGTAAAGCGAGAAGTGTAAAAGCGTGTAACGAGGGGACGAACAGCGTTGTTGTATGAGATTCGTAGAGGAAAGTTGCAGTGTAAATCGCTAGATGGTCAACTAGTTGATACTTGGTTGTGTGCCGCGAAATCGCCAGTATACTTTGTTCTTTACGCACTGCCCGAGAGGGAAAAGGAAAACCTTGAAAAAGAGGCGGAAGATGGGAGAGACAGCAGGGCGGAAGGGTGACGGGTTATACGCGAAATGACGTAAAATAAATTACGTCGAGTTTAAATGTACTTTTACAGCCGCGATGGCGCGGGTTTTACACCGGAAACTTTGAGACCGACAGTCGTAGAAAACACGGAGATACGAAGAATGAAACGAGGAGCATCGTTTTATCCTGATGAGCGCGGAAATTGACGCGTCTCGCGGGGACTGTCGGGCTGCACGCTGATGCTTTCATCGTTAATTTAATCGCAAAATTCTGTTCCAAGTAAACACGAACAACATTTTTCCTTCCATTTCTCAAACAGAACGAACACGACGTTGTTTCTTTTGCGATGTACTACTACCGATACGTAGTTGAATCCGTCGGGATCCATTTAAATTCGTGCCCTTATTTATTTCCGTCTCTCGATAAGCGGGATTTCCAACTAAATTCGATTTCCATTACCAGATTCGATCCCGTTGCAACGTACACTCTCGGTATCTTCTAGAATTGCGTCAGACACTCGCTGGATCATGGTTCTTTGGCTGTGAAAACGGATTTCGTTCGACTTTACCGTATCATTCAACCGCCTGTTCTCCTCTCGGGGATAAAAGGGATACGGAAAATTTGATCCGTCGCTATGTTTTCCGCGTGATACGATAGTTGCACGTGGTAATCGATCATTCGTGGCATTTGAAACGACCACTAGATCCTATTTACTAGGCGTTATAGATTCTCCATGACTCTCGTCGATATATTATACTTGTTACCCGAGTTCGATTATCGCGCCTCTCTTTCTCCGTTGCTCGTTCTTCGGTTCCCTGTCTGGTCCGGTCGTTAATGGATACTTATCGAATTAAAAGTTCGGCGTGCCATGCAATCTCGCGGTGCTAAGAACCTAATTGGCATTTAATCCCGTTAGCGGGGACGTTAACACCCTCGGACGATCTGGCCAGTCCCCCGGCGTTCGAGTCCGATCGAGAAGCGTTCGTAACCTTTCCGGTAGGGTACGGTCGCGGCAAACTATATCTCGTTGTAGCCAGAGTATTTTACGAAGTAATTAATTCCCGGAAAACAAGTATACGTACGCGTGAACAACACATCGATGAAATTGTTTAACGATGCTTGGCGACAGCAAGCTCCGTGCTTCCGGCGTCGTGAACCAATACACCGATGAGACATAATTATGTTTGACGAACGTCAATGACATCGTGTTGCGCAATTTACGCGGCAACACACGTCCAAATATGATACATACACGTTGATGTCTACACATGTACTCATAATTTCCCGGATGATATGCCAATATTCTATCTGTATCAACAAGAATATCGTTAGCTTACTGTTTACGAGATAGATCCAGATTATCGCTAGAGAAAGAGAGAGAGAGAGAGAGAGAGGGAGGTAGTTTCAACAGATCAGGCGCTCTGCATTCCTGCACGAAGGCTCCAACATAATAAAATGGAAATATGTGTTGCACGAGTATACACGGAGAAGGCTTTTCGCTGAACGCGTTGAACTTGCCTTGTTCAGTGGAACGCAATAATTATTCGCTGCTTAACCGCTGTGCATCGTCAAACCGACCCTGCCGTATCGGATTATTTTACGGTTACAACGAGCGCACATTGTAAGCGCCCGTTCATTGTAACCTCTCTCTCTCGTTCTTTTTTCTTTTTTTCGTCTGTTTTTCATCCGTTCTCCTCTTTTTCCCCCCTCTCTTTTATTTTTATTCGAAGCGGGAGGTTGCTCGATAAATATTAAATCCGACGATAGACGATTAAACGCGCGTCAAAGCCGATCGAACGGAAAAGAAGCAAGCATTCGATGGAATTGATCAACCGAACAATGTCAACTATTTTCTCTCTCGTTTATTATCTGCCGTACGTTGACGATCGAAAAAAAGTCTCACACGGCTGCGGGCGACAAAGCTCGGAATTAAAGTTTTATCTGAACGATGCCGCCGAATCTGTCGATTCCAATTTCAAACTATTCCACATCAAACGATGTGCTTGTTAATAGCGCTATCGGAAAAGATCGATATCGGGTGACCACACGCAGCTTTATGCGAAATTTCCTGTCTCTGTTATGGATATCGATAAATATTCACGCGAAAGGAGTACCATTTATTGGCAAACAAAGAGATGTTTCAATCGGCCAGATTGCAACATTCACGGTATACAAATTGTTATTTGCTTATCGAGAGAAAGCATTCATTTACGTTCGATTAGTCGACGGGCCATTACGTATGACTAGTTCGCGTTTATTTATAAACACCGTATCGACTTCCGTTTCCGAGACAATCGAAACAGCAAGGGTGCATGGTACCTGTTAATTCGAAGGAGTAAAAACAATCGTCACCCGAACGTTTTCCAGTTTTCGTACGATGCTACTACGACCATTGTGATTCGACGAACGATTATATACTTTGGTGGCACTATCATCGACCAAGTTACGTCATATCGATAATACGGAAAAAGAGAATTACCTGGTAGTCGTATTCGTTGATCCCCCGGCGTTATTCGTTTTGATCGGCGAGCAATTGGTCGGCAGACGTCGTCGTTTGGTTGATCTTCGATCGGTCTCATCGGTTTATCGGCAGTCACAGGCTAAAGTATCGCGCGTGGATTGGACCAGAAATCGGTGGTGAATAAGTTACTGGCGGTTTGCTGGATCGTGAGATGCCTTTGAAAGGTTAAGCGGAAGATGAGCAGGGTAAAGTATGCGTAGGTGGTGAGAGTGAGGGAACGGGGGAAAAAATCTGGCTGGAAGATAGTAGGTGCGGAAGCGCGTTGAACCGAGTACGTGCTTTCCTTCGAGAGTTTGGCGCGCGACTGTGCTACTGAGGCCAACCCGGGCCACCATCAACCCTCTTATGGCTCTGTCCCTTCGTTCAAACCCCTCTTTACACCCCTCTCTCTTCGCGCCACTCGTCTGTCCCACCCCGGTTGGCGCTCCCACCAGAATTCTGAGCGTCACATACTCCTCCGTTTCCCTCTCTCAACCCCTACCGTTCACCCTCTTTCTCCTTCCGGCTGGTTCTCGCATTGCCAACCTCTCTTTCCGTTCTACGGCCCGTTCTTCACCCCTTCTCTTCATCGACCTCTCTCCAGCGTCCACCTCTCCCGCGCAGCTTCATTATACCCTTTCCTCCATGAGCAGCTTCATCCCCCATGTCTCTCTATACCACCGACTATCCTACTCTCTCACCTCTGGCCACTTGCTGGGTTACCTACCCCTACCAGCTAATCTCTCTTTCTCTCTACCCCACCCTTCGCTTCTCTTCCACTCTTTCCTCCTTCCCTTCCTTCCCCATTATCCTTTGTTCTTGCTCTTTTTCACCAACTCGTTATGTCTTTATTTCACTCTGTCGGCTTTCTTCTACCCCCGATGTTTCGTGTCGCGTTCGCTTCTTCTCCGGCGTTCGCCCGACGATCCTTCTCCCTCCGCCCTCCCCCTTTCGTCCTTTTCGTCCGTTCGTCCTCCGTCTCGATGTCTCGATCTTCGTCCATTCTCGCGACCTCCCCGCGTTCACCTGTCCTCTATCCTGCTTCCCTATAACTTGTCATCCTTCAGTCCCGTATACCTGTCTCTGTCGTACGAGCAACCCCTTCCTTCGACCCCATCGTGAAATCACCAGCGATGTGGACCGGCGGTTAGCGACGGTGCGCGCGCCGCAATTCAAAACTGCGGTTAGAAGGGGTCGTCGAAGATAAGGATGAGCCCTAAATATAGCGACATGGTGCTTAAAAGATCCTCATCCCAGGTTCTCGGCTGCTTACCTCGCCTTACGTGCTCCTTTTAGCGCCGCCACGAATTCTCCGCACTTCCCGCTCCAATGCCCGAAAGCCAATAACCCGTTCGACATGCGTCATACGTCGTTTAGAAACGCCGAACTCCCTTCGTACGTGTGTGCTCGTTAATTTTTCCATCGATTGCTAATGGTCCTGCGTTGGCGTGCAATTTGGAAAATTCTAGCGAAACCTTCGTACAAATGGCAGATTCGCAGGATCCGTGCGACTCTTCGTAAGATCGATGTTGATCCATAGAGACACGAAGATCCACGCCTGCTATTATAAATATATCGACTTTATCTTTTCTAATTGCCGACGAACTTTAATAAAAATTCCAGTCCAATGATACAACCGAATTAGTCGCGAGAAATTGCGAAAGTTGCGAGAAAGTTTGCAGATGCGTCTTTATGGAGTAGAAATCGCTTTGGAGCAAAGAATATTTCGAGGTGAATATACGAACTCGTTGCTTGATGCGTAATTTCAACGATTCATAGGCGATCTCCGTGATCAAGCAACGATTCCATCGATGAACGAACGATAAACGTTTCCGACGACGTTAGATGTGTCGACGGTGTGACGCGAATCGCAGCGTGACGCGTGTATAAATAAAGATCGGCTAAGCCTCGTCCTGCTCTGTAATTACGATGGAACTAAGCTGGGTATTCTGCGGATCGGTGATCCTTGCGTCCTGGGCGCAACGCCGCCGTGGTATCTCCGCTCGGACGAAACCAATTTGGAATTAATGTAACGTCCTGCGAAATTAGCGTGACGTCCTTTCGGATAGAAACAGCCAACCTCTCGATCTTTTGGCGGAGAGTCGAAAAATAATCATCGTTCGTTCGTCGGTATTGTATTCGATCTTGAAGATACCTGCCTACGATCGAGACTTCGAATCGTCATCGTCGTAAATTTATACCTATTGTTATATTTCTCTATGCGATTAGTATTCGTGACAAGTATGCAAACGCGAAGTTATTAAATCGTTTGTAATACGTATTATTACGTATTATTTAAATTACCATTTTTTATCGACATCCGTAAAGATCTGAATTTGTATAAAAATTCCAGATTACGTCATAAGTAATTAAAACGAATGGAAAATCGTTTCAGTAGTTGCGAGGGATCTTTCAGGGACCGTGACAACTGCATCCTCTCTCGTCCAAAAGTACTTTCATCCGAGTAATATCAGAGTACCGTAGAAGCGAAGCTAAGCTCTATTATTAAATCTAATCTACCATCGTCCCATTGCATTTCTAATATCAAACGGTAAATTAGGAAGAAGGTTGCCGATTAACCATTCGCGTTGCCTGCTAAAAATCTGCGAGAACCTTCGTTTCGACCAATAACACGTTAATACGATTAAGCTACCATTCTTTCCGACGAGGCTGCTAGCGAATGCGAATCACGTGAGCGGACTGATTCAACGCGGTAGTAGTAAGGTCAAGCCCGCGTCCACGGACAGAGGGATTACTCGCGCGAGATTAGATACTGGATCGCAATGCGTTAAATGAAAGGCGACATCAGAACAATAAGTACTCGGTACTGCTTCACGTACGTGTACTGGACACCAAACACTCCGGCTGCTCGTTCTATCTCTTCTCGTTAGTCCCGATGGTCGGCGTGTTTCATGTGCCATGCGCGACGATACACCTATCCGCGCGCACGAATTAATAATCCGGCGAATCGAGGAAGATTTATGTTCGACTGGGCGATGTGTGTGTTTGTGCGTGCCACCTCGAAACAAAAAAAAAAAAAAGGAGAGAAATCGCGGTGAACGGGAGCAACCAGCGACCATCGTTCCCGTTGCGCGATGGGAAGGTGTAAACGAAGATATCGGCGACGAACGAGCGAAATAACTAAATAAATAGCGTTACGGATTTTCTGTTTTACCGTGGCGTTTCCTGTTTTTCGTAAATCTAAAAGAAACTTCTAAATTAGCATTTCGAAAGAAGAAGAACGATCGTAATGAATAAAAGCGACCAGAGATCATCGTCCTCGTTGCGTAATGTGAAGATGTAAACGAAGATTTGAATGACCTATCAGTGAGTAAGTAGATGGATGATATTTTTATACAATTTTCGATTTTGTAATCTTTTGTGCTTCCGATGAATCCAAATGGAGGTTTCCAGGTGCTTGGAAAAAAAGAGGAGAAACGAGAGTGAAGAGAAACATTTAATAAAATTTCCCTCTGTTATTGTTATCTTTTATTTGTTGATAAACCGGAAAGAAAGTTGCAGGTCGACTAGTAGGACGAATCGCGACTCAGAAATGGTCGGTGAGATGTCTAACGAGATGCATTAGGGACTCGACTGGAACGTCAAACTGTACCGGATTGCGAGCATCGAGCAAGCAACACGGCAGAATGAAGCCAGTTCGCGGAAACGCAAGAGGCTGGCATCCTATTTCGCATTAGATAGCTATTGTTTCGAGGACGATTGTCTGTAGCAAAGCGTCGACAGTAGGGGGATGAGGAAACGCATTTTAAATATTCACCGATATCCAACGTGCTCGCTTGGTGCTGTTCTTCGTTTCACGGAATTGCGAAGCATCGATCGGCTCGCGATGCCCGCTGCGTTTGGAAGAAGCGAGCTATCCGATTATGCGACTCGCCGATCGAACGCTCGTCCACCATTCAGTGGTACAGCTAGAGCGATGAATATCTGGTTCGATGCATGAATTTTAATTAAAATTGTTCGCGTTTGGCGTTAGAATCTCTTTCGATGACAAATGAAGGCTGCGGTCTGGATTATGATCAAGAATCTGACTTTCATTTTTAATTTCCTATACTCGAAGATTATTTGCTCTAATTATATGGAATTTGGTTTATTTAATTGATCCAATCACGACGGAATAAATTATACAGTTACGGCGTATTATCAAGGAGCAGGATCGTCGACGACTACGACTGACATGAAATTAGGAATACAAAAAGGAGGGACGCGGTAAATGGACGAGGTCGAGCGTCGATGGTCTGGGTTGGGCATGGAGAAAGAGAAGAAAGTGAGACGAAAAGAGAGCTGGCACCGGCTACACAACCCTTGCCGATAAACCGACACATACCAAACCCTTTCCCCCCGGTTGACAGTTTACTCGCGGTTCACTTGTCATCGGCAAAGATACAAAGATAATTGGTCATTGGGGTATATCGTGGCGCGGGTCGGAGCGAGATAGACGTAACCAAGTACTTTGAAGAGGACAAGCACTTTGAACAGATTTGCTTTGGCCGTTGTTTCGGCCTGGTATTTTAGTTTAGATCAAAAGACTGACGATACTAGCCAATTCAGCCGTATCTAAGCTGCCGACTCTCGCTGTCTCTCTTTCATCAACGGTGTCGCCCCGCGTCCCACTGTCTATTTATCTCTAACTACGTTTCTCGGGATTTCCACTTGCATTCGCGCCATGCCTATTCGAATCCTGTTGCATATATGGAATATGCACTTTGCGTCCCTTGGCTTTGATGCCACGTATAATACCTGGTTGGTTGCGGCTGCGAAAGAGACACATCGAAATCGAGCGAAATTAATTCCAAGCCAGACCTGTTACTACCTAACCGTTAATAAGATTTTCTTGTTGTCTGATTAATAGCCTGGCTTCCGGCTAATGCCAGCATTTGTCTCGTTTTCTTGGTTCGCTCGTTGGTTGGACGAGACAACTAAAGAGAAGGGGGAAACGAGTCTCGCGAAAACGTAAGTGAGATAAATTCGATTCTCTCTCGTAACCGGAGTATCAGCGAGTTGTCCTTGAATTCTACGTACGTCTGGCTTTGTACGCTTTTTCATCAGGCAAGTTCCGAAGTTCGTTCACCTTCTCGATGATATCGTCAGACGATCGAGCTCGACTTTTCAGTACCGAATATAATGCCGAGGACAGAAAAGACGCGAAGAAGTGGGAGGCAGGGAGGGAAACAGAGAGGGGAACCGATGAAAATGGTGCTACGAATGACGACGAGGTACGGGAGGCGGAGAAACGCCACTGTCGAGCCTAGGACCGACATGCATGGTTCGCAGATTTGCATCTCAATGGCAAGTAATATAAATTACACGTAATTACCACCTGGCCGTTCGAGAGAGCAGCGAATTTTATTCCGCGCTATTTCGAGCCATAGTCACTTGCTCGGAACCGTGACTGCGAGTCTCCTGGGCAAAGATCGTTTCGATTCACGTGCGAAACCAAAATTTAGTCGTTCCAAAAGACTCGCGACTTTCCGTTCCTGCTTTTCGAAAATCACGATTCACCAATTACAAATTCTTCTCCGTGAAACGGTTTTCTCAACGGATACAAGCGAATAAGTCTGATGATAATGCAACGTCGGCTTTATTATTTAACGCATCGATTTACGATTACAATCGCGGCGACGTCCACGCCTCTCTGAGTTACAAGAAAGTTTTTCAACGAATTAAACCATCCAATTATTGTGCCCGCTTTCCAACTCAAGTAATAAACATCGAGTGCGATAACGACCCCATTCCCAGACACCGAGTAGCTAGAGGGGTTGAACGTCTTCCGCCAGTAACGTATCTAGACTGTGCGCTACTCGTTTATCGTTCTTTCCCTTCGTGTCTTGTGCAAACCAGCGGCACGTCATTATTTATTAAATAGCACCGATAAAGAAGGAACAGCGTCCTTTAATCCCGAGCTGTTGAGACACTCGTTTGACACGGTTTATCGTTATCGGATTTCACCTATCTTAGCTCGTAGACGCTAAATTAGCTAACGAGATTTGTATCCTCGTGTCTCGTACACTCGAATCGAAGCTTAAACGGACCTTCTTCGTAGCCTCTTTCGACGCAACGTGCGGAATTAGCGAAAGAAAAGCGCCTCTCCGCAACACTGTACGTTGTTGGCCGTTCGTTTCGCGTCCCGGCGATAACATCGCGTGGCGTTTAATCTTTCAACTTTTTCCTCGAAATGCTCGACGATGGAAGTTTTCCAGTTTGCCGGGAGGAAGTAAGCCGGCTGAGCGGCCGCTAACTTCGATGCCCCGGCTCTTTTTAATGTTTATGCTTTCGAGGCGCTTAACGCGCCGCCCTCCCTCCCCCCCCCCATGAATATGGCGCTACGAACAGCTAGGCGCGCGGAGTTTTACTCGCCACGGGCCGCGACTCAGATAATTAGAGAAATATCGCTTAATAAAGTTCACTCGATGTTCGAGCAGCCCGTGTTGCTTCGAGGTAGTTGGAGAAACTCGGGGGTTGCACCTGATCCTCCACCCTCGAACGCTGTTCCAGCCGAAGCTGCCGCGGCCTGTGCGCACCTTGCCTCTCTTATTTTCCTGCTCTGCGCTTCCGAGCCCACGACGATGGGTTTACGCTGAAAACATGCACGCTGAGCACAATCGAAACTTCGCTAAGTGCCTGCCAACGGTTCGGATTAGTCGAGCCCGGTTACCTTCTCCGGCAGGAAACACTTGTAATTACACGAAACTCCAAGTTTCTCTTACTTTGATTTCAATCTAGCCCGCGTGCAGCGACGCGTAAGGTGTCGTTTAGCAACTTCCAAACGAATAATCCATTCTCGGCCTCGTTGCGAAATTATTCAGTTGCTGCTCGGATTGTTCGTTAGCTGCGTGAATCGTTCATATTTTCTCAATCCTCGCCCTCCCACCTCATTCTCCCGCTATCTCCATGCTGTTTCTTACTTTTTTGTCTCGTTTCCCGGTTCGTCGTTTCTAGATCAACGCATAACGCGTTTAAACGACGAGATTTTAATGAGAGTTCATGATGGCGCGAAGGAGGAGCAGGACGAAGAAAGGCGACGACGAAACAAGGATTTCGAATGGAGACGCTACCGATTTTAGAAGCTATAAGTCAACCCCGACGCGCAATTATCCCTCCTTCAGGCGTCAGGGACCCTTTCTATCATCGTTCGCCACGGGATTCCTGCCGTGATTCGACCCCGCAGGGTTATAACTTCTGAAAATGACAAAAAAAAAAAGGAGGGGGAAGAAAAAGACGGGGAGAAGGAAAAGGCGGAGATAGGAAGAGGAAGAGAAGCTTACCAGGACCATCGATTCACGGACTTCCAAAAAGATTATTTATCCTTTCGAACATGCGGAAATACCGCGACCATTCTACGTTCTTCAGCCGTAAATAAAAAGGCATCTACGCAACAATAACTGTAAAAACTTCAAAATTGTTCACGGTCGATAACTTCGTTTCCCTATTCAACAGGTATTCAAGATTCAACATCCTATTTATCGATCATCTTTATAGCGTATTACTCGAGACGTCGGAAAGCCTTTAACCAAGCAACTTCTAAACAAACTTCTCGTACAGCGGCACGACAAACCGTCGGAAAATGAATCGCGGATGAAAATCGTGGGAAATCAAACGATGTACGGAGTAGCCTAAATACATCGTCCTCTGGAAGAGAACAATTTACGTAGCGTGGTCTAACGAACGTTCTAACAGATGATATATCCTTGCTCGCAGCTGGAAGTTCCTGCAACGTTCGCCCCTGACCATTGTCCCGGTTAAAAGCGGGGTTGCGCGACGCGAAAGGGTCATCTCCAATTCGGTCGACATCTCGACGAAAAGGGGGTATCCCCTTAGACGCGTGCTAGCGTGACTCCTACGACTGATATCGGTTGGTAAAGTAAAGGCTTTGACCGAGGTTTCGTGTATGTAAATATATATATTGCGGCCTGCTCTGCGACGATGCCTACGACACCGTCCCCGGACTAGGGTTCCCTATCGATCTAGTAGCTTGTCCGAGTCGCTACGATCCTAGAAGAAGAAGAAAGAAAGAAGCTGCCCGGTCCGTCGAGGATTGAACGCGGAACGAGGCGACGAGTGTGCATCGGGGTTATCCGGATTTCCTTCGAGTGGATAACGAAATCGTTCTCCCTGTATATATTTTTCTTTTCGTCTGTAATTTCTTGCGAGAGACTCGTTCGGTTGTGTTATATCTTCGTTCACTCTCCTTTTTTCCAAGTTCGACTAGCTTACACACAGTCCAATTACGAGAGATTTCCAATTTTTCAAGTAAAATGAAACAACGTTCTGGTCGAACGGTCGAAGCGGTGCTCGATTAAAATTAAACGAGGCCGACCGATCGATCCTTGGTTTTTCGTGTAGATACAACTCGGCCTATGTGTCGATGAATCGCGTTCTATTTACGGTCAGTTTGGAGGCAACGAGGACGAGGGTCCAGCGCAAAGGGCTAAAAAAAATAGGAGATGACGATGATGACGACGACGACGACGACGACGACGACGGCGACAACGAGCAACTACACATTCGTCCGTGGACGAACGGAGGGGTTTGGTGTATCCATCTGGAAACACTTGGACGGCCACGCTCTACCCTGCTTGCGTCATTACGCTCGCGCACCTTTTCTTTCGCACTTCCGTCTAATTGCTTTGCTTACGTGCCAAGAGAAGGGGGACACGGTGTCACGTGCCGCGGCTGCACGACAAGCAGTTCTATTACTTAAAACCGGATCTCTGGAAAATTTTTCTCGCTCCCTTTCGAGGCGAACGCGTAATCCTACAGACGTACCTTTAATTTCGTTCCGTGCAATTCCGTTTCTTCTTCGTTCTTCGTCCGTAAACGATCGTCGACCACAATGACCAACGTAAGAGGCGAGAATTTTGTTCAGTCCGTTCCTATCGACGAGCAAAACTTTGTACTTTTAGACCTGACACGATAGGCTCGATGCGTGTTCAAATTTCAAAGTCAGAATACGAAGGGCAGGCGTGTCACGAATTTCTCGCAACGATTAATCGTACGATTGATCGCGGATGACCGTTGTCTGCGTAGCACGCAGCAGCCGATGTGTCATCGGGTCAAAGGACAACGAGAGACTGGCCGATGCACCAGTGCTGGCCGTCGTCAACGTTACGCCGTCCTTTGGCAATAAAACGTGACGCACTGTCGAAACAGAAGAAGAATCGCGTTATGCCAGCGTGCCTCGGCTCTGTAACTATGCCGGGAGTAACCGTGACGGGTGCGGCCTTCCGGGTGAAACCGGATGTTCGTTGAAGTCTATTACGCGTCACTGTTCAACATTGTGCAATGTCACCGTTCGAAGAGTTTGTTGAAATTTAGCTGGAACCCGAAGAATGGAAGACACTCGAGATTCATCGAACCGTAGTTAATGCAAAATATTACTCTTGTCTAATTTTCAAACATCGATTTCACGCTAGGCTTGTACCAGTCGTTGCGAGCAAGCATCTTCCTCTGTTTTCATCTAGCCCGACCGAATTCGTTTTCCTTCTTTTTCTTTTAGGTATATCGTGGATTTTCGTTCGCTCGGCGTGTTATCCAATCTACAGCTGGCCAATCTGTTTATTATACGAAGCCAGCACCGTCTCGCGTCTTAGCGATTCAATCAGGAAGCGTGGAAGCTGGTTTTTGCCCTGGAAATTCGTTAAACCCGTCGAAGGGTGCTCTCTCGTTACAGGTATACTGAAACTTTTGCCTACAGTAATTTCCTGATTTTCGCTGGGCGCAAAGTGTACTAATCTATCGATGTAACTTAATATACGTGATAATCCACTTGAACGCCGGTTCTAACTATTTTTTCTCGATCGTAGGGAAACGGGTGGAATTGGTCGAACGAACGAGAAAGATATCGTGATAGAGCCGGGTACACCAGTAGCCGTGCACCACCGTTATATACACTGTCACAAACTTACTGGACAATAGATCGAACTGACGCGAATGGTCAGCAGGAAGCGCTTCCCATTTCGTTTGTGAATAGCTACGCGCTCACACGTTTCAAGTTCTTGTGTTATACGTCGAATGAACGTAGCGAACCGGATCGCCCTAGAACCACGCTTCTCCGGGACCTATGTTGCGGAACAAAAAAAAAAAAAAAAACAGAGAGAGAGAGAAAAGAAAAAAAGAGACGGTCGTTCGATTTGATCATCCGCCATCGGTGCGAACGCCTTTCATAATCGTAAGTGTCGCGTACCAATATAGTCGTAGAGTACTGCTGTCCCAGACAGCTACGAATCGAATCGACGACGAACGAGATGAAAGTGGAAATTGATCGATTTATCCCAATTTGCGGTTAAAAGTTGCAATCGCGGGAAAATCGTGGCCGCGATGTCGCACCGCCGTAGATTTGCATAACGTCTGCTCGTACGTGCGGCGCGCGAACTGAATCTCGATCTTTCCGGGAATAGTCAGGGTTGAAAGGTACCCGTTGAAAAGTAGCGATTCGAAGTGCCGCCACGGTCGAGAGGACGGAGTTTTTAAATGCAAACTTGATAGCATGAATAAAAGATTTTGGCGAGGCATCCAAGTGCGCGAATGCCAATGCGATCTGACAGTAACCTAACCGTATTACGAACGGTAATTGCCGATGTAGAACGACGCTGATTGTCGTGTACGATTGTGTACGGGTAGCTAGAACCAATCACCCTGAATAACGTAGGTTTGCTTCTGTCGCCTCGCAATTACTTGCCGTCTTATTTTTCTCTTCCTTTCCTTTTTCTACTTCTTAGCTTTTTTCGGTTGCGGTCTGCTCGAAGAGCGACACAATGCACAGAGTTCGATCACCTCGCGGTGATCCTTTGCCGTGAGTCTGTATGACAGGAAAGCCGAAGATTTAAATTGAAGTAATTAAAATCCAGGCATAAGAGGGGGAGTGAGAAAGTTGGGTATTGTCAGTAGGGAGCGTGCGCCTTGTTAAATTTCTCGGTCGAGCGCAAGTCTCTATTCCAAGTGGAGCGAAACGGATGGCCAATGGCCAATGATGGCGCGGTGTCCTTCTTCCGCTTCCGCGGTTTCCTCCTCGTTTCCCTTCGTCGACTTTTTCGGTACCCTTTCTGCTTCTTTTTTAAGGTCTCCTTCGCTCGCTCTCTTGTCGTCGTCGTCGTTGTCGTCGTCTTTTCCTTCTCACCCTCTCTTCTTCTCCCGTGGATACTATCTCATGGGAAATCCCTTGAAAAGGAAGCATAAAGAATCACGCAACTAACGTATGAAAAGCAACGTGATACGATAATTTCTAAAAAAAATCTGGCCAGAGAGCCGTTCGAATTTTTAAGGCTCGATCGACGAGGCGTTGAGAAACTAGAGACTTCGTTTCGTTGCGATTCGTCAAAGGAAAAAGCAACGAGCGACGAGAGGATAAATCGCGAAAGAGGCGACATATAGAACTTCGTAGCTTCTTTGCCGGTTTCGATTTTAAGTAGCTTCGGCGTTAAGCCGATGATTCTATGCCGTGTCCCTGCTGTCGTTGGCAGACGGCAACAGGACGCCCGGCTTCTGCGATACATTTCCAATATTCCTCGACGCCTCGTTTGTATTATGTCGCTCGCGGAACTATTGACATCGACAACGAGGACGATTCGTTCGTGGTCAAAGGAATCGGTTGGATTGACATCGGATCGTGTTATTTGCTATTTATTATCGTCGCGCTGAAAGCATCGTTCGTTTTCATTTTGCCAGCGCAAAGTAGGCGAACAGAACACCCGTTAATCATCAGTTTCTCGAATGGAAATCGCTTTCGAATCCTATTTTCATCCCTCGACATATTTTTTACCTCTCCGCCGTTCTTGTTTTTCAAAATTCTATTTGCTGTGGCAATATTTTATATTAAATACGCGAGAGTTTATTTGCAACCGTACGAGATGATGAAAATAACCAGCCACCCCCACCCCCTGCACCTCGCCTCCAATATTATAACTCTTCGGATATTTCATTTTCCAGTAGGATTGAAATCGCTGCTCACTGCCCGATATTCGTGCAAATAATGATATCGAACGGTGCGCTGCGAAATTTCTCGCTGGACGCTACTGATCGCTCCGTAGCTTCGCAGGTTAACCCTTCGTTTCGTACGCAAAAAGGGGATAGATAGAGGTGGGGGATAGGCTTTTGACATCGTGTCATCGGCTGGTCGTATCGGTTACACACAGACATTTCGTTCATTTATAAGCGTAACGGAGGCGAGAAATTCTGAAATGCGGGCCAGTTTCGGATACTCATTTTGTATTCGCCCGACATTTACTGCCACACAATCATATGCAATTAAAATATTCATGCGTCGGTTCGATTTAAATCACCGGCGCACACAGCGATAGATGGAAGGCTATGAAAATTTCACGGAAATTGAAATAATTCGTTTCGATGCATCGGTATAAAAGGGAAAATCCCGTACAGATACTTGTATGCATTCATCGGTAAGTGTGGTATATTCGTGTGACACAGTGAAAACGAAGAGCAGCAGCGATATAAAGAACGAGGCACACACGCGTGCACAGACATACGCGCGCGCGCGCGTTACGTCGAGACATCGTCACCGTTGATCGCCACTCTCAGACTCTTAATTTGATTAATATCCAGTTCGAGATGCGCGAACTTCTCGTCGTCTTCGATTAGTCTTAAAGAGCTAATATCCATTGATGCGATTTTCTTCAAAGCTTGCGGCCGTGGTACCTATAACGATAAGTAAGGGGATTCAGGTACATCCGTTAGGAATGTTATGGTATATCCTCGCGCGAACAATGGCTTTCATTATCCGCTGTCTTTAACACAGCGTGGTGAGTTACGGTACAAGAGTTAATCGGAGAACGAACACCTGACGACGATTTCGTTGATCTATGGAAATTTTATCGTACGATTAATAACGCGGATGCTGTTACCTCCGGATGCTGTTGTAGCCATTCCACGAAACCTCGTACGCTTCTCAAATCCAATATATCTTTCCAAACGACTTCCATCGTTTCGATATCCTGGGGCACGTTCTCGCATTGCAGCCATTTCTTTCGCACCTGATTATTAGGCGGCACGAATCGAAGCTTCCAAGGTATAGCGGTGCCAAAAGCTTTTACTTTCGCCGGTGTTTCTTCCGCTTTCACGTCTTTCATTACATGCTTCTTCGTCATCGTGAGCTTGCTCGCACCGGGTGTGTTTCTCGTTAGAGCTACCTCTGCAGGTACCACCGGCATTTCCTGAATCGACATCTGTTTGAAAGAAAAAAGAGAACAGATGAAAACAAGGAATAAAGTGTTCAGACGCAATTAAACGAGACAGCTGAGCAAACTTCTCGCGAGATTCAAATGGAAGAGGATGCTTGCTTCCGAAACGTGCTGTTCAAAGTAATTAGAGACTCGTTGCCGATATTTAACAGGAATTAAATATTCTCCGACTGTACGATCGTTCGTCGCTGTGAATAATCGTTTGCAGGAAGCGAGTAAATATTAGGAAGATTAAAAGCTGTCTCAAGAGCATACGTATAAAGGGCATGAACGATATTTCTCTTTAACCTGCATCGCTCTGCAAGCTTCGGCGTTGAAATCGATTTCAAACATATCCCTGAGAACCTCTTCGTCGATGACGTTATCCGTCCCGCCTAAAGTTTCGACCCATTGGCAAAAATCCTCGCATATCTTTCTCATCGAATTTTCGGCTCTCATTTCCAGCGTAGCGTCCGGATCGTAGCCTTCGAGATCGCGTTCCGTCAAAGGACGCCACGTAACCACCTGACGCGTAAAGAGATTATTTGTCTTTTTTTCTTCCCTTTCGACCGACATTTTCTATTTCATTTTCTTTCTCTTTTCTTTTTTCCGTTTTTTTTTTCTTTTCCTCCCTGGCCGTTAGGAGATTACTCCATCGCTATCAGTCCGATATCGCACCTTACGTCTTGGTTTCATCAGAAATAGAGCGTAAGGATTGTATCTACGACGACCCACTTTCTCCTTGTCAGCGAGCGATTCGGTGTCTCTCGGTGTCGGTGGATGCACCTTGATAATTATAAAAAAAAGGCTATCTTTAAAAAGACGAACCAAAGTGGAGCAACTTGTTAAACTAAAAATAGTGAGCGCACGATACGAGGACGTTTGCTTTCTACTTTAAAAGAACAGACGAATATCAAACGTACTTCTAAACTGTCATGCGTGGACAACGTGTCTTCGATAATTTGAGTTTCACCGATGTCGAACGGATCTTCGAACACAGCTTCCCTCTTCTTTGGAAGCTGTTCCGGCATTCCCAGCAAAGGCGCTACGAGATTGTAAGTCTTTCGAGGTAGGACACGTCTGAGGAGACGGGAGTTACACACGGGTGGCTGATTGACGGAGAAAGATAAGTTAGAGGGGAATTTATCAGGATACAAATAACGTTTAGAATCGACTAATAACCTTGTCAAATTCGTAATCATCTTGTTACGTTCTTTCGCGTTCGAATCAGCGTTTTCGCTATCGTTCTTTAATCGTTCCGAAAATTCTTTGCACAATATTTCCAGCATATCTATCGACGAAACGTTCTCATCGAGATTCTTCAAAATTTCTACGATCTCGTACGGTTGCGTAAGCGGCAATTTCGTCCGGGCTCTCGCGAAATCCGTAGCGGATAATGTTTTCAAAAGGCCGTCGTCACGAGCAGCGTCCAATTCTCGTAATGCGGCCTTCGACGTGTCCCGATATATTTCCGGGCTATTGGACGGGGTATCCATTGATACAGAAAAACCAGCGAAACTGGTTTCCTTTCTGAGAACGTGTCGTTGCTTTGCCGTACTTGCTTCGCCATTTCCAAGCATCAGTTTGTCCAGCACGGATTTTGCTTTCGTTAAAGGAGGCGGAGGTGGCCTCTCGTCCTCGCCTGTTTCCTCCTTCTCAAGGACTTCTCCAGGCATGGCTCTTGATCTTCCCAAAATGTCGCCGTAAATATCGATGGAAACGCTTTTCTTCAATGGCGTCGACTCGAGCAAGGCAATTCGATCTTGCAGAGTCGTCGGTTTTCTGCTTCTTAAAGCTCGCAGGGGCTCTAAGCTCGGCCTGAAATTCGTGGGGGCATGACAGGGTACTAAGTATTTCGGCTTGGGTAGATCGTCGCTGACCGAAACTACAATCGAATCGTCTTCATCGGAGCTTATGCTGCGAGACGAAGAGGGGACCTTCGTTCGTTCCAGAGACGTAACACGCGCAAGTTCTATCGTAGCTTCGTTTAAATTCGTCAAAGTCGTGTCATCGTCTCGTCGATCCTCTTTGGCTTTCTTCGCGATCACATTAGACGAAGGCTCTGACTCTGGGATACTTTTTCTCTCCGCTTCGTCCGTTAGTCCTTTTCCTACTTGGTCTTCTTCGAGAGAGCAAACGGCATCCGCAACCTCGACCGCGTTTTCAAAGTCATCAGATTCTACGAATGCAACGTCGCATTCAAATCTAACGTGCGCCGTATCAACTTCGTCGGTCAAAACTCTTTCCACTTGGTCCTCGAAGTTTGGTATGTTCAGAGAACTCGAGTCGCTATCTTCTAACGAATCCGTGGGTGATACCACTTTGGTCTCTTCGGCGATGATTCTTCGCAAAGCGGTTCTAGGTAGAGATACTTTTCGTTGCAGCGGAGTTTCCAACGATTTATACATACACGGTAAACATTTGTCGCGATTCCTCCTTGGGAAATTGGATAATTTTGGAATTGACGAAAGAATACGACTCGATGGATTTTCCCGGTCCTCCGGGTACACGAATTCTGGACTTGGCCCAGATGTGTAACGCGATCCCGTAGAAATGCTTCGTGAAATTGTCTCGTCGGATTTCAAAGATGGACATTGGACGTCAGTGCGCGTGAATTCTGAATCCTCGAGCGACTTCTCTTCAGAAATCGTCTGCAAATCGTGAACATTTGAAGATTCTTCGCTTTGCTTATCTTTCTCGATGCGTTTAATCCTTGGGAGCTCTCGTTTTCCATCGTCACTCGCGAAAGAACCGTCTCCTAATTTCAAAACTTGTTCTTCTTGCAGATCGTCGAAAGGTTTGAATTTGAAATCCAGATCTTTGTTCTTCGTTAAACGCTTCAACGCCTTGTAGGCAAAACGAGCGGAATACTTTAAGTAATCTTCAGCCGTTAATGTATCTTCATTTTCTTCTTTGATTTGATTCGTCGTAGATCGAAAATCTGGCACAAATTTCTTATCTTCTGCTTTGACAATTTTGTCGCGTGTTCGATCCTTCGTCTCGCGGCCCTCTTCGTCCAGTAATCTTAAATGTTTCTGTAATTTTGTCAATTTCAATCGGAGATCAGACGTCGTAGGGTATGCACCGAGAATTGGCAGAGTCGGGAAATTTTCTCCTTGTACCTTCCGTTCATTTTGGACATTGAAAGAAGTCCGAATATGATCCACTTTACCTGGGCGAATTTTCCGGGAACTAGGTTGAGGATCGTGGCTATCTAATTTTGGAATTCGTACAACTTTAGACGATGTGGTAAGGCAAGCCGTTGTATGCAAACTTTTTGGAGCAGCTCGAAACGATCCCTTTAGTATCGATTTTGGATACGATTTCGTGGCGTCGCAATTCCAATACCTATTCGACTTAAAGTTTGACCTTATGGGAAGCAATTTGTGCAAAGAATTATCGGACGCATCGCAATCGTCTGAATAAGAGTTAGAGAAAAAATTCCGATTAGATATTTTATCCTGAATATCCGAATTAAGATCAATAAGTTGTGAATCGTTTTTGGAAAAGGTACGATAGGATAATTGAAGGGAAGGGTTTCTTACTATGATCAGTCTCTTCTCTTCGTCGTCGCAGAATTTCTCCCAGTATTCCTTCGATTTTGCGATCGGATATTCCCATCTGTCAATAAATGAAATTTTCGTCAAGTATATTCGCATTAATGTAGAAGTAGTTCTATAAGTTACGTACCTTTTTCCAGTGATTTTCTTACTTCTGCAATCGTTCTGCTTCTTAGGTTCCCGTTTACACGAGCCACTCATATTGCGAAAATCTCGAATATATTTAAACGTGTACACGTTCACTATCTATTTACAAGGAATATTTTTAAACCTAACCATTAACCTTACGTCTACGAAGTTCCTTCAAATATTTGATTTCAACTATCGATCAAACAAATTTTGACCAAATTCAGGACATACATCACATGTCGAGAATGTGACGATGTTCTACAGGGGTTACATTGTATACTAATTGTATAGAGAATACCGTATGAAGATATGTCATGGAGTTTCTAACCGATCGACAGTCGTAGAGTATTGTTAGACGTAGTAACAGCAGTTTTCTTCTTTCAATTCGTTACCTCTTAACGTGACGTTTTTTGGTTTTTTGGGCCAGCACCGTCACAAATTCCATGTGGATCATACATATATTTATACTCATTATACTACGTGCATATGGTTTGAGATTCTATCTATTTCAATCACTGACTGTATCATACAATAACCTGATAAAAGACTTTTAATTCAAATCGGTACTATACTCAATCGATAATATCGCATGTGACATGAAAATGATAAGGGAGTCAGGCGACACCAAACACGTGAGACACGAAAAAGTATTGCAGGTTACATCTGTTCTGTGTCGCGTCTGTCATTCTATCAGTGATTCTAGTACTCTAATGGATCGATAACATCGCGTGATCGATAACATAACATGTGACACGAAAATGGTAAGAAGTTCAGGTAAACCCCAAAACGTCGTACTCGAAAAAGCATTGCATGTCACGTTTATTCTGTACCTCGTCTATTATATTACAAAAAAATAACTATGTAGATCAAACTTTTCATAATTCTATCCTTCTATGTATTAGCCCATAGTAATGTAGAAATAACTATTTTTTTAAATAAATGTAACTCTTCTTAGAAACCCTGTCTTATTACAAACTAAAACTTACCAGTTACAGAAATCTAGGAACTTTTTGATATTTTGATAGTTGTACCAAAATGGTTGTAACCATAAAGAAATGCTCATTACAAACTAATATGTAATAATAATTACCTTGTTTCTTATTTATATTACAAAATGTCAGAATTCGATGATTTAATAAATGCTGTTGCATGCTTGAATAAAAGTGTTTCCAATTTTCCAATTGGAGCGATATCGATAGAAGATTTTAAACCAATTGAAGAAAAAATTACAGCCACACGAGAATTATTGAAGTGTCTAAATGCCAAGTTATTGACACTTAAAGCACAACATGATTTTTGTATGTCATAAAATTATTACATACCAACCAGAGACCTTGATGGTGTAAACATTACGTTCTACCATAATTTTAGATACAGCAGCTGAAGAACCAGTGGAAGATCTAAGAGACACAGTAACAAATTTGCATGAAGCAACAGCAAGTTCTCTTATAACAAATACAGCGATTAAACTATGTCTTCATTCCCATAGCATTCAAGCTATTTTGGAAGGCAAAGAGGGTAACAGTGATATGCAAAGGTACAAAGAATCAAACGATCTAAACTTGAAAATTTAGAATGGAAGAAAATATTTAACTGCTCTAATATGTTTTTAGAAAAATTTATGCATATATGCGTAAGCTTTTTAGTTTGAACGACAATATTTTAATAATACAAGAGGAAATAGACAATGCAATAAAGGAGCAGTTAGAATTAAAAATACAATGTCGCAATGCATTGTTTGAGCACAAAAAATTTTTGAAGGAACAGGAAGAAATTTGCAACAAAAAACTAAAAGAAATAAACCCTCAGTTAGCAATGTAAGTACATATGCGCTTAATAATACATTAGTGAGATTTTTAACTCAAATTTTACTAAATGTTTTCAGAAATAAGGAAAAAACAAATAGAACTATAAGAAATATTAATATAATGAAAAAATTAATTGTAAATTTTATTGCTGCTTCTAATCATATGTTATATAAAGATCCATTTTTTGTACAAATGCTAGAAGAACATAGAGAGTTAGTTAATATTGAAACAGTGCTAAAAATGTCTCAAAGTAATTTTGAGAACAAAGAAAATAAAAGCAGCTAAATATTTAAAAGAATAATATTTATGTAACATTTTATATCATTTATTACTTTTGTACTTTAGCTTGTACTATATTTTTTATGCAACAATATATCAAGTAAGAACAAGATTTCAAATAAAACATACTACAGTACTTTTTAAATAAAACACTTTTGCTATTATTAGGTACAAACTTTTTTGTTAATGTAATGTAAATACTAAGATCATTGTAAAGGATGAAGAAACTTTAAAGCACATCATGTATCATTTTCTTTTGTTTTATAGAAGAAATGTATATGAAATGAAAATTCTTAAAACAAAATAAAAAAACTTAAAAATTAGATCTTTTGTATTCTCTCTATTTACCGCATACTAATATAACTTGAAGCTTTGGAAACAAATTCTTTTTCTACAATATGCGTTGAAAAAGAGAATAAAAGAAGCTCCAAACGTATAGTCAAGTAGTCAATTTGCATAGTCAAAATAAAAACATACAAGAAATTCAGTAAGAACTTCTTTTGTTTGACTAAGTGCGCAGGCACAACGCTTATTTACAGGAAAAAATTTTCGCGCAATTTCAATGTCTTTTTCAAATTCTATTAAAGCGATTTTTATCAGACGGTTTTATGTGTATATATATATATACATATATATATACACACATAATATATATATATATACACATAAATATATATGGTATATATATATATATATATATTAGTCGATAAATAACAATTCGTAAGCCAGTGATTACGAATTAAAAGATAGGATTTCAATCACAGCTTACAAGTACGATAGAAATGTATTATGTAGGGGAGAGAGGTGCACATTTGTTGACAAAACTAATGAGGACATGATCCATTTTGTAAATTACATTATATCATCTATGTTACGTGAATTTAACGCGTGAAATTTTTATGGTCCGGTGTGTCTTTCAGTCTCGTGTTTTTTCACCATTAAGATGCAAACCGCTCTCCGCCCCTCGTATTCCAACGCTTGCTGGCGTAAACACAGAATCCATCGGAATAGTACTCAAACAATTTAATTTCTATGTACATTAATCTTCTTTTTTTTATCTTTAATAGATTATTAGTTTCGTAAGTGGAAAGAAAACGAATCCACTAATAGAATAACAAAAGCACGTTAAAAGTGAACAATGTCGTTCCATTAATATAATAGAATATTCTCGCTCAAAAACTTCAGACGTCATTGTCTTTGTGTTTGTAGACATGTACGAAATGGACAAAATATCTTCGAAAAGCATCTTCGATACTTTTAAATTGTCTCTATAAATTAGCAAATGGAATAATTCATTAGCGATATCCATACTCTTCTTCGTTCGATTTCGTCACAAAGAACACATTCACTTCTCACTGGCATCATTTATGATTACGCGGTAATAAAATTAGTCGATCACTGCCGTTGCGAGACAGTGGTAATTACTGTAGTAACAATACAGCTTAGTAATCGCCATTATTGATATCGTTTATGCATATATGTATATGTATATATAATCTGAAGCTGATACATGTCCGGATATCCGACATTTCACATATTTTAACTTTTCGTGTTTCCGTGTGCGTACTTCTATATCCATTCCAATAATTCCTATTTACAAAAATTAATCGTCGCCCGATTTTTATTTTTTCTTTCCATAGCATAACGTCTCCTCACTATATCGATAAACTTCTCAAAATTTCTATAACGTCATCAATCACACTCATTACATGGGCATACTATCATAATGCACATGAGCTGCCAATTCCATATAAATGGCAAATAATCATCGAACACAAGCTGCAGAATGCTTTAACAACGAATACATGCTACACAAACTTTTATAATAATAATTAAAACGCACACTAATCGTACATTATCTAGATCATGTTCGCAGAGCGAAATGTATCACGTGAAAAATTCACTACAAAAAACGCGACGCGTTGATTAACATATTAGCTATAATTGAATGCGTTTTTTTTTTTTAAATAAATGTTACTAACATTCCAAGGCAAATATTTTCAAGACAGATCAAAATTTAATAATAGCTTTACAAACTTTAGCCCTTGCCTTACAATGAAAACGAATTGGAAATACATGTAATGGAACAATTAAAGAAGATACCAGTTCCATGCACAGAATGCACACAAAAAATAGTCAGGGTTAAAGAAATAATTAAGGAACAAGTCTTATATAATCGATACAAGAAAAGAAAATATCAAGTAGATTTTTCAATACATGATTAAAAATAATAAATTTCGCTTTGTATTAATTACAAAACAAACGATTGAAAAAAGAAACGCAACGGAAATCACGTATCCTCTACGGATCGATTTGCGATCAGCTCGAGTCTTGCTGGAACATGACCGCTTGTCGTTCTCATAATTGAAAAACGAACGATAAGTCGCGAGTTGTAGCAACTCTTTAAAAGCGAGGAAATGAAAGACACATACATACATTGATCTCGGTCCGATCTATTCGCACCATTTTACAAATATACAAATAATCGTTTTCAAACTCAATCATTGTTCTATCATTAGTAATGGACGATCGAATTCGTCATTGGGACGAGCATAACAACCTTTTCTATACGAAGTACAAGAATGAATAAGAAAACAAAAATATCGTTAAGAAAAAGGGACATACATCCCGGATAAGATAAGGAAACATTTTCTTAATCGCTCACAACCATACTTAACCAGCAGTCAGTCGTGTTGTATTTAAAAACTGGTGACACATGAAAAATCGACTAAAAAAAAGACTACAAGCTAAATTGCAACATAGTTGCAGCATAATCACGCCAACGATATGTGGCTGGATAGCGATATAAATACGGAGACTCTCTCGTTTCCACAAGATTCACTCGCGCATTTTTCTTTCTTTCTTTCTTTCACACGTTCTCACTTTCATTCTCTTGCGCGTGCTCTCTTCCTTTCTCCTCTCACGCAGATAACTCCGTTTCTTAATTTTGGAATTCATTACTAATATATACCCTAATCGCGAAATTTGGTGTGTGTGCATATGTTTGTATGTGTATGTTTGTGTCGTATATGTTCCATCGAGAGATCATGCTTACAAACGATACTAGTAACGAAAAAGTAAGAAAACGTAAGAGGCATTAGCTTCTTAAGCATTCGAGTAACACGAAGATTCGTTCTCTTTCCACATGAAAGCATACACACTGGAGGACAACGGGATCTCCTTCCTCTTCTCTTTGTCCTTCCATCACTCTGGTACTCTGAATTTGTTCTCTTTCACTCCGCCAATCGATACCTCTTTTCTATGTTTTCTCTAGGTCTTACATTACCGCGCTCATTCTCTCCTTCCGTCGTAGCATTTGCATTCGCACACTTTCGCTGTACACAAATCTAACGTCCGATTGTTCGACATTTACTTGCGCTGGCAAGCTTATAAAAGGAACAATACTCTCGGTACATACCCAGTGGGAAGATACAGATAATAACGAGAGAGGAAATCCACAAAGTTAATAGGTTTAGTTCTCATCTCCATTTAAGCGTATTACTTCAAGACATCCGACGGCCAATAACAGCGTAATACATACAGGTGTGAAGAAGCTAGCGACATAACGTTTCTTTGTTAGTTTCTCTTTTTTTTTTTTTTTGTTTTTTTCGTTTTTACATAAATCGTGATACATTCTCTCCTTTCCTTTAGTTTGCAATCTCTCTCTCTCTCTCTCTCTAGTGCACCGCGCTCTCGCTTTCGTTCTAAGTACATCGAACATTTCGTCGTCGGATGTGCTTGGCCAATAATTAATGGATACAACGTGTACGGGCACTCACGGTACGCTAACACGGTACATCGGTATGGCTCGGCAGTGGTACGCAATCGTTGGCCAGACTAGTAGAAGTTCGGACCTTCGGACACGGTAAAGTTAGTACTCGCCGTCTTCACGCGCAGACAAATGACAGTCTGCCGATTACATCGCCTCTTAAAATATTCCTGCAAGAAGAAAAACATCTATGCTAGTCAGCCGATTAAACAACCGTCGATGTTGTTTAACAATTTTCTCTAGTTGATCAATCGATTGCGTTTTGTTACAAATTCATTTGGCGAAGTACTGCCCGAATAGACAAAATTTTACTGTGGAAGAAAATTATGGAAAAGACACGTCACAAAGACATCTAATCTGTCTTTTCTTTACTTTCTTTATCAGTCAACAATTATCTAACGGGATGTAATGACATTACAGCAATAGTTTCATTTTTCACTATCATTATTGCCTTTATCAGTTAAATGGTGTATTTGCTTCTGCCTTTACTACTATACTTATAACGATACATGTGTTTACTTTCAAATAGCAATCTTTTGTACATCTATGAAGTAATACTAAGTTATTGGGAATATTTATAGATAATAATATTTTTAGAAAATCTATCGCTTCTTATATAACTTCTTTATATAACTCCACTTTGCCATACAAACAATTAGTAAAAAATAAAAGGACATATTTTTCCGCGACCACGGTACATACTTTTCGAGAATTCTTTAACTTCTCAAAAAGAATTTTGTTATCTTAATATCTACGTCCCATATGTCGTAACATGTATCGTCAGGGAATCCCCCAGGAAAATTTAATATCAAGATATATAGAAAACTTGAGACTAAGAAGTAATTCAATTTTTTATTATTAATCAGCCTGCAAATAAACGAACAATACAAGTTTCTCAATTCATAGTATGTCTGCTCGAGTAAAACGAATAAATTCGTTTGAAACGTATAACTTCCTTCAACGACGTACTTAACGATGTTGAAAATTTGTAACAAAACATCCGGTACTATCAACACATCAAATGTTCTTACTTGCTCGTTTAATCGGCAAGGCTGACAAGATCCTTTTCCCCTTCGCCATCGCGCGCATATTTTCACGTTAAGTAATCTCTTCATTGCTTGGGTGCATTTTCAGAACATCCACGGGAATTTGCATATATCACATCGTAACGCTCTTCTTCTCGTAACTTCGTGGCACAAACATATTAAATAAGCTCTCGAGAAAGTCTTCCACAAAGTAAGTGCACAGTACTGTATAACTATGTCACGTACAGTTTTATATTCCTTTTTCTCCCTCTCTCTCTCTTTATTTTCTTTTGGTTTTAAATCCAGTTGTATTCGCGTTGATTTAGCAGACAACGATTCGTTCCAAGGAAATTCTGTTTTATTTTCTTTTGTAGAGTTAAACAGAGACGATAAAAGTTTGTATTTTTATTGCTTTAAAATCAAACCTATATTGATGTATATTCAATTACAAGCATACTTTGGTTCTCTTTTTTTTTTTGTTACATTTCTAATAATTATCTTTGTTTAAACACGTGTGTTTCAAGAATAAAAAAATTACTCCGAAATGAACGAGTCCTTTTATAGACGCTAAGATACGATTCAAGAAAGTTTCCCGAATCTTCGTGTTTTGGGTAGAACACGGATCAACTGTGTCGAATACATGTGTATAATTTGTTGATCTACGTCCTATTCAATTTTCACGGTAGATATTAGAATCTACAGAGGAAAATTTGTAATTTCTCTTTTCTTTGTGTTTCGATATGTTATGTAAAATGTAATTTGAATGATTTCTGCGACGTATAGCTTTTACGTGATAAATTCACGGAAGGCATGAAACCGAAATCGAACTGCTTAGAATTACGATCACTTTTATATCGCTCCATTTCCAGGATATATATTGATAATTTGAACAGTCGTTTTGTTATACGAAGCTCGGTAAATGATATGCGATCAACTAAAACAATCGATATAAAGCATATGCAGCTCCGTAGCAAAATAGTTCTCGATATATTTTATGTACAGTCAGTGTAATGTTTTCACGTATAATCGTGTACTTATATAGAATAACGACAGGCAGTGTAGGCGTAAAATAAAATTAGTTAAAAATTGTTAACTAAAATACGGTGAGTGCAATTTAGCACGTATCCGCTGCTACCTACAGATAGCGTTAATACTGTTATATCTCGTGTACCATACAAGATGAACTTAAAAGGATATAATCTTCCATTAAACGAGAAACTACTTGTCAAACTCTCAGCGACAGCGAAAAGACAAAACATTTGGAAGATTCGAATGTGAAACGATGAAATCGAAAAATACGTGCGAAAATGATACGTGAATTTCAATCCTACTCGATCGTCTGCTTCTCGTGATCGTTGAAAGGAAAATAAGAAGAAGTTAATTGAAACGATCAAGAACTTGGAAAATGTTGTCGTACTGAACGTGCTTGTGACTGATCGGAGTTAAGCATACGCAAACGCGTTTACCTTTTCAGTTTCATGCCTTTCCAGTCGATCAGACTTCACAAGTAATTTGTTTATAAAGTTCGATACAAGCAGGAGTACGCTACGCTCGTTATCCGGGGCTTTGAGTAAAATGAGATCTCAGCTTCAACTTTTTTTTTTTACGATTTAATACACGTATCGTAACACATTTTTGCAATGACGGCGTGTTGAAAAGTGCGCCACCGCGGTACAAGATGAAAGAGTCGTAGGCACAAAACGCGTTCTTTCACCATCGGCACGTCAATTCCTTACTGTTATACGCGTATAGTAACGTAGGTGGAACGATTTACCAGTACTAAACGGTTGGGATCGACGGTTAAAATTATCCTCAGTCAGCAGTGACAAGTTTACAGTGTATTCGGTAACATCGACATTAATAAACGATGTTCGATTCGCTTTAAACGATGATCGTAGACGAAGTGACAATAATAATCAGCTAAACGATAATAATAATAAAATAATAAAATAATATAATAATAATATAATATTAATAATAATCGTAATAATAATTGTAAGAACGAAAAGAAGAAGAGCAAAGTTAATCGTGGTAATAATAACGATAATAATAGCAATAATAATAGCAGTAATAATGATGGCTGTGTGGTGGTTTTAATTTGATAACGACGGCGGCATGACATCGTGACGATGGTGTGCAGCACCGAATCTTGAGAAGCGGGTCGACTTCCGGCATGTAGCAAGGTAACGGCCTCCCTCATTCCGGATCAACTGCAGCTTTTTCTTGTCCACGGGTTTCTTCGCGCACTGCCGCAACACGTTTTCCAAAAAAAACTTCATCTGCACTTCTGTTACACGCGCACTGTATTGTCCCCCCCAAGACTGACGATAACAGACAGTCACTTTTGTCTTCCACTTTTCTTCTTCTTCCGCTTGAAGAAACAACAGCATCTGCAAATAAACCAAACACTAATAGGACTTAGAGTCGTCTTCTTTTGATCGCCTTACGCTATGACACCAACATGCAGCACGACAAGGCATTCTAAAGCGGCGACAAACCGAGTTCTTTTCTCAAATCAATTTGCTAGAGACTAAAGGATTAATTCCAAACAAACAATCGACACACAGGCCACTCGTCAAATAAAAAGACATAGAGAAACAAAAAGGCAAACAATGGATCTAGGGTTACGGTTACGGCTAGTCATAGAGTTTGATTAGAATCGAAATCGTCATGTGTAAAGTCGATATTCTCTTCTTAACTTTAAAGTACATCCGTTACATCGTATATTATGAAACAAAATAAAGATCATCGAGATAGAAAAGAAATGAATATTGCAAATAGCTTATAACAGAATTAGGTAGATAAGGAAAGTCATCGAATATTATATTTTGCCTTTATGTTGCACAAAAGAAAATTCTTTAATGGCCACTTATATCGTGATATTGAAGCAAGTTCAGGAATCGGTCTAGGATCGGCAGTGGACGTAGGAGGGTATAAACTTCGACGTATCATCTTTCCACATCCACGACAATGCATTTTTGTCGTCGAACATTTCTTTCTGAAATAGGACAGAGAGGACATTTAACACGTATCATGCAAAAAATACTAGTAATACCAAGATTAAAACTGTACAATGAGACAAGGATGTGACTTTTCTATCAATTATCTATCGTATTAGTGTACTCTATTCAACGTTGGCTTATACTTTCTTTCTAATACAGTCTTATGCTTCTAATACGTCACATATTCATGCACTAGTTATAGAAGCGTTATTGCCTCAATCGTAATTTATCTTTCGCTTATCAAGGAGAGTTAGCAATCTACTAGTCATACAGAAAGAAAGAAAATATATAAAGCAATCGCAATACTAACTTGGTTTCGTCGACCATGTCCACTTCTTGAGGTGCTGTGATTGGCGTATTAGAATGTCCTGCAGTAGGATCATCATTGGCTAGTTCTCCATTCGTCGAGGACACCACCTAAATACATAACAACGTTATCATCCGAAAGAACGGTTCTACATACATAGACTACTAAAGGACGATCAATTAGTTAAAACAAAAATCTATATCCTCGATATCGATATCTCAAATATGAAATCAAATATGAAAAATACTCTAACAAGCTAATAGGCGATACGTGACAAAGATATCTTTCTAAACATATACACGTGTATAGATAAAGTTCTACGTCGAAGGTCCAAGCCCATAATTTACATCAATCAACAAATATTTGTAAGGCGTCGTTAATTAAACTCTAAAAATATGGTATAGATGATCAACTTGGTTAACAAATTACTTGTTTTTACTCGCGTCAATTATGTTCTCTCGAACTTAGGGAAAACATGGGATAGTAAAGAACAAGAGAAAGAGAAGACACGATTATGGAAATGAAGTGAAGACTGGATTAGTGAAGTAGTAACTGAATTAGAAGTGAATCGATCAACGAAACAAACGTTCGCATGCGGCAACAAACCAATTTGCATAAACTTCTAACTGACCATAATCCGGCGTTGCTTTGTCTAGAAATAGAGCGAACGGTTTACTTCGTGGACGCGTCTGCACGTCACCTTCTCGGGCTAAGAAAATGGGGGAACAAAGGCGACAGATGGATAACACGGGCAGGAGGTGCGCTGTCTCTTCCTATTCAAACGTAAACTTACGCTTAAGAGTTCATCGCACGAGATGAATGGCATTACAGACACAAGGCGTGATGTTACTTTCTTTTTTTACTGCTACAAAATCAACACACTTTTGTTTCGCTAAAAATATTGTGCAAAAAGGCAAAGTTATGTTCGAATAACGTTACTAAAATTATTTATCAATGAAATTAGAAATTATAGATCGAACGGATGACAAACATATAACAGTAGGGAAGAAAAAGAAAGTGGCTTTTGGATAGGTAAGTGAAATAGATGGGCACAATGGATTGTACAAAGGATTGGCAGGATTCACTCACCTGTACAGAACCGTGCCTATCAGCGGGTGTCAACGTACCACCAGCTCCTGATTGCTTCGCAGTATCTGTCCTCGAGGTTCCCACCCATTTACCGCCCCCGCCTCCCACCCCTGGCTCTGTCACATCCTAAAGGAATAAGCACTAAAGACCACTTTTCAACGACGATAAAAAAAAAGAAAAAAATTAATAAACTTTATGCCACTCGAAGCTGCACCTTAATGTGAAGATCATCAATGACATGAGTTTTATCGTTGCTGTCGCCCGTTTAGCATGGTATAATTTTCACGATTGTTTGATATTTATATCTAAGATACTAATAGAATACTATGTGAAATTTATTGATAGAATTTTGTGAATGAGATTAAGTGATCTTTAATTTACTCGATACTCGCCAACTAAATACATGACTAACTACGTTTAAATTTATCATCGATGACAGAAACAATACTAGAAGGATTGCCAACAGGGATTTCAGATACGGCATGTTCTAAGTCGCTTCTTCACACATGTATTTAAATAGGAAATATAAAAGTTTGCATGTTTAACGAAAAAATTAATGAAATTCAAATTGCTCTTGGTACCGTTACTTTAAATCAAGCTGTGTCATTGGAAATCGTCATGACTGCTTCAAAACAGAAGAAAGAAAGGGAAAAAAACGCTGGTTTATCTGATATGATAACCGGCCATCACATACATTCACGTAACTACAATTTTATTCCGAATCATCTACGATAAGATAGAACATGCATGAAGAAGTAAGACCAGCGCATTACAAGATTTTGGTGGCTTACATAGTTGCCTTGCATTTCGATGTGAACCTCATCCAACGTGAGGACTACATCTTCCTCAAAATCATCGCATTCCTACACACGGATGATTTCCATGTTTCGCAAAGAAACAAAATCGTATATATAATACTTTTTTTTTTAGAAAGTTCAACTATCTGTCTGCTTCGGACATTTTCGGCAAAAGCCCTGAATCAAATTTCTACTTTTGTATCTTAACATTTATTATCTCAAGAACGTTCCCTTTTCGACAACTCAATTGCAAACAGCTTTCGTGAAATTTGTTTAAAAATATATGTATATATATATATATTTGCATTTTTTTATTTACTTATATATATATATACCGATGAGGTGTATACTCATGCTGTTATTTAAGATAGGTAAGCTTCACACAACCATGCTTGTTTCTTGTTTCAAAAGAAAAAAGAAAAGAAAAATAGAATATCGAGATGAAAGCGTATACGTACCTTGTACGGGTGCCGATCACGATTCGGAGATACAATAATCTCTTGTCCAGTCTGCAGGGATCCAACAGGTGTAGACTGAAAACAAAACACAAATATTACATTCAGTGGAGTGTACTGTTTATCAGATGATATTTACAGATAGATGAATTTTGTATAACATACTTGAAGACAGAAATGAAATAATAACTGACTTTAACATTGGACATTATTATTTCGTACACTGATCTTCGAACTGGAGAAGATAAAACGGACATCCATATTCAAATAAAAATACATTACCATGACTAATATTATCTGCAAACGTGAAGCATTCTAAATTAACTGGTAGAAACGTGCTATACCATTCATTCACTGTAAGGATGAAAGGAGTATTACCATAGAGAAGATAGTTCCCATACAGATTAGAAATCTCATCTACGTTACAGTACTGGCATTCAATGTTCTATAAAGGAATAAAAAGTTTTTTAACCTGTTTACCGATTCGTCTATTAATATGAAACTATATTCTACAATTATATGCTATATAATTATAAAATTATAAAATTAAAAATCGACGGTAAAGACAAATCAATTTCAATCGGATTCCTTTCCCCTGTAGATGTAAATATAATTTCCTCGGTTAACAAATTAAAGAAAAGTGGCAAGGTAAACGACGCGCTTACCATACTATTTAAATATAAATACTATATGTATATAAATATTGTGAAAGAATCTTAGTACAAGCATAAAATAAATAATTGAACATAGGGGAAGGGAAGGAAATATGCATGCTTAAGTGGTGAATGCAACTCTTGCGGACGTAAATGCGAATCTCGGTCAGAACGAGATATCGTGTCTCTAAGGAGGAATAACATTTTCATGCTCAACGAAATAAAAGTCGATAAGCTCCCAGTATCGTTCCATGCGCTTTACGAGCGATTCTCTTCGAGCAGGAATACACGTTTCTTTGACAAACTATCTTGGTACAGCGTCGTCCTTTTTGCATACATTAATAGAATATCGGTGTACTTTTCTCAAATAATTTCGATATTCAAGCAGTCGAACACGCATACGTCTGCGTACAGGTAATAAAAACGTGAACTTCGCGTACAGTTTATCACCTACCTTATCAGATTTAGTCTTTCCAATGTGAGAGGGAGGAGCCGTCCTCAGAGCTCTAAGTTGATCGAAGTTGTGTGGCTAGAGATTTATTGGGAGCAGCATGCAAACGTTAAAAATCAGTGAAACATGTTTTTCACCAAAAATAAACACATAGGGCCAATGTAAAGAAGGAATTCCTCAGGACGACTTACTTACCCAGAAGAGACGATATCTCGAAGTTTCTACGCGATTGTCGCTAAAACTACTATGTACAATATAATGAATATGTTCGACGAGCCGCACGAATGAAATAGATATAATCAGGAGGTATCATTGATAAAAATCTTTTAATTTACGAAATCAAATAAATAAATGTGAACATTATTGTACATTGCGTTAATCGTAAATTGGCAATCGTTCGAATATCTAAATAGAAAGAAAAAAAAGAAGGAAAAGAAAAAAAAAGAGAACACCGCTATAGGTTTTGATATCGACTCTTGTGATACGTGCTTCGTCCCTGGACATAATCGACCATGATGCAACTCTCCTGTTATTCTGTCTTCCTTTCTTGCATGCATTGCGAAGGGATAAAAGAGAAAGTGACGTATACACGGATCACTTGTTCGTCAATGGATCACGTACCATCGTCTTGCCAGTCCAGTCGAATTCTCCGTCGTCGACAAAACCTCGTTTTTCGTACAGGTCGTGGAAAAGGTTCCTCAGGTACTCGTAGTCGGGTGTCTCGAAGAAATCCAATCTACGCACATACCGCAAGTACGTAGCCATTTCCTCGGGATGTCCATCACAGAGAACCTCGATCGGCGTGTTCCGCTTCGTATCGCCGATCTTTTGATATCGTTCTTTCAATGTGTCCGCTTTCAGCCCTTGCCACGGAAGGCTACCGCGCAGGAAGTACATCAGCATGTTCCCTAACGCTTCTAGGTCGTCTCTTCTACTCTGCTCTAATTACAAAAATACGAAAATTAAAAATTTTGCATCGGTGGTGTTGGTATACATTTTTTCCTCGGTCTATGGTTACAGCGGAGGCGTCTTCTGACGAGCTGGCGTTCTAAAAGATACGTCAAGACAATTTTACGAGAATACAAGATATGTATTCTATATCATATGTGATTTACATTGTTCTTCAAATGTTTCATTCGTCCGAGCATATATTCGCTATAACCATAGTATAATACCAAAAGCCTATATGACGCATGAGAACCAGGACTCATTTTTTTCTCGAAATATAATCAAGAGATATAAACGACGTAACAATTGCCCGCGAGCAAAGCAGAAACGTGGCTGTGAACGTTGCGAAGAAACATTCTTGGTGGATTTAATATAGCGTAGCGCGGCGCGTGCTCGCTTACAAACTTTCTCCGGGTCTGTGAAGAACGAGCATGCTGCGAAGTTTGAAAAGTTTGTGCAGATGGGCCGGCGGCCAGGTTGTTGTTGTAGCCGTCGTCTTATGCACGGATATCTAAACCGAGGTAAAAGTTACCTTTTCCAAGATGCGTGTTGATGCTCATATAACGCGCTGTACCCGTCAAACTCTTGTGTTCCCGGTACGGTATGTGTTTGTTCGTCTCCAGGTCTATGTACTCTTTGGCCAGTCCGAAATCGATGATGTGGATAATCTTTTCCCGTTTGGTTGTGCATCGTCCTATCAGGAAGTTTTCCGGCTTGATATCACGGTAGATCAAATGCCGACTATGAACGTATTCTATCCTATGAAGCTGTGGAGAAGCAATATTTCAATTAATACAAACAAACTTATCATCGAGTATACCTATCAAAATTAATTATCGCTCAAACGGAAAATCTACGTTAGCAACGTCATAACGTAGCAAAATCGTTGACTTAATTTAGACGAGACGATTCTTCGACAATTTAAAATTCGAACAAACTTAAAATTGATACATTAATATCACTTACGATCTGTGTGGCGATTTTGAGAACGGTCTTTAGGGTAAACCTCCTACCGCAGAGGTCGAATAGGTCCTCTAGACTCGGTCCGAGAAGTTCCATTACCAGAGCGTTGTACTTCCCACAAGGACCGAAGTAGTATACTTCTGGTATACCCTCTGTGCACGATTAATCACATTGATCGATCAGAACATTAATTATTTCAATAGAACTTCAACGTTTAGATTACAGATACTCACCATGTGTACCTAATAATTTGTAAAACCTATATTCTAAATGTAGCTGCGGCGCCTTTGACCTCATTGGTTCCTGAAAAATCCAAAAGAGACGTCGTTTTAAAATAAAAGTTCACCACCAGAGAATCGTACGAAACTAATGGGTTCTTATTTTTATATATCCACGAATTGAGCGAGATTTCTCTCGGAGGTTGTTAGAATCGACGGAAAGACAAATTGTTAAAAGCAATTAAGCAACTTCCACGTATCTTTCTCTATCGTTAAAATGGAATTACACTAACGGGAGGACTCTAGACAAAAGTCGTGACTGTCTCAAATTTTAATGAACTCACCAATTTAATCGCTACATGCTCGTTATTGTAGAGGTTCTTCCCTGAAACAAAACCAAAGGTAAAAGGTTTACGTATGCATTCTACGATTGTACCAATTACACGGATCATGCACGCGCGCTATCGATTTCATTAATACCTTTTTAGCGTCGTAAATATATACTGTTACAATATTTCATAGATTGCGCGGACCTATATATGTATATGCATATAAGTATAATGCATATGTATATGTATATATTAATTATGCTCGTAGCAGCTGTTTTACGCAATAAGAAATATCAATTCGAGTGTATCTCATTCGTGTTTATTAACTTTTTGCTTTATCTGTATATTAATAAATATGAAACTGATAGACATAAGCTGCGATTAATTACGAGAAAAAAGAAGCGCGAGAAACAGCATCGTACACGTCGTATTAATTCTGTCACGTTCGTCTCCGCCTCCATTTCGACAGCATCGTAATCGCGCAATAATTCTCCATCGAGGGACGACCTCCTCCGTTGATTGCACCTCGCGTGAGAAATTGGATTGACCAGATTTGTGGGCTAACGTGTGCGGTTGTTGTGGTATCATGGTTACTGGTTATTAATGCACACAAAGCTTTCTCGCTGCTTTTGAATTTATAATAATTCAATTTACACGCAAACAAAACGAAATTCATTAGACTGTATCTACAGTGAATCCGTGTTTTGACCAACTATCGTCCTGACGAGTGAAACATTTTAGTACGAAATGCACCTATATATATATATATATATGGCAAAGATGGGGTTATTTCAATCTCTCAAGCTTCAACGTTTTAAAATCCAATCGTGAACTTTGCATAGAATAGCGAAATCCGATGGATATTACGAGGCACAATTAGTCTTTGATATAATAACGAAAGAATGAGAAAATACCTGAGATCTAGTAAGAACAAATCTAAGAAACGAGTTATTTGAATCAGCGGAGATGTATTGTATAAGAACTAATACAATAAGAAACAAATAACTCTCAGAGATAGCGTAATATGTACATGCGATTGAATTGAATTGACAATACTAACACTGAACATACTTCTTTCGCTTTAACGAATGCAAGTTATTTCACTGTCTATCGCGATTAAAAACTGATGAAATTGTTTCGTTTTCAAATGTAGATCGCTTAAAATTTTGGCCAATTACAAAACAAATGTCCTATCTAGATTTAAATAAGCCTACTTTACCCTACCCATAGGAATCTATATTTTTCACTGTTCTGACATATTCGTTGAAACGACAACTCGTCAGAACACATTGCGACCATAGCCTTACGCGAACAAAATTCTGTCGATGCATCAACGAGGATCGTGACGCGAAAGTGGTTTCCAAAACATTCACAACGAATAAAATCTCGTCGTCCGTCGAATTCGTATGCGCCAGGACAAAGATACTCCCTCGGTGACCTTATGAACGCCAACTTCGTGACGAGAATCTTTGTACGGCGAGGCAAAGTCTCCAACAACTTCGCTTTGCAAACTATTGTTCAGTTATATCGTCGGGGAATAAGGAAACGGAGACGTTCGAGAACGAAAGTACTTTTCCTACTTCTGAATAGCGATTGAGAAGTTGTTTGGTAGTTAAACAAGCGTATATCAAGCCGCGACAGTCGGCAACGCGCGTTTCATCAACACACGAGCATTTGACATTGCGAAAAGATTCTTCGGTATACGGGACGACTTCACAGGGAAACGTAATTTTGCGAGCTCTCCAATTATTCACTGACATTAACCACTAAGGTCGTTTAGTCAAGAACCTATACAGTTCGAAATTCGAACCATCGTACTGATTCGAACGACGCACAGAGTTTCCAGGCGCCACTCTAATCGCAGTCGATACAACTCGCAACGACAGGGTGAAAATCGATCGTAAGCGGGCCAAGTCGTTGGTTAAGACCTTTGTTTTCTCAAAGACTCCAAGTGTAAATCTACATATATATATATTCAGAATATACAGCGAACATATTTGTACAAGATTTGAAAGCTTAAATAGAAAAGATCTTCGCTCGTGCCAGGTATTTTCTATACCGATCCACGTTACGTAGCGTCGATCGTTTGTGCTTGATTCTTAGAATCTACGATTTAAAGAGTCTTACGTGAGATCACGATATCTACAAGTCACGAACTTCGACATACTGCTGGTCAAAAGTTTTAAAGAAGACCCACATGTATTTTATACATATAGAATCTGTAAATTTATTTGTTGAACTATTTCAATTTAATATTCCAGAAGGATCCTTTGGAAGTAATTCTCCCGTACAAGATTACTCTAGGTAAACTTGAATGCTCAATGGCGAGCCAGATTTGCAAAAGTGTATTTTTCTCGTGGCTTTACAACGACCAATTAGTATATGACATATGTTCAGCGATAATACATTGTAATTATTGTAATCGTATTATTCGTTTAGCTGCTTTCGTCGTGCATGAGATCAAAGACTCGATGTATTTTAATATACAAATAAATAAATTTTTGTTGAAAGGTAACAATAGGATTAGCTATGACCGTGTACAACTCTTTATTCGAAAACCTATCAATGCGAAGGAAATTATTATCGATATCCACAGTTTTAATTTTTCAATTGACAAGAATACTGGCAGAAAAAATGCAGACAGATAGGAGCAAGTCAAGTATAAGAGTTAGGATAAAACATTTGTTATCGTGTTATTAACAGTCACCTATTCTGACGTAGACCTACATATTATATCTATTTATTGCTCTTATCAAATATCATTCCGTTTTGTAAAATTATGATCTTTTAAACTTTCCTTTGTCCACCATTAATTTCAGACACAACTGGAACTTAGATACAAAGTGGACCCAAATTTTTGACCGATAATGTATGCGATAAGTCGCGTAAGCCTATTCAAGAAACCGACACGGTTCAACTTCGCCAAAAGAGGAACTTAGACTAGATCTGCGATTCTTACGATAGCACCATGAGGCTCACGCGAATCCGGCCGATTAAGAAGGACAATTGGAATCTCGATCTGGAATCAGAGTCTCGCGGATCGCGAATGAATTACACGCGAATGTAATTGACGAGTATGTCACGACGTTGAATCAGTACCGGATCTCACGTGCCGACCGAGACGAGCTTAATTCATGCGCGTGAACACGAATAGACGTGTGGTTCTCATCTAGCATCAGCACGTGACGATTCTAACAGAGTGGATACGCGGTAAGGATTCTCGATTACCAGCTACAAATCGTACCGATTGAAAAGAAAATATACTCAGATGATTAATGCTATCGAAGATCTAACGTCACGTAGAATATATTTCCTAACGCGTATCCATCCGGTCGAGCTTCCGTTCTGATTTGTGTCGATCCATTGAGTGAAGACGCTGAAACGTGCATGGTCATACGAAATGCAACGGCTAGAGAGATTTCTCTCGTTGCGAAAACATGGCCATAATCACAGGCAAAGAAACCGGATGCAAACGGACAGTCACGTATGCTTAATTAAACAATTAATCGAACCGAGACGTTATCTTGGGATTTCATACAGTCGATAATCTCTCGTTGAATTATCGGCAATGATTAAGTTTGATAGTTTGATCGGAATGTAAATGATGATCGATGAGTTTCCGGAGCAGATTGTTACGAAATAAACGAGATTGAAACGAGCGTACAGTAACCTTGGTCAAGTCTTGGTCTACGACAAATCACCGACCAAAGTAAGATAAAGAAAGATAAATGTTCATCCAGCTGAAAAAGACGTACTCCTGTTTCCGCCAAATCTTTTCCTACACAGAGCAGCTACACGCTGATCCAATTTCACTAAGAAGATAGTCGACAATGGAAAATATGTCACCAGGGAACCGCAAGACCCGCGGAAATTATTACAGCTCCGAATACCGTGGAAAAATTGATTTGTCCTCGAAAATAGGCCGACTCCCGCAGAGCCGCCGCGATAAACTCTCCGAAATATTCCGAGCGTCTTTATAACTACAACGATGTCTGAACGAACGTTCTTCTATTCGAAGCTCTTCTCTCCTAATTTTCTCTTTGATTAACCAATTAATTATGAATCACACTCTTACGGTGTAAACACATATAGCTAGAAAACTCGATGCTGGTAAAGTCAATAAAATTAATTCAATTAAATAAAATCTTAAATATACGAATAGACGATCTATGCATTAAAAAATGCAATAAAATGATCTTTGAAAAATACACTCATGCTCCAATTATTGAAAACTACGCACATAATTAATTTTAGATTCTCCTTTGGAAAACGAAAAAAAAAAAAGTGAAAGCGTGTATAATCACGAAATGCACGATAGGTTTTCGAAACGAAACACGACTCGCGAGATGGTTCAACACCGAGGAGGTACGACTGCCGTGTTGTGCTCGTCTCAAAACCGAATCGCCGTAACTCGCGATCGCTTTCTCCCGCTTTCGTTCCGAGCTTCCACGATCGATGCCAATTACATAAAGCAGAAATTACGAAACGATCCCGGCCCGTACAGTTTGTTTTTCGCAAAGTTTAGAGATCGGTCGCGTATAATGCGTGTAACTCGCTTAAAATTCGCGCATACGACCGACCGCACGTTTTACATGACGACAAATAACGTGTCCGTAGCTCGTGCTCATTCGCCTGCCTACTAATTGCAAATTAATACTCGGATATTATCGACAGCAGCTGTATTTTACAACGCGCCTCTCGTTCTTTCCCTGCTCGTCTATACGTGTGATTCAATTTAACCATTTACTCGCGTGAAAACCTGCCGACCCTGAGGGCGAAACTCGATTAACGATAATAATGAAACGGTTCCAGGGCAAAGAGAGCATATTTTATTTTTCGCTTTTAAACATTTTTTTCATTTTCTTTTTAACGGCAGCGATCTCTCGGACCAGCAGCCTTTTACTTGTCGCACGATCGAACAACGATGAAACACACGGTTACAACGGGTCACCATACTGCCTCTGGTCGACGTTTCGAAATTTTCTCGACGATCGATCAATTACGATGCAAGATTCAATCGCTGCAGGCCACAAAATCGATTCCGTGATGTCCACGATGTCGTGATTATCGAGTTTTCAGGCTTCCGCAACCTTGATGACGGAGGAGTAGTTCATTCCGGGGGAACAGCATTTTGGCTTGAAAATGATGACGCCATTGAATTGCATCGAAATATTGGTAAGAAAATTGGATGAAAAGGGTGCTTGTCAACAAATTTTAATTCGATGAGTTAACTAGGAATTTAATCTCTCGTTTCGATCGAATTTGAACCGGATGAAATCAGAAAGCTCTTGCGCAATCTTACTAATACAGCCAACCCACCTATAACACATTAAAGCAAAACAGTACGATGGAAACATTCGTACTATATGAATCACCAATTGACAATGATCGTTCAAGTTTATTAAGTCGTGCTATATAGAACCGTATCGCAATTTTTGCACCGTGTATCGAAACCATGCCTTTTTGAGTACCGTGTTATAAGAGGGTTGAATGTATATATTCAAGTGTAAAATTGTTTCCGTGTAAAGATTGTTTCTAAAATTCAATTTCTTTTATTACCAAATTTATTAGTGCGATAGAAGGGACTCTATCTGTCAGTATTGGTAACGTCCAATTTGCAACTTGTAAAATATATATTTTATATTTTACAAGTGATATGTTAAATAAAAGAAATTGAATTTTAGAAACAATTCTTACACAAAAACAATTTTAAATAGCAGTCGCTTGATTATTCTAAGTGATGTAAAATTACAGAATTGTAAAAGAGAAGTCTGCAACATACAACTTGCAACTTGTCTATTTGCTAATTTTACCGGTTAGTAAATTATCGTGTGACAGAGGCCAGGTTGATTTATTCTCATCACTTAACATTATTCACAAAAGAGGATGGCCAATGATGAAAAGAGAACGAATTTATATTGCAGTTCAATATCTGCACCATCTACTGCGGCATTATCTTTGCGATGCCAATCTCAACTTTGTCGATATTTCAATTAATAACAAGTACCGATATCATTCACTAATAACAATTCGTATAAAGATATCGGCGAGAAAGCAATCGAAAGAACAGTGGAAGAGCCGCAACACAAGCAACAGATATGTAGATACGAAACGAAGGATCGAACAATCCGTGTCAACAAACAAGAATGGTGTGTAGCCTCGACTCCGTTCATCAAGCAAGTATTTGAAATTAATACGCGCTTACGTAAAGCATCGAGGTCAAGTAATAACGCTGAAAGAGCTATTGTTTCTAGTGTTTCAGCCACGAACCTAAGTTTTCTCCCGCAGACACTCTGTCTATCCTAAGTTTGATAACCGGTAGCAACGACTCTGGGACCCTGTCCTGGGTCTACGAATCGGAAATGCCACTCGTCGATTTGTACGGTATGCACTTGACGCCTTTGACCCAATCCGTATAAACTGAGAACGTGCATACACCGAACCCTCTTTGTGACGTTTACCAGACCGATAATTAGAGCCAGAGTTAAGTGTACAAGCTTGATAATTAGACTCCGAGTAAGCCTATTACGCGCTTTGCGTCTTCGATTGTACCAGCGAACCACAATCGACGAATTACTCCGCAGCATTAAGGTGTACGATATCTGGGAAATTCCCATGATGTGGCAATATCACGAAAACTTGTAATTTTGAAGTGTTGGAAACCCGTTTATTTTTATTTCATATATAATAGCTTAAGAAAGTATTTGGTCATTTATAGAAACTTTTTTTGCTGCTTAATATAGAAATAAAATACGATGGCCTTGATATCCGTTAATCGCGTGTGTTACGAGGAAAAATAAATTACACTCTATTTTTAAGATTCCATTAAAGCTTGCGTTTGAAGATTAGCAAGTATCAACTTATGGACGGAAGTGCACACTTGTACTATCCGGAATCTATGAAAATCAAATGCAAAAAAAATGAAAAGCAAATGAATTTATTAGATCGTTGAATTACCTTCGCCTTTCGTTTCATGTACGTAAGGTATTAATTTCACAATAAATATAACATTGCTGAATAAACCGTACTTTTACAATTTAAAAAAGATAGAAGTAAGATATTTTCATTAATTCTTTATAATCAAGTACTGAGAAAGGTTTTTATAACGACGAATCTGGTACCAATAAATTTCCATTTCTTTCGAGCAAAACAGTTTTACGAATCCCTTTTTTGTACTGGACGCTTTTTATGCATAAAGTATCTCAAAGAAAGGCGATATCCGAAGAGATACGGACGTGAAGAAGAAACGTGGGGAGCAGTAGAATTAAAATTGTCTGTTAAAATCGACCGCAAAGTGTTCGAGATCCTTCCTTAGATTCAGAAGTAGCAATATTTAAATTAAATTTATTTTCGTGGTGTTCAACCTGTTGCGTTTATCTTGTTTCGCATGATTCTTGTTTGGCAACAAGATTTTTCTCTGGAATAATCTGTTTACCAGAGTGGAGGCAAGGGCGGAAGCGATAATACGACGACGAAATCTCAAGATCCAATTACGGAGAGAGTGGATATCGCGGAAAGGATTCGGCGGAAAATCGAATCCAGTTTGGCCGGTTCGCAACAAGCGATTCTTGACGGAAACGACGACCGACCAATTTGTCCGACTGGGTAATTTTGCATGATCAGCCCACGACCGGATTCCCCACTGACTTTGACGACTCTTCTTTTCTTCGCCTCGACACTGGGTGATAACAGAAAGTATAAAAGAAGCAGCGAAGCGTCGAATAAATGCTCCAGGCGAGAAAATTTCCTTGCGCTCTCATCTGCTTGAACTGCTCGTGCGAGAAAACTGATCGATCCAGTGCCCCTTGTAAATAACGACACAATCTCGAGACTCGCCTTGCAACGACAATTTTTCTCAAGAATCTCATTCACAATGAAATACTTTTCCTCGCGATGCTTCTCTCGAAGATCGTTTCCATCGAGAAAAGGAAAATCAATGATATAAATTATCGTAGCCTGGTAACGTGACTTCCTTGAAAATTACCTCAACTAAATCCTATTTTTATACTTGTGCTAGATATGATGGTACAGCATTAAAGTTGTTAACTAGGCAGAATGAGTTGATCTATCATTCGAATTGTTAATCTCTTGGACATAATAATCTTTTTTATTTAGAAATTTCCTATGGGTACTATCGTGCTTAATTAAAATATCAAATTTTATCATTTCCTTTGTACTATGTTTATTTCTTTTCTCGTTTAATTTAAAACATATAGTCTTTTGTTCCGTAATTATTGTATAATGTGATTTTATTTAATGTGATAAACTTCACATAACGCTGCTGTTCTCCTCGTTTATCTTCCACGTTTGTATTACTAACGACAACCTTCCTCCAAACTTAGAAATGAAAGATATAGAGTACACAAATAAAATTTGTACGTCTATATAAAACGTTCAACTGAACGAAAACCAAATATTTAAGTAAGGTCAAACATTTAAACGCTACTCGTAGCTTAATAATATGTATTAAAACGTAACTTTTATTTTCGGTTATATCGATCCGAGAACAGCGGAGTTTAAGGACACAGAAAAATGCAAATGTTTCAACGTATCTTAAAAATTGCAAAAATTCCAGACAGTACGTTTTGATGAAAGGGAACAGTATAGGTAAATAAAGTTCCAACTCATGGTCAATTAGAGAAGCATCGCCGTGTTTCTAAAGCAGACGCGATTTAGAAGTTTCACGCGAAATCACGGAGATTCAAACAAAACTTGCGCCACGTACGTTCGTGTTTTCGTCCCTCTTTTCGAGCGAATTTATTTTTTCCTTGCTTTATTCCTGGCTATATTTTCGGAGAAGTTCCTGGGTGCGTTAGTTCGCGGCATTCTCCGCATACCAGACACGTGAGTTGTGACGAAATGTCGGACAAACTGGACCACCGTGAACAACACAGAAGCCGGATAACATACAAAGCCTTGTGTTTGGTTCGTTTGCAAAAGGTTTCCCAGTCGCACGCGGAAAATCTAATAAATCGACCACCGGAGGTAACAAATAGTTTCTTTCCTAGCCTGTTGATTTTTATCTTCGTCATCGTGTAAGTGCCTTGAGGAATCCGCGAAGAAAAAGGTCGAGTTCTATATTATTACGTAAAAATGCGGCGGAAGGAAACGCAACGTTCCTCGATTATACTCGTTACGACGGCGATTCAATTAAACAGCCGGTACGTTCTATGACTGCGTTTATCGCGGGGATGTTTTTCCCCGACGAGAAAATATACCAAGTACGAAATCAAATAAAAAATTTCACCGTATCGCTGCCAATTCATAAAATATAGTATCTCAAGCGCGTGTTCCCTTTCGTACGAATCTGTTTGCCGGAAAAATTGAAATCTCTCTCTCCATCGTCGTTTGTGTCTATCTTCGGGTTTAACAAGATACGATTACGATCTCTGAATAGAGGTGGAACAAAGGATACCTCGATTAACAGTCAGATCATCTTTACGTTCATCTATCATCATTAACTAACGTGTTGCAAATGTTGAAATTCTTATTCATCGGTTCGTCCGCGTTAAAGAACGACGAACAGAAATTTTCCTGAAAGCAGTGCGCTTTCATAATAACTGATTTCCTTCCAGGAGTTCTCGAAGGCTCAAAGATTCCACGGAAAGTTTGTAAATGTATATACAGCGGAATACTCGATAATTCTATTACGATATTAACATTTCCGCGGAATACTCGAACACGATGCGCTAGGATATCGGTGTTACGGACGAAAGTGAACGCGTCACCGGAAGTTTGAAAGAAGTTCTGGCGTTCGGCCAGGAAGTTCTGAATAAGATATTCCCTACGATCGAAGTCGTTATTCAGCGACCGCTTCGTTGGGTCGAGAAGCGAGAAAAATTTGCGAAGTGATGAAAAAAAAAAAAAAGAAGAAGAAAAAAGATTTCGAAGAGAGACAACGCGCAGAGAGGCACATCATGACATACATATGGATATTAAAGTTGAAAATGACAGCGCGAAATCGCGTGAACTTTGAAATTTTCAGCGATTCGCGATATGGAACGCGATATGGCATGAAACCTGTGCCGTGTTCTATATCGTTTGCAAAACGTTTTTTCGTGCATCAAATCGTTTCTTTATGCCCGTGCATGCTATCTAACGGGAATCCGAGTTGAAATGAATCGGCGGTTAACGAAGACGAATGCGTCGGAGCAGAAATCAAAAGACGGATGCACACACGGCAGGAGAATTTTTCTACGCGCGAGAACATCCGGAACGGAGACATTAGATGCGTTAGAGACGTTCGAATCATTAAGGCGAACTTTCATTTCGTCATTTCGTATTCACAATGGAAGGTCATTGGGGGGGAGGGGGGTCAATGATATGCACGGTGCAAAGAGATAATTCGAAATATTGGGGGAAGGTAGTTGCAAAGCGGCAGGCAAAGATATTCGACGGGTGTAGAACGTATCGTACGGTCGTGTGCGTGACGTGATCGTGCGCACAAAATGCAGTCATGGTTTAACGTTATATTCTGCTCAAAACGCTGTATCGATCGTAACTCTTCCGTTCGCGTAGATCTCCATCAGCGAGATATCGTACACGACTCTCTCACGCGATCGCTGTGCCGCTCAGAAATCGTGTCTATAATTCCATGTAATTTCCTCGTGACGATTACCAATATTTCGTCCTCTTCATTCGACTTTTATCAAGGAAACGTATTGAATCTAGCGGAAATATTATCCACGACAGCCTTTTTTTCTTCCGCTTCCTCTCCTCGTCCTCTATTCCGGAGGGGGCTTTGACAAAACGCTTTGAACACAGTTCCGTGCTGCAAGAGGTAAAAAAAAAAAGAGAAAAAAGAGAGGTAGACATCGACGATGCCTCTTTTTCATCTTTCATCGTTATTCGTCTTTTTGCCAGGGAGACATATTTTCCACGGTCATGACAAGACTTTGTAAAACGTGACAAATTTTATATTTATATTTTGCTCCAAGTGCCTCTAGTCGCGCGGACGACGGATCGTTCAACGATCGAAAGAGGTGTCCATTTTCAAGTTCTTAGAACGACGAACGCGATGCAGGTCGGTTGCATCGTGATTGTGCAAAGCCGAAGCTCTAATTCGTCGAAAGTATCATCGGCATGACGACCGCTTGACGCCGTAAGTGCGCATTCCTGCATTCACTCGCAACACTTAACAGTGCCACAAAACCAGATTCACCGAATGACTCGGACGTCTTCCAGAGGCGAAGGTCATTGACTCGGGCCCGCAATTAATCAGTGCTTTCGCATAATTAATCCGGCGCCTCCCCGTGTCGCCTGCAATTTGCGACAAGACAACGATTTCTAATAAAGATGCCACGCCCTTGTCGGATCATCGGTTCCTCCGCGACCTTAACAGAGATTTTATCGCTTCGTTTATACGTCAGCGTGTTATTTTTCGCTGGCCGTTTCGTGCAAAATCCAACACGTGTCGTGTTATATTTTTCTAAGTATTTGAATTACAAAATTTTCGAGTTTAAATAAATGCCATTAGCTTCAATTGTGCGGAAGCGAATAGTAATATATGGATTGTGAATTTGCATAAATTTGATTATCTAGATTTTAACGCTAATCTTACCAAGCCCGGTCAAATAACCGGTTTCAAAATTTAACCTAAAGTTGCACACTCAATGTTATCTCTTTTGTCAATCTAGCTTTACGTAAATTCTTATATTATCTGATCAATCGATTCCTCAATTTTTGTTAATATAAGAATTAATATAAGCGAGTTAAATAAATTTCAATAATATTACCATGTAGTAATAGTTAATATGTAAATTGTGAATCTTCGTGAACTTGATTCAACAAGTTACATGACAAGTTATATATCTTATTCTTTATCGGGAAGCAGCTTTAGAAATGTAGTACGTTATCCGATCAACTCAAAAAATAGTTGTTTAAAGCAATCCTTTCGATGCGAGATTATCATTTATTATTTCATATTAGTACGATATGATAAGTGAGGATGTTTGCAACGCATTGAACATAATGAAGCAAAATAACGTTATCAAGGATTCAGTGAAATGTAAAAATACATGCATTCCGTATGTGAAAATAGTAACTTGAGACAATTTTAGACAGCTTGTATGGAGTTAGCTGAATGAGTTTGAGTTCGGTGACATGAATCGGCACAGATATCGGCATTAATGCGATAATTTTCGAGTACTATTATCGTCTCAAGTTACTTTGATATACGGAACGCATGTTTTTTTCATGCCTGACTTCCGAGATAACGCTATTTCCATTTTTATGATACCGAATACTAATAAATAATAAAAGTTGATTTTACATCGAAAGAATTACATTTACGATCTATGTTGATTAGCCCCTTGTTATTAGACCTATGTCTATTTGGCTATACATTTACTCTTATCTTAATTCTTTCGGCGAATACTACAAGGCTTTTAGTCCAAGTAAAAACATAAAATCAGAATGAGAAAAACGTTGAAACTGAATCATTCTACGTTTATATTAGATGCAAAGAAAAACTATGTTTTTTGCATATAATTCCCTAGTATTAAAATGATAATCATAATCTCATTAATCTAGGAAAATACATCAATATTCATAAACTCACACAACTTTACACATTAATGATTGCATAATTTGACGCGTATATAGCCACGAGTCGCAATCAATCAATAACATAATATGCTAATCAAGATCCGTGTCAAAGATCGCGTAGACGAACAGAGTAAAAGGAGGAATAAAAAACAGACGATAAGTGTGTTTTTCTAACTTGAAAACGTGGCAACGAAGCTGGATCGAAAATTTCCGTGCTCTTAACGTGGTTCTTCGTGCGCAATCCACGAATTGCGGGCCGATGGTTTGTTACAGAGCGTTGACTGTGTCGTTACAGCCTTGAAAGCGAAGTATCCGGAAAACTCGCACGCGTTACACACTAGGAAAACCTCGATGAATTGTATCGTGCGTAGCTTGAACAAGCTGGGTTAATTACGCGAATGGATAAAAGCATTAGCCAAAGTGGAAAGTGTCGCGGGTTAAACGTCGCCGTTGCTCTTGGCGACGATGCGGCTATTAAATGGAACACGTGAAATCGATGTGAAGGAAGAGAAGGATAGAGAGAAAGAGAAGAGGAGAGGCAAAATTTTCTCGATTCACGGTGAATCGATGAAGAAATACGAGGTGACCGAGACTACAGCGTTAGGAACCGGCATATTCCGTGTACGAGCACGTTATTCGATTCGCATCGAAGAAATGACCGATCGAAGCAGAAAGCTACTGGGAAGATTTTATCAAGCCGCTGCTCTCAGTAGATATAACCTGTCTTACCGGTGCAAACGAGACTCCGGGAAGACAAAAATCACGACGACAAGCTGGAAGAGTATCGAGCTGACGTTGCACAGCCAGCCAGTTCTAAAGTGGGAAGAGCAGCGTGGCGGTTTTGCATTTAACTATTCAGAACGCAGCTCTACTTATTTACCTGTTTCGTTGAAAAACAAGATCACGGTGCATAACAATGACGCGGATGGTATCGAGATTATACAGAAGAAAAGGGTAGCCGGCGCGGGGCAAAAGTAGGCCACTCGAGAGTCTAACAGTCGCGTATACGATTCCCATTCTAAAGGTGTGCGCGCTGTCCTCGTTAAGAGGTAGAGGGTTGCGTCGTTAAACGCAAAAAATATATTCCCAATGCGAGATAACGGTATGGAGAAGGAAGAATGGAAAGAGAAGGGAAAGAAATAATCGGCAAGGAGTCGATGTTTTCGATTACGATCGTCTGACTGACGTTGTTGAAACGAAAGAGTGCCGCGGCTCCATTTCGAATTTCAAGCTGACCGTGTTCCAGAAAATCGATATCCCGAGCCCTCGACGACAGTAATGCTATTTTAAAGCGCAACGCGAAAGCGTAATAATAACAACGAGAGTTGCGAAGAGGCCGTGATACGGTGCGCCACCAGCCGATCGAGGGATAATTAAGAGAAGCCAAACGAACGATATCGAGAGAAACCGGATGAACAAAGCGGAACGCGACGGCGCTGCGAGACGGAGACACGACATCGTTGATGGTATATGTACTTTGTACATAGAGCACACAAGTAGGCGGTGAAAGGGAAAATTATGCTCTGGCGTGACTCGACGCGGCCAAAGCAAAGATGCACGTGTTAGAGATACATTCGATTTTCCAGGCGCCCGATAACCTCGTCGAACGAAACGTCAACGGAGAATCGCGCGCACAGTTTGCACGATAGACCGTTTGCAATGCAGAGTAGGTGGTCGAACGTAGGTAGAAGTAGGTAGGTAGATAGGTAGGTTGATATTGGTAGATAATGCTAGAATAGGGTGGTGGCACGGGCAGACGATAAAAAGTGGGCCGCAACGCATGTTCACCATGGAGAAAAGGAAAAGCGTCTCTAGGTCCACGTGTTGAGAACTCGTGCGCGGACACTTTTAACCCTCTAACCTAGTCGAGGAGAGCTGCTTTATACAAGCCATCAGCCAACCAGCGTACCGACTGGTCGACCGAGCAACCGAGTCGGCCCAGCCTTCCGACGACTAGAAAATCGAAGCAGAACGTACGAGAAGCGGAGGCAACATCGCTCCCATCGATCGTGACCTACCAGAGAGAGCCTATTCCACCCTCGGTGCCCCTCTCTTTCACCCTATTTCTCGATCCTTACCCTTCTTTTTTCCTCCCCTCCCTTCTTTTAATCTCATCTTTCTCCTCGTATCACCCTTACCCCGTTCCTTAACCTTACCTGTGCGTCAATATATCTATCTTCTTTCTATCCAACATCTCCCTCTCTCTATTATCATCCCTTTGCTTCTGCATCTCTTTTCAACGTGTCTTCGCCCGCTCTCCATCGCATCGATGGCCCCTCCGTGCGTTTCGAGTCGCCTCTCTATCGGGCTGTTCCCGCAATAACGACGCACGCGTGCCACTCCATATCGGACGTTGGTCACACTTCGGCCGTGCTGTCTCTGTTTCGCCGGCTTCCTCTTTCCGGCTCTTTTCTCCCCTTTTTTCATAACCCACACCCTTTCCCCCTATCAGCGCTTTTTCTCCGCTGCCATCAGCCACGAGCGCGTGCCGTTTATTCCGTTGCGTTACACAACGAGTTGGGAACTGTATACACCATGCAAATCGAATTCCCTCTCCAACGATGAGCCACCCTTCGCATTCGGATGTCGCCATTGTTGGCGGTATTTGAAATTTATTTTCCAAATCGATCGATACGGTAAATATTCATTAACTCAAAGTCGCATCGACTAGTTAGCTACGCCATCAGAAAGATATGTCGACCGCGAAGGGTTAAATCTTGGTCGAATTTTGTTGAGTATGCTGTTAAAAAAAAGTGTTTTCCCCCCTTTCATTATGTATGATTTTGAGGCAAATATCTACGTGATACGGGAGTTCGCGAAATGAATTCACACAGATGACCATCGACCGTGAAGCACTGTGATGCTTTCATTTCGAGTTCCGTAGAGTAAGACACAGTCGACGTGTTTTCCTTTTGCAAATTTCAGAGCAAGATATCCTGTGACAGTCTGATTATTTTGGGGCTATAGGTTGGTTATTAGGTCGGGTAAGAAGTTTTCTCGTTCATTTTAGAGAACTTCGGATCCAATTTTCGCGGAAGCGAAACTTCATTAAGCAAATGGAGGGCTCGTAAGAAAACGAGCCACGTTACATCTTTTGGCTTCTTTCATAATGTCATTTAGTCGTCGTTTTGTTAAAAAACGAGACTCGCAACATGGAGGAATCTATAATATAAAAAATGATCGGTATTTTGACTTATTTGTAAATATGTACTGGGGAATTTCGTAATATTCGTGAATCGACACGAGAAATTCTCCCGTCTCGCTTGTTATCAGCTATCGACAACGATACGCGTACATGTGTTATATAAGTATGTACTCTCTCGAAAAATAATTGAAGTTGAGAAAGCCTGACGCAACGCAACGATGCGTACCAAGTTCGTTTCAAGGTGCGAACAAGTTCTCCCTTTGACATTACATCCCCTAAGAAAGTAACACGATTTCATTCGTCTGTTTTTCTTTTTTTTTTTTTTTTGGAAACTAAAGAAAAACTAACAAGACCTCGGGTTGACCCAATAACATTCGAATCCTCCCACTAACGTTATTCAGCATTGCAGAAAAAGGTCGCTCGAAGGAAAAGTATAGAAGATCTCCTACGGGTATTTCATTTATTTAATAAAGTTATCTGTAATATATTTTACAAGGTTACGTCGCCTGACAAAGGAATTTATCGCTATTTTCGAATAGAATTAAAAGAAAGGCTTCCCCACAAACTCGATAGTTTAAAGGGAAAAATCCTAAAGAGTTCGATTGCAGATCTATCGTACAATTGAATTTCGCTTCATCGTGTTACGAGCAGCTAGCGGTTAAAAAAAGAAACAAATATCCCGCGACTATTCTATTCGCTACTAGGAAAAACTCGATACGAGTGAAACGAGCAGCCTTCCGTCAAATTTGTGACGAATGTTAATCCAATTTCGAGCGAACGTCACTGTTGAACGATTAACGCAGTATGCGTTTAATCGAATTCCCGATTAGGTGCATAGATACTTCTATTGAAAATAGCTTCGTTCGATTGTTTCAAATTCAATTAACGTATATATACGTCATTACATAGGTGACTGCGATAATTCGTGGAATCATGTGAAATTAATTTTCGTCGTCCAAGCTATTCAAAGTATCATATATTGAAAAAGTGTATGCTGGATTTTCTTGAAATATTCAAATGACAGAAAATAACGTGATATTTTATTTACGAGACAAATTAACACGAATAATTTAAAGATGGCACGTTAGCTAGGACATTTTAATTAAAGAGTATTGTATAGCACTGTGTCATCATCAAACGCCATAACGCCTGTTGACAACTAGCAAAGGTTATTCAAAGTAGTGGCACGAAAACCCATTCATAAATTAATTCATTGCAAAGTTAACGTCGGCTAATAAAATAATACCGGCGCTTCTATACACAAAATAATTAAAAATCGTTTATTCTCCTCAGATCTCAAATGTCAAGTGTCCGATGTAAAGACCTACTCGCAATCATCAATATGCATAAATATATCCGCTATTATACTTATTTCCTGACAATTGAGTGAAAGCGAAACTGTTTACTAACTATATCTGTAACTATATATATTTACTAACTCCATATATAACTGTTTATTAACTATATAATCAAACAACTCGATTCGTAAGATAATTAAAAAATATCTACTTACAGAACACAGATACTGTAACCAAAAAGCCTTAACATCAACCTATACTCCACAATCGATATACAAAATACAATCGTTTCATTTCTCAATGTTTCTCAAACATCAGCTACGAAACAAAAACTACCTGCACATGGTAGCAGCGGGCCTGCGCGTTTCCATAGTTCGTTGCACGAAGCGGGAGAAAATCGGTTCCTAGAATCTATCTCACAGCGACGACGCCAAGACTACGCGAACGAAAGGAGGAATTTCGAAAGTGTGGCAGCCGACGAAGGACCTTGAGGATCCCTCGTCGAGGATCCCTTCGACCGTTACCAGGGACAGCTGTCTGCGAGCAATGCCGCGAACCAGCATAAAGTGCGGCTTGGTCGACGATTCACGACGCGGATGGTAACAAATGAACGAAAGAACCGACGACAGAGAGCAAGGAGGAAGGAGAGAGAAGGTGGAAAGCCGCGCAGGTGTCACGATCGAGACGAGTCTCCGGTGCACGTTGTAGCCTGGCTTGCACTTTGTGCGTTGCACATTTCCCCTCCTCTCTCTTCTACATTCTCTCTTTCTTTCTCTTTCTCTTTACCTCAGTGGTCTTTTTCACTGTATCGCGTTGTCTTGTTCTAGACGCCATTCCCTACCTTCTAGCGTTTCTTCCTACACCACATGAAGCCCCGTTCACACGGTACCTCGACCTCCAGGCTTCCTAGGCTGCATCCTCCCGAACCAATTGCCACCAGGTCAGGGATGAAAAGAACGTTCCCCGAGTTTAAATCCCCTAAGGATTCTACAGTTTGATTTTCTGAGTTTTCCTAGATATAAACGTCTGAAGTAAAAATGATATTTAATGCTGTTTTTGTGTTGTTAGATGGCAAGGACTATCAGCGTGAAGGCAGAAATACCTAATAATAGAATGCACGAATGACAAACACAAAGCGAAGATAGTCGCTAGAGACTAGATTTTGTTGCAGAAACATCTAAAGTTTGACAACTGGAATTGATATATAAGTTATTCGGATATTAAACTCATCAACTTTGTTTTATGGAACGTCCGTTAACTTTACTGCCAAAGTACACGAGTAGTGTTTAGCGTTTGGATAAAAATAGGTTTTGTTATAACTGGAGTACAAATTTCTATGCATTTATGGGAAATTCAAAGATGCAGAAAAATGCATAGAGCGCAAACAATACGCAGGAATATGTAAAATAACCAAAGTACGTGAAACGAATCGCTTCTCAGGTCCTGCTTTTTCAATATCATTTTCATACAATTTGTCTAAATATTTACATTTTCTAGATAGAGGCTCATTCATTTATCCCACCAGTCGTATAGAATATCTAGCAATTCTGACTATAGTCACTTACAGGCCACAGGATGTGATCTTAGAAAGGAAACTGGCAATCATTGGACGACGGGACACCGAACGAACTCTCATACCGAAAAATATGTCAGAACACGTGTTGGCGAAGCCCCAGAACATCTTCGAACCGAATCCTTAGGATCTTGTAGTTCAATGCGCCTCGAATGCGTCACGATATGTTGCGCGTGAAAAGTTTCTCAGCTGCGAGTTGCCGGTCGTGAAACAGGCAGAAATTCACGATCTTCATTGAGCATCGAATGAAAAACGTCCTGACGTTTTCCGCGAATAACGGGCTCGGCAGTTCGCGCGGAAGCTGTTTCTGTCGCGACGTGAATTCGAATGATCTGACTGTCCTCGTGCAAATCTGGAATGCGCAATAACGCTGGAGACAACGTTAGCTATCCGTGACGGAAACGAATTCCAGCCGAATCGCGCGGCGAATCATCGCGAACCGAAGCGCCGAATGGAAAAGTACCGAGACGATAATAAAATTTCATTAGGGATATCGCGTTGATAGGATCTAAGCATCGATATGCCAGTATGCGGTAATGATCTTAAAATTTTGTTTAACGTCATCTTGTCTTAATCGCGTTTTGCATCGAGTTAACAAGATCTGCGGAGCTGAGTAGAGACTTTTTGTTCGATATAATCTCATTGATGACGAAGCATTTGCTAGAGTGTCTCTTTATGACTATATGACAAATTCGGACTGATGACTTGTCGTAAGGTGGATTGTTCAAAAACTAATAAATCGAGGAGGAATCGTGAAAAACAGAAGATTTACAAGGGTTTTGTCGTTTAAATTTTAATTTAATTTATATTAGAGAAGCGCAGCGAAAACAGACTGTAGCGTATGCCAATCGAAATAAGTTAGGACAATCGAATTACAAATTAGCTTGATGAAGGCAGTACGCGGTTTAAATAGAAACGAATTTAATTCGATGACCGAAACCATGCAAGTCGTTAGGTTAACTAATTTAGTAGAAAGTTGCGAGACTTTATCCCGCTAAGCAGATATCTATAGATAATACCATGGCGCGATAATTGAAATGGTCTGATGCAAGTTACGCGCAGATTCTGAGCTGAAACAGAGGGATACATAATCGCGTACGAGGCCATTACAAAGATCAAAATACAAAGCGAGCTTTGTGAAACGCGCTCCTAGATAGTATGGAATCACTAACACGTGGCCGGTTAATTAAACCGATCCAATTAGCAATAGTAGTAACTTGTTTATACTAAGGCAATTAGTCGTTGATATCACGTATCCAACTATATTTTATCGCGAGACGAGACGAACGAGAACGAGAGACGAACAACACGACGAAATTGCAGACATGTAATTTCCACTTAATCCAACGAGAAGGGGGAAAAAGCAATCTTCGTTTCGTGTTAATTGATATCGAAACTGAGTAACGAACCTGTCGGTTGATGAAGTTCGTCGTTCAGTCCGCAGCAGTTAAGAAGAAACAACGTTCATCGGTTACATATCGAACGAAAACGTCCAACTACCGAGCTTTCCTTCCAAAGTTTTCGTTGAAACGTAATTTACTCATTAAATTTCCGTGCAACCCTAAACCAAATCCGCAACGAAACTCGTCAAAGTCGCTAGCTATCAATGCGCAACGGATAACTAACTAAATTTCCTAACATCCACGTATCGCGATAGAGAAAGGAACAGCCGATATTTCTTTCCCCTAACATTCAAGATATTACACGATCAACAAGATTATGCTTAACTACGGATGATGCACCCTACGAGATCGAGTTCGTCGCTAATGCACGTGGGGCGGACCCGAGTGCTAATTAAGCCCAATCTGTGCCCATTCTGCCGATACTACTACGGTGAACGACGTGTCAGTTTAATGTTTGGCGCCATCGAGGCTGATGTACTATCACGGAATCTACGTTCCCGGTTCTACAAATTTACAATTGAGTCGAACCAGTTGAGTTAAATTATAGACGCAGCAAGGGGGATTTCAAGATCAAAGCTAAATAGAGGTCGGATCAACGTTAGATCAAGGTTAAATTGAAACTAAATAGAAGCAACAAAGCCATAAACTTAGAGGAAACTATCTTTTTCTAACCATTACCTTCGATTTTGTTTGTATTACATACTTTACTGAGATGATTATTGAAAATAATCAAATTAAATTTTATTACTAAACCCAGCATATTTATATATTTATGGCAAATTTAAAGGTATAGAAATGAACAAAATGTGAAGATATTTAAAATAGGACATGTACATATGGACATTAGATATAACATATCAACATACGAATCTGTAACAATATATTTATTAATATGTATTATTATATGTAATATGTATTATTACAACATATTTATTAATATGTATTTATTACCATGTAACCTGTCTTTGTTAAATCGAAACCATTACGTATCAATATCGTGATCGTGTTACTTGATCAAAAGTTATCTTGATCAAACGGCAGATAAATTAAAATGAAAATACGCGATTGAAGGTAATAAAGATATATAAAAATGAACATGAAGTATAGACGTATTATTTGCGATATCATCCTCGTTTCGATCGAAAAACGCGAACAACATAAAAGTTGCAATCGGTCTGTGTCGTCAAAACGATAATCGATGTCTCAAAAATGGGAAATATACATACGTGGAAACGTGTATCGGAGCATAATCTAAACCACAAAACGAACGCCTCAATGAATACAGCATTACTTTAATTATTCGTTGCATCAACAAAGCCTGCAACCTGAGGGCTCGACGATACACGAGGGCTTCTCGAGGTTCGATTTATCGATCTTCCATGGCCTCTTTTAACGTTCAAAAGTCAATTTCAATGTCGCGATGTGATGTTGCTGGGACGATGCGACAGAGCCTATCCACGAATTTTTTTTGTCGAACGAAATGGGTAGTAATTATGAAATGTCGAGACTTTAAAGGCAGAACCAGTGTGTAATTAAATTCGAGATAATTACATTTTTTAAATTTATGATCAGACAATGAATAATCAAGAAGAAAAGTTTCAGCGTTTCACAATTCTGTCACAATAACGAGACCTATATTCTCATTTTTCATCCCTTTTTACCTTCTCTCTTCTCCCTGATACGTTTCAAGAAAATATGCTTGGGAAACATACCGAAGCGCAATGTAATACATCTCAGATATTCGCGGTTACCGTTGGTAACTGTATTAATTGAAACGCGTATTTTAATGATGCTGTTATTGTCGGCCGACACGAGCGAAGATAAAAGACGACAAACTAGAAAGAGGAGGTGCGTTATCGATTTACCTTCTCCCCTTTTTCTTTACGGCCACTCTTTGCATCGCAAGCCTTTGATCTACACCACGGGTCTGCGCTAGCTTGACGTAATTAATGAGAATAATGGTGAAGTAGAGAGGTGCAAGTATAGTTCCGTGTCCAGTTCGAATAATGATTAGCAATTACAAAGTAGAGCTACTTCCGGTTAAGATACTATCGGAACGTCACATCGAAGAACAATCGTCTCAAAATTGTCGAGAAACTTCAAAAAGTAGCAAAACGAATGTCCCTCGCTTCCGACAGTTAAAAAAATTTCACTCGATCTAAACTGATCCGGACGACGAATCCAGACGAAACACGTCTACAGTAACGTGAATGGAACAGCGAACAGGAATAAAAACGCGAGCGACTCGACCTGGATATAGACTCAAGTGTGAAACACACTCCTCTATAAATGGCTAATGAAACAGTTAATTAAAAAAGACGGAACGTCTGACCACGATTTAACGGCTATCTTCTTCCTCCTACACCAAACGTAGCTTAATATCTACCAACACGGAAAGTTGCTGCCGCTAAATGAAAACTCAGAAGCGAGTAGAAAATATATCGTTTCATCGAGACTATTAGCGCTTAACCAGGAAAAAAAGTCCTTATGAAAACGCGGTCGCGAACTCGCTGCTTTTTTACGTGCAGATAATAGAAAAAATCGCTGCTATCTCCGCAACTTATCAACGACTAACGAATCGACCCGCAAACAAATTTTCAGACGTGACGTAAAATCCCGGTGATCGCGTATAACTTGGTCGTCGGTTCATTCCATCAATCACGTATAATCCCGCTCGTCCATTGTCCTACTCTCTTTCGACCTCTCTTCTTTTTTTATTTTTATTATCATTATTATTGTTGTTGTTTTCACTGATTTTCCTTTTTTTATTCGTTTTCACCGTTGATATAACGGAAGCAACAGGTTCGACGCTACGAACTGCGGCGTAAACTGCACCGACGACAGAAATACGATTTTTCAAAGGGGGGCGGCGGTAGGTTCGCGTTGGTTCGCAACGCGCGCGCCACACGGAGCCGAGAATGTAGGCCAGAGTGCGGAGGTAATTTCGAAAATATTAAATCAGACCGGCCAGTTGCCAGGCAATCGGCGCGGGACGGTCAGACGATCGACCGCCGTAGACATAGGTTTAGACGTAGGTGTGAATGTAGGTCAGGGTACCAGCACGTGCAGCCGGCCCGCGAACAGGCAAAAGAATACACGTCGTAAATGGGAAGTTCGTTCACGAGAGCCACTTTCGGCCCACCTCCAGCCGCCTTCTCACCACCCTCAGCTGCCCTCGAGTGTTTTCCCTTCGACCTCGGAGAATTTCGCGGTGCCGTCCGCGTCGAAACCTTGATGAAATTCACGCTTCATTTCAAGGACCTCACCGACAGCGCTCTTGGATTGCAAAACTAATCCCACCCTTGTGGAAACCACAGGATCGATAATACCTAGCGGCACAGGGATAAAACGTAGTTCGACGTTTCGATCAACCAACAGCTTGTTTTGTTACTAGGGAGAGTTGTACGTGCGTTTAAGTCTATTCCAAAATCTCTACTCTCCTAGCTATCCTGTTCGATAAAGACTGGCGTGTATCCGGAAAGATTCCCCAGGGGTCTGGCTGTTGCGAATTCTCAACTAGGTGACGATCAATCAGGTTGCAACTGATCGGTTGATATCGCGAACCTGTGAATGCTATTAACGCTCAAGATGCTGGTAGATTAAAGATACCGAGTAATGTTATGTTTAGTTGATTTATTTACACACTGTAGTATAACACGAAGAATATGACGCTCTCACGAAGACTCTTTGAAAGCTGGTTAAAGAAGCCGCGCCTGGTCCTTATATGCTAACTCTCCGTTCCGGGGTTGTTCCTTTCACCATAGATTTTATGGGGATGAGAATTTATTACTTCCAATCTTGTAATTGTGTACCAAATGTGATTGATACCAAATGTTTACTTTAGAGCGGGACCATCGAGTACTGGGGCTGCTAATTAGCCTCTCGATAAGATCCGCATCGTAAAATTTACAATTTGGAAGGTAGGAAATTTGGACTTTTCCAAAAGAGGCAGTTGAGTTGTCCGTGTCATAAACTGATGACATATTAACAACTTTATTTGAGTATTTTCAGGAGTATTTCGAGGTAGTTAAGGTGTATGGATATTTTAAGGACAAAATACTGCCGAAGAAGTTAATTGCCATTGAAGACTTGATCGTTAAATTGTTTAACAAAAATGGAACATATTGTACGAAGTACTTTATTAGGGTCTTCTCAACGAAGAAAACTTCCAATACTAAACGTCAAACTTACAAAGGCAATAGAAGAATATTTTAATAATAAAAATGAAGGACTTTTTCCAGATAGGCGGAAGATAATTATAAACAGAAATGGATATTGTATCGAAAAGTAATTAATGGAAATTTCAGAAAACGGTCGATCTCTTTCTTTTTAAAAGATAAAAGCAGGAGAATCTTTCGAATAACCCAATAATTTATGCTCGATGAAACGAAAAGGGCAAGAAAGGTGGCATTAAAATACAAGATAACTGTGGCCACGCAGTTTAACAGAAATTGCAAATTGTAGATCCGCGTAAATCTAATCGTTCACGAGTAATTGAAAAGGATCTGCGAGATTAAGAAATACGACTCTATGATTATTATACCGATTAATGACATATACTCCTGGTAACCTACAATATTATTTTTCTCATAAACTTCAGGAAGGTTTAGATGTCGTTAGAAAGAAAATTTGAAGCTATCGCGATTATACTTAAATGTCAGACGCTGCTGCAATCCAGGCGCCACGTTCAATTATCAAATGAAATTACCAACCCAGGGTAAACCTTTTTAACGAGTAATCTTCTTTCGTCAACTCTTTCCTCGTACAATCTACGACCAAGGCTAATTCAAATATCTCGAACTTCATAATTGGCAATTTTCTCTGGAAAAAGTTATCACCAATTCCCTATCTCTGTTTTCATTTATATTTCGGATTTTACACTAACAACTGTAAATCGCAAGGACAACCATAAATCACCAGATCTAATATCGCGGATACAGTGGCTCATGAAAATATTCCAGTTGATCAACGACGCTTCTTTTAGCCTCGGTTAAAAATCGACTCGTTTGGGTCATTGTCCTCGATTGCTTATTCGCAGACGGAAATCGGTTCAGATAAAATTAACAGCAAACCAATACGTCGTTTCCCGATCGAATATGCTAAAAAAGTTTCTTAACGTCAACGTGATCGACATACAACTCCAAAATAATTCACGATGGAACGGTTATCGATCGTTCGGTAATTTTTCTTCTTAAACTTCCCGCGATGATGTTGCTAGGTCACATCCATTACTCTAAATAGGAATGTATGCTAAAAACATAGTGTTCGATGGAATAATCGATGCGCCTGCAGGATTTTCACCTTTCCTCGACTCTGGGCCAGTTAAATTTTCATAAACTTCACCGAAGAGCTAGAAACACGATTGGTCTCAGTACCTTCGATTCGCAATGTGGAATACATACATCTTTCAAAAGCCAGTATTGAATTCCACAGGGCTTAAGATCCTGTTAGACGATCGTATTTATTACCCGACCATCGTTGGATTGGCATGCCAGCGAAACACCTTCGTGGTAATGTAACCTTCGAATGTACGTGCATCAAATTTCGAAGGGACCTGTATCTGCTTTTTCATCTTCGTCGTTATAACCACGACGAATTGAAATTTCTCCCATCGATTCATCTTCCTAGCTTAGCAACCATTAGATCGTCACTCCTAGGTACATATGAAACGTAGCTACTGAATTTGACTGATTAAATTTTGCCACGTCGTTGATCATCAGGCCGATTTCAGAATAGAAGTAAAAATATGTATGAATAAAACATGAAAGAAAAAGAAGAAATTTGCTATACGTAACATATTGAATATTAAGGAGATTTATATTCAAAAATAAGAAGAAGTATCAAAACCTCGTTGAAAGACATCGTGAAGGATTTCGAATGAGGAAAAAATGATGTAAATGTTGCTGGAAATATATATTCAACAAAATTATTGGCGTTATCTATTTCAGCCAGACAACCTTTCGATGTATGAATTATTCTGAAAGAAACTGTGAACAAGAAGATGATAACGGCTGCGTTCTATAAATTTTGAATTCTAAAACTGATAATCCTTAGAAATCTCGAACAATGAAGCTGCAGACGTGTACTGAATCATGAGCAAGCTCCTTTAATTAAATACAATATTCTCTGAGCAAGCTACATACAGCCAAAGTCTTATCTAAGAAAACGACGTTTCGTATTCGACATTCACCTTGATCTATCAACGATCAGATATCGTTTCCGCGATCTGAATTATTTCGTTTATGAGTGCTGTAAGAATTCGATTTTTCAATTTGAAAATCCAATAGTGGTACGTAGCCAACGTGGACGATCGCGTTGCACGGAAACAAAATCGTCATTCCCTTTCTAACAGGCGCCTCACTTTGTTAAGTTAAATTGTCCACGGGACGAATTTAAGCGGTGTTTTTTCTCAGATACTTATGTTTAACTATGTTTGCGATGGAACGGCAGTGACGCTAATTAAATGCAGATTGATAAGGCGAATGGATATTCGAATAGCAGGATGAGATCCAATTAGAGAGAAGTCTCCAGGCGGTTCAATTACACGTGAATCTGCGAGAAGCAACTCTTATTCGACGATAGCTAACGTTTGACATTATAATATCATCTGACGTATTAAATTAACAGGAATTATTAGCCACGAAACAATTGCTTCAAGCTACACGTTTCCACGTTAATTGAACAGAGTTTTATAGTTAATTGAACCGAGGTTCATCACGTTCACCTTTTATCAACCATCGATAAATTTCCCTTTTTCTTTTTCGATGTCGAAACGATGAACTTTAAGCCGTCAAGGTTTAATGTTGCGTTAACGCAATATTTCATTCTTTAAATTTCGTAATTATAGAAATTTTCACTTAAGGGATGAGCCAGTTAGCAAGTTAACAGCGCGAGCAATTATAGAGAATTACAGGAGAATTTTTATTCGCAAAAACATGCCAGAGAACGTACGGGAAAGCGGTTTATACGGACACTTATGATACTTCACAGTTTTCCTTGGTCGACAAAGCGTAGCGTGATGCTACGAAAAATATCTTTCTCGTGTTGACATTTTGATCTCGAATGCACGGTGCGCGCAGGGCCGACCCTCTTTCTCGAGATAAAATTTCAGTAGAAGAACCAGCTCTTGCAACAGACGTTAGGTTCGTGAAGTGGTTCTCGATGTTACGTTTTAGGGAATAAAAATGTTGTACGTTTTCATTGTTTTAACTTGTCGCGTGTAACAAAGGAAAATACAAGCGGAGGAGAAACGAAGGCAAGATAAAGGTAGAAATAAATAATACAGGCAGTCGGATTTTATTGCGCCGAAATACTTAGGTAACCGAAGTAATAAAATTAGGAGAAACGAGGCAGAAGGAAATTGTATAAAGTTTCCTGTACGCGCCCTTAATAAATTTCCATGAAAATTAGTTTCTAAGTGGCGAAGGAAACTTGGCCGTGTTCAACTGACCCTGTTAGAGGCGGAGGCAATGAGGTACAATGAGAAAGAAGGTGCTAAAAAGAAGCCCGGTTTTATTCGGTCCAACATTATTAGTTCCCGGAAGAAAAACAATAGGAAAGAAAAAATGAATTTTAGAATCTTAACGAGGTACGGATAGATGGTCGAGCTCGTTCCACTCGAAAGTGAGAGAAGAAAAAAAAACGGTTCGACGTTGATGAATTTAACGACCGAACGATACAGCGAAAGTAAGAGCAGAGAAAACGGAGGATTTTCAGGATGGAGAATTAACAAAAGAGAAAGTATAAGGTAGATATTAATTCCATAGACTTCTAACTACTGCTATAATCTAATCGGAAGGAAGTGATCAACGTGTCCTCGTTTTCTAGATACGTACACTTTTTTTCCACTTCCTGTATTTCTATCTTGTCTATCGAAACTAGAACTCGAATAAAACCAAACGAATCACAGTCTAGAGTTCACGTATTATCGATCCCCGAACAAGACACGTAGAATGGCAATTGTTCTGCAAGAAGATTCCAACATTTCCAACAGAATTTAGCTGTCGAGACATTTGCTCGAGTAATAAGGCGAGATACAGAGAGTACCGGGAAATGAGACACAGCGTGAAAAGCGTCGAAGCGAAAACGCCGCCAGTTGAAAGGAAAATAAAATTCAACGTCGTTGTTCGTAAACAGCGAGATAGCCGAGAAACGATAGAAATCCGTCGAACTCGTGAAAATTAGAGCACCGACAACGAGATCGTAAATACAATAGCACGCTTGACCTTACGCTAGAACCGTACGCTGCGTCTTTTTAACGAAGCTCTTGGCCTCGATGGACCTTCAAGAATTGATACAATAGATTTTGTATTGAATTTGAACAAGAAGAAGATAATACGGTCTATAGTTAGATCCTAGCGATTTGTAAATAACTAATACGATATTGTAATGTGTACGTATTTTGTGCTAGTCAAGGATATATATAGTCTCTCTGTCCATCGAATTCGAACCACTTAAAACTTTCAATGTTTTCCAGTTTTATGATAATATTGAGAAGCGTAAGCGGATTTTACTAACAAAGTTTATCTTTCCATTCTTTCTCCTCGTTATCTCTCTCTCTCTCTCTCTCCATATCCATCCACGATATTTCGTATGCGCTACTTTCATATCCTCGTTATTTTACTAAATGTTCTGAATTTTAGTCTTGAAATCAGGTAACGAGATGATCAAGGATAAACAGATTCGAGACGCTTTCAATAACATTCGAGTACTAATTATAGAAATACGGAGATATGATGTACGTGATCATTTCTACTAATATTATATAATATCTAATATCTAATAATAATTTGGATAATCAAGGACAATTTACAATTCATGTAAAATAATATAGCGTGTTATAGTCAAAGAAACAATATTTCTGTGATTCTAATTCGATAATCGGGAACTGTAAAGCTCCGATGGCCATGGAAACGATCGAATATCGTTTATTTAGTCTAATTCGATTGCATATACGGTGGATTGAAGAATTTAATAATAGCAAAGGGGATCGCGCTATCGTCGAGTCATCGACGGCTTCTTCGGATTTCACCAAGGATTCTACTTCCATGACATTAATCGAAGGTCACGAGATGCGCACAACATGCCTGAATCAACGAAAGGTAAAGTTTACATCGCGTACACCGGTCTGTATATCCTCGTCTCACATTAAGCATCAGCTGGATAGTGTAAACTACTCGTGACGACTTGTGTACAGGACGTTCCAGTGACTCTGTCACCAACCAGCTGTGCTTGCTTCTATTCATAATACAAGCGTCCATTTCTTCTTCTCTTTTTTTTCGATTCCATTGTTCGACGAAGCGTGCCTCGACATATGTATGTATTATGATTCGTTCGTATACAGATTTTAAAGCTCTCTTGATCCGTGTAAACCGTATTCGAAACTATACGCGGATCAATCGCTGCAATAGGGTTGGGGTTACAAAGATTGATGAGATATGAACGAGAAAAATTTGAAGAAATGTTCGCAGACTCGTCGAATGAAACGAAGTTTCAACGAAAAGCTTTATATTAATTTAGTAGACTCTAATTAATAGGCTCTTCACAAATACGATTCTACATACATATTTCTAAATACATACTTGTGATTCTAAAATCATATTCACAAAATCTTCCGTTCTAGCTAAGGATTGAAACTCTCGTCCTACTTAAGCTTTTCGTGGGCGCAGTATTTTTTTGCGAAAAAGCAAAAATTTCAACGCAATGCATATTAAGTAGAATATACTTTTATTTCACTAAGATAAACCGTTCTATGACTTGCGCCATCCACGTTGAGAATATTTTATGAAACTAATTTGTAATATAAATTAGACTTTACTTAGATAAAATTCAATAGATAACAATAAATCTACGTTTTTAATCTAATTTTTCTCTCTTATGCTTACCTATACATGTATATGGGCACACTCTAGAAATAGGAATATATTTCCACGTTAATTAACAGAAGGCATAATTCCCACCACCTATGGAAGGGCTAAAATTCACCCTGTTGTATTTGTTTTGCATATCGTCTGTATTCTACTACACCAAAACTGCACGAACATTTCCTTCACACAATTATCCCTGCAGAAGTTTATCGCTCGAACCCGGAACTATGAATAGCCCTTTACACCGTGATAAAGTTCGAAACACAAGCGCTACCAGTGTCACGACATCATAATCAACGTAAGGGAACACGAGTGGAACACCCTGTATGCAGTTAGCGACTTCGACAGCCAGAATTCTGTGCGTGCGCGTTCACGTTTAGAAGCCGAGGCCGACTTTGGCTAAAGAGGCCATCGACGAAGACCTCGGTATTATGTACTCTCCGAGACGTGTGCGTGCGCGTGCAAAAAGCTATTCGCTCGTTGACAAAGCGAGTACAACGGGACCCCAACGAAAGAGTGAACGAACCAGTCGAGCAACGATACGCTTTGTTCGCTTGGCTTTTCTCTCGAAATCTCTGCCTTTTCGAGCGAAAGTACTTGCTACGAACGCGTGAGTTTAATTCTTTGATCGAAACCCATGGTGTTTATTTCACGAAAGAATGAAATTTAATAATGCCAGAATTGAATCGTTGGTTCGAAGGTGTATGCAAATGAAGATCACTGGTGACCAATTTGATGAATCACACTTTAAAAGTTGGTTAGGTCGATATGATATCTCATCTTGCGAAAACTGTCGTTTTATTTATATTCTCTTAACTATTAATTGTGCGGAACTTCGTGGTTATATATTTATGCATATTTAAAAGCGTATCTTTTGATATGAAGCAATCCAATAGTGGGATAGTTCAATGAAGTCAGAAAATCAAGATCAAGAAATTCTCATGTAGTTTCGAAGCGATAAAATGTTTTCTTAGAAACGGATCTTTTCTATCCCATCTAGTTTAAGCCTGTTTTATCAAGCACGAATGACGAAATAGTAATTGTAGCGACAAATTAAATGCAAGGTGTATCCGGAACGGTACAAGAAAGGAAGAATAAAAGACAAAGAACGCGAAGATGCCTCTGTTATTGCGACCCAATAATAGCGACGGTTGGTTTGTAGTTTCGCGACGCGGAATACGAAAATATTTCAAATCGAGCGGTATTTTTAGATCGTGGCTAGCTTCTGCATATACGCACAGGTGCATCGAGCGAGTGCAACAAAAATCAGGAGGAAATTGCTTCTCGTGAGTCAGAGGGGCGTTAAAAATATCGCTGCTCTTTTTCCTTTCTTTTTGCTCCTTTTTCTTCTCCCCTCTTTTTTAAAAGGTCGTTTCGCAACATATAAAAGAAGGAACAAGCGAGGAATTGCGTTGAACTTTTAATTCGAAACACTCGTTCCGAATGGTAAAAGTACCTGTGAGAATCGACTAAACAAGAAGCTCCGCAGCGAATAAGAAGGAGAAGGTTCGATAAAACATTTAAGTAACGGCTACACTTTATTAACAAGCTTTACAATGTGCCTGCTTAAAAATATTTAGAGAAGTACTTCCCATGTAACTGATAAAAATAACTAACACCGAGACATTCTAAAGATAATTAATATTTGAAACAGTTCTTTCCTTCTCTTTCTTTTGTTTTTTCTACTTAGACCGTTCCTTTCTTCCTTTCCTTCAATATTCTCTCCTATTCTTCCTTTCTTATTCTGTATTCTCATTTCCCATTCATCGTTCTCCTTTTCTTCTTATATCTCCTTCTCCTTTTCTTCTCTTATTCCTGTTGCAAAATATAAGAATTCCTCCCAATCGCAAAAATATGCACGATATTATGCCCAGTTCGGTATTGCATATATCTAATATCTACCGAAAACTTACTTAAATAATTATAAATATATCGAGACTAGTTTTATAAAAAAAATATCAGTCGTTTAAAGTCGTCAATAGGAAGGATGCGAATGTTGCTGATCCACTATATGTGGCCAATGAAGATAGCTTTACCACAAGTCTATTAAAAATTATTTATAGTAAAATCTCGCGTATATCTGTTAATTCATCCTTAATCTCTTAAACGAGGCGCCATCCCTAAACGTTTTTGCAATATCTTTTTTGCTTCCTTAGTAAGCTCCAAGAACTACCGACCGTAGAAAACCGATATCACCGTGCCAAAGATCTTAGAGTGGCGCCAAGATAACGATCGTTTCATTGTATCATCATATAAATTATTCTACAAAAATTCCATGACCTACGTTCATCAATATCCGATACTTTATATGCATAAATATATAATCAGAGAATCACGAGAAAGAGGTCACGATGATCCGATGCAACAAATGAAAGAACAGCGTAACAAGCGCATAGGAGCAACGAACATTTTTTTCTCCCTCAATTTCTTCCTTTTCTTTCTTTGTTTTCCTTCTTTTTCGTTTTTTTTTTCTCGTTTGAAACGCGATAGTCCCGTTAATCAGAGCTAAACGCACGAACGACCTAGTTTTTTTCCTCTGCGATCAAACGTTTTACCACGATGCTTGGGTAGAAATTTAAACAATAGAGGGAATATCAAAGCCGTCTGGCGGACACAGATAACCGACCTCGAACGCGGCTCTGCCCGATACACGTAAGAGGATAAACCGATCTTAATTTTTCGTAACAATAAATCCGCCAGCTTAATTGTTTTCCTATCTGCACGTTCCACATAGTGCGATTGCTTTTTTTTTGCAAAACATTGCAATAGATAGATTGACAGATAAAAAGAAAGCATATTGTTACTAGAATCAACGACTCTTTCCTTCGTTCTTTGAGCGTTCTGTTTCTCCGTAACGCACACCTTCTCCGCGAAACGCATTCCCATCACGTTCCGCCACTTGGCTTCTCGAGATGATTACGGATGTAATCGTTTCTATAACGTTATGTATTTGCAACGACCTCTGCACAATAAATCCACCGACGACGCGCATTCTCCCCCGATTATGTCATAAAGTAGAAGACTCGGTGTGCCAAGTAGTCTGCGGTAATAGCGAGAATTCTTGGAATGTATTTAAACATAACCAACTGACGAGAACAAACGATTAGCTTAAACAAGATTTTATGCCTTCCGGTTACTGTTTGTATAATTTCTTTATTCCATAAATCGCGAAATAAGGGTGAAATTAACGAGTGCCGACTTCCGCTTGTTTCTTCGCTCTTTTGTGATTCATCGAAAACCTGGTCTTTCCAAAAAAAACCAAACTTTCGGAAGAAGCACCGAAAATACCAAACATCACATCCTTGCGAATTAATTAGAAAAAGATAAATGCAAATTTGGCAATCGTGGCAATCGTGAAACGGACCTGCGTTATATGTACAACGATACACGTAAAACCATGTTCAGAGATATCAATAAAGCTAAGAGACGTTAATAAAATTTTTATAAGTCCAATCCGCTTTCTTTTTCATAACACCTTGTATGATATCTGACGGTAGAGTGGGGATGCGTTAAACAGAGAAACGTTGGTGCTCGAAGAATAACATTTTCGTATAAAAGCAACTTGCCTCGGTGAAACTGTGGAATCTCTGCCAGTACGCACGGCCAGACGTAAATCATTGTCAGCAGCATAACTCGATAAAGGGGCACAAGTTAACATCGGCGGAACCAAACGACGACGAGCAAAAGGGAAAGAACTGATCGCCGCGCGGTTCCACCGCATAGCTTCTGACGCCACGCGATGTTTGCTGACGCCTTTCGTTTCGCACGTGCACGATAATACGCAACCAGGATTCGAAGAAAATATGGAAGGCCGCGATAGTCGCGAAAGAAAACAGGAATATTGCGCGCAATGGATGGTTCGATGCCTGGTCAATATCGACCGCGATCTCCTCGAGTTTTCCGCCAGAAAGCATTTTCTATCGCGAACCTATGCTCTCTGCTAGTCGTTCGATCGATTTGCGTATGTATTATCGTAAATTTTACATAACATTCCTCTCTTTCTTATAGCGGTTTCTTTAGCTTTATGGTATAAATAGCGACTCATGAGTGAAAAAGAACAGATTTCTTAGACTGTTTATAGTTGTTGTTTAGCAAGATGAGAGCCGATGAAACTAATAACTAAAAAATATACTGGAGATCTGATCGTGTTTTAATATATTTGCATCTCTGTTCACTGTAAGATATCGTTACCTTCTTTTCTTTTCTTTTTTTTGCAAAAATCAAATGTGGATATTTCACAGTCAGTTTAATTGCATTCATCATACGAATTATTATTAACAAATTAAGGACTAACATTGCTATAACGCAACATTTCTTTTGCAATTTTCTTTCATCCAAATTGCATAATGGAATTCTATTTTTTTAACATCGTGGCTGTGAAAAGGAATTTCACGAATTCCATATCATTATTTCTTCCACCTAGATTTTATAATTTTATGAAATTTAAAAAGAACGAAATATATGTAACATTCTGATAAACAATCGTTTGATACTTAAAGCTTCAAGCCGTGCCTTTCTTATCGATTTGAATTTGCTATCAATTCCAATATTTATACGCGATAAATAATTGCTAGATTCCTTATATAAATGAATAAAAAAATAAGAGCTTCAAATAAATAAAACACTGGTATTTTCATTATCTCCTCGTTTAGCGAATGATGAAGTGCTTTCAACGAAAGGGTGGCTGAGAGGGCGTCGAACGGAATATAAATAAGGTAGGTAATATCATCGCGATCCTCGAATTGTTTTGATGCTTCTAAAGAGGCAGTTAATTAACAGAAGTTGATTCGTCGCGTCGAGAACAGCGTCTTCGAGCCTCGCCACCAATTACCAACCTGAATCTCTTGAACAATACAACCGGGGAAGTGCGTAATCGTGGCAAACCATGAGACATATCAGGCCAGACGGAGTAAATACGAACGCGTTTGGAGAGCACGAAAACGTTAATCCACTAATCGAGCCGACCAAATACAGTGTAACCGATCGTTGTTTGCGAAATCGTCCGCCTCGAAATGCTTCATAAACAAGCGTTTCTCTTCTTTCTGAATTTTTCCTCGAACATATACACACATCTACCATAAAAAAGAGAAGCAAATATATGGCAAAACGCAATAGCATCGCGTGTCGTTGAACCTTGAAGTAGCAACGAATAGCCTGATGAATCAACGATAACTTTGATTCGATGTTTAACCCTGCTACTACTCAATTCTCCATTTTTAAATTACGAGCATTTACATTCACTCTTGTTTCAATAAACAAAAGTTCTTTCAATGTTTCAAGAACAATGTTACCATAAAATTGAGGCGATATATTATGCTATCGACAAACACTCCGTCGTATTTTTCTCAAAGTCAAAGAATAGATGGGTACTTTTAATAATACAAAAACACGATTGGCTCGTGTATAATTCAAAGTATATGCTGCAGGGTTAACAATACGATACTTGCCAGTCCCGTTTCATCCGTCCTATCGGTTACGTAATGATCAGCCAAGCATTGACTATCATCCGGTACTTTATCGCCTGTTTCGCGCTTCCTATATCCCCTAGCCAAAGAACGTCTTGGCTGATCACGAGGCAATTAACGAGCTGCAGCAGCGAACAGGTAGACGATTCGAGCCACGGACACGCGTGTGACACTGTTAACATCTCGCGTGGGTCAAGTCCGAGTAGTAGCCGAAGAAGTGGCTGTCTAAAAATATATCGCGTTTCCGTTGCCGAGTTGGCGAAGAACACAGCCAACCCACACGGGCGTAAAGAGAAGGGAGAGACAGAAAAGAGAGGAGAGACAGCCAGGCAGGCAAGCAAGCAGGCAGGCAGCGACAAGGCAGCGTTAAAAGGACGTTACACGGTGTGCGGCTAGTCTAGCCGGATCCGGGGCCGAGTTCATTTCACTTTGCAGTCATCAGGTTCTCCTGAGTCACTCGAGCCAGCGAGTCGGCCAACCAGACAGGTTGCTACCTGCCCTCCAACGTTTCGTACGGCAGTGTGCGTGCTATTCGAGTTTGTGAACGTGTGCGTTTCCTTTGGCACACGGCTACAAGAATTCATCGATGCCACCGGCCGATCAGGACCGGTCGTTCGACCGACCGGACACTAGAAAATTGCAACCGTGACGACACGACGCGAAACGAAACAACACGAACCAACGAAACGAGACACGACACGACACGACACGAAGCGACGAGGCGACGAAGCAGCGCTCCTTGTTCGCCGACGCCATAAGGGAAATTAAGAGTCAGCTGTGTAGCCGGTGTGAATCAGCTGACCGAGATGACTCGGAATGTTACCGTGTTCGGAAAGTGGATCGCCGGAGGATCGGTTCGTCTCGATATCCCCCTCCTTCCCCAACGTACTTCCTTGTCACTCGAAACTGCCTAAAGACACGGGCTATACCGTGGAGAAGCTTCAAGGAGAACCGACCGAGTTTCCTTTGGCTTCTGTTTACCGGTTTCGAGATAAACGCTCACTCTACACCACACAGAAGTTTCGGGAAGTTACGTAATTATAGCGTCATGCGCTGTAATTGCTAGAGTGTCGGATAAATCGAAGAAAGTTCGTGTAACAGCTTTGTCAAATAAAAGAAAATATGAAATGAAAAATATGTATATACAGTGTGTCCTATAACATATATAGGATCTACTTAGACATGTGATTATACATCTGAAAAATAGGATGTATATTTACATGTCGCATTTGTACATTAACGTGTATAATAATATGTATATTAATAAAATTAAGAAATTAAGAAAAGAGGAGCCGATCAGTTTGACTTCTCAGAATATATCGTATTATTATCAAAAGAAAGATACGTATTCTAATCTCAAGCCCGAATCAAGCTCTTTGTGCTTCTAACACGAAAAGTAAAGGTGGCAGGGTGTGGATTTAGGCAAATGTCGCACCCTCGAGAGCGATCGATCAATTTTTCGAGAACATGACCGTGGGAACAACAGGCACGATCGACCCCCTCAGGTATAACCGGAAGGTCGGTTTTACGTACACCGCTCTGTAGTCTACAGTTTGGAATTTCGTACTTCCTGTCCCCGAACGAGCACCAAGGTTCCGGCCAAATAAAGGACAACCAGCTTGTTCAACGAACGCGAGAAGCCTATTTGAAACGCTTCGTACGAACTCTCGTTCGACCGGTTTCACATTAACGTTTCGTGAACCAAGGAAAATGGAGTATCGTAACGAGCAATTAATGCGATACGCGTTCACTAGGAAAATTAAAAATAAAAATCGAGGCTAAATGATTTGTTCGTAGGAACGTATGTATATACAAATATATGGGTCGAGTCATAACTGAAAATTATGGAAGATACAGAAAACTTTCATTAGTCAAAATTATATGGTTTCGAATAGTGCAGCACGTAGCGTATTACGTCTAAGATATATGATACACAATATGATAGATATAAGATATAATGGAAGAGATATTTCAAAGGTTTTAAGGTCACTTCTACGATATGCTTTTAAATAGATCTGGATGTTCTAACTTTAGATATTTTAATTTTAGTTTAACTTAATTCTGTAAATTATAATAAAAGATGAGAGACGAAGGTAAATTATGTTTTCCATTCTTTGTACAAGAGCAGTTGGGAAATTCAATACACCTACGTTGTCAAATAATTCCACCGTCGTCACGACTTTAAAAATATTACTTGTCATAATATTAAGATATTGTGCGTCTCAGCGGTTATATCTTTGGCTTCTACAAAACTTCATCAACTACGTCGTTAGATCTAACAGATTCTTTCCACTCTTACCTACGTACCTTATACATTAAGATAATTCTTTTTTGTCAAAAAGAGCGACATTTTTATAATCTTCGTATAATTAAGCTCGATGTTTTTCCTACCTTTTGTACGATAAATTTTACAAAATTAATATCAAAGTACCTTTTAATCTGATTCGTTCTCCAACATAGATAGCTTTCTTTCATCTTGACAAAACAGCAAGTTACTTTATTCGAATCTTCCAACGTTACCGCGTCTATGCAACTTCGACGAATTATTTCTCTGCTCGATTCTTACTGGATTAATCCAAATGCAAGGGATATCCTGTATAACGGTCCGTCGATTAGAGCGCATTCTATATAATAGTTGTGATAAAATTGGCAAACAAAGTTTCCAAGAAGAAGTTAAGAAACGATAGCGGCTTTGCTAAGATTTCGAAAGCTTGCCGAGATATACACCGCGATCGCTTCAACGGCTTTACACCGCAATGACGTCAGCGCATCAGCTGATCGAGTTTTCCAACAGCGGTATATTATTACGACGAAAAGAAAGAAACAAGTTTCGTCGGGTCGTGCGCTTCTGTAAGTTCAGAGGTAGAGAGTGATTACCACGGCTGTACGACTGTTACGACACGTATAACACGAACACACATGCGGAGCCCGCAAATAACTGCCGTTATAGCTGGCTCTCGTTTCTCCGACACGCCGAAAGCGGAAATCAATTCAACGGTCGTGTTAAAGAGAACCACATGGCGCCTGAAAAAAGTAATAGGGCTTCCTATTCTAAACGGACCGAATCTTCAAGAAACTGTAAACGTTCTCCGATAACAGCAGAAACCAAAAGTATTCGTTTTATGAGTATCTATCAACGTCGCTCATATTTTCGTAATGTTACGCGAGAACGATAGAATTCGTATGGATAACGAGTGAATGAGAAGAATGTTTATGTTAGAATATTAACAACGAGCGAAAAGATATTTGGAGAAGACACGCGGGAAGAATGTATTTTGCGCTTGCGAAAGCACGCTTAAGCTCTTTAGATATGAATTTTTCTTTCATCAACGAAGACGTTAATATAACAGGTTTTGCACGTATCTGGTAGAAAGTTTGAATAAGACTTCAATTTAAATATTTCTATCAAGATAATAATATAATAATACGGGTGGAGGATTCTCAACTTTTTTATAACATCGAAATAGACATGAAAATATTTCTGTACCGCTAAGAAAAACCGTGTCTCGTACGTAGGAATTTAAGACTATACATTTAATTAGGTTACTGTCATATGATCTGTAGCATCGATTACTCAGAATTGAGACGACCGCACACGTTAACATTGACAATACTCGAACTATCGGATGATGAAATTGTTATAGTACCTATATATTGCACAAATTATCCACGTACCATTGGTTGAGAACTATCGATACAGATCATGTGTCAAGCAAAATAGTAATAAAGCAGTGCAATATATGAAAAAAGATAGACATTCTTAGAACGATGTATAAACCTACTTATAATAGAAGAACGATCCTATGTCCCAATATATAATATGTATATCTCATCGAAAGTAACATCAAAAAAGTTATATAACCATCGAGCAGTCTTTCTAAAAGTAAAGCACCTTGGGATGTAGCTATAGTTCCGTTAGTTTCGAAAGGATTAAAGATTGCAGAGAAAACTAGCAGAGAGTTGCAAAGTTGTTAGAATCAGCGCGAAGAATCATAATCGATTTTACACTTATTTATTCATTTAAGTGTGTACATCACCAAGAATCGCTTTTCATATTAACCAACATCGAAAACGTCACAGGCTAAGATCACTAGCGAATACACCAGGGCCGAGCGTTAACAGAAATTTCTTTCCTGTCGCGCATCGCCTCTTGAATCAATAAACGCCATTCTCGACGAGTTATTCCACGCGAACAGTCCACTGAGCGATGTGGAAGCCAATGCGGCAGAATATACATCGCGGAAGATAGCTCGAGGCAGTGTGCACGTTCTCGCGAACAACCGCAAGCCAGTTTCCCTGGTCGTAGCATAGGCAACACGCTCCTGGATCACTTTGGAAAGCAATTTACCACGGCGTACACGACCGATACGCCTCTTGGCCGAACTCTGCACGGGCCACGCGATACGAGAAACGCCAGCGAAGGCACAATGACCACGTCGTAGACCAATCAGATCCCTCGCTAAGTGCATTTACGGCTTGTCCATACCGACGAGTTACGGCACTGGCTACTAAAGCAAGATGATAAACTGATAATCGCTGTATAAGGGACAGAGAGAACACGCCAACTACGCCACGTGGCATATGGTTTTTTAAGACTGTCGTTCTTGCATACAATAACAACTAGACTGCGAACTTTTTGTCCATTTATTATTTCGAGTATATATAAAAATATATACAATGTCCAAAGTATGCTTAAAGTATACAGGATTAGTTAAAATGTCTTATTTATTATTTAGCGTTTTTCCGTTTTCCCAAACACGTTGAAATATTTCAAGTTACTCGTATGCTTTTTATCTTTCGTGTAAAATTACATAATAAAAGCTGTTATCAAATAATAGTTAAATATTTGTTATTGAACAGAGAAAGCGATAAAACTTGGGTTTTCTTCAGTTTTGAATCAATAGATAGGACATTTTAACCAGAAAGGACATCGTAGTACTCGTTATAATATTTAGTACCTGAAACAAAACCCTGTCTTAGATCCGAATCTTTTAATAGTATTTGTAAAAATTTGCGTTTGCATAAATGTCCGCGTAATATAGTGATAAAAGAAAAGAAAACAAAAAGGTTGCTGGAGATTTTATAATCATTGGAAAATCACTTACGTAAATTGTTGATAGGATGATCGTACCCTAACGATATAAGTGTTTGTCGTATAACTGATAAAACGTAGTCGAGTTTCGCACTTCCTTTTTGATACACGTTCTACGCTTGAAGATTAAAAACCGTTGTCTCATTGAGTAGATTACAAATCTCTTTTTTTCAATCATTGAGAAATTAGAAAGATACAATCAGCGTGGAGGATTATTTCAGTGAGATTATGACGACAGACGATAAGAAGAGACAAAGGTGTAGTTAATTATTCTGCGAATTCGAAACATCGGACTGGAGAATGATTATCGTTGGGAAATAAAAAAACAAATGATCGGTAAAAGTAATCGGTATTCGATAAGATCGAATACTGTACCGATGTTGGCCAATCTATCGTTCCAGTTAGTTACGTTTTCGTTGATGGATTTTCAAATAAACTCGTACAACGGATGAATATAAGATATGAGAACGAGCGTTTCGCGTAAAGTGGTAGACTCGTTCTTTTAAATTGCGTTAAATCTTGTGCGAAGGAGCACGATATAGCTTTTCATAAATACACGTAGTGCTAGCCCAATTAATCTTTATCGAGAATTGCATCGCGATAAAGCAATCTGGTTCTACGAAGAACGATATGATCGAACATCATTCGATACGTCGAGTATCCGACAGGTAACGGTGGAATTAACAAATTTTTGGTTTCGCCAAAAGAATTTTAACGACCACGTGATAATCACAACGGCAAACTTTTTGTGGTCACGCGACTGTATCGTGCTTATTAGCTAACTTTGTTCCTGCTCGAATGAAACGGGCAACGAACTAATCTCCGAAGAATACCCGATGGTTCGATGCATCAATGGAAGGCGGAACATGCAACGCTGAATTCAAAGTACGAATCTACAATTAGTATCAATGGAGTAGAGGAAAACCTGATGGCGTGCTCCTCGGCACGACCATTGCATTAAGATAATGGACGATATCGTTCGTCAACCGTTTGTGATTTAAGTACAGCGAAGCGAGATTAATTTCACAAAAAATGTATTAACACATCCAAGAACTGTATAAAAATTCTAACGCAAAACAAGTGACAAGTGCGATTAAGGCAAAGACGAAGACTTTTGATAATTTGCATTTGGTTTGTATTTATTCCGCTTTTTATTTCTACGTTCCAACGGTACCAATGCATTTGTCTTTTACTTGTAAACAAAGTCTAAAGTTAAGAAGAGAAAATTAAAACAGAGATAAAGAAGAACAGCTACACCGAAAAATAGAGCTACTGCCGGTATAAATCGAACGATGGCTATGTGACGGCGCGATTGTTAGACACGTTCGATAATATCGACAGGAAAGGAACGCTTCACACTTCGATGACTTAATCGGACGATGAATGTCCGCGAATAATACCGACGGTATTAATGTATCGCTACCTATGAAATCAGTCAAATGTAAAGCAACGCCGACTCCAGACGGTTAACCCGATCGATGCAATTGACGATTTTACGATACTGCAAAATATCTTCTGGTATAATGGCATTATTCAGAACGCTGGAACGAAAAGCCTTTTCAATCGACCAAGTACATAGATCCTAAGACGAATCGACTAGGGAATCAAGCGGAGACTCGACTTTGCGAACTCGGTATTCGCGTCTGCGAGGACGATGATACTTTCCTCGGGACGTTATTAAGGTCACCGTTTGAATCCGTACAAGACTATAAATTATGGAAGTTCTAAATCACGGATTATTTATATCGGCCACTTGGCCCGTGCACAAATCGATACGAAGTTTCACCGACGGGAGGGAAACGAATCGGAATGTCAGACCCTGGCAAAAAAAGCGTCGACGACAAACACACAGGGAACGCGTAGTTACGATGCGTTCGGTAAAGTGCAACCGTCGAACGAGAACGCAACCACGCGACAAACGCTTTAATATTAAGAATGAGTCATACGCCTTCGACAAGCATCGTTTTAAATGCAACCGAACCGAGCCGAACCGAACCGAACGTGCTTATATACTAGCGCTAACTTATCAAAAGATAATGTCGCTAAATCATTACTATAGCGTGTTTACGAGTTTGATTGATAACAATCAAACGATTGCTTTTTTAATGCTTAAATATCGGTTCGACGTCATTCTATTATCATATTACCATACGTGTATAGATACTGTAATTGTCGTCGATTATTCATGAATCAACTCTAATTTCTTCGTAAATTACTTACTGGGTTATAAGGCAAAAGCATGTACGTTAATACCGTTTTTGTAAACAGCGGAAAAATACGGACTGTGATTGAAACGGTGAATGAAGTTCTATTTAAAACCAGCTGCGCTTGCACTTTTTTGAGTCCGTTCAACTAATTTCACGATATAATTTATTCGAAATTATCTCATTTCTCATATTATCAGCTGATCGACCAGAAGAAAAGAAAAAAGAAGCTACTGATTCCCAAGAGGAGGATTGAATAACGCCAACGAGACGCACAAATGATTTTTTCAAAAGGGAGAACTGAAAACCGGAATCTTCGGACAGTAATAACCGCAACAAGAGACCGAACAAGCAATCGAGTACAAGGCGAGGGAACCATCCAGGCAGAAGAACTAAATGGGGAATTCACACGCGGCTGATCTTTCAGGGATGAATCACAGGAAGAGCCTAAAATTTTTCAGTCCCGATAACACTCACGCATTATGTTCTCGATACAAGATACATATACTTGTGGGACACGTTTCGAAATTACAACGTTACTCGGGGAAAGGCGTGCTAACAAGAAGCTCATCGTGCATCTATAGAAAAATAATATCTTCGAATAGGCGACTATTCGCTAATTCGTAACGTCGACGAAGGAACGTTTGCTCTAAACATTCTTGTCTATTCGCGATGTCGCGTCAGCGGTTCTCGAATGCAGGCTTCGACCATTTCACGCGATTACACGGTATGCTTGAATCATACTTTGTAACGAAACCTTACAACGTGCGCTCTATTTTTCCTTTCTTTCCCTCTTCTATTCTCGTAAGAACACGAGCAAAGCAATTCTTGAAAATCACCTACTAACCTCTAACGTTGGAAATTCATAGTTCGAGTCCTTGTCACGAGAAATCTACGATGTTTCGTAACAAACGAATAATATTAGTTTAGTTAGTTACGTTAGTTTAACTTATTTAGTGTTAGTCTATATATATATATACGTATAAGTAACGTTATAAAATATTTTATAAACGACAAGAATTTAATTCCCAAATCGAGTGAAAAGACAAGTTTAACGTGAAATTGATCGACAATGTATATCGAATTGTTAAATTGCTCCTGCATAGAGAACGAGAAACGTGACTTATCAAGTTCTTCAACTATGGCATTCGTATTCAAAAGTGAACTATGAATTTATAGCATGTCGCAAAAGGTGATTTGACTTTGATTGATTTCGAATTGCTTTCTGTTGTGCTTTACTCGAATTACTAGAAATTGGAGCCACGCCGCCTGATCGCAGCAGTCCCTTTAATTAATTATAAAAACGACTCGTAAACTGAAGTTTCATATTGGAATCTTTGAGAGATATCGAAGCAGCGCGCGAAACTTAAACGATACGATGGAATTGTAAATTCCATATACATCGAATAACTGTGCACAATACGGCGATAAGGCCAGCGCGAGGGACCACTTCCAGCTGAGCAATAATTCAGCTGATAGTGCGTAAACACGTCCTAATGCAACGCAAAAGGAGATGGTTATTTGTCGGAGCGCTTAGTGATTTCCGAAAGACAACAGGAAAAGAGTCACGGAAGACGCCCTTTTATCCTCTGTCCCTTAATATCCCCTTTGAAGTTTCGAGAAGCGTATACTTTGATGACACAGACCCTATTCCTTTTGCAATATTTACACAGTTAATATCGTCTAAGTTTTATTGGTGTAAGCCACGTGTTTTACAAATCCCGTTGAAGATCGACCGGATATTCCTATCGAGACACAATCAGCAAATAGATTTATTTATCTAAATTACATTTGTATCTACCGTAACTCGTAAAGATATTTGAACATTTCCCATGAACTTCGCACGCATCGCATACAACATTTTTAAATGTGAAACTAATCTAAAAATGTATACAAAAAGTTACGATATATTTATTGCGAATACGTATATGTTTAGCAAAAACTTATATTAATATCTTAAACATATAATAAGTATGGAAGATGACCTCACTGATTATCGAGGTTTATTAATATACTAGATAATTGACTGTTTAAATATTTTTCTTACGCCAAATATCTTGCAATTTTTATATTATATTCCCAGATTTGTTTCCAACTTTACCAATATAATCATGATAGTCGGGTCTCATAAGAGTGCTAATGAAATTTCAAAATGTTTTGTACGATACATATAATAATATGTACGTATATCATAAAAGATTTCTACAAATGTTGGAATACTTTTGTGAACTGTCGTATATATAGTTCATAAAGTACATGTAAGAAAAATAGGAAATGCACAACGTTCTTATCGATCTGAAACTCTAATCAGAATTGATAGATAGCAAAGAAGCAAAGAAGAGTGCATTTTCGCATGATGAATCACGATTTTAATTATTGTTCGTGCGATCCTATTGGATTTCAACACCGATCCTCGAAGTTCAATATTCCTAATCTCCCAAGATAGTAGCTTAGAGGTTTACCTAATTCGTTCTCTTTGAAAACACGAAGCTTTGTGCCAGCCACGGCCAGGTGTGTTTCCATTAGAGCAAAGGATATTCAATTTGCCCGTAGAATTTATGGAACACTCGATTCCTTCCACTTTTTAAACACAATCCTCTTTCCAATTCAAAACTCGTCACTCGTATACATAACATGTTCCAAAAAAAGATCTATCATTTTGTGACTTTATAACTGATACAATATTTAGTGGATGAAGCAAATGTCTACCTAAGTTCCATTTCTCTAACACGCTGAATGCCATGGGGGTCACCTATGACCGGCGTACCAAGATTACTAGAAATACATAATTTGAACAAATGTCAATACTTATAAATTTGTTATTATTACCATCGTTACTACAATGGGGAGACGAAATTAATGCAGTATAAATATAAAAATAATTTTATTTATACATGAAACATAGATCCATTATGCGCGTCCCCCACCACTGGCTATCGAACATGGGAAAAACCCACTTTTTCCATGTTTTATCTTAATGAACAATAAACCCTAAGGAACGTTTCGATTAGAAAGATGTTTAATGGTAATTAAGGGCCTTGGCAGTAAAGTAAAAGTTGCTAAATCTTGTAATGGTTCCTTAGGATTATTACGGATCTGTTAAGTATGACCGAGGGTTGGATTATGGTGTATGGTAGATTCCGGAACGCAACAACATAGAACAGTTATTTAGTAACGCAAAGAAACATTATGAGATAATTAATAATCGCAAAAAATAAGTGATAAGTGAAAAATAAGTGAAAATGATGATTATACACCGTAAGATATCTCTTATAGGTGATATTTCAGCATTATATGTATCGCATAATAAAAGATTCATCGTGGCGCCACGGCCAAATCTTGTAAAACTGGCGTGGCATTCAACGTGTTAATTATATCCGTACAAATGTAGATTTACATAAACATCCGCGATACGTAGAATAATATTAACAGGTACTGCCTCTTTGTATATAATTATTCACGTGAGATCCGAATCAAATCTAATTCTCAAAATTCGTTCGCTATATCATTTGCCAAATATGTATTTGATCTTCACAAGTGGGTTTCAAATCGCAGAACAAGTAGTCGCAAGTTTGGAAAATCTACTTCTAACTATGTACGTACTTCGACATTTGAACGAGTCGAACGCCTTAGAAATTGCAATCGAATCGCATGAGTCAGAAAGATATTAGCATTCTGTTGAATTTTTCTAGCAAATTTCAAAAAATCAGATAGAACAGAATTCCTATAAATTCTATTTTTACGTTTGCGTTCGTTACTGGGTAATTAAAAACCATAGCCGTAAAAGAGGATTCTAACGGAAAATAGAGGATTTCTTTTTTATTTCCCAAAGTACTAATAGAAAATTCAAAAGGTTTAGGTCCTATTTTACTTGAAAGTGCCGCTTCTTTCTTTGTTTCAAGATATTTATAGAAGCTTCGAATTTGCTTTGACCGAACGATTTAATTCAATTGGCTGAATTTTCGTACCTGCTTGCGACGTATTTCAGTCCATCACTAGCGGTAGCTATCATGACTGCGTGCGAAACGAAAGACAATGAGCAAAAAGTTTATACAAGTTGTTGGAGTTGCAAGCATCGCGACGCACAGTTGGCTCGTCGCGAGGTTATACATAAAACATTTATACCTGGTAAAATTCAATGTTTATCGAAGGAGCTCGTTTAACCCGAGTCACGTGGCGGAATAGCAAACAAATCGACGAGTCGATTGTTTAACTTCGCACCATCGATAATACTCGATATTTTTTCATAGTTAAAAGCGTGCGAAAATGCATATGCGCATGGTACGTTAATTGGTATGTTAAAGTTCGACCGTTTCGCGGAACGTGCGAGCCGAGCACGTAATAAAATCGCCAGGGAGGCCATGGCGGACATAAACATCTTTATATTCGATGCACACTCTCTTTTAGCATAGATAAAAGATATAAATTTATCGTCGGAGAATTACGTCACGCAGTAAGACCTGAACTTCGGACGATACCGATGCAAGTCGAAATGCTGAAGTACATTGTCATTGTTGTTAACGCGTTCGCGATAATTTTACAAAAATAAAGTATTGTATAGAAGATGGCAAGCCTGCGCGATTGCGAGAAAAATTTGGTGAATTTTACTTTCGAACGTCATGTTTCATATTATTTGTTATTTTTAATTCACACAAGTGGGAATATTTGTGTTTTCGTTGGAATCATTGGTAAGTGGCTAAGCTGGGCATTCTTGTGCAATTAAATTATTACATTATTAACAAAAATTGTATAAATCACGAGTTACAAGATTTGGTATTGTATTGATAAATTAATAAATTGTCTTGCTTGATGGTAATACATTTGGCAATAAAGCGGATGGAATTTTAGAAGTAAATTTTATAAATTACAAGATATTCTATTACAAAAGAAAAATCTATCGAGCAAAAGGTCCTTGGTCATACTTTAGTTATAAAAAAAAGCACATTATTACGTTAAAGACTCTGAATGTGTTACTGAAGTAAACAAAATGGAAGATATACAGAAAATGACGTAATAAGGAAAAAAAGCAAATCTATGTCTATATATTTTGTAAAAAAATGATCATTAAAAAATTCTGAAAAATGTACCGCTGTAACTTTATAAAACTTCTGTAAAAAATTGTAAATTGGGTATTTTAACTGCTGCAAAATAATTCTAGTATTAATTTAAACGATGGCTTTGCACTCGTGGCGTGCGCGATTTTTCGAGAACGTAAATGTCGAAAAGATAGAAAGAATATACGGTGATAGTGCACCGAACAGGATGAAAGATCTCGCGGGCGAGTCGAAGCGAGATCAGCTGAAACGAATTCCATTAAGATCGATCGGAATGAAATGTTGCTTCAAGGTTCCGTTCATTCCCGTAACGCGAACCGCTCCGGAAAGGTTAGGAAGGATTTCTTTCTTGCTTACTAACGACAGCACACGGGGTGTTCTTTTACGTGGCTCCATTTTGTTCGATGCCATTGAAAAAGTCACTTTCACGCGCGAATATTATTGACGGAGACGAACGTTTTAACATGACGTGTATTATTTATGATGTATATTATATGTAAAACGTACATCAAAAAATAAACGAAAAAAATACATATAGAAAGATATGTAATAATAAAGAATATAAAAAAAGAAGAAAGGAAAAGACAATCAAACTCACCGAGTCGAAGTTCTCCAAAGTTGCCAGATCCAATTTTCTTGCCGACACGGAAGTTGGGACCGACCATGAGTACATTAGAGGAGGAGGTGACACTATACCTTGAGGAATACGCGTTGAATCTGGTAGCATTACCGCTACCACGAGAGATCCTCTTGGTCGTTTCCTGTTCGCGTTCAGAGCTACGCGCGAGCTGTAGCTGTGTGTCTCGACCGTCTCTTTTCTGCATGGTGCAAGTGTCCTCTGTCGTGGCAGAGTAATCTGCGACAGTCTGTTTAAACGTGACAGAAAAGGTCGATTGTACGGTAAAAAAAAAAACGTTGCCGATGTTAGTCTTGTATTAGTCGAATTAATGATGTAAACGATGCACGGCGTTTAATCGTCGGGGATCGATCCCCATTCTTGACATATTTTCTTCTTTGGTCGTCCCGTTGGATGGTCGCCGATGGAAAATAATAACTCCCAGCGGTTTCCTAAGGAGGAATACACACACGCACGCACACACAAAAGCACACACCGCGTACACGACGCGAGTCGCAGGTGTCACGGTTCGTCGGTCGATGCCTTCAGGGGATCAATCCCCATGCTATCCTAACCTCGAAACGGATTTCGAGAAATGTTTACACTTAAAGACGTAATGAAGAGGGCAGACGAGGAGAACACACACGCGCAAAATACACAACAGCTTTCTATCTCTCTTTCTTTCCTTTTTCTCCCTTCTTCTATCTCTTTCTAAGCGGCTAGTGGTTATCACAGACGGGAGCGAGTGTTCGTCGTGTCGAGGACCCTGGACGATTCCATACCAATTTCGACCTGCCTCTCTTGCCCGGCCGGCCGGGGGGAATAGTCAACGATAAATATCGCGTCTCAGTCAATACGGCGTGCATCGCCGTGACTGTTCTGTCGCACGGGAATACACTCGGAAACCTCCTCCATTACAAACGGCCCTGCCGCGTGCGATCGTGATCGTACTCAATCGTGGCCCGATAGTACCGCGGCCTCACCACCACAGACTCAATTCTGCAGTTAGATTTGGGAGCGCCGCCGAAGTGGCTCTGAACTCTTTTATAGTGACACGCACACTAGCACATGCACTTTGCGAGCTTCGTATGTTCCTTCCTTCTTGCCGAAGGAAAAATCCGCAGCCGTGTCACCAGTATGCCCGATCGGCTATTATATGCCCACACACAAGCCCCGTATTAACTGCAGTCCCCTCCGCAGTCCTTTCGCTCCCCAGGCCTTCCAACAAACTTTTATTTCGGAACTGGTTATACGAATACAATTTATATCCCTACGCTCTACCGTCCACCGATTACACGCACGCTATTTGAAAGACCTGTCGAACGCGGACAAACGATCGCGGACAAGCTTACGCTCCTGTCTCTCGCGCTCGACTCGACATAGGTGAGATTTGTTACGAGGCTGACAGTGCTGCCAACTTGAAACGAAATAACGCCGCTTCTCAACAGTCTATCGACGCCGACGCCCTCTTTTCCAAACTATCTCCATTCTTATACGTCTATAATTTTTTAACTTCTTCTTTATATCTTGCAACTCTTTCACGATTATGACTAATTTTTCTATGTTATGTGTATTTTTCTGTATGATTTTGATAAAATAAGTTAAAAATTAATATTAGATCGGTGTTCAATTTTATTACCAGACCAATTTGGACGACTAATTATTTATCTATATTCATATTCAGTGACACTAATATGGCGTTTATTTGAATTTTCAAATAAATTCAAGAGGGCTTCGGCGAATCTAATCTTATAAAGATTTCAATGTTATTAATTGTGTAAATAATACATATTATATAGTCATGTGTAATTTATAAGCCGTCCGTGAAACATTGACGCGATAAATAAAATGTTATGCTATTAAATATCTACGTATCCATAGTAACCAATTCGAATTTTACGGATTCCATTAATTTTCATTAAATATTTGCTCACTTTATACTAATTATTTTTATTTATTATATTATGATGCAATGGAGGAATTAGCAAATTCTGATGTTCGAGTTGTACTGAATATAAAAGAAGGTAAATCTTACGATTGATTACTTGTTAACCTTTTATTTATAAAATCTTTCTTGTGCGAAATAATGTAACATAAAATAATATACAAATATAGTAGAAAAACTAATTGTTTAATATATTTACTTAAAAATGACTTGTAGTGGATAAAATTCTATAATTTTGCATTATATATTTGCTTTTTTAATATTAATAAATGTATTTCTCTCTGAATTTCAACTTTGTTTTAATTTCAATAATTCCATGATATGACCTAAGCATGTTACTTAATAAACGTTAGAAGAACTTAACGTTTATTGTTAACAATCTTAGGCAAAGGTTTTGAACAAATTCTGCTACCTACATTAATTGTTGCAACTCTAAATGGACATTCCTTGGAAACTGATATAATAGAACCAAATTCAAATCCTGAATATGATCATGATTTGGTTTGGGAAGTAGATAAAAACAGACTACGAAAGTATGTATCATATATAATGTTTATTACAAAATACTTTGTAATGTTTGTTACTAAAACACAATTTTTAACTTTATAGGATGAGATCAGGACAAGTTCCATTAAAAATAGAATGCTTTGCTGTTAAAAGTAATGATATCAAAGAAAAATTAGGGTATCTTCTACTTAGTTTAAGATCTGCCCAAGTTTTTGCTAAAAGTGGTATTGATAATGTAAAAGCTAATTGGCATAAACTATCAGGATTAAAAAGTGAACTCAAAATACATAAACCTGAGTTACTTCTTGCCTTAAGTATCCATGATCTAGAAGCTACATCAATAAATGCTCAATCAGAGGTAAATCATTTGTTACTTTTAAATAAATGCTTAATAATGATAATGCAAAAATTATGGTATGAAATTACAGTTAAAAAATTTGGAAGAATGTCAGCAAGCAAATGTTCAATCTAATAAAGTAACACCAATTTTGTTACGTGATGAACGTCTTATACAATTAGGTCCATTAGATATTTGTCATGAATTCTTTTTAATGAATATCACTGCTATATCTGCAGCATATGTAGATTCTTTGCTACCAACGAGATATTATACAGATATGAAAAACAATTTACATTTTTGGTGTAAGATATTAGAAAATGATGTATATTTTAATCAAAGTAAAAAAGAGTATGGAGATATTTGGACACTTAATGAAAAAATTGTTATAAGGATCAGAAGTTCATTAAAAGTTTTCAAAGAATATTTACAACTAAAGCCATTTCTGTTCATATATTTAAAATATAAAGATCATATATTAGGTCAATCGGAAGTAAATTTGCAACCATTAATCCCTACTGATAATATTGAAGAATTTCTTAAAATCACTGAAAATAATAGTAGTATTCTAAATCAGCGGTGTTGTTTATGTAAAGCAGATTTCAATGAAAATAATAAAATAGAATGTAGAGACTCGTATCTCGATTTACAGCTAAAATTGCAATATGTAGGTAAAACAAGTGTAGTAATGGATACTTCAAATGCAATGATCAATGATTTCATCACTCCTAATTCTGCGGAATTAAAGAATATCTTAAGACAAGTAGTAAGCTTTGTTTGGAATAGATAATAAAGTAGCAACATTTAGAACTAATATTCATTGTATTTAATTGTAATTTTCAGAATTATAGTGAAATAGATTGTCATAGAAATCCTGCTGGTGATTTTAGAAAATATGGAATTCAAATTTTCAATCCCCCAAATGGATGCAATAATATAAATAAACACACTTTAAATTATGATCTTATAAGAGATCAACCTGTTAAAGCTACTTATTCACATTCAGTTGACACATTGCTGTGTCAATCTAATATCGATAATTCCTCTAAAAGTGTAGAGGCTTATCATTGTTATTATTTAAATATTTTGTTGATAGCAATAAAGGCAATATCTTCAAAATTAATTATTCCAAATATGGAAATTCGGTACTAATTACTAATTACTAATGTAACAGTTAAAATTAATATTTTATACTATGAAAGGGATTTTTTTTATTTAAATATATATTTTTTCTTTAATATAGGTTCCATCATCCAAAAACTGAAGTTACTTCAGCATTTCATCCAAAAATACTAGCGTCATTAGGAGAAAAAGTAAAATTACAAAATATAGGGTGCAAATTACAATTTATATCAGCAAAAGATGAAATTAAACAATTATTGCTAAATTTCCCACCAAAAATTAGTATATATAAAGTGGAAGGAAGTACTAAGACTTGTATATCTGAAAGTAGAATTAATACAAAAGAATTATTTTGTCAAAATAAGGTAATGCATTAGAAATTATATTTTACACTTACATACATTAAATAAATGTATTTTAGATGGAGTACCAATACAATATACCATTGTATGATATAGAACATAATAATATTGGCAACTTGGATGTTATGCTAAATTTACAAGATTATGGTCCATATTATAGGATTAAAAAAACCATTCCTAGTAAGTCTTTAACGTACATGACTTTTTATTAATTTGTTTCACCTATGCATGAGAATATAACATTACAAAATATTTGGTTTGGAATTAGATGAAAACTTAGGGCCACCAATCTTAGATGATAGTTTAGCATATAAAATAGTGGATGAGTTAGAAACTTGGAAAGAACGGCAAATGGAAATATTTAAAGTTGAGGTAAAATTACATCTAACTATAGAAAAGAAGGTATTTTTATTTTAGATATATATGATCTATCATTCATTTTTATAATTTAGTTAAAAAAGAAGGAAGATCGTCATTTAAATTTACTAAGTCAGGAATGGCAAAAACATAGAGAAAATTTAGAAACAAAACTTGCGTGTAGCGTTGAACAATGTAAAATGCTAGCAAATAGTTTAAATAATGCTACAGAAGACTTAAGAACACGAAGATTGAAAAGCCTGGAAAAAGAAACTAGGTTAATTAAAGCAAACGAAGATTTGCAATGGAGATATGATACAAAATTACACGAGCTTAAAGAGTCATTTCAAATGGTTCAAGAAGAACTTATGACAAAGGTTTATAAACACACTTGCGCCCTTATAAATAAGAATTAAATTATACAATCTTAATATTTTTAGATTGATGCTCTTGAAAAGAGGAAAACAGCTTTAGAAACACAAACTGAACAATTAAGTACTGAAAATGAAAAATTACAATTGCTTGTATCAAAACAGTCTGAAGAGTTGGAAACTTATCAAAAAGGTTCTTTGACACAGGATCAAACAGCAAATTTATTGCAAGAGTTAAAGACACTTGAAAAAAAATTACAAAATGCACAGGAAAGTAAATCTTTTTTCAAAGAACAATGGGCAAAAGCAGTTCGTGAGATACATCGTATGAAAATGGAACATCAACAAGCTATACAAGTTCAAATTAAAAATAGTAAAGAAGAATTACAAAACTTAGAGTATGTGCAATACGTATATTGGTATAACATGAATGACATTTAATACGTCCTAAAAATATCTTATTTTTTTTCTTTAGCCTAGAAGAAATATTATCTGCAGATTCTACTGCCTTGACAAATGATCAAATATTGTTAAATGAAATTCAGAAAGAAATTGATGTAATCAAGCCAAAAGCATATCTCATTGAAAAAGACGTTTATTCTCAAGTATTTACACCAAGTTCTGTAGGCTCAAAAATTTCGCAAAATGCTAACAAAAGCATATTAAAAAGATCAGATGAACAGGATGAAAGATTGCAAACATTAGTTGAAGAACGTGATTCCCTTTTAAAAACAGGGAGTTATACAATTGACGATACAGTTATTATGAAATTAAATAATGAAATCAGATCTTTAATGATGAAGTAATTCTTTTATATAAACTATACCTTAAAATGTTTCAATATCATAGTACAATATAAAATACTTTATAATCATTTTTATATGTATATATATACACATATATTTATTGAAATAAATGTATTTTATATAATTGGTTTTTATCTATATTCATGTTTAATTATGATTTCATAATTAAATTATTTTGTATGGAAAATAATTATTTTTATACAAGATAAGAAAGTAGGTACTAGACAATTATATTATAAAACAATTAATATAAAAAACAAAGCTTTACTTTAAAATGTATATTACAATTTATTTATACTAGAAAAAATCAAGTTAAAGAAAACTTTTTAGATCGAACATCTATCGCTTCTACGAGACCCTTTCCAAGAACATAAAAATCTTGTATGATTGCAGAAATATTTAAAGCTAGTTCATTATTATTATTACATTTTCTGCCACTTATATTTGAAACCTTGAGGTCCTTAATTTCTAATGCAGAAGGTCTCAATAAAACTCCAATTACTGTACCACCATAGGTATCATGGAAAAATAAGGCAAATTCATCATAACCATTCTAAAAAAAAATATGAAAAGAAAAATATTGATAATGATTAAAAAATCAAACTATATAGTAAATATTAATATTATGTGAAATATCACTTAAAAACTTACCCTAAGATCTTCTAGAAAATGTTGTACAGGATCAAAACCTACAATTGGTATCTTTTGGGCTGAATGATGTTTATATGGGTGCCATTCAACAATTGGGCATGAATCATTAACATCAATTGCTTGTAACCTTCTAGGAACCATACACGGTTTTAGGTAAATCAAACAATCATATTCTGTAAGTGGTGGCCTAAATAAGGGTTTGAAATCTAACAGAACTTTTGTAAAAAATTGATGTTCATATAACTTTATACATTGTCTAGCCAGCATTGTAATGCGATTTAAAATTAGAGTAGATGGTGCTTTTTTAGTCCATAATGATCTCTGTTGATCATAAGGAGTAGAGATAAATAGTGGTGGTAAAGAATCACGAGATGATCCAAAAAGCGTTTCCACGGCAATTATTTCGTCTTCTATATTTAAAAATGATATTATAAACACGGATAATACATTGACAATTTTTAGTGTCAAAAAAATAAATACTTACTAGACATTTCATTGTTGAAATTTACTATAACAGGATCTGTATTCCAATGACCCCTTGCAAAACTTTCTAAGAGTCTCAAGAATGCTATTTGAGGCATTTGAGGAGGTCTGTATGGTGCAGGTATTAAATACATTGAAGCTATAAGTAGTTCAACTACTATATCTGGCATATGAGAATTATCTAACAGCTGAGCGGATAACCAACGTTTTGCCAAACAACATGCAAGTCCAAAGGATGGTTGTTGATTATGTAAGCTACCATATAAATAATATCATATTACTAAGTTAAAGCATAATAATTTTTTAAGATAAATCAACCTTACCCATGTAAAGCACTAGTTAGCTTTGGTAATTCAAATAGCTTATTTTCTAATTCGATAGATTTTTCGTTATCTTTATATTGTATAACACCATCCTCAGTTATTTGCTGTTTCAAGCAACTAACTTCTTTTGAATGTGCCACTCTTAACCGAAACACAAATCCATCCTAACAAAAAATGACTACTTTTTAATGAATCATCTATGTTTAATATTATTTTCTTTGTTGAAAAAATAATATTTAAAAATAATAACCTTATATACATCGATATGTGAAAAATTTGGTTCTGCCGTTAACTTATATTGTTTCCTGAGGCATTCTGCAATTTGTATGTGAAAAGCGGCTTTTGTATTTCTAAGAGCTTCTAACTCATCTGGCCATTTTCCACTAGTTGATAATTGCAAGCTCACATCAAGTGGACAAACATATTTAGGTGCTTCAGTTATATTTCTTGATAATGTCAAACCCTTTTTAGATTTCTTAATAAGTTGATTATCAGGTCGATAAATCGTTGCAAGTGGTGGGAAAACGTCCGTATATCGAAAAACCGCGCTAGATCCTTGTACCCCATGTATTGATAAAGGAATGTCTGTAAGAGACATTAAATCTTTCTCAAGTTGATTGAATACGTTTATTACTCTCAGTGCTGCTTCTTCTCCCGTTCCATAAGTGAAATGCGTTATTTTTACCTAAATGAAACAAAATATTTAATATATTTTTATAGATAAAAATGTACTGAAAATGATTACCTTCTGCAATTGTAAAAGTTCTTCCATTTCACCCGCAATATATACAAATTTATTTTTAGGTATACCTAATTTTTTTCTTAATAAAAATATTACGATCTTTTTACATATTAATCTTTTTCCTGATAATGTTTTGCCTTTCGACCAAACTACTGCTTCTCGAGTAGTTCCATCTTGAAATCGCCGTAACTCTGATTTTTCACCCCAAAAATTTCTAAATTCAATGGCCTAGAATATGAAACTTATTATATCATATACACATAGAAAAAGAAGCAATAATACCCATTAATATTTAAAAAGCTTACATACTTCTGGTAAATTTGCTTCAGGTCCTTTGTCAACAATATTAAAACAATACTCTGGGTTTAATTCTAACCCAATAAAAATCTTCCCAATATCATCACAATTATTCCCTGTACATTTCCATTCTGAACTTTTATTCGGTAATACACAAATTTGATGTACTCTATTTGCCAGTCCTCCTTTAAGAGTATTACAAAGAATTTTTATTGCTTGGGCTCGATAATTGGGACCATAATCTAGTTTATCTTTGTCACTTGAATTAATATTTACTAGATTTCTTAACATTTTAGCACCTTTAAACCTATGCATTTTTTTAATTTTATTGTTTAATTAATGAATTACATATTTTGATAAGCTGTAAAAATAATTACCATACAAAATGATCAAATGCCATATAAAATGGTACTTTTCTCATGAAAAGTGATTGGAAACTGTTTGCATGTGCATTGTCCAAATGATTTAAGGAAAGTTCTGCTTCTTTTTGTACCCATCTATATGTAGCTTTAGACAGATCTGTAGTAATATTGTAATAACCAGTGCTATCCAAAAATACACAATCATAATACTCATGATATTTCAAAATTCTATCTTTACTCTCTTCATTTTGATTCGTACTTACTCCAGATTCACACCAATCAATGTGTACTGGTAAAATAAGTGATGTCAGTTAATAGTAATAAAAGTATCAAACCTATCAATATTTATACTTTAAGAATATTACATACTTAAATAATTCCACACATTTCTAACTATTTGATAACTGCTCATAAATGTGTTTAACTTTTTTATGGATAATAAATATAGAATAAGCATTGTTATGATATGTCCATTAAAAGCTGCATAGCCTTTTAATAATTCACGTTGAGTTAACCATATTTTCAATAAAATAATGCCATCTCTTATATTTGGATATTCTCTTATTATTTTCATATTCTCTGCATGTATTTTCATAACTAAATCACGAAGAATTATTGAATTATAATGTGGTGTTGGTACAAAATTCTCTGTAACTATAATTATAAAAATATGATTATTATACAGTATAAGTAAAAAAAGTAAGAGAAGAAAATCAGAAACATACTATTTTTGGTCTCTCCAAAAAACCATTGAGGTCTAACATTATTCTTTTCTGGTAAAAATCTACTTAATCTAAAACTTCCTTCTTGAGCTGATATATGTATCAATACATTAATTTTGGTACCTAATTTTCCACTTGGTACAATTTTTAAAACTGGCTTTAATGTGTCATTCATAAATCTCTTGCTTTCTGCAATATCATCAGTAATATTAGATGCTATGTATGCTAAATATATCATTTTCTTTTTTATATATCTATAGTTTAGGTAATCTTGTTTTTGGAACATCTTGGCAGGCATTTCAATCAATATATCTACAGTGATATTTGAACCAACTGCAGCTTCAAATACATAAGATCCTATAATAGAAATATCTGTTGGCTTAAGAAATTTAAATATTCCTTTTGCTACTTTTGGTACATTAAGCATTGGAATATGCATGTTCAATTTTTTCCCTAGTTCCTCATCTGAAAGCTACAAATATAAATTATAAATTACATAAAAGCTCTGTTTCAAAGTTTTCTGGTTAAATAGATCTACATACTTCATATTCTTCTGTTTCCTCTATGGATTCAATAGTCCCTTTAAACTTTTTAAACCAAATATCAAACAAATTTTTATATTTATCCTTAAATCTAACTGCATTTAACATTTCGTCTATTTGTAGTCTAAATAAATTGGAATGAAATAAATTTTCTGTTTCCCTAAGTTGATTTAGTTCTTCAGCAGTTGGTGGTTTATATAAATCATTGTCTAATTTTCTTTTCTTTTTTAATAAAATGTCTGTAGAATCATTGGTAACCTTCCTTCTTTTTTTGTCAGATACCAAGAGCAAATTTCCTCCTTTATTAATATCTTTGATCTTTTCCATTTCTTCATCTTCTTCACTTTCTTCATTTTCATAGTCTTTGTCTTCATCAATTTCATCATTAGAATGGTGATCATTTTCAAACGCCAAATTGCCAGAATGATTTAAAGAATCATTTATATTTGCCTAAGATACATAAGTTTATATATTTTATTTAGTTGCTTAATGTTCTTGAAATGTTATGATGTTAAATGTATAAATATTTTAGGTTATATGAATATTGCTACATTTCTTTTCATAAATACTTACCTTGTAAGGTATTTTCATGTTTATCTTTCAATTTTTTAATAGCTGTAATTGTGATATAATGTATAATATAATGTTAATATAATATAAAAGATTAACCCAAAATGTTTAAGAAAATATTTCACACGCTCACTTGATAGTTTCAAACCTCGTTGGTCCACGTGAGTGGATTTACTTTCTTTATTACTAGCACCATCTTTGATTCACCGTGCGTGCTAAATAGCCAATACTGTAATATCGACGTTTTTAAATTTCCAAATTAGATATAAACGACGATATATATTTATAATTAACCATTCCATTAAGTGAAATATAGATTTATATTAATTATTAACAATAATCTTTATAAAAAAATAAATGATTAAAATGCCTTTTCATGAATAGATTAATACGTTATTCTTCTGGTATTTATTTTTATATACTTATCAAACATGTCAAGATATAATACATTTTAAGTTACTAATTATTATTGTTGTTACATCATGGGCAACGCGCACATTACAAAAAACAAATAATACATATTTTAAAAATTATACAAAATAATTAACAATCAGATCAAACTCATATTCATTGTTGATTAATAACTATAGAAAAATATATCATATTTGCTATATTGTACGAATATATATGTATACATGTGTTGTGTCGACAAAATACTCTGGAACTAGTCATTATAAACTGAAATTAGCAAAATGCAGCTTTAATGAAATGTACCTAAACAACGAAAAGAGAGAAGTTTTACCACAGATCTTTTTTATTTGCCAAAAAGTTAATAACAAGAGAAATTATTATTCAGTTATGAAGTAACAAAATATTATTCTTGTTCCTTGAATTATAAAATCAAATAACAGAAGACTGATCATTAATTTTGTATAAGAAATAATATAATAGTTTCGTGGAATAACAATGATCTTCACTATGGAAGCCCACTTTTATTTAAAGGAAGAACATGCGTGAAAGAAGATATTTGTCTTAAAACAAGATGTCATGATACTATGCACATGCATCACTATACATATCTATAATAACATGTTATTAAAAATTTGTATGTAAACATATAATTTCGTAACATAAAAGTTATTTTGCACCATTTTCGGAAGAGTTGATCGTGCACGAAGATTTAACGTCATTACATACGTAGATACGTATATGAAAGATGTACTGCTGAATTCAATTATATTTACTCCATATTTTTTTGCACTATGAATTATTTAACATTTTATGATTGAGTAGATAGGTGAGATTTTGAAACTGAATGAGACAAATCTCATACAATTAGCACCTTGTTAGATTATTAGATAAAATATACAACAATCATAATCATAATAATGTGCAGAGATACAATTATTATTAATGAAATCATTTAAATATTAATTTTCGATAAAAATAAATATTACATTTTGTTGAATAATGATTTGCTTGCTCTAAATCAATCATAAGTTTTAATATGTTTTACTGCATAATTTTTATGAAAATATACAATATGCAATTTTCGAGAAATTGGAACAATTTGACATTTTTTCAAATGCCAGAATACATATATTTTAAATGAAAAAAATTACATTTGTTTAAAAAAATTATGCAGTAAAAATACAATACAATTAATAATAACTAAAAAAAGTATGCAAAAGCTAATTTTCTTTTAATATTGTAAAAATCTGACATAGCTAGTAAATTTATAATAAAGCTGCATAATCAAATGATATAAACTTTCAAACAAATACATATTAAAAATTTCTTAGACAGTGTTATCAATATACATTAATGAGCTTAATACCATTTCTAGATTATACAGATCAATATCAGTGCATTGATCGCATTAATTTTATTAAGCGAATACGCATGATATATTTGTTTCAGTAATAAGTTCAAACAATTTCCTAATATATATACAAGAGCATACAATTAAATTAGTCAATAACAAAACATAATACTTTAATAGATATATACTATTATCTTAAAGCATATTCTGATCACATTATTTGTTAAATTATCGAATGTAAAAATTATAATAATTCATTGCACCTTTTCAGAGCAAATAGTATTGTTTTCTTTTCATGTATATCAATATTTTTACTGAAACACAGAGAGAGCTTATATATATTAATTAATAATATATGGAAGTCTTTTCCTATTTTTCAAGCAGTACGTATAATTTTATGTTTATTAGAAACTAATAATTTAGCAGTATTTGTAACAATGATTCCAATAACACATAAGAGGATATTTAATTATAATAAACTAGAGAGCACGCAATATTACTAAAAATTTTTTTAGAAATTCAACAGGATACTTAATACAATAAAACATAGTTAACATATTGAATACTAAAATGCAAAGATATCAATCTTTATACCATTATGTGATTGGTCCAATTATATACATGATCTTTTTCTATTTAGTATTTATCATTTTTAGGCCCTAAGATTGGAACTACAATATTTTCCATACCACAAATTCCAGAGGATTTCAGCATATTAATTTTTTATCCATAGAGTATTCGCCTTTTAAACACGAAATCAAAATTTATATTACGACAAAAAAACTAAAGCATGAGAATGTTGGCATATAAATATTATGCAGGTATGCATCAATTTTGTTGAACATTAATACTTCAACTTAGAATAGTACTGATAGCCATATAGATCTATAGATTCTTAATGTTAAAAGTTGCAAAAAATAGAATCTTTTAATATAGAAAAGATTTTTTTAACATTCTCCTTCAGATAATATAATTTCAAATGTATAGAACTATTCATAGAGCAATTCTGTAAGAACCGATCCTCTCTTCTTAGTCTTTATATACATTAATATAGTTGGAGGTTTTATTATTACGTTCATTTATATATTATTAATAACTTGACCTTTAATAGAGTGTAGCTTCATCTGCAGATATAGCCAATTCTTCATCACTCCAATCACTAACTCCAAATCCTGATGATCCATGAAAACTGCGTGATCTTGCAACATTGCTAAAAACAAAGCAAATGGTGTTTTTCCTATCACTAATATATGAAGAAAGAACCAGTAAATTATATTATTGTATACAGCAATGTTTTAACATGCTAGTGCTTTATAACCTATATAATGTGAAACACTGTAGAAACTGTAATTTTGTACATTTCCACAGAAATTTCTATAAAAGTTCATAGATATAATCAATTTCATTAATTTAATTCTTTCATAGTTACATTTTCTTTTAATTTTTTCATTCAGAAATTTTTGAACAAATACTTGAAATATTGAACAAATATTGAGAGAAATATTGGATATGAAGAAATTGTGCATAGATAAAAATTTTTCAATACACTTGGTTCTTTCTTAAATCATGCAAGTAAAACAAATTAATAAATAACACATTAATCTAGCTGTATTGCATTAATAAGCCACAACAAACTATTCTGAAATTTCTGATTTGCACACTCATAAAAATGATACATATGTATGTATATTGGTTTACTTTCTAGCAATCTTGTATACAAATAACATTATTTTAGTAAAAATAACCACTTTTTGCAGCTTCCACTAAAAAAACAATTATGAATTGATCTTATGAAGTAAACAATGAATAATATGGATTTTTCTAATGTATACAAGATTAAAACTTTATATAATGTATATAATAAAAATAATATATGTATATCTCGTGTAAGTTTTATATTAAATTATAACATATCCATAGTATTCACATATTAATGGTGTATTGTAGATGAACTGATGTAAACAATAAACAATACAAAAAAGCAGCATTATTGCAATAGGATTTTCTTAAGAGGTTATGAAAAAGAAAACATTGAATGTCACATTTTTTAGTATATCCCTTAAAAAAATCTACATTGCAAAATCAAACAAGTCATTTCCGTACCACTTGCTTGTATCGATGGTCTCTATCATTAGATTATCGATCGCTATCGGTCCTACCAACATAGTGAAATAATTACTTCTTACATTAACTGAATAAAATGTTTTCATATGAATTTTAATTTAAAAATGATAAACAATTGCTTACCTTGGAGAAAGATTGGGATTTGTATTTTTCTTAACCAAACCTGCTTTCCTTCTCCCTTCCATTGCCGCTTTCATAGGATCATAACTTTTACGACGTTTCCAATTTTGCATTTCAACTTCTCTTGCATTTGGCATGGCGGGTTTCTTCGTTTCTTTTGGTTTTATCTTAGATCCCTATGATAAAAGAAATACTCAAGACTATGTGAAGATTACATACTATACATACGTACATGTTTTATGTAAAAGATACATACAGTATTCGTAGTTCTATTTGATCTCATACTAAAACGTCCAGAGTCAGTCCTACTTATGTTTGAAATAGATTCAGATTTTCGAGTATCTGGTGTAACTGGTTTATTTTTATTTATATTTCCTGGTAACTTTGTTGGTTGCAGGTCTAATCTTGCTCTGCGTAAACTGTAAAGAAATTTTTAAAATATGTGTAATAATAATATCCATGAATTATATTTATAAATTTTTACCTAAATGCTCGATTATATTTAGTGTTTGAAATAGCACTTTGTGCATTCGGATGACGATCGTCGCTGCTCTCTGTGTCACTAGGTTGGTGTAATGTTTTTGATATACTTTTATGTAAACTATGACTAGTATCTTCATCGCTATCATTATCTGAGTCTACTAAAGGTGAATGGCAGACTGTGATACGAGCAGACATAGCTGACATTACATTTTGTGTTGTTTGTAAATAATATGATGTTTCTACATCACTATCACTTTCCTGTGTATAAAAAATTTAGTTATTATTTCTAAAATTTCGTAAAAAAATATGTTTATATATATTTACCAATTGTGGACTGCATGGTGGAGGTACTTGATTGTCATTCTGAGCAATGCTTAATTCGTTGTCAGACCATTCATTAGCCAATGAAAGAGCACCACCTGTCCCATGAAAACTTGCTGATCGTAATACAGAATTGTCATGACTAAAAATATATTGGATAAATCAGAATAGAACAGAATTACATTCTGTAAATATTTGCGATATTATATCTTCAATATATACGTACTTTCCCGAACTATCTTCTGTACTGTGATGTTTCTTTGAATTGTCTATTAATTTTTTTCTACCTTCAGCAGCTGCTTTCATTGGATCATAGCTTTTCCTTCTTTTCCAATTTTGAAATTCTACTTCCTTTGATGTCAATGTTGAATTACTTCTACCAGATTTCTTCTGATCTTTAGTTGCTTTTTGTATAGGTCGTTGTGTAGTAGAGGCATGCTATAAAATATTTTAAGTTACTACTAATTATATAATTACATCTAACTTCAATAATTTTTAAAAATTTAGAAGAACTAAGATATAGTATATGAAAAGTAAAACATTGACAAATCTGAAACATTTACCTGAGATGATTTTGGTGCTCTCATACTAAGTCTTGTACTATCAGTTCTTGATATCGATGCAGCTCTTGGTTTTATAGGTTCTGATTTCTTTACAGATTCTTTATTGTGTACATTCACGATACTTGTACGACTTCGATGATAATTTTGCTGTTTATTTATAGCTGTTGGTTTTACTTCACTTTGTGCTCGTCTACGTCTTTCTTCAGGAGTTGTATTTGGAGTTGTATCAGATTCACAACTTAATCTAGACATTGTACAGCATAATAATAAATACATTATGTCAATGTTAAATTTATTACTTTCATTGTATATATTTTTTAAATACCTTGCTCTTCTTATACTAAAAGCTCGATTTAATTTAATTCCAGAAGAAACTGAGCCTAATGAAGATTTTGCTTGTTGTTCGCCAGTTTCACTGCTACTGTCGGAAGCAGCAAGATATCTTCCTGCTAAAGATGCTCTATCAATATCACTACTATTAAAGCTACTGCGACGAGATGACTGGCTTTGTGATTTTATATTTCTAATATTTGCATTGCTACATGATCTTTGGATATTTAAATTACGTTTAAGATTTGGACTATTTTGGAGAACACTATCTGTTGTTGTACTAAAACCAACATTTCCTTCATGATAATTTGCAGTACTATTTGATTTTCTTAACATATATGGACTAAAAATATAAAAACAATATAATTAATACATATTAATATATAAATGCATAAATGAATTTTTATGCATACCTATTTTCGACACACGTAAAATACCCAATATTTTTGGCTTGTGGAGAAGATTTTGTCAAATGCTTGGTTCTTTCCAGTACTGGAGAGTTTACAATGTGAGTGACAGTTTTGCGAGTTACAATTGGACTGTTTGTTAATTTTGGTGTAGACGGTCTTAGGCGATTTAAAATTGTATTATTTGAGTATTTAATTTCATCATCTTGATAATATTTCGTACTACTTCTTTTGGACGTATTACTGTCTGTTGTATTAGATGTATAATCCCTCCTACATTACAAAAGATCAAGTTACAAGAATTATTTAAATTACATTTTTTACATATAAATGATTTCTTTATTTTTTACCTGTCCAAGGAACTACTTCGTCTTCCTAAATGAAGGGAAGTAAACTCTTTGGACGGACTACTTAATTCAGCATTTGTATCTTCAGTCTTTGATTTACTTGAACTTATATATTTGCGGATACTTCTCCTACTTTCGTTGGTATTAATTCTTCTAAAAAGAGATTCAGATAAACTTCCTCTTCTGGCCAAAACCCCATGTACTGGTGTTCTTTGTGAACTTTGTGGAGGTGTATTATAACTGTTACTGGTATCATCGTCTGACTCTCCGCCAGAATCAATAAGTATATGTTGATTTGAAATTAAACCAATTCTTTCTTTTATTCGTAAATATGATTCTGCATCTAAGCTACTGTCACTTTGTTCCTAAAAATATTTATCATTATGTATGCTTGTATGTACATCACACGTACAGTCTAAATATTAATACAGTTAATGAATATTTTATACATTGCGGCTACGAGCGAGTCGTTGCGATCTGCTATGAATAGGAGATGGTATTTTGGAAGGACTTAATGGAGGAGTACGACCGGTTGGCCCACCAATTGCTGGCGGTAGCGAATTATGTTCTGCTACCTGAGTGGCCCATTCAGATATCCACGTGTTATTATCTCTTGAAATACTCATCTTTAAAATAAAAAATATTTGATATACTATCAAAGAACAATTATCATAATTATAATAAACAATGTATAATTGACATACTTTAAAACTATGAATACATGCTTCATTGCTGTCTTCTTCAGTTAAAACACCAACACTAAATATCTTATCAATATCCATTCTTGCTTTTTCTTCATCTGTATAATCTTTGTGAATTGTATATGTTCCTGCTTCACTAACTGCTTCATCTGATCCTCCATCAACGTTACTAACATTGAAAACATCTATATCTGTTTCAGCTAGATCATCTGGGTTTACTTCCATTGTATAGCTGACACTAGATAAATTGGATCCCTTAACGCTTATGGTTTTATTTCTAACATAATTTATGTTAGACACTTTTTCAGATACATTGTCAGATGAATGTTCATATTCATCATCTTGATCAATATTCTTTGTATATAATTTTTCAGCATCATCATCATAATTGTTTACTTGAATTCTACTTAAATCATTTATAGTAGCAGACTTTTGTGGTACCCAATATGATGTTGCATTTGTTTTCTCTGTATAACCAAGTTCCAGTGAGAGATTCTTATAAGGAAGTTTAGGTTGTTTTGACTGTTCAAAAGATTTACTCATTGTATCTTGTTTATTTTGAAAATTAGATACTTTTACATTAGATTCAGACTTTTTTAAAGCATGTGACGGTTTTAAGAATGATTTTGAACCTAAAAATAAGGTGATATAATTACAAAAAAATATAAAACTCAGTAATATATTACAACTGTGAAACAGTAAAAATATAAAAAACAATATTAATATTATAGATAACTAAAATCTTTTAATCTAATATAATATAATGTTTTAATATCATATGTGATATTATAATCATTAATGTTGCCAGCCTATATACTGTGAAAATATCGAAAGTACCTGAGAAGAATATTAAAAAGCATAGTAAAGATGACTTCATCATGACTCATACATTACAAATATAGTCTTCCATTATATTCAGTTTGCTATTCAAAAGGAACTGTTTTCCAATCATGATAAAAATTTAAACACTTCAGACATTATATAATAAATACATGTTTATATTATACAAAATAATTAAATTATGCTAATAATTAATGATACTCCCCTATATATTATTATTAAAGCATAAAATGTATATTTGTAAAGAAAATTAATTACTCATTTTTACAATTATTACCATATATTATATTAAAAAAACATTTTTCAAAGATAAAATTTATAAAGCTTGCTACAAATTTAATTTTCCAACATTTAAATATGACTTTAACATAATGAAATTACCTAATTGTTTCAGTTTCTCTGATAATTGATCTGTTTTTCGCTTTGTGTCATCCTCACTACTGAAATAGCCTTCAGAATGTGTACTAGAAACTTTTTGTTTTTGCATTAAGTTTGAAGAAACTAAAGCGCCAGGCTTTTTTGTATTTATTTCTACCTAAAAATTGAATTTACTTTATGCATATTTTAAGAAACTTTAATTTTTTATATGTTTTTATACAGAATATACTTACCTTTGATGTAGACAAATTTCTTTTATGTCTAGCATTATATCTTTCAAATAAATTTTGATATTTAGTTGTATCAATTTCCTTATTGCCAAAATCAATTGTGAAAGCTAATGGAGCTTGAGATACATAACCATCAGTAGAGTTTTCTGATGTTACTTCTACTTGTTCAGTCTTACAATCATCTTTTAGAACCTTCTCATCTTGTAATAATTCCTTTTCCTTATCTTCATCGCTTTTTTCTTCTTCCTCTTCATTTGTGGACACTAGGTTATCTCCTAAATTTTTCGCGTAAATTTGAGAATTTTCAAATTGTGCGTATATAATAGTATCATCACGTTTCTCGCTATCAATCGTTATATTTTTAAGGGAAGACAATGAATCTTCGACATCTTTAATATTTTCGTTGTCTTTTTGAATATCGTCATTAAATTCCATTGAATTGTTTGCCGAAAGTTGAGTGTCAACCTCTTTGGATGTGTTCTTTTCTACTTCCATATTCACAGCCATTGAACATTCCAGTTTTAAACATCCGTAATTAGAATGGTCACGTTCTCTACGACACTACTATCTATTACAATTAATTTATAAATGCCACTCCTATAATTACATCTCACTGCTTGACTGTAACGTCATATAAAATCCAATATAGTATAAAATTTTTCTGACACATCGACACAGGTGCATCTATTATACGCCATTGACGGCAAAAAGTGTCAACATTCATAATTACCAATGTACGGAAGGAAATGTTACCAAAATGAAACTATTATGTGAATTCTTGTAGTGGAAGTTTTAGCGCGGTACGTATGAATTGTAAGCAGTATAAAATAATTAATTAATTAATTAAGTAAAAATTACATTTATTCATAACATTTTTTTTAAATTATTCAAAACTGATTAATTTATTAAGATTTAATTATTTGGAAGTTTTAATTTATTTTAAATGTTTAAAGTATAATTACGCGGGCATGAACAATGTGTTTTAGTACTCCAAGGATAACAACCCCGTTCAAATTTCCAATTGACTATACAAAAAAATTATGCCATCTTCGAAATCATTACAGAGATTTATAAAAATATAAAAATATAAAAATATTATATAAGAGAAATATTATGATAGCGATACTTTATTTCTGTGTATAAATAAATAATGTATAGTAATTCCATACGATATGGCATAATATTATTGGTTCGGTATAAAACCAGGTTGATGAAATGGTGTGCTGCGTGCTATACACTATACGCTACTATATCAGTGTTAATGTTTAACGTCTTTGGTTCTACGCGGTCTTCCTAGTTTATTGTATCTTGCATGACGTTAGATTTATCCTTGTTAGGAGGGCGTGCAATTTTCACGATCTCCATTTGCATATTTTCGTGATAATGCCAAAAAGGAAGAATCAAGCTCTTATAGATTCTGATAGTAGTGGCAGTGCATCAGAAAGTGGCTCGGACTTGGATAATGTAAATGATATAACCTTACATAAAAATCTCATATTGTATATCTTCTGTTTTACACATATAGTTAACTTGATTGATCAAATCAAGTTTAATAGTAATATATACTATCTTAAAATACCTTCTGTACCTTTGAGACATATTATGAAAAGAATATACAAGCAAAATTTACTTTACATAACCTGTTAGTCACTCAAATAGTTCATTTTTAATTTATAAAAATTTACACTATTTTAAGCTTAAATAGGAAAGAATGTATATACATTCTAGTTTGTATAGTAATCATAAATATTTTGTATGTCATATATTTAACAAATTATTCTTTTTATTAAAAACAATTGAATTCTAATTTTGAACTTATATATATATATATGTGTGTGTGTGTATATTTGAATCAGGACTTATTATCTCTCGCCAAAAAAAAGAAAGGCAAAGCCCAAGATGATTCTCAGTCTAATGAAGAAACTAGCACTACTAGAAAAGATAATAAACATGATTCAGACACATCAGATTCAGATGATGATTGGGGTGCAAAAACTGGTAAAAATAAAAAGAAGAAAGTGCCAACTAAAAGAAGTAAACGTAAAATGACAAAGTCTAGTAGTGAAGAAAGTGCTAGTGAAATAGAGCCCGAAAAGGTCTCTGAACCAGAAGAAGGTAATTAGCTGAAATCAGCACCTATATTAATATTTTGTAAAATTATTTTATAATTCCATAGCATTATAGAATAACTTTATATTTTCAGGTGAGGTTTCAGATTCGGATGCCAGTGTTTCTGACTCTAGCCAAGAAGAATTTAACGATGGTTATGATGATAAATTAATGGGAGATGCTGAGGATCAAGCAAGACTTGCCCAAATGACAGAAAAAGAACGTGAACAAGAAATTTTTAAACGTATTGAACAGCGTGAAATCATGAAAACAAGATTTGAGATTGAAAAAAAATTGAGAATGGCTAAAAAACAAGAATTAAAAAAACAAAAAGAATCAAGGAAGAAAGAAAAGAGTGCAGAGGAAAAGAAAGTTGACAGAGCCCCAGATCCTAAAGAACGAAGCAAAGATCGTAAAAAGACAATAGAAGAAAAACAAGATAAAAAGTTCCATGCAATGTCTCTTCTAAAAGCAAGACGAGAAGAGAAAAAAGAAAGAGGTAAAATATTAAATAAAAAATTATTGTTTATTAAATTTAGATATACTTCATTTCTCTTTTCTTATTTAGAGGAGAAAGAAAAACAAAGGATAGAACAGCAGCAACAGCAATCAAAGGATATTGAAGAAGAAGAATTAGAAGATGACCATAAAGGAGGAGCAAACAAAACAAAACTTAAAGCATCTGATATTTATTCTGATGATAGTGGTTCATCAGATAGTGGTGAAGAAGAAGAAACTACTAAACCATCGTCTCATCGCAGATCATCTTCAAGTGACAGTAGAGATACTGATTCTGATACTGATAAGAAGTTGGTGACACTAAATCTTTTTTTCAAAAGCATTAGTTGAAGGTTAATGATATTAATAATCAAATGTATTACTTTACAGATCTATTACCAGTAATAAAGCCAAACCGAAGAAACCAATATATGTCAGTACCAAGGAAGATCTCAACAAAATTAGATTATCTCGTCATAAAATGGAAAGATTTGTACATCTACCTTTCTTTGATAGAGTGGTGCAAGGTTGTTTTGTTAGGATTGGCATTGGAAACAATAATGGAAAACCAGTATATAGGGTAGCTGAAATTAGTGGTGTTTGTGAAACAGGAAAAATCTATCAACTTGGTGGAACTAGAACAAATAAAGGATTGAAACTAAGACATGGAGCTCAAGAACGGGTGTTTAGATTAGAGTTTGTGTCAAACCAAGAGTTTACTGAATCTGAATTTTTCAAATGGAAAGAAACTTGTGCTTTGCAAGGAATATCAATGCCAACTTTTGAAGAAGTTGAACAAAAATTAAAAGACATTAAAGAAGCTTTAGTATACGAATTCAAAGAAGAAGATATAGAAAAAATAGTGCGAGAAAAGGAAAGATTTAAACAAACTCCATATAACTATGCAATGAAAAAAGCGCAACTTATGCGTGAAAGAGATGCAGCTAATTGTAGAGGGGATGACGAAACTGCCAGTCGGCTTAACCAAGAATTGAGTGAACTTGAAGAACGTGCTTCCGAACTTGATAAAATGCGCACTGCAACAATATCTAGCATATCTTACATTAATGATCGTAACCGAAAAAAGAATGTTGAAGAAGCCGAAAAAGCAATCATGGTAAATTAATAACACAAATTGTAGAATATAAAATTATTAAGGTATGATAATTTTATTAATCTAGTATGTATTTTTTATATAATAGGAAGAAATTAAAGCCAATAAAGGTAGAAAAGTTGATGATCCATTCACTAGGAGAAGTACTAAACCAAGAATGGTTTTTAAACCAGAAGATGAAGAAATATCATCTACCGCTCTAGTAAATGATAAAGCGAGTCCTCAACAAACTGAAGTAGTAGCAGTATCTAACGAAAAAGAAAATAGTCAAGAAACGAAGAAGAAACAAAGTACTGAAGATTTATTTAATGCTCACGATTTTGATATCACAATAGACTTAGAGGTACCAATTCCAAGTAAGTCCTACAAAAGATTCGTTTTATGTCTTTTTGTCAGTAAAAATTTAAGGTAGTTTAGTGTAAAATATAAGTACGTGTTATTTCTGCTTTTTTTTTTAGATAATCCCGTTAGTGTATTGCCGAAACCTATTAATAATATCAAAGATACTGGACCTCGACGATCTTTAAATTTGGAAGATTATAAGAAAAAACGAGGACTAATCTAACGTTTTATTAGCTTTAGAAGTAAAAAATGAGTCCTTGATGATCTGATAAATTCTGAAAACAAGGATGAAGTTTTGTAACAGTTGACTGAGAAACTAGCTTATGTATAGTTCTCGTATAACATTATTTTTTTGTTATAAATAATGATTCCTTTTTTATAGAAAGAATATAGATGGTTTCTACCATATTATTCTATTTAGAAAGACATAATTATTGTATTCTTTACTAAAGAATGCATTTCATTGTTCGTTAAAATATTTTTTTTTTAAATATTATTAATAAGTACTTAACAAAAGAGTATTACAATTTGAATCATTTAAAGACCTCATAATTGCATTTGTTTTCCTCTCTCAATAATAAATCATTTTTTACCTTTTAACTAAAGTAAATTGACTCGTTCTCTTTTAGAGAGGAAATAAATTCAATATTGAAAATTAATAATCAATAATTTTCTAATACAAATATTGAATAGATAATTTTAATAACAAAAATCGTTATGGGTCATAAATATATCAATCATGATTTGCGTATATTAATATGTGACATTTTCCTATGTTCTGTATGTTAAAATAAACATTAATAAGCGACCACCTGGTGATAAAAAAATTTATACGAATTTGAATTGGTTTCTAATTATGTTTATGATGATCAATTGCTTTATATGAGAACATTATGAAGACTATCATACGTATAGATATTTTTTTATTCTCTGCAGTGTTCTAATACTGAAACTGCAAACTACTGCCAATATAATTTGGCTACACAAGCTTCAAAATATGGTTTACTACAAAAATTTGTAAATATTCTCTAAACAATTCAAATAATTTAAATTACTAAATTCTTATATATATACATATATATATATATATATATTTCTGTACGAAATAAGGATAAAAGAATATTTTTAGATGTATACTTTTCTTATGTCTAGTTAATCTGATTATTGTTAACTTTAATCTATTAAATTTGATAGATACATAACAAATGTATTATCGTATAATATGATTTTTATTGATACTAGAATGATTAGGTATCTTGCTGCATCTTCTGTCCATAATATTGCTCGTTAGACATAATCATAAAGTTGATATCTTGAATAAATAAAAATTTGATACTTTGTGTTAAAAAATATCCATTTTTTTGTAATTATGCACTATTAATTAAGGAAATAGATTAATTGAAAGATAACTAATTTTAAGGGACAAATTTTTATATTTCATGTATTTATTTCAAAATAAATGTTACTATACAAAATTTTATTTATCCAAGATGTCAAAAATTATTTAATATAATTTATAAAATTCAAAAATAGTTATATAACCTGATAAACTATAACATATATGAATATCAAGTATTAATTAGAATCATTACTATCCAAACAGAGCATGTTTGCTTTTATCAAAAAATCTGCCAAAATTGTACATATATGTACCTAAACAGTACTATTAAAAAATTTTAGAAAAATTCTTATTTTTATTTATGTAAGGAAAATGATACAATTTACATTTTCAGAAACAATCACAACTTACTTAAATTGTGTGTTAAGTAGAACAAATTTTAAAAACTTATGTTTGCTTACCCAAAAATATATTAAGAATTAAACTGAGATACTATGTTCATAAAAAAATACTCAGTTTTTATATTAGACACAATAAGTTATAAATTAAACTTTTATATATGATTAATGACTAGACTAAATTAAGATATATTTCAATTATCTCTATATGAAATGTTTAATTCAATATAGACTGCTTCAGTATTCCTTTATTTATAATTTGTTATGTTTATATACCGTAATCTTGTTTATTATTTTAATTATATTATGTATTATAAATTATAATAATCTAAGACTTTTTAATTATATCAAAAACAATCCTTAAATGTATTTCATATGCTTTTAAACTGTATGATTGGCAACAATATTGTAATAACATACATGTATATGTATAAATGTACTTACATTTCTTCAACCAGATACTTCATATAGTATTTAATTGTATTTTTGGTGTATCAAGACATATATACTATCTAAGAAAAGTATATTTATGTCAATATCATAATTTATTAATTTCTGTGCTTCAAATAATCATAATGTCATTTCTTAAACATAAATATAACATTACATTAATATATCTGCCATATACATTACTTGAAGCATCCTTATCAAATCTGGTTTACTTAATTTAAAAGAGATAATATATTTTTCTTATGTTAGTAATATTTTTAACAGAAAAATTCATTATGTTGATTTAATTTTTACCGATAATTACCCGAGGTTATCGGCAAATTGATGTGCTATACGGTTCGAAGTGTTTTGAAACTGTCAACTACATTGCGCGTCGTGCGCACGCAAAGCAAGCGGCATGCGCACAGAACGACGCGCGACGTCTATATGCGATCGCTTGCATGCCGCTGCCCATATAAGGTAATTTCCCCACGTCCCATACTATGATTGGTTGGTATGACCGGCAGGTCACATCGATGATTATTTTCCACAGATTACCTATTATAGGTCCTTAGATGGTCTGTATAATTGTTCTACGACACCAAAGAACTTATCAATTGTTCTTATCCATAAGATAGTCCGAGAAAAAATCGTTTTCTAGACAAAATGGAATGCTATATAAACGACCGGCATGACCGCATCACTCAACGCTTGCGCACTGGAACAATCCTACCGGTTCCAAAACAAAGTATACGCTTGTATGTATTTAATTCGTTGATTTACCATGGAAAAGGATAGACTGCTCGAAATATACGATTTGTTAATCAATTTTCATAAAAAAGGTATCGGTCTAATCAATTATGAATTTTTGTTAACCAGTGATCGGCCAATCAAGACAAAGTTAATCAGAGTGCGCGCGCGCAGGCGTAGGGATACAGGATTCGCAGAAAGCTAGCTAAGAGAGGAGCCTCCCTTCCCGTTCGTTCGTGAGCCGCGACCCCCGCGACTGGACACTGCGCCTATCCAGTTCCACCAGACCGAGGCTCTCGTGAAAGTGTAGGTTAAAAGTGCTTGTTTACGTGATTCTTCTCACCGGCTACTACATCACGAAATGGTAAATATCATACTGTGCATATATCCAACTTCCAAAAAATGTCAGCGATCCTTCGGAAACCGGTACATGACTTACTTTGTGGTTATGGCCGAAGCAGACGCGCCGGTCGCCATTTCTGTCCCGGCAATACGCCGCGAGAACAACTGCTTTCTTCTTTTGGCCATACCAATCAACCGATATCATTTAGTCTCAATTATTTGTTCGAAATCGTTTGTGCGATCGATTTTCATACCTCTAACAACAAACCAAACATAATTAAAATCTCTTACGTAGGTGCATTTTTATGTGCCAATCGCGATTCCTTGCTTCCAGGAAACGGATGATTCATTTCCAGTTTCACGATACGATAGTCAAACACTCGAAGACCAACTGTGATCGGTGACGGAAAAATGATCGTATATCATTGATGAGTAAAAGCTCGCGGTTGTGTTGTAACGTTTGTCGCATGGCAATCGTCTCCGTGAATTCCTTTTCAGTTGTGTTTAATTACAAGAAACGAAGAATTGTTTGCTCCTTTAGTAGAAAGATGTTTTCCCGCTAATGTAGCATTTTTGATGGTTAGTCTTATTTTTTTTTATCACATGCTTCAGTTTTATGTAAACTGATAAAATATTTTAGACTATTATAATTTCTTCGATCAAAACAAAATATAACAAAAACGCAAAAATAACTTTTTTTTTTTTGCTTAATTTTAATAGTGCCGATCATAGGACTTGTTCCTTTCTGTTCCCGTATATTTGACATCGATCTTATTGAACGCTATAAAATATATTTAAGTATTGTTATCGGCATGTAATTTCGCCCTCAGTTCAAACATTTCCTGAATTTTGTCGTAATTGCCAAAAATTTATGTAACAAATAGGTTATGCCAGATTGAAAATTTGTACCAATTTTCTCGTGTGATGTCGAAATATTGAACTTATTATCGATCAGCAACCGTCTATTCTCACTTGCATCGGTGTATATATTTTAACTGTTTAATTTTGAATCCACGTTATCTCATTTTGTTTATTGTACTCTGTTACTACACGTTTGCAAAAATGAGCATTCCCATAAAAATTGTATGCAATGTAAATTTCGTATTTCTACGAGCGTGAATTAAACACATAGGAACGAAATGTGCAATCCATGACTTATATAAAGATAAGCTTCTCATATTGTAGAATAGTTTCATTTTGGTATTTTCGTTCAAATAAAGTATTATTTATTAATTGCAATTATATTCCATATATGAAAGCTGTTGTGAAAGTCGCAGTTAATAAAACTGTCAGTGTTTTTTTTCAAATATCTTTAAGCTTTCTTTAGCAATTAAAGATTCATGTTCATAGAACGATTAGTCATGTGTGCGATGCATCTATCGAAGTTCCGGAAGAATTCATTAAGTAGTCGCGTTCCGTTTCCGGCAAATTGGCGACAGAAAATTAACCATGTGAAACTGGCACAAGTAGTAACTACCGTTCTCCGAATACATTTTAAATATTTATGCTAGCTACCGATAGACGCTGTATCCTTGGTAATGAAGAGCTGAGTTTCCTTGCGAAACTAACCCTCTCCCACTCTTTTGCTTCGAGGATGACAGTGAACTACAAGAGTTCTGGTAGAGAGGGAAAAATTCAATGAGCCCGTAAGGAGGTCGGTTCTTGCAGGCCAGTGACTCTCAAAGTTCACTGACGCCTTCATAAACGTGATGAATAAGCTGATTATCCTTAGCAATGCGATGATTAATTTTACTTGGTATTCCTTATTCATAATCGTCTAACCTTTTCTCTTTCGTATTACCATTTAAAATGTAGCTATTAATCTTCTTTAATTAATTTATTTCATTGCACTTTTCATCATGCATTTGAGATCCTCGTGAAGAAAACGCCTACCATTAGAAATCAAGGGAATTGGGGTAATTAGAATCTAAAGCGAGTGAAGATGGCTGGATTTAAACATGTAAACGAATCAGATTTGTCGACAGATTTTATACAATTTACACGTCTTCGAGTGATATCCTACATTTTTTGTAGTAAGGATTGAATATTTACTGTCCTTTTAGTACCGTTAAATCATTAAATAATATAAAGTTGTACATGTAAATGATTAGTATACTCAGCAGTTAAACAATCGACCATGTCGCTCCTCATCGGTGAATCATCTTCCGTTTGACCTTGTGCCACACACAAGAGACGTTTACAACAACGCCCTAGAGGGAGCCAAGTCTGGCCCTAACCGGCATCCCCTGTCGTGCCAGAATATCGACCGAGGAATTGCATCCTCCATCCACTGGCTATCCTCCAACCACGTTACACTTTTCGTCGAACCCTTTTGCACCCCATTCGACCCTTATGTTCATTATGCCGAAATAGACAAAAGCTTTAACCATTCGTAAAGGATGTATTTACAATGAAACGTGGTCACTAATCGGAAGAGGCGAATTAATTTTACATTATTTCTTATATATATTTTTATTTCTATTTGATTATTAATGACTTCCACGTGTATAGTAATCGTTATAAATAATAATATGAAATAAATTTAGTTGAATCGTCATTCTGCATAGTCAAGATTGTTTATTTTAGTGAATAACAACGTTTTAGCAGGTACGTAGGAACTACATAGTTGATCTGGCAAAGTGTCTGTTTTATCTTCAAATATCGAATTACGTTTTACCCGACTAATTTTAGCGATCTTGCAATTTCTTGTTTATACCCGTGAAACTGTTTATTTTGTCACGATTCCCTGCATTCATTGCAAGATAACCAAAGATTTTTTTCACAATTACGGATAGATAGACTATTAAATTGAAAGCGCTGATCCTAGACGAAAGGCTGTTTCAAAAATAACTTATCCCACTTCGAACTTTTTACTCTGTGCATGTCGCCCATCTGTGACGTTACCTCTCTTTCTGCTCTCCCTCTCTCCTTCCTTCCCACTTTTCCCTATTCTGCTGTCTTCGTCAGAATCTCTATCCGGGTGTCATGTTATGGTCGTATTTCACAAATTTCCACAGAGTGGAAGAAACATGCAGTCGGACGGACCTCCGTACCGTGTGGCACGTGCCCGAGAGCAAGGGATAACTTTAGAAATGGACGTCGGATCTCTTTTAGCATCGAATTCGTGCGTGGGAAGACTTTATTTCGGTACGTCCCCTACGTTTGTCCGCGAAATAAGCTTAAACGGCCAGACTAACATGACGTGCGTAATACTGATAGTACCGATACTGGCACAATCTCATCGTCAGTCAACCACTTCGTCATAACATCGCAAATGCAGAAAGATGTCCGACGCTCGTAATCTATGTTCGCACTAATGCTGAAGGAAAAAATATTACTTATCTAAAGGAATGATGTGGTAGAGTTAGGTGGGAGGTTGTTGGATGATAAATCAGCGATAGCTTGTAATAGACGGAACGCATAGCGAATGCATTATTAATTTCCATTAATTTTTAATTATGAATATTTCAATTACAATTGGAATATTTAAAAGAAAGAATTTCACAAACTTCAGAATTCGAATGAAATTTCATATTGTTATGTACACAGTAGAAATACATGTCATAAGTCGTAAAAAGTCTTACAGGTTTCTTGTCACCGATATCAATTTCAACGAGTATGATTCAATCTTATAAACAAATTTTTTTATCGGTCTCTTGTATGCAACCTTGTGACTTCATATTACACCTGATTCGTTTATACGATATTGAAGATTATATATTACTTAGAATTTTTGATAAATTTTCTATCTGTGAATAATCAGTTACTTTAATTATCAATCCTAATTTTTGAAAAAAGAAAATGTGTTATGTAAATATGTTGTGAGAAACAAGTAATGAAATGTTAAATATTAAAAATTGTTTGTTTCTTGTTTGTTTGTTTATTTAGGCATCTGGAGTAACAGTGGCCGATGTTTGTAAGACAACGTACGAGGAGATTAAAAAAGACAAAAAGCATCGATATGTAATCTTTTACATTAAGGACGAAAAGCAAATTGATGTTGAAGTCATCGGACCTCGCGACGCAGCTTACGACGCCTTCCTTGAAGATTTGCAGAAATGTGGTAGCGGAGAATGTCGCTATGGCCTCTTCGATTTTGAATACACTCATCAATGTCAGGGTACTTCTGAGGTAGTATTCTTAATATATAAATGGTAACGGATTGAAAATTATTAGTCGAAAATAGAGATTATTCAATTGGTTTTATTATTTTTCAGGCTTCCAAGAAACAAAAATTGTTCTTGATGTCGTGGTGTCCTGACACGGCCAAAGTTAAGAAGAAGATGTTGTACTCCAGTTCTTTTGATGCTTTGAAAAAATCCTTAGTTGGTGTGCAAAAGTATATACAGGCAACAGACCTTTCAGAGGCTTCTGAAGAAGCTGTTGAAGAAAAGCTCCGAGCCACTGACAGGAATTAGGAGTATTTCAGCAAATCCAAAATTATTAATATTATTGAGAGAAATCAAGTGAAAAACAGTACGCAAAATCCCTTCCCCAAAATAATGCTCTGTACCGTCGTCGCATTAAACGTTCACGTTTTTACACATTTTTCACGTTTAAACGAAAACGATTACTAAGTATTTGTGCTACATGTATTAGTCATTGGGGAGCGTAAACATTAGCAGAAAGGAACGTAAAAGGAACAAAAAAAAATATAAAGAAAAAAACACTTTTCATACTGCGAACGTTGTGTGAATCTGTCTGATATAATATTAATATTATACTATTATTATAATTATAAGATAATTGTAAAAGAATAACAGTTTACAACCAGTCAGGCAGTAAGAATGAAAACATTACACTTTTGTCATCGGCTGTATAATGTTTAAATTAAATTCATTTCATAATGACTTCTCGTGAAATCCCGTTAGTAAGTCCCATGTTTTCCTAATGTTGTGTCAATTGTTTGGTTTGTTATAAAAGTAAAGGTAATTAGTGTAATATCGTTTGTATATGATAAGTCATTCATCGTTTTATATATGAAATAAAATTTGCTTCTATTATTTTCTATAATTCTTTATATTGAATTGGAATGTAAAAAGTTTGTGTCTTAAATAATTTGATATACCACGTGATCATTATAATCTCTGGATTATATAATTAAATTCATTATTTTTAGTTATTAAAATTTTGTAAGTAATATATATATATCAGTTCTTATTTTTGAGTATGTTGCATTATACAATTTGATGTGAAAGTATAGGAAAATTTATTAATTTTTTCATGTATGTTATATATATTTACAAGAAAAATACAAACAAAAAGATCCAATGTTTTTAACTTTGATATTTATTAGTCATGCGAAAGTAAATTATCAACTTTTTAATCTGCCGACCTTGAAGTTTGGTGTTGGAACGTAAAGCGTTTTTTTTTTTTTCTGTATATTGGTATAGTAAATAAATACATATAAGGGCTTTATATAACATAATAGTTCCTTAAATGCTTAATTAAAAAATAAGTGTTCCGGATTTATCACTTTTCTATGTAGGAGATTTATTTTTTAGTTACAGAGTATGTTATAACAATATCACATTTGTAATAGTCAATCAAATTGAATTTTGAATTATTGTTTCTAAAAACTATTTTTTAAATATACATATTAAAATCGGAGAAATATTTACGTGTTTTTTTTCCTGTTCTATAAAGTAGTGAGCGCAGCTTATACTAAATAAACACTAATAATGATAACAAAATGCACACATCCTGAGTGCTGCGATTTTATAGTATTTACTTAATAAGTATGTATGTTATAAATATGTCAATTTTTGTTCAATATCATTATATATAGAGCTAAAATTTTAGAAAATTTTTAAAAGAACGTTTTGGTAAGTGTGTGTGTGTGTGTGTGTGTGTGTGTGTGTGTGTGTGTGTGTGTGTGTGTGTGTGTGTGTGTGTGTGTGTGTGAACTATGTATTATTACATTCGTATTTCAAAAACATTATTCTTTGATAATATTTTTAGAATATATCAATACCATAGTAGATATAGTACTACATAAATATCAATATCCCATATATATATACGATATATATATTTGCTTTTATGCTATAAATATATTAAATCAATTTTATGTACATATTTCTATTTGATAATATGGATCGTTAAGATAAATCTAGAAAATGCAAACTTCATTTTAGTTATAATCATATATATGGTATTCTATTCTATACATGACGTAGTTTATGGTACTTACTTGAAGGCGTGCACTGCAATCTTGACAGAATTTGCCGAACCATGAAATATTAAATGAAAAATAAAAATGTTCGGTAAAGTATTATTATTTTGTGCGGTATGATAAAAGAAATGTGATTTAATTAGTTTGATATTTTCTTCGAATCAAATTAATTCTATAAGAAGGTAATTTTATATATCACGTAATAGATTTATTATGACATAATAAAATACTGATTTCATATGTGTTACTTTTAGACTAACAATACTGTAGTGTAGTTCATCATTGATAATTTATGTACATAATATTAAATGTCATATGAGAAAAGGGCATTTTAGTTTATGTACGAATTATTTACGTCATTCTTATTAATTTGTTATTACTTATGTCGCTATTCATTTATTAAATGTATGGTTAATGGTATGAATTATAATATAATTTTATGGATATAGCACTTACAATGACATCACCTATGTGTGAAGATGGTGGTACTTTACGAGAATGGGCACCTCTTGCTATGCTTCTTCAACAAATACCTGCGAAAATTCAAACTGGGCTCTTTACACACAACATTAATTTTACCTGTATTGATGCAGTGCCTGAATTTATAGCCATTGGAACTAACTATGGTTTAGTATATTGGTTTGACAGAGAAAAGCAAGACTTGCAAAGGCTTCGATGTGAGGTATCATACATAATATATACTTAATTTATGATGATTTTATATTTACACATGAGGCGCTATTTATTTTTTCAGAATGTCAATTCAAAAATTACATGTATTCAAGTGATATCAACAGTAGACTACATGGTTGCTGCTGGTAATGAACATGGTGTAGTAACTGTATTTCAAATACCTAAAAATCCACCAGATTCATTACCAGATAGTTTAAAACCAAAACAGAAAAAACAGGTTGAAAGGTATAGCATAAGTGGTTTACATAACAGCGCAGTAACTACAGTTGAGTGGTCTAAGAATGGTATGAAATTATTTAGTGGAGATCAAGATGGTTTAGTTGTACTTACTGAAATTGATTTTTATATGGTATGTAATGCAAATTAAATAACAGCGTAGTTCCATTATCCAAAAATTTTTATGTTTTTTTTTATACATATTCCTATAGCATTTGTCAAAATCATCAGAATTGTTAAATGAGAAGTATGCAGTAGTGCAATTAAGTTATCAACAAGGTTTATTGTTAGTTTCTACAACATTACGTACGATACTGGTAAATAGAAATGAGAATGGAAAGGTAACACAAGTTGGTCAGAAAGAACGCAAAACGTTAGTATTTAATTGAATTAACATCCAATTTTTAATGAACAGTAATGTTATAAATTAAAACATAACAATGAACATATATTTTAGATTGGGAAGATTAGGTGCTGTATTTGGTTGTAGACAAAATTATGTACAAGACTTAGTAATATATGCTAGTAGACCTGGATTACGTTTATGGCAAGCTGATAAAACAGGAACTGTGTTAAAAACACTTATTTTTAAGGATGCTGTTCGATCTGGGCATACAGAAGTGGAACTTTTAAATCCAGCACCAGAAAGTTGTAAAAAGAATCGCGGGGAACCTACATTTGGTGTCATTTTACCTTTTTGTGATGACTTACTAATTACATACAGCGATGATATTATATATGTAGTAAATCCACAGACAATTGCTATAACATCTATTGTAACAGATTTACGTCGTGTTACTAATGTTGCTTGTACTAAAGATGAAATATTTGTGTTGGAAGGGGAAAGGAACATAATACGTATTGCATATTATCCTGAAACTAACATGTTCTCTTCAGGTAGATATTTTTATTAAATACTTTTCTAATATCTTATTCGAATTTTAACAACCGATTTTATTTGTAGAAGCAAAAAGTGCATCAGATCCATTATTGTCATTTGCTGAAATTAGTAAACCAGTTACCAATGGTATATTAGAATTAACTTCAAAATTAATGGAAAGTACAATAGTGCCAGCTATTCCTTTTCACAAAATCAATCCAAGTAATATTATTCAATCTGTAGGGTAAAGTATCCCAGTGAGAAAGAAATGTATTTATTTTTTATTAATAAATAATATATAAATTGTTTAAAAGTATATATCACTTTTTAGAATTGTACCAATTGTTACTATTGGTACTGATGTAACATCAATTACAAGTGCAGAAGAAGCTATAGAAGTACCAGTGATGCCAGATAATTTAAATTCTTCATTAATAACAGACAGTAGCAAAATAACAGAACATAATGATATTTCCAAAAGAAAAAGTAGCGAACAAAATGAAAAACATAATGATAGGAGGCAAATATTCGAAAAAATTAGTCAACAAGAATTTGAAGATGTTGTATTTACTCCAGAAAGGAAAATTAAAAAATCACATAATAGGCTATTAAATGGAAATGGAAATTGTTCATCATTATCTGACATTAATTTTGATTTATCCGCTTTCAATAAGGACAAAATAAATGCCAATGATGCAAAGACAATGCATTCTTCTTTATTAACACTCAGTGTCGATGATGATTTTATATCAAAAACTGAAAGAAATCTTGAATCAATCCAACGTGATGTAGAAAATAAAGAAAAACTTTTGGCTGATGTTTTGGATTTTGATTTGTCAAAGTATATGACGAGCAGTCAAATTAGTACTACTAATTCAAATATGTCCCAATCTATTGATACAATTACGTATATAGGTTGTGCAGTACATTCCAATAATTCTTTCACAGAAGAAAAAAATGAGCAAAATGAATATAATGATCACAGTGACCATACAGAAACGGAATCTGGAGATGAAGATGTTAGTTACCGTACGGAATTAAGGAAGTTAGAAGATTTAGGTGAATGTAGAAAAAAGCTTTTACAAGATAAATTAAACGAACCTTTACAAAAAGGTAGTTATGTTGATGGAAGGAAAATGTCACATTCAACAGGTATGGGTAAACATGAATTAGAAGTTGAATTCCATAGTAAGTATAATAAAATTAGTTCCCTACATATGATTACACTTTTGCAATATAAATGGAAAATATTTATTTCCAGTTGTACCGAATGAGTTTATGATATCAACTACAATTGAGGAAGAAGATTGGGTTTTAGTAAAAAATGATATACCTCCAGTTGCAATATAGAGCATAATGAAAGTATGAAACTACTTTAAATGGAAATTACTTCAATTTTGATGAATGTTTTCTTTTTCAAGCTTTATGCAGATGTGCCTTCAATTTTTTCTGCACATCCATCCAATGAAGTTATCTCACAATTAGGGTAAAAATGTGCGTGTACATTTTTTCACACTACATTCAAACTTTGATTAGACAATGTATTTTCTAGTCTTACTTTAGTGCGATTTATGTTATTTTTACCATAAACAAAAAAGATTACAAAATACCCAGTGATTATTGAGTATTTAGATAAATATGCATAATATTTTATCAAATATTGTGATTTATTTTTTAATTCTGAATTTTTTTAAATTTATTGTAAATTTGTAGGAAGAAAATTTATGATAATCAACTTTTTTTTAAGTTTTATTGTTACATAGTGCTATAAATGTGCAGTTACACATTTTTAGATATATTGTAAAATGATATGTAAGCACATTTTTTTTGCATAATCAACATCATTTATAACATTCCATTTTAAATTTTTACGAAAAGTAGGCCATTTTTTGCCATTTGAAACTAACAATAGCCATGATGATTATATTAAAACACAATGTTCTTACAATATATATTAATTTATAAAATGTAGCAATGTTTAAAAGTTGAACGTTTGTAAACTTCTCTGTAAATGCATATACAAATTCAAAACATTGTAAGTACTTAACTTTTCAAATATAAATACTTTTTAAATGGCACTCAAATTTTTGTTGGCATAAGAATAAATATGACTATATCTTATTATTATACAAGTAAGATCTTGTTTTTTGATCTTGATTGATTTTACTTACAAAAAAAAATAAAGGTTACTTATACATAAAATGGTTTAATATAATAAAAAACAGATTTTCTTAATAGCAATAAGTAGATTCTGAATATTTTATTGTTTAATGACATACAGAATACTCATGAATTGTTCTATATGAGTACTTTATCTTTGCTCATTTCACTGAATGTTAGAAGGTGATCACACTGTGTTAGCAATAATATCAGAATATTTTTTTACTTTACTGGCTACGCTCATGTCTACATATTTATCACCTATTGCTATAATCATACCTCCAATAATAGAAGGATCGACTTTCGAAGTAAGCAAAATAGATTGACCTTTACTTAAGAAGCCTTTTAGAGCTGCTTGAAGCTTAGATGTCATCTCAGCATCAAGTGGTTTAGCAGTTATAACTTCACAAGGGACCTCACCTCTATTGGCAGCCATAAATAATTTAAATGTATTAATTACATTATTTACATGTGAAAGTCTGCCATTTTCTGCCAGTAAACCCAATAGATTTACTGTTTCATTACTTAGACTAACTTTTCCACCAATTGTCTGAAGTGCTTTTACTTTATCTTTTCGCTTTATCGATGGATTCTTCACAAATTCTCCTAATTGTTTATCTTTCTTCAGAAGATCCTAACATATGTATGTTTTTATTAATAGTAAAATTATTTTTAGTTATAAATTAAGAATAAGATGTAGTATTTATCATACATACTTGAAATTTAAGCAGATCTTTTTCAACATTATTTAATACTTTTTGTTTTGAAGCTGCAGAATAAAGTGCTGTAGCATATCGTCCTTCTATTCCATATACTTGAATTGGAGGCTAAAAACAAAAAGAAAGTGAAGTAACATTTTCATTACTGGAAATCAAATTAATAGAAAATATTCTAAAGTTTTTAAAAGTAACTCGCACAATTGTGACTTATTAAAACATATGATTATGAAATATTATCTGAAGTATTAAATATATATTTTAAAGTTATGTAATTTTATATTTAATATATGTTTGAAAAGTACCTTAACCATTTGTTGAGCAGCAGAACTGCTAGAAAGTGACCGCACCTAAAAAATAGTAATGTTTTTTGTTAATTTTATGTAATATTCTTTGGTCTTAGAATGTTTTCATTCAATCAGTGCCATAATTAAGTTGTCGGAATATTTCATTTTATTATCAACAATTCAATTTTTATACACTTTATTTGAATATTAGCGAGTGTAATAAATTATATATTAAAATAATACTTACAATTATCCTACTGAAGGACATTGTCATATATTTCGAACAGCAAGTATCCAAATTCGAGAACGACGAATGTGGTTCTACTGATCTATCATTATATAATGTGAACTGTTTCACATAGATATGTAAGTGCATACACTTTTTGACTTAATAGCGACATCTCTAGAAGTAGTTTTAGAATTACAAAGTTTTATTTAAGCAATAATTAACGTAAAATTATTTACTGTAATTGCACTTTTATTTATTATTAGCGGAACTTTTATTTATTACATGACTTCAATTACATTCATTACAGATTTATATCCGTACGTTCTTACATCTCGTTCGAAAATAGGTCGCCATTTTGTAATTGCGCGCTATACAGCTTCTTCCGATATTTGTAAGAGGGCAGTAGTGTATTGTAATTTTGAAAACGCAGACGTCAGATCAGTTTGAACAAAAATGCGATAAAAGTGAGAGATGTCAGAAAAGGCAATGAAAATTTTCCTATATCAGGGCCAAATACAAAGTTTTAATATATAGTGATTTATTTATTATTCTTCAAATATGATGTAACGTACAATAAAATTTTTTGCCGATAAAGAATTTGGATGAAAGATTTAACGTTCAAGTTTCTTTGCACCGTAAAATGAAAATGACATTTAAGAATTCACCAAAGTGACGAGATTCTTATGAATATAACATCCATAACATCGATGACATAAACGTTAACTTTTATGCTTTACATACAATGTCATACAACGTGTTATACTTTCCTTTACATATTTATGTTTTTATTTAGATCTCTACTCAATACCCAGATTGATTCGTTTTTAAATAAAGAAAACGATAATTTGCGTCATACACTAATATAATTAAAATCGAACGTAAATAGTAATACAAAAGATGTCGAAGCATCACTAATGGAAGGAGTCAATTACGTTTAATACCGTGAACAATGAAACGATAGTAATTAATAATTACTATCGTTTATTGATACGTGGCCGTAAAACCAACATTATATATACTTTTATAAGATTCAATGTAACGTGTATACATATAGATGTATGTGTGTATATATAGATTTTACATATACATATACCTTTTCTCAATTTCATATAATAATACATTTAACATTAAAATGAACCGTTTATAGAACCGTATCGCCAATTTGTTATAAAAAATGACACGAGTTGAAAGCGTGAAATGTTTCTTTTTTATTAATATATGTATAAATAACGACCTTATATATACGACAATAATGAAAAGATACGAACGTATCATGATTTTTATGAAATATAATTAGATAAAGATGAAATACTGTCAGAGACTAATACTATTAAATTCTCAAAGTATAAATTCTTTTTAATTGCGTTACTCTTATTGTGCATATGGGCGATACGTGGTTCACATTGGTCCACTATTGGAATGATCAACGTCCAATTCAGTTGGCATTTATTTTCCTACTTTCCAACGTGATGCATAGTTTCTTATATGCTATCCGATCAGCGATAAATTTGAGCTCGTTCATCACAGTTCGGATTTCGAGTAGTAAATACACAAATAAACGACAATGTCACATCTATAATGATTGTTTTTACATTGACTTTTCTTTCCTTTAAATGCTAGATATTAGAAATGCCGTTGGTGCTGATCGAGGGACGAGAGAAAGTTTAATTAAGTTTCACCAAGAAATCGATCTATCTTCATAATTTTATGGAACCGAGTGGTCGATCAACAATGCAACAACTCACTTGCACCGTAGGTTTAAGTCAGATTTTTCAATATATTTAAACGATTCCGCAATAAATGAAACTTTTTTATAAAAATACCGAGTATGTTTCTATATTTAGAGATCCGTACTTATGAACTAAATAAAGCTTCAGTATCAGGTTTCTTATCGACTAATCGACTAGAGTTGAATATCCTTTTGATTTAAAAATATAGCGAAAATTTCTTCTCCTTTTATCACTTAGTCTTAAAATTTACAGATAGAAAATTAAAAACGAAGGGAAATTAGGCATATAAATTATTAAAAACTTTTGTGAAAGGATTTCTTTAAGAGAAAGGTGGGCAAATACGTTTAGTTCGATTAAACATAGTTGGCTCTTGCGGCGCAACAAAAGAGATTCAAAGCTCCGCGAAAGTAGGACGATTGTCTGGTAGGCCTGCTAGGCCTTTCGTGGCTTTGGTTCCATCGATGCACCCGTCTGCCGTTGGGACGGTTACCCCTACTTCCGGCACTCTGTAAGGCTGAGTACTTTTCTGGAAACAAAGTGCAGAAGAAATTTTCTTAGCTTTGAAAATTTCATAAACCAAATATATAGTCGAGTCAATATTTCTTGAACGAACAATTATTTAACGAAGGAAAGGAAGGGGTGATTTTATTCGCTAGAAGATCGAGTTAATATGCTTCTAATCGAAGAAATTCTTCATAAGATTTTTTTTTAAATTAAAAATGCAAATAGCACTGTATATAACGAATTTTCTTACGTAATACCTAAACAACATTTCTCTTTACTCCTTTTAATTTAATATCTTTCTTTAACTTATTGACATACTAATCTTTTCGGATTAAATGTGTAGATATATAATACATATCTGGATAGCATAGGTTTCACTGCAATTTTTATTCAGATGGTTCACAATTGGGGCAATTTTTCCAAGTCCGCGATTCTCACTTATCTGGCGAGCTGAAAACCATAGTGGGGTAAGTCAAGATTTTGAAAATTTGAATTTAGTCACATATTTCAATTCTTACAAGTCCTCTCTGCAACGATACATTTTCATGACTTAAAAATATAATGAGTTATGTATAACAATAAATATAAGACATTATTTTATAAAAAAAAAATAGCCGCGAACTGATTTAATATCGCCATGACTAGGCATTTGTGAAGTACATAGAAAAATGAATAATACTCAACTAGCAAACCAGTTAAGTTAAAGAGAATAACTACAATGTTTCGAATCACTTAGCAGATAGACTGTCCGGTTGTATCGATTTTCATAATGTACGGCTCTCGATGCCATTTTTTAATATCCAGTACTTTTCAAAGGAGCTTTCTTCTCTGAAAGAATATCACCTTCAGCGATTATACCCTGCGTATTTTAGAGTGGCGAGAAATGAAAACGCGAAAGGGAGAAAGATTGCCGAATAAATTATAGCGAAATGTGATGTAAGCCTTCTTAAGCGGGACATATCATCGCCATTAGTCCGGCAACGACCGGAAGCGGTGCCATTTCATACGATGCCAGGCAATACGGAAAAATCGTACGAGCTCGTATCGTACTACGATGAAAAGACGACTTAACTTTACCACTGCTGTGGCCGCAATAAATTGCGATGCCTGCTCGCAAAGATCTCTTCGCGTTCGACTTTGCATTATCGTAAAATCACGAGTGGTTTCATCGACTCCGAGAATCTCAGCGATAAAATATGTTTCGTGAAATTTGAGAATGAAAAATATCACGCGAACCGTGTTCGCTTTGTTATTTCGCGAATTGCAATTTAAATTTACTTTATCAAGGGACAGTCTTCGTAACTTATTCTCATATTTTTCTTTTCCCGTTCTTTTTCTCTTCCATTCGACACGCAACAAAACTTATTTCCAGTTACCGCAGGTGGCCTTTCTTTTTTCTCGGAAAATCGTAGTTGAAAATGAATTCCTCGCGTCCTTGACCCCGAAAATTGCACTCCACGCTCGATGGCATGCGACAGACGATACGCGTACATATTAATTTTATCAGCAGTAATAGAGAATCCTGATCTAGCTACGGGTCACCATAGTGCCGGCTACAAAGGTTTACACGATCTTGTCTATCCAGATTGTTTCGCAAATCGTAACTCAAATTGCTTTATCGGTTCGCGGTCGAGCATATTTCCCTCTCTACCTTTGATTTTCCCACCCTATTCCCGCGCCTAGCGAATTCTCGTTTCCGTGGAGAACGGAGGGAACGCAGGAACGAACTTCCACGTTTCCATCTATCCTTGACCCGAAAGCTCTGTTTAATGTTGAATAATACTCTCGCGTTCTCCGTAGCTTTTATGTATTTCTGTGTTTTGTATTTCTTGTTTACGTGCTTCCACCGTATTACATTGACCGGGTTCCCGTAGCTCGAACATCTTTTGGAAATTTGTAAAAGCTGCGCATGTGTCTTGTTTCCACGTCGGCAAAGTCTTCCGCCTAAGTATTTCCACTCGGAAATAAACCGTGCGTTCTTTTCTATTCGCGCTCCGCTTCCTCCCATCTCGTTCCTCTCTCGTATCGTTTCGCGCCGTTTCCCCGACGAATTTTCTCGACACGCCGCGTGCACACAACACCACTCGACCTGCCCTTTTACGAAATTTTACCCAGAATCTCCGACCAGCCGCGGCTATTCTCTTATTCTACTTCTGTGACTGTGCGTGATCTTCCTTAAACATGAATTTCCTGTTCGTAACGCGCGTTAAGGGAAGTTCATGTTCTGATTCGACCTTGACCTCGTTCTTGTTCAATGTCAAATCTCTCTTTCTCTCTCTCTCTTTCTCTCTCGGTTTCTCTCTGTTTCTCTCTAGTCGTATCGTTATTCCCTTGATAAGCAGGCAAAGTCTCGAATTGACGCTTAGGGGATCGAAGATCGTGGTACATGGTAATTTTCGTGCTATCTCTCTTGTTCCTACCCCTGGCGAGATACAGGGGCGCATCCGAATTCGCTCATTATATCGGTAGATAATTAAGGTCGTCGTGCACTATCGAGACTGAGAAGTGAATCGGCATTATAGCTCGATAATTCTATACCGAGCTTCAGCCTGTTTAGAGCTAATACGTTTGTTCCGTGGAATCAATGGGAATTGGCAAGAGCGAGGAAGTAAGACATAGCCAAAGAGACGAACAGAGAGAAAAGGGGGATTGTGTTCTCCTTTGAAATCCAGACCTTGGCCTCTGGAGTAACCCGATTAGAGGCGGTTGAATAGAGAGAGGTTGCGAGAGAGCAGTAGAATAGGAAGAAGGATGGATAGTGAAAGTAAGGTCAACAAAACAGGAAAAGATATTAGAGTGGCAAATAGAACGACGAAGCGTTCGTAGAACAGCGTAATCGAATTAACGGACGTGGCGCGTTTACGTTTCGAAGTGAATCGAGTGACGCGAATATGCCGTTCGATTCTCTGCCGTTTGAAAAACAGTTTAACCCGCCCCTTGGAAAATATCTCTCCGGGCGACAAGGGCTTTTATCTTTTCGAAAAACTTTCTTTCTTACCGCGTGTGCGCTCTTTGTCAACCAATAGCGTTTGTAATATTATCTCCTCGAAGCGTACACTCGAGAAAAATTCGAGCAACCCGTGAAAAACGAGTGGAAATATACGCAGGGAAAGAAATGGGGGCGTTGCGAAATAAAATTCTATAAACGAGAAACAAGGGAGGAAAAGGGGAGAATGGTAAACGGAGAATACGACGGTACCTATATCGCCACCCGACTGGGGCATAAATTCTTGCAGTTCGTTCATCAAGCCTCGAATTTCCTCGGAGTCCTTTTGGATGCTGCACAATTCTTCCTCGTAGAAATCCGGTGTGATCTGCTTACAGAGAACTATCTGCGAGATCACGTTGCCGATGTTGGATGGCCCGGCTCGAGTTTCTGTAACGAGAGCAAAAATAGATCTGCTTTAGTCGTTACCATGGCTGTTTGCGAAAAAAACGCGCGACGTACAAATAGACTGCAATTTAAGGGTGTAAAGATGCATAGAAAACGCGAATATGTAAGAATATATGAAATTATCCAAATTACGGTACTCGTTATAAAATTATTCTACCTACTTCAATAAGTGAGAAGAAAAATAGGTGTAGTTTCACCTACGTTAATAAGTGAAATAAATATCTCCTTGGATTCTGTTTCAGCAGTCACGCTTGTGAAATATGAATTTCTATAAAAATCCGTAGTCAGCGTTCATATAAGTGTTGGACCCTTTAACAATGGGGAGAAACTTTATATATATACACATCTTAAATGTCTTCGTATATGTACCTATGTATAATATTTATATATAGTTGAAAATATTCTTTTCTTTCTGTGTGCCTGATAATAGAAACGGAGAAAATCTCGAGGATAAAGAGATAATACTTTTCTAAGTCGTTTATTCTGAACTAAATTATCTTCTTTCGGCGAATACCTTCAAATGGCAGATAAAACGTATGTAACGCGTTTATTACAAGTAAATTTACGAGCTGATAGGATTCTTAATTCGTTGGAATGTTTAACACGTAGGAAAATATAGGATGCTTAGAAAAGTTACCGTAATATTCCGTCATATCCATCGGCACGATGCGGATGAGGTTCTTACTTTTGCAGAGCTCGCGCAGGAATAATTGCACAACATAAAAGAGCAGCATCAAATTTGGGCAGTCAACAGGGATCCCGATATCCGTTGTTCTGAAAGCAGAACCCGTTCGCAGGCTTATTATTTTTTTGTCGTCCCAAGTTTTCTCGTTAGGGATTTCGTCATCTGACTACTTTTTCCCTCCCCGATTATTACTTCTTCTTTTTCTCTTTGTTCGTCTGCGACTTATTTCGTAGCCAATAATTCCATGACCTTTCATCCTACGTTCTACCAAGCTAATTACCCGAGAAACACGATTATTAACATTTACAAAGACTCGAAACACGTCAGTCGATAGAATGCGATAAAACGTGGGACGTGAAGTGAACCTTTACGCTATGATTGTTACATGCGAAACAAAATAAATTTGATATATTAAAAACTTAGTTAAAACACCTTTATTGCTGCAAACGTAGAATGTTTAATACCGTTTCTGTAAATGCGACATGAAACCAAGCGGTTCATTACGTAACGAGATTGTTTCGTGTTGGTTCGCGGCCAACCACGGAATTTCTTCTTTTCATTGCGAAAAGGCGAGACGAGATGTGAGATCGTAGAATTATAACGAAGTACACCGACGTGGCGCGTTCAACAATCCTCTGACCGTAAATTTCTTTTTAAATTGTGCAATCGCTACAATGCAGCGAGTTAAACAACAACTCCTCGACAACATCTCTCTCCTTGACAACATGTATTTTAATTGGAAAGTTACTGATAAATTGAACTGCAGCGATTTCAGTCTTTATATCGATTTTCTAAAAGCAAATATGCGATAATAAATCTGGTATTTTTCATTGCTAATGGATAAATCTTGTAGAAGTATTTTACTGCTTAATAAGTTTTTTATGGCCACGTCCTATATTTTCGAATTATAAGTTTCCGATTTTAATGCAAGCGATGGTATTCAACAGTATGGTATAGATAGTATATTTAATAGCGTGGTGTTTGGCATAGCAATTTAAATGTATCGTCTGTTAATTTTATAAATCTGAGAAAATTCACGCACGTTTACCAAAAATTAAAGTGTTCGGATATTTATGAACGATGGTGTACGTAACCAATCTGTCACGTGATACTTTCGTTTCCACTATTTTTATAAATAATCTGTGAAAATTCACGTACACCAAGCTGGAATTCTAAAAGCAAGTAGACCTAAATGTAAATAATATATCGTTTTGCTTCGATGTTTACGGAGTTTCGTGGAAATCGTTGGAGTAATACCCTTTAAGGCTCTAGTCTCACGTTGACTCTTGAAATTGTAAATGGTTTCTGCGTGTTCTCGGCTAACTTTCAACCATAATTTTTCCAGGGCTGTAATTTTAGTATCGCAAAAATCTAATAATCCAGTTTCTTTCTTTTCAATGACCGTTTATATTATGATTTACGTCAGCGGTGCCTCGCATGCGCTTGCTATTTATCGCTTAATTCCCTAGCGGTCTGTAAGTAACGCTTAACAACAAACTTGCTTGATATCAAGAGCTATAACAGCGAGCGCGATTACCAGATGATGAACTCGATCCTCTTATGTTGCTACTCTTGTTTGTCGCTATCTCGTAGGCAATTAGTAGGAATAAATTTTGAAACGAGCGCAGCGATCTGAAAGGGGAATTTGCGAATGATACGTGATTTAAGTTGAAACCCCTAATTTATGCGATCTGCTTCGATTAGTGGTATCAAAAGGAATTATGCATAAGCGTTTCCATGTAATATCGTTCATTGACGAAAATGTATACGTACCAAATTTCATTGAAAGAAGGAACAAAGAAAAAAGAAGAAAGAGGAAAAAGAAAAACGAATGAAAAAGAAGGTAAAAAAGGTGAACGTTTCCGTGTTTCGCGTAATCGATACAAAAGTCGCGTGATTTCGTAAGATACGTTGTACGAGATAGGCCTATTACAAGACACGGAAGTATTGGAAAAGTTGTTTGCATGATAAATTAAACGTTCGGTATGTTGCTAAGTGCTTCATTGTGAATCAATCATGCTTTCAGCCAGGCTTGATATAATTTTTCATTCGTTTTCCTTTTCTCTCTTTTCACAGCGTACGTAACATTCTGATAATTGTATTGCGTTTAATTTTCGCCGAATAATTATTTAAGTAACACTTGATCGCGATTAGTGTGCGTTTGACGTTTAAAATGTAGCAGAGTTTACGCGGCAATGTGTTACGCGAATGGAAATGGGGGAAACGGAGGGCGAATATTGTGTACACGATGTATCGCGCCATAATTAAGCAATTATGTAACGAGAAACGTATAATAAACGAATATGTAATATCCGATAATCTAACTGGAGGTAAGGAGTTGTTAAAGCCAGGTGAAAATTGATTGCGAATACGATTTAACGGGAATAACAATTTCCATTAAAACCAACAAGATCGTCGAGCAATGTATTGCTCATCAATGTATTGAGCTTCTATCGAAGAAATTACGAGGTAGATGACTTTTCGGACGTTTGTAATTTTGCAAAATTTATTCGACGAGTGGGAAATTCCGGCTGTTTCATTCGTCTCGTTGTAAATCAGATAAGAGGAAAATTAATGAGAATGCAGAAGAGGAAGAAATTTGTGAAACATTTAACTTTTCATTAAAACAGGCAAACTCGCGGAACAGAATTGTTCAAAGGTGACGTCTGAGAATGTTTGGAGATTGGACGTTGGTCATCGTTCTTTATATCTCCTTTTCTCTCTCTTCTTCGTAGGAAAACCAATCCCGTGGAATCGATAACATTCTTTGCAGCACAGTTCAAAGTAATAGGAACTTTCGTGACGCTATTATTTCACCCTTTCCCTTATTTGATTGTAGAACGCGATATTTCCTTGTGATGCGCGGTTTGATTACAACAACGAAAGGAATTTTGATATAAAAATACCAAATGGATAGCTCTCAATAGTATAGAGTCGATGACCCTCGGTTATACTTGTTTCAGGAATTCCGGTTGTCACACTAGGTCACCCAGACCCTATTCAATTTTCAACTACCTGCTGTCCAAAAAATAGCAGTGATATTGAATCGAAAAAATTTGGGGATATAGTTTGAACATCCTAGAATATGCTTTGACAGAAAGAGGTTAATAAACGAAGTGACACATTCTTAAAAAAAAAAAAAAATCTTTTTAGCTGTAAGCTCAGAAAAAGAGATATTTTTATGAAAAAATGTCAATATTTTTACGTTTTAACATTTCTCGCTGAAAATTTAAGACGATGTTTTTAAGATACTCGAAGGGAAAAAGTAGTTTTTTAATACACGTTTCAAAAAATATATTTATTTGACACATCGAGGATGCATACTTATTGGATATATCGTGCAATTTTTGAGCAAGAAAGGCGATGCAGTTATTTGAAAAAATTAGTTTATTCGCACATACACTCGTACGAAAATTTTTTACTTCAGTTATATACGTAGATTCAGGTGTAAAAAAATATATAATAATGATTGACGAATGTACGTGAGATTTGCACAGAAATAAGATATGTTCCACTGTAATAAAAAATATGCTTGAGTCGGCACGACGCTAACACGTAACTAACTTTAGAGAGTTGCCACAAACTTACGGGATTCTTAGCAGCTCAAAATACTTCAAATTGACATCAGGTTGTTGACATAGTGCCATTATAAGCGATATCTTGTAGATATTTCTTCACAAAGTGTAACTGTGGGTCACCAGGATCCATAATGATAACCGAGGGTTAAGAATGATTCGGAAGCGCGATAAGATTATCAGAGTAACGACGAAAATGCGAGCGGCTGATTTGACTTTAAAAAGCCGTTTAGCGTCGTGTTTAAGAGATGTAATTTGGCGAATAAAACACAACGATAAGTCTGATAAATTCCCTGGCAGATTCTTTAGATCTCCTTGAAATGATACATTTCCGAGTCTCACCGAGGAAAATCTTTGGTCATATTGCATCGCTGGATCAGAAGCGGAGAGTAGCAACGTAGCAAACCACAAACGTGGTAGCAACTGTACGTACATATACGTATTGACTATCTTGGCTGGTTCGCTTCTGTTATAGCAATCTATTTATCCCGTTAATTGGAATCTCATTAACCGGAAGCAATTCGAGTTCGCTCCGCGCGATGTCTTCGTTTAACGCTCGTTTCGAAGTAATTGACATAAACTAGTTAATCAATCGTTCTCGGTTTCCCCCTTTCTTTTTATTTCTCTCGACTTATCTTCCAATTTCTGACCTCCCTTCTCTGCTCGCTAATTAGCAAGTTTAACGGCTTGTTGACACGGTAATTTTTCCGTGAGAATTTCGTACGATTCGAAATATCGTGTCAAGGACGTAAATCGTTTTACTTTTTCCATTAAATATTTCTTTTATTATTACCCGTTCTGGGAAGGAAACGAGAGAGAAAAAAGAAAGATCGTGAAAAGGTTTACCATACCTTCGTACTTGTGGCAGTATGAGCTGGGACGTGTTTTTACACGCTTCTACGCAATGTCGTCGTAATCTCCGAATTTTCTCTCGAAGTTCCGGACAGTCTCGTGGTTGGCCGATGTTTATCAGCAGATCGCGGAATTGCGCCACTTGGTTGTTGATTTCTTGAATTTGCTGCGAAATAAAACCGAAACTCGCAATTAACTCCGTTTCCCTGGCATTCGTCGCGATGTTCGCGAAGTATCGGTACCTAAGTTTCTCAGAATCGTAAACCGAACATTTTGTTACACGACCGATGATTATTCCACGATACATCAAGTAACACGGTGTTACTGTCCGTTCGAACGATCGCTTTCTCATTACGGTCTACGCAAAACAAGAGTACGAGCAACTTCGCGACGAGAAAGAAACGTATTATCGTCGGCTTTAATCCAAATAACATAGTAGACTCGGTGTTCTAATAGTAAAATAAATAGCAATAAATTACCAAAAGAACAGCCTTCTCCGTTTTCTCGTTCTTGTCATCTTGAATTTGCGTTTGAACTTGAGATTGGCTTGCGGTATGAGTGCGACTCTGAATGTTGCTGACCGACGGTATTGGCGAATCCGTCATTATTTCGCTCTAATGAGTACCGTTTGATTGCTAATTGCCACAAGGCAATTAACAATATAGCCGTACGATATCTGCGAATGCTGCAAGTTGTTTTCTACGTAAACACTAAGGGAACACCGTAAATACCGTGCGAATTCACACTCCTAACCACCGATGTTAATATACCTTGTTCGTTACTAATTCACGGCTATGATTAAACGCGTATTACCAGCGACAATGAATTATCAATTTCGCCCCTATGAATATTAACGAACATTAACATTCAACGTTTACGCATGTTTTATAATATAAATATTTTATAATATCCGTCTGGGTAACAAGGGTCAGCTTTACATCGATACGAGATTCCATCGGTTTTTCCTTTCACTTTGAAGGAATGACTTAATCTGACGTTGGTTTGGAACAAAGAGTATTGGAGAACGATCAAACACGCGAACAACATTTTATACTGAACGCCACGACGAACGAGATTTTCTTCTTTTATCAGGATTTTCATAGGAGATGGATCGAAGATATTCTTATCGTTAAATTAGGAATATCGAGCGAACGATATTCACACGATCTGTATTAATCGAAATATAACCGCACGAACCGCTGACTGTGAGCTGCGAACACAATGTCTCTTCATATTCGGGGTAATTGCGGTTGGCTTTTGTCTTGTTTCCAGGAAAATTATCGAAAATACTGCTTCTGGTTGGCCACATTCCACCGTAACACGAATTATGATAAATGATACCGACGAAGCCGGTGGCAATAGATTAAAACGATTCACGACGCAACCAAACGGTCGACGATTGATACAGAGTTCCGAATCATTTGTGTTTGCGACGGCAGATTGTACGGGAATGTGACATAATACGTCAATTAATCGAGCGAAGCTTATTCTCAGATTATGAACCTGATAGATGTGATCGTGCTTCTGTATTTTCACGAATTCGTATCGATATCGCGATTGTATCGTGTTCGATTTTTGTTTCCCCTCGATGATAGCTTTATCTTTTCTCCGCGAAAATTCACGTGAAACGAAACGCATGAGACACGTACTTGTCGGTTGAAACGATCGCGTTGCACGCGTTTTTTTTCGTCGAAACGATCCACATATTTCTCGACATCGTTTACCGAGATTCGTGGAACGATATGCGCGCCGTGCCAGCACACGCGACAAACTGAAACGTGGGTTTTGCTCTCGAGCTCTTTCACTGCCGCGATTCCCTCTTTAAGAGCGCATGTCTGACTTGGCTTGTCAGTCTACTACTGTAGTATACCTATTACATATCTTTTCTCTTTTTCTGTTTGTCTGTTTGTCTGTCTCTTGTTACATTCATCCACGCACACACGTACGTATGTGTGTCGTATGGAATTTTTAGTTATTTAAAATATTTTTACTACGCTTAGAAGGTTCCTCCAGCATGACTTACGGAAACTTTAACTTTACGTGATTAACATGTTTCGCTATTTGCCCTTTGTATTAAACGACAGTTTGATAATGATCAGTTTTCTCTGTTCTTATGTAACTTGCCTCGCCTTTGCTCTTATACGGCTGTGCATGTATAGCAGGAGTGAAAAATAAATACAATACAGCAGGAAACGATAACGTGATGCAAAAAAATTACGCTGTGCCATATTGTACGGTAAGAAAGGAGCAGAGAGGCGGCCTTTATGCAGAAAGATTAGGTCTTTGGTCAAAGAAAAAGTTAATACAACATCCGCTGTACCCGAACAAAATCATAAAACGTGAGTGGAAGACAGTAATAATGCTTCAGTCCCTTTCATCTCTCTCTCTCTCTCTCTCTCTCTCTCTCTCTCTCTCTCTCTCTGTAAATGCGTATTCTTTGGAAATAGCATTAAAATGTGTATGGATTTACGGTTCTCGAAAATATCCAATTTTTGCTCTATTATTCGCTAACACTTGTAGCAAAGATGAATTTCCGCTGCTCTAAGCGAATTTTTAATTAAAACGCGCTACGAATTGTTCATTCAAGATCCTGTTTTATATAGGAAGTAATTACCCAGAGAATTCGTATTATTAGCGAAAGGAGTCTCGCGTGCCATAGTAAATACAGTACAGGGAGCGTCGAGATAAAAGCAGACATTTGTGCGCCAGCAAACATTGCGCTAAACACTGCAATACTGTTACAAACACCATTTATGCTAATAGCGTTGACATTAAATCGGACAGAAAAGTCTTTGCGAAACTGTATCGAATTACGTTCTGTCTACTTCTTCGTTTGAGCAATTTGGATTGACAATCATGTATATCCGATATATCACGTATACGATAATTATTACGATGATATAGAAACAGTAAATTAACATAATTTTCGATTTCGAAATGACTCGTACGTTGTTATCCATTTCGTATGACATTCAATTTCTTCAATCTCTGTTAGAGCAAACGATGAGAATATCGAAGGTTGCAGATAGATTATAACAAACGGAATATATCATATATAAAATGATTTCGAATGAAAATGATATACCTTATACAGACTATTGGTAATCGAAAATCAGACCCTTTACTTTTTATATCACTTCATTTCGTTATTATTGAAAAAGCTAATTGGAAAATTGATTGAAACAGCTTGCACTGATCTGCAGATACAATTAGTATAATTTACAATAATTTATGTAATTATAATTATAATATTATTTATAATTATTTTGTAATTATTATTTATAATTATAGTATTATTATAATTATAATTAATTTAAAGTATATTCTTTATTGAATCACTTTTTCTTTACAATCTGTGTTTAAACTGAAAGCAATCTGCATGTCGAGAGTTGGTCTCATTCCAATTATTAGGAAATTACCAAAATTTAGGCGTCTAGACAACAACAACTTTTTAATTTATTTCCTCTCTATAAAATATACCGTGGAAATTTGTAAATCCGTTTAATTTAAACGGAAAATAAAATAAAGGAAGTTCGATGTAAATGTACGAATTTATTGTTAATCGTATCGCAAATACAACTAGCATCCAGGTTTCGTTGATAAAATGTTACGCTCCAGAGACCAGTGCATAAGCTTTGCCACAGGTTGGTTGTCTGACTCGTTTCGCATTATACTACTGTACGCCAAACTCGTTTAGTTAGTACACTTATAACTTGTTACCCTGCACAAATATCAAAATCATTTTAAAACCTAAATTAGAACATCAAGTACTAGTATAATCTAGATTCTCCAATGTTCCTGTCCTGAATTAAAAAAATTGTACTATAAGTTGGAAATACTTTATCCTATTAAATTTTCGTTTCATTCAGAGTACGAATAATAGGTTCTTACGAGACGTCACGTAACGGTCAGTGAATCTATTGATAACTCGACAATAGAATCTTCACTAAATTGTCACATGAAAAACAAAATAGGACAAGGACGCTTTCAGCTCTTTCTTAAGGATCGTTTCTCTACGGCTGACTTGTTCGGCACTATGCTACTACAGCCTTTACACTCGTTAAAGATGCACAGATTGTACGAAAGAGAAGTGACGATACGATAAAAATATAGCAATATAAATATAGTGAACAACACAACGAGGTAAAAACTATATGTCATGATCAAGCATCGAAAACGTACAATGACTCTAATACATCGATCGGTTTCATAACTTTTATCAGCTTCTTAACGATCTACTATGGACCCTCAAATTCTTCCTTCCTTCTTTTTTTTCTTTTTATCTCTAAGCGAACGAAATAAAGTCAAGTATCAAATAGAATTACGAAAGTAAATAGACGATGATGAGCATGAAACAAAGTTTGTGCGATTCGTATGTAATGTTAACACTATTTATATGTTTTACGAAGTCTATATACGTGCGCTCTAAAGGACCACGTAACGAATTAAGACGTAGATACGATAGATAACATAGATCAGGTATAGCACTAAGAGGTAAATGCTATACATGGTAACTAAGAATATTCACTTGCGATCGTGTCCTTTTAAAAAAAACGAACACCCTCTGCTCTTCCGATCCAAGACGCTGATCGAAAGCAACTAAACGGTTGCTCTTCGGAGTAACAGGCATACCTGCGTACGGAATGGAGGGGGTGAAACTGTGTCGTTAGCAACAGGCGCGATGAACTGACAGGCCAATTTCGCGTTAGAGCAGCATCACCGGGTGCATGCGCGATTAAAAGCACATATCAAATCATATAGCTCCGCGCTATACTGATAAAGTGAAGGATTCTCTTATCGATCGACCCGATCGCCGTACGACTACGACGGGATCATCGACATGAAATTTAAGGACTTTGTGTTACCGGAACACAATGTAACACGTATTAACGCGTATTTGCGAGAGATCTCTTTTTACATTTTGTAGCATCGAGTGATCGATTTAATGGCTACTGAAATATCCTACGTGGATCCTTAAAAGGAGAGGTCCTTAATATAGAGAAAATTTCTAACGTGATTTTTTATTCTAAATTTAAAAAGTTTTTTTAATCGAATTATGATTTTACTCTTTGATATTTATAATCTGTATTGAATCGACCTAATGTATTAGAAATACATTTCTAAAGTAGAGGAAATTTCTAATATAATTTTTAATTCATTTAAGTATTTAATAGAGAACACTGGCCAGTCAAATTTTGTTTTTTTCTACTATGGAACTCCATTTAACTACCAAGTAGTAATTGATATCGATTAAATATCTGTTAAGATAGAGTTCCTCAATTGCGTACATGGTTGCGTAAATGTTAACTTCGGACAAACTGTATGAAGGATTGGTCGGTCGGCACAGCATTAAATATAGGCTCCAGTTAAATGTACCAATCGCATCGTACTACGTAAATACAGCAGGAAGATTGATTTTACCGCGATGCAGCTAACTAACCAGTAAATTTAGCATAATGTCTACGAATCGAGCAAGTAAATATTTTTCTGGCGATTTCCATGATATCAAGCGATAGAGGTGTATCGATCGCGTTTGTCGATAAAGTTATTACGCGAACGAGCTTGATACCCGTTTAACGCGGCGGATCATTCCGAAAACGTTTAATTAATTTATCAAAGTGGAACAATTAACTTTAAAATGTAATGAAACACGTTCAACTTCTAATCGAGGTGGTAATTAATATTTTTTCATCGCTCGTCGTTAGACGATTCGCTATCTAGTTTGCTTATCAACTCTCTGTCTTTTTCCTTTTCTTCTCCCCTTTCGAAACGATATTTGTACCATTTTTCCTGCGTATTCACACGATGGTAAACCACGACGCTTTCTACGGCTGTCAGAACAGCCCCGATAACGAGCGAGATCTGCAACGCGGTTCTAGAATTTATGAGAGCCCTTGACATCAATCATCGCTAAGTTTCGCGGGCGAAAGTACGCGCGGCAAGAATTTTCTTCCTTATTTCCGTCGCTTCGTTCTGTCGGCGTCAAACGAGGCTTCTCTTTTTACCTTGCTAGAAAAGAAGGTTATCTCCCTTAACGAGTTAAAGAGGTTTTCCCTCTTATCTGAAATATCGAGATTTTCCTAGCTCTGGGATGAGATAAGGAACAGGACGTTAGTCGTTCGCAATAAAACGAAGGTTGGACTTTATCGTATTACACGTATACATACATGTAAGTCGGTCTATATGTACATATTATACTTGTACAGGAAATTAGAGCGAACCACGTTGTACATTACGTTCGCGTACCCCGAAAAAAGCAAAGTGCGTGACCCATTCTTTCTTCGTTATTAAAATGTTTCCATTTACTCAGTCTATGCCAGTGATTTTTAATCTCCGAGAGTATGAAAACATAAATTCTACCAGGCCGCGGGTGAGATTCATTTCTAAAATAGGTCCGGTAGAAGGAGCGTTGGTCTTCCCTTTTCCTTGGTTAAACTACTTGATCTCAGAAGTAATTTCATTTACATGGAGAGAAGCAATAAAAAGTAACGAAATCTTTCGTGTCTTTTTCTAAATACTGATTACCCGGCAGAGCGGATTTTCACGTGGAATTTATGAGAATTTTAAAGCTGCAAAAATATAGAGGACACTGTTGTATATTTGCAAGGATACATACACATAAAATATCCAATGTAGAGAATGCTCGTTATGATATTTATTACGCGAAATAAATCTCTGTTTAGATTCTATATTTCTTAGTTACGCGTGTAAAAATATGAATTTGCATAAACATGCATAATCTGCTAATTACGTTCCTTCGTGATTAATGCGCATTAATCATACACCCAACATAAATATAAAAACTGCTAGATTTCATATTCTATAAACGTGATGAGGTTTTATTGCTCCATCAATACGAGATGGCTTTCCATTTCACGGTCATAACAGAGATGAAGGCTTAGAGACAAACGCTGCCGTTCTACGACCCTCAGGAAAACGGATATCTGCAGCAAATTTCGTGTCGTAAACGTCGGGCGCAGAATAGAGACTCTCAACCTGTAGAGTGCTAGTTGCGGCACGGCATATGCCCCCTTCAAATATTAATCTGGCCTGGTGGGCGGGACGCACATTCTTCATGGCATTTCAATCTTTTATCTTTCAATAACGAGATACATGCACCGATTCGAGATTAAATTATAAGCTTTGGACGTATATGGTCGTGGTGGAAAGAACGGAAGAGAACGCTCGGGAAGGAAGGAAACGAACGGAATTACGAGGGCACGAATGATTGTCGTTTATTGCTCAAAGTCGAAGAAAAGAGCTGCTTAGATAAGACCAATTCTTGGATATGAACATTAACCCTTAAAATTCGAATTGCTCTGCTCTGGAGGTGAACACGTTTCTGGCAGACATGTCGTGCATTAAACAAATTTATATTATTAGTGGAATATTCAATATGCCGCTACTTTTATCGAACTAAATTGAAATTTTAATCAGTGCGCTGTTTTGGCGGAGACGCACGTCTAATGTGTATTATAGAACTTCTTTAGTGTATTTTTTAATATATGAAATCTTATATTTTCATTCTATTTTTAATCTCTCTACGATTCAAGACATTACATACATTGGATTTTTAATAAATTAACTACGATTAACGATATACAAATGGAACGAGCAGTTTAATCGAGCAGGCTTTATCAGTAAGTTGGTAAGAAGCGTTTCTGACGCGAATTTGTCAGTGAAATTCAGGCTTTGGTATCGTATGAACGCTCGCTCTGACCCTGCGTAGCATATACATATAACAGGAATAAACAGGACAGTAATAATTCATTCTGAATCTATTAATATCAGTCCTAATTTTCGGTGCTGGCGTTGTTTCGTTGACGCATGATACATTGACGCCAGATGTCAATTTACATTTACATAGACCGATGCGTCTTGAGGTTGTGAGCATTTACGACGCCTGACAAACAAAAACCGATAAAAGGGGCGATCGTTGATGTTCATCGATTCACTTACTCGTCGATACGTCGATAATTACCAGACAGAAAGCGAAAAAGAAATGCTATACCTTTGATAAAATGAAGATTCTCGCACGAGAAGTTTGTCCCGATAACGAGGAAATCCCGTTTAACTGGCATCAAATTTTCATCGAGATATCCTGCTTTTCGTTCTTCCTCGATCTAGTCGCTCAGTCGTTCAGCTCACACACGCCGAGCGAAACGTGACAACTGCGTTGTATTCCGTAATTTGCATGCCGCTTTGCATGTATATATGCATTCGTTTTGCATCCATTAAAAATCAGAAAGGTGGTCAACGATAATAGAGAGTTCCAGACTACATGATGGAAATGTAAATCAAAGAACGTCTCGACCGAGTGTTTCGAGAACACGAGCTCGTTTACCACTTTAACTTATTATAATTTTAATCATACCTTTTCCCCAAAGGAAGTAACGACAGTTTAAAATAGCGTAGATCTAACGTAGGCTAGTATGCTCGCATTTAAATTCAGAAGTAGAAATCGAAGTGCGTGTTTAAGAAACGCGAATGTATAAAATGAGATATTCCGTAAATTCCTAGGAATTGATAACAAGCGAAACACGCGTTTATTTTTATCGTTTCGAACTTTCATGCTTCGTGAGTCGTAGAAAAACTGTACGTGCGTATTTCAGATGTATCAGTATATTAACAAATCCTCTCACAATGAATTCATTGAGCGGCATTAATTCCCCAATTAATTTTTTCAATAGGTTTCCATGAACAGAAGTTATTCGTGATCACGTACAATGAATAAAACTCGTGCATAAAGAACGAATATATTGTCACAATTTTATTGGACCTCTACTGCGAAATATGCATTCGTAAAATTCTTTTTTCAACGCTGGTACCAGCCTTCTATTTGAATATTTTACCATCGATCATACGTATGCAAATGCGGACGAATTTCCACAATACCGATATTCAAGTATCTACGAGTACATGGAGGTGGATTGAGCTGGAAATCAAGATCGGACACACAGACGACGTGTTACTTGAAATTTTCAAGCAAATCTCTGTCTATCGCAAAATTCTCTTCAACTCGCGTGTATTTTCACAAAGTAAGTTATCGTATCGTAATCAAAATCTTGAATACCAACAGATGTAAGACTAAGTATAATTGAAGAAAAAAGTAGGGGAAAACGCTGTCGAATGAGGAGTGCGAGTGAACAATGAACGATAGGGAGAACGAGGTTCGTGCCTAAAAACGATAGCGTGAGGAGGTTAATGGTTAAGTTATATATCTCGTGAAAAGAAACACGAGAAAAACTGACTGAAAGTGGGCTATGGAATCAGGACTATGACGCGTAGAGTCAGAAATGCTAACTTAGCTCGTAGGTATATGTAAAAAATGATCTAAGGAGTTTTAATAATCTTAAGTGATCTAGCATTGCAGATACTACGTTGCATACTCCTGTATGCCATCTTATTGTACATTACTATACAGGGTGCCTTACACAATTGGACGGATTATATCTCGAAGTCAGTAAGAAGAATAGAAAAGAACTGTCGAGGGAAAAGTTAAATGATACGGTAAGATTTATGTTCGTAGGTGCTCATTTGTTTTTAGTACGCAGTATTTTTAAAGTGCAATTGTACTCTTTTCTTAAATGGAGCTCTATGATTTTATTAAGCTAATTAGATCGAAAAATGCTTCCTTCGAAAGATATTTTAATTTTAATTTCATATATGTATAAAATTGTATTGTTTCTCGTATGCAAAGTTTTACAAAATTAAAATTGAAATATCTTTTGATTTTTTCGACCTACGTATTCTAATAACTTTCTCCTAGAAAACTGAAAAATGCGTCGAACAGTTAACGAAAGCTTATAGAGTTCCATTAAAAAAAGAGTGCGATTACAATTTCCCGGCACATCGTTGCATATAAGAAATATGTGAATACCTACGAACATATATCTTATTATACTATTCATCCTTTACAGTTTTTTTTTCTATCTTTTACCGACATCGAGATATAACCTGGCCCAATTGCGTAACGCACCCTATATATACGATGTAATACTACTATACAGAATACTACTATGTTGTATGTGACATCTAAAACAGGCCATCTGAACAATTCGCCTGATCAATCTTGTCTGCTTTCAAGGAATACATAATCTGATGTCAATAGGGTCTTTGTAGGCGGAGACGTCGAGGAAATACGAAGGTTAACATCGTTTTCTTGAATAGAATGATACATAGTAATGTATTTTGACTCTTCTACATATAATAAAGTGTTCTTACACTATAAATATCGAACTACTTAAAATGGTTGGTATTAGTTTTATTGTTCCTGTAATTACCAAAAAATATGCAAATGTGTTTCTAGAAATATTAATATATATTAATTTTATATATACGCTTATTTTCGTCACATTATTTTAATTCTACTTAACTGTGTATAATATATTTCGATACATGCTAAGACATACAATAATCTGTAATTAAGTCATTTAAGTTCATTGAAGGTCTACCAAAATTGAAAATGATTTTCTTACTTCAGGAAACCGATTAAAACACTCCGGTAACTTAAGTATTTAAATACGTATGCCCCACCAGCGTAAATCTTCAAAATTTTTATCTTGTGCATCGATGAATTTCATTCGTTAGTTCCTTAGTTTAGTAATCCTCAGTTTCGCGTTATATCCGAAAGATTAAACTTTCCTAGGAAGAGCAGAATGAAATTTGGATTCGGTTGTAAAATTCAGTCTCTGTGGAATAGTGTGCAGTTAACCGAACGAGTTAAAAGAAAGAGCGGAAGTTTAAATTTGTGTGTCAGTGGGTCAATCGAGGGTAAGAGGAAAGGATCATGGTCGTTGCACAACGTTTTACTTTTCGAAATGAAAGGAAGTAGGTGGAAGCATGCGAGACAAAGCGCCTGGCTTAGTAAAAATAACAGAAAAGCAAGGCTAATAAGGCAAGATGTAGATGAAACGGGTGGAAGGATAACAATGTAAGGAGTTGAAGATGCGATGATCGACAATGATAATTAGAAAGCGAATGAAAAATGCTACCGCATTGTCGCCAATAATATCAAGATAAAACAACGAAGATAAACTCTTTGAAATCGAATAATTAAGAATATCTTTGCAATACATTAAGCTGTGCTTATGAACTTTGCGCCATTCGTGATTTTACTTTCTCTTGCCTCCACTTTAAACTTTTCCCTCGAGCGCTTAACAAGCCACTCGAAATGTTGTGCGATCTCTGTCTTCTTCTTTATTCAACATTTTTCCCTTGTATCTTCTCCCCTGATCCTTCTTTTATTCTCATTTTAATTTCTTTCGCTGGCGTAGAATATAAAGTACATATAAATCACTCGATGGATTGCGCGACTTGTGTGTTCTGTCTCATTCAACATCTCCTCCCTTGTGTTTCCTTTTCTGATTCCTGTCTTATTCTCCTTTTAATTTCTTTTGTTTGCTATGGAATCCAAGATGTAAATATCATATTAGTGATTTTCTTATTGAAATACTAAACGCACAGAAACAAATTGAAGATACGTTCCTGAACTCATTTTTCAATTTTCAACGAAACAAGCGTAAAATCTAATAAACGTGATACACGTGTATAAGACTTCTATCATCTCGATCGAAACACGTCAAATAAAATAATAATCAAAGAATAGGAAAACGACGAGGAATGTTCTTGAAACGTTCAAATCTGCTGTTATTTCGGATCTAGACCGAGACAACGACTCTCCAGGGAAGGAGTTTTTCATTATTGCAGGCAGAAACGTCTGAGAATGACATTAAATTATTTCGAAGGACCTCAGAGCCACGGCTAACTGTGACCAACGTTTCGTTGCTTGCAGTAGCAATTTTCATCGTCCGAAAGCACGGATATACAGGGTAGGGCTGTATTCGTGGCACAACCGGTGAGGGGGTGATTCTACGTGAAAAAAAAATAAGAAAAACGACGGTACAACATTTTTTCATTCCAAGCTTCGTTTCCGAGAAAAGCTTCGACTTTAAAGATTTGACAAGCATACTTTCAACTACATTTGAGAATAAGTGAAAGACGTAGAATCAAATTTTTCCCGAAGATGCTTCATTTTTGAGAAAAATATATTTGGAAATGTATCATGCCAGATCAGTTTGTAATTAAACACGTTCAAACTTTATTTTCTTCGATACGAAGCCTTAAACAACAAAACTCTATTTTACAATTTTTACTTATTTTCGCAGGTATAATAATCTCCTATTGATTGTTTATTCGTATCTAGTCGATAATTTAAGCCAAGTTAAAGTATATTTCAGAAATTTTTAAACTCAATTCTCTCAGAGACGGAGCGTCATACGAAAAAATTATATTCCATATTTTCGACTTGCATTTTCTCATAGAGTCACCCTCTGCCCGATTGTGTTACGATTACCGTTCCATTCTGTATAGTTAGCTTCTGCCCATCTGATCGCAATTAAATCGACATCTACGATTGTATATTCGATGGCCGTGTTAAATTGAGAAAAACAAGTAATTAACAATTTAGAAACTCACGCGCCGGATTATTGGAGCGAGAATATTCTCGTAATCGGTGGAGATTGGTGCTTGCAGTTCAAGACGCGAACGGAAAGTTCCGTCGTTAAGTTTATGCCGTGTCAGTAAGGAACTTCCACCGAGGATCTTTCAACGAGCTGAAACAAATTCGTTAGGGAGATGTCTCGTTAACGGATTAGCTGTACAAAGACAATTCACGGCTGTTGGCCTGTAACTACGCATAAACTTCGTTTACCGATTCGTCCTGCCAGTGAAATTACCGATTTACGGAACACAGTACCGGAAACATGTTGTTATTTCTGTCATTGGTTTGCTTTAGATTACCAGAGTTTCTTTCGCCTCTATATAAACCGTGACGTCGCGTTAATTGGATTTTCGTCGTCTCGTTAATCTGCAAATTTTCATCCCACGTGTGTCACAATTTTTCAGTCAATGATATTTCTCATCGTGGTTCTACGTTCTAACGCGACATCGTAGTAATTGAAAGATTTGCAGCAATGAGAACGTAACATCAATGGAGTAAGGTGAAGTTATTTGAGTTAGAGGGATATTTGAGACAAGTTGAGTAATTTGTCTTGTAATTCACCGAATTGGTCGAAGCTTAAGTGATTCGAATAACCTTATTATATTTAAATTGTATAGTTGTGTGAAAAATTCATAGCGTGTTCGACAGACGATGTTTAATCAATGGTATTCAATTCTTGCGTTCCTGTGGATTTTCTTATGGGAAAATGTTGACAGGGTCTGAAGCAATCTCCTAGGCAGTTTACGAAAAACCATGAATAGTACGAGAATCTACGAGATTAAAGAGAAAGATACTTTAGTTGATAAAGGAACAGGTCTCTCTGGAGAATCTTTACGACAGTCTTGTCCTTCTTAGCGCGATCGATAGTGGCTCTTCGTTACTTCCCGACAATACCATTTAGCCTCGAACGATCATCGAAGATTTTGTTTATCGCGATACCCGTGAAAGAATCACTAGGGAAGAGTGAATGATGTAACGATCAGTCGGCTGAAGATAAAGGATGTCTGATTATTTTTCATTACTTCCACATCTTCACGAATGAAAGATGATCAAAGTAATTAAAGAGATAAGACTTTCGGTAAAATATATAATATTGAGATTTATAATATACTCGTTGTGTTACTTCAATCACAATTGGATGTTGCGGAAGGAACCACCGTGTTTACACTGTTCTTTGACGATTACAGTACAGCGGCCTGCATTTGCCATAATAATCTTGCCTTTATCATACTGTAAGCCTCTTGCTCTGGTAAACTTGAACATCGCAAAGAGTCGGATTAATCATCAGCCACCGTGACTTGAATGCATTGTTGAGTTATTCAGGAACGACAATAAGTTCGAAGGCTTTCAAAACTCTGCTCACTTCCACTCTTTTTTTCTACTCTATTCTCAATTCGACAAGAGAATGCGTCTCAAAAGTACATTCACTGAAATCCTCGTTCAACGTTTAATAGATTTATTGCGTGTTCCAAAGTAGGATAATTAGAGAATTCGTGAAACCGTTGCTTTGAAACCTCTGCAAACTTTCGAAAACGCATTAGACGGTATCAAGCAGAAAAATTGCAGGACAAACCACATCGCACTCGTTATGTTCCGCGTGAAAACGAAACTTTCCTGCGCTTTCTCTTCAAATCGGATTTCATCTCGAATCTCATTAGTCGATTGGCTTATAAGTCGAGTTCACAGGACCGTGCTAATGGCTTTTACAAGCAAACTCGCAACGATCCCGAAGCTCCCATAGAGCCCAATACTCTGACACGAGGTCACGCACATCGCCCACTTAACTGTTTTAGACATTCTCTTTGCCAGAATTAATACCAAGCGAGCATTAGAATAAATATCACGAACTGGTAATTATACAAAATATGGTACGCTTTACAAATTTCGATTACTCTGAAATATGTACATTCATCGTTAAGGTCAAGGTAAGATATCCGTATGGTCTCCTAATTAATTTTACCAATACATATAAACCATTGCTTGATCTTACAATTAGTAAAAAGACAGACGCATTGATTTCAGAGATATACTCTAAAGTATTTTCGATACTATGTACGAGCTAATTTATCTACGTGTAACCGATGCCTGTAACTCTGAATTACGCGTAGTATCGAAAATACTTTTGCGAATATCTAGCGTATCGGTGAAATTACATACCGTGGACATTGATCTTGACAAAATATCTCAAGATTATTTCAACGAGGTATACTCTGTTCCGTGCAATTATACACGAACCACTCTGTCTCCTGTATTTTTCTTTAATTTATGACGTAATACGCGGAATATACCCGTTGATGAGTAAATAGGACGAGTGACATGTTCTGTCACGTAGACCAACATGTGAGCTACGATGTATTCGATAATGACATGGCCAAAATTTCATCGAATACCTCTATACCCTACTCTGTATTGCGATAGTGACGTAATCCATGAGAATCTCAATATAAATAAAATATTACTAAATACAAATGGAATTTCGATACCGATCAATACTATCATTGATTAATATGTCGGCTCCGTATTGCGTTCTAACATCGGTGGATTAATAGAAGTCCAATAATAGAGGCATGCTGTGACCGCCTGTCGCTCGTGCATGTAATTTTTACAAGTACTTTGAGAACTTTAGAACAGCGGTTTAATTGAAATCTGTCCATTGAGAGTACTTTAAAAATATTTTAAATTTTGTAATAGGTTCTTCAGAATTTTAAAATCGTTTTCGATATAGCTGCTAGTGACACATACATTACATTTCGCTAGTGGTTTCAATAATGTTGTTGTCATTTAACACTTCATATTTAAAAATGTCATACGTATATTAGTTTATGTTGTGTCGCACTGATAATTATCTCGTGTCGTTACTCATTAATTGATATAATCTGATTTGTCCGAATAACGGTTAATAAGGAAGTGAAGTGCAAAGATACTTTGATAAAATAAAGTATATTGTTGCTCACAAGTATGTGACATTTGTTTTGTTTTCTTTTTTGGTTTCTTGATAAAGTGTAATTTGGTTACGAAATTACAAATAGAAAAATTCCAGGCGATAACATTTATTTTTAGAAGTTAATGTGCGATAGGAAAAGTTTGCATCTGTACGTGTGAAACGTTACAACAACGAAAGCTCTGAACGTGTCATCGATCTCTCGTCCATTAAATAAATGATGAAGTAGCGGATCCAGGATTACGACGATTGCATCGATATCGAAGATCGTAAACAGGAAGATTCCACAGATAACTACAAAGATAAATTAATCAAGGCAAGTACAAAGCAGGCAATTGAGAACTTCGTAAAGGCCGTTTCGAGATATTAGTCGGTATCACGAGTAATCAAATCTCGAGAACAATATCACGACGTCGTTGACGATTCATTAACGTCCATCGCATATTCTAGTGGCAGTGGCTTTGCGCGAGAAATTATGCACTTCGCGTTGATGTGATGCACTCGAGACATCGCGATGCCCTGTACACGAGCTTTAATGCACTCACGTCGTATCTTGCGCTGATTTCTGTTCGACAGTCTCGAATTTACGGTCACCGTGCATCAAAGTAACGTTTTGTTGCGGTAGGAAGATTAAAATGTCAAAAGCGCACGGTAATTCATGAAAATATTCTGCTACTTTCTATAGAAACCTTTTACGAATATAATTAGGTGATTTATACGAAACTTTTTGGAATTTCATTAGCACTGTAACGAGACTGCCATGATCATAGTAGTATAATTTGAAAACAATATGGAAATTAATATAAAAGTTACAAAACGTTGCAACCATACCATAAATATATAATTAATGTTTAATGATTCTGTTTAAATAATTTAATTATAAACGAGTCATAATTTAACGAACTGCTTCCCATGTATTTGTTTTCGTCGACTAAAGTATTTTATCGCGCTCCAAGGATGATTCAATGCTTTTTGATATTTTCAAGCAGAATTAATTCTCCGATAACATCAACGCGACAACTACGAAGACAAACAGCTAACGAGTTAATTAATATTTCATTGACAGTGCGTCGCATCTTCGAAATCACGTTCGTTAAATTCCCACTGCCCATTCGACAAAAGTTCGCTTTGCCCAAGCGCTTAACAATTGTTTCGTCGGTATAAGCGTCTATAATATACTAACTAATATACCTACGTTGATCTTCAAATCGTTTGCAACTGTGTATCGTGATGTAAGACAGCAATTTCTTTGTACTGACCCCTTTGCTCGCTGATTTTCCTGTATTTTCTTCGTGTTTCGAAGTTTCACCCTGAAAAGTGTGCCAACCTTCCTTCGTTCTTCTTATCTTGATTCACCATTGCATTTTTCACCTTGAGCCAAATAAATCGATCGGTATGCTCTGCTTAAAATCTGTACCAATAGATAACGAACATTTGCGCCGTATAAAGGAAGAAATGCATACTTAAAAAATGGAAAATACTCGAGTTGAATAATTTTATTAAGCCGAAGAATGCTAGAAATTTTATTACATCCATAATGCGATAACTAGACTGTGGATATCATGCAAATTTATATGTTTATGGATATAATTGGAAAGATGGTGCATAGTTAGAAAAATGTTATACACGCTTGATATTACAGAGGGTATTATACTTCGAATCCTTTCTATATTTATTTATGCATTATGTGCATTATTGCACCTTTAAATACCTTATAAATATATTATACAGCGATGGCTTTACGTTAGGAAAGAAGATTTTAATGGATAAGACTATCAGTCGAGAGCCTGTAGGTTCGTTTTAAATCACCGTCAATTAAAGTTAGGAAGATTGCATTATTCATGGGTGTGCAACATTTCTGGAAATATGTCGAGGTTATTCATTCGGTACGCAGTTTTATTTACGCGTTTGCGTGTGCTTTCGGAATTGCGGTCGACGAAACAAACGATGCATCGCGCACACGTAGTACGACTCGAAATATCGTTCGTGTTGCCACACGTACCAAGTCGACCATTTAGCGTGGAACGCCGATAAAATCTAGCTACACAGGATTGCGTTAATTCACGGCAGGAAATTAATTGGTTCGTTTTCCTCAAATATTTCATGTGACCTGCTAGGAAACAGCGTTGGTCTCTTCGACCAGCTCGAACATCCTCCTCTTTTCCTCTCAATTTAAATTTATATTGTTTGCAGTAGGTACGATATCATATCACGCAAATATAACGATGCTCGTCGAGATACAAATTGAAAAAAGCCTGTCAAAAAAATGATAACTATACAGGTATCATTTATTTCATGTATTTCCAATTCACGTCGGGCTTAATGGAAAATCTAGTTATAGGCTATCCGATCGATCAAAATTAAACGCGTTTCGTTCGCGTTTTAAATATTTTTCACTTAGTGAGAGTTTTTCATACTCGTGGACGTATTTTTGTTTTATTTGATGTTTGTAACATTCGAAAATGCTTGTTGAGGAATCGGCGCGTAAAAAATTTCCGGTGTACCAACATGACCTGCGCAATTAATCCCATTTCCGACCCTAACTAGCAGATATTCCTTTGAGCCCTCTGTAAACACGCTTCAGCCGACGATGGCTCGCTTGGGGTTACCGCTTCGGTAAATTAGCGTTAATTAAACCATGAGTTTTTAGTCACTGTCTGGTCTCGCACGTATACTCGATGACAACATACAACTTTCTGTGCAACTGTCAACCGCGAAACGAAACGCACCAGGGTCAGAGAGCAGTATACGAATAAAGTATTTTCCAAGACCACTACAACAACCGAAGCTTTAGCCGATATTTTTAAATCGTACGAAATGCAAATTTAGACATTATTTAAATTATCGTTAGATTGTATATTTTTAGACGTTTATGGGAAATTTCAAAAAATGCGAAAATGTACAGAATATTACACAAGACTATACGATAAAATATCTAAAGTGGAGTACTCGTTATAGTATTCGATAGACGAAACAAACTTCTGCATAAATTCTTTTTCTTGTGTTGACAAAAATATGCTTTGTTTACAAAAAAATATTTATCGCTGTTCTTAAATAATAATCATTAGAATAAATCTTTATCTCTTGTATTTATCAATAATCCCTCAACGTCTCGTTAAAAATACACAACTTCGAATTCATTGACCTCTCAGCGAATTTCTCAATCAACTTAACAGGCCTTCTATGTCACTTTAGTGAACGTATCAGATAATTGAGAACCGCTCTAAAGTGTCTTCTTCACGTTGGATTAAGCATATTCACATGGATTCGTACGAACACGCGTACAATCATCCCGAGCCAAGAGGGGAGGATTATTCTCGCCCTACGTTTCACCTTCTCGTATCTCTCTTCCTCCAACGAAGCCAAACATTGAATCGAAAACAACTGCATACAGTCTACAGGGTCCAAGATATTTCCTTACGACCCTTCCGCCGGAAATATCGAATATACGCGGGATTATTTAAACGTGCATAAGTAATCAAAGAACCCTAGTCGAGCGAATATTTCATACGGGTGCACAAAAGAAATTAAAAGGATAAACGTCTCGAAAATTTGGACGGAAGAAGCGAACAACGTGTGGAGCGTTCGAGGATTGATTTAAAAAACCATGAAACGACGAATTATCGAGCGAACTACAAACCGATTTTCGTGTACGCCGCGTGCATTATTCATGAGGTCAGATTGCACGAGCCACTTATTATGTGAAAGTACTTCGACCAGTTTTTAATACTTAGACGAGATACGTGGAAACTAACTCCGACTGGACGAGTTATTTCGATTATTACAATGATAAGCGCGGCACAATAAAACGGTTAAAGTGCACGACACACGTAATTCTGTTAAAGGTCTATTAAAGCACGAAGAGACCTATTCAAATTCGAAGTTAAAAAAGCATCGTTAAAGGAAGATGCGGGAGAAACTTTTTAACATTCTCGTCCATCTATTCGACGATAAATCCGCCGATGCCATCAAAAACGACAAAAACGCGCGATTACGGGTCACGTTATGGATAGTGGACAATTGAAAAAATGATCGACAGCGTGTCAGTGAATCGCGTGCGGAGGAGAAACGCGTTCGTTTTCGGGGCGAGAAAAAAGCGAGAACGCGTGTCGCTGTAGGCGATTTGCGCAATTTGTCAGTGGCAACTGGATAGTACGTCGAAGAAAAGGAAAGGCGGCGACGTCGCGTCGTCTGACGGTATTTGTTCAGCTACGTTTTGTGGCAACGAATTTCATTGAGACCATGAATATTTATCAGCGAGGAACGCCTCGGGATGTTTCACGACAAGTATCTTTGAAACAATGTCTTACCCGGAATATTCCTTGTTTATAGAGGTACAATTTATAGTGGCTCGTGAAAGTATATATGTTACAGTAGAAGCGTCAGTTGGGTAAATGGTTCACTTACTACCTATATAAATTATACACAAAAGACAAGGATTAGATTGGTTTGTATAACATATATAATAATATGAATAAAGTAATATAAATGTCTCACTGAATATCCAGACTTGTTAATATAGTGGATAATCAATTATTTATGTACATTTTCAGATTTATTTCAAACTTTATCAATATAACCATGATAGTCGAGTCCGTTATAGCGATAATGAAGTATCAAAATGTTTCGTATAACATACGCGATATATTTATAAAAATATCTGACTATATTCCAAAGTTACTGTATATCCTAACTTCCAAGAAAAAGTCGTGAAAATTCACTAAGATCCTAGAAAGTTCCGACCTCTGTAGAAGATTTAAATTGAAATATCCTAAATGGGATTTTTTAAATTACCCAGATGCGATAATAGTTCCGAATAACAATATATGGTAGGAAGATGGTCATATCAAATTTTATTGTATTTACATGAAAAGGTTAAGGCACATAAAGCATCAGGGAAAATGAGCGTAAAAACTTACCTAAAGAACTTTCATGTCTGTGCATAAAATATCGCTCACGAGTTTTGAATTGTAAATTAAGATCGATGTCTAACGACGTTTTAATAAAATGTAGGTTACCGTTGAAAATCTGTTATCCCTCTCCGTGTACTATACCGATTTATCATGCTATTAACTTGTTCATTGTTTTTCTTTTTTATTTTTTTTTTTTTTGATAATACGTGTTTTCAATATCAATGTATGTCCGTCAGAATGCGAAAAAAGGATCAGAGACTTTTCGCCAACGTTAGCGAACGACAAACTCTATGCTATTAAACCATTATTCGGAATTAATCTCGCGTTGTACAGTTAAAACGTATGGCCAATTTAAATCTGTCACTGGAGCGCGACGTGTTTGCACGGATCTGTTCAAAACGTTCCGAACGCATTGAGTGACGTTTATCAAAATCTTCCGTTAATTTTGCGTTATTTGTAGAAGTCGACTGGTCATCGTGAACGGATTGCCCCGTTTACCGATAACGTCGATGCCTGAATGAAATTCATTCTGCCTAACATAATATTATCAACGCATCATACTGAGCGTTGGTTAGCTTGTTACCCGGTCTATAATGCGTGAACAATGCGATGCAGTGGCATTATCTGCGTCGACGATGTCCATTAAACCAACCACTTTTATATCTTCGATAGGTACATACAATCCCCTGCCTTTTGTCCTTATATTCTTTATTATCATTTCAATGGTAGAAAAATACCACAGAAACTGCCAGACTTCAATGAATACGAGTAAATGGTACAAAAGATACGGATAAACTTTGGAACATCCAATTTTAATGGACGATATGAGAACAACGAAGCGTTTAATACGATTTTCGTGGAAATTATGTACCGACCTGTTATTTGGATAGAAACGGAAGATCTACAGGATTGCTGTCAGATGCGGGAGAAACCGTCACTCATAATCAATTATAGAAACAAATATCGTTTCAGTGAATTTCGTTGTCAGATATATTTCGAGCGAACAATGAATTAAAGATGTATCTCAAGATCAAGGAAGATATAATAGTTAATAGAATAATAAAGATATGACAATTTTCTTATGTTCGTTCTATTTTGTCCCGGTGCGTAAATGTTACGTGCTCGTTTTATGATAGGGAACAGCGTTTAATAATTAAGAACGTTCTATGCAGGTCCCGGTGAGGCAATAACTCGTCAAAGCAAGAATAGAGGAAAATTAAAATGCAATTAGACATAATCTCTATGCAAAAGTTTCGTTGTTAATTCTTTATGATTCCGCTTCAAAGTGCCTCGAAATGGTCGATTTCCTCCTTCCTTTTTTTTCATTGTTCTCTTCAACTTCTTTTTATTACTCCTTCCATCAGGGGAAAGTAAAATCAGCCTCGCCGATTTATTGGATTACGTCGGTCACGTTCCCAACTTACGCAGTTGAAAGTGCACTTGTGAACAACTTTTTGACAACCAACGAAAAAAGAAAAAAAAAATAGAAAAGAAAGAAAGAAGAAAAGAAGATAAAGAGAAAAAATGTTATTTCGTTGAAAGCAGAGAGCTCATCTATTCTGTGAATACTCACAAAAGACAAATCATCCCTTTTACCCTCAACTGGAGGGTTAATTTCGTCCCTGTTTAAGACTATTTCATTGTCTCTGGGATTAAGGCATAACAGTGACGATGACATCTTCATTTGTTTACGATCATGACAGAGTACACGGTTTGTCGTTTCCTTTTAAAACGGGCCGTCGATTCACATATTAGATTAACGATTTAATGGATAACTCGATGAATGACTCTATGTATGGTACGTGTCGGTGCGTAAATTGAACAAATTATAGAAGAATGCCTTTGGTGTTGGTAAATGGACACCCTATGCATGTGTGCACATAGTGGCAGCGTTGCAATAGGGTGTGACGGTTCTCAGTCAGAATAAAATCCCCTGTTCCAGCTTTACGCGCATTACCGACCGATTTCATTTCCTTATAAAAAAAAAAATCGATGCTTTGAAGATATAAAATAATCTTTAATATAAGGCACTCGTTAACCATTTGGGAAGAAAAGTATCATTATGCTAATTTCTATAAAACGATAAAATATAATTTTAAAATGATGATTTTAATATTTCGACGATCTCTTCCAAAGGTTTCGTCCGACATCGTTGCTTAAAACGCTTCTAAACGGTCAAGCGGAGAAGACAAATTATTTTATGGGTGACGATATGAGCATCCCTGAATCGCAGAATGGCCCACTGGTCATAATTACGTTGGACGACAAGTGTGTGTGAGCATGCGTATGTGTGCGTTAAGATCGTAGGAACACGATCACCATCTTAGTACAAGATCAGTGTCTCGTGAAAAGTCGAAGAGTTCGCGCATATACCACGGACATCATTCTGAACCGTTTCCTGTTCTCCGTATATCTCGCGGTTCGAGGGTGGTGGAACGTATATGCATGTTTTTATAACATGGTGGTCTTTGGCTGGATGTTTTGCATTTTTATCATAGGTGAGCAGTAAATTTCACAAAACGCGCGTATTTTTCATTCCGAGTTGCGCTACCACCTTTCTATAAATCTATATACACGCGTCCATGTTGTTTGTAAAAACTGGTACGTAGATTTGGTTCGAAATAACTGAATAATTTCTTTCGTTGGTTTTATTACGTAATCGGCTATTTGAAAACTGTTTACGTTTAAGCGTAATTCTCAAACTACAGTATTTATCTTCTGTTTGTTCTTTGACGATCGTTCACGCACAAATCGAAGAAACTATCGTCGAAACGTGAAAACGCGCCTGGAAAAGATTAAATTTCCATCTTTCGCTGCCACTGACGTTGTTTTAATTGAAATCAACAATAATAAAGATCAAGCAACTGGCTGTGAAAAAACTTTGACACGCGTAACTCCGACAGTACATAGATTTTTCTATCAGTGGGCACATCGAGCACAATCGTACGTATTCACATATACACGGTGCTCAAAACTTATTTTGATTTATTATTGTGATTCTACATGCTGGGATCGATAAAGATGTGTTAAAAAAAAAGTGATCGCAGAATTAACCTTGAACATGATTTTCAACTTGAAATTTTTTTTTCAAATCGCGCAGTATTCATCTGCGACCCATGGTTCCTCTAAGACTTTTGTTCCTCGTGATAAATACTACGCGTCGCGATAGAAAAAAGAATTCGACCTTGAAAACCATGCTCAAGTACAATTCTTCGGTCGCCTTTTTAAACAGATCTCCACCGATCCGAAGGGGTAGAATTATTTCTCAAAGCCATAATAAATAATTTTTGAACACCCTGTCGTTATCCTCGGGAAAATAGATCAAAATGACAGACAGTTTCATGAGGTTCGTGGAATTCGTAATTTTTGTTTCGTACAATGCATTCGTGACGGGCTAAAATTTTCATCCCGTAAATTGAATATAATTCAAAATTTAAAGCTTTGTTCAATTTTCGGGCAACTTGCTCAATCTCCTTGCTGGTTCCCCGATTAAATTTATTAAAATTAATTCACCGTCGAACTGATTGTTTCCGCGTTTATTTTCGGTTCACTTCGAGGCAATGGGATTATTTGTTATTCGCGAACGCGGCCATGTGATAGCTACGGAAATGAGTTTACAATAACTGCTGTAATTTTCGCGAAATTGTTTCCGTTCTGTTTATTTCATTTCCATACTGTTTCTGCCCTCCCGTTTTCGCTCTTTACCAATCTTCTGTCCTTTTTTTATGAGGGCAGGGTGCGATTTTAATTAAAAAAATAAATAATCTGCCACGTTTGCCGGAAATCCAGCCCGTTTGAACAAGAAAGTGAATTGTACTCACGTTCGGTTACCTGATAGCCCGACGGCGTGCCGTTGCACGCAGCGCGAAAATTGCGCATACATAATGCATAGGAAATCTGCATTTAACTTTCCAACGTGCCGCGCGAAAACACGGTTGCGCCACTGCCTTTATAGAACCTACGAGGCGAATTTTATAACGTCACCCTGCAGTTAGGGCTTAACAAAGTTTTTAAAGGTTAATAAAAAGCGAAAATTGCAACTGAAGTTAATCGTAAAGATATTTGTTTCAATATACTATAGTTGCTGCAATTTTCGATCGATCGACAGAAGCTTCGCTTTCCAATAATTTAAGTAAACCAACAAAAACCTACTCAATATCGATCAAAATCAAATGACTTCTTGAAATGTGCTATAAATTCATAGTCAACTAATGTTCATAGTAATGCACTTTTACACTTTTGGATGCAAAATCTACGCCTTTCTTTGCCCTTCCGATGAATACAATTTAAGTATTGCTGGTGTCTTCTTATTGTTGCAAATCCTCCAATCGTTAAGTACAAATTTGTTAAATTTATTATTACAGGTAGTCGGGCAGCAGCAAACAATGGCTTCAAAAGTTATCCTACAACAGTGAAGACCTTTGAAAATGACACGGTCCTGCTTCCCTGTTACGTCGAAGATCTTGGTAAGTCGCTTCGATAAATTTTCCACCCTTAAGTGTCTTTCATTAAAGTCACAGAAGAATATTTGCCGCGCGAAGACGATCACAAGTGCGATCGATTGTTTCGTGTATTAACAAGCTGAAAAAATCGAGCGAATTAAAAACGGTCGAGGCGTGCACAAAAAGATTATGAAGAACTTAACTCTCCCGGTGCGACAGTTACAAACAAATATCACCTGTTGCATCTCGTAAACCATAACAACGGTGTAACTTTAGATTCGTTAAATCACGACTGTTCTCTTTTCGTATGCAGAGGAGGGAAAACAAGAACCTTTCCTTCGTGATAAAATAAAATAATCAACGTAAGTAAATGAATCTCTTATCAACCAATAATTTGATCAAATTCAATAGCGAGACATATGAAAAGCATCTACATGTTATAATATTTATTCCCATTTATTTAATGGCAAATATAATTATCAACATAGCTCTTTTAATAATAGCGAACGCTCGGAAGATACTTTTAACAGGAAATAGATCGCGTGTTTAGACCTTCGTTTTAACCAATATGGTACTATATGGTGCATTTACTATTAACTCGATCGAGAATCGAGGGTAAAGAGACGGTGCCGCAATTTCGGACAACGATCGATGTTAATTTCCCTAAGCAGGAACGCGTCCACTCGCGACACTCGTGTACGGGTATAGAACGCAAACAATTTACTGTACAATCGATCGACCTGTCATCGATGGTTTCGCTTAACGGGATTGCCTGTCAGACATTCACTTTACCCTGCCGCGAGTTAGACAGAAGGCCACGAACGTTAAAACGATCGTAAGATCACTACGGATTAAGGACTTGTTTCGGATTATACGCCTCGCTCCTCCGGTTTCTGGCATAACCACGGGACCACCTTTGCCGAACTATGCCCTCGATATTCTATCGAGCTAGGATTTATGATAAATTGGGTCAGAGAAAAGGTATTTGGTTTGCCCGTTTGGTTACTTATCGGTTGAGAGTTCACCAAACTGCATAGAGTCGTGTCAGCATACGTTGTCCCTATTTCTAGACGACTGAATATCGTGCAAACCGAGTTGCCAAGTAACTTTATAACTTTATTATACGCGAACGCATATAGTAATAAATTTATCCAGAAAGTTAACAGAAAGTTTTTCATATTGAATTTAAGATAGATTGAACCGTTTTCGTGCATACAACAAACTCATATGCCTAGATAACGTACAGACGAGAGTGAGGTGGTGGAGGGATGGTATCCTTCTGGCTGACAGCGGTGAACCACGACACGAACCACCTGAAAGAGTTAAAATGTACTCAAACAGAAGCTTGGAGGTTTCTCACGTGAAACGGAACGATACCGGAGAATATGTATGCCAAGCGTCTCGACCAGCTCCCTGGGGACATGCCACGCAAGTACACGAGATTGAAGTAATGTGTGAGTAAATCCAGCAAAGTTTTCTACTTCACAGACGCAATCTATCGGTGATACGCCACAATTCGCTTCAAAGAATTGCTCCAAATTCTCTATAAAAGATCGTTCGATCTCGATGTTGAAAATCGTTTAACAACGTTCCTTCTCCTCTATCGCTAATTCGTTCGATAGAATCAATAAGACGTACGGTGCCAATTAATCGAAATCGATAACTTAAGAGTTGAGAAGGTTCAAAGAAAACCATGTGCTTTTCGTAGATAAGTTAAACACAGATATCGATTCTGTCGCGTATCGTCGTTGGCGTGAAATTATGGATGACCCGAAAGTACATTCGAGCTCTACGTCGCTCTGCAAACAAATTCGGGAAAGTTTCCTCAGCCTCGGAATCCTCCACGGAGTTTTCCCAGCCAAAAGGATTTCGGTTCCATTTCGCGGAATCCAACATATAAAAATAGAAAGAACCCTTCCAATTCGACTGCTCCGCGAATCGAATTTTCCGATTTTTTTTCTTTTTTTATATCCCATGAGATCGGAAACGCCCGTACCTTGTCGTCCAATGATACACACGTTTACATATACATTCGAACATGTTTCGATCGCTAGAACTTACTTGGGTATAATTAATATTATTGGATGTCCTGTTAGGAATGCCAATGGTATTGGAATACTACGGAGACTAATTCCAAGGAAATATACATATATTTTGAAGATGGTTTTCCTGAATATTTCAATTCCTTTAATAGTTTTCGATCGGAAGCCTTCAACGGTCGATGTTGCTACAAATGGTGAAATAAAAGTCATTTTTATGAAACAATTTGTAAGACCACAGTTTCTAACCCTTTAGTTTATACATCGTGCTAAACTCGTGACGAGAATTATAGTCTTAATCCAATAGAGACTTTTATCCAATAAATGTTTTATTCCTAACCGAGCTTACATTAAATTGTGCGTTTTGAGTTTCAATTCTTGTAAAATTATACATATATATATAAATTATCTACAGTATATCTAAAATAGTGCATAAGTTATATATTACGTCATATGACACGAGTATCGTAGTAGCGAATAACTAACGCTCATTTAAGCACATACGTAGTTACGAATGAAATTATAAAACAAGGAGTGAGAGTAAATGTCAAAGCACCAAAGCATAGAGAACGATGCTCGAGTCTAGAATATAAAATACAGATAATGATGTACGTCTTCGAACGTTGATCGGACTACATCGTTACTTGCAGATCCACCCAGCGTCCATCCGATACCAGAATCTGGTAAGCTGGAAGTGAATTTAGAAGAGGAAGTGGACATGGCCTGTGTGGCAAAGGGTGTTCCAGTTCCAATCATATCTTGGAGGAACAAGGTAAACAATATCTTTTCGAATCACAAGAATAGAAAACGAGATACCTTTCCATAGACACAATTGCCACGAATAGTAAACATAAAAAATAATGAAAATATTTATCTATTGACAGGAGGGGGAAATACCATTTTTATATGATAGATCACGTCTGCGATTTCACGCTGAAAGCCCCAGCGACGCTGGACGGTACACTTGCGTGGCAAATAACGACGTTGGTGAACCTGCCATAGCCACTATAGATCTATACATTAGATGTAGGTACCGCTTTATCAAATTCGCGTAATTTTCTTCGACCACGTCACAACAGTTTATAAATAGCATTCGATTATGATTGCACGGATGTAACTCAAATTCGTGGTCCGCCTACGTTCCAGTTAATTGACTTTATGTACGCCTATATGGACAGAAGTAACGGCGTACACCATTCTGCATACGTTGTTAAACGGCTGTAATTATATTAGGAAATTGCATTCCTCTCTTTAGTATTCCAATCAAACGCTGGTACGATCTAATTGTAATCCCGCGATGCATGTATGCGTTAAATCGTTTATGCGCAGTAATCGTCCTACGTGACAATCATAATTGTAATCGAAAATCACAGTGCGTCGTTTCGTGCATATTTTGCATCCAATAAAACGTACAGGTTACTTTGATAAACGTTCAACCTATAATCATCAATTCATCGCGTTAAATGATTTGATAACTAGAAGCGACGATAACTAAAAGGGCCGCTGATGTAAGCACCGATGCCAGTGAACTGTTTCAGAAAAGTCAGTGTTTTGTATACGTACATTTCCTACTCCGAGAATTTGCTGGCAAAAATTATTATTAGATAGAGATGTTCAATGAACTTCTTATGAAATATTTAAACTATCTTCGAACTATGTCTTTTTCGTACAATGTTCGATATCGTCCGAATATCAGAGAAAATGCAATACGCCCGTTTTTGTTGATTTTTCGACTTTTATGTCGCTGAATGAAGAGATTAAAACTGAGCTGGAAAGAACTATTCCAAAATAATTGAGATAATTGAAAAGAGCATAGCCCGATAAATTGAGAGATATATGTCGTTTGAAAAGAAATGTTTTATAAGAAACGAATTGTATTAGATCGATCGTTATGTTAGACTGACTTAATTAATATTAACATCTGCATAACTAATGATATTCACATGCTTTGAATGTTTTCAAAAGAGTAACGAAAACACATATTTAATGCTAAAACCAAATATAAAGATGGTTTTAATATAATATTGGTTGAGCATGTATCGAATAAATTTATTTAATTTTAATTGACTAAAAGGGAGGAAATGTGACTTATATTTTCCATCTATGGCGTTCGTTGGTTAGAAAGTATAACAAAATTTTTTTATCTGTTTTAATGCATCTGATGTTACGACCGAAAACAACGCAGACAAACCCAGGATCGAGATGACGAAAACGTGGATGCACGCACCTGCTGGGATAAGAGTGCAGCTACATTGCGGGGTGACTGCTTGGCCGGAGGCAACGGTGAGCAGTTTTGCGAAACTGCAAACGATATAATTACAACGCTAGTAATTAACAGCTCGTGCAACAATGGGTGTAGCTCGGAGTCAAGCCCGTTTTCACCTTGGCTGGGAATATCTTCGTTATCGGACATTTAATTACTTCCCAGTTCCGCGCTTGGATTTGTTTTGACTAGATGCCATTGTTGATAAAGAAAAAAGAATCTGTATTCTTCGTTTAACTTTCATCTCGATGTCATCGCTTAACGAGTCTTTTCTCGATATGTAGAAAGAAATCTAGCGCGAGAAGCAATGATTAGAAATATATAATTCGCACGACAAATACATAAACCTTCGATTGGCTCTGCCTGTAGAGCAATTTCTTTGAACCTATCCCTTGAAGTTAATAACGCGTGACAAATCGATTGACGGGAAACGTGACTCGCGATACTTCTTCTTGCAAAGAAAAAAAAAAAATAGCTACTACGGTTAAATTCTTTGCTGACGCGGCATTTCTCCCACACTTGTCTCGAACCGAAAAGATTGCCACGGTGCATTCTGGCGAACGATTTTCTCAGTTACATCATCATACTCTAGATAGATCTACTTGAACCGATGGAAAAAGTTTAATGACATTGATGATTTAACAAAAAGATATAACTTTTTTTTCTTTTCACGTCATCGGATCTATAAATCCGATCTACAGGTGGAGTGGTATTTCAACAATAGAAGCGTGAAATATTCATCGAGGATAGTGAAGCACAACGCAGGCAGCGATCACAGTTTAGTGATAAGAAACGTCAGGACGACCGATTATGGTTTCTACCTCTGCAGAGCTTCTAATTCCTTGGGAATCACCGAGGCAGCGGTCGAATTATCGGGTGTCGCGAATCCGCCCGTCTTTAAAAAGACTTCGCACAGCCTCTCTAAGACCTCGTACAATTTCGTCTGGGAGGTTCACAGTTACAGCCCTATAGTTCAGTACGAATTCAGATTTCGTAAATACGTGGTAAGATTCAATGCTTTCAATACTGGTTGATTTATAATTAATATAGGTATATTTTATCTAAGCTTGTATTCTATCATACCATTGTATTATTTGTACCGTCGTGAATTTTCCAATCTTTAGAACGGCGTTCCTGGTCAATGGTGTAAATTGTACATACCCAGCGGCAACGATGGAAACAGTTTCATACACACATACTCGTTCAAATTGACGGGGTTGCAAGAAGCAACGCATTATGAGGCGCTTGTTTTATCGAAAAATCGTTATGGCTGGAGTAAGTCATCGGAAATAATACGATTCGCAACGGAAGGTGCCCGTAAGTACTACAGATAATTTCTTTCTTGACATAAAAATGATTTCATTTCATTTACGTGATTTCATTAATCTGTATAATTTCTTTTTTCAGTGGACAAGGATAATTACATAACGAACACGATACAAGAGGATAAAATCGCACCAGGTAATTTTATATTTCATATTAGTTATTTAGAATAATTATAATTGAAGATATTATAATAAAATATCGTACGTAAAAAATCATTTCTTTTCATAGCTGTACAACTTGCATCGATGTCCCAACATCCCCCTCTGGATACTGATAACGGCGAATCCTCTGTTACACAAGCAAAAGCAATGACAATTATAATAATGATATTTATATTATATGTTTTCAACATTAACTTTTGTAAGTTGTAAGATATTTGTATAAAGTACTAACGTCGCATTAATTTAGATTTTATTGATTAATTAAGTAGAAACAGAAGAAAGAAAGATTAGTTCTGTCCTATATTAGGATAAAATTTCACGAACATTAAGCTGTTTGAACTTTAAGATTGTAAATAGATTTTAGCTTACACCTTTAATGATAATCATACATATACATATGTTTTGACTACAGGGAATGTTTATTTGTGAAGAAGAGAAACCTTTTAAATAGATTATAAAACTATATGTAAAATAAATCATGAAAAATATAATTTGTTGTGATTCACTTTCGAAAAATATTGATCAAACAGTCTTTTAATCAATCCTTTTCATATCATGACTACGTAATTGTAAATATATACAATATACGAAATAGACATGACATTATATGGGATATTGACTAAGGACGCAGACGAAACATTGGTCTATGTCCGTACTTGGCCTGTAATAATGGCATCGACTAAATACAGGAATCATATGACAACATTTACTAAATACAGGATAGACCCGCTATTATATGAGATTTCATGTCTCACGTTCTAAAATACTGGTCTCGAAACAAAATCTGAGTGTTTCTTACGCCCTCTACGGTTTGCTATAAGATATTATGATGGACCATAAAAACTAAAACTCTTGTAAAGGAATTGCTAAATATCTGTAATTCATACAAATTGAAATATTATATAAATTTTGTTCAACTTTATGTTTGGCTATTATAATAGAATTATTCTTATCAGCAACTGGCATTTAATATAAAATAGTACCATAGGAGTGCAAATTTAATTTTACTTGATAAGAAATATAAAAATTATAAAAATAATTATTGTAATAAATCGTTGATGGCGTCAATTTACAATAAAGATTTTAAAATTATTAAATTTGATTTTATTATAAAGGAAATATCACTTTTCATAACATCGATAAAAATCGTCATCTTTCGACCTTAGAAAAAAGTCACCTTGTAATAGGTAAAAGCATAGAAGAGTTATGCTGGTAAATTGACCCTGAACTAATAGATACAACTCTAAATTCCTAGATAAACTCGTAGGGTAAAAATAAAAAACAGCGAAGTGTACGAGCTTAGTTTTGCTTCAACTCCTGTATCGTGAAAATCGAAAAAAGGCAAAGGCCTACAAAAAAAGTAAAAATTTGCACTTATTGACAATTTAATTATTAATTTATAACATCTAAAATTTATCGTAGTACAATATAAAAATCATTTTTCATGTCGTCGGCAAAAATCATTAACACTCGATCAATTTTGTGTAAGGAGCTGCTGAAAATGGTTATGTCCCATTTCTTATTTGCTCATCTTGGAATGATAAATTGAAAATAAAATTGTTGTAACAAATCGCAGAGGGCGTAAGAAACATTCTGATTTTTTCCATGTCGGTATTTCAGAATCTGAGAGTTTCTGTTCTTACAATTAATCAATATGTATATCAATTATGATTACTAATTATATCGAAAATAATTAACTGTCACTAGATTTAATTATCATTCCTACCATTCCAATAACGCTGATTTCATATTTTATTCTGGACCGATAATGTCGTATTTGACATGAAAATGGTAACTTGGGCTACGTAGACTCCGAATCGCGGAACACAAATTTATATTGTATGTTAGGTCTATCTTATACTTTGTTTGTGGTAATAACCTTGTGATTTTATTATCATTAATTGCACAAATTTCGCAAAAATAAAAGAAAGATGTCACTTTTTAAGTTTAACAGGAATTTATTTGCTATCCTTAAACTCCAAAGATGTTATGTCCACAGTATGTTGCAAATATGTAATGATAATCCTGAAACTATTGTTGGAAAACATGTAAAAGTACAGGTTAGCTGTATCTTATAGTTTTTTAATATTTTGATATTTAATTGCGGATTCATTCATGTTCTTTCTTTGTATTGAATATTATAAATATTTTTTTTATATTGTTTTCATTATTAATATCTCTTGTTATTTGTGATATTAACCTTTGAAACAATTTATTAAAAATAGGGTTGGGTTTATGCAGTGAGAAAGATGAAAAATAGTATTTTTATTGATATTATGGATGGATCAACTCCTAAAATGTTCCAACTTGTTGTATCAAAATCAAATAAACCAGACAAATTAAGTTTTGGAAGTAGTATTGAGGCAGAAGGAAAATTAGCCTTAGGTTCAAGTGGTAAAATTGAACTACATACAGATAATATTGTTGTAATTGGTATGTGCGATGTTATGGATGGATATCCTTTTGCTCCAAGAAAACTGTATCATATGGATTATGTGAGACAGTTTCTTCATTTAAGACCAAGAACCAAAACATTTTCATCTTTATTAAGGATACGTGATATGACATCTGCAACTATTGAAAATTATTTGAGGAGTAAAGGTTATATTCGTATACATACACCAGTTTTAACTTCAAATGACTGTGAAGGAGCTGGTGAATTATTTTTAGTTAAGCCAGATTCTAAAGATCTATTAAAATCAATGAAAAGGGAAGGTATAGGGGAAGAAGAATCATTTTTTAATACTAAAACTTTTTTAACAGTATCAGGACAATTACATTTAGAAGCTGCTGCCAGGTGAATAGATTATAGGATTTTATGAATAATATTTAACACGTTCGTCGCCAAGTCGCACATATCTATGTGATGGGTATACTTCTGTGGGGGCCCCGTCACCAAGATATGGTGACGCTTTTCTTGTTCGAGTTAATTAAATATACGATATTATATATAGGATATACAACTTAAAAATATTAAAAATACATTATACCATACTTTTTATTAATTTATATTCTGGATAATATATTATATTATTCTATATCGCATGGTATTCGTTAAAACAGTCCAAACACATTTGGGGTGATTTTGAGCACTTAGAACAATAGTTGTAGACTCCGTTATCACTACTCTCCTCACTGTCAAATATATTTTCATACTGTTTACTGAACATTTTGAGAATGAAAAAATCACTGATGTACATCTCACAAGTATGCTTCTCAACTAAATGAAACATCTGAGATATCTGCCATGAGATCCCTCGGAATACTCTAGCTGAAAAGCTTATCGCTTTCCCCATTTCAGAACTAAATAATCTTTTCTTTACAATGAATCGAAGGCGATAAACAAAGAATTTTCGCTTGTCGCTCTATTTACGTTCTGCGTACCGGCGGTCGGATTTGGACCCCCCAAGAAACTTAGCCGAATCACGCTGGGCGACGAACGTGTTAAGCAAAGAAAAATTATATACCTAAAGTATGCATAAAACATTTTAGAGCATTTACAAAAGTGTATACCTTTGGACCAATATTCAGAGCTGAAAATTGTAGAGCAAGATTACATTTAGCTGAATTTTATATGTTAGAAACTGAATTAGCATTTATTAATAGTATTGATAATATAATGATTGAAGTTGAATCATTAATAAAATATGTGGTTAAAGATATACTTGTAAAATGTGCTTCAGATATACATGCAATAGGTGGTTGTGAGGTACAGTGGTTGGATAAAAAATTTGCATGTATAACGTATGATGAAGCAGTTAATATTTTACAAAATAATGCAAGTTGCTTAGAAATTCCTATTAAATACGGAGCAAACCTATCTAAAGAACATGAATTGTTTCTAGTGAAACATAACGATAATATTCCCATATTTATTACAAATTGGCCAAAAGAAATGAAACCTTTTTATATGAAAGAATGTAAAGATAATTCTTCAAAGGTGAGTATAGTGAATTTAATAAATTTTGAATTTGATAAATATCTTTTCAAATAATAATCACTGTAAAGGTATATATGATCCTTTTTTTTTTTAAGGTTGATGCAATAGATCTTTTAGTACCTACTGTAGGAGAGTTAGTAGGAGGCAGTATACGTGAAGATGATTATGAAAAGTTAAAGTCAAAGTTACCCTTAATATCTAATCTTTCTTGGTACTTAGAACTTCGAAAATATGGTAATGTTCCAACTGGGGGTTTTGGAATGGGGTTTGAAAGATTTTTACAATTTATTTTTAATATATCAAATATTAAGGATACAATCCCTTTCCCAAGGTGGCCCCATAATTGTAGCTTATAAATAGAAATTTCAAGACCTATTATCTACGTGGTTATCCCATAACAAAATATATAAATATACATATAATTACTGTATGCAATTAAGGTATTTAAAAATAAATTTTCTTTTAGGGAAAACGTAAACAAACATTTATATAGAATAATTAGTGTAGAAAACTATTTTAGAAATTTATTAGTTTTTTATTATGCTCTCAACGTCAAATATTACAAAATTATTAGATTAAGTATAAGGAGAAAACAGTAACATCAAATCATTTTTTTTTTCTAAAAATAAGATTTATTGAATACCGAAACAGATCTCAACTAAAGAGTAACTTTTTATTAATACTTGTTTATTTCTTCAAATATTTTTATAGTTAAAAATTTAAATTTCTAAAGTTCTTCAGCAATAGCGATTATCATAAGGGATATTTTAGAGAGGTAAATTTAGTAGGATCATAAATAAGCAACCAAAGGACGTCAGACCCCGAATGATTAACAAGATTTTTTTTTTATACAACAAAATAATTCTTCTCTAGTAGTAACTGTTCTTTTTTACCCAATATCGTCGGGATTAATTTTATGTTGGTATTATGTACATTATAATCAACAATTTTATATCACACAATTTGTACACCTAACTAAATTGGGTAATCTTCCATTATTTCTACGGGACCTCGTTTTCGTGCTTTGTAAAATCAAATTGGGGATAATGCTTCTAGAAAACAATGTATCGAATACCATTCAAATGTTTTTACAAAGTACAAACGGTATGAAATTCTTAGTTAGTCTTGTGCATATCAGTATTACATTCCTGACACTTCTCTGTCACGAAACACGATTGCACTCGATATTATCGGGAATGCTACTATATCATATCTCGCTTCTAATTAGACTGTTTCGATTACATCAAATATGTACAGTTTTTGTTCTCTTTTCACCTTAATTAAAATTTAAAAACTAAATACACGCATACACTTATACAATCACACATTATAACACGTACTTTTAGCTTATACGACGTGATATTTGAAAATATGTGATTAATTCCTTTTACTACATTAGCAGTTCAAAGAAATATTCAGATAAAAATTGTGCATGTGAAATGCAAAAAATAGAAAAGTAAAATACAGAAAAATGAATAATACAATAAAAAAAGAAAGGAAAAAATTCTTTAATCACACTACATCACATCGTATAAGCTGCACAAATATGATATACAATGCAACAATACTTAATTTTAAGTAGTGCTAAACATGAATTCATTCTCACACTCCCACACATACATATTTCAAATACATTACATGACTATTTACATAATTGAGCAGAGTCCTGATAACTCTTGCCCTCTTTCCACAGGAGGTAAATTTGAAAGTTTTCTACCTTGCAAAGTAGGTTTGATAGAAGCAGGCACCAAAGGTTCTATTATTTCTTCAGTAGGTGTCTCAACTATAGGTTTTTCTTTTTCCTTTGAATCTTCTGGCTCTTTATTGATACACAATGGTTTCGTAATATTGATTTTAATTCGAGATGGAGCCGCTGGTATCGCCGCAGGCGTAGAATCCAATTCTACATTCCCGTCTATAGAACTCTTCACAGCTGCGTATGTTGTATCAACCGTTGCAGGTTCGGTTATTATACTTTCTTCAGGATCTATATGTAAAATTGTTCCACAAAGTTTTAAAAAATTTATTATATTAAAGTATATATATATATATATATCAATTCGCTTAAATCAATGTTAAAATGTCATAATATTAAAACATGATATTATATATATATATAGCATACAATACGTACCTGGTTCTTGCTCAATAGGTTCTTCTTTAATTTCTATATTAGTAAAATCGAAATGTTCTTCTTCTAATTGTTCCTCAGGTTCGTCAATTGGTTCTTCTTTAATTTTAATATTTTCAAAGGATTTATCCACATTTTCCGTTTCTGGTATTTCCGTTTCAGTTGTATCTTCTTTTTCTATACTTTCCATATCAACATCCTCCTTATTACTATATTCTAATTCTTGTTCTTCCATTTTTTCATTTTGTTCAATATCTGCATTATCTTCAATTATAGTTTCCTCCTCTTTAGTCTCCATTTCAGTAGATTCTTCCGGTACCTTATCTTTTATTATTTCATCTGACGGTTCTGCTGTTTCAAATTCAGTTTTTAATGCTTCCATACTTAATTCATCAGTCTTATTTTCTTCTGCGAACGTTTCATCTGAGCTCTCCTTTTTTTCATCCTCCATTTCCTCTATTGTTTCTTCAAGCGCAGATTTTTCCAAAGCTCTCTAATGGCATAAAGAAAGCAATATATTAATAAATTAATATACAATATATGCAATACAATAAAATATATAATAATACAAATATACAATGGTAAGAACTATAAACATGCAACAAAATTTTATGTAAATGAACATTTCTTATTACCTTACTTCCTAACATATATATGTGAATTAGAAATTATTTTAAATTAAGCACCCAAATTATTTATCTCATAAGATAATGTATGTATTCAATAAAATTTGAATCTTACTAAATAATAAATGTAATCATGACTTTCATTCTTATTTATGCACAAAATGTTAAAAATCAATTCATGACAAAAAGAAATTATATGTTATATACATTTCTATAAAAGGAATCTATAAAATTAAAAAGTTAAATAAAATAAGATATATATTGCAGAGTTTACATTACATCTTTCATTGTCTGTCTAATTACTTCCACTATATCTATAAGTGCGGAAACTTTCTGCAAGTGCAATATGAAAATATGGATTATAAAGAAGCACATACCACGAGACTCTTTTCCTAATTTTTGAAAGAATGCAACAAATGAAGAATTCATTAATAGATTTATATCGATATTATATTCCGATTGATTGATCGGAAATATGATAAAATATTAACAGAAAATACAGGAAGATATAAAAAGATAAAACCAACCTTGTAATCATCAAGACACAATGGATGATAATTCTTTCCTTCAAAGTTAATTGCTGGTCTTAGATGCCACTCCTCCTTTTCTTCATTATAAAATTGTTCAAATGCATCATGACATACTTGACATCTAGAATCCTCATCAGTTCCAGTGGGAACACTAGGCTGTGAGGCTTCTTGAGGAGAATCCTCGGCCGTGATACCTTCTGTATCAGCCGTCTGTTTTTCCGTTTCAAACCAACTTTGTACTAAACAATGTAAATAAGATATTGGGTCTTCCGTTATAAAATAGATTATAAATAATAAAAATAAAAAATTTTTACCTCTATCTTCTAAATCTTCAATTTCTTCAAACTGTATCCAATCACTAACATCATAATACCAAGGCCGTGAATGAGCCTTCCTTGCAGAATCTCTTTCTCGTCTGTTTTGCCTAAAGTGCCAATCTAAATGATGACTGTACCGAGTTGCTAATTCTGGTGCAAATCTGGCACCACAAGAACTACACTGCATGCCACTATACAATGCTGCCGCAATAGCCGATTGCTTACTAAAATAAGGAATATTTCCAATTCAAAATTAATGCAAAATACAATAATTAATTTAAAATAGTGTTTTATTACAATTATACTTACACTTTAAGAGTTTCTGGTTTATCAAATGAAACCGGAATAATTTCTGGTTCCTTCTTTTCTTCCTCTTCTTGTTTCTTTTGTTCAGAAAGATTCGATACAATACCAGTCTCTACTAATCTCTGAAACAGTTCATTCATATTCAGCGGTAATGATAATGGTGGAGCAGTTGTAGGTGGATTTTCAGCTGGTTCAGCTTGATAAGATAATCCAGACGATGGTGCCATTGCAGATGGTAAAGCTGAAGATAACACATCTAATTGCAAATCTGAAACAAAGCAAATTTTCGCTACAAGTCTAATGCAATATTACACAGAAAAATATACTATATTTCGGTCCACATACTATCTTACACATTACATAATGTGTTGTTACAAATATAATATTTACCCGGTTTAGGAGTAGATCTAAGATCGGAACCATCTTGTGACGTTGATTCATGTTCAACAGTAGAAAACTGCGTTGGTGTAGAAGCTGCATCCACTTTCGGCTTTTGTGTCAATAGAGGCGGGGTAGGTGGTGCTTCGATAGGTTCTTCACCTTTCATACCTGCTATCTTAACATATCCTGGTCGGACACCTCTAGGCAGTACCGAAAATCTTATAAAATGCTTTTTATCCCTAACAATAATTGGTTTAGGCAGTCCACCGAATTCCACTTTAAATGGCCGTCCATTTAAAAGAACTGTTTGTAACGAGTCTATAAATTCAAGTGTATGAGGTTTCCCTTCAATTTCAAATCTGTAAATATTTGAATTTGTAAGTATTGTTTTATACATCTTTAGTCTAAAGTTTGTAATAATATGAACACAACTAACATTTGAGGTTTTGCATCTAAAAATACAGGAACCATATTTCGGGCATTAATAATAAGATTAATTTTGGCAACTACTAAGTCTGTTCTCTTTACAGTACCAATCTTAACAAGGGGTGGAGGTCCTTCCAATTTCACGCTAACCTTTTTACCACCAAGATCTACTGTTATTGGCATACCACCGAAATAACACTCATACCATCTATCATCAATATATAACTCTCTCGTTGGTGCACCTAATTTAATTCTGAAAACATAAACAGGTCGATAATATCTTACGCTATATATAAATCTGTTAGTCAAGTGCACGACATTAGGATACATACCTATGAACTTCACCTTCATAAATAAATTCTTTGTAATTATCATTAAATGCACAGGTTATAGTGATCTTATCATCAATTAAAATCCGCCGTATACCATCTTGAAATCCGATTTCTCTTGGATCATCCCAATTCATAAAAACTACTCCAGTTTGACCGTAGTACCTGATTTCACGTGGTATATGCTGTATGTCTATATCTATAGATTTCATAGTATCTCTTGCAATTTCATCTAATAATTTTGAGTCTGGTGGCGGTAATTCACGACTATGAGGATTTGGATTCTTTATCATCGTTGTAGTATAATTTTGATCACCATCTTCGATATCATACTTTGAAGACGAACTTGGCGATACGTTTCTTGAAGCATTCAATGATGACATATTTGTATTTGATATAAGACTTGTCATTGGTCCATTATTTATCATCATTCCAGGTCCGTTCATTCCCGGTAATGATATAGGTGGATTAGGCATGCCCATTGGCCCAAGTGGACCATTAGGTAATAAATTTGACATGAGCGGACCATTAGGTCCCATAGGTCCCATCATTCCAGGTCCTAATCGTGGATTTGGACCAATAGAATGATTGAAGCCACCGTGATATTGATAGTCCGGTCGCATTGGTCCGAAGTGTCTTGGATTTTGCCATGGACCAACTGGTCTAAAATCTGAATTAAAATGTCCTTGTGGTCCACCGTAAGGAGGTCCCGGGGGATGAGCCCATGGTCCTGGTTGTTGCCATGGTTGATTTTGCCATCTAGGGCCATTCGGATTTCTTGCAATAGGATGATCTTTGTTTCTCATCATTTCCTTATCACCAGAAGGACTAAATGTAGACGTACGCTCACCTGGACCCGGTATATCCAAATTTACACCTTTTTCCCATACAATAGAACCTACTTCTTTTTCCTTTCGTTGTGCAGCTCTTAATTTCCGATCTTCGCTCATATGTAAAACTTCTTGAATGAGAGTATTGTATTGAGTTTTAGTAATGGATCCTTGATTCAATTGTTCTGCAGCTTGTTTCATTATTATTTCTATATTTCTGTCTTCATTCTTTTCAGGTTTATCATTTTCTCGACCTCTTCGACCTGATCTGTTATCTTGATCTTCGTTCGATAATGTTCTTCTTCTTTCTTTAGGATCATCCGGAAGTTTGTTATAAAGCCTCAGTCTACCCAATCTATCTCTATTACGATCTCTAGCATCACGCTTATCATCAGTATTATTAGCTTGCTTTTCTCTGTCATTCTTTGATGGTGTCTTTAGTTTTGCCCACCCATCTTTGCCATCTTCACCAGATATTACGGGTGGGGGCGGTGTAGGTGGTCGTCCAGCTTTAGGATGAGTTAATGTTCGCAGATCAACGTCTTCATTTCCAAATAATCTATAAAATTAGAAGAGTTATGTTAACTGTGCACTATATATTTTGTATAGCCAAGGAAGAAAGAAATAAAAATACATACGCATCGAACTTTTCAGCTTTTGTTTTCTTTACTAATGTAGATTCCATGTGTTCTGCAGTTTGTCTTTTGTTAGTATTAACTGCTGGTGGTAATACACGCAAATCTAAGTCCTCTTCTGAAAAAGATTTCGAAGCAAAGTGAAATAACTCGTATATTATACAAGAATTATATGCGTATTTAATTTTACCAACATATAGGATCATTGCATCCTCTTTTGCATGCTAGTTTTATATCTTGAGAAACAAAAAATGTTTGTTCGAAACAGAGAAATAAAGAATATATTATTCATGAATAAAATATATTTTAATGTTTCGCCTTTGAAGATTTAAAATAATATTATAGCTGAAATTGTTCTGATGCAAATCTTTAGAGCTAGGGACATCGTTGTAAACACATATCATAAAAAATTAACTCACCATTAAATAATGCAAAGTATATGATGCATGTGTATTTATAAATAATTTATATTTATGTTGAAAAACGTAAAATATTAACTCACTCTTTTCTAATACAGAAGCGGCTGCACCTGGAAGAGGTAGTGTTGCTCTCAAGTCTTCATCTTTGCTGGATGATTCCAAAGTTGGTTCCACAGCAGTTTGAACGTTTCCAGCATTTGCTGGAGAACGCTCGGGACTAAGACTGCCATCCTTATTACGTCTTACGTAATTTCTTTGTCTAGCATTCGGTCTGATTTCTTTAAATGTAGGTGGGTGAGGAGGAGAGACTATCAATGAACCAGATTGCTCCTCCTCAGTAACACCACTAGAATTGCTTAGACTTAAATTGGATTTTGCATCATTGCGCCTAGGAATTCTATATGGAGGGCTTGGACTGCGTTTTCTCGATTTTGTATTCTTTTTTCGATTTTTAGAGTTTTGGAAGGATTGGGGAGAGGTACGCGAGGATGGTGAACTGTCTCCACTATCTTTTTCACGAGATTTGGACCTAACAGGACTGGCATCTCTGTCGACTTTCGGTATTTTACACGGAGATGTTTGAGGTTGTTTAGATCGCGATTTGTTACCTAGTTTTCTATGCGAGGATTTTGAGGAAGCAGATTTGTCGATTGCCGAAGATGAAGAAGTTCGAGAATTTGAACTCTTCGAGTCTTTCGACTTGGAATCGTTATTTCCACCTCCTCTATTACTCGCAGATAAAGAACTATTGCTACCCATAGATAGACTTTGAGAACCTTTGGAATTATTACTGTTTAGGTTACCACTACTATTACTAGACAATCGAGGGTCTTTCTTTTGACTTGTTCGATGCGACACAGCATCTTTATTTGCGTTACCACTGAAATTTTTATTGTTATTATTATTGTTGAGGTTCGTATTAGCATTATTGTTATTACTAGCGTTTAACGTCGCAGTATCGGAGCCGGCAAGATTTGTCGGAGACTTGTTGATAGTGCTAGTCACAGCCTGTTTCGAAAGTAACTGCTGTTTTAATTGATCTGAAAGTACAGTGTTTGTATGTGCCGCTAACTGCGCTTGGCCTTCACCCCGCGAATCCTTCTGAGTTGGTGTACTTATTCGCTGACGAGGATCCACGCTTGAAACTGGTACATCTTGAGCCGAGGTAGTTTTTAATCTTGGATCACGAGATACCGGTTTAGCTGATGCTACTGCTATACTACTAGCTGGTGCAATTCGTGGGCCATTGTTCGTTCCTGCATTTTTCAGAAGCGAAGCTGCTGCTGCTGGAAACTTCAAATAGGAAAAGTACTGTTAAAAAATAATACATAACGCAATAATTTTGCTTCATAGCATTTTGTGGCACAATGATGAAAATGTATAATCTAAATAACTACCTGTTTTGCTACTTGCTTTGATGCTTGACTTGGCACAGTGGTTGCAACAGGTTTCCCTTGTGTGACAGCTTCTGTGCTTGGCGTAATATGTGTTGTAACTGCAACCTATTCAAAGAAAAAATAATAAAGTTTGGTTAAAATTAAAAAATGCATTTAAAAAGAAGATTATTTTGTAACTCACCAGTTCAGCTTTTAAATTTCCAGCTTGTTTATCAAGTTGCCGCTGTTGTTGTTCTAAATTAGCTTTAGCTTGGAGTAATTCTAATTCAATCTTTTTTTTCTGTAGTTCTATCAGTTCTCGCTGTTTCTTTAATAATTGCTCTCGCATTGCTGCTTCCGTTGGTGTCACAGGATCACCTGGTGGAAGCTTAACAGGTGCTACAATTGGTTGTGAGACAATAGATGTTGCTGATTGTTGGGGCTAGAAATAAAATTGTATGAATTACATTTCAAGCATGAAAATATATTATCTAATCACATATTCGTTATATATACATATATTTCAAGCAAATAAGTTTATTAAACTAACCATTGAAAAAAAACGAGGATTAACATGAATAGATCCAGAAGAAACACTAGTAGGAGAGGCAGTGATTGGCCAGGCAGGATCAATACTTTGCACTCGTACATCCAAAGAAAATAATTTCTTTGCTGGAAATACATCATTCCATGTTTGCCTCAATTTCCACATACTGGCTCTTGTATTCTCATCCACCTAATTATTTATACAAATAATATTGAGTTTTATGTTTCTCCTGTCTTTAGAAAATATTAAGCTTTATACTTTACAGTATACAGAGAGTGTACATACACAAAGTACAATGACCTGATATTGACTAAATGATTATCTTATAGTTCTATGGAATGTAAGTCTTACAATTGCAATACACTTGTTTTTTTTTCAAATATAAATATAGTATAAGACCAAGCAAATTACTTTAAAATAAAACAAGATTATACATATTTAAAAAAGAAAATAGAAATAATTAATATATATTTTTAGATAATATGCATTTTCTAAATAGTAGTTAGTAAACATACCTTTTCAAACACTCCACAAAAAGTATTTACAATATTTTGAGTGAAGAGATTTAAATATGCTCCATTAACATTCTTCACAATCGAATCAATCAAATAAAGGACAGGTAATTTGATATCACTTCTCACCTATTAAAACATAATATAATGTATATGTATCTAAATTTATATCAATAAATTTAAGCTATTATTTTATACCATAATGTATACACAAAGGTGACATAAATACAATTGAAAAACAAAGAAGAAACGGTAATTATACAAATTTCATTTATCTTTATTTGTTTTATTTACTTTTGCTATATTTTAAATAAACAAAGGTATGAAATATAGCTTTGCTAGTTTTAGCACTTATAATGTATAATTCATAAGCATTTAAAAAAATGGGACATATAAATTTTCAAAATTCCAATCTCTTATAGATAGTAAAAAAATAATATTAAATAAGCATGTAACAATGTAAACATAATATATTTTATAATGTACAAAACAACTTATATACTATTTGAACTAATATATTACAAGAGATAAATAACCTTTTGTAGATGATTCTCAACAGCTTGTACAATTGCTGGTGCATGTTCTATGTTATCTTCAGCCAACATAGTAAGCATATTAATTAATGGTTTACTGTTAATCGTCAAATCAGACAACGATGAGATATACTCATCCGCTATTTCCTTAGACTTTGTTGATGTCATGATGTTGTGTTGCCAGTTGATAAATGCAACAAATCTTGGTCAAATTGACAGTGGCAATTATACTGTGACACACAAAGAAACAGATATTAAGAACAATAATATATTTTTTAATATATGAAGGCAATAACATAAACACATAACTCTTATTGATCTTTTATTAAAATAACATATTTAGTGACAAGAATTTATTAATTCTTTATTATGCAACTTTAATAATTGTTTTAAAATATTCTTAATGTGCAATATGTCATACAAAAGTTTGTTAAATTTAAAAAATATTTTATAAGAAGAACTAAATATAAAAACTACAAAATTATAGAAACATTAATATATCTATACATTGAATAGTTACAAATTCACATGTACGCATTCTACAACTTTGGAAAGTAATAACAAATTGTTAACATTATAATTCGATGGACAGTTAAACAATTATTTTTTCTTACATATTTGTGAGATTACAATAAAATTGGAAAATTTTAGCATACAAAAAAATATGGAATATTCTAATCAAAATTATTTGTTATATAAATAAGAATATAGTACACAACAAAATCTTTATTTGATATTAGTTCTTAACTTTTTATGGTTAGACCACTCCACTTTTACTGAATTGCGATATATATAAGACAAAAAAATTGAACATGTATACAATGTCTTAAAATTCAGCTTGTACTAAATAAATTAATGTAATCAATCTTAAAGCATTAACCTGAACAAGAATTAATACGTTATAATCTCTATTTATGTAATATTATCTGAAATCTTTTTACAAAAGATTGATAGACGTCATATACACATATCGATTTTTTCACTGTTTTAACAATTATGCACTTTCCAAAAGTTTTTTTTAACACTACTATTGCAATATCCATGCACGTTCTAGAAGATCAGCACAAATACCTAAGTGTACACGAATAACTAACACGCATCTGGATTTCCTTAACGCTTGACTCGAGCAAGCTTGAACGACATTGATACTATAACTTCACGTTCTATAATGAGTTTTACCGAGAACACTACAAGCGACTCTGGTTAACATTTACCTTTTTAACGCATTTCGAAAAAACAGAAATATCCCCAACCACGATTATTTTGACTTTTCGCGATAATCACGCGGACACTACTGCTACGCCAAACGGGATATCCACGTAAAATGGCTACCATTCCTTTGTACCTTCTAACGGGATTACAAATGTATAACGCTCATCGTGATTGGATAAATTTCTTACTCTGTCGGTTGAATTTCTGTAAAGAACCAATCACATATTCCGTTGCAAAATACAACCAGTTTGCTTAGTATACTAGAAGTTCACAATTTTCCGCACGTGTCGCTAGTGTGCAAAATGGAAGAATATAGATGCGTTTTCATTGAAACGATTCTTATGAGTAATTTATATTGAGACAAAACGACAAAATAAAATTACGAAGTCTATTGAAATTTATTTAATGAATTATTAAAAATATCTTAAATGTTTTCTAGACTTTAACTGTTAATTATTTAATTGTAAAATCATTTTTTTATTTCATAAATATATTATCTATAACATTATTACTTATGATATTGCAAATAGCGATTATTAATTATTATTTTTAATTTTACAGTTATTTAAATATTATCTATACAATTGTAACATACAAAAAATGAAATGGAGTGAAATTATTTAAAAATAAAATAAGAAACGATAGGGAATTTTGAAGTTTATACATATATATGTATGTACAATAGGCAACTTCGAAATTGTATTTTTTCTGAATCATGATAACGTCATAATTGAATGGCGGGGACGAGAGAAAACGTCATTTTGACAGAATGGCAGAAAGTCTGGAAAGTTAGTCACGATTTCTGTTAAGTACTTGTTTCTGTGTTTATTTTATAAAAATGGAACATTGTGTATTCAGTAAATCGTAAAAATAGAGAATACCGAATAGTGTCATGAACAGTTTTCATTAAAGTTAATGGAAAAAAGTGAATTTCATTAGAAAGAAGTACATTATAAAATTTCAGTCCATCGTTACAGTGAACGCTTGCGGAAATTGTACGTGTCGTGCTTGCAGATGCTTCGTTAGTTTTGCATAAGGTTTCTAACCGTAATACGGTACGAATGTGATGGAGGATTACAAATTTCTCTTTAAAGTTGTACTCGTAGGAAATGCGGGTGTCGGCAAAACTTGCCTCGTGCGCAGATTTACCCAGGTATATATGCATACACATTTATATGATTAATTAAATCATATTAGTTATTAACAAAAGCATAAAAAAATTTGTTATAATAAATAAATTCGATTAACTTACATACTTTCTATGTAAGCTGTTCCATCTGTTTTTGTGATATGATAATGCCTTATATGGATTGTCCAGTTAGAAAATAATACTCTAAATATACATTCTTATTTATTAATATATACATTTGTCTTATAGGGATTATTTCCCCCAGGTCAGGGTGCAACAATAGGTGTTGATTTTATGATTAAAACTGTAGAAGTAGAAAATGAGAAAGTTAAGGTATGCATGTGATGTAATGCATTATGATTCATCCAATATATACAGATATACTTTTTCAGAATAATTTTGTGCTGTGCATACTTAATATTGTTCTTCTTTTAGCTTCAAATCTGGGATACTGCCGGTCAAGAAAGGTTTCGTTCAATAACACAAAGTTATTATAGGTCAGCTCATGCTTTGATTTTGGTTTATGATATTTCCTGTCAACCTACATTTGATTGTTTACCAGATTGGTTAAGAGAAATTGAAGAATATGCAAGTAATAAAGTTCTTAGGATATTAGTAGGTAAGTAATATACGTTATTTTTCATAAAATTGTTCTGTTTAAAGCTTTATTCTGAAGAAAATAGAGTTTGAACATGTTTAGTTAAGAATCAGTCTAGTACACATATATGATGAATTTTCAAACTTATTTTTCTCTGAAACAAAGCATCTTTAAAAGAGTTTTGTTCTACATTTCTGACTTATTTTCACACATAGAGTAACTTCTTGTCAATTATTTAGTCTTGTCTAGTCCAGAATTACCCATGTTCAAGTAATCATAATAAGTATATTATATTGACAAATCTTCAATCTCGAATTTCTCGAAATCTAAACAGAAAATCAAAAAGCTTTATTCTATATTTTCATCCACAAAGAATCATATTGTGTCTATTTTTACATATTATTAAGCCAGACACGGTATATTAAATACATTCAATTATTTCTTTAGGTAATAAAATTGATCGAGAAGACAGAGAAATACCAACACATGTAGGAGAAGATTTTGCACAAAGACATGGGATGTACTTTTTAGAAACTTCTGCTAAAGAAGCAGAGAATGTAGAACGGCTATTCATGGAAATAGCAGCTGAACTTATGGAGGTAATAAGATAACCTTTCATAAATAATTTTTATATGAAGATTTAACTGTAATCAAATTGATATATTATTGTAGCAAGCACGCAGTAAAGAATTACCTAGATATGAAACAAATGCAACTTCTATAAATGGAAAAACAACATCAATTGGTGATACAAGTAACTGTGGTTGTAGTCGACTTTCTTAACTAGCTTTTATATCTATTATTAAGTCATTCAGAAAATGCATAATTTCAGTTGCTAAATATGTACGTAGAACACTATCATATAATTTTTATAGAGTACAGGGATTGAATGCAATATTAGTCAATCTTCTGCCACTAAATAAAAAGAATTCTAATATTAGAACATCTTTGATATTATATGTTAGCATCTAGTGTTATATCATGCAGATTATATTGACAATTTTGTTGCAAAAAATATATAATATTTAAGATTAAAACGAAGTTTAAGTATGTTGATAAATATTTATTCTCATATGTGTTCTTATAGATATTAACTAAAGTCTTTTTGTTATAATTTTATGATTGCATTATTTGAATAATAAATAAGTTGGACGCCTGTTTTTTGACATTTAATGTTGTGCCCATAAATGGAAGTTTATTATATGTTCTATAATATTCTTATTATGTCAGAAAGTACAAATAAGTATTTCATATTTGGTGACTGAATATGAAGTCATTACAAATATAAGATTTCTACTAAAAAATGTAAGCCTAATATCGTCCAAGATTTTTCCAAATTCGCAGTATACACAAAAATGTTTGCTGCTTTAAAAGTCAAGTGAAACTTAAAATGAAAGCAAAGTTCCGTATATGTACGATTTATTATAAATAGTAAAAATTATTACGAATAATTTTTTACTTAATCATTGCTTATTATAATAAGTGTGACTAAGATTATGTTAGCAGCATTTACACAGCCAAAGTTTTGTTGTATCTTTTAAGATTTTATTTATAATTCTGGCGGATAATTAATGCTTGTTCCGTCTATGCATTGTTCGACGTTGTATTTTATAGATTTTTATTAGTATTTATGTTTATAAATAAGACATTTGTTATTCGTATTATTATATCAATAACACAATTTTTTAGCACATCACTCTAGTCTTTATACCTTTTTATATTTTAAATACAAAAAATGAATAATAACTTATACCATCTCATGTTTTTTGTGATTACATTATTACGTAATGGTCACCTCCACTTTTTACAAGTTTTCATTAAGAAAATTAAATATATGTACATTATATATTTATTTTTTATATTTCACACAATTTAAAAGTTGAATACTTATAAAATAAAATCATGTATGGATATTTTTCACGAACATATTTGAAATTGTTTATCTATATTTGTATTGACAGCTGTACATCATATAGTTTGTATTAATATTAAATTACAATGCATAGGGAAATAATAAAACATTTCATGTAATTTTTCATTATTATAAAAGTTTTATTTAGTGTATTTAACTTATTTCAAATATATAACGGCATTGTATATTGTATTACTTAAAGTTGTTGTGATTTTTATATAATTATGTTGTTTTAACAGCATAAAGTTTGTAAGTAGATTTTCAAATTACTGTCTACTTGCAACCACTGTGCAATAATATTTATAGTTTTAAATAATATAAAACATGCATAAAAATTTATAATAAAATTATACTGATAAAAACATATCAGTTTGTGTACAGATAAAAGATAATTATAGGAAGCCTGATTTTTAATTTGATTAAACAAAACTCGACAAGAAGATGTCTTATAACAAAAATATTAAATCTATGTATTGTTTGAAACGTAGTCTAAAATATAGAAATAATATATATTGTATGTTATACAAACCAATCAGTAATAGACTTAAAAGGTACTATAATAAATGACAAACGATTTTGTTTAGATTTAACACATTTTTTATTTATAAAACTTTATTTTATACGAAATGTGTTCACATTTTATATCTAATATATACATAATGTAAATTAAAATATATTATAATTGGATATCAGAATGAATTATGTTATAGAAAGTATACTTCATATTATTCTTAATTAGCAAGATTTGCAACGCTCTCCTGCCATATAAATTTGTTGTAAAAGTTTCAAAATTTCACTTAATAATGTTCTACATAAATAAATAAATCAGAAATATGTGTACATTTATTTAAAAGGTTATTTCTTCCAAATGAATGTGATTATTATACTATTAAGTTATATATATATACATATAATTGTAACTTTACTATTTACTTCGTTCTATAAAAATCATTTAAGTACAAAGTGAATAAGATTAGTATCTATAATTTAAATTTCCACTATACATACTGAAAAAAATTATTTAGCTGTACTTGCTGAAGAGATAATTCAAATAATTCTTTTTGTATAGATGAATTCAAAGCATCTGGATGACCTTCACTGCGATAACAATTATTTATATATATACCACCACAATTCTCAACTGCTTTATTTAAAGCTGCATAGACAATTGAAGTAGCCCCTTGTCTGGGAGTCTAAAAAAAAAAAAATTTATTATTTCAATTATAATTATGATACAGTAGAACTTTGTTTATCCGAACAGCTTGGGGGACAAAGTAGAATTTGAAGAGCTACTGCTGAGTTTCAATAGTAGAAGTTGGCGTTCAAACTGAAGTTGAACAACAATTTCAACATAAATTGCGTTAAATTATATATCAGTTTAGACAAAACAGACGGATATGTTGACTTCAGAATACGCATACGTATAATTGAAACTACACTCGAGCGTAGTTTAAATGATAGAGGCTCAGTTACGAGTTCATATAACTGATGGTATATAAAAACTAGTTCCTATAAACGGGCTTCGAAGTTTTACTGCATTTGATTTGGATACATTTACCTTTAAAAAATATCGAGTAAGTAATTTCAATTTCCAAATAAAAGTACGTATAAAAAGTTCTGTATATACTATTCCAGGATGTACAGAATAAACTTGTACGTAATACTGCTTTTCTTCTAGGAGATGCTGTAATCCTTTTGTAAATATTTCTTGTGCCAATTTGCTTTGTGCATATGCAGATTTAGTAAGGAACTTTCTCCTAATTAATGAAGAGAATTTACATCAATGAATCTATGAATTGTAAAAGAGAACCAATATGAAGTGCAAAATAGAATGATATTATAATACTTGTTATTAACATCATTGAAATTAGCTTCCCCCAAGAGGTGAGCGCAGGAAGTAACATTAACAATTCTACTACATCGTTCAGGATGTCCACCAATTTTCAATAATGGCAATAGTAGTGCTGTTAATAAAAAATGTGATAAATAGTTTACAGACCACTGTTCTTCAAAGCCATCTACTGTTTCTTCATAAGGACAAAACATGACACCAGCTACAAATAGTAAAATTATACTAATTTTGATTTAATACCTTTTACATATTTATGTTATTTACTTATTAATTAAGTTACCATTATTAATTAAGATATGAATCTGTTTATAGTCTCTTTTTATCTCCATAGCAAATTGTTTTACGGACTTCAAAGAAGTATTATCAAGTTTATATACTTTTGCTTGTCCACTCTTGACACCAGATTCTCTAATTTGAATTATAGCTTTCTCACCTGCAGAAGGTGTCCTACAAGCTGAAAAATTTTGTATTTTAAAATTTATAGAAAATATTGAAAGAGATAAGTTTCATAAATAAATGGAACTTAATTAGTTTTTAAACTTACCAATTATTACTTCCATATCAAGTTCTAAAAACATTTTTACTACTTCAACTCCTATCCCCCTAGACCCTCCTGTTACAATTGCAATTCTTCCTGGTTGAGGTAAACAATCTTGAGAAAGCAAAGGAAATATATATCAAAATATCATAATTTCTTATTAATTATAAACATTTCATTAATACATTTCATATTATTTTAATATTTATCGACTTTGTATTAAAATATACTAATAGTTTTTTATCTTTTTCTTAAAAAATCCATTTAGTTACATAATGTTAACAGATTATTATAATTTTTATTGTCAGCAGTTACTTTTCATAAAGACATAAATTCCAATATGCTGAATTCACGTCATACCCTAAATTATAAACCTATAGAAAATTTTACAAATGAACCAAACATATTTAAGACTTACCATTTTTGTTTTTTTTGCCCTTTATCCATGTATTTATGATGTCTTTGGTAGCTAGTAAATTATATTTTACGTTCCATAATAATTCTTCGACTATCAAAGGACGATTTTGTCGTAACTTATGATACACAAAACCACTTGCAACTACAGTACAAATCATGCCGATGAGCAGCATTCTTCTAAATTTATTTTTGGCAATTTAAAAATATTTATTTTCTTTTTACAATTTTGAAAACAAATTAATTCTTGTGCTAAAGTAACGATTACGAGTAAAGCAAAGAATCGAGTAAAAATTAGAGTATTTTCTTGCTTCACTCCTTTATACTTGAACTACTTCCGTATGTAAGTTAAAAATATTTGTACCGTTATTTTCATACTTCTAATGTATACTTTGCATTCGTTAAGTATAAATGAAGAATATTTCTCGAATGTATTCATGAGCGTGTATATTACATTATATAATTCGATTTTTCAATAAAAACATCAGTTTCAATTTTATATTAATTATAAAGGAAATATATCTTCATTAGGTACTACTTTAATATTTATTTAATTTAAGCAATAATTGTAATATCACAATTTACGATTATGATATTATGGTTATTGCTTATTAAAAAATTATTAAAAAGCATTTTACAAATCATATTTCCTTACTTAAATCGAATTTACCAATAAATAAAAGTCAAATGCTTTTTTTATCATCGTTCCCGCGAATAATATGTTGTAAAATATTCATTTTTAATTAAAATATCTCATAACCTTCTAATTCTCAAAAATATCCTTAAATCTATAACATATCTTCATTAATAAAGATTGATTAAAAATACATATCTATAGATCGCAATAATTTTTTCGAATTATTAAAACACAAGTGCATATAATATCAATGCGTGTAGTTACAAATCAAAATTAATTACAAATTAAGATACATGATTACTTAAGCTATAATAATATATTAATAAATATGTATTTACGTTGCAGATAATGTACGTAATGAATGCATCGGTAAAAAGTTATTATTTCTAAAATGCAAAGAATGTTAAAATAAAAACACCGTTTACATAGCGTATCTTTTTTCTTCAAAAACTAATTGTTTTATAATTCAATAAAATACCAGTAGAGTGCGGTAACCACAACGGATAACCACATCCACACCATCTATCAGAGAAGTTAGAAATCTTTCACTCGAAACTCAAAGTAATTATTAAGATATCTGAGGAAATTATACATATGTAGGTAGTAAATTTACGCAGATGCACTACGTTATTGTATTCATTGCAATTTCCGTTTATGCAAGTGTTTGTAGAAATTGAAATTTTTTTATTTAGTGAACAAGCGTTTAATTACAAAGTAAGTACCATTTAAATGATTGCAATTGAAAAATAATTCATTGATGCAAAATATAGTTTGTAAATAGGAATTTGATACCTAATAAAAAATTGGGTTAAATATTTCCTAAAAGCATTCATTTTTGTTTATACCTTATAGGATTTAAAACTTTTCCTAGTAATAGTAAAACTAATAAATTTTTAACCTATATATGAGGTATTGTATATTTCACATTTTATTCAAATTGGTTGCTTTCACTTTAGAAAATAGGACGCGATTTACATATTTATGCCATATTTTTTAATGTGTTTTTCAATAATTATTTTTAATGTAATGAAAATGTGAAAGATTTCATATAAATAATACAGAATCTAGAAATTATAAGGTTTGAATTATCTTTAATATACAGAATGGCAGATACTGCAAGTGCAACACCAGAAGATACTTCAGTACACATGGAGAAAGGCTGGTTTGCTTTGAAGCAACACATCATTGATAATAAGATTAAAGTTGGATTATGGGTTACAAGACTTTTCACTCTTATATTTACTATTGGTTATATCATTCCAATATTTGGGTATGTTGTTACAAATTATTTTATCGTATGAATCAGAAAATTAAATTTTATATTTTATATTTCAGTAATTCTTATAATATTTATTATAAAGTATTAATGAGTAATGCAGCAACTAGTGCATTACGCCTGCACCAAAGAGTGCCACATGTTCAATTGAATCGACAATTTTTGGAACATTTATTTATTGAAGATTCCTGCCATTATTTATTTTATTCTTTAATATTCCTCTATACTGCTCCTGTTACATGTATCCTTTTTATATGATAATAGATATAAAGTAAGACACTTCTTGACTTAGATAGATTTGTCACAAAATGTAATAGAATTATTTTTCCTCAATTATTAATTAGTGGTGTTAACTCCTATATTTTTATTTGCATTGATGCATTTTGCTAGTGGTTCTCTTATATTGCTTGATGTAAGTAGAAAGGTTTCATTTTTCAATGCTGAGTCATATCATGTTAACATAACTCTATGATGCACAGTCATCGTTGTGGTAACTAGTAGTTATTTTGTTCTTTTTTAATTAAGTGTTTAGGACAAAATAGTTGGTGGGGAGCACGCCTGTTAATATCTCTGGTGGAGTTTCAATCACGAAATATTTTACGACTTTGTGCATTATCTGAGATAATTATCTTACCTTTCACAGTTCTTCTTGTATTTACGTACGTACTAACATTTATTAATTTTCTGAAATTAGATATACAAATAATTTATAAAAGCAACTTTTTACAGGGGACGTGCTGGTTTATTGACACCATTTATTTATTTCCAATTCTTAAAATTCCGTCTCGCATCACAAAGAAATCCTTTCACCCGTAATGTTTTCTATGAAATCAGAAATGGACTAAGTTCAGTCTCAAGAAAACCAACAATGCCAGTCATAGTACGACGAATAATTGAAGGTCTATTATCACTTACACAACAAATGGCTCCTGTGCGTCAGTAATTTTTCAGTTGAAACAGGTGTATTATATTATAAAAACAAATTTCCTAGGGTTCTAGGGTCCATGTAATAATTTCACATAACTGAATGACAAATTGAGTGCAAATGTAAAAAACAACAAACTTATGATCTGTTATTCAAAATGAATATGAGAAATACTAAATATTTAAAAATTTTAATTAATATTTGTGCCTCTTTTTGAACATCATAAATGACAACAAGTTCTTTGGGGACTGTTTCATACAGTTTATTGAGGGATTAGATTTAGAATTTATTTACTAAACACCAAAATAAGTATATAAATAAATAATTATAATAATTGAATTTTTAATATTTCATGATCTATAATATCGATCTGCAATAAGATTATAATTATGTACTTTTAAATCATGTAGAATTTAAATGAGTGCAAAGTACAATGTGTTCCATACAGTGAATATATTTAAAATGTAATCTTATGTATTGTATTTTTCAGTTCTTAAAATTTCAATATTGTTACTTAGTTACTAAACAATAATTAAATTTGTATTATGATATATGCAGAGAACTATGGAAATATTCACTAACGTGTATTAAGTTGTAACATTTAAAATGTCAAATTCCGAGGTTTCAATTTTTTAAATCTTTCTTTCTAATAGTTATTCTTATCTTTGTAACTTATTTTATATAAGATTTTAATTTTTACGTATATAAATGCATCTACTTTAAAACTCAGTGGATTAAAAATAGACGACACTTTATATGTTATAACATAATACGTAATATTTCATATTACCAGATATATTTTCGTATTTTTTAAAGCGTCTTTGATCGTTTAAACTAACCCCCTCCACATTTTTCGGGAAAGGATCAATGAATATTGAAAGCATATTAACGAAATAATTTTTTTATTATTTCATACAAATATGGGTCATTCTATGAATTTCCTGGTAAAATGGTATTTAGCAGTGGATAATTGTCTCAGTCGTAGTTATTGTTGAAAGATACCTTAAAATAATTTTATGACAAACGAATGTTATTTAGAAATTATATTAAATAGTCATTTACAATAAAGTTTATTTATATTTACATATAAATTACACCGCAAGTGGTATTGGTTGTGGCAAATCCTTCGATGCTTTCACTTCAGATGTCGGTTGTGAAGGAAACACCTCATCTTTTGGTTCAACAATTGACACAGAATCTGGGAGAGGTTTTTTAGGGCCTGTCTTGCCATGAGGATCATAGGGCAGCATAATCTTCACTTTGATACCAAGTACACCTAACAAGAAATAATAAATTAAGTTAGAACCTGTTTTTACCATTAATTTGTTGCCAAACATACCTTGTCGAAGAAGGACATGACGGGTTGCAGTGTTTACATATTCGTTGGTTGGCTCCCCAGAATGAATCATCAAACCATCAACGAATTTCATGGATTTTGCTCTCTGTCCACGCAATTTGCCACTAACAACCACTTCGCAACCCTTTGCTCCTGATTCCATAATAAAGCGCAGAACTCCATAGCAAGCCCTGTAATTGTATAGAAATAGTACAATTTATATGCAAGAAGTTTACATAAATTATATAAATGTTTAAACTAACCTTCGTACAGCTAAACCTCCAATTAACTTGAAACGCAGAGATTCTGCTTGTGCGATAGCGCAAAGACCTCGTGTCGCAACTTTCTCAGCATACAACTCGATGTTCTGTGCTTCTTTAAAGTTAAATCGTTTTTGAACCACAGAAGTTAACTCTCTGATTCTCCGACCCTTTTCTCCGAGAACGCTCTGGGTATGCGTTGCCAATAATATAATTTCTGTACGATGAGGAGTAACACGTACCTCTACCCCTGAATAGCCATCCTCCGAAAGTTCACGAGTTAAAAACTCGTTTAATTCGGCTTTGAAGACTCCGTCTCCGACAAACTAAAAAACAGAAATATTAAACAAATAATTACATTTTATACGATTCTAAAAGGTTGCAAATTAACCCGTAAGTATGCGGTCTATTGATATAAACGTAATTTAACCGAATGTAAAGTAGAGCTATGACTAACATATTTCGTTTAATATGATAATGCACATAAATTATTTCAATGTCCATGGAATATTAAAAATGTTTGAGACATAAGGTGTAGGTTACGTGTATGGAACGAAAACACCGCGAATGTGATCATTTCATACGTTATTTATATTTTCTTTTGAACAAAATATTTCTTATATAACTTTAATTATCATAGCGGGCATCATATCTTTACAAATCATTATACATAAATTATGAAAATATAATAAACCTTTCTTTTCTTCGAAATAGAACGGCTGTCCATGTTTGACGCTGACAACACGAAAGGAATCGAAAACGGAAAAGGCACAACTGGAAGCGGAAATAATATGTTTGCACGTTGTACATGATGTCATGCGAGGGTTAAATTAATGTTCCTGGTAAAAAGATATTGGTTATAAATATTGACAAGGGGTATCCCTTTTTCTCAAAAAATGTTAACATTTTTTTTTCAATATGAGAAAATTAAAATCGAAATAGTTTAATATTATTAGTGGATTCATGAGTCTAGAAGGAAGTTAAGAAAAACACTAGATCTTTCAAACGTACTTTTACATACAATATACAGCGAAATATCTAAATGCCTTCTTTGGAATAATTATCTTAAAACAAATATGCATGTAGTTAAACGATAACTTCACTGGATAACCCTTACCCCTAATGTCTTATTTGTTTGTATGTAAAAAAAGGATAAACATATTATTGCGTACAATTTTACGTAAAACAGTAATGTAACAGCATAAATATAATGAAAGAACACTTTGGAATAACATGATGTATAAAAAACTATTGCAAAAGAATAAATATTTTTCTTGTGTGAATTACAATAGAAGACAGATCATTTTATATATTTTAATTTTTACGTGTATAAATGCATCTACTTTAAAAATTAGTGGATTAAAAATAGAGGACACTTTATATGTTATAACGTAATAAGTAATATTTCATACTATCAGATATATTTTCGTATTTTTTAAATCGTCTTTGATGGTTTACACTAACCCTGTCCACTTCTTTCGAGAAAGGATCAATGAGTATTGAAAGCATATTAACGAAATAATTTTTTTATTATTTCATACAAATATGGGTCATTCTATGAATTTCCTGGTAAAATGGTATTTAGCAGTGGATAATTGTCTTAGTCGTAGTTATTCTTGAAAGATACTTTAAAATAATTTTATCACAAACGAATGTTATTTAGAAATTATATTAAATAGTTATTTACAATAAAATTTATTTACATTTACATAAAAATTACACTGCAAGTGGTATTGGTTGTGGTAAATCCTTCGATGCTTTCACTTCAGATGTCGGTTGTGAAGGAAATACCTCATCTTTTGGTTCAACAATTGACACAGAATCTGGGAGAGGTTTTTTAGGGCCTGTCTTGCCATGAGGATCATAGGGCAGCATAATCTTCACTTTGATACCAAGTACACCTAACAAGAAATAATAAATTAAGTTAGAACCTGTTTTTACCATTAATTTGTTGCCAAACATACCTTGTCGAAGAAGGACATGACGGGTTGCAGTGTTTACATATTCGTTGGTTGGCTCCCCAGAATGAATCATCAAACCATCAACGAATTTCATGGATTTTGCTCTCTGTCCACGCAATTTGCCACTAACAACCACTTCGCAACCCTTTGCTCCTGATTCCATAATAAAGCGCAGAACTCCATAGCAAGCCCTGTAATTGTATAGAAATAGTACAATTTATATACAAGAAGTTTACATAAATTATATAAATGTTTAAACTAACCTTCGTACAGCTAAACCTCCAATTAACTTGAAACGCAGAGATTCTGCTTGTGCGATAGCGCAAAGACCTCGAGTCGCAACTTTCTCAGCATACAACTCGATGTTCTGTGCTTCTTTAAAGTTAAATCGTTTTTGAACCACAGAAGTTAACTCTCTGATTCTTCGACCCTTTTCTCCGAGAACATTCTGGGTATGCGTTGCCAACAATATAATTTCTGTACGATGAGGAGTAACACGTACCTCTACCCCTGAATAGCCATCCTCCGAAAGTTCACGAGTTAAAAACTCGTTTAATTCGGCTTTGAAGACTCCGTCTCCGACAAACTAAGAAACAGAGATATTAAACAAATAATTACATTTGATATATAAAAGGTTAAGGTATTTGATTCTAAAAGGTTGTAAATTAACCTGTAAGTACGCGTCTATTGATATAAACGTAATTTAATTGAATGTAAAGTAGAACTTTGACTAACATATTTCGTTTAATATGATAATGCACATAAATTATTTCAATGTCCATGGAATATTAAAAATGTTTGAGACATAAGGTCACGTGTATGGAACGAAAACACCGCGAATGTGATCATTTCATACGTCATTTATATTTGCTTTTGGACAAAATATTTCTTATATAACTTTAATTATCATAGCGGACATCATATCTTTACAAATCATTATACATAAATTATGAAAATATAATAAACCTTTCTTTTCTTCGAGATAGAACGGCTGTCCATGTTTGACGCTGACAACACGAAAGGAATCGAAAACGGAAAAGGCACAACTGGAAGCGGAAATAATATGTTTGCACGTTGTACATGATGTCATGCGAGGGTTAAATTAATGTTCCTGGTAAAAAGATATTGGTTATAAATATTGACAAGGGGTATCGCTTTTTCTCAAAAAATGTTAACATTTTTTTTTCAATATGAGAAAATTAAAATTGAAATAGTTTAATATTATTAGTGGATTCATGAGTCTAGAAGGAAGTTAAGAAAAACACTAGATCTTTCAAACGTACTTTTACATACAATATACAGCGAAATATCTAAATGCCTTCTTTGGAATAATTATCTTAAAACAAATATGCATGTAGTTAAACGATAACTTCACTGGATAACCCTTACCTCTAATGTGCCATTTGTTTGCATGTAAAAAAAGGATAAACATATTGTTAAGTACAATTTTACGTAAAACAGTAGTGTAACAGCATAAATGTAATGAAAGCATAAATGTACACTTTGTAAAGTCATGTAAATAACATGTATATATATCATGTAAATAACATGATATATATAGAGAACTATTGCAAAAGTATAAATATTGTATTTGTCAGTTACTCTTCTTTATTCAGAAAATATGAAGATATTGACCACCATTATGATACTAATTAAATTTATTTCTTACGGTCCTGATGCTATCAACATACACATACATATTGTAATACACCTGTATATGAATGGTATGTGCGTACATTATATTGAGTGATGCAATCAAGATATACATGTGTATATGTTTTGTTGCTTTGTCGTGAAGTATCTTGCTCCGTAAGTATGTTGTACCCTCGATATGGAGTGGCGGACAGTGGCAGTTATAGTGTTGGTAGTGATTTTATGCTTTTTGGCGATACCCATTAGGGTGAGCCCTGATACTAGCAATGGAGATCTTAAGCTTTTTCAGAATTATGTCATGCGCTATAATAAATCTTATAGAAACAATCCAACGGAATACGAGGAACGGTTTAAGCGATTTCGGGTAAGCTACAAGAGATTACTGTTTGTGAGGCTACTATATAATCAGTAGAATAATTCGCATGATTGTAAGTATTGACTATGTCACATTCGTTACTGGGTGTAAGTTTTGAAAATTTCCCGCGTCCTTACGGATCACTCCTGTTTTATTTTTATTTATTTTATTGTCTATAAATTTTCGAAATGATGATATTCATTTAGATGAAAAATGGACCAGTTTGATAACGTAATATTAAGTATGTTTACAGAATTGAGAATCAATTATAAAATTCAGAAGTTATTATCAAGCAACATTATGTTTGATAAAACTAAAAGTTACCCAGTGCTCATAATAGAACGCACGTGTATGACAAAATAAAGAAAACAATAAATTATCTTTTCAAACTAAATTGAAGCTGAAAAAAGCACATAAAGTTAATTATGTTTCTATTACAGAAGTCGTTGCGGCATATAGAAAAGATGAATGGTCTTCGACCATCACAAGAAAGCGCTTATTATGGACTCACTGAATTTTCTGATATGTCAGAAGATGAATTTCTGTCGCTAACTCTCTTACCTGACTTATCAGCACGGGGTGAGCAATAAAATCTTTTGAAAGTAACATGATTTTTTAAAAGCAATCTTGAAACATGAAATTCAAATTAAAACTAGTTCATGCTAAAAGTTTTGTGATATTGATTTCATTACATTGATATGAACAAAAAAGTCATGATACAACATAGATATTTAATGTGAATAAATAAATAATTCGTTAGGAGAGAAGCACGCGAATGAATCTTATCATCGCCGACATCATTTGTTGCAATCTACTAACCGGGTGAAAAAATCGGTTAGTATACCTTTAAGATTCGATTGGAGAGATAAAGGAGTAATTACGCCAGTACGAAGTCAAGGATCTTGTGGTGCTTGTTGGGCTTTCAGCACCATTGAAGTGGTTGAATCGATGTATGCAATCAAAAATGGAACTTTGTATATGCTGAGCGTACAAGAAGTAGGATATTTAATATATGTTCTTAATTGTGGTAAAAAATGAAGGTAAAAATCTTTTTTCTGATTTCTTTGATAGATGATTGACTGTGCGAAAAACAAAAATTTTGGATGCGAGGGAGGGGACATATATAGCTTGCTCTCGTGGTTGTTAGCGTCTAAAGTTCAAATATTTCAAGAGTCAACTTATCCGCTTGTAGGAAAGACGAGTATGTGTAAACTCGGGAAGTAAGTATATTGAAATAAATAAAAATATATTTAAAGGATATGGAACACGGACAACAACTAATTTTAAGATATTGTTATTGCAGAATGATAGATAACGCATTTGGTGTAAAAATACGGGATTTTAATTGTGATAAGTAAGAAAATTGCATTATATATTACATAACATTAACAATTTCAAATGAAAGATTATATTTAAGTATTAGACATTTTCAATCGGTAAAAAAAATGAGACATAACGTATTATGGCATAAATGTGTGTTGTTTTGTACATGTATAATTAGCTATAAATGTCTTTCTTACATAAGCTAACCGGTTTGTGTTATTTGTATGACATGAGAAAGTTTCTTCTTCTTCTTACGAATCTAATTGAATGAAAAGTTACTTGAAAAGTTAATCAAATTTTGCTAACTTAAAATTTGGATAAAAAGTTTTCATTTGTTTGTTAACTAAATAGCTGTTATCTATAACGAATAATATTCGCCTGCAGCGTTTGCCGTTAAGAAGATTAAAGGTTTAACGGACTTTAGTTTCGTAGATGCAGAAGATGAGCTGTTGATAAAAGTGGCCACTCATGGACCAGTGGCGGCAGTAGTAAACGCTTTATCTTGGCAAAATTATTTAGGTGGTGTAATACAATATCACTGTGATAGTACCTATGATAATCGGAATCATGCTGTGCAGATAATAGGATACGACAAATCAGCTGCCATACCACATTATATTATAAAAAATTCATGGGGAACAAACTTCGGCGATAAAGGTTATATGTACATAGCAATAGGCAATAATTTATGCGGTACGGGCTTCTTATTTTGTATTTACACATAATGGAAACTTATTAATTTTATATCGAATCTTTTTTTTGTTAACAGGCATAGCGAATGAAGTTTCGTCATTAGATATTCTTTAAGGTGATCTTTATAAATGGAGATGTTTGAAAAAAGTATTTTATATATCGGTCCTAAGATGTATAGATGTGTTAGAAAGCGACTATAATATTAATAACAATAACATTCATAAGATTGTATTTCCAATATTTGTTATACAATTGCGGCCATTTGTATATTTTTTACAAATATTCTAATATATATGTTAAAGTAAAATAAAATAAAATAGAGATTTATGTCGTCGTTTCTATATTTATGCGTTTGATACTTCATTACCCATCCTATTTACGTATCTTAACATTCATGGTATCAAGCCTTATTTTTCTATGTATCATCCACTGTACATCCAGAATTGTTTTGATTATCATCAGGATTCCATCCGTTACAGTCAATGGATAATTTTGTCTTCATTTGTTTCGTTAACGGCGGAATCATATGGCGAGGTATTAAAAATGTGGACAAATTAAATAAGTCTAAAAATACTTTATACCGGTCACTATCAACGAAAAATATATGTTATTAATGAAACACGTCATTTAGAATATTTTTCATGAAAACATATAAATAAGTATACCAACCTTAAAGTAGATTTTAAGTATTGATATCCCGAAGATCCTCCGGTTCCAAGTTGTTGGGAACCAATCATTCTTTGAACCATCAGAACATGATTATCTGGCGGGCAAAAAAGAAATTCAAGTATTTTACTCACTTATAAAATGCTTAGATCAAGTAAATACATTTTCTTACATCTCCATTTAGTAATTAGAGAATCGATATCCATTAATGCGGTCAAAATTTGATGAGGTTGACTAAACCTTGGTTCGTCGCGGTATAACGTAATCATCACCGCACCTTGAAGAGCGCCGAACTCGAATTTTCTCTCTCCTCGAGATACGAGCGCATTATGAAGAGATTCGTTGAAGATCGTCTCGAATACTGCTTTCCGAGAACGTACATTTGCCAAATGATAATTTCTGTCTTGTTCCTTCGCATGTTTCTATGAAAACAATGAGGAGCATTAGTGCTTCTCCAAAATAAAATTATTTGCATACGTAAAGCAAATGATTACTTGAGCAAGTTGCTCCTGCTCGACGAGGAGTTCCTCGACGGATTTTTTGTATTTCCCCCAGAAATCAAAGTCATGAGGTTCTAGACCCGGTGTCCTTGCTAACCATTTCTGAACAAGGCAACTGAGACTAGGTTCATCTTCCGAACGTTTAATCGCTTCGATAGCTTTTGGATCCCTTCCGAATGCTCTGGCGTAACTTTGATTATACTTGACTCTATGCTCCTGTTTTATACCCAACTTATTTTCCAATAAACGAAACTGTAGCGATTGAAAACCCGAAGCTGGGCATAGGTACTCTCTAAATGCCATAAAATCCAGTGGCGTCATGGTTTCCAAAATTGTTACTTGGTCCACTAGCAACTGGAAGATGCATATTCGTATGAATATTGAAGAATGTCATCTTTTGGATATTAGACATTTTCAATATCGAATATATGTACACCTTTAAGGTCTATCTATTGTCTTTGTATACAGACGTTCAATCGATCTTACCGAGTCTACGCCTAAGCAACCGTACTTGCATTTATATGGTTTCCGCGTTTATGCTCCTATCGTACGAGGAAGAAATAATCGTTAAGATAGTAATAATTCTTTTACAGCTATTCTAATAATCAAATTTAAAAATATAGACATGAAAGGGAAATAAAAAATCAATAACATTGAATATGGTCGTAACTCAAATACTAGTCTCGTTATGGTTTCTGGTGGAAACATCATTTTGAATAGCAGTTCTAAAAGGACACGATTGTATTCCGTATTAAATCCCACTTACTTAACCCTGCTATATAATTTTTCAACAGAACGAGAAAAGAAAATGTGGTAACCACACCTGTATTCTGTGGTATGGAAAGAGCGCCAATGCGCTTGTTGCCTAACTGATCTATGCATGTCAGTGCGGGGTGTCGCATATCGTCCAGCGGTATTAACTTACTTAGATCCCACTGTTATTTCTACAGTTCCCACAGTCTTTCTTATTCCGGCATGAAAGAGGAGGAGAAAAGTGATAGTAATGAAAAAGTGTCGCATTGCTAAGAACCTTGATCCGCTTAGTAAACTTTCATGTGATATTGGTTATACGACAATCGTGAAAAGCGTACAATATTTTAAAGAATATTGTTTTTAAAACAGATGATTTGTAAAAGGGAAAGAAATGTGAGTTTACAGAGAACAAATCCTATTAGCGCAAGTCGGACTTGATTTTTCATTTTTTCTTTGATTATTTGAATTTACTTGATAAATATAAAAGTTTTCGTTATTTGATTAATTGAAAATACGTCTGTTTCTGCGTGTTGCCATCTGCGTATTATCGTGTCTTGAAAGTTTTAAATATTTTTTGTAGTATCTTCTACTTGTGATTTGTAAAGTAGCACGTATGCCAATTTTGAAGGGTAATGTTCGAAATGTGATTAGATGTAACGTTGAAGCACCCTTTGTCATAAGTATCAATGCTCTAATTGGCTTCCGATTAAGGGTCGTTCACATTCCTTCCATCACTGTCATTGTCAACATATGGCCACTGGCCTTCTTTTCCTAGAATATAGGATTACCCGACGATGTGCGCGTTGCGCGGGAAACCTATTTACCGTTATTTTCCTCATTATTTAAACAATCTTTTATCGTTCTACCGTTTTCATCGTTACATCCATGAGATAGGATTATCTCAAGGATTTCCGACTTTGCTTACTTTTAATATGAGAACGATGCGGTTTAATCTCTTCAAGATTTCCAGCGTTCTTGATTCGTTCAGAACTTGGGAAATTCGAGTCTTCTGGAGAGCAGTGAGATTGTTAGAGGTACCATTGAAATCATAGCTGCTTGGTTCGGAGTTGAAAAGTACTCTGACCGAGTCCAATTCGTAGATAATTTGTTTGAACCAGAGTTCATACGCTATGGATTAAAGATAGAAAAATATAATTCCTTTGGTAGTCATTCTTTTTATCAAATTAAATTTTGTGTATTACCCTTTTTACTTAAAAAGAATATATCAATTATTATTATTATTTGAAACACCGTTTCGTAGAAAACTGATCTTTCATCATTTTTCTTGTGCTATCTTTATCCTTCTTCATTCAATTGCAAATATCTAATTTCTATTATCTATAACATTATTTAAAAAAAAAACGAGTATCATGAAATATTGGAACATATATTGAAAAACGATAAAGAAGCTAGATAAGATAATTTAACTAAGAATGACAGTATAGTATCTGAAATAATTTTTAATGGCATGAGTAATATATGCTACATATATTACCATAGAGGAACAGGAAATTAATTTTTGATACAAATAAATAAAGTCAAACCTCTGTTGCATAATATAGTCCATAATTTGTTACGAATGTTACAACGATAAAAATTATTACCCTGATGAGTGATGATAAAAAGATGCTCATCGTGCACTTCCTTGTTGTATTCGACGCTTAGTAACCTTTGTGCGGTTAAGATTTTATCCAATCGAAGGTATTCACCGTAAAGCATACCCGAACCTTCGGCCAACTGATCAGTCTCTTGATGATCAGTCTCATGATCTTCTCTAAAAACAAATAATTTAATTTTATCGTTAAATTTAAATTCATTAATTTATATGTTATTTAAAGCACTCCATATTCAATTCAAAATGTAACGGAAATTATTTGATTCAAAATGTCAGATATCATTTCGCACAACGATTAATTTTGACGATTATTTATTCTCAAATCGAAAAAATGATTATTGTCGAAGGAATGTACAATTTCATCATTTAAATCAAGAATTAGCAAGCATTACATAGATTTCGATATAACAAGAAAATATTTTTAAAAGATTACTTACGCAATACCACCTGATAAGGGACACGCCATTTTTTCTTCTACTGAAAATATCACGCGTGCTTCAAATTCTATTTGTCGAATTGTTCTATAGTTATATATGAAGTTAATATGTCACTTTGAAACAACAATTAAAAGTTGAACAATAAATAAATGTCACGATAAATTACAATGCTAACAGTTCACTTTAGGCAAGCTCTCAGTTCAGGATGACATTTTGTCAAGTTTGAACGAGCACCACTCAGTTGCAAATAACATAAACGGATACATGTTGTCAGCAAGGTGGTTGAGCCACAACTGAACAAACTGAATGACCACCGACCCGCGAAACTATCCCTCTTATATTTCTAAGTTGGACGGCACGTGAATGAACGATTGATTGTTGATTAAGCTTCTTTGCCTGTTTTTGTATATTAGAAAGCTATCTATAAACATTCTAGTATCTGCGAAGAATGTTATTACACTACTTCGTTTGATTATTGACAGAAGAATTTTGTTTTCTACGGGTTATCATGTATGTATATATGAGTAGAAGGAATAGAGTTTTTTAATTGATAAGCCGATCCTTCTATTACACGTGTTTTTATTTCCGCGATTACAGAATATCGATCATCGAAATATCGAATATATAAAAATTAGGAGTTTCATCATTGATAAGTGGTCTTTAATCATATTAAAGATGGCATAATAACTAAAATGATTCAGAATTATGAACGATTTCATAAATTGTGAAATTCATCTTGTTATTCTACGATATGCTTATATATGTTTTGATCGATAATGCAAAATCTACCTGTACTACTGTTAGAAACAAAAATGGCATTCGTTTACCTGCTCCGAAACTGATAGTCATAAATAGACATATGAATGCTAGGTGTCGCGAGAATGAACTTTTTAAATCAGCATAGTTGCATGATCGGGACGATAGATCTCGCAAACTATGTGATTGAGTAGCAAATTTATAAAATTCATTTTTTCACATCTTTTTATCGTTAACGGGTTTAGCAAATTATAGGAATTGAAGATATTTTTCCGAGTAGATATTTCTACACATATTTCCACAGAGTATTGAAATATTCTTAATTCATGGGATCGTTAATCTTACGTAATATATTAATTGCTTTTTCTTTCGCTATCTATCAACGTGTTATCGTAAACGGTCAGAACATCGATAGTTTTCGTATTGCGGAGAGTAATGGAACATTGCGTAACATTGACCCTGCCCTCATTTATCAGATTATTTTGTGCTACGAATTCGTAACGCTTTTGAAATTATGTTTGGTTATATTCGTTGTCCATATATAATCCAGTGCCGTACCAAGAATAACGTATCGTTGAATTTGTTTTCTTATCAGTTACAAGACTGTTGTAATGATTATATGTAGTATCATTTAAAGATACTTCGATAATCTTGAAATCTCGAAAAAAAGTGGCAACGAGAAAATATTTTTGACCATCAACATATTTCCCCCTTCGTACCGAATATTCTTTTCTATTAATATTTTTTCCTACCACAAAAGATAAGTGAGATATTTAAGATGGATGGAAATATTTTTTGCAGCTACTCGCAAGTTAATATAATCGAAGCAGTTCGATTAAAATTTCGTTCCAGTAAATGGTGATCAGATACACCAGCTCAGCGAATCATTGAAAAATTTCACGGCCACGTATTTTCGAACTTGTCGCAAACTTTAACGATATAAACGCGATAATTGACTCTCGAAACAATGATAATGACATGTTAAGAGTTTCTCATATCGCACGTATAACGGGTATACCTATATTTATAAAAGATATCTGCAAAATATTTCTAACATTTTTATCAGTTAGTTCAAATGAAATTCTGCTGTGTACGATCTGTTTCATCCTTTAAATGATCAACTGAATGTTTATCTGTTTACTAACTTTAGAACCTTAACAATGACAACGGGCAAGGTTACTGTCGCATATTATCTCTCTATTCGTTTCTCGTTGAGACAGAATTCATCGTGTAGATGTTCTCTTGTTAAATTGGTCAGTTAACCAGGCAGTAGAATACTTTCAGTGGACCGAGAACGATCAGCTACAGTAACTATTTACGTGTATCTCGTGAGAAAATTAGTGAACCGTAGTTACATTATACATTATACATTTGATTTCCATTGACACGATGAACTTGGTCTGTATGTAATGTACATTGTCGGCCATGAACGCAAGCGCAAACAATCGTTACATTTGTTTAGAAAGGTAGGAGATCTTTGTATTACGTGATTTACATATTAAACATCAAATTTTTATACTTGTATTGAAATTAAGAAAAAAGAAAGAAATATTTAATATGCAAAAAATTGTTTTCAACGAAATAATGTAAGTGCGTGGAAGATGATCAAATTAAATTATAATAGAAGATAAATAAATAACTCGTCCTTGAATATTTACAGTTGGTAGTTTACTTCTGAAAGGAGTACAAAGATAAATAAATAACTTTAATATTTACAGTTGGTAATTTATATCTGAAAGGAGTACAATCCGATAAACAGGATAGGCAACTTGAAGTGTTGAACGTTACTATGTTACTCGTATATACATGTAGTACGATTATAATAGAAGATAAATAAATAACTCGTCCTTAAATATTTACAGTTGGTAGTTTACTTCTGATCTCTACAAAGATAAATAAATAACTCGTCCTTTAATATTCGCAGCTGGTAGTTTACTTCTGAAAGGAGTACAATTCTATAAACAGGATAGGTAACTTGAAATGTTGAAGGTTACTATGTTACTTATATATACATGTACGATTATTTATTACAAACAGTCTCTTGCGGACGCTGTTCATATATCTCTTGAGTAAGTATCGTTACTAAGTCATCACGTGATAATATCGAATTATGTATCATAACGACTATATAACGGTGTTAAATTGATAGGTTCGCTTATTAGAAATACGTTTTCTTAAATATTATAATTAAATATATGTTGAAAATGATAACTTGAGTTCGTGCTCGCTATCCATATGCAGATGCGTTGGTTATAAGAAATAGTAATTACAAGATAGTTCTAGTTATAATCGATAGGTTTAAGATGTTCTTTTGTTTTTTATCCCTAATCCATGTAGGAATGTGCAAAAAAGTTTTTTTTTGCTCAGAACGATGTGATAGATTTTTCCAAGGTATATAATAATAGCTATTGTGATCCTACCTCTGAATATAGAAAGGGCCCAGGTTCAATAGTTAGTTATTATTTTTATTGAAAATATTATTAATAGTAGTAATATTGAGGAGCGCAGAAGATAACCTTAAAAAAAGAAAGAAAAAAGTGCGTGATCGATGATTCATTGTTGAATATCATAAGGGCGCTTTATCGAATAAATAATAATTGCTTACGTGCTAATATAGTTATCAAAAGAACACAAAAATGTTGAGCGGGGCGAGTTTAAGTATTGAAAGGGTAAACAAAGAAAATTACGACGCGTGGAAATTGCAAATGGCGGCAATACTAGAGCTACCGGCATTTGAAACGTAGCCAATCTTTACCAAAGTCGGTCGAAATGCCCGGTCTTTAAAAAATACGTAATAGTAGAATATTTTTATATTTATTGACCTCTTATTATCTTACAAAAGGAACTCCATGTTCTGAGATCATAAAAACTATATAATAACTTTAATAATAACAATAAGTACAATAATGAAGAATATTCAGTACCAAAACTTTTGGTAATAAGAATGTTAAAATAAATTTTCATTGGTAAATATAAGAAGTATAATATAAGAATACAATAATAAGCGCAATAAGCGTAATAGAATAAATAAAATACAAATATAATTTAAATTATTAGATACAAAATTTATCATTCATCACATTTCTTATAAACGTAAGCTTTCTTCTGTGTGCATTTCTTGCAAACATTGTCAGCGGCAAGTTCTTCTACTAATTGAAACATAAAATCTTTTCTGGATATCTGCTCACCTGTGGTTTTCTTATATAAAATTGAGGAAATTATGCCAGCTAAATCTAAAATATTAAAAAATACTTGAAGTGGCCATCTTCTTGATCCCGATTTCACGATATATTTTCTTGCCATTTGGTCTGCTATATCTACCCCAAATTTTGTTTTATTATAAAATTAGACCGTTTCAGGTAGGTCCTTTTCGCTTTTTCCTAAATAAGGAAATCCATTTACAACATACTTTATTTGAATATCAGATGCCAACCAAAATCTAATTCCGAACTTGCCGGGTTTATTCGGTAAATATTGCGTAAATCTGCATCTGGCTTTGGTTGGGAAAAGTAGCTCGTCTATTGTCATGTTTGCACTAGGTTTATAGCAATTCTGGCTGTTTTCAATAAACTTATCCCATACAGATGATATTAGTGCAAATTTGTCATTTTTCAAACGTTGACTTCTATCATCTTTTTGTCAAATCGAATAAATGTCAATATTTCAACTCATTTCATTTCGACTCATTGTGCTGGAAAGGAAGCTTGGTCCCCATTTTGTATTCCACAAATATGAAAGTTTCAAATTTTTCGCTTCGTATGCTCCCCGTACAATATTCTAAGGAATGCTTTCAATTTTGTTTCTGTAAGAATCCATTTTTTACCCAAAACTTGAGAGGCTTCTGATTCGGTGCAAGATATATGTTGCAACATATGGCTGTCGATCAGTAAGGAAAGTGCGCTAATTACTTTATCTTTCATGATACTTTTTTTGCATATCTCGTGAGCCGGTTGTGTCTTTGAATATATTGTGCAAGGGTAATCTCCCAGAAGCTGACCCTTCTTGAATTCTTTCCCACTTAGTTCCGTTTACGGCAATTTCATTTGGACTAGCTTGTACACTTTCAGTTTCACTTTCAGAACTTGAAAGCATCCGAGCACGTCTTTTGCGTACATTCAAAATGTTCTCTTTCTCACTTTCTGAGGATTCATTTTCTTTGTCACTAATGTCACTATTACTGTTATCATTACAAATTTCAATTTTTTTCCCCTGGTTTACTTCCTTCACACTCAGAGAATTCACTATCCTCGATATCAGAGCATTCCATTGGTATCCTTTTCAGTTTTTGCAATAATTCGAATGCTTCCAATTGTTTACATTTTCAAGACTTGTAAAATATTGCTTTATAAAACGAGAAATCAGGTCTTATTCCAACGACTTTTTGAATTCATAGAGCCAATAAAAAATCAAAAAGTAAAATTAACGAATGACAAATTAGCTGAAATCAAAGGTAAAGGTACTGCAATAATTATTTAGTTATATAAAAAACAAACTTGAGAAATTTCGATTGGAAAACGCATTATATATACCAGAATTAAAAGCAAATTTGATCTCAGTATCAAAAGTTACAGCAAATGGAAAAGGGATTGTATTTGCAAATAAAATGGCTACAATATTTGGAAAAAAAGATGAAATCGTTATTACTGCTATTCATAAAAAGGATTTATATATTGTAGATACAAAATTCGAATATATTGGTATGGTATATGAAAACAGAAATACACTTATGGATTGGCACTATCGATATGGACACTTAAATGAATCTGATTTTTGAAGATTAATAAATAAAAATATTGTAAATGGCCTACCTAACGTAAGATTGAATAAAATGAATACTTGCAAAATATGTTTGAAAGGCAAACAGGCAGCAACCCCAATGCCAAAGAGAACTGAATTAAAAATGTTGGAAATATTAGAACTGATACATTCTGATGTACGTGACCCTATAAGACAAACATCTTTGGGTGGAGCAAAGTATTTTGCTACCTTTATTTATGACACATTAAGGTTTGTATATGTGTATATCCTTAAGACAAAAGATGAAGTTAAAAAGGCATTTTGGAAATTTAAAGCTTTAGTTGAAAGACAAATGGGTAAAAAGATAAAAACTTTCAGAACTGATAATGGTTTGGAATATTTAGGAAAGGATTTAACAAATGAATTGGAAAATTGTGATATTTACAGGGAATTTACAACTCTCCATATACCTCAGAAAAATGGAGTAGCTGAGCGAATGAATAAAACAATTGTGGAGATGATATGATGTATGTTGATCCAGACAAAGTTACCTATCCAATTTTGGACGGAAGCTGGTAATATGGCGTCATATATTAGGAATAGGTGCCCAACAGTTCATGGTAAAACACCATATGAAATTTGGCATAAAAGGAAACCAAATGTGAATCAAATTAAAATTTTTGGTACTGAAGTTTATGTATTAAATAAGCGGCCCGATAAAAGTAAATTTGAAGCAAGATCAACAAAATGTATTTTTATTGGATATTCTGATGAATTAAAAGCATTTGATTATAGGATCCAAGTAAATGAAAAGTCATAATAAGTAGAGATGTTTCTTTTTTAAGAAATATTCAGTATCACAATGATGAAACTGAAAATGAACTTGAACAATTTCAATATGAACTGATAAGTCAAGAATTTGACGAAGAAATCTCAGAAGAGATTCATGAGGAAGAACATGATGATGGTGAAAACATGAATCAAAATGAAAATTGTGTTCAAGATAGATTTGTGGTCAAGAGGGGCCAAGGAAGGCCAAACAATACAAACAAGAAATGTTGGTAGACCAAGGAAAATTTATAAAACTGACCCAATTAATCAATAAACGGTACAATTAGTTAATTATAATTAGACTGAGCCAATAGATGAATTATTATCTGGACCTCATGTAGAAAAATGGAAAGAAGCCATGAAAAAGGAATATGACAGCTTGATCAAAAATAACGTTTGGGAATTAGTAAAATGTCCAGTGAATAGATCTCCAATTGGATCAAAATGGGCTTTAAACACCAAATATAATGAAAATGGAAAAGTTGAACGCAGAAAAGCAAGATTATTAGCGGGAGGTTTAGCTCAAAAACCAGGTATTGAATACAATGAAACCTTCGCTCCCGTGGCACGATTAACTTCCATTAGAGTTATAATGGCCTTAGCTGCTAAATTAAAATTGGATTTATATCAATTGGATATAACCATGGCATCTGCTTATGTTCAATATCCATTGTTCATAATTGTTTAGTTCAAAATCCAGTGTTCCACGGTCGCACGAAGCATATAGACAACCGCCATCATTATATTCGTGAGATTTTTCCAAAGGGAATCATTGGAATTTGCATCCATATGCAGATGCGTTAGTTACTAAGTTACTCATGTATACATGTAGTACGATTATTTACTGCAGACAGTCTGTAGCTGTTGACGACGCTGTTTATATATCTCTTGAGTAAGTATCGTTACTAAGTCATCACGTGATAATATCGAATTATGTATCATAACGACTATATAACGCTGTTATGTTGATAGGTTCGTTTATTAGAAATACGTTTTCTTAAATATTATAATTAAATATATGTTGAAAATGATAATGTGAGTTCGTGCTCACTATCCATATACAGATGCGTTAGTTACAAGAAATAGTAACTAGAAGATAGTTCTAGTTACAATCGATAGATTCAATCAATAGGTTTAAGATGTTCTTCTGTTTTTTTATCCCTAATCCATGTAGAAATGTGCAGAAAAGGTTTTTTTGGCACAGAACGGCGTGATAGATTTATCCAAGGTATAAAATAATAGCTATTGTGATCCTACCTCTGAATATAGAAAACAGCAATATATATATATATTTAATATTCATATATTATATATACATATTTATTTATATTTGTATAATATAATCTAACGTGTGAATATTAAATATATGTAGCATGAATATTTAAATAAGATGCTTTTATTTAATTTCAAGAAGAAAAAGTCATTTGCGATATTTTTGTTTTGCCATGGAGACTCCAAAGGGCAGAGGTCTGATCCGGTAAATAAACACATACATACCTGCTTTTATTTTATTTCGTCAAATTTCCTAACTCAATTTTCTAAAACTTTCGTGTGAAACATGGAACTCGCGTCGAATAAAAGTGAAAAGATACGAAAGAAAATAAAGAAACTTTCCAAATTCATTTTGGTACTCGGTTAATTTTAAACGTATATCATATGACTTAATATGGAAATAATATAACTCAACTTTCGTTGACAATTAGTATCTAGTAGTATCCGTATTAGTTACGGATAAAGAGAACATCAAACTTGAATACGTGTATATTTTTCTAATTAGAACAGAATAGATAATGTTTCTTGTTTTATGAATCGCAGCATACATCCATACAACATCATATATGCATTTATGATGAATTTAGAGATACAGCGAATGGAGTATCCGTCATAATTCTTAGTACGTAGATTCTATTCTGTACTATATAGATAAATTAGTACATATCTACCATTTCTTTAGTTTCCTGCGTAGGGATATGAAATTGTATAGAAATTCGCAGTCTAATTAACGGATGGAATTATCAATCTCTCGAGAATTAATGCTTATTCGCGGCAATGACTTTTACTTATTTATTTCCTTGCCATGGTTTTGAACGGGCAAAGATGATTATTTGAATAACACTTTGCGCGACTGTAATGCAGAAGTACGAAGATATTGGAGGAAATTTGAAATTATAAAAAAGTTTAGAAAAAATAGAAAAAGTTATTTGTTAGTACATAGCAACGTAGGAGGTAAAAATCGGAACTGCAGTTAAGGTCGTTAACGTGTACTTGTATAGCGTAGAAATCGATGAAACGAATAGAATCGTGATTATTATTGCTATGGTTAGGTGATTTTTATTCTATTGTATATGTGTAACAATACGTGAAAAAGAAGGATAGCAGGAAGTGAGAAAAGAGGTACATATATACCAGATACGTATGTATTACGTTACGTTACAGAAATCGGACCAACACCTAATAGATTCCACACAGATACCTGGTTCCCGTCATTTACATATATCGGGCGATAAGACGCGGAAACCTCTCTCGAGAACTCGTGTCAGGCATCGGCATCACGGCGAACCGAGCGCCGATGATCAAAATATTCTCCAATACCGAATCATCGATTATCTGTTTTAGCCAGTCGCTGAGAGAACATCAAGAGGTCTACATCTTCGCATAATACATTTAAGAAAATGAAAGTGAGTCGTTTTTTAAAATAACCATTTAGCACTCTCCTTACACGTATTTGAAATTACATTACGTTACACGAGCATTACTTTATATAAAATCGATGTAAAGATATTATTTTCTCTTGAAAGTATACTGATGTATCAGGATGTGTAAAAGATGAATTATTGTTACAGGAGTGGCCGGAAGTTACCATATACCAAAATGACATTAGTCCACACTGTCGTACCGTTCTAATGGTGATTAAGGAACTTGGGCTGAACGTCACGTTTCGCGAGGTTAACCTGGATAAGAAGGAACATCTATCAGAGGAATTTTTAAAAGTAAAAAATTCAACTCTTCCCAATAAACGAAATGAGTTAAAATGGAATTCAAATTTCTACTTGTTTCTAACTTTTTTTACCAGATGAATCCTTTGCACACGATTCCGGTGATGGAAGAGTGCGGATATGTTCTTACGGATAGGTAAAGCATTTTTATATCGTCTTGCTTGAATTCTTGATGTATTCATTTAATAGTTAGCATCGATTTCTTTTCAGTCACGCTATCGCATGTTTTATAATTGATGATTTGTCATATTTTGATTATTCTCTGTACCCGAAAGATCTCCAGGTACGAGCTCTGATTAATCAGTATCTCATGATCGAAGCGACGACACTGTTCCCTCTTGTGAAGCACACCATAGTGAGTAATTCGTTGTTCGTGTATACACCGAGGAGAGTAGGGAAGTTTATTTGTTGTATGTCAGATTTTTCACATCTTATTGTCACCTTATCCAATTGTGTCATCGGTTTACGTTTTTCCCATCGTTGGGAAATCCGTTGCACGTGTAAAACAATGGTGATTGCTAATACTTGTATAGTCAAACATCCAAAGGCCAGTTTTCCAGATTCACTTTCACCACGACTCGTATAGTAAGATAAAAGAATTTCATCGCGCTACAGATTTTCAAACAAACCGGAAGGAAACGCTTGCGTTATGTATTTACATAGTTGCATTCAGTTCGTGCACTCCTATCGATGGTGTTGCAGTAGACAAAGGCGGCCATCGGCGCGGCCGATTAAGTCGCGCGAAAGGAGGTTAATGCGATACGCTTTTCCGCGCGTATGTACGCGCAGGAGCATTATGTGATACCGGCAGGAAGTTCTTGAGCATCCTATGTACCTCTTACGGCGCCTAATAAAGTCGGCTAACTGCACATTTTTGTTCGCGATGGGCCAACTACGAGCGACTTGTTTTCGGACGTGTATTTCTATACATATACTCTTTTAAATAGTAGCAGGGCCAAATTAGTGTTACAGCAAGTTTTAAGCTTTCCGAACAGGAGAAAGAAGCGCGTTTTTGGTTAAGTTTATATGAATTGGAGAAAAAGATGAAAGATTCTGTTCGGCAAGAAATTGAAAATAGAGGATTATATTAATTTTGCTATGACCTTCGAATTTTTTTACGACTCAATCTTGTTTCGGTTTCGAGGGACTAAAAAAGGCTTTTAATGTTTTAAGAGAATCACTGATATATATTTGAGAGAATCACGAGAGAGAAACGAGAGTCATATATATGAATAATGATTTTTTTAATGATTTTCTCGAATTCAAGCAAATTTTCGAACGATCACTATATGACGTTTCTAGTTAGAAATCCAGGGGATTAATAAGCCAAGGTGAAAGCAACATATGGGAATAAATTTAGGAAAATATACAGATTCTTTCTAGAAACTGAGAATTCACACTAAATACCTAAATCTAAGCCATAGCGTTGATGTTGTAAGCATACGGTACGGTTGATTATAGTATAACACGCGCGTTGTACATGGACTTAGAAGTTATACGAATTAACTTTGAACCTTGGAAATAAATGTGCGTCCGGAAGTTTGATGTTGTGCACACTATAACGCAGTTGCTCATGACGTAAACCTTCTGCAGTGACAGATAATTTCACAGGCTGATGATGTCCACATCATTAATTCGGGATATTTATAATTTTTTTATTTCCTCGTTCATTCGAACTTACATTTCCTACAATTTATATATTTTTCCTTTTTATGTTATTTGTAACACTTCACTGTCATAGGTACCGATAATGTTGGGACAAAAGTCTTCTATCTCCAAAGAAATGTTGGACGGATGCAAGGAAGCGTACTCGTGCTTGGATAAGCTTCTGGAAGGCAAGAAATGGTTGGTCGGCAACTCTTACACTCTCGCGGATATTAATTGCGTAACTGTGGCCAGCAGTATCTCTGTAAGTTTTTTAATTTTTATTAAAACGAATATCACAACATTTCGAGGATCAGATAACATCTTTCCGAATGTTATCTCAAGGTTCTGATGGATCTGGATCAATATCCAAATGTAAAGGCTTGGATAAAAAGTTGCGAGGACGAAATATCGAGCTACAATGAATGCAATGTGCCAGGGCTTAAAAAGTTACATGCTCGCCTTCGTGCAGCACTTCCCAGTTCCTAAATATATAAAATAGCTATATATGTATATATATATATATATATATATCTATAGATAAATAAGTATCATATATACATATATAGATGTATAGATATAATAAATATATCTATAGTCAGAGTGGAAGAGTGAGATGATTGATTTGATAATACGTGTGGAGTTCTAACAATTTTTTTTTAGTTTTTACGTATCATTTTTTAAATTTGTAATTTTGCTATAATTTGTTATATACATAGTTGTATGATAAATACTAATAAAAATACATATATACTTATATCAGATTCATTTTAAAGTCTCTCTCTCTCTCTCTCTCTTAGCTTCGCTTAAAAAACGTAAACAAAATGTCGTTTAATTAGCGACGCATTATTCGATATAACAAGAAAATATTTTTAAAAGATTACTTACGCAATACCACCTGATAAGGGACACGCCATCTTTTATTCTACCGAAAGTATCACGCCTGCTTCAAATTCTGTTTGTCGAATTGTAATATATTTATACATGAAGATAATATGTCACTTAGAAGCAACAATTAAAAGTTGAACTATAAATAAATGTCACGATAAATTACAATGCTAACAGTTCACTTTAGGCAAGCTCTCAATTCAGGATGACATTTTATCAAGTTTCAACGAGCATCACTCAGTTGCAAATAACATAAACGGATACATGTTGTCAGCTAGGTGGTTGAGCCACAACTGAACAAACTGAATGACCACCGACTCGCGAAACTATCGGTCTTATATTTCCAAGTTAGACGGCACGTGAATGAACGATTGATTGTTGATTAAGCTTCTTTGCCTGTTTTTGTATATTAGAAAGCTATCTATAAACATTCTAGTATCTGCGAAGAATGTTATTACACCACTTCGTTTGATTATTGACAGAAGAATTTTGTTTTCTACGGGTTATCATGTATGTATATATGAGTAGAAGGAATAGAGTTTTTTAATCGATAAGCCGATCCTTCTATTACACGTGTTTTTATTTCCGCGATTACAGAATATCGATCATCGAAATATCGAATATATAAAAATTAGGAGTTTCATCATTGATAAGTGGTCTTTAATCATATTAAAGATGGCATAATAACTAAAATGATTCAGAATTATGAACGATTTCATAAATTGCGAAATTCATCTTGTTATTCTACGATATGCTTATATATGTTTTGATCGATAATGCAAAATCTACCTGTACTACTGTTAGAAACAAAAATGGCATTCGTTCACCTGCTCCGAAATTAATAGTCATAAATAGACATGTGAATGCCAGGTGTCGCGAAAATGAACTTTTTAAATCAGCATAGTTGCATGATCGAGACGATAGATCTCGCAAATTATGTAATTGAGTGACAAATTTATGAAATTAATCTTTCACATCTCTTTATTGTTAACTTGTTTAGCAAATTATAGGAATCGAAAATATTTTTCCGAGTAGATATTTCTACAGATATTTCTACAGTATTCTAGAGTATTGAAATATTCTTAATTCATGGGATCGTTAATCTTTCGTAATATATTAATTGCTTTTTCTTCCGCTATCTATCAACGTGTTATCGTAAACGGTCAGAACATCGATAGTTTTCGTATTGCGGAGAGTAATGGAACATTGCGTAACATTGACCCTGCCCTCATTTATCAGATTATTTTGTGTTACGAATTTGTAACGCTTTTGAAATTATGCTCGGTTATATTCGTTGTCGATATGTAATCCAGTGCCGTACCAAGAATAACGTATCGTCGAATTTGTTTTCTTATCAGTTACAAGACTGTTGTAATGATTATATGTAGTATCATTTAAAGATACTTCGATAACCTTGAAATCTCGAAAAAAAGTGGCCTCGAGAAAATATTTTTGACTATCAACATATTTCCCCCTTCATACCGAATATTCTTTTCTATTAATATTTTTTCCTACCACAAAAGATAAGTGAGCTATTTAAGATGGATGCAAATATTTTTTGCAGCTACTCGCAAGTTAATATAATCGAAGAAGTTCGATTAAAATTTCGTTCCAGTAAATGGTGATCAGATACACCAGCTCAGCGAATCATTGAAAAATTTCACGGCCACGTATTTTCGAACTTATCGAAAACTTTAACGATATAAACGCGATAATTGATTCGAAACAATGATAATGAATTGTCAAGAGTTTCGCATATCGCACGTATAACGGGTATACCTATATTTATAAAAGATATCTGCAAAATATTTCTAACATTTTCATCAGTTAGTTCAAATGAAATTCTGCTGTGTACGATCTGTTTCATCCTCGAAATGATCAAACGAATGTTTGTCTTTTTACTAACTTTAGAACCTTAACAATGTCAACTGGCAAGGTTGCTGTCGCATATTATCTCTCTATTCGTTTCTCGTTGAGACAGAATTCATCGTGTAGATGTTCTCTTGTTAAATTGGTCAGTTAACCAGGCAGTAGAATACTTTCAGTGGATCGAGAACGATCAACTACAGTAACTATTTACGTGTATCTCGTGAGAAAATTAGTGAACCGTAGTTACATTATACATTATACATTTGATTTCCATAGACACGATGAACTTGGTCTGTATGTAATGTACATTGCCGGCCATAAACGCAAGCGCAAACAATCGTTACATTTGTTTAGAAAGGTAGGAGATCTTTGTATTATGAGATTTACATATTAAACGTCAATTTTTTATTCTTGTATTGAAATTAAGAAAAAAGGAAGAAATGTTTAATATACAAAAAATTGTTTTCAAGGAAAAAATGTAAGTGCGTCGAAGATGATCAAATTAAATTATAATAGAAGATAAATAAATAACTCGTCCTTAAATATTTACAGTTGGTAGTTTACTTCTGAAAGGAGTAAAATCCGATAAACAGGATAGGCAACTTGAAGTGTTGAACGTTACTATGTTACTTATATATACATGTAGTATGATTATAATAGAAGATAAATAAATAACTCGTCCTTAAATATTTACAGTTGGTAGTTTACTTCTGAAAGGAGTACAATCCGATAAACAGGATCGCTAAACTGAAGTATTGAAGGTTACTAAGTTACTCATGTATACATGTAGCACGATTATTTATTGCAGACAGTCTGTAGCTGTTGACGACGCTGTTTATATATCTCTTGAGTAAGTATCGTTACTAAGTCATCACGTGATAATATCGAATTATGTATCATAACGACTATATAACGCTGTTATGTTGATAGGTTCGTTTATTAGAAATACGTTTTCTTAAATATTATAATTAAATATATGTTGAAAATGATAATGTGAGTTCGTGCTCACTATCCATATACAGATGCGTTAGTTACAAGAAATAGTAACTAGAAGATAGTTCTAGTTACAATCGATAGATTCAATCAATAGGTTTAAGATGTTCTTCTGTTTTTTTATCCCTAATCCATGTAGAAATGTGCAGAAAAGGTTTTTTTGGCACAGAACGGCGTGATAGATTTATCCAAGGTATAAAATAATAGCTATTGTGATCCTACCTCTGAATATAGAAAACAGCAATATATATATATATTTAATATTCATATATTATATATACATATTTATTTATATTTGTATAATATAATCTAACGTGTGAATATTAAATATATGTAGCATGAATATTTAAATAAGATGCTTTTATTTAATTTCAAGAAGAAAAAGTCATTTGCGATATTTTTGTTTTGCCATGGAGACTCCAAAGGGCAGAGGTCTGATCCGGTAAATAAACACATACATACCTGCTTTTATTTTATTTCGTCAAATTTCCTAACTCAATTTTCTAAAACTTTCGTGTGAAACATGGAACTCGCGTCGAATAAAAGTGAAAAGATACGAAAGAAAATAAAGAAACTTTCCAAATTCATTTTGGTACTCGGTTAATTTTAAACGTATATCATATGACTTAATATGGAAATAATATAACTCAACTTTCGTTGACAATTAGTATCTAGTAGTATCCGTATTAGTTACGGATAAAGAGAACATCAAACTTGAATACGTGTATATTTTTCTAATTAGAACAGAATAGATAATGTTTCTTGTTTTATGAATCGCAGCATACATCCATACAACATCATATATGCATTTATGATGAATTTAGAGATACAGCGAATGGAGTATCCGTCATAATTCTTAGTACGTAGATTCTATTCTGTACTATATAGATAAATTAGTACATATCTACCATTTCTTTAGTTTCCTGCGTAGGGATATGAAATTGTATAGAAATTCGCAGTCTAATTAACGGATGGAATTATCAATCTCTCGAGAATTAATGCTTATTCGCGGCAATGACTTGTACTTATTTATTTCCTTGCCATGGTTTTGAACGGGCAAAGATGATTATTTGAATAACACTTTGCGCGACTGTAATGCAGAAGTACGAAGATATTGGAGGAAATTTGAAATTATAAAAAAGTTTAGAAAAAATAGAAAAAGTTATTTGTTAGTACATAGCAACGTAGGAGGTAAAAATCGGAACTGCAGTTAAGGTCGTTAACGTGTACTTGGATAGCGTAGAAATCGATGAAACGAATAGAATCGTGATTATTATTGCTATGGTTAGGTGATTTTTATTCTATTGTATATGTGTAACAATACGTGAAAAAGAAGGATAGCAGGAAGTGAGAAAAGAGGTACATATATACCAGATACGTATGTATTACGTTACGTTACAGAAATCGGACCAACACCTAATAGATTCCACACAGATACCTGGTTCCCGTCATTTACATATATCGGGCGATAAGACGCGGAAACCTCTCTCGAGAATTCGTGTCAGGCATCGGCATCGCGGCGAACCGAGCGCCGATGATCAAAATATTCTCCAATACCGAATCATCGATTATCTGTTTTAGCCAGTCGCTGAGAGAACATCAAGAGGTCTACATCTTCGCATAATACATTTAAGAAAATGAAAGTGAGTTGTTTTTTAAAATAACCATTTAGCACTCTCCTTACACGTATTTGAAATTACATTACGTTACACGAGCATTACTTTATATAAAATCGATGTAAAGATATTATTTTCTCTTGAAAGTATACTGATGTATCAGGATGTGTAAAAGATGAATTATTGTTACAGGAGTGGCCGGAAGTTACCATATACCAAAATGACATTAGTCCACACTGTCGTACCGTTCTAATGGTGATTAAGGAACTTGGGCTGAACGTCACGTTTCTCGAGATTAACCTGGCTAAGAAGGAACATCTATCAGAGGAATTTTTAAAAGTAAAAAATTCAACTCTTTCCAATAAACGAAACGCGTTAAAATGGAATTCAAATTTCTACTTGTTTCTAACTTTTTTTACCAGATAAATCCTTTGCACACGATTCCGGTGATGGAAGAGCGCGGATATGTTCTTATGGATAGGTGAAACATTTTTATATCTTCTAGCTTGAATTCTTGATGTATTCATTTAATAATTAGCATCGATTTCTTTTCAGTCACGCTATCTCCTGTTATATCATTGATGATTTGTCAGATTATGATTATTCTCTGTACCCGAAAGATCTCCAGGTACGAGCCCTGGTTAATCAGTATCTCATGATCGAAGCAGCGACACTATTCCCTCTTGTGAAACACACTATAGTGAGTAATTCGTTGTTCGTGTATATACCGAGGGGAGTGGGGAAGTTTATTTGTTGTATGTCAGATTTTTCACATCTTATTGTCATCTTATCCAATTGTGTCATCGGTTTACGTTTTTCCCATCGTTGGGAAATCCGTTGCACGTATAAAACAATGGTGATTGCTAATACTTGTATAGTCAAACATTCAAAGGCCAGTTTTCCAGATTCACTTTCATCACGACTCGTATAGTAAGATAAAAGAATTTCATCGCGCTACAGATTTTCAAACAAACCGGAAGGAAACGCTTGCGTTATGTATTTACATAGTTGCATTTAGTTCGTGCACTCCTATCGATGGTGTTGCAGTAGACAAAGGCGGCCATCGGCGCGGCCGATTAAGTCGCGCGAAAGGAGGTTAATGCGATACGCTTTTCCGCGCGTATGTACGCGCAGGAGCATTATGTGATACCGGCAGGAAGTTCTTGAGCATCCTATGTACCTCTTACGGCGCCTAATAAAGTCGGCTAACTGCACATTTTTGTTCGCGATGGGCCAACTACGAGCGACTTGTTTTCGGACGTGTACTTCTATACATATACTCTTTTAAATAGTAGCAGGGCCGAATTAGTGTTACAGCAAGTTTTAAGCTTTCCGAACAGGAGAAAGAAGCGCGTTTTTGGTTAAGTTTATATGAGTTGGAGAAAAAGATGAAAGATTCTGTTCGGCAGGAAATTGAAAATAGAGGATTATATTAATTTTGCTATGACCTTCGAATTTTTTTACGACTCAATCTTGTTTCGGTTTCGAGGGACTAAAAAAGGCTTTTAATGTTTTAAGAGAATCACTGATATATATTTGAGAGAATCACGAGAGAGAAACGAGAGTCATGTATATGAATAATGATTTTTTTAATGTTTTTCTCGAATTCAAGCAAATTTTCGAACGATCACTATATGACGTTTCTAGTTAGAAATCCAGGGGATTAATAAGCCAAGGTGAAAGCAACATATGGGAATAAATTTAGGAAAATATACAGATTCTTTTTAGAAACTGAGAGTTCACACTAAAAACCTAAATCTAAGCCATAGCGTTAATGTTGTAAGCATGCGGTACGGTTGATTATAGTATAACACGCGCGTTGTACATGGACTTAGAAGTTATACGAATTAACTTTGACCCTTGGAAATAAATGTGCGTCCGGAAGTTTGATGTTGTGCACACTATAACGCAGTTGCTCATGACGTAAACCTTCTGCAGTGACAGATAATTTCACAGGCTGATGATGTCCACATCATTAATTCGGAATATTTATAATTTTTTTATTTCCTCGTTCATTCGAACTTACATTTTTTACACTTTATATATTTTTCCTTTTTATGTTATTTGTAACACTTCACTGTCATAGGTACCGATAATGTTGGGACAAAAGTCTTCTATTTCCAAAGAAATGTTGGACGGATGTAAGGAAGCGTACTCGTACTTGGATAAGCTTCTGGAAGGCAAGAAATGGTTGGTGGGCAAATCTTACACTCTCGCGGATATTAGTTGTGTAACTGTGGCCAGCAGTATCTCTGTAAGTTGTTCAATGTTTATTAAAACGAATATCACAACGTTTCGAGAATCAGTTGACCTCTTTCCGAATGTTTTCTCTAGGTTCTGATGGATATGGATCAATATCCAAATGTAAAGGCTTGGATAAAAAGTTGCGAGGATGAAATATCGAGCTACAATGAATGCAATGTACCAGGGCTTAAAAAATTACATGCTCTTATTCGTGCAGCACTTCCCAGTTCCTAAATATATAAAATAGCTATATATATATATATATATATATCTATAGATAAATAAGTATCATATATACATATATATATATATTGATATAATAAATATATCTATAGTCAGACTGGAAGAGTGAGATGATTGATTTGATAATACGTGTGAAGTTCTAGCAATTTTTTCTTAATTCTTATGTATCATTTTTTAAATTTGTAATTCTGCTATAATTTGTTATATACATAGTTGTATGATAAATACGAATAAAAATACATATATACTTATACCAGATTCATTTTAAAGTCTCTCTCTCTCTCTCTCTCTCTCTCTTAGCTTCACTTAAAAAACGTAAACAAAATGTCGTTTAATTAGCGACGCATTATTCGTCGAATGGCGTGCAGTAACGCTCGAGCGAAGGTCTCATTTCATTATTGTCAACATGCAGTGCATATCATTCACCGGATACGATGTTTCCCGGAAGGGTAGATAACTCGTATTCTGATTAATGTGTCTTTCTTTCGCGTATTTTCACTTTTGTTTTTTTGCGATACTCCTTTTGTATCTTTTTCTCTGATTTCTAGTGTTATCAAGGATATTTGTATGGTCACATGATCGACATTCGACCGTGAAGACCACACAAGGAGCAACGATTGCGAGCCATAGAATTTCTCCGTTGTTATCAATGCGACATAGGTCGATAGATAAACAAAAGAATGTTAGAGGATTCGTACAATTATACTCCACCGCATTTTTTGGTCTTGCTGGATCTAAAGTACACGCGATATTTTCTACACTTACACTCTTTCATTATTATATTAAAGACTAGTCGTGTCTCATAATATTCAACTAGATTAATTACATTATGAAAAGTTCAATATATTATGGAAAGTTCAAGATTGAATTTCGAGATGTTAGGCGATTCAAACAACTCTACCTTACCATGTCAAAGAGTCAGTATGGCTCAAGATACGATTGGCGTTGAGGGTCGAAGAAGAGGCGTTGTCAGAAGCAAAATATTACACGTTGTCGTCACCATCATCGCCGAGACAATATCATCGAGGGCCTGACGTCCTTTAATTCGCGTATCTATGATTATTGCGACATGTCTTGTTTGCTCTGTACTCTGGATACGTTTACACAGTGGATCTATAAATTGCAAGCTTTCATCAGATTTTGTTATGCCTTTACGCCGTTTCGTAGCCGTGAAAATCGTGGCTGATATCCATTTTCTCGATTAGTATTCGAGACGTTTCATTTTCATCTGTTTCATAATTATTTGTACGGCAGACGAAAAATCAACTTGGGAGTTTCGAGTTTCACGAAATTGTGTGCCGTTATGACGTATGCGGAAATGGAAACGAGGAAGGTTGGTTTAATTGGTAATCAAGAAAATTCATGGTTTACAGTGACAGGTCAAAACTGTGTTGGCAACGGTTTGATGGAACCTACGCAATCGCTGACATTGAACCTGTTTATGGCACGGACGAACGTCTTTTTGCCTTCTTTTTTGTTACTCCATTGAAACTGGTTGCGACTACATTTGTAATAGTTCATCATTACACCGCGGTGCATCATACGTTTGATAGAAAGTTGCAAGAAATAATACCAATAATAATAACTTGGTATGAATCGTTAGGTTTTCTGTTTAGCATTATTTGATTTTATATATTGATTTGTTTTGTAGATTTGCACAGATTTAAGACCAATCTCGTATATGGCACAGTGAATGCGCATGAGACATTCTGTTTCTCGTTGCTTCGTCCAAAAATAGATGCGAATCAACGTGATCTCTGCAAATCGGAATCTACGTTTTGTCTAGATTATTGCACTCGGTAGGTGGTTTCGAGGAATCGAACTGAACGAGTTCCAAGTTTCGCAAGAATCGACCAATCTCGTTTGGAAGAACCACCGACGAGAATCTGATTGTTTCCAGTTGGTTTCTAAAATTTCGATAATCGTGAAGTATTGAAAATTAACGGAGACACACCGATTTGAAATAGACTGATTTTAATCTTTTCAAATATAAAATATTATGTAATTTATTTTCAGTAGCAATGTATTCAGGCATGGAAGATCGATAAGTAAAGAAATTATTACCTTGTTCGGTTAATACGCTCAACTACTGCACGTTTTGTAATATCGCCGATCTGTCTAAACGACCACTTTCATTGTCTTCTATGCGTGGATACTGTATGGAAAACAACGTGATTACGGGAAATGCACGCGTTGCACGAGAAGTCGATTAATTAGCCACCACTTCTTCCTTTACCGTGTTTAGTCGTCTCGCAAATGCGTCATACTTTACCTATTTCTTGCTTCTTGCCTCTCTCTATATTTATTAGGTAACTGTCGATATAACGACGGAGACAGGTTTTTCACTCTTCCTTTTCAGTGGGATCTCCCCTTGGCATGAATTCATGCAACCATTTCTTTACTTTCTGATATAGTCAGCGCATCGCCCGATACTACGTCGGTATAATGCAACGCATATGCAGCCCCGGCATTCTCGATTTCTACGAAATAGGACGCGGAGGGCGAGCTCTGGTCGGACAGGTTCTCTCGCTTTTTGGTTCTCGTTTTTTAAATACCACGTGCTTCGTATTTTTAGATTCAGCTATGCGGCTTAAAAAATACAGATAAATAGGATTGTCGATTCGGTTACGTGGAAATCCGCTATCCTCTTTCGTGTCCGCTAATAGGATTACCACCCGTGACTGATAAAGAGTAGAAAAAAGAGGAGAATCTCATTTCAGTCAACCAGAATGGACTTACCGTTTCCGAAAAGAAAAAAAAAAAAGAAAAAGAAAGAAGATGAAGGAAAGAATCAAGCATCTTCAGTTTCCCTTCCACGTAGCGTTCTTTATATTAGAGACGCGAGAATATTTACGAACCACAGAGGAATCGCCTTTGAGCCATTTATTTCTCTTCACGCTGTGAGGATATTAACGAGGAGATGCGGTTGTTCGTTTTTTTTTCTTCTGTGATGTCTATCTCCCTTAAAGTCATCTCTACATACCTGAACCATCCCGTGGCAAAAACACTTTCAATTACACACTCCAAGTCTTCTCGAATCTATTTAGTTCCTGCCTGGACAACCTTCGATTCGCTTCGATCGAATATTTCCCCGTCGATCAATATTTTTCTTGTTATATACTGCTTCGGAAAATACGATAAACGAACGATCGCTTAAATCGTTCTACGAAGAAGATCGTATCAACTTCTTGGCGAAGTCCCCGCACGAAAATCCTCGATCCATCTGCTCCTGTCGAACGAAGAAATTCTTTGAAATGCTGTCTGGAACTGGTTCACACAGTTTTTCACTGATATTTGGAACGAAGAGAGGTTCGTTTTTCGTATATTCGTTACGATAGATGTTGATTTATACGATGTTAATGGCAATTGTTAACGAAACACTGGTAGATCTTAGGTACATAGTGACGAGAGTGAAAGAGAAAATAATGAGAAATTCGCCAATGAGAATGTAGGAAGGATCGCGATTAGATGTACGTTAGTGTATTCTTAAGATCTTACTTCCATGATTGGTTATAACGCATAAAACTTGAAGCCACCATGAAAGTACCGACCATAAGTATTAAGATATTATCTACTAGTACGCTACTAGATCTATTAATATGTATTTGGTACAAATTGAATGTTTTTTTACTGGTTTTACTCGCCAGTTATTTTAGTAAAAATCTGTTATTTTATTCGCATCATATACGTCTTGTAATGTAAAATTTTAAATACAGTAAAATTTGTTAGGATTTTTCAATAAATATAACGATTAGAAGATGCTCCAATGCTTATGGTTAATGGTGTGTATAAAAAAATATATAATGCAAGGAGAACAACCTTTATTCATTTACTGCAAAAAAATTAATCAAATTCTCAAAGATGCACCATTGAAAATTTCTAAAATTTCTATGAAAAATCGCAAACCGATCATTTTAAGTATATTCTGGAAATTAGTATTATGTAACTAAGTCGTGACGTAGTTAATCGGTGAAAAACGTGGTTTGATGTATCGCGCAACGCAAAGTGTTTATTCTGTATGACGATAATGCATAAATTTCGGTCTGATACTTTCCTTCTTTTGAACGATAATTAATTTCATCATTTTACAATTTTGGCGTTCATTTATTTTCCTCCGTCTAGGTACCATTAATTAATATTAATTAATAACCAAAGCAACCGTTCGACCGATGAGAGGATGAGTTTTGATAATGGAAATGATAGGCAACTGCGTATGATTGGTCTCAGTTGAACGTTTCAATACAACAAGAGGTCAGTCGATCGACCTATTCGTCTTAAATCCCGCATGCGTCTATTTGCTAAACAAATCCGGTCGTTAAAAGTCGGTTTGACGCTCCTTCTGCGTAAGTAAATAAATTTAAGCATTGGTAACAATTCACTAGATAACAATTTACTGGAATTAACGAATTGTACGATCGATGGAATCTGCGATAGGATTAATAATACAAAATTGTTATTTTAAATTGCAACGTTAAAATCTATTGATTACGCGAGGTTATTCAATTTTAACAGGTTCGAATGTCAATGATCCGCGCAATAAAATAAATGGGTGGACAATAGTTCGACGATATAACGCTGAAAATAAAGTTAAGGATTATTTATAAAATTGTTGGAATTTTTAATCGTCCGAATTTCAATGCACTTTATATCGCCATGTTAATCGTGTATGAATTTGAATCACTATATATTATGTATCGTTATATATTATACATTATACCTTTTGTATCAAGATATTTATATATACAACATATTTCGATTTCTACCAAAGGGTTCCTGAATCACTATACAAGAACTCCTGCGGTGAATCCTTGTCTCAATGTCTTGTTCTTTTTAAAATATACGTACATATATGTAAAACCTATTTTCTGAACGTCCGATGAACAAATGAATATCAATAGCTGTACGAGATTTTCCACACGGCTTACTATCCCTTTCTCCTCTTTCATTTTCTCAGGAAACAAATCTGAGTAAACAGTACCGCTCCACTGACTCTGCCAGAGGAATTCGATTACCTTTTTCAAGAGCGATGCAACGAATAGGATAAAATAAAGGAAGGAAGGAAAGGGAACCATAGGGCGCTCTAGGTAAAAAACAAATCACACCTCAGGCGTCCATGGTTTATCCCGTGTCTCTGAATACCATAGCGAGAACCATTGCTTTTATTTCGTTGAAAGATCGGAGCCGAAATCGCGAAAGGAAGGATAGAAAAAGAAAGAAACAGAAAGAAAAGAAAAGGAAGAGATGAAGTTGAAGGGTATCAGGTCCACGGGGATCATTTAGGCGAGAAACATTCGCGTACAACCATGTTGTTGTATACGAACCTATAAATACATATTCACGAGCGGATGTTGAGGCATTGCTAAGGTCCACGTGGTCGTGGATCACGGTGGTGGCAACAGTCGGCCCCCGACCGTCGTCCAAGTGTGCATAAACGCGAGCCGGTGTGTTTCTCTTTTGCGAGACGAACAGTAAGAGCAAGGAAGATCGTGAACCGACGGAACAGGTCGGGGCGAGTTCCCTTTCAACTGGTGTTTTCGTTCGAACGCGCCTCGTGGAGGAGATAGCGGCTGTCCGTTTAAACATAACATTTGTCAAAAATTTGCGCAAAGGAACGCTTCATCCGCTACTGAACTGTATCGCGAATCGTCGCTTGAACGCAATAACGATCAGTTCTTGACGCGATCGACGCTCGACATCACGAAGTTGCTCGTTTCAATCGAGATAATCGTAAGACCAACGATCGGTGCAACGTTCCTCCGTGTTTTTCCTTCTTCCCGCGTCCGACGACGGTGTGTTGGCAACACGCGGTATTGGCGACTGCATTTTCACGAATTTGGAAATCGTCAGATCGATGAGGTTCGAATGATATTGAAGCCTCGGGCTTGTGCTTTGTTCGACGATCAAGCAACGAAGGCTAATATATCGAACTGCGCGATTCGGAGGAAATTACCGAGCAAGTAAACGTAAGTATTACAACGTGATTGCATTGTTACGCAAGGAGAACCGCGTTGTTTACCGATTTATGTTTCCTTGGATTTTCGGGGGCCCCGGTTGCCTCTGTCTCGGAACGCTTTAGAAATTATGTGCCAGCATGAAATGTAAAACGTTGGATTGAAATTCAAAACGATCGGGCCTGAGGTTCGCGTCAGAGCGGTTTGTTTTGATGGCGTCGACAGCGTTTTCTCTTTGTTGAATGTCTCTCCTTCTTTTTGCTCTGCGCAAACGCTTCATATTCCGGCTTTCTGTTCGTAACTCGATCATTGTTGCCCTTTCAGCAAATATCTTTCGGTTCGCATACGGTCAGAATTTTCGAGAGCTATGCTCGAAGAGCGCTTTGCAAATTCAACCAATCAGTCTTTCGATTCGGCTCGTCTGTCTTTCAATGTGAAACAAGCTTTCAACTTGTTGTTCTCGTTGCGGTGTACACGTTGAGAAATGTAAGTAATACAGTGTCGTTCCCTTCCGAGATTCCTTTATTCTTCTTTTCCCATTGGCAAGGTCTACGCGCTGTTATGACATCGGGAAACTTGTTCGACCAGCTACGCTCCGCCGCAATCTGTTTAGGCATCTGAGAAAAACGATGCTGCTGTTCCTTCCCATTACCTTTTGTTATCGATCATTGATCAAAACATGCCTTCAACGCTTCATGATGCACCACGTCCCATTTAAATTATCTTAAACGAAGCAAGCATCTCTCATAAAGTTGTTAAATGTGTTCCGTATTCAAAGATTTGCTTCTGTTACTTGTACGTGTGATATTACTATGTATGGACTTTTGAAAATTAGCACGCAAGGATTTTGACGTATCGTGAAAAGCGTTAATCATTGTTTTTTCGACCGTTCCGTGTCGGCTCGTCGACTTTGAACCGTGCAACTCGTGATCTTTAATGATCGAGAACATCTTGATAATAAAGAATCGATTTTGCTAGCAATACTCTACTATTTAGAACTTCAAATTACACTGTGAAGTAAATTCTAGGTTGTCAGGTGTCTGAAACGGAAGAGGTTAAGGAAACGATTATGATAGAATTACGTTCATTAATCGTGTATCTTTAGATTCTCCTTCAAAGATTTCTTGAATTTTTTTCTCTCCATTAATCCTACTGAATCTTAATGAATTTTACTGAAACAATGCCTTTGTTTTATCGGAGATTGTTTTATCGATTATCTAATATCGAAGAAGGTAAATTACGATTTCTTTGTCCAAGTTTGGTCTTCCTTTCTTACGTCAGGTGTCTCTTCAATCTTCTGCAAATACGTTATCCTCTTTGCTATTATTATTACCTCTCGGAGGAGGGGATCAAACTAGAACTTCATCAATATTCTAATCAATACTGTAAAAAATATTCTCCAGAGGCTACATGATCTATCACGCGTTTCGCTTGTGCAACGTAGCTAAGAGATATAATTTACAAACGCAGTGAAAGTGCACACAATCTGTGACGTGCTAATGAATGAAACCATCCACCGACCGGAATATTTCCCCTTCAAACAAGTTTCTTTATAATCACTGATTTAACAAACAACGAGCATCAAGTGAAACAGCAGAATGTAAATTTATAGTTACGCGCAGCTGCATTGGATTACATCATGAAGATTTGTATTCTACTATCGCAGGATTGTTATTTGTATTTACATTTTTATTACGCTTTCACGGACATACAAGTACTTTGAATTTGCTTCAGTGTCATGCATTAGACATTAATTGTTTTACAATTTCACGCGAAAGAATTTTTTTTTTTCCTCTTATCTTTCCCGTTGTTATGGCATTCGACAAGCTTCCGACAATTTTCGTAAATGCATCCGCGAATGCCAGCGATTATACAAATGACAGAGTGAAGATGGTACGTACTTCCAAATCAATAATTACTTCGCATCTTTGTAATCTTGAACTGGAATAATGATGAGTGTGCGGATGAGCTGGAGAATTCGTGTGCGTGTGCATGTGTGACTATGCTACTCAATTTGGAGGTCGACCATCGTAACTGCCAACACGCCATTTAAAATATTTATTTTCGATCGTCATTAACCAGTTTTTGTCTATCGTAAATCGATGATTTCCTGAAATATTATTTAACTACATTGTACAGGATAAATCTGTAATCTTCGATGTCTTTCCACTATGTCAAGATCCAACAGTAGTTATAAATAGTCGACGACCTTCGTCTAGCATTTTAATTTCATATCAATTTATGATAAAGTAGCGCGCTGATCGATCCATACATTAATTTCGTAATTGAAACGACGCTTTGAACAAAATACGGTGAAATTAAGAGAAAATTGACAAATAAATTAGCCGTTCTTTTTACATTTTACATATCCCGATACCATACACCTATTATGTACCTACAAAATGAACAGCGTACAAACGAGAACACGCTGGCACGTACATATTAATGATAATAACAGGTTCAAATCAAATTTAGAAGCTTCGATGTCAAAGCTGGAGATTATTTCGTGCGTTTCCAAGCGACACGCATTAAATTCTCATTTAATATTCAGCCATAATTTATTCACTGAAAATTAGAATACATCGAACGCTCCAAGCTTGTTCTCTTTCAATTGGTTATTTCGGCCGGAAATAAAGGTGGAACTATGATATCCATACGTTGATACGACACGTACGAATGATCGACTTCGTTTTTCGTACGAAAAGCAATCCGCACGGTTCATTGTTCCGTTTCCCCGCAATGGATCCCGGAGCAGCACGCGACAGAGTGAAGCGCATTTCCGGTTGTCGATGTATCGACAGACGCGCTTGTTACGCTCTTCAAATATTTGTTCTGCCCTACGCGATATATCAGCGATCGGTTTCGCCTGTTCAATCTTGATTTATGGATCGCGACTCGCTTTTCCAATGTATCCAACCATCGATCCTTCTCCACCGACATTTTCGAAATTTCCACGAAAGTCAACTACGTAACCGAAAGAGCTGTTTGACGAATCTCGGTTTTCTTGTTAGGTGAACAAAGCGAGTAGCGTCGAATTCCGAAACGAAAGACTCGTGCAAGTGTATGGATAACAGAGCTACGAATACTTCGATGCGCGGCTGTGTAAGACTCCGCAGCGGAGAAGTTAAAATCAAAATCAAAATAAAACAAAATATTCCGAAGAATTGAAAGCATCGATAAACAGTAAAGTATTTTGACAATTCATATTGCAGATCTAAACTGCTCTCGCGATGAGGGTCGACCAAATTGGACTTCTCTTGTGGAAGAATTACATCGTCCGAAAACGTCAACCGGTAATTATAATTATAAAATTATATAATTTGAGATTTGCTCGAGGTTACAGGCAGCGAAACGATATTTAAAATACATGCACAAACTTCAATGTTTATAGGGTATATTGGCTCTGGTATTCGTATGGCCTGTGGTCGTTTTCATGATCCTGTACACGATTCGTGACAATGTAGATCCGAAGTATTATCCAACTTGCCAATTTCCTGCGAGGTCTATGCCGCAGGATGGGTTGCTGCCATTCGTTCAAAGTTTCATTTGCAGCGTGGGAAATCCCTGCGATCCTCTATCGGAATACGAAGAAGTTCCTTCTTACAAAAATGCCACGTTAGTTCAGCAAGTTGCAGAATTTTCTTTCCTAAACATTTTCTTTTTTTAATCATTTTAACCGTCCATAACGTCTAACGACTCGATACTATTTTAAACATTGTTTTAAATATCTCTGTGAATGGTTAAAGTAGAATAGCGAAAGTCGAAGCGGCACCAAATGATTCTTAATTCCGTTTACTTATCTCATTTCGATAGAAGCATGTAAAGAAAATTTATTTTTACAACAGTCTAGGTCCGTTAGTAGTAGAATTGCAGCCGATGCTCGGTAACGAAACGATTCTTTCCGCTATCAGCACGTTACCGAACAGCATCCAGCTTCTAAAATCAATGGCTCAGATACTCACTAGACCAGAAATCAAAGCGCTGTTCGGTACGTATGCACGAGTTGCTCAACACCTCATTTACTATCGTGGGTATTCAGGAATTTGCATCGAGTATTGAATTTGTCAAACTAGATCGCGGTATTCGATTGGGCGATCTGTTCAACAACCACGAAGAAATCAAGAATCTTCTTGGGGTTCAGATGCCGTACGCGCGAAGCGGATTGATCGACGAACTGTTTAACTCGTCCATAAAGTTACTATATGTCAGTATCGTATTATTAAGCCAGACAAACTGAACTCATCGATCAATTCATCCCGATGGAATTGTTTTCAACTTTTATTGGACCGATTTTCAGCTTATCGAGGCGTTCGGTTCGTCTAACATCGACGGCGCGATTTGTTCTCCGGAAATTTTGAAGAAGTATCTGATTCTACCTAACGAGCAGGACTACTTGGAAATTTCCAAGATTCTCTGTGACATCGATTCGGCGATGATACCCAACATGCTCGAAAGTCTATCCAAGCACCTTGATTTCTCCGGTTTGCTGGAAATGATAGACCGTGTAATGGCCAAGTTTCGCGATTATGATTTTTTCGACGATTTAAGGAAAGCGGTCGAAACGATTCTGGACCTGCAAACGACGAAGAAGTTCGTTCCGCAGTACCTAAAGTTACGTCAATGGATACCAAAGATGATAATGGTGTTCAAGAACGTCACATTCAAAGAAATTGACCTAACTTTGTGAGTAGCTTCGGTCGAATTTTAATTTCAAATGAATCTTTTTCGAACGAGAAAAGATTACAAAATATATAAATAGGAAGTAAAAGAAATATATTCTCGAATCTAATCGCAGCGTGAATAAATCGCTGCAAGTTTTGGATCCGGTGTTCTCGATGGAGCGTGATTGGGTGACCGTCCGTCGAACGTTCTTGAGATTGCAAAAGTTACTGGATCTAGCGAAACGGATGGTGGAGGATCAAACTATCGACTCCTCCGACAGCTTTTTCGCGATAGTGCAACGTTTGTCCAGCACAGTACGATTTGTGTACGGAAACACGGCGAATCCCGAGAATCTTACTCAAATTCTAGATCTCAGCATCGCCATTCTGCACGATGGCGCGAAATTGATGCAAAAGATTTTGGACGGCCACCAGGACGACATTCAGCTGTGAGATTTTTCCATTACTTACACAGTAATTTTTTTTTTAATGTATCTACGTATGTGTTGTGAAATGATTTTTTTTTTTTTTTTATAGACCAGCCGAAATTCTAGACGGACTCAGAGATTTTCTATCGGATAACATCCTAGCCACGTTGAGTTACATTTTGTCCTTCATGCAAACGATCGTCAGAATGTTACACCATGCTGCCATTATTCACGAGGACGTTCAGTACAGAATTTACGATATTTCCATAAATCACAAAGACACGGTGCAAAAATTGCTAACGAACGTCGATCCAAATTTTTATCGAAAACTCGTTAAATCATTCTCTAGACTGGACTTCGTTGAGGTTGGCAAACGTTTTAATTATTTTTGTATAACCTTGCACGCTTGTAGAACGCACGAAACGATTCTTGCGTATGTTGCAGAAATTCGTGGATGGAGTTGAACGCACGAGTCCCGACGACTTCTTTTGCCAGGAGGGGACTCTGAACGAAATTTTTGAGCTTTTCGTAGACGGCAAAAACGAAGCTAGACACGTCAGGGAACTACTGTGCAGCGATGCCGGAAAGAAGTTTATCTGGGACGTGTACGAAAGTTTCGAGTTTCGGAACTTTGAAAGCATAGTAAGCATTGTGTTTCGCTTGTATTGACGTGGACGATTCTCGAAACGTGTTCTCATAATCCGGGGGTGACGTTGTTAGGTGAGCGACTCTTTATTCACGGTGTTCAATATGGCATTGCGCAAGGTGGTCAGCGTCGAGAAAGCGAATCTAACTTCGCTAGTCGGCAACACAAAGGAGTTGATATCGTATTTGACATCGCCAAAAAGGCCAGACCCCGACTGGTCCGTATTCAAATTTGACGAAAGATGGCACGAAGCTTTCGAAGAAACTCGATCTCAAGGAAGATTGAACCTGTGAGTGGCGCCATTAGATATCTCTTCTATCTCTTCTCGATCCGAGAAGAGAACAGCCTGTAAAAATTATTTACTCGACTTTTACTTTGTTTCTCTTCAGTCTGGCGATCCATTTGAGCATAGCGAAAATGGTCGGCTCTCGTAGCGTGACTTATATTATTATCGAGCCTGATCTGAAGAAGATGAACATACTCGCGAAGATAATTTTGTATAACTTGAAGAAGGATCGTACGGGCTGGATCGATGAATTTAGGCAGAGGAAAATGGAGCTGGTCGAATCGTTCTACTTGACCGTAACGGATAAGGATAAGGTTGGTAAACAATCGCGTAACTCTTTCATAAAATCGACATTTCTTCCGGTAGCGAGGAAATGTTGCGGAAGAACGGGTACAGTGAGACCTACCATTCACACGCAAAAGTATACACGCTATATCAGCATAGTTTGTTTACAGAAAAAGGAACTGTTCTTCTATTTTACAGGCTTTACAAATTCTAGAATATGACAATTTTACCGATATCTACTGTACGAATCCAGATCCGCCGGATTTACTAAATTTTCCAAGAGATTCGAACAAGACGGTGCTGAAGGCGTTGATTTGTCATATCTCGAAATCCGTACAAATGGACTTGGAAATTGACATGTCGAATATCGAGCAAATGGACGAAGTTCGTTATAGCAATACCATTTATTTCAATTCAATGAAAGGACCGTTCAATTGGACAGACTTTAACATGGAAACGATCGAGATTTATCGCTACATCGATACTCTGGTCCATCAAGAAGATCCAGATTACGACATGACTAGATTAGAAAAGGCGAGGAAGGCTTTTGAAATATCCTGGAGCATCGATATTAGCGCCAAAGATGTTTTCGAGATGAGGTACGCAAGCAACAAAAATAATCTTCTCTTTCCTTTTTCATTAGCTTTTTAAATGGCAGATATTTACTTTGGTGACACGTTACATCTTTCTGCAGCGTAGGTTTGATCTGCAAGTTCTTCAAATTGATGGAGAGCTCTCTTTTCTCGTCGAAAGGTGTATGGAAGGAGACGCACGCGATTGCCTGGGCGTCCTCGGTGATCTTTGAGTATATCGAGAAGATCGTTGATCAAATTCAGAAGAACGAGTATAGAGCGAAGCTCTCCGAGCTGTTGCAGGACATGCCGCAGACGGAAATTCTTTTAAACGCCATTCTACGAAATTTATCTCCTTTGATCCTCGATGTCGTTGACATCATAACTATGAAACCGATTCATCTTGTAAGCTATATAATTCGAGCATTTTATATTTCGAGCCGAAATTTCGTTTAAAAATTCTTGAAAATTCGTTTTTTTTTCGCCAGATATCCGTTCTCGATGATTACAAATCGCGAGAAGAACATTGGCCTTGCGTACGAAACGAGAGCGCCGGATCTGCCATGGAGATGCGAGAAGGCACTCGCGAAATAATTAGAGAGATCGAGAGAATATCATGTAATCCAGCCTTGTTTATTCAGGAATGGAACGAGCATCCCGTGTTCGCGAAGACAAGGAAGATCGTATGTTATTTATTTAGAATTTATTCTTTTCACTTAACGTTTGGTGATACTCAACGAAATATATGTCAGTTGCAGCACGATAAAATTGTTCAATCTCCGTTTTTCAATTGGACCTTGGGTTACATAACATTCCGCCGGCAGGCTATGAAGCTCAATGATTTGTTTAACGACGCCACACAGGTAATCCTGGCGGAACAACCGCATTTCTGGGAGCATTGGGCGTCGCTCGTACCGGAAGTTAAAAACATATTTGATAAGAGGTGGCCGGATATGAAGAACGATGCCAAGTGAGAGTCATTATTGCCGATTAGTATCAAAGAAGCCCGCAGGAGAATATATTTTTTATGTATTTATGATTTAGAAACACCCTTGAATACGTTGATTACGAATTAGACAAGACAGTGATGGCCTTTCAAAGTAATATTTCGGCTAGCGATCTCTGGAATCCGACAATCTCCATCGACAATCGCATTCTCGTTCTAGTAAAATTTGTCTCACACTCTGTTCAGAAAATGATACAGACCGCGACTAACATTCTGCGCAATGGTAAGTGGCAAATGGTCTGTAAAATTGTTGTGAATCTTTTGTTTTCACAAAGTTACTAAAACTTGTTTTTGGCTTCCAGCTGTATTGTTAGAGCCTTCGGAAAATTCCATAAAACTCAGTTTATTTCCGTTGTTGGGATTCGACGATAAATCACCCATCTCGATTTATTACAATAAGCTACCGTACGTTATGGTCACATTGATCAATGGATTGATGAACTCAAATATCGGTGATCGCATATTCAATTCATCAGATACTGACATCACTTGTTCTCGATTATTCGAATGGTGGTCAGATTCTGTTGTTGGCTTTACTCCCGAGGAATATAGAACCTTGAAGAATTTCACCTGTGACCTTGATCCTGATAACTTCAACGCTTACACTGACTTGTACATGGTCGAGGCTAATGTATGGACGCAACCTGTTAACAGATATCGATCTTCCATGATCACGGTAATAGGTGACATATACGATTTCGCGTTTGAAGTTTGGAGGTTGATAGAGGATATAAAGGAGAAGAAGATAGAAATCGAGGTGCCATTTTCCAAGTCTTATGTTTCAACTACTCTTCAGAAGTTCAAGTATGTTCTCGAATTTTATGATACGGAGACCAATAACCAGAAGGTGAATCATTTTTTTCGTTAAGTATTCAGGTTTTCAGAAGTTTGTTAATATTTTTCTGATTAATATGACGTTTTAGAAGTTGGAAAGGAGCAACTACAGAATCTTTATAGAGGGTGTTGCCGAAGGTTTGAATCATATCACGAATGCGATAAAAAATATCAAGATACAAAATGACCATTTAAATATTTGGGATTTCGTTGAAAATGGCGATGCACGCCAGTTGTTGAAGATCCTCGACAATCATCCTGAAGAAACGATCGCTTTAGTGGTTACGCTTAGTACGCTCAATTCGCCGACAAATGTTTTCATGTCGTACGAGGATGTAAGGAAAACCATGTGCAGCTTTCGGTTTAACTCGAACTATTGGTCCACTCCGAACAGAACTAGATTCATAAAAGAAATATGTTCTTTCGATCCCGACCAATTACTGAAAGGTGTCACCAGTGCAGAATACTACGTAAGTAGGGCCAAATCATAGAAATGACACTGAACATATCGTTTTTGTTATTGCCTCTAATACCATGAATGCTCAACAGTCTTTTGTAACCGGTCAAACAACTACCATGTCAAAATCAACACACTTAAGCGCCTCCGTTACCAAATTGTTGGATACTGCGTTACGCTTTCACGCAGAGCAAAAGTCTGATTACGTTATAAACTCGAAAATTTTCAATGCGACGACCTGGAGAAATTTATCGAACGACACGTGGTCTGTCATTGGTCAAGCCTGGATAGAGAGGTACATGAAATTTGCGAAAAACGAAAATCCTACGAAATTAAACGGATCGACAGATTCGCTGACGAAATTGGCCCGAGAGTATCAGCTTCTAGACGCTACGATCGAGCTACTGGTCGGCGGGGATATTTGGCAAAAGCTTCGGATCCTTTACGAGAATTCAAGGGTGAAACCTATCTTAACTCTAATAGAAGACCTGCCGAATCTCATCGTCACCGTTGTTGACACTTTCGTGAAGTCAGAGAGATTGAACGATTTCGTGGAGAAACTCTCGTTTGGCAAGCTACACCCTTGCGACATCGACAAATATTTGATTGTGCCCAGCTTCGTGCGGAAGAAGGTCCTCTTGTCAAGCATTACCAACTTTTGCCAAAAGATCGTTCTCGCCGATCGACGACTGACTTTGATCGATATATTGCCCCTTGATGTCAAGTACGAGGTACAACGTTCGACTAGACTATACAACTTTCACAACGTTGATGATGACGTTGCTAGCCGTGTGACGTTGTTAAAACTTGCGGACGTTTACAGGAAGGTCGAATAGCAAGAAATTGGTCGGGAAACTACGACGAGATTTATCTTTTGGAAAAATTGCAACATATCGAATCGACGATAATTCGAGCTGCTTCGGAAGGTTTCAAGGACCCGAAGGTTCCAGCATGGTGGATTTCCTTCAAGGAAGGCACCTTCGAGGATTTTTTGACGCTTTATAAAAAGGAGGTAAGCGCTAAAATTTCAATGAAATTGTCGTTTATCTAAGCGTCAGGGATTTTACGAAGAAAATTGTCCTTCAGGACCTGAAAGCGCTCGCTCACTTGGTGGTGAAAAAACTCTTCACGACCGCTAGGAACATTTTAAATTCCGCTGGGAATACCGAGTAAGCTACGGTTCCTCGTTAGCATTTACGGAATTTGTTTATAACGCTGCAGCCGCTTATTAGGAAACTTTCTTTCAGAGAGTGCTTCTGGTGCGTCACGTTCCCCCTTGAAATCCTGAATTCTCAGCTGTTGAACCATCAGCTCTACGCGAAACTCTTATGTCAGTTGACTCAATTGAACATATCGCAGATTCACGATATACTAATGCATGATTTCTATTGGAATAAAACTGCTAGTATGGTAATGCTTTATTTTATCTATAACTCTACGATCGCGATTCAACTAATTAATTTCAAACATATCCATATCATTTGAAATTTCTCCCATTAGATAAAGAATTACCAGTACCTAAACGTCAAACGAAATAGAAACGAATTTCTGACAACTTTGGAAGGTACATTTCATCACATCGCCGAGATTCTAGTGAATTTTCAAAACAAGACTTACAGCGACAAGATCAACGAGTGTTTTCATAGATTCGTAGGACGTCCCACCTATTCTAGACCCGGACTGTAAGCATTCGAGATATATCTGTATCCCTTAGATTAATTGACAAGTGTCTTACACATCGACCGTTCTTTTTACGCGACGTGATAATAAAAACAAGTTTCATTTAAGGTATGTGACCATGGTTCTCGGTGTGTTGGACTCCCTGCAGAAAAACGTGTTCATCCTGGACACGGGCCGGAATCACAAGAACATCGAAACGTTATCCAAAATGGCGGAGAAGTACGTTCCGATCTGGAAGCCCGTGCGCGACGTGGTAAAGGCGTCGGACGTCGATGACTTAGAGGTGTTTTTGCCAGGGGCGATGATTAACGTGAACGCGTTGCTGAACGACAGAAACGGGTCTCTTTGTCGGACTAAGTTAGAATGTCGGAATCGGACGGTTTTGTACAACTATCTGAGCTCAAAGAAAGCAGGAAAAGTGTTCCAGTATGATCAAAAAGCGTTAGGTCACCACACGTTGATGGAGATCGCCGATCGATTGTCCGTAAGTCTGGATCTAGATCGGATCTATCGCGAGCTGAAACAATGGCAAATGGACGCCACGTGGAATTTAACGTGGCTGAAGGAGATCCTGAGGCACTTGTCCATCGTTATCGGAGAGAGCGGCAATCTGCTCGATGTCGCCAGTAAAATAGACTTCCAGGATGTCTCGAGCGTCTTAGGAGTTCCTGATATCGTCGACGGGGTGGTTAATATCCTGAAGGATAAGACGGTGGACAAGCTTTTCGACGGGTAAGAATGTCTTGATCGTAGGAATGAGATTGGACGCGAGGCATCGAGTGACCGAATTTGTTTGCAACTTGCTTCAATTTTCGAATATTGACGTTCACTTTTAATCCGATATCGTATAAAGATTCTATTATGTCGTTTCCTCTTTTTTTAGAATGAAGGAAATAGCGGAAGATATTAAGCCGTTCATCGAGGATCAATACGTGATGGACGATGTTTATCGAATAATCGTGGCGTTTCAGTCGATGGATATCTTCAAGAATTTAGGGTTGCTCGATATGAAATGTATGATCTCATTGCGTGTTTCCTCTCGAAAGAAATGCCTTGTGACGTTCGATTCGGTGGTGCGACGATATTTTTATTTTCAGACGTTATCAGAGATATGTTCGACAACTGGGATGTGGTAAAGTCATATTTGGTGGATAAGATCGGAATTTCCAATAATGTAGCGTTGATGCTGAGCCAAGCAAAGATAGATATGATTTCTGTTTTCATGAAAGAAAGAAGAGCTCTCAGTTTGAAGGAAATCATTTGCTCCCCGACGAAACTCAGTGAAATGTTGAATTTTAATAGCAGTCGAATCACTGCCGAAGAAGTCAGCTCCGCTATCTGCCAGTTCGAGGACTCGCAGACACAGAACGTAACCATAACGTTGATTAAAAATTTAAATTTCGATTATATTTTTAAGACTGTGAGTATAATCGTATGAATAAACATTGATGGTAAAAAATTTCGAATTTAATCTAGTTCGTTATTTTAGCTTATGAGCGCGAACGTGAAAAATATATTGGCCAACGCAAATTTGACGGAAACAGAGGGAAAAATGGTACTGAATAATCTTGGAGTGGCCGCAGAGTTATTGCCATTCTTCAAAGACAAACTTTCCTCTCGAATGCCAACGACGCAAGCCTTGGAAACAGATGCGCAAGAACCGGATCAGACAGTCTCCAGTAAGTTATGCAAAATTTTGGAATTAAATTAACGCAATTTGCGTATTTAATAAATATTCAAATGCATTTCGTAGCTTCCAAGTTCCTTCAAGATTCTAGCGAGATGCTGTGCGGGCAACCGATGGTCTCTGATAACGGTGATTTGTACAAAATCATCTCGAAGATCGAGGATAATAGCAAAGATTTCGATAAGGCTGAGCTCGATTCTTTACCCAGTATGTGTAATCGATCAAACGACAGATATTAATTTTGAATTTGAAATTTTTCATCAGTTAACTGAAAATTTGTACCTCTGAATTTTTGCACTTTCGAACCTGGAAATTGAAAATTATAAATTAAAACATCGAAATTTCGAATTTTGTTCTGTTCAGCTGAATTTTGCAGAAACACCTACAAAGGTGTTGTGGCCATGGGAGGCGGGAAAATTATATGGTCTTACGTGAAACCTCTACTACGTGGTAAAATACTTTATGCTCCCAATACCACAGTAATCAACAATGTAATGACACTAGCAAATAAAACATTCGTGGAAATGGAACACTTTGGCGTATTGATGAACAGTTTCGAGAAAACTTTAACCTCGTTGGCGAATCTTAGCGAAATGAGCGACAGTTTAAGGGAGCTTCGAGACATAATATCCTCAGACGTTATAAAAATCGCCATTAGATCATTTGGTGGAAGCAATTTCGAAGGCGGTAAGTTGTCCTAGGAAAAGGTAAAACAAACAACTATGTATTCTTGGATTATTCAGATTTCTTTAATAGAATAGATCGGCTCACTCCATCTTTTACAAAACAAAGACGTGAACGTGCCTTTTCTAAAATGTTTCATCCTCTTCCAGGGGATTTCACCGATATGGATCTGAGCGAGGTTTCGTGGCGACTTAAGAGATCCAAACGTTTGATAACGATGGTTGGTATGTTGAATGATTTATTGGAGTGCGTGCTCGTAGATCGAATAAGAGGATTTCGGTCCGAGGAGGAAATGGAAGCGAAAGCACGGGTTCTGATGGAAACGCGAGAATTTTTAGCCGGTGTTGTCTTTTTGGATAAAGCCCCAAAGAGATCTAGCAGATCTTTGCAGCATGAATTGCCCGATAATATAGTGTACAAAATTCGAATGGACGTGGACTACGTGCAGTCCACGAAGAGATTAAAAAATCAGTTTTGGATTCCTGGTCCGGAGAGCAGTTTTATAGAACATCTGAGATATATGAGAGGATTCGTACAGCTTCAGGACTCTATCGATCGAGCGATTATAAGAACGAAAACTCAGAAAGACCAGGATTGGAAAACTATGACGCAACAGATGCCATATCCTTGTTGGAAAGACGTACCGTGTGTATAATCTCTCTTGTTCTTTTTTATACTTACGTTTTAATTAATTCTGTGAAACAATTTTAATAATAATAGTAATAATAATTTTATGTATCACGTAGCTTTCAAACAACTCTCTACGAGTCTCAAGGTATCCAAGTTTGTTTCTTTTTTGCGCTAATGATGTGTGTTGGAGCAGCTGTCAGGCATGTTGTGTGGGAAAGGGAATCTCAAAATGCAATGGTAACAGGGGAAATATCATAACATTAACATTTCAGTTAACTAATGGCATTAGTTAATTCCATAGTTCCGTTTCTAGGTAATGAGCGTAATGGGATTGAAACCTTGGAGAAACACTGTCGCCTGGTTCATTACGACATTTATAGAACTCTTAATCGTGTTGTTTTCTATCGCGACAGTTCTGCTTGCTGGAAAAATTTTACCAAAATCTGATGCTTCTTTAATTTTAATCATGATGATCGATTACGCGTTCTCTATCGTGACTTTCTGGTAAGTTTTATCAAATTAACCGATCATCAACGTACTTTATTCTACTAAAAAAAATTTTCAGTTACATGATTTCAACGATGTGCAGCTCAGCAAGTCTGGCCGCGATCACTACCGTGGTTATGTTCTTGCTGACATTCATGCCATACGTCATTGTCATTGCTATGGAGGCCGTTATTGGTCTCGGGTATAAGCTTCTCATCGTAAGTTATCGCCACCTAGCGTAGCAATAGCATTTCCGTGACAAATAACACGTTCGAACGATGCGTCCGTGTTAGGTTTCACGATAAAACCACCATTTCCTATAAAATTATGTTAATGCCGTGCACATTCTGCGAGCAAAGAGAACGATTTATCAACGCCTTTTTCCTTAGTGTCTCAGCATGTCGACCAGCTTTTGTTACGGTTGCTTGTACGCGGCCAGGAAGGAAGTTCAAGGCATCGGACTAACTTGGAGCGCGATGTGGGAGGAATCTAGCCCCGGTGATTCGATGTCTTTGGGTTGGGTGCTCCTAATGATCGCCTTCGACGGCTGCCTTTATGCCTTAATCGGTTATCTCGTCGCCAGATACACGAATTCAGGTAGAAACTTGTTAAACTTCTTCGCCTCTCTAAACGGAACTCGCGTGAACTTTTAGAACTTTGTAGAATCGATCTTTCATCGTTCGGTGGAGGTGTCACCAGCTTAGAGTCTACTACGACTTGTTCTACTTTCTTACATTTATTTATTTCCTTTTTTTTTATCGCATTGAAAAATTCGTTGTATCTATACAACTACACACAACAACGTTATCCAAATAACTTTCTAACATGATACTTGTTCCGAAGATTTCGAGAGACCACTTGGGATCTCTGGTGCATGCAATGTCGCGAATTTATTGAATATTTCTATGTATCCTGTCTGTGTACCCCTTTTATTTATTACTCTATTGTCTATAACCATTACTAAACATAGAAGAAGAAAACATGGACAAAGAACACAAGGATGGTATCATTAAGGTTAAACATAACATCGTTGTAGTATCATTCGATGTTATTAAATATAATAAAATATTTTTGAAAATATCTATTCAACATTCACGATACTACTTCGTTTCCTTAGTGATATCCTCCATGTGTTCACAACGAAACAACGAAAAGATCATTGTTACGAATTCTACACGTTTACACGCACCTCTCGTTCGCATCGTCGCAAATTTGCGCACAGATTTCCGCACCAAAACCTTCCCTCCTCCCCTATATAATCGCCACTGATGCTGCAAAGAGAAACGCCAGGAGGGCGGTCTCGAGATGCAAACATTCGAGAGGTAAACATTCGCAAAGAAAAGAAAAGACGGTGCGTGTCTCCGAGAGAAGTTCGATGACCTGGTGAATTTCTGGAAACGGACGAGCATTGGCGAATAATTTTCCAGGCAGGGGCTTTCACGATTTGAGGTCCCGTAGCTTATGGTGGGCCGATAAACGTTCTCTCTATGGCAGACCAAGCTACCTCGCCTTCGTCAACAACCTCTATTTCACTAACGACGTTCTCCACCCTTCAGCCACTTACCAAGGTATCGCACTTGCTCGCTCTTTCGCTCTTGCACGATATTTCCGCTTTTCTTTTTCTTTCTCGCTTTTGCTATGTTACGTTGTGCTCTTATATTGCATTCGAGCTTCGTTCGCATTATTCAAATATTCGGTTGTGTATATTTCAATTGTCATTTATCTCATGGCTTTGTCTTATACTTGCATACGTTTTTATCCCACTCGAGAATATTCACTCGATACGGATATTTGGGAAAATTACTAAATCGGTTGATATCGCGAGAACACCAAAGATGAAACGTAATCTAATCTGCATAAACGCGGTACCATCCGTCTATTTCGTAAAATTTGCACGGGAAAGAGCTATTCGAATATTTGGTTTGCACTGAATATGCAAATGTTTGTTGCTACTTCCATGAGAGTGGGAATTCACACGTGAATGCTTAATCTATTCAATGTTGCAGTTCGGATGCATCATGGAACGGGTGTTTCGGTAGGAATTCTTCTTGATAGTTTACCTATGCACATGTTTGCTTGAGTTCCACGCAAACCGTCCGACTATGCAACGATATCAGATATTCGCGTCTTGTACAAGTTTCGCGTTTCTGTATATACTTCTTCGGTGACTGACGTATAGATTGCATGCTGATACTGCATGCGATGCATGAGTTAGAGAATTCGCTTCTATTCACGATAGATAATATGATTTGTTTTCCTCTTTTTTTTCTTTTTTTTTTTTTTTTAATAAAAGAAATCTGAAAAAGCCGAGAGAAAAGTTATATTTTGCGGGAAGCATCTGCTTTATTCGATGAATATTTTAATCTGCTTTTCCTAGGATTAGGTAAGGCTGTGTGAAAGATAAGAGAGCTTGCTTAAGAAATCACTGTCGATTCCTATTAAAAATACGTGTTCTTTATATTGCATGGAATACAGACGAAGAGAGCGACGCGAGTAACTTGACAGTCAGCGAGAAACAAACAGGAGTAAGATTTGAGAATGTCAAGAAGATCTACAACACAGACCAGGGTGAGGTCTTAGCAGTGGATGACTTTAATTTGAAACTTAATGAGGGTGAGGTGACGAGTCTCCTTGGAAGAAACGGCGCTGGAAAAACCACCATTATGTACGTGAATAACACGATTCCTTCTAACAAAAATCTTTCCTCCTTTATCTCCTTTAACATCGATTAAAGGGATTTTGATAATTTCATTCGTAAGCGGCGAGTATTTGAATTCATTCTCGTTATTCAAGGGTGTACTTTCTTTTCAGTAAGATGCTGACGGGGATGCTGGCTCCGACCACGGGTGAGATCTGTTTGAACGGTGAAGAGGGTTGCAAGCCTGACATAGGGGTCTGCCCTCAAGATAACGTACTTATCGGTACTTTGACACCCAGAGAACATTTAATGTTTTACGCGAAACTAAAACATCCTGACGACGTAGATATGCAACGAAGCGTGAACGAGTTAGTATATACATTATTAATAAATCCTCTTTCACCGTCCACTCCTTCGAGATGCAAACTCCTTTTCCGTTTCGATTATCTTTAATCTCCTCGGATTTCAACTGTTGTTATCAAGCCATGTGTTCTGGCAGGATGTTGACCTCTTTGGAACTAGGCAGACAAGAGCACGAACCAGTATACCGACTCTCTGGCGGCACAAAGAGACGGCTTTGCGTGGCTTTAGCGTTTCTAGGCTCACCGAAGCTGGTGATCCTCGATGAACCAGGCGCCGGAGTGGATCCAGCCGCGAGACGTAGGATCTGGCGTCTAATCGATCAACACAGGATCGGCAGGACCGTCATTCTATCGACTCATCATCTGGACGAAGCTGACATACTCAGTGACACCGTCGTCGTGATGCATAAAGGAAAGATACTTTGCACGGGATCTCCGTTATCCCTGAAAATGATGCACGGTCGTGGATACAGACTTCTCGTAACGTTCCCTTCTGCCGATCGTGAAGAAAATGTTAATTCGATCGAAAGAAGAAAGGTGGAAGCTTTAAAGAGCGTGATCGAAGAAGTGGTGCCTAATGCGGTGACTAATGAAGTTTCTAGTACAGAGGTGGTCGTCACGTTGCCTTTCCAGGGGAAGAATGGTTTGAATAATAAGTAGGTTGATTGTTCGAAACTTTATCGGTCGATGCTATCTATTATTAGATTTTAGAAATAAATTATATTTCAGTATCGCGCAAGCTGCGAAGATTTTGGAAGACAATTGCAAAATTCTGGGTTACTCCCACTTTTCCTTGGAATGTGATACTTTGGAAAGGGTTTTTCTAGATCTGTGTTCTAGGGCAGAGGGCGGTTCGTCCATAACATCTATTCAAGATAGTGTTATTAGTATGGGTAACGTTGGTACGTGAGACGATGTCAAGTATAGGATGATATATTTTATTGATATTTTTAATTAGTTAATTTTGTTAATTTAATTTTCACATTTAATTCGTAACAGATCCTACGGTATCCAAAAATGTTGATCTAATTGACATCGAACCGTCCTTGAATCCCTCCCCTATTAGGCAAATCAAAGCTCTGCTGAAGAAACGAATATGGCACTTCAGAAAGGATTGGTTGACATTCTTAGCCGGTCTACTCTTGCCAACCATGTTCGTTGCGGTTGCTATGGGATTCTCTTTGATCAGGCCTCCATCAGAGGATGAACCACCGCTGGTTCTGACGCCGAAATTATATGACACACATCCCACCTATTTCTACAGGTATGCAAAGTGCTTGCTGATACGTGGAGTTAATATTAACCGCGAAATTTATTCCTAGCATCGATAACGGCGACGATTCGTTTTTGCAACACGTATCACTTCAGCTCCACGATCGATTCGGGGATGACTATGCTGGCGCATGGCAAACATTGCCTAATGTATGACCTTTACAGAATTACGCTAAAAACATGTGTATACTGGCAAAGTGAATATTTAAACTTCAACGGCAAATATTTTTTGTTCCATTAGGACACTGGTACTTGTAAATGTCAGGACGGTCAACAGGTTTGTCACGGCGTGTCCCAAGCCGTTGAAGGTCTTTTACAAGTATTACCTGGCAGGCCCACTCTAGATTGGATAGTGTCGACTCATCAAGAATACATAGAGAAGAGGTACCGCAGAAAGAAAAATAAATTCACTATCGAAGAATTTAATTTTCTGAATTGAAAGTTGCTTAATTATGATATTTCATAGATATGGAGGATGGTCATTGTTCCATTCTAACGACGAACCACTCTTTGTTGTATGGTACAATAATAAAGGTCACCATGCATTGCCATCTTATTTAAGCGCATTGAACGAGGCAATCTTAAGAGCATCAGGTGTTCAAGGTCGTCTAACAACCTTGAATCATCCCTTAAAGCTATCCAGCGATCAACTGAACCGAACCACATTGTAAGTTCCAATTTCCATATATTAATGAAAAAAAAAAAAAGAAATAACACGCGTATACTCACTTACTGTTATATTTTGATAAACCAAACGCAATTAAGGTCAAAAGATTAGCATACCACGCTGATCTTACCATGTTGGTAAAATGAAGCGGAAAATGTGCATAATAAAATTGCGCGTGTTGCGTTTACTTTTAATTAACTCCTGGCGCCTATACAATCGCGTCGCTGAACATTTCAACCGGATTTCGTGGCTTTCATTATTCGAATCCTATTTCTGTCTGTTAATCTCCTTAACGATTTCGCGTTGCGTTTCTCGCCTGAACTAATTCAATATTAACGATCCGAAACGTACGAAATTTACGTCGATTCAGATTGCAGCATGTGGCTGACGTTGGCGTGGCGCTCGTACTTTTGCTCGCGTTCAATTTGGTAGCTGCTCAAGGGTCGAAAGAGTTGGTGAGGGAAAGATTATCGGAAGAAAAGAGAATCCTGTTTCTTGCTGGCGTTCATCCTGTCACTTACTGGATCACCGTATTAATTTGGGATTTCTTCGTGAGTGATCAACGAAACATTCGTGAGAATGAGAAGAAGAAAAATTGCAAGGCAATTTGAATTCGAATCTTTCAGGTGTTTGGCTGCTCCATTGCTTTGGCTATCGTAATTTTCGAAATTTTCGGACTTCCTGCGTACGTTGCTAGAGACAATTTGCCTGGCATTTGTTTATTACTGTTCCTCTTTGCGTAAGTTTGTATCGTATACAATTTACTGCTGTGTTCATTCAATTTTGATTAATCGAATTTATTAAATTGTAGGTGGGCTGCGTTACCATTTTCACATTTGACTGAAAAAGCTTTCGACGATTCAAGCATGTCGAACATGGTTCTCTTTTGCGTCAACACGTTTATAGGCGTAGCTTCCCTGGCCACTATTTTGGTACTCGACATTCTAGGGAAAACGAAAACTACAGAAGATATACGAGATATCCTGCACTACGTCTTACTCATCTTTCCCCAATATGTACTGGGTGATGCTCTAGTACAAATATCACGGAATGATATCACCGCGCAATTATTAGAAAAATTCCATATGGATACTTATCAGTCACCCTTAGGTTGGGAGTTATTGGGTCTTCACTATGTTTTCCTGACTGTCGTTGGTGCCGTTCTTTTCTCTTTGAATTTAATGATCGAGTGTCGATTTCTTCCTAATTGGAATAGACAGAGGTGCCCGTACGAAGCGTTTCAAGAGGACGACGACGTGTCGAAGGAAAGAATGAGGGTGGAGGGTGGCATGTCGGACGATATCTTGCAGACAGTGAAACTTCGCAAGGAGTATAGAAGTGTTTATGGTACGAATGTAGCCGTTCAAAACTTAAGCATTGGAGTGCAAGCAGGGAAGTGCTTTGGTCTTTTGGGAACGAATGGTGCCGGGAAAAGTACCACTTTTCGCATGTTAACAACGGAGATTATACCGACAGCAGGCAGAATAATACTGAGAGGCAAGGAAATCGGTTCAGGACCATTGTGCAACGGTGAAATCGGTTATTGTCCTCAGAGCGACGGTTTGGATGGTTTTCTTAGTCCGCATCAGTGTCTAACGATTCACGGGGAAGTTTGTGGGTTGAGCAACGTTCCCAAGGTAAGGGTTGATTTATGTTCAAACTCTCGGCCAATTCTCGCACTCTGAGTTTTCTCGGAGACCTTTGAATAACTTCCATCGTCACTTTACCGGCGCAAGGATTTTGTTTTTAATTATTTTCTGTTCGAACTTCCGGCTGATAGCGTAAAGACGATACAGAGGCAAGCAGGTGAAAATTTAACGTGTTCCTGCCTTTTTTCCACCTTGTTTTAAGACAAATAATTCCACGCGGATGAATTTTAGAACTTGCTCTTTTAAGAACCTTTTTTAAGCCACTCCCTTTTGCAGGAATTTAATATTATCCCGCGAAAAATTGTTTGTTTCAGGCGGTCGAGTCAGCGCTGAAGAGACTCGATCTTCTGAAATACGCGCACAAGAGAGTGAGCAGTCTCAGCGGAGGTAATAAAAGGAAACTATGTACTGCCCTGAGCGTAATGGCTCCGGTGCCCGTAGTTCTTATGGACGAACCAACGAGGTATTTCGTAAAACGGTTTATTAAGAGCACCTTTTTAATAAGCACAAAATTCATATTCCACTTATTTCTTTACTTCTCTATGTTTAGTGGAATGTATGCGTTTATTACAACTTGCCTTTCGGCTATCAGGGGCTTTCGATTTTATACATAATCTTATTTTTTAAAACTAAACATAATCATTATAAATTCCATGTATTTTGCTTTCCTTACATTTACCTATTCTAATCTTACTCTCTTCTAATTCTACCTAGTCTAATTATACTTATATAAATTATGCTTAGTGGAATGGATCCTGCAACGAAAGATCTGGTAGCCAAAACAATTAGGCATATGACGAAGAATCAAAGTTGCGTAATTCTAACTTCGCACAGCGTGGCAGAGTGCGAAAATCTGTGCAATAGAGTCGGTATTCTTGCCAAGGCTGGTCTCAGATGTATAGGGACGCCACAGCATTTAAAGCACAAGTAAGCACACACATAAATACTTGCACTAATCGAATAATGCTTTTCGTTTCGTTACTCATATATTCATAATTCCTGTACATACAACAAGATTTAAAAGTTCCATTCGACATTAATATACTATTAACAGTTACAGCAGAATGTTCAATCATTCCGGACGAATATGCAAGTTCGAATATCCGGACAGGATTTATTTCGATCGACGTATTTTAATGATGTTGTTTCAACTAATGGATCGTTCGTGTTGGTTTCATCTCACGGATAGCTTTCTGACAAAATCCGTAACGCGACAATTTATTTGCCATTCCCTCTCGCCTTCTCCCTTTTGGTCAATTGATTTTTAATTTCGTCCATCATTTTCCGCGCATTCGATTCCCTCCGCCGGCAATTTCATAAAATTTCATTTCCGTTCGACGAAACCGGTCGGAGATTACGTTTCGGTTACAATGATACTCCGCCGTATTACCAACCGTGCCACGAACCCCCAACCACCTCTCCCTGTTTCGCTTGTAACGCGTGCGCCAGCCCTTTAACTTCCTTTTCGGAATATAACATAGCACGCCATAAATATTTAGCTCTGGCTGCACCTTTCGCCTGCGGAAGTAACTCGGCGAAAATGTCCCTCTTATATCCCCTTCCTTTTCTATTTTCCCTTTGCGCCGCGCCATCGAGCGCCAAAGAATTTACGATATCTCGCGTGCACGTGTGCACACCGCGTTTATACAGTATTCCCCGGTGTGGTAATCCATCCACATTCTCCGGAGAACGTCGCATGGCAAGAAACGAACCTGTCCCCGTCGGATTTTTTGCCCATCGCATAAACAGCAGGATATTCTCGCGTACCCCTATGAAATACCGTGTGCGATATATACTTACCGCAGGACATTATAAACTTCTGTTTGCAACCAGCTTGTTCTTGCCGAAATTTCGTTCAGATTTTCGACAACTATATCGTTGCTCGTACGTTCTAACTTTTTTTATCATATTCGGTTCATATATGGTTATCGTATTCAAATCGTCGTTTAATCGCCATACTTTTCAGATAAGCTCGAAGATAAGAGCTAATAACTGACGGTAATGGTTGAGAATTGTGGATCTTAATTGGCGAAATAAAAGTAAAGGAACAGTAAGGTTACACTTAGAATTCATATTAAAATAGTTTTAGATTTATTTAATAAACGATTTCCAGGATCTTCGTCGATAAACATTTGCACGCGTCTCAGCACTCTCTTTGCCTCACCATCTTCCATACCACACTGCCAATGGAATAATTACATTCATCTGTTTTTCGAGACGCCGCGCACACACATATTTCCACACACTCATATTCACATACGTGTGTCACTACTACGCGGCCAATCTAGCTTAGTACACAAAATTATACATATCTCAATAATAATAAGAAAAGATTGTTTGTTCGAGAAAATTACGATTAGAATCGAATCGGTTCTACGATGCACATCGTAGTTCTTCCAGCAATTCTCGCTGTTTTTACTTACACGGAAACGGTTATTGTACAGAGAAACAGCTGACGTGCAAGCTATCCTTTCCCACGGCATAATTTATCGATGCTGATATACGTATACTGATATAAATGAATACAAATAGATGGACTTGCCGGTGAACGCGCATAGTGCAATAAATATTTGTTACGCCGCTTTTCCTGACTATTTCCATCTCGCCCGTGTACGTTCCTCTTGCTCTCATTTCCTTCTCGCCTTTAATCCTGTTTGTTAAAAGACAAGTTTGAGTATTTGAATCTCGTTGCCGTCAATGGGATCTTCGGTATCGGTGATCGATGTGCGTTTCGTTTGAACAACGTCTTTCGAATATTTAATCATTTACTTTAGCCTCGGACTTATTGTCTTGTTCGTTTGCACTTTTGTTCGTAGATTTGGCGAAGGTTACGTAGCGTTTCTACGATTCCGGCAACCGATTTCATCCGCGGATCTAAGGAAAGCTGTTCTAAAGTATTTCCCGCGGGCTGTGGTCTCTTCGAGACAAGCCAGCGCAGCTCGTCTGCTGGTACCACGAAGTCAGGACATGCTGGTGAGCAGCAGCTTTAATAAGCTGAAACTGTTGGCCGAGGAACTGAAAGCCACGGACTACACGTTGACACAAAGTTCGCTGGATCAGGTACGTATCATAAAAGTTTCAAGCGTATCCAGAGAAATATAGTTTCGTGTTTCAAGGATTATGTTTTACTTTGCCGTTTTAAATTACACTTCCAGCTAAAAGGTAATACCGACATTAATTATAAAGGTTAATACCAAAGTTAAAGCCCGAGCTTAAGATTAAAAGGAGCATCAACGTTTAAACTAATTCGATTTGGAATTCTATTAGTAGAATAGTAGTTGATAAATACTTTCAAGTTCGCGGAACGAGTTGTTTATCGATGTTTCGAATCGAACGTGTATCGATGAAATACTGGGAGAATGTTGCGCGCACTATACAATAGTCTTGTCTCGAGCAGATGATGCACAGCCTGCACGCTGCCTGCCATCAGGCTGTTCGATCAAGGACGATCCTCGTTTACGTACCACGTAGCCTGAGGAATATTAATGGATTTGTCGCCTTACGGCTCACGTTGGTGCACAACGTGCACCAACCTTCCTTCGTGGTTTTTAACAGGCTAAGAGCCAATTTTCTTGTATTATTGTTTGCTTCTGCATATAATGTAAGCTTGTTTATACATTTTCTGATATATTTTATTACGCCTTTAAGTCGGTGACTATATCAATGTTTCCGAGATCGTACGGAATTATTCATAATTAATTATTCTCCGCAGAAACAATTTCATTCACGCGCAACGAAGCAACTTTCCAGCCGTTTAATCTTCCTCGCGAGCTGGGAGAATTTTAATGCCGCAACACCGATGCTCCTCTGCGAGCTTCTATCAACCTTTGGCCATTTTTTCTCGCCGGGTGGCAACAGAGGAATTTTTCATTTAAGCGAAGAATTGTGTTGAAAGTAACGGCAAGCAGCGGCGTGTAATCGACTCTTCTGATCGATCGACGTTCACTTTCCACGTCGTGCGAAACAATGTTTCCGTCCTTCGAGATGAATTACATGTTCCCGACTCGTGATTGTCTTTTTCATTTCCCGAGGTATTACGCAACCACCGCGGTTAGTGTACCGCGTGAAATATAATTAAAAGTTGGGAACGCATATCACGGAGGAAATACAGGAAGAACAAGGAAAAAAAAGATGAAAATTCGCATTCTACCTTTGCCTGTTTCCCGACGTCGGATTCTGTCGATTAGAGGGCCAGTGATATTTGCTTAAAATTCCCTCGTAGATTCATGCAAAGTGTCCAGAATTTGCATGCGCCTGTTAATAAAGGAAGCGCAATTTGAGCGCTAATTAAAAAAGTTACATCTCGGAAGTTCGTGGACATAGCCAGCGTTCGCTGTGATTAACGCCATTTAGGAATTTATTCTGACCTATTCAGCCGGGTCTTTTGTGTTTCGAGTTTCATTGAACTCGTAGCTCGTTTTACCCGCTTGACTAAAAATTTTTATTCCATCGCCGCGTTTATGTTGGTGTACGGCCAAACTGGCTCAAATTCCATACGGTCGTCTGACGCCTCGAATTCGCAAGAGAAAAACGATCTAAAGTTTTTCTCGCCGCCTGAAGATCCACGTTACGCCTAAATAATTCATAGCTGAGCGATTACGAGGTTGGCGCCGGAATAAGCGGAGATTCCACGGTCCTCGTACCACAATTCAATGGAATCACGTTCGCATCGTTTGTCCGCGTCTCGCGCCACAGCGTCCTGTCTCCTTAATGGAGATAAGATTCCAAGGACCGTCTATATACGCGGCTATGACGGGATTTGTTGATCCGGTTATGTTTACCCGTACACAAAGCTCATCCCTGGAGATTAACTCGGTTGAGAGACTGCTCCTTCTTAGTCTGAAACAGTTGCCCCTGGTGCCAACCCCAAAATTCACCCTGAATAACTAATTTCAAACACCTTCTGGCTTAATTAATCGTTATCTGTGCAACCGGTTGCACGATCCACCTATTCTTCAAAGACCTTTCTATTCGAACCATTGAACCACTTAATTAATTGCTTCGCACGCGAAAGAAGCGACTACTTTTGATCTTTTTGTTGCAACAATTTTCTCATAAAGTTACTTTTAGATCTCATAGATCAGCAGGAGATAACTAAAAGAAGCTCTGTACTCCGAAGTTGATCCAACGAGAGAATATTAATTAAATAACCATCGATACGAACCGCTCGAATAATAAATTCGATATCGCAGAGAGATTATTATCATTAATAATCAGAGGGTCGTGCATTATTTTGTATAGTGTTCTGCGTGAACCGTTTATTTATTTATGTATTATTGCCCCATTCTTCTTCGGAATACCGCTTAACTGTAATTACCAGTTTCTCTTTATTTTCGTAAATTGAGAAGGACGCAACTAGAAATTGCTTGAATTAAACAATAATCGGAATAACAGGAAAGTTCATGGACGAACAATGGAATTTGAATACGAGATAATTACGACGACGTTTTATAAGCGACGGAAAGATAGGATCGTAAATCACGAGGCTGATCTCCGACATGACGAGATCGTAGAGATAAATATACGTAGAGTTCGTGGTCGCTGAAAGTACGTGGCTCCTTTTCTCGCCGATTTTTCTATGTTCGTGGGTAGCGTTCGCATCTGAAAACGAATTTCCCCCTTTGGCAAAGAGAAGAAATTGAAAAGGAATCTCTTTGGAGACCAGAATTGACCAGATCCACAGGAAGGTAAATTCATTCTGGTCTGGAAACGAAGAATCGTGCGCTATCAAAGGCGACCGAACGGCGGCAATTTAATTGCTGGCGACGCGGAAAGTAAGCGTCGACCGTGTTTATCGCGTTTCGAGAACTCGAGCAACGATCGTTTCGACAGTCAGGAACACACCGCCCGCATAATTTAGTCGGCGAAATTGTACCATTGCCAAAGGCGTTTGCGAAACAGCGGGATTTCCTAGCGCCCTTTAATATAGTGTCTTGGAAAACTAACTGAATTAAGATCGCTACATGCACCGATCGTTCGAATATTCAGGACTTGTTCGTTAATTAAAACGTTCT